>NW_026889765.1:5590000-7990000 GCF_033153115.1 Saccostrea echinata | reverse complement strand
CTTCCTGTTTGAAGGGCGTTTAGAATGTTTCTGAGTTGTATTGGAAAAGCAGAAAGTAAAGAGGCTTTACTTCAGCATAATTTTGATTTGTTTCACAATTGTTTTATTATAGCTTTCATCTAAAATACTGAAATCTGAATGGTTGAGAAGCATGAACTAATTTGTAATGTTACCTTCAGCATCAACAACATAACATGCTTGTAATAAACAAGGGTACAGTTCGCCGTAAATCTTTCAATACGTCAGGTGTGCGTTTGAAATCAGACCAACTAAACGCGACGTTAATAAAGGTCGCGTCCGAGAAGGATTGATTAAAACTGCAAAATAAAAAGTTAATTAAAATCAAAATTTAACTTGACATTAAAATATTTTGTAAACTTTACAAATATAACGACTTTCCCTTTAACGAAGACTTTCCGATACAGGTAGAAAAATATTTGCAAGTGAGGAAACTTCGAAATTGTTTGAGGATTTTTTTTTTTTTTAAAGAGTATAAAAACAAACCATAATGAGGCATGTTAATATTTTTAAGAGCATTCATATTGAGAAATGCTTTTAAAATGAGAATTAAATGGCAGTTTCCATTTTTTTTTGTATCAATCAGACAATAAATAGTGTATGTTTTGGCTAGTTTAGCTATTGAAATTGACATTCCTTTAAAAAAACCATTGAGAACCGACTCATCAGCGGAGGTTTACAATGGGTTTCCGATAGCTGTCAATTTTAAGTTACCCTCCACAACATGCGCTATTTATGTAATGTTATGTATGAATACGAGAGAGAGAGAGAGAGAGAGAGAGAGAGAGAGAGAGAGAGAGAGAGAGAGAGAGATTGAAATTTAGATAATTGATAAAACATTATCTTCTTTACGTTTTATTACATGATCCAACCATGAATACATTTAACAGCAATATTCTACTTGATTGTGTTATTCCAATATTTGAGAGCTGATACAGTGAATCTTTAAAACTTGTTATTTTTTAGTTTTTTGTACGAATTTTGTTTCCGCTTATTATAGACCTATCAACTTGATGTTTTTAGTTTTTAGGTTCCTGGCCTAAAACGTCCTTTTAAAATGTTGAAAAATATGGGTTTTCTCATAATTTAATCTCCGGACCAAGAAATGACTAAAATTTCCCTTTAGAATCTAGTGATAAAGTCATTTTTATTCAGAATATTGGGATTGAATAAACAAGAATATTGGGATTGAATAAACAAGTTTCAAATTTTATAAATGTGTCACTATATCAATTTTTGATGGTTATGACAATAAAAAAATCATTACGTATATAACCATCGCTTTGACCACTTGATTCAAAGACAAAATAGGAAGGCGTCGTTTTATGTGCAAGTAGATTATACACTTGTATAGATGAAGTTAAATATTTTATAAATTTTAATTTATTCTTGAAGAAATGTGTATATCCGAAGAACATATGTCTCCTGATCCTTAGTATTTGAAGAATTAAGCAATCCATGTGAAAGAATAATCAATAATTTACTTTTGTATAATTCGCAGGAATGAAGCCAGTTTTTTTTTCTTTTGTAACCACATTTATTAAATCATTTGAAATTAAAACAGTATGAATAAAGCTTTTTCAAAAAATGCTCTTACCTATGACACAACTCGTTGTCGACCTAGTGATCAAGACAATTATGTAGTATGTGCGAAGCGTCGATACGGAAAAGGAAGAAAAAAAACCTGTAACACAAGTATTAGGATAGGATATGCACAGATTTCAAACAAACCAGTTAAGTTATGTTAAACTATAATCAACAATACGCAGTGTAATTTTCTCTCCTATAAATTTAAATTAAGCTGAAAGTTATCTTCACCAGGAGAATTTGTTTTGAACGGATGTTGACTATTATGCATATGTATGGACATTTTTCTGCCTGCACAGGCTAGGTGTCTTAAGGGGATGAAGGACACATGGTCACATGAATCTGTTTAATTACGTCATAGCCTCCGTTTATATAAGTGTAAAACGTGTAAAGCATCAGTTTTTGAATAAATTTTTGACAATTTTTTAACTTTAATTACCATCTTATATAAAAAAAAAATTAAAAAGTTTTAACATTCTTTTAAACATTAGCAAATTATGAAAAAGATTGATCCACTCCTCTGTTTCCCTAAACTGCGTGTCCAACAAGTCGGTGACGTCATACAAGATCTGTTAGTACAGCAAGATCATACTCGGTGAACACAGGGGCAGTATTATTATGTAAAAACAGGTCATAATCAGTAGATGATGAAATATTTTGAGAAGCAGGGAACCAAAAAAATATTTTTGCATGGCTGATGACGGAAATCTTACGTAGGTATATCTTATTTCGCTTCTTTAGCTTACGTGTGACGTCATAGTTGGTTTTTCCCGTACTCGAGAAATGTAACATGAAAAGTTTTTGTCATGCTTATGTCTTCTTTAACTATATCCTGTGATATAATGACGTCAGCTTCATCATTCGAAATTTTTACAGTTAATCAATAATTTGATGGATTTGCATTTCAACGTAAATCAAAAAAATTTGAATGATAGAATTTTTTTTAAAGTACGTTTTTTATTGTTTAAGTTGTCTTAAAAAGTGCGTAATTTTCCCTATCCAGATGCAGTGTGATAGAAAAAACTTGCTTTTTCGAATTTTAAACCCTATTTATACTTTAAAATATATTAAAAGATACATGTCCACTTTAATATTTCTTATATATGCTTAAAAATCCCATTATGGACGGAGTAATGAACCTGGAAACATGGAGAATTAAAACTCCACCTAGATACTGTAGGGCATAGTATTTGTCAATCAATATCTCCAAAATAATGTAAGAAACCTAATTATATAACTGCTTAAAGATATGTGGGACATACGTAATTAGAAATATACAAAATATGAAGAAAAAAAATTGAATGACAAGTATTTTTTTCAGCTCAAGGTCCTTCTCCTCCTTAAACAGAGGTGGATCTACATTTGTACTCAATTAAATAACATTTTGTAGATATTCATCATCATTTAAATCATTCTGGTTCAAAGCATTTTCAAGCATAATTACCCAATTGATGGTTTATTTTATAGGACTTTGTCATTGATGATTTTTAAGGTATGTTTGTACCACATTATAATTTTACGTTACTTAAAACAAAGTTTCGGGATTTTTTCAATGAATGAAATGTTTTATTCAATTACTCTTTATTTATATCATTTTGTTAAAGATCGTTCGAAATGTCAATGCAAACTGAACCAAATATGTTAACTTTCGATTTAATATGACTGAAAGATATATTTGGTTTTGAAAAATGAAGACCCAAATATGATATCATTGTGGTATTTTTTTAAACTTTTATTTATCTGATTTCTTATGTGCTAATTTTTTGGCCATTAGAAACAATGTAGATGTAACATGTACAGCATGGGAACCACCTAATAAATATCTAAGTACGGTTAATCTTCACTCGTAAGTTTTATCGTATGCTAGCAATGGTACTAGAATGGCCTACTTTTAGTTATCATTATCAAATATTTTGTTGTACATGCTGATGCCTATGAATTCGATTTCAGCTATTTTATTTTAATATGCGTTTTATTTAACAAAAATAAATTATGAAATAAATGAAAAAAATGTCCCTAAAGTAAAAGAAATCTTACGATACTTTAAACAAAATATTTATTTGTGGCAGAAACGATTTACATGCCCAGATCTAAAGGGGTCGAGGGTCTGAACTCCCAATCCCCCCTTCCAGTGGTTTTCAGTGTTATAAAATTTCTATGTAGAGTAACGAAAAAAAACCCCTTAAACTCCCCCAAAACACGAGCCTTATGTAAAATGGTAAGAAAAGTCAGTGTAGGTAAAGAAAATTGATTTAAAACTAGTGTTAAAAGGAACGCATGTGTCACATGCTTTGTAGCTTCATTAAAGATATAAAAGAGGGGTTGTCAGCTTTTTATTTACTATGAGCATGATAAACCGACAGTTCATTTGTCTGCAAAGAAAAAATGGCATCCATGGATAGTATGACTGCGATAGAATCCAACAATCAAAGAAATTATGTTTCCATAATCCTCAAATAAATAAATAAACTGAAATTATTTTAAATAACTATTTGTCATTTTATTAATACGTGTTTTCAACAATCCCCCAAAGGAGGTTTCAGCCTATCTTAACTACAATTGTCAGTCTACAAAATCCATTGTTGAAAAACCGATCCCGATGTATTTTTATGGTATTTAAATATAAGTGTGTGTGGTTGCTGAATATCATACAGTTTCAAAAAACTTTTTCATGTGCCAAATGCGTTTCCAATAATCACTCCAAAGATATTTCTGTCTTTACTGAAATTCTCAGGCTACACGCGTACGAGCCATTGTGGAACACCGATCCCGATGTATTTTCATAGTAGTTTGTCAGGTATGAAATGACATGAATGAAATATGTTGATAACGAACAGTATTCAAGCTCAAAGTCTATTTAAACAATACAAATCGGGCACAAAGCAAACAAATACCTCGGAAAACATCAGAAGTTGGATCAGGTGCCATGCAGGAGTGAGCACCCCCTGCCAACCTGTCACACCCGCCGTGTGCTCCTTGTCATGATCGGGAAATAACGGAAATATCCGTCGACAATTCAGTGTGTAAATAATGGCCTAACAATTAGTATGAAAAAAGTCAGTCAGTATATGACTTAATGATAGATTGTATTTTCTGACAAGGTCATTGTATCGACCATAGAACTTACGAAATGATGACTTTAAACGAGACTGTTGATAGTCTCGTTTCATCAACTTGTTTGTCAGTAATTTACCTCGTTTTAGAAATTGTTCATACGTAGAGCATGCTCTTGCGTATCGAATCAACTGAGAGATATAGACCCCTTGTACAGGTGATAAGGGTGTATTCCTGCATAAGTAAGAAAACTTGACTATTGAAAAGTTAAAGTCATCACGTTGATCATAAAGCTTTGTTGTTAGATTACAATTAATGAAACAGATGTATCAGACTCTGTGGTATCTTCATTTACAGGGTGACTGGGATATATCGCGTCGACATATAAATGGAAATAACTATTATTTAATTGATAATACGTCGTCGGTATATCGAAATGTCGAGTCAAGACCACAGCAAAAGATATCTTTTTTTCACGTATAAGATTTTGAATAAATTCTGCTTCACATGAATATCATACGGTTTTGAAGTACACTATCATGAGCTCATAAACATGTATAAATGCTATTTATCTTAACCCTGCCTCTCAAAATTCAAAAGTCATAAGTTTAATTAAATTGCCCGATATTTATTTTGCAAAGTAGGTAAAAAGGTCAAGGTCAAGTTGATTCAATGCTAGTATTTTTTCATGTTGTATTGTGATAAACGTACACGCTAAATAGCATAGACTTACCTCTTTAATGTCAAAAAATATGTTGTATATCGGCACTATGAGCTATTTTTAGAAGTAGGTCAATGGTCAAGGTTAAAGGTCAAGAGGCGGTAACCATGGTCACGACACAAAAATATCTTGCATGAAAAATGAATGGAGTGAAGTTGGAAATTAACCACTTTATAATTTTTTACAAATTTATCCCATTCAAAACGCGTCTTTTTATCATTTTTATTCAACAGACCTCAAATCTTTAAATACGTTATACATGTATAACTTTAAGTCTGTGTTATAGATATACACGAGCTCGACACTCTTTCAATACCTGTTAACTTCTGTTGGCTTCCTTCTTCTAAATGCACAGTGTCAGTGTGTTAAATTTTTCTAATGCGCTTAGATTACATGTTTTTTGTTTGTTTTTATGTTGTTTAACGTCCCTCTCGAGAATTTTTCACTCATAAGGAGACGCCACCACTTGCCGGTGGAGAGCTGCAAATTTTGTCCTATGCTCGGCACTTACGGCCATTGAGCAGTGAGGGATCTTTATCGTGCCAGCACCAACTGCGACACGGGACCTCGGTTTATACGGTCTCATCCGAAGGACTTGTCTCCACGTCCCACAGTGGGATTCGAACCCGCGACGTAAGGATAAACTCTTTACTTCGCGATTCTAGAGCAGACGCCCTAACCACTGCGCCACGCGGGCGACTAGATTACATGTATGTAATATAATAGTAAACAAAAGGGCAGATGATGCACTGAAGAAATGGATGCTTGGATTGGTATATATTTTTAAACCTATTTTGGTTGTAAATGTTTAGAACAATAAATTTCTGAAATATTAAGAAACTGTAAATTTACTATGATGTACTAAATCCAATCTTTCTGTGGTCATCCTTATGAATATACACAACACTTTCTTACTTTAAATCCCATTATTATGAAACCTTGAATTGA
Source organism: Saccostrea echinata (assembly GCF_033153115.1). Lineage (NCBI taxonomy): Eukaryota > Metazoa > Mollusca > Bivalvia > Ostreida > Ostreidae > Saccostrea > Saccostrea echinata. The sequence goes on along the minus strand of NW_026889765.1, from coordinate 7,983,672 downwards.
AAATTAATTTCTATGCTGTTAAACTTATTCATTTAACTTGTATAAAGATAACTTCAGTTGTTTTCAAGATATTTCTTTAGAAAGTTTTTCATATGTCAAGATAGGGACAATATTATTTAATGAAGAAATATTTAATAAAATGTTCATCAGCTCTATATTGTCATTGAAAATAATTTGCAATGAAAAATGAAAAAGACTTAATATCCGAACATTATTTTATAAATAGATAAATTGGTCACTTAATTTTTGCTTCACAGCACCAAGCACCCAGTTCCTGCAACTGGAACTTTGTTCATATCAAATGCTGGAAAATCCACATGGGGTAAAATTTTGTTAATAAATATACCAATGGATTTTTTAAGCCTCGTTGAAAATATTGGGAACATAAATTTTAACAATCATAACAGTCCTCCAAGTGACCTCTAAAATTTACTAAAATTACTTATTAAAAAAATTTAGTCACCAATGCAAATCTTTAGTCGCCAGGAATATCTTTAAGGCGTCAACTTTAAAAGTTAATAGTAATCAATATAGGAACCAATAATGTGATTAAGAAAACACGACATGTTCATTGCTAAGAATAATTCCCTCTTCTTTTTCTTTTCGCTTTTTCAGAAAAATTGTTTAAAATGTTAAAATTTCCGGAATTCGACGATCGCCAAGTCAATTTAAAATGGTCGCCAATTTGGCGACTTATGGAAAACTTTTAGGCGCCAAACAAAAATTTTAGGCGCCATGGCGACTAAATTAGTCGCCAATTAGAGCCCTGCATAAATAAATTTGTTTTTGAAGGAAACGAAGCAAGAAATCTTAAACAATAAGAGGACATTCTAATAGATACATTTACATACAAAAGGAATCGCCAAGTCTCCCTATAAACTATATAGAAAATATCTACTACATTTTAAATAAAAAATATCTTTCAAAAATTTAATGTTTAGGATAAGTGATGTTAAGGTTTCAATTCCCCCGAATTCCACAGTCATGTCAAAATTGGTTCATCAACTTTATAAAAAAAAAAATCTGATTTTCGAATTGAAATACATGTATAACATAAAAGAAAGAAATCACGAAATTTTTATGGATAAGGACTCCTAGTACAAAACAAAAAATGAAGAGGCCCATGAATCGTTTTTAAAGCTTTCAGGTTGAGAAAAAGGGAAGCAGAGAGTTTTAAAGCCTTTCAAAATGAGGATTAAATGACAATTACCATTTTTTGTATAAATCAGTCAATAAATAGTTCATGTTTTGAAGAGTAACCATTGAAATTGAGACTCCGAGAGAAAAAAAAACAACTTCTTCCATTACCTCGTCAGTGCAGGATGGCAATCGTTTTCTGAGGGCTGCTCTATTAAACACCCTTTAAAACACACTTATTACATAATGTTATGTGTGTATATGTGTGTGTGTGAGAGAGAGGGGGGATAGGGGAACGTATTGAAATTTAGTGAACTGATAAAACATTATCCCTGGAATATTTTATTTCATGATCCAAGAATACATTTTACAGCATTTTTTTAATCTGCGTTATTCCAACGTATAAGAGTTGTTACAGTGCAGGTTTAGAATTGTTTTGAGTTTTTATGTCCGTGTTTTGATTCCGCTGATTATAAACCTATCAGATAAATTTAAAACATGCTTTAGAGTCAAGGCCTAAAAAATGCATTAAAAATGATAGACAGGTTGTGTTCTCATACACCTAAATCTCCGGATCATGAAATGATTTAAATTTCACATTATAATCTATCGATAAGGCTATTTTCAATCAGAAAACTGGAACTGAACTGTATCATTTTTTTTTATATTTATGATATTATTAATAAAATTTTCATTACGTATATAATCATTGCTTTGACCATTTGATGCAAAGACAAAATAGGACGGCGTCGATACGTGCAAGTAGGTTTATTCACTGGGATTGATGTAGTTAAATGTTTTGTTAATTTAAATTTATCCCTGAATAAATGTACATGCTCGAAAATCATATATCTCCTCATCCATACTATCTGAAGAACGTTAGCATGAGGAAGAAAAATCAATATCTTACAGGTGTTAAAATCACAAGAATATAGCTAGTCATATTTTTCTTTCCTCATTGCACCCACATATTTTTGATCAATTCAAGTTAAAGCATCATTCAATAAAGTTCAATAAAACAGTGCTCTTACCTAACGCAACACGTTGTCAACCAAGTTCGTAAGACAATTTTATAGAATGAGCGAAGCGTTGGTATGAAAAAGGAAGAAAAATGCGGTAACACAATTAAGTATTAGAAAAGGATATTTACAGATTTCAAACAAACCAGTTAAGTTACGTTAACCTATAATCAACAATACAGATTGTAAATTAATACGGATGTTCTCTCTTATAAGACTAAAATTAGCTGAAACTTACCATCACCAGAAACATTTGTTATAAAGAGGTCCGGTGTTACTGTTATGCACATGTGTGGACATTGTGCTGCCTTCATAATTGTCTTTGATGGAGGTGGATCTACATTTTTACTCGACTAAATAACAATTTATAGAAATTTATCATCATTTTAATCAGCTTTGTTGAAAGTATTTTCAAGCAAAATTACCCTATCTAAGGTTTTTTTTTTTTTTTTTTTTTTTTTTTTTTATATATATATATGGGATTGGGACATTATTATGGAATGCAGTGAATAATCTATCTCATTTTTAAGGTTTGTTTCATATCACAATATAACTTCAAGTTATTTTGAAACAAAGTTTCGCGATTTCTTTTCAAATGTCAATGAATTTGTTTATTTAGATATATAAATTGTACCAAATATTTTAAATTCTGAGTCGATATGACTGATAGAAAAATGAAGACCCAAATTTATAATTGGGTTATTTCTAAACTTCTATTTATCTGATTTCTTTTGTGCTAATTTTTGGGGCCGTTAGAAACAATGAACATGTAACAATTATACATGGAAACAACCACTACCGAATAAATACTTGAGTACAGCATATGTTCAACCATTCACACATTCACAATTTTTTTTGTATGCTAGTGGTACTAGTATGGCCTACTCTTAGTTATTATTGCCAGATATATTGTACGTGCTGATGCCGATGAACTCGATTCCAACTAATTTTTTTTAATATGCCTATTTATTTAACAGGGAAAAAAAACTGAAAATGCCCCTACAGTGTATATAATTACGTAAATGATCTATGACACTTCAGACGAAATACTTATTTGTGGTAGATATAATTGCTTATGACACGTCTTTCCTCTTGATAACATGTATCTTACTGATTTAAAAGGAAATGCATTTTTGTGTGTAAGATAGATTCTTTTCTCTGTCCACTGAAGTGTATTTAATCAAAGTACTCTAACCTAAGTTCTGCATTATTGGCTGATATATACGTATAGGAGGAAGTAAAACACTCTTCTAACGGTTTTGCTTTCTGCTTACTCCCTTCCTCCAAGTGCAATGATATCAATGTGTAGCATTTTCTGATGTATTTTAATCCAACAATGTGACCTTATTTAATTAAATTTTAAAATAGGGTAATCTATAATGAAGACATGTTTCATGTCATTTTCATCACAATGTCATCTTTATTATTATTGAAAAATATTTTCAATGTAAAATGGATGCTGCAGATTTTAGATGATTGCGAAAGGAATGTCAGTGTCTTTCATATAAACACAGGCACTCGCTAATCTATTATTGTTCAATTCAAAACCGATTTTATGCGTTTTATTTTTAATATGGTTTGAGAAAAATATAAAAAATTATAATGACGAAAAACAAAAACTATAGAAAAAAAACCCCATAGAACAAGTGCAGTTATGCTCAGAGACTCAGTGACATTTTTTATAACAAAGGGGTGGGACAGAAATAAAGAATCTAGCTCACACTCTGTACAATGTTCTTTAGAAAATAAGGTTTTTTAAATGTAAGCATTAGGTGGCATAGGGAAGAGAATATGCAAGGTGAATTTCAGAAAAGTTCGATATCTAAAGAATAGGATGTCGATCATGAGACAGAGGGGGTATCAAAAATACTGAATTAAGTTAGATTGAAAAAAAAATCACTGGAAGGAAGAATGAAATATATCGAAAATGAAAAATAGCAGAGCTTCCAAGAAGTAAGAGGTTGTTACTTTTGTTACCAACTCATTCAAATACAAGATTTTTCTTTTGTTATATGAAATTATATTATGTTAACTTGCTGCTATATATATTGATATCTTTTGATCTTTCATATTTAAGAATTTAATTATTTTTCATATCAAAATTATTTGCATATAAGGGGCCAAAAATGCCCCGAATATTTTTTTATGACACTATAAAAAATTATTTTTTAACTTAGACGTAACATTCGCGCCATATAATGAATCTTTAGTAAATAATAGTATCAATTTGCATAATGTACTGGCGCACTGGTTAGAGAGTATGCTCTAGAGTCGCGGAGTAAGGGGTTGATCCTTACGTTCCGGGTTCGAATGCACTGCGAGACGTGGAGACCGGTCCTTCGGATCACACCGTATAAACCCAGGTCCCGTGTCGCAGTAGGTGTTGGCACGAAAATGATCCCTCACTGCTCAATGGCCTTGAGTGCCGAGTATATGTATAAATTTGCAGCCCTCCACCGGGAAGTGGTGGCGTCTCCATATGAGTGAAAAACTCTCGAGAGGGACGTTAAACAACTAAACAAACAAATATGATATACATGCAAAGGAGCGAAATATTTATATTGTACATTATTTCTTTTTAAAATCTACTTGTGACGTCACTCTTTTGTTTGACCGCTCCATTATTTTTCAGGAATTTAGAGTTGCAAATTGCATTGAAAACGGTATTTGCTATGTTCAAATTCTCTTTCCTGTGCCTCTTCCGAAAAAGAACTTAGAAAGTATCACAAACTAAAGTTTATTTTTATATTAAGACAAAATCATACTGGTACCGTTAAGAATCGATCCCGGTGCCCTCACCATGGTAGTCAGACACTTATCTCACTATGCTATCGAAGCTGTTGACAGACGATGGAATTAAATTATTTTATAACACTACCCGTCTTACTCTCTCTCTCTCTCTCTCTCTCTCTCTCTCTCTCTATATTAAATACTATTAATATGTTAAATAAATATTTACTGTGTATCTTTTATATATTATTATTATATATTAACAAACAATAATTACAAGCATTTAAAACAATGGATCTTAAGCTCGAAGCGCACCATTCCTCAAAAGCAATGGGCCTCGGCCCCTTCGGGCCTTGCCACCATTACTTTTAAGGAATGGAGCGTTACTCGTACATTAACCCTAACTTCATTTATTTGTGACCTATTGACTGTTTTCAAAGCTTGTTGAATACTTTTACTCTGATACTGAACAGATGAGTAAATGTTCATGGACTTCTTAGACATCTTTTCTTACACAAAATTACAAAATATATCAGAAGAAAATTAACAAAACCCGCTTGAAATAACGGGAATAGCAAAATCTTTTTTTTTTCATTTAGGAGGTTGAATTATTAACGATTAACAGTTTGTTTTATGTTCTAGTAGAAAACAGAATAAGACAAGAATCGCTACCTATTAGACTATAGAGTATAACAATGCATTTTTATGTACAATTTAGATTTACTTCTATTCATGTCATTGATATTTATAAATAATAATTTTCAAGATAACATTAACTGTTTAGAAAATCACATAATTTCTCTTTGAAGACCTATACGCAATACAAAAATTATTAAGTTTGTTACATTTTAAACACATTTTATCGTATTCTCTGCAATTCCGCCGACTATTACTGTTACCTCCGCATCCTGAACATTTCGGACTTTTGTTAAAAGATTGATGTTGCGTTCTTAATTGATTTTGAAAATTTTGACGCATTGCGCGACCATAAGGAGTTTGTAAAATGAAGTTAGGTATGGCGGCCGTCGTTGTTTCTAATTTCTAAAAAGAGGTAAATTATTGACAAATAAGTTGATGAAACAAGAATATCAGCTGTCGCGTTTAAAGTCATCATTTCGTAAGTTCTATGGTCGATACAATGACCTTGTCAGCAAGTACAACTTATCATTGAGTCAAATGCTGACTGACGTTTTTCATACTAATTGTTAGACCATTATTTACACACTGAATTGTCGACGGATTTTTCCGTTATTTCCCGATCATGACAAGGAGCACACGGCGGATGTGACCGGTCGGCAGGGGATGCTCACTCCTCCATGGCACCTGATCCCACCTCTGATGTTTGGAGGTCCGTGTTTGCTCTGCTCCTATTTTGTATTGTATAATGGACTTTTGAGCTTGAATACTGTTCGTTATCTCCATATATTTCATTTTTCGAATAAAGCAGACATAATCCTATCCTCTATTTGTTGAATAGAGAGAGCTAATGACTCAGATGTTGATCAGTACATTCAATATTTTGTTCTGCTACTAATGCCATTTTCCGAAGTATTTTTTCTAATATTTGGGCACTTACAATTTTTCGGATCGGTGGCTTAAAGTCCTGATTAGCAACCAAGCAAAAGAGGTAGGACATCAATTTTAGTGCATATATCGCATTACTCTGGTCATATAATCCTCTACTTTTTCATTTGGAAACTGTTGAATATTAAATAAATTGATGTCAAAGTTCGTTTTAGTACGGAGGCCCATCGAGGACCTATCAATTTTTTTTTTAATTCGATATAAGGAATTGTTGAATTTGTTACAACGAATTTAATTCATTAAAACAATTTCTTTGAATTCGTTATAAGGAATTTAATTCGTTATATCAAAGTTATTGAATTCGTTATGACAAATTCAAAAATTTGTTAAAACGAATTAAATTCGTTTAAACCTATTCTAAAATTTGTTATAACGAATTAAATTCGTTGAAATACGAATTCTTTAATTTATTATAAAGAATTAAATTCGTTTAAATGAATTCTAAAATTTGTTATAACGAATTAAATCCCATTTCATGAAATTCAGCAACCGGGGCCTATAGAAAAATATATATGAATTCGATATAACGATTTGTTGAATTCGTTTTAACGAATTCAATTTGTTATAACAAATATTAGAATTTGTTTAAACGATTTTAATTCGTTATAACAAGTTTTAGAATTCGTTAAACCAAATTTAATTCGTCATGACAAATTTTTGAATGCGTTATAACGAATTCAATAAAGAGCTAGGTTCACTTTATGCATAAAATGGCCCTGTCCTTAGATCAATTAATTGACCATCACCCTCTGTCCCATATCATATATCAAAATAAAATAGAGACTTTGTTCTTTCATTTCCTATAACAAAATATCCTTTTGAGGATCCAAGTATTGGATAACAGGCTTTGACAAAATGCAATGTTCTTGAATTTCTCAGAAAACGTGCGTATTTGACTATCTTCAGCAAAGAATTAAAATATGAGCACAGCCCACGATCCAAAAATTAAAACATGTTTTATAATCTTCAGAAACAGATCTTTCTGTATGTAATTGCATATTTTGGATCAGAGGTTGTGCTCTATATGAAATATCGAAAAAATAATTCAATTTTGGTCCATTTACAGGAATTTACAGGATATGGGGAAAATGACGCTTTTTATGACGTCATAATGCATTGACTAGAGAGAAAATTACGTCATGTTCAATAGATACACGGTCACCAAGGGTCCAAGTGATAAATACTTCATTTTCAACCAAATCTGAGCAGTTCTGAGTTCTGATTTTTCAGAAATTCTCAGGGCCAAAAAAGGCCCTAAGTGGCTCTTGCTCTTTGTCATACCATATTGAACTCGTTATAACGAATTCAAAGAAATTGTTATAACGATTTAAATTCGTTATAACAATTTCGACAATTCATTATATCGAATTCAAAATTTTTTTTTTTGATAGGTCCGAAATGGACTTCCGTATTTTAGTGATTTGAAAACGTTCCAAAATTGCATCCTTTTAGTTAGATAATGAAGAATTAACCCTTTCCGTTAGTTGAAAATACCACAGTTTCAGCATTGTGTCGAAATTGAACGAAAATGCTACAGGAGCAGCAAATTCTGATAAATTAAAAAATGCAACAAGTTGCATATAAAGAACCCGAACTTGGGTGGTAGGTTCATTTGGATTGTATGGCATGAGTTTAATTACACTGGGGACCCCATATGACGGCGTTGGTGGAAGATTGGAGGAGTGAGTATTAATCTGACAGGTGCATTCGCTGTTACGGAAGGACAATTACCCATTGAAGCTGACGAAAGTTTTTCTTCCGTATTTGTTGAGGTGGTATATGTTGGCCGCCTTGGGACCAATGGGGTTGGAGATGAGACTGTTGAGTTGTTTTAGTCCGCTATAATATTTCGCGCCCTCATTAGGCCCAGGAGTCTGACAAACGGAGGGGCTGTCTGCGTCGTAGTAGTAATGGGCGCGTTGGCTGGGGTTGCCGAGGATATGGTTGGGTATAACCCCATGAAATCCATACTCTTACCATTTCTCAATTCCATTGCTTTGGGTTGTACAGCAGGCAAGCTGGCAATGGAGTTGGTTCTCAGTTTATGGTTTTGAGGCCTGGTCGTACATGACTGAGCTTTGTCAAAAATACGATCCCCTTGAATGGCATGGCAATTTTGAAAGTTGACAATATTCATGTAGTTTTCGAGATCTGTTGGAATTACCATTGGTGCAAATTGTGCCCTTTTAAGAAGACCTGTTTTAGTACTCTTATGAAGCAGAATATAGTCAAAATCAACATGAAAAGAAGTATATCACTGTGGCTTCCAGTTAGACATTTAGATATTTCATTACTTATTTAAACTACTGTGTGTTTCGTTTGAATATTAAAATATATTTGAAAGCAGTTCAATTTAAAAAAAAATAATAACAATAATCTTCTCTAGATTTAAAAATCCAGTAAAGGAACCTTTTTGTTATACTTTAGAGAAGGATATTTGTGGCAGAACAGATAAAGTAGAAACTACAGATATGGCAGTTATTTTTCTCTCGAAAAAATATATCTTGGTCGTATCAAAAGGAAATACATTCTTGTGTGTTCCTGTTTACGATAGATGTTTTCTCTGTCCACGGAAGTCTAGGTCATCAATAAATCTTTACGAAGGCTAACTTTAATTAAATGTTAAAGTCTGATGTATACACAAGGATGTAAAACGCCCTTCTAACGGTTTTGTCATCTCTTTACTCCCTTTTTTCTCTTCTTTCAAATGCACTGACATCAACGTGTCACATTTTCTCATGTGTTCTAACTATGTAATATAATTTAAATCTTCAGATGGGGGCAATCTTTAATGAAAATAATATTTCGTTAATATGTTAATCATCTCTAATTTATCATTGAATAATAATTTGTACTTAAAAATGAAGGCTGAAAAGATTTTTGTGTTGAAAAGAAGGGCAATATTTTTTATATTATCACTGAAAAAAAATGACTTTTAATTCTTTTCCTGCTTATGGATTAACATTTGACCTAAAATATAAACAAATATTTCTTTCAAATATAACAGGTACAAATTATTGTTAATTCCAGCTTTTTACTGGCATTTTAAAACTATATTATTTTTTCATGTACTATACATGTACGTGTAGAATTTTTCTTCTAAATACATTTTTTCTAATACATAAATATTTTGAAACAAGGTTACTCTCGCTGATGGATGTATTTTTTATTTTATTTTTCTTTTTATGCAAGCACAGATTACATGTACAATATGCTTATCTGCAGCTTCAGTGTCTTTCCCTTAATATGTAAATATACCTCATATTTTTAATTTTATTTGTATAATAAATCATTGCTTTTTCTATTTACTGTAAAATTTTCTTCATACTAGTATCATGATTAGACATTAGATATATTTTTGGAAAGAAATGCAACGCATCATACCTTATAATAGTTTCCATTTGAATCTAATGATATTGTTCAACTTGTTGAAAAAAGTAAATGAAGGAAAATGTTTTTTAAAAAATGAAGGAATTTTTAGCAGAGGTTTGTTATACCTAAAGATTATATTGCAAAGACGATGCAACTCCCGGGAACACTTGGCCTATCTTTAAGAATTCCTTATATTTGCGATTATATGTGAAATAAAGATGTAGATATAAATAAAAAATACCGTCTCATAGGATTAAATAAAACACGCAGCATCCAGTCCATTTCCATAGTCCCCGCCCCTTATTGTCAGACACAATGGCAACCCGGGAAATTTACAATTATGCATATTAGGCAATTCACCTTTTACCTTGTGAAATTAACATTCAGTTTTTAATATCGAGGAATCAACATACATAAATTTCATACAGTTATCAAAGAGAAAACAGTTGGAAATGGAAAAATATATAATTATAATCATTGGTCATAAAGAACTGGAGTATTTTAACATATTCTTGTATTTTGACGTACAGAAGTTGCTGATATCTTTAACATATTCTGTAGAAAAATAACTTTCACGTGAACGGTCAAAATATGGCACAACAAAAAGTGTTTCATATGTCTTACTTAGGTTGCTTTGGAGGGGAAAGTAGCTCTACTTAATAAATGCACCAATTATGTTGTATTTCCTAGTTTAAATTAAAATCAAATGCATTTGAATCCAGGTAATATTGCAATTTATTTGTAGACTTCTTAGGAGCTAAGACGCTAAGGTTTACGTGTAAAATACAGGGTTAAATATTAATTTCGTATGATTCGAAAGACAGAAGGGTAATTAATTTTCTTATACCATCCTTATACCATTTAAATCTTGTACTTTTAAACAAATGTTTTAAATGTAATTAAAAAACACTCATATGGTACATGTATGATCATATGGAACGAGTCAATGTTTTACATTATCGCAATGTTTCCTTTCAATACGGCTTATTTCTAAGTTTCATAGAGGGAAATCCATTATACTTCTTTGTAAAGGTAAATCTAAGTTTTACAGATATGCGGCGCTAATGCTTTGACATCCACATATTCAGCTCGTCACATGTGCCAGGTACCAGTTTTAACCCCTGGGTTGAGAGGGAGCTCTTACTAGAGTGGGGTAACCTGCCCAAGGTTACAATGAAATGAAAACGCTGAGTTTTGAGCGCCCGACCAAACTCGAACTGGGGCAAAATGGATTCGAAGCTGCCCACGCCAACCACTGCACCATCACCTCCACAATTATGTGCATGACTACCTTTTACGATATGATGATTTCTTTCAGATTAAGTACATCTGATTCTGAGAAAAGCAGATGAAATAAAAAAAAATGAAATGTTGATTTTAATTGACGCTTCAAACGTTGCTATTTGTAAAAGAGAATATTCGGACTGTCGACCCAGAATCACATACATGTACTTAGAGAGTTTTATGCTTTTGAAAATATAAAATTATGTAAATTCAGAGTAATTTCAAGGAAGCATGTTAATCAGAGTTATCTCTCTTACAAAGACTTTTTTCGGATTTGTTTTTCCTCTTACAAAGGCCATTTTTCATTCTATTTAAAATTGTTAATAAATTTAAGACGAGTGGGGGATAACGACATAAGCAGAAAACATTCAACATTCATATATTTATCACTTCTCTCGAATACAATCACAGAGGGATGGATGTTAACTTTTCAATTTGATTTTGCTAAGAATTGAAATGAGTATTATAACTTGCCCTGATGAAAATCAAAGTGTAAAGTACTCCAAATTCCTGATAATTAATGTTATGCTACTTGAAATGTTCCTTGACTATCTTCTGTAATAAACAACGACACTGTTTAATACAATGATTCCTATCTGCAGATCTGCTCTACATTTTGAACCATCGGGATATCACAAAAAAGTTCAATTTCATCATGTTTTTTGAAATAAACATTTCAGTAGTAGATAGATTTTTTTTTTTTTGGATTTGTATGACTACATTTTCCCTGTTGGACTGTTTGTATCAGTATTAGAGACGAGTTTTCGCTGGTTAGAAAACATATCCAATTCTGCATCTTCTGCAAAAAAAAGGGTATTACAATGTATATGAAATTTAATTTCTAAATTACACCACCATAAATTATTTCCAAATACATCACTAAAGCAAAAACAAAACACTCTATGGAACGAAGAGTAGATTTCATTAGATATTTTTTATTGGAAATCAACAATTTACTATAATTTTCAATAGGTATTTGATTCTACTTTAAATGTCCCTAGAAATATTGTACGTTCTTACTAATCAAATATAAAGCAATGAAATTATCTTCTCTGAAAGTTCTGGTTTCAATGTAACAGGAACAATACAGCAATGTTTAGCAAGGAAAACATTTAACAAGGCCGAGTCTAATTCGCGTACGCATGACTTTGCGCAGCTTTTTAATTTCAAGCAGTCGTATCTGCGACATCACACCTTTCCCAAGTATTGTGATTTTAATACAAAATTAACATTATCTGTAACGTGTATGGGTCTGAAAATATTCTTTTAATTAGGAAAAGACGCTGAAATGGCTCTTTTGTTGGCAATGCATGACGCTGAAGAATGACACGTGACTCGCCTGTATATTCAAGATGTCCATGGGCATCTTACTAAAAAACTGTTGATAGAACATCAAAAGAAACAGAAACATACTAGCAATCTAAACATTGTTATTTTATTTTTTTAACAAAATAATTCATCTGCATTGATACATATGGGAATTTTAGAAGTATTGGGCATTGAAAAAATAAACTTTTTAATAATTCCTAGACCAACCTAAATGGTAAACGTTTTTGAACTTTCAATATTTGGTGACTTTTTTACATTTTACAATACCTTTCATGTACTTGACTGTAAAAGAAATCTCTAGGGTAGAAATTCAAAAATTATGGAAAAGATGAGATAATTTGGCGCTTTTCCAACAAATCCCCATAGGGTCCAATAGTAAAATTTGACAACTTTTGAAATGACCCCTTAGGAAATTGGGACGGTTAACATTCTATTTTTTAATCTTCAAACAATAAGTATAAAAGTAAAAATTAATTCAAGAAAATTTACCAAGATCTCTAGGGTAAAAATAATTAGACTCGGTCTCGTTAAATGGATAAATCAAAAATAACGTATAAAAAAGATACAAACATATTTCTATACTGTATGGAGGATTCTGTTGAGTCAGGCCTGAGTAGTGATGTTCTTGATCTCATACAATTTGAAATAAAAGTTTATATATTGATGTTTATATTTCAATAGACAAAAACTTTATTTCATTAATATAAAGCTATACACCTGTAATCTTTAAAACATAAATTCTTTGATTTTATGAGATATTTTAACTCAAGAATGTCTTACTAAAAATCTTAAGTGCTTTTCAAGAAGATATTCGTACATGTAATAAATCAAACTTAAGATCTTTACTTTTTAAAAAAATACTTAGTGCAAGCAATACACGTGATCGAAGCAAGAATGTTTGAAATTTGACGTCACAATCAACTCTAATGTAAAAGAAGGTACTAAAAAATCGTACAAAAAACTGTTATATCATATATATATATATATATATATATATATATATATATATATATATATATATATATATATATATATATATATATATATATATATATATATATATATATATATATATCTTGCAGAACATTTTATTTAATTCTTTGACATTCACTCTATGTATACTAATATATAGTATATATTTACTTTTCGTACTGTGGCTACATTGTATTTATGCTTTTATCTAATTTATTTTATACTATAAACAGCTCATAAGTACTAACAAGAAGCTTAGATTTTTTTGTAAAGTTATGAAATTTTCATGCATAGGATTTTTTTAAAAAAAAATTTATGAAATAGAACAAAATTATAAAATTTCTCTTACGCTAACAATTCATTGCAAGATTTTTTTTGTGACAGAAACTACTGATTGAAAAATGCATTTCATTGCTTCTAGTGTGAATTTTATCCATATAGTTCAAGCACTTTTAGATATTTCTTCATAAATAACAAAGTGTGGCAATTGATGCTGCATGGTTGGAAAACTTATACTGGGGCAATTTCTGAAGTCATCATTTAGCAAGATTTATGGTCAATGCAATGGATTTGTCAGCAAGTACAACCTATCATTAAGTCGAATGCTGACTGACCTGTTCATACTAATTGTTAGGCCCTTATTTACATACTAAATTGCCTACGGATTTTCCATTTTTTCCCGATCATGAGAATGAGCAAATGGCGGGTGTGACCGGTCGGCAGGGGATGCTTACTTCTCTATGGCACCAGATCCCACTTCTGGTGTTTTTCGAGGTCCGTGTTTGCTCTGCTCCCGATTTGTATTGTTTAAATGGACTTTGAACTTGAATACTGTTCGTTATCTCCATATTTCATTCTTTAAAATAAGTGTAAAAATAAATATCGTATTTACATATATTTCAAATTTACAAATAATTACCATTTAATCCGATGGTATATACCGAATTATAGACGAACTCTTTCTTCTTCCTGTGCTTTTTACTATTATACAAAATGATTAAATCACAAATAAGCAAAAATATCCAGTTGCAATAGGATTGTGATTATTTTCAGTCCTTTTATAATACGTTTTGATAGAAATAAAAATATAAATATATAATTGTCTGACAGCATATTCGCAATATTCGTAAATAAAGCATCATTCTTTAAATATCAATAAGTCTATAAACAAAAAACACAACCTGTAACATATGAAAACAGCCATCACAAAGAATACCCCCAGTATTAAAAGGGCTCCAGCTACGCCAGGTATAATTGAAGTAAAGGGTGTTCTTTTTGAAAGGTCTTCAGGAACTGATATATATATATATATATATATATATATATATATATATATATATATATATATATATATATATATATATATATATATATATATATATATAACAGATTAAATAATGCAAAATTGCAATGACAATGACAAACAATGATTTCATATTTAAATATTCTAATACTATATTCTTTGAAATACTACTAATATGCAAATTTCATTTTTTTATTATTCTGGACGCACAAATAAATCCATGTTAATTATGAAGGAATGTAAGAATGATTAACATACTTTCAATAACATACTTTCAATTCAATTTATCCCAAGAAAGGCGTTTTTAAATAGTAAACTGACATACACCTGTCGCATTGTACTACACGTATTCTTGAATAGTTCTTGGCTATGTATTTCTTTATTAGCTTTTTACAGTCATAAGTCCTATCATTCAAAGACAGTGCAAAACAAAGTATAAACACATATATTAATGTTTGCTTGCTGAAAAGGAAATTTCTATTTACCATGAAGATAAAACATTTTTATAGTTGCCATAACAAATTAAAGTGTATTTTTCATTTTTTGAATTTTATTTTATTTTATTTTGTGTGTGTGTGTGTGTGTGTGTGGGGGGGGGGGGTTGACCATTTTCTGAAGATCACAAATCTTGAATAATTGTAAAGTCGTACGACAATAACATCACCAGAAAATTATCTCCCTTGCCTGAATGACATTTCAACCACCGAAAAAAAATTAACTTTTCACATCATTCATTTTCTACCAAAATATATAGAGGCAGTACATAGTCCGGACTGTGAAATACTTAACTTTGTATACCGCTTCCAAGGAAGTCGGTAATAATGGAAAATGTCCTATAATATTCGGTAAGGTTATAAATACAGGTCCTATTCAATTCGTAAATTAGCCTGTCTATAGCAATTTTCATAATGCCAGCGTAAATCACATATGCCTCGTTGCTATTTATTTCTTTTTTGTTGTTCATTCCTAGCTGATATAGATTTCGTTTTGCTGATAGGTTTGTCTGTTAATAGTGCTTGAAATAACCAATAAACATCGACCTTTCATTCAACATTACCTTTAAGACACCGATCCTCTCTAAATGTGTCGTTACATTTTCCTAGACAAGACCCATTGACATGATGGCAAACTTCGAACTCACAATTCCCACATTTTATAGAACGGTTAGATCCCAAGTATCCATTAAGGCAAACTTCAGGAACAATAGCAAGAATTTCAATACAACAGAAACAAAACAAACAAACAAACAAAAAACGGAAACCTCTTATGTAATGCTATGTAATATATTGAGTACATAGCCCGTTCTAGCTAAAGGGGCTATGAACTAAAAGAATATGAACATTTTTCTTACAAGACCCAGGGATCATAATTTCATTAAATTTTGATCTTATTTATTTGGGGATGTTTCATTAAATACGAAGTCGCCCGCGTGACGCAGTGGTTAGAGCGATTGCTCTAGAGTCGCTAAGTGAGGAGTTGATCCTTACGTCGCGGGTTCGAATCTCACTGCGGGACGTGGAGACCGGTCCTTCGGATGAGATCGTATAAACCCTAGTCCTGTGCCGCAGTAGTTGTTGGCATGTTGGCACCAAAAAGATCCCTCACTGTTCAATTGCCTTGAGTGCAGAGTATACGCCCTCCATCGGCAAGTTGTGGCGTCTCAGTATGAATGAATAATTCTCGAAAGGGGATTTTAATATAAAACAAACATTAAATACGATTAATACTGCAGCTCTGCTGTTTGTGAAAAAAAATCAAATTTCTTTCCTACACATTTCCATGAAAAAAACTTTTACGTCCTCGCCCTACCCCACGGTCCATTATTTGAACAAAGAATCTGCACGACTTTAGGATGCTTGTACATTTATATGATCACTGCCTTGCTGTTATGAAAAAAAAGATTGTTAAAGATTTTTCTCTTTTACATTCCCATGTAAAATGTTGGTCTCCTTAATGTGGCAAGACCCTAACCAAAGGACAATGATTTGAATCTGCACTACCTGATGATGTGTCCATTTAAATATGAATAAGCATTGCTTTGCTGTTTTTACAAGTTTGTTTAATGAATGTTCCCTTTATAAATCTATCTTAATGTAAAATTTTGATCTTCTGTTGTGGCCCCAACCTATCCATAGCGGTCATGGTTTGGACAAACTTGAATCTGCACTACCTACGAATGTTCCCCTTTCAATACGACTGATCGTGGCTTGGCTGTTGTGGGAAAAAAATGATCATTTTTACTTAGATATTTTCATTGTGAATCTAGATCTCCAACTCCCTGAGCACTGATTTAAACAAGTGTTTTTTAACATTTTGACAGGAATCTTTCACATTTTTTTCTTCATCTTTTCTGGTCAAGCGGGTCCTGAGAAGACTTTAAAGTGATACCATCCTATTTTTGCCTTTTCTTGAAAATCTTCCCTTTGAAGAGACACTGCTTTCAATTGAAAAAAAAATGAATCCCCTTTACTTTGATTTAAAAAAATACTATGAAAGTACATGTACTTTGTACAGTACGACAAAAAAAAAATGTTTACCATTTTCACACATAGCACCAGTCCAACCATCCATGCAACCTTCATTGCATCTCCCAGTTATGTGATTACATAAATTGTCGTGACATTTATCACAAACTCCCTTGCATTTTATTCCATACGTTCCAGGCAAGCATTCTTTAATGAAATAATTTTATTACATGTACTTATCCTTTAAGATGGATTTTTTTCATATTTATTTTATAAAATATCAATGAAATTTTCACAATCAAAATACAAATTCGCTAAGTGATGGTATTAGTAATGTTAAATTTGATACTCTTATCTAAGTAGCAAGGTTACAAAAAGGTCAGTACTATATTTCTTCTTGACATTAAGGATAGAAATTACTGTTGCCCATCATGTGGTGCATATTTTTTTTTAATTTATTTATTTATTTATTTTTTGGAAACATTATTTGATTTTCTGTTTGTGTAAATTATAGATAAAGACTCAAAGATAATAGAGCTAAAAGTAAGATTATAATTTAACCAAAACAGATTATCAGATAACCTGAATTTCCTCTCATTTTCTAACATTTTAGCTCATTTTTCTACGTTTCACATGTTAGAGTCTTTTTTGTTCAATAAGGGACTCAAGTTTTAGTCTGTTTCATGTTTGGATGTTTTACTGACTATAGACTATAATAGCCAAATAACAAGTAAATTGTATGACAAATGAGATGACTTCAGCTTTTCCATCGTCAACATTCCTTGTTTGTATATTAATATTCCGCTGTCACCTGTGTATGGTGTTGGGTGTTTACATCCCCAACTTATCATATACTCAGGAGCATGTTTTGAGGTCGATCAACTTTTAAGCTGAGGCGGGCTACTGACAGATGGGTTTGTTTTACAGAAATTTCGAAAGCCTGGTTTGAAGTCAGCATTTCGTAGGTTCTTCGGTCGTTTTGGTGACTTTGTTGGTGCAAATATGGCCTATGAGTAGTGTTTTTGC
Organism: Saccostrea echinata; assembly: GCF_033153115.1. Classification (NCBI taxonomy): domain Eukaryota; kingdom Metazoa; phylum Mollusca; class Bivalvia; order Ostreida; family Ostreidae; genus Saccostrea; species Saccostrea echinata. The sequence continues at coordinate 7,965,451 of NW_026889765.1, read as the reverse complement.
TGGCGTATTGCATGCAAATTGTTAGGCCTTTGTTTTCGTACAGAATTTGACTGTGGAGACCCGTTTGCCTAATGGGTGCATATATAGGGCTCACGGCAGGTGTGGCCGGTCGGCGAGGGATGCTTGCTTCTCCTGAGCACCTGATCCCCCTCTAGAGTTTCCAGGGGTCCGTGTTTTTTGCCCTGTTTATAGATTTTTTTTTTTTTGGTTAGTTGGTTTTTGTTTGTTTGTTTGTTTGTTTTTTATTGTTTTTTTTTTTTTAATCGATTACTGTTCGTTATCTTCATTTTTTTTTTGTCAAATATGATTAAATAAGTTAAATAAAGATAAAACCGATACCCCGTAAATTAGAGAAAGAACTCTTTTCAAATTCTTAAGGATGGATTCTCCTCATATTGTATTTATATATTATAACTAAAATAATACAAAATGATACAATTTTGTTTTTTAAAAAAGTAGAGAAAGAATGTTTGTTAGTTCCTTAAGGATAAATTATAGATTTTGGCCCCATCAAAAGGGGGCGCCTGTATCATGTAATTTTTCATTCAAATCTGTTAAAAGATTGAGATCTATTAAAAATTACCATGATTGAAGTTTCTTCGGAATATCATATTAATTTAGTATACTCTATATCTTAAGTCCTTTTTCATAAATTCCATAGCTTTAGAAATATCTTTGACTCAGATTGTTTAAAAATATAACTAAATTCAGTATTCTGTGTAAATTTGAAAAGCAAAACAAACGATATCTCCTACGCTGCTGTTCCGCCAATAATACAATCCCTGCTAAATGTTTATCGTATTTCGTCATTTCTATTTCAAATTGCACATGTACCTGTATTATGAGAGGAAAAGAAGATATGGTCCCAGGATTATAAATCAGTCTTATACCTGAGCTTCTTAAGCGAATTATTCGCAATAATATTACATTTTCCGTTAAAAGTAATTTCGTGCATGTAAATAGTGTAAATATTACGGTTTAGATGAAGTATACAAATTAAAAACATCAACCTTTTTTATTATCAGAGAAAAAGCAAATTCTTAAGTCTTGAGACTTTAAAAAATGGCTTACTTTCTTTACATAGATATCCAGACCACCCTGGATCATATTCGGAAGGATAGGTTCCATCAAATCTATCACATGTCATTTTAGAATAGCAGTGTCCGCTACAGTTGAACTTGCAGTTTTTCCCGAATGTACCATTATCACATTCTAAAAACAGAAAAAAAAATGTTTTTTTTAGCTGTTGTTCCTTAAATATGTCTCTTTCAGTTTTGAATCCCATTTCACCTTCTATTTCAACATGTTCATTTGTCGGTATGAAAGAAAAATATGATTAAATTCCTCTCATATATATACTTTGAAGTTTACTCCGAAACCGGACAAGAATCCATCTTTAAGATACTGCTTGTATTGATATTGTATTTTCCATCAAGAATGATTCCGCAAATATTTGTAAATATTGTAATTTTAAGGAATTATACAAATAAAAGAAACGTTTTTCCATATCAGAAATTCCTAATTCATAAGTATTGAGACTTTAAACAAAAATGACCTACTTTCATTACATAGAGTTCCGAACCACCCTGGATCACAACCTGATGGGCAGCTTCCATCGATTCTATCACATGTCATATTAGAAATACAGTGCCCGCTACAGCTGTACTTGCAATTGTCCCCAAACATACCATCATTACATTCTGAAAACAGAAAATACGTAATATTTTCCCACGCTGCTTCTAGCTATAGATCTAAATCCCATTTCACCATTTCCAATTTGAGTTATACAATCTTTAATTAGAAAGGAAAAAATGATCTTTTAATCTCTTTGAATTGCTTTTCAATACAAAGGACATTTTTGTAAATATACTTTAAATATAAGTCAAAAACCAGACAAGAATCGACCCTTAACATCATTATTGCAGTGATGTTAAATGTATATGTAAAAACTATTTAGTTAAAAGTATTGTCTTAGATAGTTGTATATATTGTAGTTTATAAGAATTATACAAATTAAAAAATAATTTTATTTCCATAAAAAATGCAGATTTTAAAGTGATAAGACTTTTAAACAAAAAATGACCTACTTTCATCACACAGATATCCAGACCATCCGGAATCACATCCAAATGGGCAGCCTCCATTAAATCTATCACATGTCATTTTAGAATAACAATGTCCGCTACAGTTGTACTTGCAGTTTTCCCCATATGTACCATGATCACATTCTGATAATAGAAGAAAAAGAAACACGTAATACTATGTAATCGGACTTACCCTAAATACTCAAAATTTATCACATGCTGTGCTTCATAATTTTGTCCCAAAACATAATTTATTGAAATATGTATGATTTTTTAATATTAGATTTCCATATAATTTTTATTGAAACGTTCAGACATACCATCGGAGCATTTGTTTCCTTTCCATCCCTTATCACAGTCATTTGTACATTTTCCATGGAGCCCAACCTTGCAGGGAATATCTGAAATTTTGCTATCGTTAGAATAAGGATGATCGGAACGATTTTCACCACCGAATGTTGTGAGTTTTGCAAATATATTGCATGTTTTTATTCTTTAATGATTAATGATATTATGACAAAAAAGCAAGTTTTCGCAATAAATACCAAATATTTAGAAACAAATTATATGTGCAGTGCATGAACGTATCTACAGAGTATCTATATCAAATTAAAAATATTGTGTAGAAAGGTTTGTGTAGTTACAATGATAACATTTTATGAGAAGAAAAAAAAAATGATTTCTCTTTTTGACAATCATTCTTAACATTTTTCAATCGCCCTGAAAAAATCATGGATAAGATAAACTAAAGATTTGCAAGCATACCACAATTAGTCCCGGTATATCCTTCCAAACAGTTTTCACAACTTTTCCCTTGAAACCCTGGTTGGCATTGTATGCAGCCCTTAAGAATATTACAGTTTTCACAATGGCGTCCACATTCTGCACAATGCTCACCATATTGGTTTTTCTTCACAACCTTAGAAAAGATTTTCTTTATTCTAGAGGGTATAATTATTTTCTAAAGTGCAGGTTCTTTAATACTGAAATTTTATGCATAAAGTGCTATAATATAATATATAAAAAAGTTAAATATAAATTCATATAAAAAGAAAATCTTATTTTATATTTTACGTATATATTTATATTCTTGAATGCACGTTTCATATAAGATATATGTATATCAAAGATTTCAACTTCAATATTACATATGTATGTCATCTTATAAAACTATCAGGTAATTCTCATCACTGGTTGTACTTATTTTTTTCCGACACACATTGAAGCTTTTCTGAGATCCTCTGGAAAAAAGCTTCCCGAATAATATTTTGTAACAAGTTCATTGCAATGTATTGAATACGAATACGTTTGTTAGAAGTTAAACTGTTTTTATTTATCACAGATAACGAAAAAAACAAATGAAAAAAAAACAACGAGATAACGAGATATTTGATTCCATGAAAAAAAATCAAAATATCTCTAAGCACTGTGAATATCGGGGGTATTCCAAAATAAGCTTCATATATAGCAACCTTTCACGGTAACTCAGTCGGTAGAGCGCTCGCTCCGTGATCGGGAGGTCGTGAGTTCGAATCTCGGCCGCGACTGACCTAAATCGATAAAAAATGGGTAGCAACTGTTCCTTCGCCATGCGCTCCGCACTTTGAAGTGAAAGTTGCGGGTCCTTCGGATGAGACTTTAAAAACCGAGGCCCCGTGTCACAGCAGGCGTTGGCACGATAAAGATCCCTCACTGCCCAATGGCCCTAAGTGCCGAGTAAAGGTCAAAATTTGAAGCCCTTCACCGGTATAAGGTGACGTCTCTATATGAGTGAAAAATTCTCGAATTGGACGTAAAACAACATACAATCAATCAATCAATCATATATAGCAAATAGTGTTGCGTACATGGAAATCCGCACATATTACAAATGATGACCGATACGTTTTGCTTTGAATAACGGACTTAACCTGAAAGATACATTGTAGTTGCTTATTTATTCTGACATGTAAAAAGACATGCTGTTATGCTTTTTTTTTCAAAATGTTAGTAAATAAATAAATATCATTTTTTATTTCATTCCCGGCATGAGATATGGATCCGATACACGGTTTCCAAGCTTATAAATTACTCCGACGTAATAAACATTGATGATTCACAGGATAGATATACATATACGAGTGTATTGTATCATATCTCAAAAGCATTCGACATAAAAAGTGAATTTCAATCTCTGAATCCATTTCTGAAATGCATCACGATACGCTGATTTAAGTAGAACTTTGAGGCGCTGACTGATGACTGAGCCAAGGGCTTGTCGGGACTTGTAACGACCACCAGATAAGAACTTTTTAAGTTTTGGAAAAAGTCGTATGGGGCTAGATCTGGAAAGTATGGTGGGTGTGACAAGACAGTAATCCTCTCCGACTTCAACTAATGCTTCACATGCTCAGATGTATGCGATGGAGCATCATCCTGAAGTAGACGAACATGCCAAAGTCCTGACACAGAGCGTCGTTTATGATATTTCTTTAGCTTTTTTAGTATAACATCTCTGTAATACCGACCTGTAACACTTTTGCCCTTTTGCATCGGAATTTGTACGGCTATACCATCACATTAGAAGAATGTGCAATAGAGATCCTTCTTAGTGCTTATGATTCTTTTGGCAACTACAGGCCTTCTGCCGTGGTTAGTTTGCCATATTTTGATTCCAATTTTTCTTACTGGTTCTAAATATTGAACCCGTGTTTCCCTCACCAGTAACAATGTTTGCAAATTGTCTTTGATTGAATTTGGGAAACATTTTGAGCAATTGCTTAATTAGCGGTTTGTACTTGAACCCATTTTTGGTCATCTGTCAATATATACAGTACCTATCTGGCAAAATTCTTTCGTACTTTCAAAATACGCTTCAAAATGAAATGCACCCGCGATAGCGATATGCCAACAGCTTGGACAATATCACGGATCATGTATCTGCCATCACTTTTAATTATTTCCCTGACTTTTGAAACATTTGCCTTGCCTGTTACAGTCACATGTATAATTTTTTGTTGCATCTTTGACGGACTCTATGCCAGTCAGGAATTTCTTTCTCCACCTACAAACTGTCTCATAAGATGCCTTTTCAGACCCATAAACTTCCCCCAATTCCGTAAAAATCTGCATTACAGAATGACAAAGTGTTGTACAGTCTTTTATATATGCTCTAATTTCTTCAATATTCTCAACCCGTTTTTCAACCAGTGGTCAACGGCAGGCTCTATTGAAATGGCGATAAGTTTAAAACTACCCCATATTTATACTGTTGGAAAGGTATTGAATAGAGCTATTTAAGAGTGCAAAGCATTATCGCACTGTGGTACAATAAATATTACATATCGAACAGCCCCCGTATATTTTGGTACTCAAGAATAGAAATGCAGGGTCTGAATTTAAAGCAAGCTCTATGCTTGTTTGATTAGGTGAAGCATATCTAAATGCAAATAATTTTTGCATGATTTGAACAGAATTGAATACTATTGCGCATATAAATATATGTTTTCTAAGAATTAAATTGAAAAGGTTTTTTTTATTGAATTTATCAATATTTCATAATAATAAATCTGCTATTAAAATGGAGATGTGTTTAAAGAAAACTGTGCTGTAACTACAACATGCACTCATTGGATGCTACCATGATTACTAAATAATTACCATACACTTCGATTTCACATATTTCCAAGAAAGCCTCACTTCCGTCCCATGAAGTTGTCGTCAAAAACTGCACATAACGAGCCTTGCCAAGACATTCCACAATAGAGGGCATATGAATTGGTAATTCCACAGGGGTATAATCACGGTAACATTTTTTCCACTGATTTTCATAAAGCCATAAGGTATACCAATGTAATCTTCTTGTATTAAGAGATTCATTGCCTCCTGTAATGAAAATTAAAAAAAAACATAAAATGTATAAATTTCAAGTGATGAAAGATCGTACAACCTTTTTACTTGCGTGAACGACCTACAAAAATAATTATTGCTTGATGTAAATGTATGCTTTCGAAATTAATCACAGGTTAAAAGACCATCTTTAAGCAATCGTTTAATGGTGGCTTAATGGTAGCTAAATGGTGGCTTATAAATGTTAATTCCTTTAAGCCAACATTAAGCCACCGTAAAGCCGCAGCTTATACGAACATAATGTCCAAACTTCGCTAAGCTACCATTTAGCCACCTTTGAGCTGCAGCTTAATGGTGGCTTAATGTCTAAACCTAATTAAACCACCTTAACGCATCCTTATCAAGTCTTTAAATGAAATATATGGAGATAACGAACAGTATTCAAGCTCAAAAGTCCATTAAACAATACAAAATAGGAGCAGAGCAAACCCGGACCTCCAAACATCAGAGGTGGGATCAGGTGCCATGGAGGTGTGAGCATCCCCCGCCGACCGGTCACCCCCGCCGTGTGCTCCTTGTCATGATCGGGAAATAACGGAAAAATCCGTCGACAATTCAGTGTGTAAATAATGGCCTAACAATTAGTATGAAAAACGTCAGTCAGCATTTGACTCAATGATAAATTGTAATTGCTGACAAGGTCATTGTATCGACCATATAACTTACGAAATGATGACTTTAAACGCGACAGCTGATATTCTTGTTTCATCAACTTGTTTGTCAATAATTTACCTCGTTTTAGAAATTGTACTTTCGTAGAGCATGCTCTTTCGTATCGAATCAACTGAGAGATATATACCCCGTATGCAGGTGGTAAGGATATATTGCTACAAAAGTAAGAGAAGTTGACTGCTGAAAGCTACTGACAGAAAAGTTGACTAAACAAGGATATCAACGGTCTCGTTTGAAGTCATCTTTTCGCAAGTTTTTCGGACGATATAATGACCTTGTCAGCACATACAACCTATCATTGAGGGAAATGCTGACTGACGTTATTCATCTTATTGTTAGGACATTATTTTCGCGATCATGACATGGCACCTGATCCCACCTCTAAATTTTGAGGTCTGTGTTTGCTCTGCTCCAAATTTGTTCCGTTTCATTGGACTTTCGATTGAATATTGTTCGTTATCTTCATATTTCATGCAGCATGTGTTGGCGAAGGAATACCTAGGGATGAAGATTTGGAGAGTGCAGCGGTGCGAGAAGTAGACAGTAATGTATGTTATTCAGAAAACTACTGGACCCTCTTGCTGTTAATATATCGTCGTTTATTAGTCACCTACCGGTGAATCCGGAAGGGACTAAACATTAGACAAAATTGCTAATGCACCACCAAAGAAAATGAATATTTTACTTTTTAAAACTTGTGTATGATGTTTTTGATATATTATTATTTTACTCAGTTAGAAAAGAATGAGGCATTTAAATGTCTTACTAATAAATAACTACAATGTTAACGGAAGCGTAGCCATTTCATAGAAAAATTACAATCATGTTCATACTTTTTGGACGAACAAATTTCTATTTATTTCTTTGTGTTTGTGTGTTCTTTATGTTTCTACTAATGAAAAACTCAGAAAGAAGTTAAACCTTATGCGGCGTTTGACCCTAGAAGAGCGTGCCAATGCAGTCATTTCGGTGTCTACAGGGGGTTCCTTTAGAGAAATTTTTGAAAAATAAAAACAAATAAAAGATTATTGATTCCTCTAATAAAAAACTGTTGTAAATAAATGAACAAACATGAAAATTTTTACTATAGATAGCCACGGCATAAAATGAGCACCACACGACATTTTAAGATTGTTCAACAAAACTGGGGCAACCGGTGCGGAAGTTGGGTGGACTGGGAATGGGCACCAAGGCACTGGATGACTACTAGGCGATATGATAGTCAGTCGCTGTATGTTATTTGATTTTTTAACTGGGAGACTGCTTCTGTCGCAACCTCACAGACAACCTTCGGTAATCACCCAACTTCATACCTGGGCAAAAAAAAAAAAAATGCGCAGTGCACGTCGGAAAATAAGTTTTCGGACAAGAAGGTCATTTAAGGGTCTTGTCATGACACCAAGGCATTTGCCAACCCCACTGTATGGGGGAAAATGGCATATTACTAATACCGATAGGCAAATGTTCTATTCACAAATTAGAATAACAAGTGGTTCTTAGCAATTTTGTCTAGCGTAGGTTTTCTCCTTGTCTGTCAGTCTAACTGTCTATCTGTCTATCTGTCAGTCTGTCCCACTTGGTTTTCTGCACTTTTTTTCTAAACGCGTATAGATTTGATATATGAGAGTACCTTGATGAGTTACAGGTCAAGTTTTCAAATCAATCTGCTTCAATGATTTTTGATAGAATTACCACGTTTTTTTTAATTTTTAATGAGAACGAGATTTCACACTTGGTCGTTCGCACTTTTCTTTATTTGCTGGTCCATACAGAGATAATTTTTGGTATGAGTTACAGATCAAGTTTACATATTGTTTTTGCTTTAATGATTTCTGACGGAATTACATCCATTTTAATCTCCACTTTGTTTTCTGCACGTATTTCTTTACTGCTTGCAGATACTGAGCTGATTTTTGGGATATTAGTTGAACTTGATGAGTTATAGATTAAGATTGCCTATTGCACCGCTTCAGAAATTTTTTATTTAATTATCGCATTTTTAATTTGAAAGAGGATCCAAATTACACTTGCCGGAAGAGGACTAGTTTTGCTTATGCTCCTACTGCTTTCCGTCCTTGAAATATACCAAACAAGCAATGATTGCCCAGAGAAATCCAGAGATCACTGAAGTGTAATTTTATTTCGCATATTAACTGACATATTTTAATTCTATCATAAACAGATCTGAATCAGAATACGTACGGTCATTACGATACCAGAATTTTATTGACTGAATTTTGTAGACTTTTTTTAAGTCGAGCTCTATCCATGCCTTTTCTTGAAAATTCCCCGTATGTGAACAAGATCGACTGTTTATCGAGAGTAGAGACGGTTTTCCGTCGATTGCCCTAGACGCTACAGAGTCCTTATATGTTGTTGACTGAGTAGCTTCTGTTAATTTGGGATCAACAAGCTGACCTGACATATGAAGAAAGAAAAGGAACAAAGTAATTATTAAGATACAATTAATTAAGAATTCAGCATTTATTCTTGTGGAAAGAACAAGGTACGGTTTCAATACAAATCTTGCCCTGTGTTTTTCTTAGAAATAAAAGTGATGTAAAAAATTAAAACTCATGCTTTTTGAATTATTGTAATTCCATGCATAAAGATCATACAAATCTTTTTTCTCACATGACCTTCCAAATGCTAATTGTGACGTCATAAACTTGTGCATTTTCCCGTATTTTCTTAAAAAGTTGCAGAAGACATCAATTTTCAATGGAATTTTCTTTCAGATAATATTGTCCACAGGCATCGCCCACAAAGATTTTGAGATATGTGATTTTTCAAAGAATTTTACACTACATATCTAAAAATTAACGTGGGCAACGGCTGTGGACACTATTTTCTTAAGGAAAATAACCCTTGAAATGGGTCATTTTGAGCCTTTTTCTGTTTAAAAGAGAGAAATGCATCAAATTAATGACGTCATATATCCAGAATGGTACTCCATCATGCTATATTCTTTCCTGATTTATTACAGTCATATACTCAACTAATATTTAAGCCAGTTTCAAAACTTTTTGAAAACATTAAATTTTTAGGGCACAATAAAGCTAAAACCATACCTTCTTCTTTAAACTTTAATATTGAGACGTAAATTTCTATTTAAAGTATAATTTACAGACTACTAATATAAACCACATTCCATGCTTGTAAACAAAAAAAAAAAAAAAACAAAAAAAAAAAAAAACAAAAACAAAAAAAAAAAAAAAAAAAACAAACATTAATTCATCATGTGATAGACTTACGATATCCATTGTTTGTGTGAACGAAGATAGACTTAGCAATCCAGAACATTACAAGAATGCAATCACTGGCCATGGAATACATTTCATGAATTCACAGTCCTTTGGGATCTTCTTAACAAAGAAATAAAAATCATGATATATTTAAAGTATTTTTTCTCATTTTTGCCGGTAATTTTAAAATTATCCGAAACAATCTATGAAGATTATCAACATATGTGATTCCAAAGAATTATAAGATGTCAAGGGTTAAAAGGGCACATTGTAATTTTATTTGCCATTTTAGAAGACACACGGCTAGCAAACCCTCGGTAAATTCTCTTTTAATCGATGTACCCACATTGAACTATAACATTGCTTCTCTTAATCTGATCACAAACATAAATCATAATACTTTCATGGCATTTAATAACTACATAATGATTTGAAGAATATAGAAATCTAGAAACAGCATAATTAATTTATTTGAGAAAATGACTGACTAGCAGTGATAGTTCTTTATCGTGCCAACACCTACAGTAACATGGGACCTCGGATTTAGAGTCTCATTCGTAAAGACCCGTGACCTTTAGTTCCATTATCGTCGCTTGGTGAAGGAACAGTCACTACCTACATGTTTAAAGTCTTCGGTTTGACGCAGTGCGGCGAACAATAATCAAAACGTCTTTGGTTTGATATGGCGCATTACTTGAGCGAGAATCGAACCCGGACTTCCCTTTCATGAAGTAATTCCATACCACTGAGGGTTTATCTAACAAAAAGACAATATATTGGTCACTGTATACGGTGTAGAAATAGCACTGGATAATAGAATTTTATTCTCAAAGATATGTATCCGCTTACTTTTTACTGTATTATATGGAATATAATATAAAATAAGAAAAAGCTTTAATATTGCAATTAATATTACAGTGGACCCTCAGATATCCGGACGCCAGATATCCGGACGCTTCAGTTTCCGGAAGATATTTCATTGGAAGGGAATTTTTTAACGTTAATATTTTGTCTTGTTTAACCGGAATTTCGCGTTCCGTATCCGGACGGTCTTTTTTACCACAAAATGAATTTTTACGTTATATTTTGGTTCACTTATCCGGACGGTAATTTTTTAATTGGTCTGTCATCAACTCTACTCAAATTTCTAGATTTGAGTGTTAATTGTTGTAAAAACACTGGCCTGGCCGTTTGTTTAAAAAAAATGATCACCTGTGACCTGTTATCAATGGCTTGCGGCAAGGTTAATTATAGGCTGATGGGTACGCACTAGACTCTTGCTTCTCTTACATGTATTTGATACGTATTAATTAAGGGAAATGCTTTTTATTTATGTCCATAATTTTTTTGTAGTCGACAAATTTATTTTTTTACTGTTAGAATACAGTCATAACATGGTTTTATATATTGCTATTTATAGACATGACATCGGGGGTACTTTTTATGAACAATATTTTGTGCGCAACACGGATTGTGATTTGATGACATTTATAAAATCATTTTCATTATTAAAAATCGTTAAATAAATACGATCCCGCTTTGTATGATTATGAATAGCGTACGTATACATGTGCAGCTAATTTCACATTTAACATAGATGGGCGTTCAAATCAAATAAGAATAGAGATATCGAAAAAAAAATTTCTCTACCAGCTCTACAGACTCTTGGTTGGGAGAAGTTGATTTAAAAGACACTGGGAAGTAGAAATAATTAATGTTTTCACATAAATAACGTTTCATCCATTTTTTTTTTTTTTTTTTTTGCTTGTCAAGGAAATTTTGTTAGTTGATAGTGCCCCCTCAACTGAAAATGTATGGATGTGCCCCCCCCCCCAACTGAAATTGCTTCCTACGGGCCTGTCATCCAATGACAATTTACTTTTTTATTTTATTTAAACAAGTATTGAGTAGTACTAACGTATATTAAAGTATTTAAACAATAAAACTTAATGATATAAAGCAGCATTCTTAGCTTTAATTTTGCCAATGGTATGAAAGACCATGTAACTAAAATCAAGGTAATTCGGGGAACCAAACGTCCAGATAAATGAGGCTCCACTGTATTCAGTTCATGAATTGACTACAGTTGTTATGATAGCTCAGTCGGTAGAGCGCTCGCTCCGTGATCGGGATGTCGTGATTTCGAATCTCGGCCGAGACTGACCTAAGTCGATAAAAAATGGGTAGCAACTGTTCCTTCGCCATGCGCTCGGCACTTTGAAGTGAAAGTTGCTGGCCCTTCGGATGAGACCTTAAAAACCGAGGCCCCGTGTCACGGCAGGCGTTGGCACGATAAAGATCCCTCACTGCTCAATGGCCCTGAGTGCCGAGTAAAGGTCAAAATTTGAAGCCCTTCACCGGTATATGGTGACGTCTCTATATGAGTGGAAAATTCTCAAATGGGACGTTAAACAACATACAATCAATCAATCAGTTGTTATAATGTCTTTCATTAAAGTGAAAACCGTGTGTAACTGAGTAGAATTCCATTTAATAAAAAAAAGATATTTAAAGAAACAATGCACTATATCCAATGCAAAAGGCAAAGATAAAGAACAGTGATCAATTGCATTAATCTAGTGACCAAAAAAAAAAAAAAAAAAAAAAAAAAAAAAAAAAAAAAAAAAAAAAAAAAAAACATTCAAACAGAAAACAACAAAAAAATCAGAACAAGGCAAATAAAACACGGAACCCTTGAAACAAAAGAGTTGTTCCTACATAAAACGGTTACATGAACATGAACTAGATTACGAAACTTAAACAAACAGTAACTTCTATTTTAGATGTGAATTAGATTTTCATTTACAAACTGTCAGTTCTTTTGATTGTTCACAAGGAACAATAGAAATTGTTCACATTTTAAATTTTCAAATGCATGTCTTACCTAAGAGAACACACGCCTCCTCGACTTTACATTTATGAAACAATCGAAGGAGGAAGATTTATCCGCACCAAAATACACATAGAATAGATGTTTTAAATTGCAAAACATGACTGATTTTGACAAGGCAAATCAACTGGAAAAAAAATTACAAATGAAAGACTTATATGATACACTATTTTTATTAATTTTGTTATCAGAAGAGTGTTAGCAATAATTGTTTTTTTTTTTATGGGGAAGTAAATAAAGATATCCAGTCTATAACTCTGTGGTTACATTATGTTTTTCATCTATACACACTGCCAGATAAACGGATGAATATACCTGATATAATTTTTCTTTTTAAAAATAATGTCTTTTCGTGTCAATATTTTTTCGTGTTCTAAGTGATCGAGTTTCCTATTACGGATAAATAACACAGACAAACTTTTTTTCCACAAATCAGCAATATTTATCATAGATTTATATTCAAATAGGTAACTAGAAAAATGCCAAGAAAAGTAGTGGGGTTTTGTGAGATTTTGTCACAACCTTAAAAATGTGTAGAAAATTTTGTATAAAATTACATAGAAAACAACAAAAAGTTGCAGAACTAAATACCAAAGAAAGCTTACGATTTTTTTTTTATTTTAGGGATTTATTATTTATGTCATTTCTAATCAACATCAGTCAAAAAATATATATCAATCATGCATCAAATTTTTGTTTGTGTTACATATGTATCTATCCTTAAATCTTCTTTATACCAAAGATATCGATGAAATCAGTTTACTTTTCTACGTTGTTTTCGTCACATAACACCCGTTGTTTGTTAATGAAATGATACCGTTTCTTTTAAGCAATGATTATGTGAATAATATTTTTAAGTAATGCAATTGTATGTACATATATGTATGTGTTCATGTAAGACGATATAAATAGAAGAATATAATAGATCAAGTATTAACAAATGTTGCATTTTATTGATTGATGTAAACTGATGGTGTATAATTACCACAAGTATATCTTATTCTATAAATATACCCTCTAGGATGTTACCTCTCAGGTTACGTAATATGTTTTCATGCATTTTTTCCAGAAACATGCTTGATTTAAAACTTCAGGAAGTGATTTCAAAGTATGAGACCAAAATTTAGTAAAGATTTAGTGATACTTAGTGTTTTTTATCATGGACTTGAGTTTTCATCTGTCTCTGTCGATCACGACAGATATGTAGTTACAACAATCCACATAGCTCATATGGTATCTACATGTACATATAGATACTTTTTACCACATACAGTAAGATTTGTAGCATAAGATGTTAATCAATTAAGATAAGGATTCGGTTACAAGCGTTAATTACTTTATCTCTAAGTTACCTAATTAATGGCTACTTGCTAGTAATCTAGTGTAATGACGATCAGGTAACAAAGATTTAACACAGAGAATTTAGCAAATTCATTGTCAAATTCGTCTGCGCTTGCATTTACCTTACCGAGAATAATAGCAACAAAAAGGGGGGAGGGGGGTAACAATTGATCTCTGTCGCCAATAAGTGTATTAACTAATTCTGTGAAATAAAAAAAAAAGTTGAATACGAAGCAAAGCAATTCAGTTAGAAACTTCAGTCAGAACACTATATGGATGGAGGTTATCAAGGTATATAGGGGCGGATAGTAGATCATGGGTGATATAGAACCAAGAGAATCAACTACTGTAACCGTGAATATGTCATATTTACACTGTACGATGTTATTGATTTTTGAATAGTATTTTATGGCCGGTACACACGGTAAGGCTTTCCCATTAAGCCATAGGTTTTTGCAGGCCGCACAACTCTCACGTCCACACGCTAAGGCAAGACTTACAAGATCATAAACAACATTTCCATAAATTCTAAACAGTGTATTCGGTCATTAAAATGAATGGCGATATTACTTATAGGGCTTTATAATAATTTTACCTATTAATGCATTCGCACTTCTTAAAAAGAGGAAGAAGTTGAACAGAAGCATTTAATTTGTGGATGCATTCATTATATGATTCGAAATATTGTGTGTTCACTTGAATCTTTCCACCTGTATGGTTTGATAAAAAATAGATTGACACTTGGACGAATAGTTTTCATTAGCTAATAAAAAAAGGTCAGCTAATTTTTATATTGAGAAATAGAGCTTTACTCTGTTCTTATGTCAGACATGTAAGGCTCGAAAAAAAAAACCCAACAAAGTATTAGGGTTGTACACGCTGTAAAACTAGAACTTAAGTTTCATGACTTATAAGGCAAGCCTTTGTACCGGCCCTTACAGTTACCTTCTACCAGATCTTCCATTCCCAAAACCTTCGTGCATCCCTCTATTATAATTACCTATATTTATTAACAAGAGTCTAGGCTTTCAATGTCTTTGAACCATACTTAGTAGGGGATTTAACAGTGCAATTAATCGTATATAAATGTGGAAACACTCTTTTGTTTTGTATGATAATCTCAAAATAACCAGTAAGGGCCGGTACACACGATAAGGCTTGCCTTATATAAGTCTAAAACCTTACGTTTTTGAAGGTTATATTTCTCTTAGGCTTATACGCTAAGGCAAGACTTACAAGATAAATATTTCCATAAATTCCACGTGTTTTATTTTAGCTATAAACAGTGCATTCAGGCATTAAAATAGATGATTTGATTACTTCGTAATAATCTTACCGACCAATGCATTCAGACTAGTCTTCTTAAAATGAGGAAGAGGTTGAACAGAAGCATTTGAGGATTCATTCATTTTCTCATTCGAAAATATGCTTTGATAAAAAATAGATTGATGCTTGGGCGACTGGTTTTCATTGATTTGGAAGAAAGGTCAGCTAAGTCTTGTATTAAAATAGAGAGCAGTGGTCTATCTTTAAGTCAGACTTGTAAGGCTCGTAAAAATAAGTATTAAGGATGTACACACGGTAAGGTTAGAACTTAAGTTCCATGACTTATAAAGCAAGCCTTACCGTGTGTATCGGTCCTTTGCAGAGTTTGGAGATCTTGTAGAGATTAGGTGTTTTAGAAGAAGACTTTCAGAGAGCATCCAATAAATTCCAGGAAAATTTTATCCAGTTATGATTCTCTTGAAAAATAATCATAAAAATGTATGGTTGTTACAGCTATATATATTGAAGCTGTTGATTTTTTTTTCACAACTTTCAATCAAAGGGACTTATTTTGGACTTAAACGTACAGCATTTGTATGCTTTTGGAGATGAACTTAAAATAAATACCTTTTTATTTCTTTTAAAATGGCAACAGCAAACAAATAAGATATGTCTGCTACATGGATAGACAACTTGAAACTTTTAATCAACTGCAGAGATATGAGTCACCATAGCCACTTCCTACATAAATACAGTCATGTATATGTATACCAACCTCGATCTTTCTAATTATCACTCCCATGATCATGATTGTCTTACACTTAATAGACTGGAGAAACTATGGGATTTCCAGTCAGATATTCTTAGAAATTATCATCATGTCTCTACTGGAATTATTCGTAAGGTTGCATAACTTTTTTGAAGTTGATATTTGTAAGTAGGCTGCCTATAAGCTGTGCTATAAGCTTAAATGAGAACTAAACATATACACAAACACAAACAAATAAAGAAATAGATAGATATCCATAGTAAAAACTAACTTATTATCTTCCTAAATTTTTACATTTAAAACAAAATCAAGGTATGACTATCTGATAAATTGGAGGCTACATAGAATATTGAATGTATAAAGCAGATACACCGATATCATGGAGACAGCCAAAGCAAAATACATTTTCTTTATGACATTAGCCTTACCTTTTGACTCTGCAGATTTTGGCATGTTCAAATTAAGTTAAATTCAGAGTTGACAACAGTATGTATTTTTTCTCATATGTAGTTTTCATGAATCAAGTAATGATCGGCAATAAGATCATTTTTAATTGAATAAAAGGGGCAGTGATGTAAATTTTCAGATTTTGGTAAAAATATGCAAATTTTAGGCTATGAACATTTCAATATATCATTTCCATAGTTTTTGAGGAAGTAAATTGAAAATCGAAATAAAGTTGTTCTAGACTTATCACTTGCATGGAATACACTTAGTGTATAATACCTTAGAATCCTCTGAGTAAATATAAGCATATATATTATAAGAAGGCGATATTACTAGTGTAATGACGAATAACTCCTCAAGATTGAAAATGAAACCGATAGAGTTTATTTCGGTGTTGTGATTTTTTTATATACGACTACGTGTGTGGATTTATACTATATATACATACATACGGGGTTTATATCTCTCAGTTGATTCGATTCGCAAGAGCATGCTCTACGTACGTACAATTTCTAAAACAAGGTAATTTATTGACAAACAAGTTGGTGAAACAAAAGTATCAGCAGTCTCGTTTAAAGTCATCATTTCGTAAGTTCTTTGGTCGATACAATGACCTTGTCAGCAAATACAATTTATCATTGAGTCAGATGCTGACTGACGTTTTTCATACTAATTGTTAGGCCATTATTTACACACTGAATTGTCGACGGATTTTTCCGTTATTTCCCGATCATGACAAGGAGCACACAGCGGGTGTGACCGGTCGGCAGGGAATGCTCACTCCTCCGTAGCACCTGATCCCACCTCTGATGTTTTGAAGTTCCGAGTTTGCTCTGCTCCTATTTTGTATTGTTTAATGGACTTTTGAGCTTGAATACTGTTCGTTATCTCCATATATTTCATACATGTAAGGCTAAAGTTCCATCATATCCAATAAATGAGTATATTTCGAAAATTTTCACCTAAATATCCTTTCCCTACAATTTCTTTCTTCTTGTCCATTTTGTGAGTGGTATTTTGATTGAATGTTGTACAGTTTGCATCGTTTAATTCAGTTTTTTTTTTTTTTTTTTTTTTTTTTTTTTTTTTTTTTCCTCATAAAAATTGAATTTTAAGTGGAAATTTTGATATTAGAGGTTCAGACCAAACTTCTCTCAAAATTTGATATGCCTTATTATTTTGATCACCTCTCATTGATATGTGAGAACATAAGCTGGGCAAGTTTCCAATTTCTCAATATATAGACGTTTGATTTTAGAAGATTGCAGAAACTTCAAATGAGTTCTCTTAAATCAAACTGGAAAAGAGGAAGTTAAAGATTAACTCCACTTTAAAATATGTGCTTTATCGATTTGAATAAAGATATGTCAGAAATTTAGATGGATAATATTCAGTAATTGAAATATATGAGGTGAACATCCATTGATTTGCTACAAACCTTAAAGATGAATTGAACATTTCAATCCGTTTATGATGTTTTTCTCCTTGATGCATATGTATCTTATAAAAGATAGAATTAAATAAATTTTGGGTACATGAATATCAAATTAAATAAACTATATTTTATCACTAATTATTTTAACAATCTTTTTTGGGCATTATCCAAAAGGTGTTCTTTTTGCCTATGTATCTGTGCTTTTCAAATGTACATGTATGCTTTGTGCATGAACTGAAAATACCATACGCTTTACCTGGTTGCTGCATTGAATATGAAACTTTTTTTCATTCAGCGATGAATCAATTCTGGTTATAAACATGTATGCTTAGAAAAAACGCCCAGAAATTCACATCAGAAATGAAACAATAGTAATTCAATATTTATATTACGTATTCAAAGTAAGAAATAAGAAATGTCTTTTAAATTAACAAAATTGGTACTTGTAAATATATGGCTTAGAATAGAGATAAGAATATATGATTATGGGCAGGGATAACATCCTTTATGAAACACCATACATTAAACTAAGTATAAGTGTTTAAAATGTGTAGTAAAATACATCTTTTTTATAACATTTATTTTAAATGAAAGCATCTAGGCTTCTAGTCATGCAATAAATTTATGTACATGTATCTGCAGGATTCATTTGTAGTTTTAAAAATGAAATGATAGGGCATGGGCATATTGGTCCATAGCAATCTCTCTCTCTCTCTCTCTCTCTCTCTCTCTCTCTCTAAAAAAATACAATTTTCCTGCATCAATTCCATCTCAGCAGACGATAAAATAATTATCTTTGGTGTCGTTCAGAGAAAGTGGGAAGAATACAGAATAGATAGAAAAAGGGTGATTAAATAAATCTAAGCATTGTCCTATAAAACGGCTGAATAGGACCACTGATTGAAAAATATTGGACTGGCTTGCATTGTCTAAACCAATTTCTTTTCCTCCCGTTTGCTCTGTGAAGATTTTCTCTAAAAATTGTGATTTGTACGGCAGACAGTGTGTTTAATATTTAACGATATTATTCACAAATCAAGTATAATTCAATGTATCTTGCTTGTCTAGCACACAAATATCCGAAAAGAAATGATACGCTTAAGATTAAAAATACATTAACCAGGTTTAATTTTTTTTTTCTGACAGAAACAATAAATTACAGCATAATTACAACATAAGAACAGGTATTTCCGAAGAATATTGTATGAAAGCATGAAAATACATACATATATGAGCAGCAAAGGAATATACGAAAAAATATCAATCGCTAAGAGAATTTTCTCTGCTAGAGCCCCTCAACCTCATTATTACATTATAACTGACCTTCCTTCGAAAAAAAGTAAGTTATGGATGACAGAAAGCATCTTTCTTGACAAAGAAAAAATTGTCTATTAGTCAATTTGAAGGGAAGAAGAATATTCTGAACGGCAAACTGATGGGTTCCGTCCAAGCGGAATTGTTAAGTCCATCATTCATTGAATTATGAACTTAACGAGAGAATGACACAAGTGAGTTTTTCTTCTTTCAATGATAGACGAATCATTTATAATGACTGAAAGTTATGGTAGCTGTATCCGTTGCTCGACAGGTGTTGTTTGTTCAAACATAGGAAAAAACATTATTTACCAAAAAAAAAAACCTTCTCTTTGTATGTTAAGAGAGTAGAGTTGAGAATTCTGGAAAATGCAAGCTTCTGGTGATCATGGGAAAAAACCCAAGAACGTAGTTTTGAATATTTGCCATTGTTTATATACTTAATTTTTTTTGTTTTGTTTTTTTTTTTTTTGTTTTTTGTTTTTTTTTTTTTGTTTAAACTTTGTTATCTTTCTAAATTATTTTGGAAGACAAAGACGTAGAATAAGCATCCATTTTTTATGTATGACATAAAAGATAATTCCATCAAATCAAGTACTCTCTTTCAAAGAATAATGAAGTTTTCTAAATATGATTTTATTCTTATTAAATTGGGTCATAAAAGTATAGGTATTAGACAAAATTGTATCTTTCTCATCTCAGGTCAAAGACCTATGTTGATTGTTTAAGTGTTGCGTGCGTGTGTGAAATTCTGTGAATTACAAGGATGTACTGAACAATCCGATTTCACCGCGTTTTTCGTGACGGTTTACGTAAAGCCATTTTATTCACAATAACTCAGAACTTACGACGAAATATGACACTTTATTTAGCCTGTTTCCACTTAAGCCGCGGAAAAAAAGAAGGCAAGATATTATAGTTCGTGTAGCGAAATGAGATTATTCCATCCAAGTGAATGGTAATTCACTGCTGCCTTTATTCTTTTCCCCCCTTTTTTTGTTCATTCCTTGAGAAATAAAATGATCGCTACATTCATTAATGAATGGTGGTATATGTTGCACTTCCTTCTCTTTAAAAGAGCACTTCGATAACGTAGTAGAACATGCAATTTTGCACCTAAAAATATGGATTACTTTTCATTCTTTAAGGATCTTTTTTAGGTCAAGATCTAGTTAATTTTCACATTATTTCAAATTGAATGTCGTAAAAAAAATTCATTTCTTCACAATTTAAAGATGTAAAGTAAAGAAAAATGTTTGAATTAATTATGACGTCATAATGCACCAAAAGATGGTCTTAATAAAATAATTTATTTGATCTCTACCTTTAGTCCATTGAAAAATGCATCATTGAATAGCTGCAAAAAACGTAGATCTGTAAGCATTTTATTACAAATTCTTTACAGTGTATATTTAATTTATATAATTTAGTTAAATATTTTTTTATCACGTTTACACCTTTATACAGTGATTAAAGCTCATATGATATCATTATCATATCAATAGTTTTGATGTCACGATGGGTTTTGCTTGAAAGTGATGAAGTCAAATGAAGTACATTTACATTCACAGTATAAAAAATATAAAACATGTGATAGCCATGTGTAAAAGTTTAACATGTGCTAAAAATAATCTCTCGTGGTTTGTGGCCAGCTATGATTTTTATCCAACTCGTTGTGTGTGTTCTATCCCCTTGCCGTGACTCGGGGATAAAAATCACACTCCTCGTTGGATAAAAATCATATCTAACCATAACCATGGGAGATCCTTTATTTATTACATCACCTTTGGCTGCTGTTATTTAACATGTATATGATAATGTGGTAACTGGATCGTAGTATGAGCAATTAAACATATTAGAGTGTACATGGATGTGATATGTGGACACGTTATGATTCGAAGATAAAAAAGATAACGTTGCAGTTCAAATAAATGTGCCTTTTTTAGATATCAAAGAATTTTCACTTAAAGGTTAACCATTTTTTCGAAAAAGCAAAATTAGTACTATGAATCATATATAACACCCTCAATATTATAAATTAGTTTACAATAGTGGTGCATACTCTGCATGATACTATGATCCCACCTCTGATGTTTTTTGAGACCTGTTTTTGCTCTGCTCCAGATTTGTATTGTCTAAATTGACTCTAAGCTTCAATACTGTTCGTTATCTCCATATTTCATTTGATTTGCTATGATACTTCGAAACTTAACCAGTAAGTTGGACTAAACTTGCACGGATTTTTCATATATGGATTTACATTTATTTACCAGATTTGCTTTGTATGCTGGATCTGATCTATACTTTTGGGATGAGTGAACGGGTTAAAATTATAAGCCCTATAATGACGAAACTTGCTTGGCTGATGTACATGTATCTAGGAATGCATATTGTCAAACTTGCTTCGGATACAGGATCTACCTATATTTTGTGTGGTGAACAGTTAATTTTTTGTGGCAAGTTCATGTCAAAATAACTATAAACCCTACCTGGGATAAATTTGTATGGAAGGTGTATCTAGATATACACACAACCAGAATTGCTTCAGATGTTTGATCTAACCTATATTATCTTAATGAGTGACTAGGTTAAAGTTACTGAAGTAGGTCCATTCCCAAGTAACTATAAACTTCCATACATGGTGACCAAACTTTCATGGATAAAGTACCTAGGGATGCACACTACCAGACTTTCTTTAGATGCTGAATTTCTCTTATATTTTCCGGATGGTTGATGTTTTCGTTGCAGTCTATTCAATATTATATGTAACTATAAACCATAGGGTGAACAGATTTGGTGAGTAATACATTTAGAGATGTACACTATCAGACTTGCTTTGGATGGTGAATCTGACTTCCATTTGATGACTGAATTGGTAGTTTTTGGTGCAGGTCGATTCAAAAGTAACTATAAATCCTACTGAACTTACCTTGCATGGATGCTGCATCTAGGAATGTACACAAGTAGACTTGTCTCGGATACTGGATCTGACATACATTTTCAAATGAGTGAACAGATTAAATTATTTGGAGTAAGTCATTAATCATAAACAAACCAAACTTGCATAGATGTAACTGGATATGTAGCTATAATTTGTATAGTGATAAAAGAATGAAGCGTCTAGGGAATGTGCACTACCAGATATGCTAGTATATGCTGATTTGCCAGACAGGATGGATCTACCTTACATTTCCCTGTTGATTGAACAGTTTTTGAGGCAGGTCCATATTCCAAAGTAACTACATGTATAAATCCTTCCCAAACTAACTTTAGATTTAAGTAGCCTCTGTGAATGCACTCTACACTATTTCTTTTTCTGTGAGACTCTCTATAATTTTTCGACAACATTCATCATGGTAAGCTTTGTAATTTTTTCATAGCATATGTCTTAAAATATGAAACAAAAATCATATGAGAATTCCATGAATGAAATATAAGAATTTGAATTTCATTTCAGTCTTTATCTCAAGCGTGAGGGCGTCGTTTTTTGTTGTTTTTAAAAGAATATTTTAGTTTAAAAAAGAAAATAATACAAACATAAAACAAAGAAAAACTCCCCAAAAACGCACATACACACGAAAACAATCATGTTTAGATTTGGTCACGATTTCGTCGTATATTTTTCATTTTGAAAGAGAATAGAGGATACAGTACATTTGCTCTAGATATTCCTTTGTAAACTTAACGATCTGTTCAAAAGCAAACCATGCCAGATATTAACAGATGCCAATCTGACAAATAGATAGCACATTTACGGAAAAGTATTTCACCACTATATTTAATGACAGAGTCGGGTCTAGTTATTTGACATGTCGCTCTTCTTTCCTCGAGGGCAGAACATCGATCCCGACGTTGGAGCAGATGTCCTGTATGTGTAAGCGACCATTGCAAAGAGTCATGTATGTACTCTGGATATGGACAATTCTTTTACAAGTAAGTCCATATTATTACTTTACATATAGAAAAAAATCTGATTTGTTAGATATTCGGTGCCTTGAAACAATGTTTCAAAGATGAAATATAAAGCCACAAGTCGTATAAAAAGTTAAAATTATTTATATATAGATATGAAGTCATGTATTCATTTCATATAAATCTTTGTCCCATCATGATAGTAGATACAGAGAGGATGGATAAATTGAACGATTTGATAAATTTGAAAAAGTTAAGAATTAATGGAAGTAAAAGCTTCCCCAGCTTTCGATTACTCCGGAATCATAAAATATCATGGGGTAGATTTTCGTCGGCCTTTTGGGTATCCTTATACAAGAATTTTATCGAAAAATATGTTACATCAATACGCTTGCTGACGAAATTTTCAAGAATCTGTAGATTTAGACATTCATTGAAAATTGGTCCCGTCAACAAAAATGTCGCCACAATATGAGTGAAAAAAAATCTGTGAGGAACGTTAAACAAACATAATTATATACATACATACAAAATGACAACACAGTATCGTTAAACAATCAGAAAATAAAAAGGGGAATTTTTTTTATCATTTTCTATAATTGCATTTGAGAGAATCCTTAACTCTTCTCAATAATGAATTAATGTATTTTTAAGGGACTTTTCTAACGAGTATAAGGTCAAGGAATTTACAATTTTATGCAATTTGAGCTTAATTTTTTTTTTTAAAGAAAACTGTGTTTACAAAAGTATCAATTCTAAATTCTTATTTCAGTGACAGGATCTGAGTAGGTTTTGAAAAATATACTGTAGCTAAATGTTAGAATTTCTTAAAATTTTCTGTTTTTGAAGATATCTTCACAATAAGAAGATATAATCCAGTAAACCTCACTATACTTATTTGCCTCTGATTTATCTTTGCCACCTGTTTTGCTCAAACTACAAAAAATATAACACTGAAGATCTCAAAATGCAGGTTAAATTCACTTTATCTTAATTTTAAGTGGAAATTACATGCTTTGTGTTTTAAAAGGTTTGTCAACTCGGAAATGAAACTCAAGCATTCTCAATGTTTTGAAAATATAACTTAAATTCAGGATCTGAGAGCACGATTCTTCTTCAGATGTCTTCAATATCAGTATTTATGATAGAGAGCTAGACAAAAGATTCTGCTTTCCAGTACAAACTAATAAATTTGTTTACCTCTTGGGATACTTTAAAATAATTTTCTTTATTATGGTCAGTATTTTCGCTTTTTTTCAATATATATTGGCCAAAACAGTTGATTTTTCGGCCATTTGACCATACCTTACGGTCCTATATATATACGAGGGACTTGTGTGTGTAAAGAAAAACCATTAAAAAGTCACATAAATAATTGTCTTATAATATTCTGATATCAAGCAAATGAAATCGATTCATAATGGAGTGAATTTATAGGTGACATCCATAACCGAAACAATAATCATACATGTATCCAAGCTTATCAGTCGATGAGATATTGCATTATTGTCACACTGAATTGTCTAGGAATTTTAATTTCCGTTTGCCCGATTACGACAGGGAGCAAAAGGCGGGTGTGACTGGTAGACAAAGGATGCTTACTCCTCCATGGCACCTGATCCCACTTCTGATGTTTTTAGAGGCCCGTGTTTGCTCTGCTCCAAATTTGTTTTGTCTCAATGACCTTTTGAGCTTGATTAATGATCGTAATCTTCATATTTCATGAATATAACATATTGTACAAAAGCTCAAGCGTTCAAAAACTATTTAATGAATAGGTATAATTTTCATAAATTTTATGACAAACTTCTTGGGAAAAAAAATATAGCATTCATTGCATTTTCATAAAAAAGACAAGAAAATTCTTGAAATTCTACAAAAGTTTCCTCCTTTTGTGATAAAATCAAAATTATATTGCCATGAGCTGAGTAAGTAAAGTTAAAGAAAGAACATTTGTAATAGAATCGGGATAGCCGTCTATTAGGTAAAGAGATTCGCTAATGGAATTAAAGTAAAGCAATACATGACTAGGCAAAATCGATCTAACCATAAATCTCAAGTATTGAAGTAAAAGTATGCAGTTCTTGAAAAATCCCTTGACAGAGGTATGATTTATGTCAAAAAATGTAACGGTGAAAATTTCATTTGATAGAAATTAGTCATTCTCTCGCCCTTTGCGTCATCCACTTTTATAAGCCTTTGAAAATTTATTAATAACCAACATGCCCTTTTCAATTTTGTTCATATTTTATTTGCCACTCATTAAACAGATACCTTTATGAAAAAAAAATGTTTGGTCTAGTCTTGAAATAGTTCAGCTTTCACAGTCTAGAATAAGATAAACCAACAAGAGACCCGAAGGTCTTAACGTCGCCTAAGTATAATACAACCCTGTAAAGAATGCATTGAATTGCAATTTAATAATTATTAAATTAAGAAAAATAAACTGATGAAGCAGGATAATTTTACATTATTTCTTTTAAATACGGGAGAATTAAGGTAATCAAGGAATAATAAAATATCTAATCGAGTTTTCTATATATTCTATGCCATTTACGTTCAATGTAATAGTTTTCAGCATGAAACAGTACAATACTTGAACACTAAATAAAACCGACATTTTACATATTAGCAATTTTCCTTCTAATGGTCTCTCCTACTATCTAGATATAATATACGGTACCCAATTTAAGTCATTGTTTATATATTTCATATTTTAAAATCTACCAGACTATTAAAAAAACAATACAAGTACTTTTACATTTCTAGTATACAGTACTTTTTTATATAATTACATTTGTAACACGATTAATTATAAGAGGTGAATAATCAAAGGAAAATGACTTATTCCAAAGCAGAGTGAAGATAAAAATTATAAACTACTTTTAAGATCAAACGACCTCCGCCTTAACTCCAGAACCTCAGGCCAAGGGGTCATAAGATTCCATATTTAGGTACAGGACCCTTTGCTCATCATAACCATGCATCAAGCTTGTCTGCGTAATATCCAGGAGCATAGAAATTCGATTTTATTCATTTTTTTCTATATGATCATTGACCCCCGTTCTAACTCAAAAACCCCATGAATTTCACAATTTTGGAAGAGACCCTCTCGAGAAATTTTCATTCATATGGAGACGCCACCACTTGCCGATGGAGAGCTGCAAATTTTGACCTACGCTCGGCACTCAGGGCCATTGCGTAGTAAGGGATCTTTTTCATGCCAGCACCTTCTGCGACACGGGACCTCGGTTTATACGGTCTCATTCGAAGGACCGGTCTCCACGTCCCACAGTGGGATTCAAACCCGTGACGTAAGGATCAACTCCTTACTCCGCGACTATAGAGCAGACACTTTACCACTGCACCACACGGCCCAAGAAACCTCGTATTGAAAACCTAAAATAAAAAGTAAGATATAAAATAATAAAAAGTGATATTTTTTCATAATGATTGTAATCTGGTATCGTCTTTTGTCGTGCATCTGTCGTAAACTTTTGATCATTTTCAGTTTCTTCTAGAGAAACAGTGAACCAAATTCAACAAAATTAGATGAATAGCATTTTGGGGGTAAATGGGAACAAAAATGGTTATTTTCAAGTTCTCTTTCTCCCAGGGGCCTGAGGGGCAGAGCCAAAATTATCGAAAATAGTGCAATCCTGAAAAATATAGTTTTTTACTGTTGAACATGAAGCAGATGAAGTGTTGGCATGATTAATATGGAATTAGCCCTGTACCAAAATTATGGAAATTATGGCCCAAAGGATCAGGGGTTCTTTTCTCCTCCTGTATATTACGCAAACAAAGTGTATATTTATGATGAGCAAGACCCGTGGGCCTCGGGTTCTCGTGATAGGGCGGAGCTGCTTTGATCCTATAGTGTAGGTGCATTAATTCTTTAAAAATGTTTTCTTTGCCTGTATATTCAGGAGATAAAGTGCATGGTCATAACGAGCAAGGATACCGCTTTCAGTATGATGTAATTCATGGCCACTGGCTCATTTAAACAGAAGGAAAGCAGATATATTTACAATGAATATGAAAATTGTGAAATTATTCGTGAATATATTGATTGATTGATTAAATGTATATTCACGTCCCGTTCGAGAACTTTTCACTCATATAGAAACGTCAACAAATACCGGTGAAGGGCTTCAAATTTAGATCTTTACTCGGCACTCAGGGCCATTGAGTAGTAAGGGTTCCTGATCGTGCCAACGCCTACTGTGACACTGGGCCGTTCGAACACACGACCTTTTGATCACGGAGTGAGCGCTCTACCAAATGAGCTACCCTGACGTGTACATGTTCGTGAATACAAATGTAATTGTAAATACAAAAATTATAAAACTGTGTTTTTATTGTCAATTTTGAATGCCATGATTTTCCCAATACGATATTACTTTTGCGGTATCATGAACATTTTCTTAATCTCTACTTGTGTAAATATTTACTAAACAGATTTTTCCGCTCTCTTTCCGCTCTCCACTTATGATATTCATCATACTAACCTCACTTTGTAACATTTGGAGAGCCTTTTCTTCTATATTTGTACAATTTTTGATTTCCATTTCTGGAGGAATGTACCTAAAAAATCATATAACTAAATTTTTACTCATAAAAAGATATAATTGGACTTTGCATCATTATTGAATTTAAAAAAGCGGGGTGCTTGATTAATGATCAATTACTGGATGTAAATGCGTCCAAAAAGGCAGTCCATCGCCAAATTATTCATATCATTAATATAAATACATTGTGCACATCATAAAATAATTATGAAAAAATGAGAAAACTAGAAAAAATCTGCACATTGTCGAAACAGAGACATTGCCTATGCAGTGTAAAGAGCTTTTTGTTCACGATGCAGGCAAATGGCCTATTCTGATCATATAGGCGAGAGTACATGTTATCATCGATATTGACTCTACGGAGTTGATATCACTTATAATTGCAGTTTTCAGTAATGGTCTGTGTCCTTTGTCAAGAGCAGTATAAACACATATCCTCTTGACTTAAATGATTTTCTGTCAAAAGTCGTTTCACTTTCGATCAAACTTAATATCTTTTATGTAAAACGAAATGCAAAGAAAATTCTTATGAAATCTTTGTTTCATTTTACGGTATTATTTTGTTATCATGCTCAAAATTAAATACATCCATCTACAAATGCTTAATTTAAAAAAATTCCTTTCGCATTTAAACAGATGATGAACATTTTCGATTCAGGAACACTTGAATAATTCAAATAAATCAAAATGTGCACTAGAATTTTTCGGAGAGAGAAAAATATAATCACAGAGATTTGATAACTGTCTCCAGTTGACCAAAAATGAATTCTTTGTATTTATTATATTAGCTTGATTAAAACCTTCTTCTCTTTTTTTTTTTTTTTAGTTTCACAATCTGACATTTTATTGCCTTCAGTCATTTCTATTCTATCCTAGCATTTTAATCATGTTTATTCAATTTACACTGCCAATTCGAATCTCTCTTTCACTACACTTAACGTACTTGAATTATATCAAATCAGAGGAAGGTTTTTATAACTCCCCAACCAGTGAAACGGGGGGGGGGGGGGCGGTTATAGGTTTCCTTTGCGTCTGTCTGTCCCTCCGTCTGTCTGCCCCACTTGGTTTTCCGAGTTTTTTTTTCTTAACGCTTGCAGTTATTGAGCTAATTTTTGGTATGTGTTTCTTGATAAGTTACAGATCAAGTATGCATTTCCTTTTGCTTCAATGAAATTTGACGGAATTACGACCTTATCAATTTTTAAGGGTTTTCAGCATTTTTTTCTAAACGCTTGCAAATATTGAGCTGATTTTTTTGTTTGTGACCTTATATTGATGAACGAGTTAACTTTGCATTTCGTTCCGCTTCATTAATTTTTGACGGAATTATGGCATTTTCAATTTTTAACAGGAACCAGATTACACTTGTCGATAGGGAACTAGTATTGCTAATGCAATACTCTCAGAATGCTTGTTAATTTTTTGAATATGTATCTCCAAGAAACTCTAAGAAAAACTGCTTCCCTCATTTAAATTATTGAGGGTTAATCAAGAATATAAAATCATAATGCAGAGACGATCAAACGTAGCTTTTCCAAATTGATAATGTCTTATTTGGGGGGGAGGGGGGGGGGGAGGTGGTTAATCTACAATGCCATATCATCATTATGAGAAAACTAAAAGTAATAAAATTAAGGCTATCATTTATAAACTAAGAAATTGAAACTGAGTTCCAGCTAGAAGCACAACGATTCAGCTTTAAGCCATCTTATTCAGCCTAGTACTGTAACAACCGCAAACAAATTGATTAATTTCCCTGTCAAAGGCAAATGTTACATTCGAAAGAGTTAAATTGAAATTGATTAGCATGTCAGTGGTATTACAGCATGCTAATCGAAAAACATAAATCGTGTATAAATCCACCTTAGAAACCGGAGTTTATTACAGCTTTAAGACATATGTTGAATACAAAGATTGAGCTTTGAAGTATTTAATTACTTTTTTGTGGTCCGGAACTCTCTCTTTTGAATTATGTTAGATACTACCTTTGCCTATTATTGTTATATATTTTCTATATGCTTTATCTTCCCTATGTTTTAGGTAGTGTTAGAATTATATACTTTAAAAATTGTTTTAAACATCTTTTTTTTTTCAGTTTCATAAAAGGTTTATGTCCTTTTTAATTTGCTTTTTGGAAAATGTTGGCTGAGAAATAACCGCCAAATAATGGAAGACTTCCAAACCTTGGCGATATAATCATTTACATAATTACATGTATAAGACATCTAAATTTACTTAAGGAGAGAAAAAAATCATAAACCTGGCAAAAAAATTCTTTTTTGACATTCATGTGTATTATGATGATTAATAACTGTATAAACTGGCAAAAGAAAAAATAATACTTTGAAATATAAATTAAATTAAACTGTCTAGCTTCCCCGTTAATGTCTGTAACCATGAAGTTCAAAGTATATACATTTATATACTCTCATAATCTTAAAACAAGATGCCCATTGGCCACATCGCTCACCTGAGTCACTTTGGCCTTGCTGTTCTGCATCATATCTTTTTTTTTAAATATACATGTATTCCTATGTAAAATGATGATCACCTTTTGTTGCCTAACCCTATATATAGGTACCATGATTTGAACAAAATTGAACTACCGGAGGATGCTTCCACATTAATAGGATACATCATGCTTTTGTTGTTCTTGAGAAGAAAAGTTATCCAGATTTTTCCTATTTAATCTCTGCTGTGGCCATAACCCTACCCCAGGGAAACATGATCTGAACTTTTTACAATCTACAAATATGTTAATAAGCTTTCGCCTAAGTTTCATCTTTTTTTGTCCAATGGTTCTAAAGAAGAAGATTTTTTATATATATTTCAATGTAAAACTTTGATTCCTTATTATGGTCCCGACCTTATACACCTTGGGACCTTGAACTGAACAATTTACAATGTAGAATACCTCAAGAAGCCTCCACATAAATTTGAGCTTTTCTAGATCTGGTCCAGTGATTCATGAGGATTTTTAAAGTTGTTTCCTGTAAGTTTAAATGTAAAAACTTTGGTTTCCTATTGTGTACTCTCACTACCCCGGGGCCTCGATTTGAGCAATTAAAATATACACTGTGAAAAGTTTACACACGGACGAATAGATGGACAAAGGGACAGACGACTGACAATGGGTGATAAAAAATTTTAATCTTAATTTAAACTTAGTTATAACTACAGTAAAACTTCATTATCTCGAACTCAGAGGGACCGAGAGATATTGAGGTCAAAATACGATAAGAAAATAGTGGTTGGGACTTTCAAAGCACTTCGGCATATTCGTGGTATTCGAGATATCGGATTTCGAGAGGTCCAACTATTTCAAACGATGATAATGATCAGACTCTGTCGTAACAAATGAACTTTAATTATTCACACCTGTGTAGGGGCCGATCATATTTAATGCACTCTTTTGAGGTAGATTTCATTTTTAGCATGCGCAGGAATGAGTGCTGTATAATATTATCCTATTTGTAAAACGCGCAGTGCATTTAATGCAAATTTTGAAACGTATAATGCAGATTTTACGAAATCATTGTCTAAACACAACCATGTTATTACTGGTACGTAAATGAAGGCATATTGACTTGATATGGTGTAAAATCAGAAAATAATTAAAATAGTCAAAGTGCTTGTTTCATGCATACATGTAATGGTAAAATATTACTATAAAAAGTGTCAGGAAGGAACAATTTTGATTTGTTATAAACGTAACTCGTTATATCGGAAGTTCTCGACAGTTTTAAACCACAAGGAATAAAATTACTTAGTGTAAGCATAGATCTTTGGATCGTGTGTTCCCTGTAAACATGTTATTGTAGACTAAATTATAAGTTATTTGCAGAAGGTTCTAGTCCACATGGAGTACCTCCAATATCAAGGCATCAAATATTGTAAAAGTATACAACAAAATGCATTGTCGACAAGTAATTTTGAAGCAGTGGGAGTAATTCTGGCTTGTCGTTTGCTTGATCAATTTAAAGCACTATGAATTTTTCATTCTAAGATTGATTTTCAATTTGGTAATGTGTGGCATAGAAATGTATAATTCAGTTTTGATTGAAAATATTGATAGAATTACTTTCGTAAAAATTCTTAGTACACTGTACTAATTTACCTTTGTAGTGCATTCCATAGCCGCTCCCCAAATTAAAATTTAAAAATACATTTTATAGTGTATGGATCCACTTTTTATTCAACTGTTTAGATGGGGAGCGCCTATGGGGTATATGTCTTCTTTATTAATCCACCTGCATGCTACATTCTACAATGTATCCCCTTTAATTGTTGACTCTATGCCTATGTTATAATTGTAGATTTTATCACAAAGCTCTGCTGAAAAAAATCAACAGAACGTAGCGTGCAGATCTTACCGAGGGGTACACGATACAGTTGACCACTTTCGCTTTCATGCATATGCGTCATGTTTTACTTTCCTTTTTTACCAATTAAATCCAAAAACTTATTCAAATTCTTCCGAAAGCCAACCAGTCGTAGACTTCATATACAAAAGACAGATAAGACAACTTGATACATGGGATTATGAAAATGAAACTGTGAAATCAAATGTGTGCTCATTTCTGTCACGTGACGAATGCCAGCGATGGATATTATGCTGTGAAGCCGCAGACAATTGTTGCGAACGTCAGTTGGCACTTCCGGTGAAAACAAATGAAACCTGTGGTAGGATATGGGACGGATGGCTGTGTTGGGACGAAGCTGATCGAGGAACACTCCAGTATAGTTCCTGTCCTCTCTTCGTACCATACTTTATGCCATCACGTGAGTAATACATGTACATACTTTTATGAGTTTTTGAGCGAAAAAAATACTCACATGCTCTCCAATTTCCAAACTATTTTTACACATTTTAAGCTCATTTAGACTAATTTGTTTTATTAGTATATCTATTATATATCAAGTCTAATGAAATACAAACAATGATGCTAATTTATATATAATTAATTATTTAAAAAATAATGATCATTTCAGACATATGGAGACAAACAGAAAGAATGACACTCTTTCAATCAATAGACCCTACCACTATGTCAAAATTATCTTTCAATAAACGCAAAAAAAAAAAAAAGAAAAAAAATCAGAAACGTTTTAACTCAAACCAATTTTAATGTCCAAGATGTGATAATAGTATAGCTCTCGTTATTATTCTAATATACTTCCCACTTAAAATCAATAATATGCGAAAAAAGACAGTTAAAAATTATGCAGCAAATGGAATTTCCTCTGAATCTGAAATTGGTGTCCTTTATAGCAGCGACGTGACTCGTAGAGAAATTAGCATATGATCATCATATTTTTACCCTACATTTTTATTAGTTTTCTTTATTTATTTGTATATTTAGAAGTAGTGACGGGCGGGACCCTGTTTTACAAATGAACTTACACCTAAGACCAAATAACTTAAGCTTTTACTAACACCTTGCCTATCTATTTTTTTTTTTTTTTATATGAAAAACTGATCATTATGAGTATTTTTTTCAAAGTCTAATAAATCTCTATAACAAACCATTTTCAGTCCAATTTTTAAGAAGAAATTAATTTGTACAGGTGTATATTGATCTTAGTCGAAAGTTGTTTTGTAAATTCAGGTTCAGCTAGGAACATTGCGAACTTCGTTTATATATTACCGTCCATACTATATTACTGTATACAGGGTTATTTTCACCCTGTGTTGTTTTCGCCCTTTCTTAGTTGCAAACGAGTTTGTCCCGTTTTAATTTCGCCTGGTCACAGTTTTATTTAAGAAACTATACTTATTTCTTTGAATTCTCTCCGTATTAAATTTGCCTTCTCGGGTCTAGTGCCAAAATAAAACAGGGTGAAAAATTCCCTGTATACAGTATTAAAACAA
This sequence comes from Saccostrea echinata, assembly GCF_033153115.1. Taxonomy (NCBI): domain Eukaryota; kingdom Metazoa; phylum Mollusca; class Bivalvia; order Ostreida; family Ostreidae; genus Saccostrea; species Saccostrea echinata. The sequence goes on along the minus strand of NW_026889765.1, from coordinate 7,931,745 downwards.
TCGGAATTTGGTCCGACGGGCACCGTCGTTAGTCAAAGCAATTTGCAGAGGCTAAATATGCCTTATTCTAACTAATCATGATATCAATTCCTATATATTGTATATGTACGTAGCACAACAACTTTATATTCTTACACTACATGTATATACTCGTATTTAAAATATATTTACAGTGTCTTTTAAGTGGACTACTTTACATCTTACTTAAATACTAAATTCTTATCATATGTGTCCAAAATGCTACAAATATCAAGAGTGTTTATATCATTGGTGTTTTACGTATACATTATCCCCCTGAAAAATAATATAATCTTTGTTAAATACTGTAGCGTTCCCACTTCCTTTTTTTCATTAAATAAACGTTTTAGCGAAAGGGAATTCGAAGCCATGTTCGCTTCATTAAATCTTTATATTTGACTACGAATGCGTAATACCGATAAAGAGCAAATACATGCAAGTGCTAATTAAGATGATTGAAATAAATTGAATGAAAAATGGAATTAAAGCGGTAATCGGTTGTATTATTCCCATTCTTTACAATCTGTTTTCACATAAAGCTGACTTAAAAGAAACTTTCTTCATTTTAATAACTTAGTTTATACGTAGTTAAAACAAATGAAATATTCAATGGCGAAAATTAATACATTACACTTTGTATATCGCAAAAATTCATGACTAACGAGAGAGAGATGATATCTTCAACGTTATATCAAAATCATCTTACGTCAGAAGCAGGCTTTCATACAAAAGCTTTTTAGCATTCTTGTTTTTGAAACAGACTAGAAAATCCAAATTTAAAAAAAAAATATTGAAGTTGAAAGGTTTAAGGTAAAAGTTAAGTTGGAAAAAGCATAAAAAATCAATTTGTTTTCGAAGAGATGAATCACTCAGTAGGAAAATGCAATAATGATTCCTTTGACTGAGATGACGGAAATTATAAGAAAAAGTAGTTCAATACTCAGTGCAGCAAAAACTTTTCTTTAAAAAAATCCAAAATTATTTTTATGAATCATTTTGTTTTAGTTCATATAGCATCCCTTATGTACACACAGTAATCAAAAAATCAATACTGTCATTGAGGAAGGTGCACTTTTATATCAGAACTTGACATTATCAATCATTCTTCAGCCATAGGCTATCTTGAATGACCGAAAGAATTTTATCCCAATTTGTCTGCAGATATTATTTATTAGAGTCAGTGTCATATTGCTTATGAAGTTCATTTTAATAGGATTTAAAACGTTTATGGTATGGATATATAAAATATTCTTCACAATATAGTACAAAAATATTTTTCTTCATTACTTACTAAAAACAAAATAGAGTAATTTACACAGTATTGACCGTTATATAGGTCAGGCAGTCAGGCTGTGTGGCGATAATGGTAAATGGATACAGAAAACCGACTACAGTCCTTGTCTCAAGAAAGAGGTCAGATTCATTGTTCTTTGTAAATTGACTAAGTAATGTTTACTTAGATGCTATGTAGTCTACTCAAGAGAAAAAAAAATTATGGGAGATCACAAGGCATCATAACAAACAATCAACACTCAACAGATTGGAATTTGATGAGCGTTTTCTGTGAAAGAAAGCTTCTGAAAAGAAATTTTAAACATACTTTGCATCCATATTCAATTCAGTTAGGAACAATTCTGGCAATTTGCGTTTTTAGACATCAATCAGAATACAGCATAAATTGAAGCAATCTTAAAATCGATTTTTTTTTTTCTGTTTTGGGTGAAATTTAGTGATCTTTTTTAGGAATTGGAGACGACAATATTTACTGGCCTTGGATGTAGTGTCACAAGCATTGTGTTTCTTCTTCCATCCATCATTATATTCCTAAAATACAAGTAAGATTTTCATTATCTTTAATAGACAATATATCTAAAAGATGAAAAGCTTACATCAATTTTCAGCCAGAGGACATGCAACGCATCAAAACGTTTTGTTTTTTTTTTTTTCATTCTTTTTCAGAACACTGCGAAATCAACACAGAATACGTCTTCACATCAATTTATTTCTGTCTTTGATGCTTAAAGAAGTAATGGAAATCATGTGGGATATGTTAGTAACTTATGACAAGGTCACAAGTACAGAAGTCGCAGATGCCGCACTGATTAAAAACGGGGTAATTCATTTAGAGCTACTGACTATAAATAATGACACTCAAAAAATTGTTTTCATGATTTCGTACTAAAAATTGTGGCTACTGTAGTGATTTTTTCAACATTGGTTGTTTTTGCTGAAATATTATAGAATTTATTGAAAAATACAATAAATTATTATAAAACTCATTTCTATATTTACTATCATTCAAATGCCTTTAGTAAACATACTTTTGGAAAGACGTTAATTATGGATTGTTTTTCTTTCCCTCAGGTAGGCTGCAAGTTACTGTCCTTTATGAAGATTTACTTTAAATGTTGCTGTTATACCTGGATGTTCTGTGAGGGATTTTACCTTCACAGGTTGATGTCTAATGCTTTTTCCCCTCCCAGCTCATTACTTCCCATTTATGTACTCGGATGGACTATACCCCTCGTGTCTTCCTCCATATACGGAGTTTTACGTGGCATCTACAACGATGAAAGGTAAAAATGTAGTTATTTTTGTTACTTGGGAAGGGTATTGAATACAGAATTTCTAATCGATTAATCGCTGGAATTTCCGCCCGATCAACCGGTTAACCGTATCAAAATAAACATTTTCTTGATATTTTTTTCAAGTATTATTCATATACACGAGAAAACAAAAAAGGATGTGTTGTATTCTGATTATTTTTTTATCAGAATGCAATAATATACATGTATTTTATTTCTATTTCAATAGACAAGATAAATATAGAAAACTATAAAATATATGCCAGAGATTTAAGAGACATCAATAACTTTTTTCAGCCAAATGCCACACACGTTCATTCTGTACTTTCACCATAAACAGATCAAAAATTCTGAACTATTGCTTAATTAACAATGTTTGTTTTATGGCATGCTTTGATAGATTACTGCAAAAATAGACAGGATAAGATATACTCTATAAATAGTTCACAATACTCAACGATGGTTTAATTACTATCATTAAAGTAATACTGGACATGCTGGTTATTGGTATTATGTTTAGACAGTAATTAACACGTCAAAACTGACAAATAACGTCCATGATCTCACCCGGAGAGCCCTTAGTACTTCCAGATTAGCTTATACAGAAAAGAGGAAATGATAACATTAATTGGAAGGTTCAAAGTTTGTTTTTTTTTTTTTTTTTTTTTTTTTTTTTTTTTTTTTTTTATAAAATTTCAAGGAAATTAAGTTTAAATTAAGAAATATATCTATCTTTCGTATATTAGATAACAGATTTTCCAACCGATTACTATCGCCCCGACCGAGTACCGTTAACCAGTTACAAATTCCTAATTTTACTAATCATAATACTGCTCTTTAAATGATTTTCTCTATCATTTCAAAAACTTCGAACATATCTTTAATTCCTGCCTTTTGTCTTTTCCTTCATGCTACAGTTGTTGGGCATATGGATATAATAATTTTGAGTGGATATTTGACGCCCCAAATGTCGTTTTCCTAGTGGTAAATACATTTTATTCACAATTTTATCATTAATTATTATGATTCAAGGGAACAAACTAAAAGAAAATAAGAAATAAGTACACTCCACTTGTTTTCTTGCTTTTTTAGCTTAATTTGGTTTTCCTGACAAATATTCTGCGTATTCTCTTGACACAACTACAATCGCATCCAAATGAGCCAGGAAATTTCAGGTTAGTTTTATCAAGATCAGTGCATTTGTACACAAAATTAACATTGACTATTGCAAAAAATTAAGTATTGTTTACAAATTTGTACATTTGCAAATCACTTCATTCAACTAATCAAAATATGTGTGTAGTTTTTTGTTCTTTAGGAAATGTAATTTTGAGAATATCTTAGGGTTACAATGTTTGTTGATTTTATGCAAGAATTATGGTGGTATTTATTGACATAATGAATATTTAAGATTGCATTGAGTAAAACTTCGTGTTGATATTATAACTTTTTCAAGTAGATGCGTAACGTGTTAATGTAGCATTTTAACTTGTTCATGTTGATGCATATATACCACTTTTTCCTATATATATTCCACTTGTTCCTAGAGATATTTTACTTATTCCTGCTGTAGATGTGTTACCTGTAAAATCGGCTATATTGAAGAGTTGAAAGTTTGACGATTTCGGTATATTATAAAAAAAAAAAAAAGCCAGTAGGAACTTTGACGATACACTGATATTTAACGGTGTTCTTTAACAAGAATGTGAACGTTGAGAGTGGAAACTGACGATTATTAGAAATTTTTCAATTTGGTGAAGGTTTCGGCATCGTCAAAGTTACCACTTTTACAATAGATGTTTTACTTGGTGCTGAAGTTATATCTTTTGTTCACATAGATGTGTCACTTGTTCCTGTAAATTTAATGCTTGTTCACATAGATGTGTCACTTGTTCCTGTAAATTTATTACTTGTTCACATAGATGTGTCACTTGTTCCTGTGTGTCACTTGTTCCTGTAAAGGACAAGGTATGGTAACGGCCGAATCTGGCCCCTTAATTAATGTAAAAATCAGAATACAGTTAAAATTGTGATAGTTTGTAGTTAAGAACTTAAAATGATGCTTGTTTTAAAACCAGCACTAATTTTGATTCAAAGCTTACACGGAGGCCACAAGAGGGTGCAGAAGTGAGACATTTTCCCGAATTTCCTCAATTTTGGCCGAATTTCGTCAAATTTGAGATACATTTCACTTTGGGAAACATAGAGCACAAGCTTGCCTATCTGAGATTTTTATACATAAGATGCATCTGACACTAGTGTATGAAATATGTCAATTTGGTAGATAGGCAAGCTTGTGCCCTATGTTTTCTGAACCAAAATGTGCTGTAAAATCGATGAAAATTTGCATAAAAGTGAGAAAATTCGGAAATTTACATATTTTCTGACCTTCCTGTGACCTCTGTGTATCCCATAACTTAGAAACAATACTCATTTTGTGGCAGGGATGACAACAGGTTTTTAATTGATAAACTGTTGTATCATTCTAAAAGATACCCCAAACCAGGGGCCAAAAAGGGGTCTTAGCCTATCTTGTCCTTTATCACTTGTTCATATAGATGTGTCACTTGTTCCTGTAAATTTATTACTTGTTCATATAGATGTTTCCCTTGTTTCTAAGAATATTTTATTTGTTCCAGTCTATGTATTTCTTGTTCCTCCATATGTTTTACTTATTTCTATACATATATATCACTTCATTTTCTGTTTTCTTTGGAATGTTCAATATCTATCAAGTTCTTTTGAGAAAAAAAATCCATTAACAAAAATATTACATGTGTCAATAATTCTCTTTATAGAAAAGCTGTAAAAGCCACATTTATTCTGATTCCTCTATTTGGGATACAATTATTTGTCACCATATACCGAGTCCCCATCAGTGAAGAAGGAGGACTAGAGTACGAAAGAGTCACCGTCATCGTGAACCATACACAGGTATGTAGGTCAAATTGTTAGTGGACAGTAGAAACAGTGACCTTATAATGGTAAAACAAGTAAATACCTCAACACTGCACAGATGCAAACAGGAGAAGGATACTTAAAAAACAAGAGGCAAAAAAGCCACAACCCTCACCTACCTCGCCTAATCTTTATGACCAACTTAAAGTAACAGTACGGCGCATCTCATCAAAAAACTGACTAGATAAAATTTTCCCACAAGATTTGGAATTTTTTTACTACTCATAAATGTATAAACTTTCAGAAAATTACAACTTTTACAATTAAATAATTTGGATTATTTCATTAAAATTAATAGTTATTTATGGGACGTAAATATATACATCGCAACGTGTTCGGGGTTCCACATTCCATGCTATGCACGCATGCGTAGTTTTCATAAATAAAACAGCATGGTTAGAGAGGGAATCCCGGTAGGCCTACTACATTGACAAAGTCGACCAAAAAGAAAAAGAAACTGAAAATAGAACTTGAAAAAGCAACTTTCCTGACAAAATTTAGTTTGGGGATTAATAAAATCGCTGGAAAAGGAAGAAACGGGAACTCGGCGACACTCACGCAGGGCTCTCGAAGGTTCTATTCGACAGGTTTGTTGATACTTGTTATCATTTCTCATTTTTCCGTCGCTTTCAAAGAAAAAAAATAGTGTAAACTCAACATAAAAAATACATCTTTGACTTATAAACATTGTTGCCATTTGAAATGCTAATTTTTTTTAACTGTGCAGAAAAATATTTTGATTGACATTTGCCGCGATAACGTATGATTAGTTGGTTTTTCCTTTCTCGGACCCCAATACACAAAACGTAAACATTTGTACTTTTAATTCTGTTAAATTCGCCTGAATGCAGACTAAAATCTTTACGATTATTATTTTAGATTATTTTATCAGAAAGTTATGATAATTTGTGTTTTTGAAAATTGCTTACACCTAATATTCGTTATAACTGTAAACTCTACAGTGCAGGCACGTGCCGTTTTAGAATTCACGTGGTACAAATAAACAAATCTAAAATTGCTCCAGTTCGTACGACCCTTGATTTTCCGGCAGATTCTAATTATGTTAATTTTGTTTGAGTAGAGAATATTTCTGTTTCTCAAACTGCTTACATCAACTTTATACCTTATTTCTTAATGACATATTGCGTAAATTTGGATGAAAAAGCACACATTTTGCAGCCGTACTGTCGCTTTAAATGAATACATCGGTAAAAGAAACCTTTAATTGTAGCCATCAGTTTATTACTGTGCCCTTTTATGATTTTAGTGAGTCTTGATGTCGCATTTTCAAATTGCAATCCTGCAATTTCGTTTCACGAGGTTCAAACAGATTTTAACTGTCAACTTTGTAATTTGATTTTATGTACATACCTCGAATTTGACTATAGCTCGAGAAAATTAAACGAAATTTAAATACCGACATTTGAGTAAAAAAAAATATAGAATTGAAAGGGGCAAAATTTTTAGTAAGGATACAGATGTCTGAAGGAATACATGGACATGTAGTTTGTGGGTACAATTCCTTGAATATGTCACTGAAAAGAAATAGCTTATATAGATATTGTTTTTTTTTTTTACAAAATGTCAGAGTTTGCAAATTGTGACAGTTGTTTTATTGTCAGTGAACGATCGACAAACGTTACATGTTCAATGAGAATTAAAATTTAGTAGAATATGTCTACGTTTTAATTTTTTTAAAAAATGCGCGTTGATACACAATACAAAATGTAAAATTTGAGTGTCAGTTGCCCCTATTGATTACTTATATGTAGACGAGATAACCTATCAAAGCTCAGAAATGCAGAATGTTCAGATTAAAAGATATCAGACTGAAGCCTATTTTTACTGTAAGCTCTATAATAAGTCTCCCCTAGGCTTTCTATCAATATATTCGAAATCCGATCGATTTAATACAGGTGTTGTTTCTACTAAACACACGGTTCAAAACACGTGCTTCTTTGCAGACTTAAATTCGTTTGTTAGAACCGTAGATGGTGTAAAAAGCAGCAAGTAATAATAGTTTATCTTCAAGTTGTTAATTTTGCTTTTATCGTATGTTGTGATTACAGAAGTAGCATTGGACTCAATTGTTTTCTCTATGTCAATCTTATACGGTACCAATCTTGATGAACCAGATACACCTTACGAGAAATTATGTCTCTTCAGTTATGCTCATGCCGAAACGTTGGAAATCCCAAAACCTTAATTTTAAAAAACTTTGAAAGGCTAAAAAAAAGGGGGGGGGTGCCAAAGACTGAAGCCAAATATGAAATAAAAGAAGAGCATAAGATTTACTCTTTAATCTAAATTCAAATCATAAAGAACTGCATTATTTTTCTTTCTTGGGGGAGGGAGATTTGATCAAGAAATATATTGCCTAAATTCCCAATGATATGGCAGACATATATATAAATGAAGTCATATTATTATCAAACAAGTTGAATTTGTGTTTATACGTTTGCTCAAATGTCTTGTTTTCTATTCCATATGTATTTCTTACTAATGATTTCTTCCTGTATCAATTTCCAAGGGCTTTTTCGTGGCCATGGTGTTTTGTTTCCTAAATACAGAGGTAAAAGACAGTAAAGTACTTTATTTCGACAAAATAACGTTTTTAATTTCTTATATACAACAGATAAATGTATACAATATCAAGTTCTTAGACAAAATATATCATTAAGAAGAAGAATTTGGTTTAAAATGACTAATGATAAGATTTGATGTTGTCTTGAATAGTTAATGATTAAGGAGAAATTAATTATTGTCAGGTAATATCAAACCTGCGGAGAAGTTGGCGACATCAAACAAGAAACAGATCACTCTCATCTTCAAAGCGCCTAAATCACACCATTCATCACACACTCTCTGTACGATCGGAATATGACGTCACTAGAGATTATAACCAATCAAAAAACTCCTTACTGGAGACAGGACAGGAAACTGAAGAGATTGAGTTGAAAGAAACATCTTTATTGAATGGACATCGAGAAAATGTATCTTTAGAATAATTTTTTTTGTATATTTTTTTTGTTTGTTTAACTTGCTATAACTTTACTTTTTAAGATTCATTACTATTTCAATGTACATGATATATAATTGCAATAACTGCTCTTTTTGCAGTAGTCATGGTATAATTACTATATGAATTCATTTAACACTGTGTTCGTAAAGTTATAATTGATCATGATTCTAGGGTCTGTAAGCAGAATATCCATGAAAACTGTTAAGATAACTATTTTGCCTTTGACAAAAATTTTAATTGTAAAAAGGGGGATTTGATTTAAAATATCCAAAGTACCACTGAAATATTCCATAGATCTTAAGTGACAGTTGATGAGCTTTTCAAATATAACAGGTATCCGACATTAAAAAAGGCAGCGAGAAATTGGCAGGTGTAGAACCTTGTGTATATTTACTTGTAGATGGTAATATATTGTTACATTTTCACTGTCTTTTGCTTTTTTAAAAAAATATTTTTGCAGTTTGTGATAGCTTGTAAAATAATGTACACCGCTTTGTGCTCAAGATTTTTTTTAGTCATAATAGGAAGAACTCCTGGAATTCAAACAGTAGTGCTGAAAAAATCAGTATTGATGTAACATTGCACATTTAAGTGGAATAAATTATACAAATGAAAAAAAAAGCTCAAATAATATACCTGAAAGAAATAGAGCTTTACACATATTATTTTTCAATTAAGTTTAAAGTAAATTTCATTTCATTGTATGTGCCTTTTTGTCTGTGTAACTGGCAAATGTGTATCATATTTATTTATGAAGCGTTTATTTTTCTATAAAGTGCAATATTAAGCCCTTGCATCTTATATTCATTCGAATTTAATATTTCTTCATCTTTTGATGTAACTGGATTGGCAAAATGTTGTGTGGATTTATTAATTCATCATTAAATATGGCCCAAATTTGTCTTGTTTGAATTCTTTTAAGGGATAAAACCTTACTATGTGACCTCCCATGGTTCATTTGTTCTTTTAAAAAAACTTAATTTTCCTGCCTGTTTTGGGTAAGAAAGCTAGAGACGGTACTTTATCGCCGTTGTAATCAGCTCCCACATCTGAGAACTGACAGACATGTTTCGCGTTTTTTGTACCGTTAAAAGATCTCTACTCTCCCTGCCAATCAAACTCTTTGTGAAGTCTTCAGTCGAAGACAGGCGATTGATGGTAAGAGGTGCCAAAGCCAATTCAAGTGTCGGAAGGATTAGTTTAATCTGGTCTCGAGGGCACTTGAATCAGGGGAGCGCGAATTATTGATCAATCCAGAGGCAGTCAGAAATGACAGGAGAGAATTGTTTATTGAATAAAGTGAACACAGTCGAGACCTTCCGAGTTAATCTAAGGTGTCGTGTATTTGTACGCTGACCAAGTGAAAAGTTAGAATGTTATTGTGTTCAACATTTATTAGGCGGTTGTTACTGATTGTATGTGATCAGTACATGTCTTAAGTTTATTAACAGAGACTTTTAAAGGCAATTCCCCTGGTATCTGAAATGTTGAATCAGATTAAGACTTTCCTTGTAGTTCACGTCTAACTTAAACGTAAAGAATAAAATGCAATCCTGTAGAAACAAAATGAAATCTATTACTACATAGTTACTTATCTTGCAATGTCCTCATACGTACAATACTGTAAAATCAAATATTTTCGTGGGGTCAGATATTCGTGGTTCAAGGAAAATAGTCTGTTCATGTATTAGGTTTACAACTTACGCTGGGGCACATCGATTATATTTTTATTTGAAATATCAAGCCATTCACTGTAAGGATTTGCACTTTTATATAAGGGGTGTGGGCGCATGATCACAGATTTTCATAAAACATGGTATAACTTAGGCTTTATTCAAGATATAATTAGAGAGAATATGAGATCTTATGGATGAATTTTTCGAAGCTGGAATGTTAATTTTTGACAATTTTGAAATCTAACATATTCTTCTGCAAAGTAGAACTATAAGCCTTGCTGATTGAGACTGTGTGTTTCATATTCATCACAAAGTGTATTAGTAATATAACCAAATTGTGTTGAATTACCATGGAAACAAAAGAAGATCAGGTGGCTTTTCATTACTTTTCATTACTTTTCCTCCAATTCTTTTGTTGATTATATTTACAAATCATTTACAAATGATAGAAAAAAAAAAATATGCAAAGAATTATTGAAAGTTAATTTCGTATAACAATTACATTGTTGCTATAAAAATAGAACCATAGAAAGAGAATTTTAATTGTAATAGAGTGCCAGCATCAACGAACGAACCATGGTTCTTTGAAAATTATCATTGTTTAATAAAGAGTAGATTTGATGTAAAATTAACCAAAAAAAATCATTATGTTAGGCATTATCACATTTGTTTCCTTGGATATGTACCTTTTACAGAAAATTCCCCATATTTTTTATGATTATTTATAAATCGGTAAACAATCTTTCAATTCCACTTATTAATACGATTCAATCTAAATGCAAGAAGAGATCACAAGATGTAATTAAACATACGCTGAAATATTCTTTACCGTTACCACTTTAACTGCATAGTCATCATGGAAACTAAGTCACATTCTGAGTGATATTCAATCAAATATTCAATTTTCAGTAAAAATCTGATAAATGCGCAAAGATGTATATTTTAGATAAAAATCATTGTCTATAGTTTCTTATAGCAAAACTGCATGATTTTTGGGAAGCACTGAAATATTAACACCATGATAATACCCAAAAGAACTTTTTTTAAAAAACTTTTTTGTTATATGTCTAATCGTATCAAATAAATATACGTGTAGTTTCTGATAAGTTTATTTAAAATTTGAGAGAAAATGGTTCTAGTTTTCTGTGCAAAACCTGAAGCGTAAAAGCCTTATTGCTATCGCAACTAAGATATCAATAAGGAAATTCTTTATATGTTTATTCCTCTTCAGATGGTCTGCATTCTCTTTCAAATAAACCGTCGCGCTACCTCAGTTGGTAGAGCGTAGTCGTAATGTTTTGCGTTCAAACCCGGGCCGCAACAGACATAAGTCGATAAAAAAATAAATAGCAAATATTTCTTCTACAAGCCCTAGGCACTTTGAAATGAAAATTGAGGGTCCTTCGGATGAGGCCTTGAAACCAAGGTTCAGTTACAAGGTAGGCGTTGGCACGATAAAGAACCCTCACTGCTCAATGGCCCTGAGAGCCGAGTAAAAAGTCTAAATTTGAAGCCCTTCACCCTATATGATGACGTCTCTATATGAGTGAAAAATTCACTTATATAGCAACATACAATCAATCTTTCAAATAAAAGCCTTAGATTGAGAAAATAAAATTTATACGTATGTTTCTTAATATCAAAATTTTGTACAAATGTAACACTAGTCACAGACCTATATCACATACCCATAGTTTCTTTTTGTCATCTTATGCATATCAATATATGTGGTCATTTACATTCTTCGCCTTTGCAGCTTTAGGCCTATTACCATGGAAACACTAATCCATTGCGACCATATAATCATTTATGAAGTGTGAAGGATGAAGACCCTTTATGTATGAAGTTTCAAGAAAATCTATGATCATGTGTGCCAAAATATTTAAAGAGCTTATAGAGAATAGCTTTAAAACAGGCATGGTTTTTCAGAGACTTGTTTTATCCCATTTAATGGAGAAACTGGATTGCATTGGCTTTGATTTATGAACTCATTTATTCTTCTCTATTGTTATTTTTCTCTTCTAAAAATATACGTTCATATTTTAATTTTTTTTTTTATGGAAAGGCTCAATAACCCCCCCCCCCCACACACACACACACACACGCACTCACACACCAAAAAGATTTTTAAAAAGATAAGACTAAAAAGCCACTACCATCACCTGACACATCTTGTTCCTACTGTTCTTCAGAAGACGATTTCGTAAAAGATGTTTCCCTCTTTATTCCCCAAAAATTTATTTGGCTCCATATTGCTGCCTCAACCTAGCCTGAGAAGGTTATGAGACACTCATACTTGAATCCACACATTGAGATGCTTCGACATCAGTATGACTAATATGGATCTGTTGTTACTCGGGAGAATGTTTTTTTTTCTAGTCTTTTCCCTCTTCCAAATGCATTTTCCTTTATATTCCCATGAAATACTTTGATCCCTTTTTGAGGCCCCATGCAAACTCGGAGGCAACAATTTTATCTCTGTGTATCTGGCCTTATTGTGATAATCAAAAGTCAATTGTGATAATTGTAATAAACAAATTCCTTGATCCTAAAAAAACCTTCCCAGTTTTTAACATGTTTAAGACTCAAATCGGTCATAATTTGAACAAACTAATTCAAAATTCAACACTCTGTTAGGAAGCTTTCATATAAATATATCATCTCATTTGTCCTAGTGGTTCTTGAGAAGAAGATTTTCTAAAAGCAAATGACATTGAATGTTCAATAATTTTTAATTGTTTTCAATGAAAAAATGATATGGTTCTTCATTTGAACAAACTTTTATCCCTTTTACTAAAATTTTTTTGTGGCAAAATTTGTTGAAATTGCATGGTCCGGTGTTTCTGAAGAAGAAATTGTAAAGAATGCACAGACGAACGGACAGCTAATAATAGCCAAAACAAATTATCAGAAAAGCTCAGTTGAGCTTTCACCTCAGATGCGTTAACAAGAGGCCCTTGGCCACATCGCTCACCTGAGCCCTTTGGCTACAGAAAAGCAGAAATCAGTTCATCATTGAAATGTTTTAATATGTAAGTGGTACCAAAATACACCCCATAGGTTCATTATTTAAAAAAAAACAAACTTGAATCTACACTACTGAAGATGCTTCAATTTTTCTTTGACTAATCAAGGCATTAAAAGATTTTTAAAGATTTTTTTCCTATATATTTCTACGTAAACTTTTGATCTTCGATTGTTGTCCCGTCCTATCCCCGGGGGTCAGACTATTATAGGATGCTTCCACATAAATATGAATAATCATGGTCTTGCTGTTCTTGTGAAGAAGAATTTCAATGATTTCCCTCAGATGTAAAATTGATCCCCCATACCACAGGTGTTATGATTTGAACAAACTTGAATCTACACTACCTGACGATGCTTCCATATAAATATGACTGATCATGGCTTTGCTGTTGAGAAGATTTTTAAAGATTTTTCCTATATAATCTTACATATATGTAAAACTTTGATCGTCCATTGTGGCCCTGCTTACATGTATCCCCAGGGGTCCTGATTTTTAACAGGTTCGAATCTACACTAGTTCAGGACGCTTCCATATGACTAATCATGTGCTTCCTATTTTTGAGCAGATTTTTAAAGATTTTCCGTATATATTTCTATGTAAAACTCGGATCGCCCATATGCATTGTGGTCCCACCCCAGCTCTATGGATCATGACTGGAAGAAAGCTTACAATTGTAGATGTACACTATTATTGACGCTTTCACATAAGTTTCATAACTTCTGGCACAATGGTTCTTGAAAAGAGATTTTTAAAACATGCCATAAAATTTTCACTATTTCTCACTAACTCTATATTATCTCCCCTTGAAAGAAGGCATGGTCCTATATTTGAATAAATTTGAATATTACCCTAACTTTGTTCAATAATATTTTTCATAAAATTACATTTTTAAGAGCATGCAATAAGTTCTTTGATTTCGACAAAAAAGTTGTGTAGAATGTGTCACGACCATTAAATGAATTCAGAGTCAAGGTAACAGAAATAACAGTATCACGAATCCCATGGGATACATCGCTCACCTAAGCACTTTGGCTAGAAAAAGCAAAAATCAGTTCAGCATTGAAAAAAATAAATATAAATTCTATGGTCGTTATTAAGACCGCGGAAGATTAACTGGCAAAATTGGAAATATGCAGCTTACGTCATTTCCATCTGTTACAGTCAAAATATTTAATGATAGACAATGAAATGGGCGGCTACAATTCGACAGAAGTCCAATTTTGCCAGTTAATGTTCCGCGGTCTTATGACCTTGTTAACAAATATAACCTATTATTAGGTCTTTAGGCTGACCTGTTTCATACCAATTGTTAGGCATCTGTTTTTATACTAAATTGGACTACGGAATGTTCCATCTACCTGATCAGTACATGTACATAGGGCTCATGGCGGATGTGACCGGTCAACAGGGGATGCTTACTCCTTCTAGGCACCTAATCCCACCTCTGCAATTTCCAGGGTCCGTGTTTTATTCCCTGTTGGTATTTGTATTGTTTGTGCATTTTTTTTTTTAGATCGATCACTGAGATCGAGGAAGTCCCATTCTATCGCCTCCGTCTGGGAGGGACAGAAGAGGGGGTATGATTTAAAAAAACTTGAATCTACACTTCCTTAGGATGCTTCCGATATTTATATGACTATTCATGATTTTAAAAGATTTTTAATTTTTTAAGAGAGAGAGAGAAAGGTGTAGTGGTGTTTGTTCCCTTTTCGTCATTAGAATGTAAATTCAAGTACCATGTAGTACAATACTTTATGTAACAACTGAGTATTTACATGTACATGTAGCATGATTTCCTTTGTATTAAAAATGTTTTCTTGTGAGGTATACATCAATGGTGAATATAAATAATTTTAGATCCCGGAAAAACTTTTTAACTCCTAGTTTCTCTCCATAAACTATCACTGTTACAATACCAATAAAAACATGTTAAATTACGTGTATTACACTATGTTATGATTTATATACTCAGGTTATGTACGATATTGATTTTTAACACAAAAAAACTAAAGAAAAGAAAATGCGAAAACAAAATAAAAAATAATGTGAAAAAAGGTTCGTGCCTTTGACATTCATTATACGTTTCCAGCCTATTTTCACCTGAGAGAGAGAGAGAGAGAGAGAGAGAGAGAGAGTCAAAAGCCTATTTTTTTAAAATGCAGTTTCTTCAGTTTCAATGAAATTTACACATCTGAATTACAAAATGACTTTGAAGAGCTTACGAATTATATTATTGGGAAAGGGGTGGCTTACAATAGTAGTATATACATGTATCTGAAATTTTTAAACTGGTCATAGTAATTTACTGTTATATTTGATTGAAAGAATAAAGAAAAAATTGAGGAAAATTAAATCTAGATTCATTTTTTTTCGGACATTTAAACATATTTTTTTTTCTCAAAACTTGTCTTCAGATGGTGCAGATTCTACACGTTTGCCACATTCGTGTATCCGACACTTCCTCTGTCAAAAATCTATATTTTATTCATATTTTAATTAAAACAAATATATTTATATAAGATTTAATTACTCGTGAATGTTGATTTTCTAACCATCGCTTGTACATTATTTTGAAAACGATAATGAATTCAATGAAATACATAAGATACTAATGAGATAATAATGAGATACTAAATGCTTTCTTAGGAAATCAAACCTTAATACACGAACCTCTAGAAAACCAGCGGTTTAAATGCATTTTTAACAAGTTTTCAACGTTCGAGAAATTTTCAAAACCTTTCCTAGGAATTGAGATGCAACATGTACTTCAAGCAAAGCGACATAACTCTTGCTAGTTTTTGCCTTCTTGAAAATTCATTGCAGGAATAGCCCTTTAAGAGAGAGGAAAAGAAGAACGATTAACAGATCTGTTCATTCCTTTAAGATATTGGAATAATGTAAACATCCTTATTAATTTTCACCCCTTGTATCCAATTGTGAAATAAACACAAAAATACTATTTGATGAAAGTGTTACTCGGAAATGCACAACGCGGGTAAAGAATTTAATAGTTTCTTAGGTTTATATGTGGAAATTTTTTCGCAAAGAAAAATAAATCTCTGTGGTTTGAATCAAACAGAAAAGAACGGTAAGTCAAATGTACAATAAGAAGAAGGAAACGTTTGCTTTCTTTTCGCAGTTTTCACACGAATCAAGTTCATGTATTCTTCAAAACAAAGTTGAAATCATGGGATTTCAAGCTTGGAATCATCCGTAGCAGGGTTTGTCTAAATTGAAAATCGATTATACAAAATAGTTAATGCATGTGCAATCTACATTTGTTCTAAAATTACGTGAAATCTCACCAATTTAGCCGTAGGCTGATGCAGCGTTCCGAAACCGAAAAAGAGATTAACTTCCTCAGATCATGGCAAAATTGATGATGCTACATCATACCTTGATAAATTTTCTCCTACTGGAAACAGCTATAATGTCTAATCAAAAGTTGTTTATAATCAACACTAAGAAAACTTCCATTTAAATTCAAATTATAGAAATTATAGAATCTGCATGGTAACATCTAACAGCAAGTTTCATAATACATCTACTATAGAATCATTTCCATCAATTTGACCTTCCCAATAATAATATAATGGAAATATTATTTCAATCGTCTTTATCTTTTTTTTTTAGTTTCCATAAAGTTCACTGATACAGTGTACATTCACTGTAATAAAATACAAAGCTAAATTTTACAAAAGCATATGTTACAAGGTGCATTGAATGCATGATGAATTTGTACAGTTACGAAGAAAGGGAGGGGGTGTCTATTAAAAAAGCATGTAATACATCATTTAAATTGTGAGGAGACTTAAAAAGTTGTAAACGGTCCTGATATTGTACATGAAAATACATGTATATAACAACATCGAATATCTGATGAAAGTAAATAAGTGTTACCCTTAAATTTTATATATAATACTGTAAGATGTACATATTGTAATCTTGTAGCTATGCACTTTAAAATCCGATGACATTGGAAAATAAAGATATTGAGCATTGGGGGGGGGGGGGGGTATGCAAATGAAAAGTAAATACATGTTAAATATGTTAGGTTTTAGGGTGTTTCTAGGAAAATGTATCTTAAATCTTTAAATTTTTATCATAGGTATCAACTTGAAATACATTTTAGAGTGTGGAAAAACCTAATAATAATGGAGCCGTTTAATAAAATACATTTTTTTTTCCAAATGGAATATAATTGATGCCTTCACAGAGTAACGCCCTTAACGATGAGAATATTTTGGGGATACTTTTATTATTCAATAACTTGACGATTTCCCTGATATTTTAATTTTATTCTTTCAGATCGAGGTATCCTCTTTATGATTTCGACAAAAATGAAAGCGGAAGGATAGCAAAAATCGTCACCCACATTTCATGTAAAAAGTAGCTATCACAGACATAAATATCACAGACCATATGTTCGCCAAAGATTCCGATTTAAAGCCTTTTCACTTCATCTGTATCATAGCAATTGTTCGAAAAGTGATGTGTCTTCTAAGAGTTGAACTGAAAATTGTAATCATGGCGTTAATTCCAGAGAGAGAAGAACTATGTGCTCCCATGTACGCTTTGAGTTTTTTTTTTCCTTGGAGAATCCATGTTCCCAAAGGTATGACATTATCAACCGTATACGAATAGTTCAGTTGGCTGAATGCCTCTGATACATTTGGGTGTTAATCCTCGAATGTTTCGAAATTAGATTGTAAACATTCAACATAAAAGATGCACGTGCAAGGAAAATAACTCCACTTTCAAACACATATACGAATTATTGATTAAAATGCAGTTTCATCAGCTGGCAATATTTTCAATTTCTTTGTCCATTTTCTCCTTTGCCCATTGAAGATGTAATGTCCGGTCCACACGATCCATAAACGCCGAATGGGCAGGGCGATGTCGTAATCGATGTCTCTGAAATTATTAACATCAAACAGAATGAAGATAATTTCTGTTCGTGTTGGATTTTAAGATATATTATGTAGCAAATGAAGATGAACATGAGTGTGTAATGTTGGAACTAAACAAATTTTAATATTATTAGAGAAAACGGGCATAATCATTTAACATGTACATCATGTTGTAAAATCCAACATGAAAAGTTATATCTTGTTGTAATTTAGTGCATGTACAGCTAAAAAAAAAATAACCTATCATGCTTTTGTGACTTCATTGTTACAAGATAAAATCGCATACTCAAGATGTAATGAATAGTTCTCACAGTCACGATTAGTATTTTCTTTTCTAATATTAAGTTTCCCGGCCCTTTCGCGA
Source organism: Saccostrea echinata (assembly GCF_033153115.1). Lineage (NCBI taxonomy): Eukaryota > Metazoa > Mollusca > Bivalvia > Ostreida > Ostreidae > Saccostrea > Saccostrea echinata. Next base: position 7,913,181 of record NW_026889765.1, on the reverse strand, counting down.
AATATTGGGGTCAAAAAAAAGCAAAAACCATACCGTATACAAAACATGCCAACAACTTATTTTTAGATTAAAAGATATGTAAAAGGCACTTCCAACTAGAACGGTACTCAAATCCAAACTACATGTAAATTTCTTTGAGGACTTAGTTCATAACATGCTTATTTACATTAAGGCTGTTATAAGGTCAAAATGGGGAGCAACTTAGAACTAAGAAGTAAATTATAAATCATGAATATAAATACCTTAATAAAATTAGCGGATTCATATTTTTGCTTGAGCTTTTGTTTAGTAGCAAAATATTTTTTTTCAAAAGTGTACATTTCACAGAAGCATGTTTGGTTATTTCAGATCTTTGATTGGGGTTGATGAGCTCCATTTAAAAAAAAAACAGAAAAATGAGAAACATGTTTGCGATTGTGAATAATTAGAAAACCATAAAAACTCACATTTAGTTCGCCTGGTTTTGTGGGCCAAGGTCCCTTCGGTAATATCCAATCAGCATCATACTTTTTATCCGGGGTTTTAGGTGGCGCCATCTGCCTTCCACGAATGTCTCTGTCAGCAGCTTTATCCATAGGAACTCCATGAACTGTGCGAAAATACGATTTATTATTATAATTATTTCACGTGAAAAAAGAACGTAGCAACCAATAGAATATATGTTGGAGAATTCACAATATTATTGAATGCCTATTTTGCATAAGGAATTATAAAATGCATGGAAAGGTATATACTATTTGCAAAAATAAACGAAAGTAAAATACAAACTTGTATTTAATCTGCCCGTGTGGAAGTGAATATTAAATGGGTCCTTCTCATAGTCTGTCATAAACTCATCAAGTCCTAGCTTTTTGATTGGAGGATACTAAAAGAATAAAAAGACAGTTAAACAATTGAAAAATAGAGTTTTTATATAAGCTTGCAAATCTTTGGAAGATTTTTGTTTATTCAATTCATTATTTTCATATTTCTTGTATACTATATTCAATCGAATTTTAAGATAATAATGTCCTTTTGCGCTAGCTAGATTAGTGTCTTCGGTAAACTTTTTTCCTTTTAGTATGACCGTTGATGATAATTACATGTACGACGGAACCGTATACAACCCAACCCCCTCTAAACAAAAAAGAAAAAAAGGTTTTCACTGTAGAAACTTAAAAAAAAAGTAAAATACAAGCACTCACTCCTCTAAAATCATGAGGCTTGGGATTTGAGTATTTTCCAGCTTTGTACATTCCCTCCGTGACGAATTTTTTCTTTGCAGTAAATGGTCGATCTATATGGTACCGGAGAATCATCCTACCCTCCTCGGGTTTTGCCGGACGAAGCATATGAGGTATAACATTCCTTTCGGGTCTCTTCACAGTTTTATGCTTCCCAGGAAATGTTCCATAATTTTCAGGTCTCATGGCTTCTCTAGAGTTTCTTTTAGGTGGTTTTGGTGCAAAAACCTGGGGCCGAAAGTCTGGAGGTGGGCGTTTCCAAATGTCATTGTCCTTCTCGGGCTCGACCTTTGAGAAATTCTCACTTCGAATCTGGATGAGGGACTCATTGGCATCATACTGTGTCTTGGATGTGAATCCAAATGGGACGTAGGTGAAGGAGCTAGCGGCGCTCGCCATCCGCCCGTCACTACGCGACATCATATCAATGTCGCTCATCCTACTGGCTTTCTGGGGGGCAAGATCCCGAATCTAATCAAACGAAATGAAATTAATATGTCAAAGAATTATTCCAAGGAATCGTGAAATATCAGTCTTACATAGAATGTTCACATACAAGATTCGTCAGTCTCTAGAGCGTGCTTACCATCAAAGGCTGTTTTCAACATGGACATATCAATTTTTTCAATTCTCTTTAATATTCTCATTTTCAAAAATAAAAAAAAAATACTTAATTATAGCAGTTTACAGAACAACATGTATCTGTTAATTCCAATAACGGTTCACGCTCAAAGAAGACGAAACATTAAATCTTTGAGACTTTGTTTACCTCGTGTAAAGCGATTAAGCACTTTGTTGTGTCAATTCGTGTGGAAAATGTTTGTTCGGAAGTCAAAGTTTTTAACAGTAGTGGTTGACAGGGTAAACTCACAAAAGACCGTTGATAAATAAACATAATACTTACCTCACATATATACCCGCGTGTATTCCCTGAGCAAATGTCAAATATTTCTTAAGTAAATCTCTCCATTAGGATTATAATCTTTTCGGCACTAAATTTCAGCCATGAACGGAAGTACCCAGTTGCTAAGTAATTTGTGTTCTTTAAATGTATATCTGTCATGCGCGATTTAAAGAATTGCCAAATCAGAGCGATTCTTTTTTCATCAATTTATATTTCATTTACGGGTTATTTAAATACCCGGAGTCTCTCAACTGACGCCTCTCTATAGCGTTAATTGAAAAGCCGGGTTTAGCTTTTTAGTCCAATATCGATATCTCATGGGGTATTTAAAAATCTGCATGGAGAGCATTTAAATGGCAGTGCTGACGGGAAAATTTCTACAGACACCCGGAAAAAACTTAATACATTTAAAAATCTCAGGTTTCTAATCAATAATGAGGAATTGTTTCTTTTGAGTTCCTGTAATTAAAATGCGTATCGATGACAGCTCAAGAACACCCAAGGGAATAATTAAACTTTTTTCCAATAACATTGTTACTAAATCAATACCTTGCAATTGTCGCTGACTTTTATTAAATAAAAAAGGAGTAATATTAAATGCATAGATATATACATGTACTTATGAAAATGATCTTACGTAAGAGTGTACAAGCGCATGAGAGAAAAAAAATAGTGAAATAGGGAAGAGAAGACTACATTAGACTTTCACTACAGTATGTACAAACCTTAAGTTTACCCATCTAACTCCATTGTAAAGTGTATTTCATGTCTACCAAACACCATTTATAGATAAAATAAAAAAAAGAGTACAATCTTAAGTGCACTTCATGTTTAAATGTTGTGTATATGCATATTTTACTTGAAATTCTTATGCCCTTAGACAAATAAATCCACCGATTTTTTTTTATTTTAGACCTTAATGTCTGTTTAAATCGACCGTTACCAATAGAAGCGACATCAATGCTTAATTATCCCCTCCCAGGGATTAATAATGGATCGGCAGTTCGACAGTTGATCACTTGTCGCACGTGTAAAATGCCTGCTGCGCGTGTTTACTTACGGATAAGCATTCCAATATCTCACAGTAGTGGGTTTATGTCGTACAGTATATAAAAAAAGTTTGTTCAATCGATGAGCTCGAATGGATTTATTTTGCAGTTTAAATTCAAGAACTGCTCTTTCTCCTGTTTAATTCTCAAAACTCATCGATAAATAGAATTACAAGACTTAGTATAAATGAACTAATTGTAAATAAAATATACCGTACAGGCAGTTGATATTTTTTCATCATAATATTTCTTTGCCGGCAGTAATAAACAGATTAATATTTTTTTAAAAAAATCCATATTCTTTTAAATATAAAATGTGCATTAATTATGTTTTTTTTAAACCACAAAGATCATAATTGTACAAATGATGCCGATTTCATTATAACTTATTTTTAGTATTTCAGTGCGTATTCCTATTCCAAGTCATTGATAAAGAAATGAGTTCTCGGACTTACAACTGTTTTAACACTTCTACCTATTAACCATTATGCAGGGTTGTTCTTACATAACCTCCATTGATCTTTATTGCATTTATTGATTTTTTGTTGTAAACATGTTGTGCGTGTCTGCAACAGCAATAAAAATCAATGGTCCGTGACCGTTGATAATTGCTAATTAATAGAATTACAGTCACTAATTATACGGAATATTGAGAAGCGACTGCTGGTAGATGTATCGTAAGTTTTTTTGTTAAATTTTATATTTATGTAATTATATTAATTTTCATAGAACGAAAATTATTTATTACGGTACTCTTAACTTTTTTGTCTAAAGAAAATTAAGTGATGGAAGAGCTCGATAAATTATCGAAAAAGACAATCAGAAGTTACATACATTGTATTAATTACCTCTGCAGGCTTCAATTCAGTTTTATATAATCTAGCAAGTTTATTATTTATCGATTAATAACCCTTTACAACAATCGGTTTCATATGGCAAAAGGAGAAAACGTTTTGAATAAGTGAATGTAAATATTTTTGGATTTTTAGATCTTTGAATATTTATTATATCGTGAATTGCAATGCAATATTTAACCAGTGAATAAGTGAATAAAGTATGAATTGATTATATTACATTGAAATATGTTTCATATAATATACGTGGCTTAGAAATTAATAAGCATTTGAATTTATTTTAAATAAAAGTCCTTATCCCATTAATATCTTTTTTATTTTTATTTATTTATTTACATTCATTTATTTATTTTGCCGGTTGGGGGTTACATCAATTAAATAACTGTATTTTAATAATTATTGTAAAAATGCAGAATGGTTCTTTTAAAGATTCTTTTGGAAAATTTTATCTACATTTTAATAAGCGATTTAGTCTGTCAAAATAATGTTTTTCTCTTAAAAAAAATTCCCTCAGAATTCTCCTTACCCGCTCACGAATAAGTAAGTACTGTACGGTTATCACATACTTGAGTATACAATTTTACTTTCAGAATAAGTAAAATCTCTTAACGGCAATGTTTTTACCGCGACCACTGTTTCATATAAATTACTATGGTAACCTGGACAGGAACGGCACATGGCTGCACCCCAACACATCTTACAGACCTGAAAATATCATGAACATATTTGAGAACAATACTGGTGAAGTAAAACAAAAGAACACAGATGCTCTTAATGCTCCACGAAACCGGAAGCGGAAGGAGAAAAAGAAACAGAAAAACGAAATTCTGTCTTCTCAAGATACTCACTTACTTAATAATCAATTTATTCTTCGTCAACCCCAGCCTGTTTTGAAAATCGAGAAGAAGGAAGAAAAATGTTCAACAAAGGATGATAAGATTGACAGGAATCGGAGCCAGAGTTTAATTGATGCTTATAAGCAGTCATCCTTTCAACCAAATGACCCGTTTACTCTGCATAATACTTCCTTGCAAGACATTTGCAGGACCGCTTCTGGCTTTCCTCCAAAACTGTCACCTCCAAAAGTTTCTGCTCCAGTATTCAAAACTAAATGTGAACCTCAACAAAGGTTCAAAGAATCCGAATCTGATGGGGGAAAAGATATATGTAAAATAGAGATAATCAAACACGATGATATTTTGGTGCCGAAGAACAGGATATCTATAACAAAAGATCCCATAAATGCAAAGAGGATACAACTGTGTGAACAAGCCAAGCTAAGGGCTCTGCATGCGTCCGATAGAACTGGGATACCTTTGGCCGATATCTACACAGGAAGGATATCATTCACAGATAAAAAGACAGAAATAACTGGGGAAATGGAGGAAGATGTAAGTCAAGTGACGGCCATTGAAAATGATACTATGGAAAGTAACGTTTGCAACACACAACCTGTCGCTATTCCAATATGGTAATGTTATTGCTTATATATTGTTATTCTGTGGACGTTCCAACGATACTAATAATTTTTATTTTAATTGTATAAGAATTTTGAATGAATTTGACAAATTTAAGTATAAGAAAAGGGTGTCTGTCTATTTAGATGAGCAAAAAGTTGATTTGCTATTCCAAGGATAAAATGCATTATATGTCCATCGCCTTTTTTAAAATATGGTGAATACAGATGTATAATAAAATTTGTATATTGAATGTATGAAAATTTGAAGAAGAAAAAAAAAATCCTGTATTTTTAGGCACGATAGAACTGTTACATTCCCTGACAACTACAGCTTTTCCTCTGGTTGGACGATGTCGACTTCCGGTTGTGAGACAGAGGAACCAATCACGTTACAGGAAGTGCGAGAACACATGTGCTATTATGTACTCTGCTGCGGACTTTGTATAGATTGATTGAAGAGCGTTTGTAAATCTTTAAAAAACGTTAATAAATCGTAGAGAGAATTTAAATCACCACAGGAGACATTTTTGTTGATAATGAAAATTTATATAATGGAGGAAATTGTAAGTGGGCTCTTTTTGGCAGTAAAAGTTACAGTTATTTGAGTTGTTTTAATAGCAAGTAACAAAAATGCTTTCGATCTTCAAGGGCTTCAATATTGATGGCTTCATTCTACGTTGACATTGAAATAGAATTTGGCAATGTATTGATTTGCATAATTTATATAACCCCGTGTAAATCAGATATAAACAATAATAAACCAGTCTTATTTCTCACTCTTGCATTCATTTGTAATTTTATAGGTGTTATATATATTCATTTGTAAAGCAATACACTGGAACAATTTAATTACTAAGTATTTTCTATTCTCTATACAATTCCATGGGGAATTAACTCCATTAGGAAGTATACGGATTGTATTTCAAATGAATTTATGCGAAGACACATATCTACAACCACAGGTGATTTTTTGAGAATTAAAGGCGTATGTGTAATAAGTGCAAACCTTTATAGGACACTATTTTTTTGTAATAGAGGCTATAGTATACTTAATTTCAACAATATTCTATATTTTATATTAGTTATTTCCAAGGATCCTATTTTGATTTAAATCCTTAATCCGAATGAAAAAAAAGGTGAAGAAAACGGCGATCGATCTAAAGAAAACTTACAAACGTTACAAATCTGTGAACAGGTCATAAAACACGGTTCCACGGAAATTCGAGAGGTGGGATCAGGAACCTAGAAGGAGTAGCCATCCCCTGTCAAACGGTCACATCCGCCGTGAGCCCTATGTATAGATCAGGTGGACAGTAATCCGTATTCAAATTTAGCATAAAAACAAAGGCCCAGCAATTTGTATGAAATATCTCAGTCAAAATGCAACCCAATGATAGGATATATTTGCTGACAAAATCATTAAATTGAACATAGAATTTGCGAAATGTTGACTTTAAAGGAGACTGCTGATATTCTTGTTTCATTAACTTATTTGTCAATAGCTTGCCTTGTTTGGGAAATTGTTCGTACGTAATACATGCTCTTGCATATCTAATCTACTGGGAGAATTAAGCTAAAAATGCAGGTGACAATGGTGTATTGCTAAATAAGGGAAAATGACAATATAAAAAGTTGAGGTCATCACGTTTATCATAAAATTTAGTTGTTAGTTTGCCATCATTGTCATTCTCTTGAAAAATATCCATATACAAAAGGTCTTTTATGGACGAAAATAGTACAGGACCGAGTTGGAAATAAAAAAAAATCATGAACCTTAAGTAGATAAAATTAACGAACTTGAAAATAAATATTATAACAAAAGTCGTTGAAAAAGTTTTGTCTTTGAAACAATAAAATGATACGGAAAATCATTTGTATTTCTTTATTTCTTTCCTACGAAGTACTTTCAATTAAAACGTAAAACGTTTTGAGAGGTGAAAAACCAATCCTGAAATGCTAGACTAAGTCTGTACTCTTCTTTAAACATACCCTATCAAAACCAAACTGATGATTGTAGTTCACTGAGTTAAGATTATTATAAATGTACTTTCTAAAGAAAATTCGGGTATATTGTTGTTATCCTGTTCCGTTCGTCTATCTGTCACTTTCCTTTCCTCAAACTACTCCTACATTTAAAACAGTAGCCAACTCATCTGTTGGAATATGAATGGTGGTGCCTTTAACATGTGCAAAAAAGATTTTAAAATTTTCATTTTCACCCAGGGAGCCAAATGGGGTAATAAAGAAGTTTGTACAAAAACCTGGTCCCCTAAGCTCCTCTTACATTTTTCGCTGTAGCCTATTCAAAATTTTGGAATATTATTTGGAGTGTCCTGTAGATGTGAAAAGGTTTCGGAATTTCGATGTTTTACCCTGGGGGAAATTGGGGGTCAAAAACGATGTTTTTCTGCAAAAACATGATTCTCTGAACTTTTACACATTTTGTAGTGACCAATTCATTTTTTTTTTTTTGGAACATGATTGGTGGTGTCATATGATTTATAATATTGGACTTTTGCGAGAAGCTCTGACTTTTACAATCGACGACTTACTTTTACATTGGCACAACATACGACAGCTCTTATACGATATAAATATTTAGCTTAACAGTTAATGCAAAGATAATAATTGGGCATTTCAACGCACATACTACGTTGTCTAGGGAGGGGAACGTAAAACACTCTATACTAAACCCCTCCCTTCCCACCTTGACCAACCCCTGCCAAGTTTTCCTTCCAGAATGTTTTTTTCTTCCTTATTTGATTCTTTCATAAAATGAGATTGAAAGGAAATACTGTCCCTTACAAATAAGGTATTTTAAGTCATGTTATTCTACCTCCCATCATCTCTTGTATTGATTGAATACCAGTAAATCATGTAAGTGCCCCTAACACCATACCTATGACCACAAGCAAGGTTTTCTAATCTAATATCAATTCCGTACCTCCGTACATAACATATGTTTAAATGTCAAAGTAAGTCGTCGATTGTAAAAGTCAGCTCTTCTCGTAAAAGTCCAATAAGGTTCGGAATATCTATTTGCACACTAGAGATGATTAGAGGTTAAAAATTCTCGTTTTTCTACTAAAAAAAACCTAGTTCCCCGAACTCCTCTTACATTTTCTGCAGTAACAAATTCATCTTTTTTTTAATATAATTGGTGATATCATAAAAAAAATTGCATAAAAATAGGAGTGTAACACATTTTTGTGTATTTGGCTGAGAGAGATAAAAGATGCGAGCTCTGGAGATGAAAATAAACATAGATGCTGGCTACTAGCTGTTGACCTTTTCACCTGGACGGTTCCAAGAAAACGATTCACTGGAATGCGGTTGTTAAATTGTTTGTCAAAAGATATATTTGGTTGTGATGAAGGCTTATTTTAATGTTAATACATTGTGTGACATTATTTATTGTAAATTCAAATATTAAAAATGGATTGCTTAATTCAATAAAGAGTGGTAAGCTTTTAAGCTGAATTGTGTCTGTCACTGGTTGCATTTTATACAGGTTTGGTAACCTCGCCACTCCCCAACACCTGCGAGTCGCTCTGGTTTAGGGAAGATCCTCGTATTTATTGATTGATTGATTGATTGTATGTTGTTTTACGTTACGTCCCATTTGAGAATTTTTCACTCATATAGAGACGTCACCATATACCGATGAAGGGCTTCAAATTTTGACCTTTACTCGGCACTCAGGGCCATTGAGCAGTGAAGGATCTCTATCGTGCCAACGCCTGCCGTGACACGCGTACGGGGCCTCCGTTTTTAAGGTCTCATCCGAAGGACCCGCAATTTTCACTTCAAAGTGTCGAGCGCATGGCGAAGGAACAGTTGCTACCCATTTTTATCGACTTAGGTCAGTCGTGGCCGAGATTCGAACTCAAGACCTCCCGATCACGAAGAGAGCGCTCTACCGACTGAGCTACCGTGAACGGTCATATTTATTGAAGGTGGAACTGTAATATCCCAGAGTCATGTTTCGTATAAATAGAAAGTTGACTTGGGTCACTCCGGCCAAGCTCGATCAAGGATTGTAAGAGTTATTACGCTTGGTGTGTACTCTCACTTGCTTAGCCAAATATCCAAAGATATTGTTAAGCGAACAAAACGCCTGATCGGCCCACTGTCATTCGTGACTCTGCCATCCTCAAACTTCAGTGGTTGAGGTATAGGAGGGTTATTTAAGCTGGAGTCCACAATAAGGTTGACCCATTTATGATAGTGTCTTGTAATTGTGCAATAAGGTTTTGGAATTTTAGTTTTCATCCTAGGAGCGATCGGGGGTCAAAAACGCATAGGCGTCGCTCCCCCCACTTTCTTTTGCTAAGATAGACATAATATAGGCATTGAAAATTGGGGCTTACCTTTTTTTGTTGGTTTATCCCCCACTTTCAAATTGTTTCTAACGCCCATGAAACGTCATTTCTTTTTTTGAAAATCTCCTACCCTAAACGCCTCTTTTATTTTTCGCAGTAGCCCATTCACATTTTGGAATGTGATTCGGAGTATCCTGTTGATGTGCAATAAGGTTTCGTAGTTTCGATTTTCACCTTGGGGTCGATTGGAAGTGAAAAAAAATCTACAAAAAAACCTGGTTCCCTGAATATTCTTACATTTTTTGTAGTAACCAAATCATCTTTTGGAATATGGTTGATGGTATCCTGTAGATGTGCAATAAGGTTTCGGAATTTTGATTTTCGCCCCGGGGGGAGGGGGGGGGGGGGAGAGGTCAAAAAGTGTCGTTTTTCTACAAAAAAAAGCTGGGTGCATGAACTCTTAATTTTTTCTCAGTAGCCTATTCATATTTTAGAATATGTTTAAAAGTGTCTTGTAGGTGTGTAATAAGGTTTCTGAATTTTGATTTCTCACTCTGGGGGACGACTGGGGGTTAAAAAAGAATTTTTTTTACAAAAACATACAGCCCCTGAAATGTGCTACTACCCCACACGCACGCTGCACGGTTTGCACGAAACGCTGCACGGTTTACACGAAACGCTACACGGTTTACACGGAACGCTTTGTGCGAAAGGCTGCACGGCTGCACGGTTTACACGAAAGCCTACACGGAATGCACGTTTCTCACACGCTTTGTACACGATTCTCGCACGCTTTGGCCTCGATCTGGATTTTCTACTCGGAATTTTACGGACTATTTAAATTATTACGGATTAATAAAAGATAAGTTAAAAATCGCAATCATTGACATTTAGTTGAAATTGAAACTCGCTACACCAATACTATATACATGTATAAACTGATTAAATACTCAATGTTCAGTTGTAAATTTTGCGTATGTGACCCTCCCAGTGAAATGCCTATTGGTGTCTATATACATAAAACCTTTTTTTCACCAGACTCCGAATTACGCACTGAAAAAAAATTATGTGTCATTCATAATCTCTTACAGCATTATTGTTTTTACAATTATAGCTTGATATTAAAAAATCGCTTTAACACTGACAAATAAACTCGAATTCGAAAAAAATACTGATTAGATTGATTTTTCTTTTTCTTTTTTTAATTATTTATCGATCGATTGATTTTTTTTTTATTTAGTAAAAAAATAACTCATTCGATTAATTCAGGTTCTTTTTATAATTTGCAAAGGTAAGAAGTACACTGCATCAAACAGGAATATTGTGCAGGATAAGGGGGGGGGGGTTAGATATTACCATTCTCTTACAGTTGTATCTGCAATTCTCTACGTGGCTAAATACAAAGGGCACTTGTTTCAGTTATTGGAAAAAAAAGTGTCCGTGCTAAAGAAAAAAAAGGATAGCTATATCTCCATCGGGACCAGATAATTAATTTAATGCACTTAATTCAGAGTGGTAAATATAAGGTTTCATTACAGAGTTAACTTTTAATTTATATGGTAGAGAAACCAAGGGGGCGGGATAAGTATTGTAATTCTTTAGTTCTCTTTTGAGGCATTGTGTTTAGTAAACAAAAACAATATACCCACAACCTTGTAATATCCTTAATTTCAAACCCCGGCTAAACAAAAATAAACTAAAATAATGTAATCAATAGTCGCGGCACTTAACAATACATTCAATATACATGTATACATGTCCAATGGCCTAAAGATTATGCTCTGGAACTGCGTGATTAATGAAACAACTAATATATAATTATTCAGGATCTATTTCTATATATTTTTTGTTCACGAATAGACTGTCAAATCAATTCACTGTTTACAGACAATCGGATAAATTTAAGAAATAAAATCCACAGGTATTTATTTTTACCCATTAAATACTAATAAAACCATTTAATTTCTCGAATGTAAAAACAAAGGTTATTCTCGGGTGTCATTTTAGCCATGATTGACTACTCTTTACCATCGGCTCATACATTCACGTGTCTGAGAGAGGAACGAACGACAACTCTGCATCGGAGATTGATGATTGACAAGAGAAAATATCAGAACACGTTTGAATTTCCCAGCACGTGGAGCACATGATCGCTGTTGAAACGACCTTGATTACAGTCGTTAGAAGAGTGTTGAAAGTGTAAAGAAGATTCAATATATTTTTAAGGGGTGCATCGGGCGCACCCCGTAAACAGAACAATAATATAATATGAAGAAAAATTATGCTCGTTTATAAAGAAAAAAAAGAAAATGTGTTCCCCGGCCTAGATTTCCCATGCTTCACATTTATAGCAACGTACTAATTTTTGTATTTTATTTTCCACGCATGCTTTATTAAGGTCTTCCGTTTCCAACGGAAGACCTTCTACTGATTCTGTTGTTTCTTTTCCATTATTATTATTAAGGTCTTCCGTCTTCAGCGGAAGACCTTCTTGTTATTCTTAGGTTTCTTTTTCACTTTTATTATTAATGTCTTCCGTCTCCACGGAAGACCTTATAGTGATTCTATTGTTTCTTATTATTATTCTTTTTTTTTTAGACAAAATTTTGTGCACGCGATTTCTCGAAAACTATTCAATGAATTTCTTTGAAATTTTCAGGGATAAAAGGTCTTTATATGAAGTTTATATAAAATTCCGTTTTTTGGTAAATTCGGTTCCAGTGCCAAGTTATGGACAATTTCCTGATTTTAAAATGAAATTTTGTCCTCGAAGGATCTAAGAAACGGCTAAAGATATGAACTGGAGACTTATTAAAGATGATAGACCATGACTTCTAGATGTTCGAAATTACCTTGGTTTTCGTCGTCAGTACTTCCGGTCGTCACAGGAAGTGTTCAAAGAAATCGAAAATTTGAACTTTTCTTTTTTTAATCAAATCTTGCATCACATTATTGCATCTCTTTCGCAGTTTTGAAATATGTTGGTCCCACCGGAAACAAAAACGACAACTTCCGGTTATAAGAGAAAAACTACATAATTTGAGTATTTTTCTTTCCCATAAATATCTTTTATATGTGAAGTATTTGAAATGATTTTTAGATATGTTATTTTGATTGCAAATGTCTAGAGTAACGTCAAATATCTTTGCAAAATTCACTTCCGGTCGCGTGTTTTTCTGTCCTCAAAGTGAGAAAATATCTGAGCAAGATCTCAGAAACGGTATGAGATTAAGACAACAAACTTATATGAGTAATAGACCTTGAAGAGTAAGCAAAATTATTTGGGTTAAACTGTCAGCCGTCACTTCCGGTCGTCACAGGAAGTTATCAAAGAAATCAAAAAGTTCAACTTTTCTTGTTTAAATTAAAACTTGCATCACCTTATTGCATCTCTTTCGCTGTTTTGAAATATGTTAGACTCCTTCGGAAACAAAAACGTCAACTTCCGGTTTTAGGAGATAAAATACATAATTTCGATATTTAACTTTCTCATAAATATCGCTTAAAGAAAAAGAATTGAACTGTTTTAATACATGTTGTAGATACTGCAAATGTCTAGAGACACGTTAAAGATTTTTTTTTTTATAAAATTCACTTCCGGTTGCGTGTTTTCCTGTCCTCAAAATTAGAATTTGTTCTCACAATTGCTCGGCAACAATCAAAGACTGAAGTCTGAAACTTGCAGGATTGACAGTCCGTCATCAATTTATTTGCATCATATGAAAATCGTGTGTCGCCGTTACTTCCGGTCGTGACAGGAAGTGATGCAAAAAAGTGAATGGTTAATGGTTAGCACGTTGGATTTTCACGCTGAAGACCAGGGTTAAATCTCCAGAGTGTCTCAATTTCTTTTATCACTTTTTCAGCTTGAATTTTTCATTTTTATTTTCAGAATCGGACGGAAGACCTCTCATTGCTCGCAATGAGTTTCTAGTTATTATTGGTTTTTTTTCTTACCGATTTTGTGCACGCGATTTCTCGAAAACGGCTCGATGGATTTCCATGAAACTTTCAGGACATATGTAACATCAGTTGAACCTTATGCGTTTTTTTCTGTTTTGATGACGTCACTTCCGGTCCGGAGATATTGCCGATTTAATGGTTTTCGAAGGGTCGGGTTGTCCGCAGATGTTCTCATATACGGCTTTAGTTAGAAACATGAAACTTTCAGGTATGGTAGACCTATCTCTGTAGATATGCGGAAGGCGTTTCATTTTTATCAAAAGTGCCGCGCGTCGGCGCTCGCTATGGCCCGAAAAAAGTCCTATCGGGTATTTTAAATTTTTTAACACTTTTTCTATAATATCTTTTTACCTGTAAATATTTTGTTAAAACATATAGAACAAAAGTTGTGTAGAATGTTACGATCTTTCAAAGGATACCAACAATAAGGGCCTGGCCCCTAACATTAGGGAGCTAGAGGGGCCAAAATTGTTTTCCTGATATTTCAAAAAGTATTGAGAATTTGTATAGCATCATAGAAGCAAAGTTGTTCAAAATGATAAGTAGCAGCTAAGGAGACCATTAAAAGTCGTCAAAATGTCGTCACTTCCGGTCACACCGAGAGTAATGGTAAATGGCTCATTTTTGCACATATGACCGTAGAAATCTCTCGATCTCAATCTCATCTCCTTCAAATTTAGACGGAAGACTTATTTGTTGCTTTGCAACAAGCTCGTCTAGTTATTATTATTTTTTTTCTTACCGATTTTGTGCAGACGATTTCTCGAGAACGCCTAAATAGATTTTCATGAAACTTTCAGCAATGATGGCAAGTCATCTGAACTTTATGCGTTTTTTTTTTATTTTGCCGTCGTCACTTCCGGTCGCGAGATACGGCCAATTTTCCATTTTTAAAGTGGCATTTTGTCCGCGAGTGTTCTCAAAAACGGTTTGAGATTGAGTCTTGAAACTTTCAGGGATTATAGATTGTGACTCGTAGAATTGAGAAACGTGTTTTGTTTTTGTTGCCGTGACGTCCGTTGTCCACCGGAAGTAGTTTAAAAATATGCAAATTTGTATTTTTTTTCTTTTTGAAATGTTTATAATAGAGGCAAATAGACTGTTTCGAGTCATATTATTTCCACCGGAAGTGATTTCTTCCAAACCGGAAGTAAGCGAAAAAATGCTCATTTTTCCTCGAAACTTTGAGGGATGATTCCTCCACACTCAGTGAGGAGTAAAAAGTCATTTTGAGTACTTCCGGTCATACCGGAAGTGAATAAAAAAGACCGGAAGTTGTTAGAAATTGATAGATTTCAGTCTTTAATGTGTTGCTAAACATATTTTGAAGAATTGACATGAATATTTTTTTTCATATAAAGATTTTTTACTTTCTTTTATCAATCAAAATTTCCCGATCAAGATCTTATCAGAAATCTAACGGAAGACCTACTCGTTGCTCGCAACGAGATCTCATCTAGTTTATCTACTGATTTGTATTAATCATCTATTTTTTTGTAATATCTACATATATACTATTGTAAAATGGTGATGAGATTCAAATAAATGAATGAACAGGACAAGACTGTTTTCCTGATGAATTTTCGTTTGAAAAAAAAAATGTTCAGTATTGTTTTGTTTTTTTTTTTTTTTTTTTTTTTTTTTTAAACTATTATTGAACTAAATACCTTAAAATTGATGTTCAAATAATTAAATACTTTGAACATATTTTCTGTTGATCTATATTTAAAAAAAAGACAGAAAATCAAACAAATATGTACGTGTAATACATTACCGGGTAATTTTATTTTTTGTTTCCGTATTTTTTTTTCACTATTAAAATACCACTAACAATATATTTCTGAAATATTTGCTATAAACAACACAGTATGAAATTTTGATCCATCAATAGCCATATTTGAAATAAAATGACATCCGAATGAATCCTACATGTTTCTCACACGATTCTTGCATGAAAGTTGCATATTTCTCACACGGTTCTTACACGAAAGTCGCAAGTTTCTCACAAGCTTCTTGCACGCTCACTACACGGTTTGCATGAAACGCTTTGAAGCTTACACGAAACGCTACTCGCTTTGCACGAAACGAAAAGCGCACAAAAGTCACACGCTTTTGAGGGTAGTATTACGTTTCAGGCTCTGTAATTCCCTGAACTTCTCTTACATTTTTTCGCATCACGAACTCATCTTTTGGAATCTGATCGATGGTGTCCTGTATATGTACAATAAGGTTTTCACTGTGAGGCAAAAGGGAGTCAAAAATTGTTGTTTTCTACAAAAGCCTGGTTCCCTGAACTCCTCTTGCATTTCATGCAGTAGCCTATTCAATTTTTAGAATATGATTGTAGGTATGTAATAAGGTTTTTAAATTTTGTTTTCACCCTGAAAGACAGCTGGGGTTGAAAAACAATGTTTTTTTTTAAAACAAAAACCTGATTCTCTCAACTCTTTTCACATTTTTTTTTTTTTTTTTTTTTTTTTTTTTTTTTAGCAACCAACTTATCTTTTGAAATATACCTGTATATATGATCGGCGGTGTCTTTTATATGCGCAATAAGATTTTCACTGTAGGGGCAAAGGGGATTAAAAATGATTTTTTTCTTTACAAAAAAACCTAGTTCCCTGAACTCCTCTTACATTTAACTTACATTTTATCACAAAAGCCCAATTATATTTTGGAAGAAGTCTGGGTGTGTCCTGTAGATGTGCATTTAGGTTTCGAAATTTTATTTTCACCCTGAGGTGATTGGGGATTAAAGACCGACTTCTTTGTAGATTACAGATTACTGTATTGTGGCTTCTTCCCTTGTCACTCGGTGAATACATTTAGAAGCAAACGCTATAGGTCAGGGTATTACTGGCTTATAACAGCATCTAGTTATCAGTGTTCAACACTGATGAGAATAATAAGTGGGACTTAAACTCAACTTGACTCCAGCTTAATAGACATGCCTAACCTTCGGCATATTTTTATGAAATAATCGATTTTTCCTCTTTTCATGTAAAATTATTTTTTTGCATATGAATAAATATCAGTCAATGAGATACCCATCTTAACTAATTCATCGTATAACCAAAGTCTTTTGTAAGAATTTGAAGAACTTTATCCATTGAATTTTTTTTCATTTGTGTATCATTTTTTTAACTCTAAAAAGTTTGGAGAGAATACTCGAAATCGGGTATTATCCGTGAAATCCTGTATAGTATCGACATCGGGTATCGTTGAAATCTGCAAAACCCAGTATCCCATGTAACGTTAACTTTCTAATAGAGTAAAATAACAACTGCACATGCGTCAGTAAGCGTTTTATGTTCCTCAAACCTTGTGGGTTTATTTTTATTGAACTCCATTAACAGGTTTGTTTGAAAAGTTCAAAATGACACAACTAAGACAGATTGGTAGCATTGAAGACACGAAAGCGTTCATTACTTTTCAATGCAATTACCAATCATATATCAATTAATGCTATTTAGGTTTATTTCCCATTAGTTTATTCCCAAAGTTAAATTTAAAAATGTGTGCCTTATTTACAAAATGTAAAAAGTTTTAAGAAAATTACTAAATCTCCGTGTGTCATGCATCTTAAACTTTAAAATGCATGGCAACTCTTTTACGCTAAAAATTAGATGATGTTCTTACGTTTAGTAAGTATTTCTTATCTATATATAACAGCAGGAATGTAAAGCAGAAATTAATTATTTTATCTAAGGGAAAGCAGGTTATGCAAGATTTAAAGACACACATAAAAATCAAACAAACTCATCATTGGCTGCATAGAGATTTTTAAAAAAAAATTATACCTGATTTCGCGAAATCAAGGATACCGATATCGGGTATTTTACGTGATTTCAAGGATATTATGTGATTTCGATTATTCTCTCCATCCTTTTAAATTGTATATTTGCCGAAGCTCACAATTCGTATAATCTTATCTAGGTTTACTTATAGCAGTCATGGTAAGACCTGGATGCAATTACAAAACACCTGATGAGTAGAGTGCCAGAGTATCGTCACTTATTTACAACCATTGTCAACACTGTTTCATGTATACACGCTGACCTGGTCTATGATTGGTCTAACATTAAAACAGTGGGTCGATGCAGACTTTTCATAGCAATATAAAATAAATGTTTTTGTATTTTTTTTTTTTTTTTGAAATTATATTTAAAAAAAAGGAGCCTTTTTCATGCTTTTTTCATGAATCCAGCATAAAGGCAGTAATATAAAATATTTTGAAGGTAAGAATTATACTGATTGTACTAATGAACAACTGTCTGTATGAAAAAGTTAGATACTGTTAGTACATGTATCTGTTTTTATACATTTTATTAAGTAAATTGCCAAATTTTATAACCGTTAGATTTAGAACAGAGAGTCATGAACAATATTCTGAAGTAGAGGAATTTTGACGTATATATATATATATATATATATATATATATATATATATATATATATATATATATATATATATATATATATATATATATATATATATATATTGAAAGGAGTATGCACATAATCTTACATATGTAAATAGATTGTAGTTTTGCTTCCTCTATTTCTTGTGAAAATTAGAATACCTCCTTGAGCAAGATTTATCGACATCGTGTGAGGTCAGTCTAAAGGATACTTGGGTAATTATGAAAAAGCATTGTAGCAACCATGTGTTAATGGTACTGTAAACGGTTTTTTTTTTCGTCGGGGATATAATTCCGAATAAATTCTAACGGTGACGTCAACGTTTTCTGTCGACATATTTAGAAAGTATGGAATCATAGCAGTGGGTAGGAGAACGCAAGAGTTTTTAATGACATTTTATACTCTAATTTATTAAATCTAGAGCAAGTACCCTCGGGTGACAACCTTACTCGGACCTGATAATTTGTGACGTCTCCCTTTTAAGCAGTCCAAGATTGTATAAATGATAAATATATATATATTTCCCGTGATTTTAAATTTAAATTGTTGATAATATTACGTCATCAATGATCATGATTCTAACAACCTATGAAACTTATCATTAGTGGAAATTGTACCATTAATGGTCACTGTTTAAAGCATAAATGAATTAAACATAGCTATAGAATCATTACTGTAGTTCCTAAATATACGCGAGGAATAAATTATCGCGTAATTACGCGAGAAGCACCACTCGCAAAATAAAATTACACGCTTTTATTTTTATGTTGCTTTAATGTATGTAAAATCTCTAGATAAATAACCCTTTCGCAAATTATTTTTCTCGCGATTTGACGCCCTTGGGCCATTTCGCGATATTAAGTACTCGCTTAATATCTTAAGGAATCTACAGTATTTTCTGAAAGATGTAGTCTCATAACTGCAATAGTATGTACAAACAAATTTTCGTTATGCTTATTATATTTACATTTTTTAACTCCAATGCCTTGTCTGCAAATGTGGTTTATATGTCAAATTCCCTGTATTATCCTTCGTGTAAGTTACAATTAATGGAAGAGCCATGATAGGAACAACGTGAATTTTCATTTTCGCTTATGACGTTGCACTTGCACGGCGTTCAACGTTTGTGACGTCAAAATAAATTTCCATACCTCCCCGTCCGTGTTATGGTGTTTTAAATGTCATAGCTTTCCACACACTTTATGAACAAAATACGTTTGGAAAATAAATATTCTCTGTTAAGCATATTTATCATCAGCAAGCAAAATTTCAGCAATACGAGGGTTGTTTGAAAAGTTCGCAGACAATGCAAGTTCTATAGTGGACGCGCTATTTGCATGAAACCAGTAAAACTGCAGATAAAAACTATATGTATTTTGAAATAAATATGCAAAGACTTGGTGTTTTCCGATGATCTTTAAAAAATATACAGCTATATTATTTAGATAAAACATGCTTCATGGAGCATGTCACTTTTTCGCACATTTACATTACATAGACATTATTGCGAAATTAAAGATTGCACTCTTGTAGCACACAAAGATTTATGATATTTCACCTGTCGCTACAATGTTCATGAATCGTCATTTGGCGAAATTTTGAGTTGAATTGGAGGGGTCATAACTGTTTTATCGCTAATTATAGATGAACATTGCATGAAAACAAAGTCAAAAATGTCAAGTCATTCAACGTCATTGAGCATTGAGCTATTAAAAAATATGTCTAAAGACAGGAAAATGTCGAAAGAGACTGAAATGTTTTGGGTGCTGCTGGGGACTGCCTACACGTATTTAGGACCAAAGTGTTCAAGTGATAGCAACTTTGTAATAATGGAAGGATTGACATTTTTGATGATCAACTCCTGCAATACCCCAATATCCCGATTACATATCCCGCTTGCTTGGACGTTGCGCGTATGGATTTTACATTGTTTCCATACCTGATTGCTTAACAACGTAGACATGGATTTTAGGATCTCACTGATTTCCGATACGCCACAAAAGACATTTTAGAAGAAAGTAACATGTCTTGATATCGTAAATATTCAATTTTTAAGTAGAAAAGACATGAAAAGTCTATAGAACTGAAAGAAATTTAGAACTCTGAAAAAAACTGAACAGGTTTGGAATCAGGTTATCGGGTCATCTAACGTCAAGTGATTGCTTGAATCCTATGACAGCACAGTAAAAATCACTGTATGTTTTTCAAAATTTTAATAAATGGACCTGATTTTTTACATACATGTACTAATATAATAAAGATAAGAATTTAATTAGACACACATCATTCTTCAAAGCATGCAATGAATTTTCCGTAAACCAATGTGTCCGCGAAAAATAACAACGGCCCTCGAATATACAGTGTCTCACAAATTTTAAAACTCATTTTAATTTAATGAACATGTAAATAAATATTATTCTATTTTGTGTTAACCATTTAAATACTTTTAGATATTCTTTTTACATTTATTATTATATTAATACATCATAATATTTTTTAAATGTGTCAGTAAAGTGATTTTTTTAATGAATGGTAATAAATGCTATAGTGGACACGAAAGAAGAACATTGTTTTAAAAAACTGTTCGCCTAAAACCAAATATAACAGGATTAAACATCTTGCCTGGTTAACTCCTTTATTAAAACATTTTTTTTCCTAAATATATATATTCCTATATACTGTTATAAATTACTGTTGTAATAACTGAAAAAAGAAAATAAGTCTCAAAAACATATTTTTTCTTGTTGTAAGTTCTTCAGCAAAAATGACCCCGTGACTAGCGAAGTGAGTGGTTCTGTTGATCCATTGTTTTCCTACAAGATACTCGTAAACTGACTTTTTATGTTTCTGACTTCTCTTTCTTATATAAAAAAAATTATCTTGACATTCATTATCTTTATCATCATATCCTTTCATTCTTGAATGATTTTTATATGGCTTGATAAAGAATTATATAACAGTTTTAATATCTTTGTATAATTAAGATATCATTCAACAAATCTTTCATCAGAAATTACTTTTTGTACTGTCTTTATGCTAGCTAGTTTGGGGACTGGTACAGAATGAATGTTATTTTTACTTATATAGTACCTACATAGTAACTTCCTAGACACACGTGGATAAAATCGTAGTTGATTTGGCAGTATCTGTACTTCTGATAGAAATAAAACCAATTGCGAAGTTGCACCTAGATGTACGAAGCGGGTGCATAGGTATCAAGGAATATTTACACCAAAGCTAAATGTCTACACCATCAAATCTACATGTGTATTACTTTACATTATATTAATCTGCTGCTTTATATTGTTATATATGTATGATAAATAATCATGATAAAAGAAAATGAAAATGCAGAATTTCCAAATATCATTTAACATATATCAATCTTCATATTTACAAAAAATAGAAATGAGTGAGATTTTCGGTCATCTCAATCATTCAAGTGACCTACATGTAATACTATCTCTTTTCGTCCAAGGTCGTGCGTTAACATTTGAAAATGTCCAGTTTCTTCATTGAAACCGCTGAACCAATTTAAACCAATCATGGAATCTGGCATCTATGTGTGAAGGGGAACAAAAATAGTGGATTTCATTGATTCCACCCCCTGGGGCCTGAGGGACGGGACTAAATCCGTAAAAATTAATTAAGTCTTTTTAAAAACAAATATTCTTTACTCCTGGCTATCATGCAGATATATTGTTGGCATGATTAATGAACATTGAGCCCTCTACCAGAATTGTGAAATTTATAGCCTTTGGGTCAGAGGTTCTGGAGTTAGGTTGGGACTCTATTGCCCATACAGTTGAAATGCATAAATTCTTCAGAAAACCTCTTCTCTCCCCCTGTATACTTAGAAGACCGACTAAGTGCATGCTTCTAGGTACCTCTTCCAAAATTGTAAAATCTATGGCCCCTGGTCAGGGATTCTGATGTTAGGCCGGATCTCTGTTGATATTATAGTGAAAATGCATAATTATATTCTTTGAAAATCTTGTTTTCTGCTCTGATGACTTGGATATTTTGCAGATAAACTAATTGCATAGTTATGATAAACAAGGATGCCTCTTCCAAAATTGTGAAATTCATGGCCCCTGGGTTAGGAAATTTGTACTCTTAGTGCGAGAAGTCATTCCCCTTTGCTATTCACCTGGTAATTAATCACTGTAAATAATAAAAATAATAGATAAATTGAATAAAAGAATTAAACAAAAAATTCTTAATGTATAATACAAAAATTACTTTCATAGTTTTAAATGGGCAGCTAGACTTGTAGACAATAAGTGAATAAAAATAAGACAAAATACCTTATTTTTATACATTTAGACCAAGAGGGTTAATGTGTAATATGCATAAGCAATTACATGTATTATTTTGTTTTGTTTACGTTTGTATGGTGATAATGACAAATGAAAGTGTATTAGCACTGGCAAGTACAGGCAAGTATATACATGAGCTTAATAGGATTTTTTATAATTAATTACACGCATTTTTTTGGTCCATGACCACCGTATTTCTACTGCTTTTGGGCAATATATCTTCATCTGTTAGTTTTTGTTTTATTTTATGCTTCTATGGATCCTTTACAGTGTTGTATTGGGTGCGTATCATTACCGCAACATTTTCAAAATTGTCATTACCACTTCATACTCATTACCGAAAAAGTTACATTACCGCTACGTTTAAAAGTAGTACATTATCGCTATATTGTCTCTCGTTAGCCAGCGGCTTATGTGTATGTACAGATTGATTCAAAATACAACATGGCTAAAATATAAGATCCTTTCCCATTCCTGACCGTGGTTGAATGAGAAGAGAATATTTTGAAGCCCATTAAAATATTGACCAATGCGTGTAAAGCATAGTCGTATAATGAACTTTGACGCGACCTTTCAATACCCAATCACAGTATACGAAACATTTTTTGTTTACTGGTGATGTCCGTTGTTGATTTCAATTGCGATGGAAACGAATATTGTCATTAGCTGAACATGATGTCACAACATAGAGACGTAAATATTCATGATTACGACACTTTTAATGATCAAGCAGCCACAGACCTGTAGGAGAGAGCTATATGCGGACTAGGGACCGTGGCTTGAGACGATGACCACGGGGAGGTGAAAGTAGAACTTTGAGCAGGATTTTTTCCCCTATTTTCTTTTTGATATACATATAAAATCTATTTTATTTAATAAAACATTTTAGAAAGTTTTAAAACGAGCATTGTTCAAGGATTAAATACACAGTCTTTAAATAATTGGTAGAGCTTTGAAGGCTATTTGCTTGACGTATTGCTGTCTGGAAATCTGACCATTTTCATATTTTGATCAGATCCAAATTGTGCGCCACTATACATTGTAAGTGAATTAAAGTGAAATGCTGCCAGATTCTTTATGCAGCGGTAAGAAGATGTAATCGGCAATAGTCTTACTGATAAAATGTAGCGGTAATGATCACCCGAAATTTCGAAGAAATGTAGCCGTAATGAGTTGAAATTTTTCACAATGTAGCAGTAATGTTGACCTTCCGTTGTATTATACTCTGGTGACCGTTGAGGTCCTTGGGCATCTTGTTTTGCTAAGTATTGTTTACCGCTTTTCGTTCTTTCGATCGATCGATCGATCGATCGATCGAGAGAGAGAGAGAGAGAGAGAGAGAGAAAATTTATTATTTAATTATGCCCTTAAATTCTTTTAATCTTTCTTTCATCTTTTATCTTACAGAATTATTTACTTTCATTGACATCTTAGCATCAGAAAGAATGAGTTGCAGTAACAACACACAGCTTAATTTCACTTCTATGTGTGGCTCTTATAATGCTACGACTGAGGAATTCGACAAACTTTCACTCATCAACACTCTACTGCTAGCAGTTGTTATCCTGGATATGTTTATAAACATTGTTTTCTTTATTATACAAACTAAAGATGATAAAAAAGCATCATACAAAATATTGGTATGCTATCTTACAATATCAAATATTTGTCAATGTATCTTAGATGTTGCTTTAAGTGGTTTGCTTCATTTTGGCCTTCTTCCAAATATCAAGCATTCTATGGAAATTACGATGCAATGTAATTTTTTGGAAACACTTCTTTCGTGTTTAGAAATATACACCAGAGCATTTAAATGGAATGTGATATTACTTATGTCCATTGAAAGGTTTTGTGCTATTTATTTCCCATTGAAAGTGAAAATCTGGTGTTTAAGTCGTCGATTGAAAGTATTTTGTTTCATTCTATGTTCACTCAGCTTGTATCCATTTTGCATATTATATTTCACAAATAATCTAGCGTTTATGATTAAAATTAGCCAAGTTACCATGGCTTTACGAAGTATATTCTTTATACTAGTTTTATCACTAGATATTGCCATCATCGGAAAGCTGATTGAAGTAAAGAGAAAACGTGAAAATTTGTCCAACTCCATTACAACACCAACAATTAAAATTACCAAAATCGTCATATTCACCTCCCTGTTACATGTATTTTGTGCGTTTCTTATTCATTCTGGGAAAATCTTTGCATTGAGTCAGGAAAAAGTAGATTTTCGTATGTTAGGAAACACACTATTTACATTTTATATTGCTTGCTTTTTCACTTTTTCGGAAAAGAAATATCGGGAAACCTTATTGAAATTATTTTGTCTCTCTTGCAATAGGAAAACTTGCATTGGTCAAAGAGACAGAAGAGATGCTTCACAGAAAACATCTACTGTTTTAAATTTGAAAACATACACTTGATTTTGTTTTGGGGGAGGGGGTGGCTTGTTCATATTATTTTTTCAACTGAAATTCTCATTGCTGGTTGTTTTTTAGCATTTAAAAGTTTTATTTGTCGTGTTATTTTTTTTGTCATATTTTACATCAAATAAATATGACAATTTTATTAAGTGTGTCGAAAACCATTTTCTAATTGGTACTCTCCCACGGTTTTGATTCAATTTTATCTAACTTGATTAAATAGTCAAACATCCTTAAATCCATACATGAAGAACAGTATTGTCATAATTACTTAAAATGAAAAATTTTGATGTTATTCTTTCAAAACGCTCTTCTTCCTACAATTATTTTTTCTGTCCATTTCAATGAAGCCTAGATCACCTACACTACACTAGGATGCATAATTATGTATACCACTTTTTGATTTCGATGAATGGTGTTGCCATGGTAACTAAATATTTTCTGTGAAGTAAACAAATGATTAAGTTAAACTCAGAAGAAAAAACACACATTTGTGTTTTTAGGTCACCTGAGTCACTCAGATGACCTATTGCTATCCGTTTTTGTCTGTCGTCGTGCGTCGTTCGTCGTGCGTCGTGCGTTAACTTTTGAACATTTTCAGCTTCTTCTCTGAAACCGCTCAACCAATTTCAACCAAATTTGGCATATAGCATCTATGGGTGAAGAGGAACAAAAATTTTGAATTTCATGGTCCCTGCCCCCCTGGGGCCTGAGGGGTGGGGCTAAAACCACCAAAATTAATGCAATCTTTAAAAATCTTCTTCTTTATTCCTGGACATCAAGCAGTCAAACTGTTGGCATCATTGTAATAAGCATTGAGCCCTCTACCAAAATTGTGAAATTCTTGGCCCCAGGGTCAGGGGTTCTGGTGCTAGGGTGGGGCTATATAGATCACATAGTGAAAGTGCATTATTTCTTTGAAAATCTTCTTCTCTGCTTCTGGGCATTAAATAAAGTAACAAAGTACATAGTTAAGATGAGCAAGAGTGCTTCTTCCAAAATTGTGAATTTCATGGCCCCAGGGTCAGGGGTTCTGGTGTTGGGGGGGGGGGGGGGCTCTATTGACTATATAGTGAAAATGCATTAATTCTTTGAAAATCTTCTTCTCTGCTCCTGGCTATAAATAAACTAACTAAGAACATAGATATGATGAGCATGGCTGCCTTTTCAGAAATTGTGAATTTCATGGCCCCTGGGTCAGGGGTTCAGGTGTTGGGGGGGGGGGGGGGGGCTCTATTGATTATTTGCATTAATTCTTTGAAAATCTTCTTCTCTACTCCTGGGTATTAAATAAACTAACTAAGAACAAAGATATGATGACCATGATTGCCTTTTCAGAAATTGTGAATTTCATGGCCCCTGGGTCAGGGGTTAAGGTGTTGGGGGGGGGGGGGGCTCTATTGATTATTTGCATTAATTCTTTGAAAATCTTCTTCTCTACTCCTGGGTATTAAATAAACTAACTTAGTGCATAGTTATGATGGGCATGGTTGCCTCTTCCAAAGTTGTGAATTTCATGGCCCCTGGGTCAGGGGTTCTGGTGTCAGGGTGGGGCTCAACTGATATATATAGTGAAAATGCATTATTTCTTTGAAAATCTTCTCTCTCCTGAATATTAAATAAACTAAGTACATAGTTATGATGAGCATGGCTGCCTCCTCAGAAATTGTGAATTTTGTGGCCCCTGGATGAAGGGTTCTGGTGTTAGGTCGGGGCTCTAAATTATTAAATGATATATGAGGAAAATGCATAAATTCTTTCGAAATCTTCTTCTCTGCTCCTTGGTATTGTTCAAACAAAGAAAGTGCATGGTTATGATGAGAAAGAATGCCTCTTTCAAAATTGTGAAATTCATGGCCCCTGGGTCAGGGGTTCTTTTGAAAGGGGGGGGGGGGGTGCTCTATTGATTTTATAGTGAAAATGCATAATTTCTTTCAAAATATTTTTTTCTACTACTGGTAATAAAGCAAAGAAACAAGTGTATAGTTATGATGAGCTTCTTCCAGAATTATTATTTCATGGCCCCTGGGTAAGATTTTCTGGTGTAAAGGGGTAGGGGGCTTTATTTATTTAATAACATAGTGAACATGCATTTCTTTGAAAGTCTTGTATTCTTCTGGGCATATTCGAGGCAAACAGAGTAAAAGTTTTAATATGCAAGGGTATTTTTACCAGAATTTTGAACACCTGGATTATTTAATCAAGTATTCTGGTCCTGGCCAGGGCTCTATGAACTTGTATTCTGCTGAACAAAGTTATTCCCCTTTGCCATTCACCTTTGATAATTAATCACTGTAAATAATGTATTTGAAAGGTAATAATATTAATAGAATAAGAGAATTATGCAAGAATATTTATTGTATAATACAAAAAGTACTTTCATAGTTTTAATGAGCAGGTAGACTTGGAAATAATAGATGAATAAAAGTGAGGCAAAAATAACTTATCTTTTTTAATGTTCTTCAAAGGCCAAGAGAGACCAGTGTGAGAAGTAATAATATGGGGTTAAAAATAGACATTTTGTTAATAGTCTGCATGGTAATAGTGATAAATGGGGGACAGATAGATTCTATACCAATTATTTTGTTGATGCTTATCATGCTATTTTTCTTGCTTTTGGGTAACAAAGCTTCATTTATCAGTGTATGGATCCTCTGAATTGTTGTATTGTACTCAGGTGACCGTTAAGGCCCTTGGGCCTCTTGTCTTATTTCGCATTCACACAGCTTCCTCCATGATAAATTTTTAAGATGTGATAAACCATGTTAATTTATTTGAAACATTTACTTTATTCATTAACGTAGAAGTAGAATGCAGTTTGAATGTAAGAAAATAAAAACTCTACAATGTTTATTGCTAATAAACTGTACAAAGAATTTATATTTTTATTTTGTATATAAAAAGAAAACAATTACAGTTAAGGTTTTTTTTTTTCAATGCACAGAGGATCACAATTTTAATGTTATAGATATTTATTATCAGTCCATATTCAAAATTTCTTTTCTTTACATTGTACGTACATATCCACGGACTATACATATTCATTTGAAATTAAATTCTATACATAATATTTGTTTTTTGTTTTCTTTTATCAAGTGCTTCATCGTCAACTTTGATATAAAGTTCAGGCAAGCAACCTTAAAACTATTACTCTTAGAACGTTTTGCTATGTTCTGGAATAATTGATAAATTTTATGATAATGTATTTTGTCAAGTGACTATTTCAACCAATGGGTATTGTACTAGACATGTCTTATTATATTTGATTTATTGTATTTAGAATGTGGGTCTGTGATATTCCCTATAACGAAATGGAGGGCTGCAAATTTAGACCTGTACTCGGCACTTAGGGCCTTTGAGTAGTGAGGGATCATTTTCGAGCCAGCACCTTCTGCGACACGGGACCTCGGTTCATACGGTCTCATCCGAAGGACCGGTCTCCACGTCCCGCTGTGGGATTCGAACCCGCGATGTAAGGATAATCTTCTTACTCTTCGACTATAGAGCAAACGCTTTAACCACTGTACCACGCGGGCGACTGAACGAGGAGGAAAGGGAGGAAATTTTAATGAAATATCAGGAACAAATTTCGCATATGAAGGTACAGATCCTAGAGGGAATAGTCGGCTGCAGACAATCCACATTCAGCCACCTTTGTCACAAACAAAAACAAAGAGGCAATGTAATTACTTGTCTATTTCATAAAAGTGCCAGATGCTTGCAATCATCCGTCATATGTAGATATTTTCTGAGTGAAAATTAAGAACATTCTAGATATGTTTTAAAATAAGTTGGTATTTAAAGGCTAACGCTGTCTAATATGAACTAAAATTGTCGATGCAATTTACCTCAAACAATAGTTTTTGAAGTAACTTTTTTTTACTTCATTGGCCATCCACCTTGCACCTCAAAGACAGACAGCTGTGACCTTCAACTCGACATTTCAATATATGAACGATGTATTATCAATTAACAATAGTTACTTTCATTCATATGTCGACTCGATATATCTCATTGAGCTTGAAATAAAAGATACCACAGATTCTAACACATCTGTTTCATATTTACATATTTTACTAGAAAAAGACGTCAATGGTAACCTAACGACAAAGCTTTATGACAAACGTGATGACTTCAACTTTTCAATCGTCAACTTCCCTTACTCATGTAGCAATATACCCTAATCACCTGCAAATGAGGTTTATGTCTTTCAGTTGATTCGATACGCAAGAACACGCTCTACGTGTTTCAATTTCTAAAACGAGGCAAACAAGTTCATGAAACAAGGATATCAACAGTCTCGTTTGAAGTCATCTTTTCGCACGTTTTACGGTCGATAAAATGACCTTGTCAGCACATACAACCTATCATTGAGTCAAATGCTGACTGGCTCTTTTTCATACTAATTGGTAGGCCATTATTTGTCTACGGATTTTTCCGGGTTTTTTTTTTTTCGATCATGACAAGGAGCACACGGAGGGTCGGCAAGGGATGCTACATAATAAAGTGTAGTCAAACGATTACAAATACTCAGAATTTAAAATCTTCTCCGTTTCATTTCTGTTTATTGTCAGACCTCCATTTAGCCATATGTCCGGTCAAGCTATTTTACAACCCGAATTTGCCAGCCGAAACGCTAACTCCTAAATGTGACAACCCTTCATGCCAAATCTGTAACTTCATAAATCTTCAAGAGAATCTGTGGTTCACCCAGTGACCACACAGGATTGATTGTATGTTGTTTTATGTCCCATTCGAGAATTTTTATCGTCACCATATACAAGTTAAGGGCTCAAATTTTATACTCAGCAGTCAGGGCCATTGAGGAGTGAGGGTTCTTTATCGAGCCAATGCCTACCGTGATACGGGACCTCGGTTTCTAAGTTCTTATCCAAAAAACCTATGACTTTCGCTACTAATGTCGGGCGCTTGGCGAAGGAAAGGTCACTACATAGATTAACTTCCTAGGTTTCACGCGATGCGGCGAATGAGAATCGAACCCCGGGCCTCCCGAACAGATGCGAACGTCCTACCACTAGGCTGCCGTGACCGGTTATCACAAAGGACTTCTCGACAAAACAGCAAAACTAAACAACGTTTGCAAGCAGAACAATATGGTCTTCAATCCAGTACTACTGCTGTGATCTCCATCACAGAGCAGCTCAGCTCATCACAGAGCAGCTCATCTGCGTCAAGGAACTTCCCAATTAAAACGTTCAGGAATCATTAATTTAATTCCACCTTCGGGTGATAGTGTTGTGCGCCGTAAATGTGTTTCGATTTCATATATGTTGTGATTTTTCTTACTTTACACAATTTTTATTGGCGTTACCTAAGCCGATTAAGAAGAAACTTTTGAAAATGTTAAACTCATCAGATTATATCATTATAATAGATCTAAGTACGCTTTATGCATAATACAGTCTTGTTAGGGCAGTCAATTGTATGTTGCCGTAAGAGGAGGGAATTAAATAGGGTGTGACGCCATTTCATAAAGTAAACAAAAAGCATCTCCTTTGAAAGAGCCACTAGAAATTTTCACAAGATACGACTTGTAAAAAAATGGCACACTTTATCATCATTTCATTGCTTAAGTTCATGAACAGAAGGGATTATAAAACAGGCTTGCTTTTGTGGTATAAGTAGAGCTTTTAACAAAGCTTTGCCGTCTTTGGAACAACTTATTATTAAAACAGTAAAATGACATACAGGTATCGGATCGTATTAAACCTGATTTGTTCTTTGATTTGAGTAACTGTGACAGCTTTTAACAGACATGAGCCCTACTGTCTAAAAAGGAGAGTGCCAAAATGAAAGGAAAAACAGTAAAATAAAGACACAAACGTTTGTACATTTCTATCAACAACTAAGATATACAAATTTTTAATAATTACTATAAAGAATGCAAACTTCAGTTTCGTGTATTATAATTTTCTCTTGCTTTTTTCCCTAGATTCCAAGTAACATGGATCGAGTAAGACCCTCCCAAAAATTCAAGGAAAAGTTTTCTTACGAAAGTTTGTTTTTTAATTCATGAATTTCAGAAAATATTGTGTTTTTAATTGTCTGATTTGCGCTTAGAAATCATTATGTCATAATATTTATTGTTTATTGTTGTGGCTGTTTCCAAAACAATTTGAAAAATTATCGTAGATTCATCATTGTTCGTGGGGGACCAATGTTTGAGGATTTTCCTGGGTCACATTTGTACACAAATTTACTTAAAGAATCACTGTCTAGTTAATAGAGTATGCCAGGGCATCAACGATATTTGAAAACGTGGCCTGGGATAATTTGCATTACGGGCGAAGCCCGTTATGCATAAATTATCCCACGTTTCCAGCTATCTACTAACTAGACAGTGATTCCTTACATTTCCATTTCATTGTGAAATAAAATTGTAAATTTAGATTTTAAAAATATAGACTGATAGATTTAAATTACACGAGGCCCCACATGTCAATTTCAATAGTCCCCGCCCACTGGCGTCAAACACAAAGACAGCCGCATGAGAATTACATGCATATTAGGCCTCCTTAGCATCAGACACAAAGACAGCCGCAGGAAAATAACATGCATATTAGGCATTCTTAGCTCCTGACCTTTCGCTTGGCGAAATTTGCATTCCGGTAGAATGATCAGGGAATCAACTCAACTAACTTTCAAAGAGTTATCACAGAGAAAACAAATAGAAATGGAAATATTAAGAAATCATTTTTATTCATGGGGGTCAATGTTCGTGGGCAAGCACAATTTTACTTGTTCGTGAGGACACGTGTAATTTCGTAGGTTACTCGTATATACGTAGATTCAATGAATCAATATGTTAACAAAATAAGCGTTTGTTGGGATATATATTTCCATTTCTAGTTGTTTTCTCTGTGATAACTCTTTGAAAGTTAGGTGAGTTGATTTCTTGATAATTCAACCGGAATGCTAATTCGCAGGTAAAAGGTCAGGAGCCTTTTATGCATGTCAATCTCTCGCGGCCGTGTTTGTGTCTGATGTCAGTGGGCGGGGGCTATTAATATTATTAATATTAGCATGTGAGGCCTCGTGTATTTAAAATCCACTTCCACCCTAGCCGGGGGTTGAACTCTCGACCAACGGAATCTGTCTCCTAGCAGTACAGGAACAGCGCCCTAGAACCGCTCGGCCATCTAGGCAAGTCATCCAAGGGTATACTTGTAGAAGTAAAAGTGAATTTCTTTGTGCTTTCTACGAGGGGTGATCAAAAAATTCGTGAACTAATTAAATTACTTCCTTAAAAGAAATAAAATGAGGTATCAGTGTTCATTATTTTTTAAAGTAGTCCTTTCCGATTTCAATGCACATCTGCCATTGTTCTGCCCATGCGCGAATCACGTGATCGAGGCGGTCACGTGACATGCTCCTTAGCGGTCTGTTCACAGAAGCTAAGGGATTTTTCCGAGTCTTATATTTCTTACCATGCAAGTTTTTTTTTATAACAAGAACAGACCAATTGTAAAAAAAAAAATGGCCAAATCTCCGCAATAGGATGGGTGGATAAGGATATCATTTCCCAGAATTAGCATGGTGACCGTCACAAACCGAGTCCTCTCTCTCAGGAGTGTCGTTTATCCAATGTGGAAAAAGTATGGGCGCCTTCTTTTTTCATATCTCATATGTTTAAAGTCTAAAGTAAACGATATTTTAGGGATTTAATAATTATTTTATTGTTCAGATATTCAACTATTTTTTGTAACCTGGCGATCATTCAAAACAAATTGCTCAACTAATGACACATCTTTTTACCGGCTTGCTTTCGCTGGGCAACAGAACAAGCATCATTTTTACATGTAACCATCTCTTTCCCTTCACTAAAGCAATCAATCCATTTAATGATTAAACTTCTGGTAAGTCTTTTGTCTTCATTAACTTTGTACAAATTATCATATTCTAATGCAAAGGAATTTCCGTGATATACGTTAAAATTTACAGCCGTTCGTCGCTCGAGTACGACTGAGTCAATCATTTTTTGTCACATGTCACCTACATATTGACATTATTTTCGCATTCTGACGTCACAGACAAGGAGCAAAACATTATAAAACATTTGCTATTTATAGAACATGTGTATGACTATATATGTGTATATTTCATTCTGATATGAATTGTGGTTTGGTAAATATAGAGATAGTTTGCAAACTTTTTGATCACCCCTCGTATACTAGTATTAATATTTCTTCACTTACATGTATAGGGCAGTTATGTTAGTTTAAGAGTTGTTGTAAAATGTGCTTTGTAAGTGAGATATATGGAGATAACGAACAGTATTCAAGCTCAAAAGTCCATTAATAAATAAAATTAATTAATTACAATGCGTATCGGTAACGATCCTCTAAAAAACTAATGCCAAACCAAATAACTGTATCTCACTTCCATTCTCAATGACCGTGTAGAGTAGGACAGCGCCGCGAGAATTCCATTGGCATCGAAAGCTTGCCTAGATAGTCGAGAGGTCTAGCGCGCTGTTTCTGTACTGCTAGGAGACAGATTCCCTAGGTCGAGAGTTCAACCCCGGTCTGGGGCGGAAGTGGGTTGTAAAAGTGAATTTCTTTGTGCTTTCTATATAAATTATATATATATATATATATATATATATATATATATATATATATATATATATATATATATATATATATATATATATATATATATGATTCGCAAAAAAAATAATAAACTACCAAGTTTTACACGGTCCCTAACATTACCCTTGATTTTATCAGTTATTAAGAGAATATTTCGCCAGAATATCCAAGTCTAATTATATGACATTGAAACGACTTTCAGTATTCTTTATTCGTTTAAAATGAAACCAATATTAATCTCGGTCAATCAGTTCTGCAACGTGTATTTAACTATATATATATAAACTTGAAAAACAATTGTGTGTCTTTTAGAATATCATATTCTAGCCATTTTTTTGTCGACGTGCAATGATAAATATGGGATCTTGAAAACGTGACGTACCAAAATCACGCAAGAGCATCGACTGGTATCGTCTTCTCTTATTTTATCCCTCTAACTAGAATACCAGTAAAGCGCAATTAACTATAATAACTGTGATACAGTGTAATTGTCAGAAGTCAGGAGCTTCACACTGGTTAAGGATCTTTTTTTTTTTCAAAACTAAAGGTTGAAAGCTAGCCGAATAAAGTTTGTCCAAGCTTATTTACATTGGAATTTGCGTTTTAACAACACTAGTTAGCAGATAAAGAAGTCATGATACTGATGCAAAATAGTGATGTGTCTATTTTCTTTAAGTTTTTTATGTCCTGTCTGTCTGTTTCTCTGTTTGTCTGTCTGTTTGTCTGTCTGTTGTCAACTTTAACCTAGCCCATAACTATTGCGCTGTCAAGGGTAAGGCTTTAATATTTGACATGAGTGTTCATTATGACAAGCCCTTTCCATTGGTACAGACATTTTTGATCATGTGACCATAACTGTGACCTTTGACCTACATTTGAAAAACTTTAACATTGGCCATGACTATTGCACTGTAGTCTACGTTCCACTCCAGAATTGTGTTACCATTGGGGACATAGTGTTTCACAAACACATCTTGTTTTTGTTGTTGTTGCATACAACTGTTTATTCTATGCGATTACCTATTAGTACATGTCCGTGTAAACTTTTTATCTGCGCTTGGATACTACTGGATCAGCCATTTTTTTTAAAATAAAGATTTAAAATAATTAATATAAAAAAGATAAACACTTCTTATAAGGAAGAAATGGCCAAATATACATGATAATTCTTATATTCTCTCACCATTCATGCAGTAGTGAAGCATGTGTAAACACATTCGGCATGTCTAACATAACAAATAACAATTTCTTGTAAATATTTTTTTCCTATACAGTTCTTTAAAGGTAAAAAATTATCTTGGTATGAAGTGGGTTTTTTTTTTTCATTTCAAGACAATAAATAAAAATGTCTGCAAACAAACAGCATTTTTTTCAATACAGAAATCCAAGTGAGCACTTTTCTTTATCATGATAATTTTTTTTTTCTACATCTCTTCTAGTGTGATACATTTTGCAATGTATCACAACACTGTGATTTCTTTTTTCATTTAACTTTGCCATGCATATCCATTCTATAATTACGTCCTCATTTTTTATATTTAAAAAAAAAACATTGTTATCTGTCTTCAAAATTTTGAGAATAAAAAGTTTTGTAAAATATTCAGTCTCTCTACTGCAAAAAAGCGGCGGGGTGGGGGTGGGGGCACGAGATTTAAATCAATCTTCAACAAAACTCAATTCGTAAAACAATTGGAGCCACTACCCCCTTATCCCAACCTCTGTAGTATGGTACAGGCTGGTAAGAAATTATGATCAAGATAATTCAATACAATATACATGTATATTTAAATTTAAGTATTTCAACTTTCGGCCATCGTCAGTGTCGCGTTTCTTTAAATTTCACATACTCAAACTCCTCAAAATTAGCAATCTTACCATATACCGTCATACATAATACTCATTTACATATTAAATAAACAAATCAGATTCAAATAAACAAGTCATTCAATAAATTTGTACAAAATCCTGGAATTTTATAAAATAAATTGTAATTGAAACATAAACTTTAATAAGTCCAACGTCCTAGTATTGTGCAAAAGTTAATATAATGTTAAGATAATTAGCAATGTTCCGTTACTATTCCTGCATCGACTTCCCAAGATAAATAAACATTCTGGTAGCTTACATTGTCCTTAATCCGATTACCATGGTTTGTTTATTTTTACGGAAAAGTCTTGAACTTTCATATCCCGATTGGATAAAAGGTCAATGCACTCTATCTTAAGTACATTGTAAATAGTTTAGTATGTTTATTTTCTGATTGAAATACATGTAATTGTCTCAAACCCTATAGGTTTACACATTGCTTTTAGTACTAGTATCAAAAAAGTGCAGTTATCGGGCTTATGCAACACCACCAAATAGAACGTGTATCACGTCCGTGTACATTACGTCCACTTAACCCAAACTCTGTCACCAAGGTCCTTACAATTAAAAACATTTTCCCCATTTTAGTTTTTTGTCCCTTTTTCCTGAATTTGTAAACATAAAAATATTTTTTGATATTCAAAATAATATTAAATTGTATTTTAAGACAGGTAACAACAGTAGAAAACAATAACGTTAATGTAACGTATTTTATATGTAATAATGTCGCGCAAACGTTTAGTGCATTATTGCAAATGTAGGAGGTTGTGTCTGAGTTAGCGGGCTTAGCGATATCGATATATTGAGACCATAACTTGTAATGTTTCTTTTACCACATTAAATTTTGTGGTATATTAAGATCCACATATCAATGATTAACTCAACTTTCTAAAATTTAAAAACGAAACAATATTAAACTTCTATAACAACGGGATCAAATCTCGTAGGCCTGTAGCCTCCTTTTTTAATCAAAACACGAAAAGCTCACCTAAGAAAAATAAGTAATTTACAGCATTCATTATTTATCGGTGGTGTTTGCTTCTTGTTCGCCGCAAGATATGCTGTATGGGTTTAACATTTCACTTATTTCCAATGTCATCTTTAGTCGCCGGACTTCGCGTAAAAATAAATCAAATATAGCTTTAAAAAAAAAAAATGAAAATACACCATTCAGTCGACGGAAATGGAACTGAATGCCCACTGAAATGTAACTGAAAAGTCACTGAAAGGAGCTTGATTTTTCCGCGATCTTTCAGTTACCTTTCAGACGACTGAATGGCAGATACATTTCATTGGCCTTTCACTTATCTTTCATGTATAGTTTTATTAAATAATTTGCTTTATTACACTAAGCAATTTCATTTCAATATCTCCTGCTATAATGTTATTAAATTGATCTTTTTTTTTAAATTGATAAAATAAACCTGAGAAAAAAATCTGCTTGACGATACCTGAGGTCGAACCGGGTACTTCCAGCTTGGCAGTCTATAACCTTTTTTCAAATCTTTTATTGGCAGTCTGTAACCTTATCCATTACGCCACAAAGACTTATTAGAATATTATGGAAATAATATCAATAAATTTTTAGAAATCGAATTTGGACACCTAACAAAGAGCTTGGGTGGCAGAGGATAGTTTCGGATTAAATACCGTCAAAAATTAGAAAAAAGAGGAGTCTAAGGTTTGAATGTATATTATAGGTAATTTTATTGCTAGAATATTTTATGTGTGCATTTGGAGGAAATTGGTGGCCTTGTATATTTTATTGATATATGACACTTTAGTGTCACTACTACCGTTTATCGGATATGGACTAGAAATACGAAACTAAGATCAAAGATCACTCTTCCGGTATTTCACCAGAAAAGCGGGGTGGGTTCATAGGATGAATTGTAGCTTGAAAATGAGGTGGTTGAGCCATTATCTCTTGCTCTTCAATGGTATGTACAAGTGTCGGTCTGCAATTTGTGTGGTATCTTAGGGCATTAGCACGGGTCTGGAAGCAGTTGCGGATCCAGCGAAATAGTGAAAATAGGCTTAATTGACATGAAATTTTGAGATTGTCCCTGTGCCATCATTAGGGCTCATTGTGTAAGTTGTACATGTTTTATTCCTAAAGGTTTCAAATTCCTCAAGGGACCAGACCATACGATTATTACATGTAGAAAAAAAATTTAAAATTTTCCAATGCACATTTTAAAAGCAGCTCAATATTAAGGAAAACGTCAGTCAAACGTTTTGATTGCCAAAAAACTATCCTCTTCCACCTTGGCGATGTCGGTTGTCTAGATAGGTGTGTTTAGTATTCAATGTATTGTAGATGAATATAGAATTTATTTCACGAGCGGAACAGGATTTTTTGATATTTTCACGAGTGCGAAGCACGAGTGAAAATATCAAAAAATCCTGTCTCACGAGTGAAATAAATTCCATTCATCTACAAAACATTGAATTTTCTGTTTATTACATTTTCTTAGATTTTCCATAGACCAAAAAAGGTCTATGGATTTCCCTATGCCTCTGTCTTTTCGTGTCATAGGCTGTGACGTCATAGTTGAGCGGTTGAGACGTCATAGCTAAGCGACTGCGGGAATTTTAACGACATATTTGGAAAAAAAAAACTTTGGCAGTATAACTATTAGTCTCTGTCGGGATGGCTCATTAACCCTAATTATAACAGGCAAGGGATTTTTTTTAAAAACACTCATCGTGAAGGGAAGGAAAATTGTAAGTTTTGCCGTACTTCTGATATTCTCACACTGCGAGAATACCATTTTTGGATATCCTTTTACACTGTGTCAGAATATCACTTTTATTCAGTAAATACATTAGTCTAAGAGCATTTCACTGTCGAAAATGTAATAAACATTATTATACACCTCTTATAGGGATAATGACAATAATCGGATTTTAAGAACAAGAAATCCATGATTAGTTATATTTGTATAGAAGCATTCTCTAGTAGTGTAGATTCAGCTTTGTTCAGATCAAGGCCCCCTGGGATAGGGTTAGGCCACAATGGGGGGGGGGGTCAAATTTTTACATAGGAAAACATCGGGGGACTAGCT
Source organism: Saccostrea echinata (assembly GCF_033153115.1). Taxonomy (NCBI): domain Eukaryota; kingdom Metazoa; phylum Mollusca; class Bivalvia; order Ostreida; family Ostreidae; genus Saccostrea; species Saccostrea echinata. Next base: position 7,874,694 of record NW_026889765.1, on the reverse strand, counting down.
AGAAAATAAATTTCCGTTCTGTATAAAAAAAATTCACTTGCAATTTTGGAAGTGTGAAAAAAATGTCTTGACTCTTTTCATTCATGCATAGAGTCCAGCGAGGTCTGCAAGATAATTGATTGTGCAAGTCGAACAATGAGTCTTAAAAATTAGTTTAGAGTAAAAAAAATAACAGTTAAGTATTAGAGACTGAAAAACGGTTCATAATTTGGAGATTAATAAATTTATACATTTATCTTAATTCCTGGTCGACGACAATCTTATCCTTGCGCTAATATTAAACTGTTGCGGAACTATGGCGCTGATTTTTTAATGGTGGCGCGAAGAATTTAGCTGTGGCGGGGCCACCACGTTACATGTAAACGGTCCATGGAGAAAATCTTTTTCCCAAGAACAACAAAGCATGATTAATCATATTCATATGGAATTATCCTCATGTAATGTAGATTCAATTTTTTTTAAAATCATGACCCACGTGGGTAGTGTGGGGCTACAAATTTATAAATAGAATATATAGAGAAAAAATTTCTTTTCAAGAACAGTAAAACCATGATTAGTCATATTGATATGGAAGCATCCTGAGACAGAGTAGATTCAATTTTTTTAAAATCATGACCCCTGGAGGTAGGGTGGGGCCACAATTGGGGATCAAATTAATATAGAGAAATATATAGGGGAAAAAATCTTCAAAAATCTTCTTCTCAAGAACAACAAATACATGATTATTCATATTGATATAGATGCATCCTCAGGTAGATTCAGCTTTGTTCAAATCATGACCCTAGAGCTAGGGTGGGACCACAATGGGGGATCAAATTTATATAGGGGAATGTATAAGGAAAATCACTTAAAATCGTCTTCTGAAATACAATGTTTAGTCATATCGGTATGGAAGCATTTTCAGGTAGTGTAGATTCCAGTTTGTCACATCAATAGTAGGGTTAAGCCACAATAAGGGATTAAATTTTTACATAATAATATATACGAAAAAAAATCAAAAATACAACAAAGCCCTGATTAGTCATATTGATGTGGAAGCATCATCAGATTCATTTTTTTTTCAAATCATGACCCCAGGGGGTAGGGTAGGGCCACAATGGGGAATCAAAATTTGAATAGGATAAAATCATTTTAAAATCTTCTTCTCAAGAATAACAAAGCCATGATTAGTCATATTGATATGGATGCATTCTTATGAAGAGTAAATTCAAATTTCTTCAAATCATAACTCCTGTGGGTAGAATGGGGCCATAATGGCGGATCGAATTTAAACATAAATTAAATAAGAAAAATCGTTAAAAATCTTCTTCTCAATGACAAAAAGCCATTATTATCCATATTGATTTGGAAGCATCCTCCGATAGAGTATGTTCAATTGTTCAAATCATGAACCAAGGGGGTAAGGTGGGGCCACAATTGGAGGATCAAATTTATACATAATATAGAGGAATTTAAAAAAAATCTTCTCTAGAACAACAAAACTACGATTCGTCATATTAAGAAGGAAACATCCTCAGATTAGATTCAATTTTGTTCAAATCATGATCGCCTGGGGTTGGATGAATTTCGACCTGAACATTCCTACCACAATCAGAATAGCGGGATTACATTTAAAGATATATGAATTTTATCAAATTATTAAAAAATGCTACTTATATATTAATGAAAAGCTGATGAAAAGTTATTGAATTACGACGAAATATGACTGAAAGATCACTTTAAGACGACTGAAAGACGACGGAAAGGGAACGGATATGTTTATGAAAGAAACATGCAGCTGAAATGTGTCCGCTGAATGGGGACTGAAAGGTCACTGAAATGTACTGCCATTCAGTGACTGAGTGGCTATTGAAAAGTCACTGAAAGCCACAGGTTTAACTGAAATGTCTTGTTTCTTCTTTCCTGTAAGATTTTTTTTCAATTCCATCTATGAACAAAATGTCCGAATTGAATTGTAAATATAGTATGAACATGTACAAATCTTAATCTATCATCCCTAAAAAGTTTGATCAAAACCTTTTACTAAAAATTGCCAAATTCTAACACTTAGAATTACATAAGAAGAAGATTTGAAAAATTGTTCTATGCTTAATTTCAAAATGTTAAACATCCATGAACTTGTCAAATCAGTCATTACACCTTTCACAACATACGCTTACTTAGATATAATTCTTACTTAGGCCATCTTTAAAAAAATGTTTGTTTGCCCTCTCCCGACTCAGGATCCAGATAAATTGGGTCGGTAGGTAGGTGAATTTTTATTCCTCAGAAATTTTCAAATCAATGTGGAATTTTCAAAATCTATGGGATGAGAAAATTTGGAAATGAATTTTTTTTAAAATTCATTTCATGGAGGTTAAAAAAAGTTTTGAGTCGGGCCATTTTTATCCTAATGCACATCTTTTTCCCCGCTGTATTTTTTTATCTAAATAGTATTTGATTTGTTTTTATGTGCTTATTTTTCTTTAAATCAATATTTGATCTTTTTATCTTTCAGATTATTTTCTTACCATTGTAACAACAGAAAGGAATAAACATGAGATGCAGCAACAGCAAACAACTTAATTATACCTCAGAGTCTATACATGCTGCCTGTTACAATGCTACAAATGATACAAATTACAAGATATCACTCATCAACAATATATTGCTAGTATTCGTTGTCCTGGATATATTTACTAACATCATTTTCCTTCTAATACAAACTAGAAATACTAGTAAATCGTCCTGTACTTTACGAATACGACATTTGACTGTAGTAAATATCTCTCAATGTATCTTACATGTATTCTGGTATTCTATGTATTATTATGGCTTTGTTTCATCTACAAAGCAGTCTTTGGAAATTTCCATGCAATATAATGTGTTTGAGAAAGTCCTTCACTGTTTTGAAATTTACATCAAAGCTGTTCTATGGAATGTGATATCAGTGATGTCCGTTGAAAGGTTTTGTGCAGTTTATTTTCCAGTAAGAGTAAAATTATGGCTCCCAAAACGTCGAATGAAAATTATAACTTTAATTATTTATGTGATTTCCATTTATCCATTTTGCATACTACTCACAAATAGTCCATCATTTTTGACAAATGTGTATGTTGGTACGATATTTATACGATTCACATACTTTGTTCTTATTATAGCACTAGATATTTCTATCATTAGAAAGTTGGTTAAAGTAAGCAGAGAACGTGAGAATTTATCCAGCTCAATTACAACACCAACTGCTAGAGCTGCAAAAATCGTCGTATTCTCCTCCTTCTTTTACACCTTCCTTGTGTTTGTATCCCATTTTCGAAGAATATTTGATTTGAATGTGGAAAACGTTGATTTTCGTATGTTAGGAAATACACTATTTACGCTTTGTATTACTGTCTTTTTCATTTCTATGGAGAAAAAATATGGGGAAAGCTTTAAGAAAATGCTGTGTATCGTTTGTAATCGAACACTGTCCGATGAGTTAAGAGACACACAGCAGACGTTTACTGTTTCGAATATGTAAAATTACAGTTGATGTGTTTTTGTACCTTTTTATATTGACTTATTTCTCTAAATTCATATTAGTGTTGCATATTCCTATTGAACATGCAGGTACAAAGTTTCATTTGATGTGATGTGTCATATTTATGTGTAACAGTAATTTTGTTAACCGATGTAATCGTAAAAATGTTGTTGAAATTGAAGGGGAAAATCTAAACATTGTACAGCCTGTAGATGGCACATAAAATTGACTATTTGTGCTTCTATATTTTTCTTTATTCAATTTGATCACATGTATGCTTAGCAAGGAAGTTGAAGATAACGAACAGTTATCACTCTCATAAATCCAGTAGATCCAGTAAACAAAACGAAGGTAAACAGGGAAAAAAACACAGAGACCTGGAAACACTAGAGGTGAGATCAAGTGCTTATGACGAGAAAGCATCCCGTGTCGACTGCTACCTGCAATGAGACTTATGTATGAATAAGATTGGTGGAGTACTTCGTACTAAAATTAAGTATAAGAGCAATGACCTTACAAATTTTATGAAACGTATTAGTAAAATAAAACCAAAAGATACATTATACTTACAAACAAGGTCACTAAAACGACCGTAGATTTGGCAAAAAACTCAAATTAAACTGAGATGTTGAAATCCTTGTAACATCATCTTGTTTGTAATTACCTTGCATCAGTTTAAAAAATGATCGCATTCAGAGCATGCTCTTGCGTATGGAATCTGTTGGGGGCACCATATGGGGTCATGTTCACTTCTCGGCAGTATACAGAGGACCACCACTTGAACGTTATATTTATTATTAAGTTCGTGCTTAAAAAATGATGCTTAATTTCTTTACATTGTACCTTTGTAATCATATCCACATATCACTTTTTTAATTTTTCATTTGGATAAAAAAAAATTAAAAAATTTCATGTTTTTTTTTTTTTGTTGTTTTTATCCAGAGCTTCATAAAAAAATGGGTGTTGCAGAAACTCTGTACTTCTCACAATATCGAGAAGAATTTACACAGGAAGAATGCACGATCTCTTAATAAAGATACAGCTACGTACATTTAGATAACTTCTTTTTAAGGCAGGTATGCCCTTTCTCCGAACATTGACAAATCGTGCTAAAGCAAAGCACGTGCATAACATTTTATGGTTATTTTATGTTCATCACTCTATGGAACATATCAGGCGCATGGCGACCTCTGAGGTTTTATTCGACTCATAATAACTTCAAAAATGTGGGTGCCATTGCATCCACGTTATATATATATATATATATATATATATATATATATATATATATATATATATATATATATGATTGTTTCCAAAGTCAACAGAGGTCACCCGGGTGAGTTCATACAAAATGAAGCCTTGCCACTCAGTCAACTGAATGGTCACTGAAACGTCTGGAAAGGTGACTGAGTGGCAGCTTTCAGTCACCATTCAGTTAACTGAATGGCAGGGTCTGAACCCCCCCCCCCCCCCCTTCTCCAGAAAGATATACTGACAAATTTATATACATGTTCTTCATTTTTGAAAAATGTCGTATCGATATCTTAAATTTTTAATTTCATCGAAATTGCATTGAAAAATAATTTCATCAGGTTGGAGAACAACTTCATCAAGTTCCATCCAGTTTTATAGAAAAGCATTCTTTCCGAATCTCCTTCTTGTACAATCAGAATTTACTTAACTACATATCTTTAATTTCAATACTCTTCTAATTCAGCAATGAATTTGTAATTTGAAATACTAACATAAGAGGCCCTTGGGCCATATGATCACCTGTGTATTTTATCTTTGATACATGTATAGTACAAATAGAATAGCTACCCAAGTACAATGGAGCTAGCTTACAATTAGAGGCAAATACTTGCGTGTGGGTACTACAGTCTTATGTCAGCATCTAGTCTATGTTCTGTCCTTTTTTTATAAATATGCTCCTTTTGAATTTCTCCCAATGCTTTGAGTACATCTAATTGCATCAAAACACAGAATTGTTCCTGCGAATATGCACAGTATCAAAATACCAATTATACCAACGTTTTTAGCACTAGGCCTGGGATCTTCTGCACATGTCTTCTTTCTGACAGCAGAAGACAGGGAAGAAGTTTCCAGTTTTAATTTTGACACAATGTTCGCAATCTTTTCTTCCAGAGTGATATTAGTTTCAATACAAATACATACACAAGAAGAAAGGTTGTATACATAAAGGTTCATCGGTGAATTTGTTGTCAAAATAGTGTCTGGTGTCGATTCGGTCGTTGAGTCAGTTGTTGGAACAGCACCTGGTGTTGTTTCTGTTGTTGAATCAGTTGTCTGAACAGCATCTGGTGTCGTTTCTGTTGTTAAATCAGTTGTGTGAACAGCATCTGGTGTCGTTTCTGTTGTTGAATCAGTTGTCTGAACAGCGTCTGTTGTTGTTTCTGTTGTTGAATCAGTTGTCTGAACAGCATCTGTTGTCGTCTCTACTGTTGAATCAGTTGTGGAAACCGCTGTTGTTGTTGTTGGATTTATGATCTCTGTCTATAAAAAGCAATTTGTTATGTATATTTTAACTCACCTGAGCTAAATACTTAATTGACCACGATCGAAGAATGGCCGTCAGTCGGTCGACTATATTTTTCATACTTTTTCAACTTTTTCTCAAGAACCACTGGACCAGTATCAACCAAACTATACAGAGTATCCTTGACTAAATTATTATTGTTAGGAATTCAGAACACTTTGAAAGAAATTTGAGAGATCATTTATTTAGAGATCCAAGATATATTTGAGGGATTTTCCTGGGCGCTTTTGGGATTCTATGAGAAATTGATTACCTTTTCAATTGTTGAGAGATGTTTGGGTACAGTCAAAACATTGGAATAGTAATATGACTTTGGTAGCCTTACCCCTTGGGGCTAGTGTGAGGCCACTATATGTCGTCAAAATACTACGTGGGAATATGGAGGGGAAAATGTTTTTCTTTTTAAAAAGCAGTATCAAATTGATTCAGATGAGCGTTGTTGTCCTTGAGCCTCTTATTTTTATATTAAAGATACTAACAAGTTATTTTAAAAGGCATATGATTATATATATAAATATATAATAAATTGTTACAATCTTTAATCTTGCACTGCATAAGAATAGGAAAACAAAATCACTTGTTGTCTTAATAATGATATTTGATGATGAAATATGCGTTTTGACGACAATATTTGGTGAAATTGCTGACAGTCATTTTTTAAAAAAAAAAAAAAAAAAAGATTTCTCGTAGCAGACTTAACTTTGTTATATCTAAAATGTTGCTCAAGGGTAAACACTGTACATAAAACTTTTTCAGGTACAGTTTATCACACATCAGAAAAGTAAGTCCGTTGATTTTAAGCCCAACACCGACTTACTGTTGTTTCTTCAGCAATCGTTGTAGTTAATATTGGTGAACCGATGGATATATTACACAACTCATCTTCGGTTAAATCTGGTTTGAAGCTTCTGTATTGGGAATGGTAAATATACTCTGAAACAAAATACTACATATTATGACTAAATACGGTCCCCCTGAAAGGTTGACTTATCAGATACACAGGTTGAAACTATGCCATTCAGTTCGCTGAATGATAACTAGAAATTTTCTTACTAGACTTAATGGTAGAGTTTGGTCATTCAGCCACCATGCCAAACCTTTCTTTGAACATTCAGTTAAATAAATGGTGCAGTTTTATCTTGTGATATTCAAATAATGCTGTGCTAGTGAATGTGAAACTTCTTTCAGGTAACAAGCTTTATATATCCGTCCATAAAATCAAATATCTATTGATTTGAACCACGAACAGATGATTTAGTTCATGGCATGACTATATAAATTTTCAAAGGACCCATTCACTTTCTCGACTATTGACGTAAAAATAACATGGACAGTACGTTTATTAAAATTGTCTTCCCAAACAAATACCCGATTAAATTATATTATATAATTTCTTAATCTTACTTTTTGAATTGTCATCATTTCAATTGACAGTAAACTAATTTGTCTCATTCAATGAGAGGAAAGGATATTATTGAATTGACTGTGGAAAAAAAATATATTTATGGGAAGGTACTTTTTACTTTGTATAGTCTGAGAACATGTGATTTTTCATGATTGCTTCAGAAAATATTGTACGTTGATATCGTCTTTCAAATTTAAATTCAAAAGTTATTTTCCTTTGTGGAGTCAATCAGGGGTCAACTGGCATAAGATTCTGTTTTTCCTACATTATACATTTGTACATTTATATTATTAATACAACATTGAAGCAATGTCGTTGATTATTTTCCTCATCACAATATTTATCATGTATACTTTACAAGCATATAATTTTTATTTCAAAAAGAGATTGATGATTTTTTTTTTTTTGGGGGGGGGGGGGGGGTGGTAATAAATAGAGGATATTCAATGTTTTGTAGTTGATATGGAATTTATTTCACGAGTGGGACAGGAATGTTTTTTTTTATTTTTTCATGAGTGCGAAGCACGAAGGAAAATATCAAAAATCCTGTCTCAACATACAATACACATTTCTTGGCAAAATTTATGCTAAAAATACACCTTAAGTAATGCTTATCATATTGTAAACTTTAGATATTAAACTTTCATTCTATACCCAAAAAGGATCACATGTCAACTGTTTTTACTAATGCTGACCTTCACCTTTATTTGTGGCTTCCGTAGAATAAAGAGCTCCAAAAGTTTTTTTTTTTTTTAATTCTACCACATTGATAATAACGCAAAAATTACATATTGTAATTTAAGATTCCATGCCAAATTGGTAAATTAAAATGTTTCTTTCTTTTAATAAACAGAAGAAATATATAAATTATTTAGTGATAAGTACAGTATTAGTTCTTGATATTCATCATATTTATTTTTGAGGGGAAGGAGGGATTGATGATAAAAACAACGTGAATTTAGTTTTTTGTCAGACATTGAATTTTGATCTTGCCCCTTTAAGACGATAAAATTGAACTGGTATTCCTTGTTAACAGGCAAGGAATTATCAAAATATGATCGTTAAAGCCTAACAAATGGTTTCATATCCACATGATTTATTCGGAATATTTAAAATAATGGGATTATTTCTATGCATTTTTTATTGCGACAAATATTACGCAAACATTTAATTATTATAATTTTAACAAATTCAAGAAAGCTTGAACAGGGCAGTTAAATCAGCCAGAGTATATCATTTTTTTCTGATCTCCTTGTACAAGTTGACAAAATTTTGATGTTATATACATTCCATTTGAAGATGACACTAATTCTATTTTGCAATTTTAAGGTATAACACAACAACATGAGGCGGTCACAAATTTCCGTATATTTGTCTTCGGTCTTTCCAATAAACAATACTAATCAAAGGCATAACACAAAAAAACTAGTATGCTGTTCCATAAAATCTTTATCACGCACACTTCAAACAAATTTGATCGACTTGCTTCTGTATATTTCCTATAAATAATGGTCTATTCTTTACTTAGATATATCAATTCTAGATCAATTTTTATCTCGTTATAACGAGATAATTATCTCGTTATAACGAGATAACTAACTCGTTATAACGAGATAATTATCTCGTTATAACGAGATAACTAATTCATCATAACGAGCTACTTACTCGTTATTACGAGATACTAACTCGTTATAACGAGATAAATAAGTAAACTCGTTATAACGAGATACTAACTCGTTATAACGAGATAACTAACTCGTTATAACGAGATACTAACTCGTTATAACGAGATACTAACTCGTTATAACGAGATAATTATCTCGTTATAACGAGATAACTAACTCGTTATAACGAGAAATTAACTTGTTATAACGAGATACTAACTCGTTATAACGAGATACTAACTCGTTATTACGAGATAATTATCTCGTTATAACGAGTTAAATATTTTTTTGTCTTGTCAAAAATGAGCCTATCCGGCTTTCGTACAAAAGTGATTGAAGGTTTAAAACATTTAGGTATGTAAAAAAGGATAAACATGTATGTCACTTATGTGAGGCAGTCGTCAATTTGGCGTTTCTAGAGAGTCGCTGAGCAAGGAGTTGATCCTTACATCGCGGGTTCGAATCTTTGAAATCGTCCCCAAATGATCGAATAACTCTTGAAACGTCGTAAACTAAACAAATCACTAAAGTGTTCCAAAGAACGCATGTGTCGCCTGCTTTATAGCTTCATTAAAGATGTAAATAAATCTAAGAGTGGTCAGTTATTTATTTACTACTAGCACGATAGTTCATGCATGTATTCGCCTGCAAAGAAAAATAGTATAAGACTGCGATATAATCTGACGATCAAAGAAAATATGGGTCCCCAGCCTTCAAAGGAATAATTAAATTGAAATTATTAGAAATAATTATTTATCATTAAAGTGGATTGTAACCAGGTATTTTTCATAATATTTCATGACAAACAGCGCACATGCTAAATAGCATAGACTAACCTCTCAAATGTCAAAAATATGTTGTATATCGGCACTATGAACTATCTTGAAAAGTAGGTCAAAGGTCAAGGCCAAGAGTCAGGAGGTCGGTAACAATGGTAATTTACAAAAGCCATAGCACCAAGCAATATATTTGCAAAATATCAAATCCATACCTTTACAGTTCTCGAGATTTAAGATTGACAGAGGGACAGCTATACAGACGACTAGATAGACACACCCGGATAAGTGATACTTAAGTGTGGTTTTGCTCTGCAGGCGACATAAAAAAGCAAAAAGAGACAAATGCTAGCTAAGGGAGTTACATGTAACTTTAAGGAATATGAAAGTCGTCTAGTCAGCTAGATCCACTTTATGCATAAAATGGTTCCGTTTATGGACCAAATTGCTTGTCTCCAAATGACCAATTTAATACAATTATTATATAAAGTAAAGACAATGCGTTCATTACGTGTCAGAAAATTCCATTTGACACTTCACGTATTTGAAAACATGATTTGTGAAACTAAAATGAAGCGTTCTTGAATTCAACAGAAATTACAGATAAATCAAACATTAATTTTATTTGTATTACTTTTTATAATCATTAAAAAGTTTATGCAATTTTAAGGTAGTTTCCACGGGGCACCGACTGTACAGTCTAACAAAAATAACTAACTCCTATACAGCTGTAAAAGAATAAGACAATATGAAATGTGGCTTGATATTTTGTGGAGCCAGTAGAGATAGAACACGAGGGCATGATGTCTCTTCCTCTGTTCAATGGCTGTTAAGTGTAACAAATCATTCCACACGGGTTAGAAAATGAAAGTTACATGTACGTGCAAATGAAAAAAAAAACTGGAAAAAAAATTAGATATTGCTTCCAAAGAGCTGAACTTAAAACAAAATTTTACTTACTTTGATGATATATGTAGGTAGAATGTAAATCGCTTCCTCTTAAAGTACTTGGCAAATCACTTTCATATCTCAACGTTGTACAAGATGATTCTGACGAAATGTAGATCCCGGCACAATTATCATCTGATAAACAAGTTGAGGCGCAATGAAATGGTGCTGCTGAAATGGCACTGGAATACCCAAGACTCTGTACTGTCGTGGACAAGGTTGTAAAACAGGAATCGGACCCTATGATGGAATAAATTCCTATTGTTGATTTACTTTCTCCTTGTAAATATTTATTTTGAAGATTGATGACGTGAATGTCTTTTATACTGTAAATAACAAAATTTTTGCTATACCTTATTTTAGAGAGAAAGTCATTACGTACATGTATTTATAAGTGAGACAAAATTTTCAATAATTCTCGTTAGTGCTGTACATACTACTCCATAAGAAATAAATACGCGAAAACAAAATTTTCGCGAGAAGACGTCTCATGTAACTATAGGTTACAGTTTTACGTGAAATTAATGTTCTCAAGAATAAAAAGAGATTTACAGTATCAAGAAAATCTGAAGGTTGATTTATCTTTTAATAAAAGTTTATATATAGATTTGTTGATTTTAGAATAATTCACAAATTCACATAAAAACATCTCTTTCATCAATATAAAATTCCATTTTCTTAGTAAATACGGAAACTTGCTATTAAAATTTAAAAAAAAATGATAATATGAATGGAGATATATACTACCCACCCTGTCCCGTGTTTCTTTAATGATTTTAATTAAATGATCGTTGACTAATGTAAACTATACACTTTTGCATCATGTATTTTGATTGATATTGTTGTTGTATTTTCTCTATCTTACGTTGTTTTACACAATGTGTAAATAAATTGAATTGAATTATAATGTGTACACAACCTCTTCTATCCTTTGCAGTTACCTATCAAATTATATTCTAAAACAAACATCGTAAGATAAGCGATAAATCAGACCTAAATTTTGATTATGGTGAAAATGCAGAATGACATCTTTTCTAAAAAAAAATTTAATGCATCTGCGACCTCAGGATGTTTCATGGGTTTCTTAATTTTATACTCTCCCCCCCCCCCTTTTCTTTTGTCCATTAAAATTGAAATACAATATATTTAGTATTCTGATCATATATAAATATAAGAATAATATTACTACATGAAAATCTTTGTAGTCTTACTTATTCAAGTGTAGCTAGGTCTAGAATTTTTGATACGATTAACCGACTAATCGGTCGGAACGTCTTGCGGTTAACCGATTGGCAATTCTGTATTCGATTGCCATCCCTAATATATATATATATATATATATATATATATATATATATATATATATATATATATATATATATATATATATATATATATATATATATATATATATATATATATATATATATAAATGAAGAATATATCAAAATTTTCAAATATTAGAAATGTAGATTTCCTATAAGGTTCAATATTCTCATTTTTCCCTTAGTAGTATACATGTAAATCTATACATAATGAGAATCAGAATTTTTCAGGTCGTTTTTTTTAAGAAAATAAACAAAAGTTCTGTGAAGCTTTTGACTGATACAATATTTTATAACTTTATGGGATATATCTGAGAAATCTTGAAATAAATATTTAAATCTATAGAATTTAACTTATTAATTTTAACAATATAGAAACAAAGAAATCACATGTTGTATCAATTTTGCTTCTTTTAATTTTTGAATACGCTTGTTAAAGCAATGAAATGTATGGAGATAACGAACAGTATTCAAGCTCAAAAGTCATTAAATTAAACAATACAAATTCTGAAGCAGAGCAAACACGGAACTCTAAAACACCAGAGGTGAGATCAGGTGCCATGTCCTTAAAAATGTCCTTAAAGTGGTATTAAAATTCCATTTCAATTTATTCACATCTTTTTATCCTTTCCCCAATTAAAGTGGTATGAAAAAAAATCTTACCAGCGGGATGTTCGCAAATAAATCCCATTGTTTTGCTGGTGATGCATGTCGTTAAGTCAATGACTTTGCTCGACACGTCCATATATCCGCATCCAGTTGCACCACTGTATGAAGTCACTTTCGTAAACGTATCCGTAACCAACGAATCCGGCACACAGTCCCCCCATTGGTACTCAGAGGTTTCACCTGATTGTGACTCCATTCGTAAGCCAACCCAGTAAGACCTAAAATGAAGATAATGTAAAATAATGTTATAAAAATACTGCAGGTAGTTGAGGGTAAACATTGAAAACTTTCACACTTCAAAAACTATTCTCAACCAAGGGGCAGTCAAGGTTGACAATGGTTTTCGAGGGGTAAATTTTCAATGTTACCCTCAATTTACGTAGTATTTTAAGTATTATATTTTACTAAATGTTTTATTCAACTACAAATAAAGATGAAGCAAACGCCATAGTTTCTGCGCAGTCAATATGCTTTTTGAATACGGCCCGTCGCCAAGCAATGTTGAATGTTGCTATGTTCTTTAGCGCTGGAGGACGTGGTTTCATCATTCAGAGGGCAACAGTGTTTTTTAAACAAATGTTTCTCGACGAATCAAATTCAAGTTATTTACATGTAAGTATAATATCTCAAAATATATTTTATATCAATTAAAAGAGGTATGTTTTACTGACTTCGGTATTAAAAGCGGGATTAAATATCGATCTCTCAAAAATTTTGTTCTTGTAAATCATGGGATTCGCCAAAAAAGTTTATGACGTCTTAGAAATAAAAACCCTTTACATTCGTTACACTTGAATGATTTTAGCTGGTCGATGCTGCGTGAAGTACGTGTATATCTTATATTGTATTTTTTCTTACGATTTGTTTCATTGAACGTGTATTTGTGTTCATTTCACGCTGCATTGGCCAGTGCAATTGATATCGAATATCTTTGGTATCTCTTTTTCCTGACGTGGCAGAAGTCATTTTTTTCCCACTCAAGTCAATCATAATGACAAAGAAAACGACAGATAAACTCCGTGAGGCGAAATACATGGAACTCTGATCAAAGCTGAGGCTGGAGAATGACAGTATTAAGAAGACTAATATGGCAGACAAAGACAATTCCCTTCCTATTGCAAATCGTGTTCAGCTTTAACGACATTTGATTCAGTGCCGGGAATGAGAATCAAACCTCGACCTTCCGAATACTAAGAGTGTGCCCAACCACTAGGCTTCCCCATCAACACTCCTCTTCTTCCTCTTGTCGATAGGGAGGGATAGAAAGAGTAACAAAGTTCAAAAATATTCTGCTGTATGTATATATACCTTAGTGTGAGATCGTCCTTTTGATAAATGTCTGCAGCTCTTTCAATAAAACTGTACATATCACTCATATCTGTCTGCCCAGCTAGACTCATCAGGGTAAGACCACGATGTTTACAGGCCTGATATGCCTTATCCCAGGGGAGACCACTGGTATGGAGCTCAAACCGGCACGATTCGGAGACAACTAAAAATATAAAAAAAAAAAAATCAGAAGGATTTCATCTTTGGAGAGGATTCTGATTACTAATAACACGTATTGTGCTTTGTATCAGAGATGAAATTATAATGAAAAGTCGTGCAAGAGGAATTAAGAGTGAATATTCAGAAAAATTGTACAGATTAGTTGAATAAAAAAATCAAAATGACAATTATAACTGCTATAATGTAACTGTTATAATTGAGGCATTGTTTCTACAGAGGTTCATAACTCAGCAATATGCTTACACGTCCTTGAGCAATCTCTCAAGGAAATAATGCATATTTCATTATAAAATTAATGGAGACCCGCCCTTGCACTAGAATCTCTGATCCGGGGGCCATGAAATACACAATTTTGGTAAAGGGCTCAATGCTTATTAAAATCATCCCAACGATTGGACCGTTTGATGTCCAGGAGTAAAGAAGAAGTTTTTAAAGATTGCATTAATTTTGATGCATTTAATCCCAACCCTCGGGCACCAGGGGGGCAGGGGCCATGAATTTCACAATTTTTGTTCCCCTTAACCTATATGCTATATGCCAAAATTGTTTAAAATTGGTTCACTGGTTCCAAAAAAAGAAGCTGAAAATGTTCAAAAGTTTACGACCGATGCACGTCAAACGACGGACGACGCCGACAAAAACAGATAGCAATAGGTAACCTGAGTGACTCAGGTGACCTAAAATTTCCGTCTACAAGTGTATTTTTCTATGTAAAACTTTTTATTCACCATCTCTGCCCCACCCTACAACGAGGTGTCATAATTTGACGAAATTTAATCTACACTGCCTGAGGATGTTTCTATTATAATATGACTCATCATGGATTTACCGTCCTTGAGAAGATTTTTAAAGATATTTTCTTTATATTCCTATGTAAAAGTTTTACCCACTGTTGTGGACCCAACCTTCCTCCAGAGATTATGATTTGAACAATTTTGAATCTAAACCACCTGAAGATGCTTCTGCATTAATATGAATAAACATTACTGTGTTTTTCATGGGAAGAAGATTTTTAAAAGGTTTTTCCTATATATCATTAAGTATAACTTTGATCCCAAATTGTGACCCAATTCTTTCCCCTAAGGGGTCATGATTTGAACAAATTTGAATCTACGCTTCTTGAGAATCCTTCTGTTTTCATATGACTAAAATGGTTGTTCTGTTCTTGAGAAGAAGTCTGAAGATTTCTTAAAATTGTTTAAAGATATTTTCTGTATATTCCTATGTAAAAATTTGATTCCCTCTTGGTTTCCTCCTGGAGTCAAGATTGGAAACAACTTGAATGTACATTATGTAATGAAGCTTTCACATAAGTTTCAGCTTCTCTGGCCCAGTGGTTCTTGAGAAGGATTTTTAAAAGATGCCACCAAATTTTCACGATTTCTTAATTGCCTCCCCCTTGAAACAGGATGTTGCACTTCCTATGAACAAACTTAAATCCCCTTCACCCAACGATGTTTTGTAACGTGTTTGGTGGAAATTGGCCTAGTGGTTCTGGAGAAGAAGTTGTAAATGTGAAAAGTTTACAGACAATACACGACAGACAAACAAACAGACGGACGCCGGACACTTTCAAATAGTATAACTCGCTTGACCCTTCGTCTCAGATTAGTTAACAATAAAAAAAAAGTTTAAAATGTGATAAATAAATATTAGGGATGGCAATTTGTAACCGGTAAACCAATTAGACAATCGAACGATGGAAATCGGTTAGATAATATGTAATCGGTTAGTCGATAAAAATAAAATATATGTAAATTTGAAGGCAATTTCTTAAAATTCACTTCTAAAAACGAAACATCTGCATACAAGTTGATAATTAAGCATCTTCGCATATCTATTTTAGCTAATTTGGAGGTAATAATATTGCTCACCGGATGGAGATCGCGGGGTAAATGGTCAGTTTGTGACGTGTTTCAATAATTACTGTTTTTAAAAACACCATTTCGTAACTCCCGACTGTCATGTACTTCTTAATTGATAAAAGTCACCGTTGAGCACTATGAATTAGTATGTCTATCTTCATTCGGCAAACCTCGGCTGATTCCGTCACCTTCATCAAACCTCGGCTGTACGAGGAAGCTTGATATGCGTCTCCGCTTAACATTTGTGATAAGGTTGCCTGTTTACCGCTTAGGGAAAACGTAACGCTTTGAGAACGATAATAAACATGCATCTGATATACGATAAAAATTTTCAAAAGCATTTAGGTAACACTAAGAATAACACTTACCAAGAAAAATGCACTTAGTATCTTTAAATAATCACATGTTTGTTAACGGATCGAATTCAGCACACTGTGCACGTGTATATGTTGGGCGCAGCCATATTGGGTATAAAGTAGCTCCGGTTCAATGGAGGTTTACATGACACAGCCGAGGTTTGATGAGGTACGAATCGGCCGAGGTGTACCGAGTGTGTCTATCTTTTGCCGTTATCTATGAAATGATATTATTAGACGAGCATTGTAAAATAAGTGAAAGTTCAGACAAAGTTTTGATTATGGTTACAATACAGAATAAACTTGTGTCATCTGTTCTGGAAAATTATCAATGTCTGATTTTACAGGCATGCGTGTTTCATGTTTTTCTTAATTTTTCCTTGTCTATTGAAATTGAAAAAAAAATATGTAAATGTAGTTTCCTGAACAAGATAAACACAAAGTTTCGAACTGCTAACGTTTTTTAACCTTCTTGAATGTGTATATACAATTGTAATATTATAGTTACTTTAAAAGAATGTCCAAAAACGTGTATTTTGATACGATTACTAAGTAACTAATCGGTCGGAACGTCTTGTGGTAATTATAAATCGATTAGAAATTTTGTATTCGATTGCCATCCCTAATAAATATGAAAAATGCAGAAAATCTTGCTAAAGCAGGGGGACGTGCTCTTGGGAAAATTATATCTTCCATTCATAGTAATAAAGATTTCAGGTTTAATGCTTATGAAAAACTATTTTACTCTTGTGTAATACATGTACCTGTTTTAGATTATGCATCCAGTGTCTGGGGTTTCAAAAAAATTCCAACCAATAGATAATATTCAAAATAGAGCGATTCGGCATTTTATTGGGGTACACCGCTTTGCTCCCACACTGAGGGTTTATGGAGACACTGGATGGATTCCCAGTCAGTATAGACGTTGGATAAATGTAATCAGATATTGGAATAGAGTTTTATCCTTTAGCAATGATCGAATTACAAGAATTGTTTTTGAAGTTGATTACAATAAGTGTAGGAATAACTGGTGCAGTGATTTGAAAGAAATATTACATCAACTAGAGCTGGATTATTATTTTGAGTCAAAGCTTAGTGTAAATATAAATATGGTTCAATCAAAAATACACAATTATTATTCAAACCTTTGGAGCAATGAGATTTTAAGCATTCCTAAATTGCGGACTTACGTTTATTTTAAAACAACTTTTGGAAGGGAAAATTATGTAGTACTTGATATGCCTAAATATTTACGTTCAATTTTAGCACAATTTAGATGTGCCATTTTACCACTACGAATAGAAACCGGTAGATATCATGGAGAACCTGTTGAGGATCGAATTTGCACTTTTTGCTCTAAAAATAATGTAGAAGACGAAATTCATGTTTTATTGCATTGTCCTATGTACTCTGAATATCGTTCAAAACTTTTTGAAAACACTGGTCTTAATCAAATGGCATGGTCAGATATGGATTTACTATGTATACTTATTTCAAATTATCCTCGACAGGTTGCAAAGTATTTATATTTTTCATTTATGCGGAGACAGTCCGTTATCTTCAGAATGTAAGAATGTATTTCAGTGTCATATTTATCTACTAATAACAGACACTACCAATCTTAGCATACAAAATACATATATGTATATATGTCACAATTATGTTTATTTACTTTTTTTTATCTCTTAACGTTGTGCTCTTTATTTTCTTTATATATTGTATTTCAATTTTGTGTTTAAAGTGGCATATAGGCCCGATGGGCCGGGTGTTAATTGTTATTTTATACGGTTTGTAAACAAAGGATTTAATTATGTACGCATGTCACTATAAATAAATAAATTACTTACTTACTTACTTAAATATTAAAAAAAAAAACCATCCTCATTTGTATCAATGAGGGTGGAGGGGGCAGGTCATACATACCTACGTGTGTTTAAAAAATTAAATAGGAATGGAAACATATATAAGCTTTGGACACTGTGTAATGTTTAATTTGTAACAATTAGATAGATTTTTCTGCTTTTTAAGGTATTTTCAAACTTAGTTTTAAATGTCATACAAAAGGCATATCTCAAAATGGTCGCAGTGCTCTTGGGGTATTAGAAATCAATATGTTCAATGGTGATATTGTTTAATTAGAACAAATAATGAATTTTTTAAGACAGCGATCTTCTTGTATATGACCTATTTCAAATATTTACCTATCCACTAGATATAACTGTTTTTAACTTGAATAAAAAAAACTTGTATAGAATGACAATAAACCCATAGTTTGAGATCACAAGTACTAGTAAGATCATATTAACATGCTCCAGTTATTCAACTTTTGACAAACAAGAAATATTTCCCCTAAAGTGGGCCAAATCCGTGATCCAAATAACCATTAGCTGTGTGGATGCCAGAGGCATTATCTAAGCAGGATTTTTTTTCAATGTGGGATATACTGCTAATTGACCTGTTAGCTTATCTCAAATTTTATGTAAAAGTCCTGTGACGATACATATTGTCGATCGTTTTGTACATATAGTCGTCGGCGACAATATGTACCTACCTTCACTGCACATATTGCCGTCAATCGGTACATATTGTCGCCGGCTGAAAAGTTACACCAGTACATATTGTCGCTGGCGACCTTATGTGTCTCAGCCTCCTTGCACATATAGCGCCCCACAAATATTGTTGCTTAAAGATTTTTTTATTGTTTATTGGTAGGTTTTTTTTTTATGAAATTGGCGTGTAAATCATACTGACTTGTCTCGTATGTTACTTCATGCAACGTGATTGTGACAGTACATTTTGTCCTCGCGTACATATTGTCGCCGGCGACAATTTGAACCTACTATCTCTGTGCATATTGTCGTCCATCAGTAAATGTTGCATGGCAATGCATGGCAATGCTTCCATATCAATTTCAATATCATTTTTTTACTCATCGCTGTTTCTGAGAATTGTTATTTGAATGATGAAATTTTACATGTGGGCTACATTGAAAGTATATACAAGTTAAACAAGTAGAATTCAAAAAAAACAAAAAAGAAAACAAAAAAAAAAAAAGAAAGAAAAAGGAAATCAACCGGGAATGCGGTTTGTGGATGGGGTGGCGTGCCGGTGTTATATCCACCTTTGGTTTTTGAAGAGATCTTTAAAGATTTTCTGGCAGTATTGGGAGGGGGGTTAACATGCCCAAACAAATAGGCAAACGACGCACGCATGCGCGAGGTAGAGGAACACTTACGTAAAGTTGACAAGCTCAAAAAAAAAAAAAAAACCAAAATCGCGCTATCGATTTCCTTCAGTTTTGGGGTGAATGTAACGATTATGATAGCCTGCTGTATTAATAGCAGTTTTAGGGTAATGTGATGGTGATTATACAGGTGGCAGGATGAATAGCCCGATCTTTACGTCGCGCTGTTACGCGTCAACGTCATCGTCACGGTTGGTTGGAAACCTTTCTACGCCCTCTCTGAGGATGGGCAAGATGTTCTATTGTGGAAAAATTCACAACAAACTGCACAGAAGCCTGTCGTTGTCTTTGTCCTTACTTAGGCAATGCAATAGCCAGACCCCATGGTACTTCCGTCAATCGTACCTTGATTTCAAGAAATGCAAATCGACTGTAAATATCGAAAAACGATGTGTATAACTTAAGTGCAGGAAATGGTACACGAGATATGTTGAAAAACATGTTGTCATCGATATGCACGTGTTTTCGGCTTTTTACCACTTTCCTTATGTGACGTCATACATTTCACGGTTGAGTAGTTCTGAACACTGATTTTAATGCACAGTAACCAAGATGTCCCTCTGACTAATTTTCATAATTTTGGGTTTATCAGTCAAAAAAAATCGCATATTATGTTACCCTGCATTTTTTTTCCTTTCAGTATATATTTTACAGTATGGTAAAGATGTATTTAAACTTTATTGAGATGGAGTTCTTAGGTATAAGGGGTGATGTGATGTTTGGAATTTATTTTCAACATGATTCCATTCTTGTTTTTAAGAAAAGGTGTTCTTATTTTTAATGGATGTTATTTTTAAGGGATTTTAAAACTTTTTTTAGGGAATGGTGTTCTCACATTTAAGAAGTTTTTAAGGAGTTGATCGTGTTTCATTATCAATTTAAAAAGGGGCATCTTTCAATTTTATTCTGAAATTTTAATTCTTTTTTCAGGTAGAAAGTATTGAACTGCATCAATATACAATGTATAATTATTTTCTAGCTTCTAACATGTCTAAGTTGGAAAGATTCAATGGTGATTCATTCCCTAATATTATAAATTTAGCTGGAGTATTTCAAAGTATTTCCTATACACATGGAAGCATTAAAATCAGTCATTTTGAAAAAAAAGAGTCTTTTTTTTATTATTTATTTTTTTTTTCTTTTTCAAAATATCATTACATTGAGAAAATCATGGATTCTTTGATGTGCTCAAGAAAATATGCAAGCGCGTGGAAGGCCCTATTCAAGACCTCATGGACATTCTAATATAAGGGAAAATTTTTCAAGTCCGTTAACAAAATACATGTATAAGTTGATTGCTACTAGTATATCTAAAACACTTAATCATAAAATACTTACAGTACTTATTAATGCATGTTACTAATTACTAATTTTACTTAATCAAACATTTTTGATACTTACTTCCTAATATGTCACTATCATTTGATTCCGCAGTTCCAATGAATATTATCTGAAAATTCGTGCACAAAAGAAAAAAATGTGAGAGAGATTTACAGCATAAGGAAAACATTGCACTACCGACATTAAATGACACCCCATTTGTAAGCTTCAGGCCTTACTCAAGATATCTGACCATACCTTAAAAATCGAAAATTTAATTCTGGAATTTCTTTTCCGTATAGATTAGAAAATACCAGCATTTAAATGCAAATTTATTTAGTAATGTTTGATGTTTGGTTGATGGTGCACAAAATCAACTTATGGCGTCTATTTAAAAGAAGTTAAAAAATATATGGTTCTCTTTGAGACTCACAAATTTAAACAAACAGGAAACAATCAATCCCCCGGGGTACATAAAAAATGCTAAATGAAGGATTGATTAATTTATTGATTGAAGTTTTACGTCCTTTGCAAGATTATTTCATTCATACAAGACCTAAATTAGTAAATAATTAATGTTTGTTTGTTTATTGTTGTTTAACGTCTTCACTCATATGGAGAGGTCACCACTTGCCGATGGAGAGCTGCAAATTTTAACCTATGCTCGGCACTCAGGGCCATTGAGCAGTTATGGATCTTTTCCGTTTCAGCACCTACTGTGACACGGGACCTCGGTTTATACGGTCTCATCCGAAGGACCGGTCTCCACGTTCCACAGTGGGATTCGAACCCGCAACGTAAGGATCAAATCCTTACTCCGCGACTCTAGAGCAAAGTTAACCGTTCTATCCACAAATTGGTAATTAGAGTGATATTTACCTTTTTACATACAGAATGAACAATAAGATTCATTACATTTCCTAATATCACCCTCCTCGATGTACAATTATTGTTATTTCATGTTATCGTTAATCATGCCTCCGTAAATAAACCTTGTCGCTCACCTTTTATCTACTGAATAATTTTGAAGGAATCGTACATGTATTTACATGTAATTATTTCCCTCAAAAAAATGATTTTGCTAATGTAAATATATTATTTATGTAAAAGTGGGCAATATTTGCTGAAGATTAATTATATTCTGAACAGCAAAGTTCATGAGACCTGTTAATTGCATTGTATGTTGTTTTACGTCCCGTTCGAGAATTTTTTTATTCATATAGAGACGTCACAATATAGGCCTTAACCGGTGAGGGGCTTCAAATTTAGACCTTTACTCGGCACTCAGGGCCCTGAGCAGTGAGTGTTCTTTATCGTGCCAACGCCTACCGTGACACGGGGCCTCGGTTTATACGGTCTCATCCGACGGACCCGCAACTTTTAATTCGAAGTGCCGAGCGTTTGGCGAAGGAACAGTTGCTACCTCGACTTAGGTCAGTCGCGGCCGTGATTCGAACACATGACCATCTGATCACGGAGCGAGCGCTCTACCGACGGAGCTACCGTGACGGCAAAGGCTTGTTTATTGATCATGATACTTCGTAGATATTTAAGAAATAAACAAGTTGACGTTATGCAGTGAACATGGCGTTATGAATAGCAATTGCTCTGCTGACATATACCATGATGCGCGCTAGCGCATCATTGAAAATACGCCAGCAGAGCTCTCGCTATTCATAACGCCATGTTCACTGAATAATCATTGTTTATTACTTATATTTGCATTCTGAGATGTCAAGAATACAAGTCATGTATCAGAGGAAATCCTGGCCTGCACAAGGGCACGGATGCTTGTCTCCAGTAAAGAAAAATATGGCAATAAAATTAGTAAACTGAAGTAAATTAATAATAATTTATCCGGCACTTTATCTCCAATAAATCGCATACAACATATACGGTTTTTGCTTATTAACCACAGTTATCTGGATACAAACCGCGCCGTTTTCAAATTCTTAATTTTTTGTTTTGATGCTGTTGTGACGCACGATGACGTCATATCGTCATCGAAACTTTCTGAGGAAAATTATAAATACTGCAATAACAATATTATAAATAAGCGAATTTTTTTTTTACATTGATTTTAATTTAAGAATGTTTTTCTTATGTTTCCTAAGTTCTTAAAATTCTTTTTAAGAGTTAAAATCGTTCTTGATATTAATACTATTTCAGAAATTTCGCTTTCGTAAAAAAACCCTAGCGTGAAGAGTTATCGTTCTTTGCAACAAAATGCGTACAAATGAACAAATAAATTAAAGATATAGAGCTCTGTTTAATTTGTTGAATTTTTTTTTTCTACACTTAAACACGTTGACTAAAAGTTTGGTTTTTTTTTTTTAAATTAAAAACACCTCAATCAGTAATCTTAATCATTTTAAATTTCTTTTTCCCGGAGGATTCCATTAAAAACTAAATTTTATTCCCTTTACCACAACATACCATATATATACTTCTGAATGTGTTGCAAAAGCGGAGTAGCTTGTGCTGCGCCAGTGTAAGGAACGAAAGGCACTTAAAGCAGCAGAAATTGCGTTCATGGTGCTATGAACGCAACTGGTGAGTGCAGGTTCATGGTGGGAGTAAACAGAGAATATGCAAATATATCTAAATGTCGAGCTGAAGGCCACAGCAATTGTCTTCTTTGAACATTTTTATTGACAGTCTAAATTTTTAGAAACATTTTTTTTCAATTTACTAGTTTTTCTCCTTATAATATATAATATTAGTCATGCAAACTGATATAAAAAACACATATATAAATAATATAGTTGTTAATATATGATTATTTAACCTCCAGGATTCAAAAATGCCATTGTTTAACTCTTATGATAGGTTTTCATTGCACCAGAGTAGCAGGTATACATCTATGATGTCAAAATCAAGTCAAAAAAAATTGTCAAAAAGATTATTTCGAGCATTAAGATATTTTTTTTTTGCAAACAGAGAAAAATGGTAGGCATCTTCTTGTTTACCACACGAGGGGTAAGTATTGTCAATGATATAAAAAATAAGAAGCTAGGTGCTTTATGCATTATCACATAACCTTACGAAAGGAATTGACTGAGATATCTCTTGTATCTATATCCAATAAATTCCTTCTTTTTTTTTTTCTTTCTTTTTTTTGACAGAATCTGGTACTAATGACCAATTAAATATTTCTAACCTACCTCTTTGAATCGTAAATTGATCTTTATTTCGTGTATTGTATTTTGATATTTGTTCTCTTTTCTTTGGGACTATATCTCGTATATATTCCAGTACATCACAATTATTAATTTTGAACATTGTAGTCATTTTTGCTAGGTAACGACGGTTCTTCAAAGGTGCCAATCCTGTTTCAAAATAAAGCGATTCTC
Organism: Saccostrea echinata; assembly: GCF_033153115.1. Lineage (NCBI taxonomy): Eukaryota > Metazoa > Mollusca > Bivalvia > Ostreida > Ostreidae > Saccostrea > Saccostrea echinata. Next base: position 7,850,201 of record NW_026889765.1, on the reverse strand, counting down.
TCGAGGCTAATATTGGAAGAGCAGTAACTATATATCCTAGCTTCCGTTAATTGCACTTTTAGAGTTTTTCTACATCATATAGAGAGCAGCTATCCCAGACAACTGAAGCTTATTAGAGTGTAGGTCCTACAAATGTTGTATGCAATATAGAAAGGTTTTACCTAACTATTGAAAATTTTAGTTTCTTTTATAGTCCTGATTTCCTCTATGCATTATTTACAATACTATAAATTTAGTAAGACCTCCGAGATTTACCAAAGTGACGTTGCACTAGCACAAATTCCAGTGTATTGCCTTGGAAAAACAAATTTGGTAAAACAGATCTATTTTTAAGGAAAAAATACAACCTTTCTCTTTAATGGATAAAATCTTAAAAGCCTTTTGCTCGATCATTCATCTAAAACATCAAGATCATGGTTTAACATGTATTCTATATCTAATAGATTAAATGATGCATGTTGCAATGAATTATCATCAGCAAATTAAATAATCAACTCATTGATAGCATATTTTCAGCAACATCATAAACATATATCAAAAATAAAAGAGGACATAAAACTGAGCCTTGAGGCACACTTTTATGTACATTGAGGTTGAGTGAAAGCAAATCTTTGTACATGATCTCTTTCTCAAGTATATGTCACTTATCAACCATAGTAAAAGATCGTCAAATATTCCATATATACGTTTGTAATTTGAAAATAAGACCATTTTGTCATACTCTATCAAATGCTTTAGACAGATCGCAAAAAAGAAACATACAACATGATTTGCCTTCATCTATACTTTGTACAATACTATGATAAGTTTCTAGAATTCGGTAGACAGGTAATCATCTTTTTAAAGAAATGTAATACATGAGCTACTTTCCAGTTGAAAAACGCCTGATTGGTACATGTATTTGGTTTGATAAGTATATCTTACACGTAGATACATACAAATACAGGCTAGCTTAAATGTGCAGTCCAATGATCTATAAAACTTTGGAAGTCCATAAACAATTATAGTAACATCAATTATATTTACGTTCTGAAATCAATTATGATCTTCGTCTACCAAAAGTATCGAACAAATCTGTTTAAAAATTCTTTTCAATATTCCGATGTTCAATTATGGAACAAATTACCTAGACACATGAACGATTTTCACCAACAGCGCAATCCTTTCGTAAAAATGTAGAAAAATTCATTATTAATTGCCTCAATATTTCTTACCTTGTAACTTATATTTATGTTCTGATAAGATGTACTTTTTAAAAATATATTTCACGTACTTGTTAATCTGACTATTGGGAAGACGCCAATCTTTGTCAAAGAACGGTCTCTACAGAGGCATTCTGCCAAGATGTCTTTGAGCACAGGGCTGCTCGAAAAAAAAAAAGTTGAGTACCCTAGAAATGTTTTGTTTGTTTGCTATAATACGTCCTTGGGTATCGTATTTACAAACGTCCTTATCGTAGATTATGCAAGTTTCAAGTTCAAGTTTCTTTATTTCCTTAAACCAACTGGCTCATCAGAATAATTATATATACTAATTAGAAAAAAATCATACAGGAGAGTGAACGTAAAAAATACATGGTTTTACATGAAATTAGTCTTATACATCGATATTATTTTTTCTTAACAATGTGGCAGCATTCAAAAATTTGCCCAAATTTAAGAGATCTTTAATATTATTAGATCTTAACAGTTGAATCATTTTAAAGATACTATAGGCTTTGTACAATAATACTTTTTCAAAAATTTTATTTTTTGTTATGCAGATGTTCAGCGTGATGCCACTTTTAATTTTCTACGGCAAAATAGCCATTTTTCAACGTTGAATAATGACCAGTGGTTTCTATATTATTCTATGGGGTATAACTCTTCTTTACAGCGGTATAATGGGTGGCGTTCGAATATGAGTGAAAAATTCTCTTAGGGACGTAAAGCATGCAAACAAACAAAAAGAAACCTTTTCCAGGGCACTCAACTCTTTCCTTGTACTTTAAGACATCTTGACCGAATACAACTGAAAAGACCCCTAACTGTGACAAATAGGCGTCCTCTCAACGCAGCTAGGTTAAGGACGGCCATGAAATACACGTCTTAATATATTTAGGGGAAATTAATACAATTTTAATATTTTTTTTTACAGCATTAGTTTTGATAAATGTGATTTGTGGTGTTTGCACATGTATATATCGGGTCTCTGCTGAGTTCGACCAAAGCGACATCGCTTACATCAGCTGTTTGTCACGTGACAGGTTTAAAATTAGAACATATATGTACTACTACAAAGATCGTTAAAGTTCAACGATATACGGGCATTTTCCCGCTATAAAATTTATTCTGTTTTATTTGGGACAAATTCCTTAACACGAAAAGTGCTGGGAGCAACTTCCTCGTGCTCGGGAATTGTTTAAAATTAAGCCGTCTCTCTATAAACTCCAGTCAAAAATGCAATACGCATTGGAATAATGTTACATTACGGAATAAATAAACAATGCACAACCAGCTCCCAGCAGTTTTCAGAATAGTAGGAATAATAGCTACACGTGTTTAAAAATTCATAATTTATAGTGAAGCGGATATCATTGAACTTCTGATATTTTCGAGGGGCTGGACCTGTCATTCTAGCACGTTACTGTACAAATGTGCTCCCTACAGCTTTATATAAAGTCTACACATTATCAATTTAGTTTGACAACAAAATGTGGATTAATATATTTTAGAATATGTCTCTCTTTTGGTCCGACTATGCGCGTTTCGTATTTATTTTTATTTTTACAAGCAACAATAAAAGCTTGATCCACGCCTCAAGTACAGAGAAACTGCGTGTGAAACTAAGAAATGACGTCATCTCAGTAAGTACAGCGAGATCAAGCTGGCTTTCATTCTACATACGCTAAGTGCTATTATGGCGAGATAATTCGCTTATCCATTTATCTTTATAATATTTATGATAAACGAAAGTATTTAGTGTGTTTTAAAAAGATCATATAGTATTTATTCATCGAGATTCCATTGTATTGTTTTACCGTGACGTCATAATAGCTTTACCGAACCTCTGCATAGGCTGACGTATATATGGGAGTCCTTAACCTAGCTGCGAAGTTGATTGGTTAATCATATCGAAATAATTCTTCGAAAACTTTGACGTAAATTGGACGTAAAAAATTGATTAAGTAGAAAATTTATGTAAACCCTGTTGTATTTTTCACTATGTTTCCTTTTTTCTTTTAAATTAAGATTGAATCATGCCAAACAAATCGCTGATATGGGCGTACAGGAAGACGTCATCAATACATATACATTGTACACGTTTTATTTCAGAATCTGGCATTATACACAGAATTAAAAAGTGCTTTTTCTTCTTAACATTATCGATAAAAAGACATTATAAGAAACATAATGATAGTCCGAATGTTAACCTTAGTGATACAATATTAATAATGCATAACAATTTGCTAGAAATCATATTTTATTTGTGCTAAAACAAACTATCACGATTTAAAAAGCATTGGTATTGATTTGCAAGTAAGTGGCATTCATTATTTATTTTTTTTCGTAATTTAAAATATATCGTACTAGATTGATTGTTCTCTGCTGGTAAATTTAAGAGTAGTCATCAAGCAGAGTTTTAATTTCTCTTTCACTATTTTTTTTTTTTAAATGGAACGCCTCTTTTTAATATTTGTTTTTTAAGTACACCAATATAATCAAACTCCGGAGATCACCAAACCAAACAAATTTGAACTTTGGTGTTGGTATATTTTAAATGCGTGTATGTATAAAAACCTCAATTAAACAGGTGCTAATCCATAAGTTTCCGCCTAATCATATAAAACAGAAGCTACATGTACGTACAAAGATATTATGAAAGTATCACAAAGGGCACAGGCACATACATACATACATACATATATATATATATATATATATATATATATATATATATATATATATATATATATATATATATATATATATATATATATATAAAGCACTAAAAATGACCAACGACACGAACAATAATAATTGTCAAATTTTTGGGACAACCTGTCCCTTCCTCAGGACAAAGAAAAAAGTTAAGAAGTCATAGAATTAGAATAGAGAGATAATGGATATACGGGTGGATCTGAGAAGATACAGTTGGCGAAAAAAGGATATAAAAAGCACTAAAAACCAACAACACTGTATATCCTAAGTATACGTTATATTTATTTCTCATCACAATATATATATATATATATATATATATATATATATATATATATATATATATATATATATATATATATATATATATATATATATATATATATATATATATTGTGATGAGAAATAAATATAACGTAAATGCCTATTAGAAAAACGTTGATGAATCCGCCTCCTCTTCCGTGTCCTAGATTCTAAAGAATTGTTTTATCATAGCACCTCTCTCTCTCTCTCTCTCTCTCTCTCTCTCTCTCTCTTATGATTGATCCTATAAAGGTGCTTGCAAAATCAGGGAATAACGTACGAAGTTACACCCCCCCCCCCCCCAAGTCTGACAGTATCAATTGCAATTGTAAAACCTTGACCATGGTTAATCAAGGTTGTCTTCACTTCTGTTGATGCCAATACATGTATAGCTATATGGACTGTCAGTGTATAATCCTTTGATAAAAGTACAGGTAGAATTCAGACTGGTGGAGTGATACCTATGTGTTATAGCTATGGACTGTGTAATCCTTTGATAAGGCCATTCCAATTTTTTTTCTATGTTTAGCGTCCGCGTGCGCCTTGGTTTTTGACACCCCATGTCAGAAAAAAAAAAAAACAGAATCAAGAGTCCTGAAATCAGTTATTCTGGTCAAAATCTTTTAATTCTGTCAATTTCTATAAATATTTGTCTACAATATGCCATATTAGGAATATTTTAGGCATTAAATACCTCGATTTTGCTGAAGAATAGATCTTTCAACGAGGAAAATAGATTTATCACATCAAATCTTTTGAATGACTTAATTTTTACGACTATAAAGTCCTTGATTTATTTTTTTTTTTGGTTTGTGTGTTTTTTGCGAATAGGTTGGTATAGCTTTTTGAAAGATGGGTGGACGCTAAACAGAGAAAAAACTTGGAATGGCCTAAAGTATACAGGACCGGGAATTTAGATTGGTGGAGTGATATATATACATGTATAGTTATGGACATGGTAATCCTTTGATAAAAGTACAGGAGGATTTCAGACTAGCGGTCCTCTTAAAGAGATAAGTAGACCTATGCCCTTTCATCTCATACTGTTCAGTGCTGTTAAAAACCTGTGAGACAAGACAAAACAGATAAAGTAAGACTGAAAATCAACACCAATTAAGAAAACAAAATAGAAAAAGGTCATGACCAAGAAAGGGGGAATTGTAACACTATTGGTAGTATTACATGAGCGAACAAAACGGAGAACACTGACAAATTTAAAAGACATGAATTAAGCTAATAATTTGTGTCTCCCGCTTATGGAATAAAAAAAGAGAATTAAAGGGAGGAAGACCTGCTAAATGCAGATGATGAAAGAAAAAAAGAAGGTCGATTTTGACCTTTCATCTTTAGTTCTTAAAGTCAATAAGGGGTCTTTTTAAGTTAAAGAAATTCATGACTTTACATTTCATTGCAAAGAGAGAGAACAGGGAGAAAGAATTTATCCTCTGAAAACAATGTATATATGCAATATATGAATTCCTCAAAATCAAAAATCTTCATTCTTAAGACACCGAGAGTTATGCTATTTTCATTTATTTGTTATTCATTTCATAATTTCATTGAAAAATATCAAAGAAATCCTGCTGAGATATCGTCTTGGAAACCAAAATCAGCAGTTGTCTTTTTAGGCCAAATATAGGGAGTTGTAATATTCAATTTGAAATTCGTTGACAAAAAGCTCAGACTTAAAGATTATATGTATGGCGTATCAGAGCTAAAAATAAAAATACTAGATTGAGTGTAGATAAACATGATATAATATGTTATTTGCGTTCAATTAAAATTTTCACCGATTTTGAACTTGAATAAGCACATGTTTCCATAGTTAAATTGATTTTAAACTGTGTCTGTTAATTAAACGCGGAGTTGGTAAATAAATCGCGGTTAATTGTTGTTTTAAATTTCTTATATCTTTGATACGTGATTGATTTAAATTGTGTATATTACAGGAAAGCCCTGTCTTTACATAAAGTAATAAACAAATAGAAAGATCTTTTTAATTTTAGTTATAGTCTGAACTTACCAAAAATACGCAATATACATGTATGATTTTAAGGCTTTCTGGAATATCGTCCGGGATTATATTATTATTATTATTTTATTTTATTTTATTTTTTTTTCTTTTGCATATAGGTTTTTATGACCTCGACCTTTGACTTCAGGATAAAAAAAAAATCATCGCAAAAGCTCAAAGGCTTTCTGAGATGTCATCCGGAAACGAAAGTGTTACAGACAGACAGACGGACAAATTCAAATATTAATTAATTTACCAAAGTCAGAATAAGCAAATGTAGTTACAGTTTTGTAATACTAAGAGCAGTGTGGGAACAAGCAGCTTTATCTGTGAGAGAGCACCGAAATTAGAATACTGTAAATTATCGTAGAAGATGAGATACATGAAACAGAATCGAATGTCTTACAAAAACGACTTCTAAGACGTATGGACTATCAAAATTCTGCAAACCGGAAGTAAACCAAAATGGAAACACAAACGCAGGTATAGATGAGAAAAATTATGAAACTGCAACGAATATTGCTGAAAATTCTGCTTTTCTTTCTCAATAGACACATAGATAAAAAAGTCAGGGTCAGACAAACGACCAAAGAGTAATGATGGATGTGCAATCTCCAAACACAAAGGACTATACTTATCAATCTCCAACATGTAAAAAGAGAGCTATGACCTTTGGAAAGAAAAAGAATCTGGTCATAACGCGTAATGACATTCACGACATATTTACCATGATTATAATTTTATATTTCATATTCTGATATTGCATAATGTATACATACAATAAGCATTTTTGTTTTGAGAATTATTAAACAGGACTAGATCAGGTCCAGTACAATAGGCATTGTAAATAAAGCGACGTACCATACTTTATTTACCTACCTCAGGTAGCTTTATTTAGCTATTTCAAGGCAACTTTCCACAATTTTGATTTTTATTTTAAAAAGACAAAAAATCTATTAAATTTTATTATAGGTATTATTTTAAAAGCAGTCTAAAGCAGAGATAGTTTTAACATTCCTGCGTTTGAACTCTTTTTAAGGAAAAGATGTATTTCCATTGTTTGAGTAATGGTACGCCACCTTGGTCATAACTTTTAAACAGTTAGTGCTATAGGGTCTTCATATTCCACATGTGCATTCCATGTGATAAGACCTTTATTTTAGTACCATCATTTCTGACCTCATGTCCTTGAAGTTCAACTTAACATTTGAAAAAAAAAAACTCTCTCCTTGGCTATGAGCTGCAATGTGTCACAAACACATGTCATCTTTTAATTACATTGCAACACAGTAAACAGTAAATTGTGATTGGACATTGTGGATTAAAGATCAGATGATAATTTATATTCATGACTAAGTGTATTTTTTTTTGTAGAGTGTTGATGACATGCTAGTGTGTCTGATGTCAATGGGATTCAGCTTTGAAGATGGCCAAGAAGCAGTTCAGAATGGTCATCTTTCAGTGGAGAGTGCCGTGGAGTGGTATGATGATAATTAAATTACAGTGAACTATGAACCTCATCCCTATATACAGTAACACTCGGTTATAAAGAACTTGGCTTATATAAGGAAATATCAGTTATAAGAATTTTATATTTTTTATATATCCCTAGGAGACTTTTCTTTATGTTCCTATAGGGATCTGAAGAATGTTGATTTTAAGGATTCTGATGTAATTAAATTCAAAGTCCCAGCTAATAGTGATTTCCTTATAACTTCCTTATAACAAAGTTTTACTGTACACCTACACAAATGTAGGACTTTGTTCCATGTTTTCCCAACAAAATAATTTGTAAGAAATATTTCCTGCTGTATCGTGTATATCATCTTTAGCATTTTCTTGTTTGCTGAACATTGTTCTTGCACACACTGAAATAGCACAGAAATGTGAAATTGATCTGATGTGCATGTTGATTTATGCCCAGGCCTATATTTATCATGTTAATGTATAATTTCAATCAAACTTCAATTTTGTTAGGAAAAAGGTGTTCTTTAAGATGGAATCAGTATGTGATAACTTAAATTTCAGGATCCTGGCTGGAAAACCTGGTCAGACTGTGTCAGATTCAGGACCCAGACTTCAATTAAGACCAACAGTATGTGGAAATGTACATTTAGCCATTTAAGACATACACAAGGCCATTTTGGCTGTGAAAATGAAAAAATACTGTGTAAAGATTTTTTTGCCCCATATGTTAAAATTTCTACCCTGTTACACTTGTAAAGATTTCACTCAGACACAGTTGGAGAGATAACTGTTTCTTTTGACTTGGCCCACTCAGGGCCAGGGTTTTGGAGAAGGAAGATGTGTGGGGATGGAGGAGGGGGAGGGGTTCTGGGAGGTGGGAGGGGTATCCTTCCTCTTTGCCAGAATTTTTTTTTCATAAATGGGTGCCATTCCCAATGGGTTCTCAACTTCTGATGTATTCTTCATTTTGACAAATATTAAGTAAATGAAATCTAGCAGCCTTACCTTAAACAGATGCATGATTAATATAATTTGTTTCAGAAAGATACATTGTATTGTTGAAAGTTTATTGATTTTTTTTATAACCCTACCCATCCCCACCCTGGGCCCATCCAATGGCCTTGCCACCACAGGCACTTGTTTCGGTAATAAATTTTTAACCCATAGTATAATAATAACACAAGGTATCTAACTCCGAATTACACGGCTTACCCCCCTCCCCCAGAATTGCACTTATTTACACTTTCAGAGGAAATACACTGACAAACTGTTTATACCTATGTTTTCTACGATAATTTATCTACACAACCATATATGGCATGCTTGTCTTTATTTTCTTTAGTCTCTGTAAACAGCGTCAAAACTCTGCTCGTCAAGTGGAAAAGTCGAATTCAACCATGAAATGGTATGTGCTAATCCCGCACAGAGAACAAAATTAAAAAATGAGTGGGTTTAAAAATTCAATTCCAGTGTTTAAATATTGCATGAGTAAATAGAACTTGTTTACGTCTGATTTTCCCTGAAAACATTACGATGTTTATCCGATGTAATTTTAGAAACAGATTTTTAGCCAATCAAAATCTCTGTGCGGAATTAGCACATACCATTTCATGGTTGAATTCGACTTTTCCACTTGACGAGCAGAGTTTTGACGCTGTTTATGGAGACTAAAGAAAATAAAGACAAGCATGCCATGTATGGTTGTGTAGATAAATTATCGTAGAAAACATAGGTATAAACAGTTTGTCAGTGTATTTCCTCTGAAAGTGTAAATGAGTGCGATTCTGGGGGAGGGGGGTACTCCGTGTAATTCGGAGTTAGATACCTTGTGTTATTATTATACTATGGGTTAAAAATTTATTACCGAAACAAGTGCCTGTGCTTGCCACTGACAACAAAAGGAAAAGGGGTGCTAAAAAGAGGGAGCAAAAATTTCCCTATTTATAAAAGAAATTGAAATGACAAGAAGTTACCTATGGGCTAAATTTTCTCATCCTGAATGTTAATTATGTTTATTTGTGTTTGTTTATAATAAGTTATACTGATAGTATTTAAGATATTTGATTTAGCCATGCTACCATAGCCGTACAGTACTTGTACATAACAGTAATTAATTCAGATATACATGTATGTATATGTGTACTTTAATTTAGTCAGAACAACCATCGAATCCATTTGTTAACCCCATACAAACAGGACAACCCACCATATCAGTTAGCCAAAACAGACTTGTGGCAACAGACCAATCAAAGTCCTCTATTCAAAACTCTGAGGAAAGCAGCCAATCAAAACCTATCAAACCGCAGTCTGAGTCAGAGGAGAGCCAGTCTGAAACTGTCATTAGTAGGCTCCATTTGAGTGAGGACCAGAAGAGGGTGAGGGCTGATTTTGAAGCCAAGCAAAGAAAGGAAGCCAGGGAGGATGCATGGAAAGAAAAACAGAGACGTAAAAGAGTATGTGTTGTGTAGAATTTATAAAGTGTAAATTGTTAATATTCTTCATGAATATTCTACATGAATTTCTGGATCCCTTCATACATGTACCTCAAAAACAAAGAAAAATTAAACCTCCACGAAAATTAGAGATTTCACAGTATTTCAGTTATCTTGGGTAACATCAGTTACTACAAACTGCCAGTCTTCATGTGTGCTCTTTATATTCAGGATCATGAGAGAGTGTTAAAGGAGATAGCTGAAGACAGGGAGAAGAAGAAAATGACAAGCCACCAAAGTAAGATGGAGGCTGCAAAAACAGAACCAAAAGAGACACCAGCAACATCATCACCCTCAAAGCCTATCCCCGACAGGTGCCAACTCCAGGGATCCCCATCTAAGCCTGCCTCTGACAGGTGCCAACTCCAGGTAGAGATTCAAAGTGTCTGTGGTAATTCAGATGAAATTGACCTAAAAGAACATGTATAGAGATGACATGTATAATCCATGTTATGCATTTAGATAGTGCTTACTGGGTTTTTCAAGGTCTTGATATCAAGGGCCCAGGCCTTTCTAATTTCTAAAAATAGCAAGATTTGTTTGAAATTGGGAAAAACATTTCATACAAGAAAAGTAGGACTGGTGGAAGAAACCAAAACAGTGCATTAAGATGTAACTGGACTTCTGCTGCTTTCTATTTTGTGAAGGCTTACCTCAAATAAATATGCAATGGTCAAAAAAAAAAGTAGACGTACTTAATTATTTTGGGGTAAAAATTGGAATATGTGGCACATTTTTTAAGATTGAGGAACAATAACGCTACCCTGCTCTGTTTTTTCATTGTTTGCAGGGTTCGACACTAACGTTAGTCCGTTAGTCTCAGACTAATACATTTTCATTCGGACTAATAAAACATGTGGCTAATTAGTCCGAACAGACCAATAAAAATTTCTGAAGAACAATATGAATAAATTACCGATGTCCGATTCTCGACAACTTTTACTGGAAAACCCCGTGTGTATTTTTAGATTTATAGCTTTTGGCGGGAAGTTACGCAATGCTGGGTCAATTCAGCGCTTAATTTTTCGACTGATCGATATGAAGTATAAGGTTTTAGCGATCATGATTTAGTATGACACTTTTAAGAAAGATGTTGGACGTTTTTGATGTAATGAAAAAAACAAAAAAAACAAAAACAAAAAAAAAAATAAAAAAGGGGTCGGGAATACGATCGTACTTGCTGATTGCGAGATTTCAATGAATCTGTGGAATAATATATTTCACGTAAATACTTTGTTTATTTCAAAAAATAATACGTATATTAATTGTCACGTTAAATTAATGTTAAAAAACGTTGATGTTTCTTCTTTTTTTTTTTTTGACGGACTAATAAAATCGCGTGCGGACTAGTAAAAGTAATGAAACACTAGTCCGGCTGGACTAAAGCCTTAAAAAGTTAGTGTCGAACCCTGGTTTGGCAATTTTAAAGCAAAAATTGGGGGAAAACACCTGCTATTTAGCATTTTAACATTGAGAATGAGGCCTCTTTTAGACCCCCTACAGACCCTGAAAAAAACCTGTATCTTGTCTCCCTTGAAGACAAAGTATCAAAGTTGATAACTAAATGTGATCTGTAAGCCTTTGCTTGCATGCTTTCATTCAAGATTGAAAAGTTATTGTTCAGTTGTTTCCCTCTGTATAGTTTATATCTGATTCCTCAGTGACCTTGCATTTTCAGCTACGATTGTTAGTGGGGGATGTGGTCAAACAAACATATTCTGCTTCAGAACCCTTCCAGACTGTGTGGAACTTTGTCACCAAGAAATGTGACTCATCAGAAATTGTGTTAATACAGGTTTGTTTAGCTTTGAAATACATACATTTTACATGATTATTTTACATCTATAGTAAAACAAATAACATTCTTAATTCGTTATGAATTTGTTTCATTTATACTGTAAACCAACTATTATTCATGTCATCTTTTATTCGCGATTCGTCAGTTTGAAATCAATCCATGACGATTAATTTTCACGACCGAAGAAGCATTCTCTATAAATACGAAGCACAATAAGTAGTTCGCGGCGATTAATATTTGCAAGTTAAAATAGGTCGCGAAACTCACGAATATTTCTCACAAGCAAAGAAAAGTTGGTTTACAGTATATGATAAGTTTATATAAATGTCTTAAAACTACAGGAAATGAAAATTAATTTACTGTAAGCATGAATTCATTATTAGCACATTTGCTGTAACCATGTTTTGCTGTAATAAGAAGTATCTTTATACTGTTTAAATTGTTGTCTATTATTGTAATTCAATTTTGTTTACCTTCCTAAATACACTTGTTATATAGGTTTCCTTCTGGTCTGAAAATTTGTAGAATATACATGTAAATTAAAAATTGAATTTTCTACATTTTGCTTTTCTTCTCATTCTGTAGCCATTTCCCCATAAAGAGTTCACCAGTGCTGATGTCAAGTCTTCCTTACTAGATCTCCAGCTTATCCCCTCTGCTTCTTTGATGGTGAAGAGGAAAGACACCCAGAAACCTCCCCCAGAAAAAGGGGGAGGTACCTATGGTATTCATTGTTGTCTTTGCATTTCGGTGCCACTTGTAGTTTTGTAACAATTGTCATATCTAGAAGTTATGCTTTTAAACTGAGAACTCTTTGCATTTGTCGAAACTGGTTTAATTTGTACATTAATAAAGTCTGTGAACATAATGAACATGAAAATGTATGTATAAATGTTAAAGTTTGGAATATACACATAATATATAGAGACTTATTAAGAAAACAATCCATGTTTGTTAGAGTAGGAGAGGGGGTCACCATGAAAATAACCTACCCATGTAAATAGGAAGGTAAAACTTTATTTTTTCAGAGAGTAATCAAATGGCTACAGGTTCAACTGCCAGTTTGTCAGGTCAAGGTGAAGGTCAAAGTGCAGCAGGTCATAGTAATATAAGGTTCCAGGCACCATGGATTGTACCAAATGCTGGAGCTGAGGAGGAAAGGCAAGGTGAAGGACAAATTTAATCTTCTGAGATCACTAAGCCAAACATTTTTGGGTAATATGAAAGATCCCAAGTCTTTGAAAATACCATATAAGTGGAATTTTTAGCAAGGCACAAATTTTAGTGATTTGTCTTTAAAATTGGTACTTAATTTTACTGAAAAGTAATTTTTGTGATTTCATGGTGCAGAGAAAGATAATGATAACCTCTAATGTGGAATGAATTGTTAGCGATATTCAATTTTAGCAATCTCAACACCCTGGCTAGAAATGCCAAAATTGAATCCTCGATCACTAAAATTTCTGCTTATAATTAAATTGCTGTTTTCTTTATCATATTTTCACTGAGTTATGTTTTCTTGTACTCTTCTAGATGAGGAGGAGGAAATGTTAGAAGAAAATGAGGATGCTGGTCAGGATGAGGCGGAGGATTACCCCTTTCATCAAGGAATGCCTCCGGGGTTTCCTGCAGGATTCGGGGGACTAGGTGGTGGGGGTCTAGGTGGCTTACCAATGCTACAAGGCATGGGTTTAGGTGCAGGTGAGAGATCACAAATCTAAATATTGACATCCACTGAATATTTTCCCCTTTATTTCCTACACTTCTTTATTCAATCCATTAATGCTCTATAACTTGATAGAACCAGTTTTTTAGCTCACCTGAGCTGAAAGCTCAAGTGAGCTTTTCTGACCACCCGTTGTCCGTCGTCCGTCCGTCTGTAAACTTTTCACATTTTCAACTTCTTCTCAAGAACCACTGGGCCAATTTTAACCAAACTTGGTACAAAGTATCCTTGGGTGAAGGGGAGTTTAAATTGTTAAAATAAAGGGCCAAGTTCCCTTACAAGGGGAGATAATCAAGAAAAGACAAAAATAGGGTGGGGTCATTAAAAAATCTTCTTCTCAAGAACCACTGGGCCAGAAAAGCTGAAACTTATGTGGAAGCATCATGGGATAGTGTAGATTCTAAATTGTTCAAATCATGACCCCCGGGGGTAGGGCGGGGCCACAATAGGGAATCCAATAATGAATGAAATATATAAGAAAAATCTTTAAAAATCTTCTTCTCAAGAACCACTGGGCCAGAAAAGCTGAAACTTATATGGAAGCATCCATTGTTCAAATCATAACCCCCGGGGGTAGGGCGGGGCCACAATAGGGAATCCAAGTTTTACATTGAAATATATAAGAAAAATCTTTAAAAATCTTCTTCTCAAGAACCACTGGACCAATAAAGCTGAAACTTATTTGGAAGCATCCTGAGGTAGTGTAGATTCTAATTTGTTCAAATCATGACCCCCGGGGGTAGGGCTGGGCCACAATAGGTATATTAAAAGGGGGGAAATCTGGTAAAGAACAGCATGGCCAAAGTTACTCAGGTGAGCGATGTGGCCCATGGGCCTCTTGTTAAAGCCACTTGTATGAAAACTTCTTAACTGTAAATCACTTTTTTTTTGCAAGAGCTTTATTTTGGCGTAATCAATAAAATTTCTGGAAAAAATCCATAAAATTATCAATAATTCACAATTTTCACTTAAGACAGACTCGTTCCCTTGAAGTCTTATAAAAGAAAGACAACTCTAAAAATTTGCAAAATCGGAAAATTCTGGTTACTTCTCTTTGAAGACGTCACATATGATGTAACTTCAAGGCCATTCACGCGGTATATTTACCACAACATTATAATAAAAATCAGCATCATTAAAAAGTTTAAATTCTCAGCTTTAAGACAGAAACAATTAAAACACTTGGACATTCAGGTTTAATGAAGTTTATTGTTCAAAGTTGTCCGAAGCAAGTTACATGCCTGATGCATGGTTAACTCACCCTTATTAAGATTTACAAACATGAAGGTAACTTTTAACTGCTTTCTAGGTGGAGGAAATCAAGCCGCATTTGAAGGGGTGGGGCAGCGATTGGTTCCTGTGGGGTATCCTGGGGCAGAGGAGGAGCATCACAATATCCCAGCAGCTCGTCTAGCGGGTTAGTATTTTCTGTGCCAGGAGTGCTGGGGAGTCGAGATTTGTCAGGACTTCCATAATGTACAGGCTAAGGTAGACTTTTATTAAAGTTAGATTTATTTGGTCTTCCTTGATGTACTAGAATTTGTAAACTATTCTCCTAAATGTTGATGTGTGGATTTGTAATTTTTTAAAAAATAAATTCAAACTTTTCTCTTTTAATGTTTCTCATATGAAGAAAAGCATGAACTTTCTGACCATTTTTAGCCTTCAGATTTCCAGGTGTTGAAAAATTGTAGGTTAACTTGCTTAAATAATTTTTTTTTTTTTGAAAGGCTGACTTTTATGAAACAACATTTAATTCTGCAAGTCATTGAACTACTTTGACAAACAAATTAGATTTTGAAATAATCCATCATATATTTATAGCACAGCCTAATCGGTTCCCTATTCGCAACTGGTCAAATGACTGTATTGTATTTTCAGCTGAAAAAGCAAGAGAAAGATATGCAAATCCACCACGTGTAGTTCCAAATCAGCCAGAAGTTTCCGTGCCTTCAACTTTGACTTACGATGTCAGTCAATTGACACACTTATGCATGAACCATATTGCTCAACGCTTGACCCAACATGACCCCAGACACCCTCTACTATCATTGTCAGGGGTTTCTGAAGAGGTCGCACAGAACATTCTATCTTACCTGCTGAAAGAAAAACTGCTTAAGCCAAGAGTCCTAAATGCTTTTATTCCATGGTATAAAATTATAAATAATATTATATAAGTGTACATTTCACTTACATAGCTGGTGCTTTTGAGTGTATATTCTGATTGAAATTTCGTAATGAATACGAAGCAAGCTCTTCGTTTGAGAACTTTTGCTGTCTATGCTTTATTTAAAATTTTCAAGAAATAGAAATCTGCAAATCAAGAAAAATATTGAAACATTGGTTTTTGGGATTTTGGGGGGAAGGGGGGGGGGGGAATGAACTTACTAATTAAGATTTTCTGATTTTCTGAAAATCAAATTTTATTTAATGGCTATGTGGATAAGGGTACATTTATGTTAGATTTAGACACTATGAACAGATAGTAAAGTTAAACATGGGATCTTTCATGGTTTATGGTTGGGTATGGTTTTTATCTAACAAGTTATGTGTGTTTTTATTCCTGAGCCTTGGAGAAAAATCAAATACAACCACAAACCATTGGAGATTCTTTTCATTACATGTTTTAAACACAGCTTTAACATTTTACACTGGTTTAACACATGAATGAAATATGAAGATAAACAAACAGTAATCATGCTCAAAAGTCCATTAAAACAATACAGATTAGGAGCAGAGCATAGATAGATCTCTAAAAACATCAGAGGTGGGATAAGGTCCCATGGAGTAGTAAACATCTCCTATCAACTGGTCACACGTGCTGTGTGCCTGAGGCCCCCTTGTCATGATTGGGCTAAAGGAAAAATCTGTAGACAATTCAGTGTTAACATAATGGTCTAACAATTTCTATGAAAAACATTAGTCAACGTTTGACTGAATGGTAGATTGTGTTTGCTACATGTAACAAGGTCATAGTATAGACTGTAGGATTTGCATAATGTTGACATTAAACAGAACTTGAGTCCTTTTTATTTGACTTCATAACTTTCACTCAATTGTGACCTCACCACATATAAAAAAGGATAACATATGACCATAATCCACTGTATAAATGAAAAAGTGATTTTATAATAATCTAATATTTCATTCTTTACAGTGTTATTTTTCATTTTCTTAGCTTTTTGAGAAAGATGATCCTGGACTGTTATCCATATACAACCAACGAATTACTTCATGCTGTAAGGTAAGTAAATAATGTTGACTGAGAATTGCATTTCGGTGGATGTGGGATAAAATGATTTATAATTAAAACACATTTGTAATGTGAAAGATTCTCAGAAATGACTTACATAATAGTAACAAACTGCCCTGGTCACTGCATCTGTCATTTTATGTGAAATAACCATGTTTTATACCAGTTCAGAACTTTTTTGTTTTTCTCTGTTTTAGATATCACTGCCAATTACAGACACTTAGTTTAAAATCATGTCCATTGATCACGGATGCAGGACTGCTAGAACTCAACAGTAAGTGTTGGCTTGGACTTGTGTGGATGTCCAAGACTGTTATTTTAACCATTAAGATTAAAGTACTTGTACTTGTATGTAAGATAAAGACTTAACGTACGGGTCATGTTATGGCTTCAAATCAGGTCAAGGTCATATTTATTTATAGATTTGCCAGTTTAGGAATTTGTCAGTATTATGTTGTTATTGTTGTTAGTATTTTGCTTTCAAATTAATTTCAGATGAAATTTACTTAAAATATGTAATGGAAATGGAAATAAAATATTACACTCAAAACTTAAAGGCATTCTATTGCATTAAACCTAAAGTAGGGGTCGAGATTCTAAAAAATGAATTGTCCTAGTTTAATCATACATGTATATAATTATTGGAAACAGGAATTTGCAGACAAGAAATGCAAAAGGTGCTACACTATGATTACAATTAAAGTATATTTACTCCATGCAGTACTATTGTACTATGATACTATGTATCAATTTGGAAATTATCAATGTATTTCTAGTCCAAGGTAGAAAAATAAACCCTTATTTTAATGTCACCTAAAAGGTCACATGCAGGTGAACATTACATTGTATTTTTTAGCTCACCTGAGCTGAAAGCTCAAGTGAGGTTTTCTGATCACCCATAGTCTGTCGTCCGTCCATCTGTCCGTACATCCTTCCCTCTGTAAACTTTTCAAATTTTCAACTTCTTCTCAAGAACCACAAGGCCAATTTTAATCAAAGTTGGTACAAAGCATCCTTGGGTGAAGAGGAGTTTAAATTTTTAAATAAAGAGGCAAGCCACCTTACAAAGGGAGATAATCAAGAAAAGACAAAAATAGGGTGAGTCATTAAAAATCTTCTTCTCAAGAACCACTTGGCAAGAAAAGCTGAAACTTAAATGAAAGCTTCCTGAGAGAGCATAAATTCTAAATTGTTCAAATCATGGCCCCAGGGGGTAGGGTGGGGCCACAATAGGGAATAAAAGTTTAACATTGAAATATATAGGAAAAATCTTTTAAAGTCTTCTTCTCAAGAACCACTGGGCCAGACAAGCTGAAACTTTTTTGGAAGTCTCCTGAGATAGTATAGACTTTAAATTGTTCAAATTATGGTCCCCAGGGGAAGGTCGGGCCACAATAGGGAATCGAAGTTTTACATTGAAATATACAGGAAAAATCTGTAAAAATCTTCATCTCAAGAACCACTGGGCCAGAAAAGCTGAAACTTATATGGAAGCTTCTTAAGAGAGCATAGATTCTAAACTGTTCAAATCATGACCCTGGGGGTAGGGTGGGGCCACAATTAGTATAACAAGGGGGAAAATCTGGACAAGAACAGCAGGGTCAAAGTTACTCAGGTAAGCATTGTGGCCCATATGAGCCTCTTGTTTCTACAATGTTGAATCTCAGCCAATCAGGGAGTTAGGAATTATTCAATAATATGATTAAAATTGTACTATTCTGTTATAAATCATTGCTGTAGCTCTTTAAGATTAAGATGCTTCAGTTTGGGAGCTCTGTTTTCATTTATATATCTTCGGACAGGTTAGGAGAGGAGAGAGGTGTCAAGCAAAAGAACTGCTTTTATGCTTAAGTTACATATATTTTCAGCTTTAAAGAAACTGAAGCACTTGAACCTCAGTGGATGTAAACAACTCACAGATAAATGTTTAGAAATCATCAAAGGTTTGTAAAATATTTATTAACTATCATAGAGAATAAAGTAAAAGATAAGTCAATGAGCATAACATTATGTTTTTAATTCTGTTAATCCAATGTAAAAATTGTTAGCTCCTGAATATGTGTATATCTACACAAAGAATGAGGATGTTTGATTTTTTATCAAGAAAAGTTTAAACTTTGATCCTGTACTGGAAAAAAGACACTGTTGAACTTCAGTATCTCGAACAATAGTGTCTAGAATATCATGGATATGTCGAGTAATTTGGAAGTCTCAGTAACTTATTCTTTAAGACAGTATTTCAATATCTCGAAGTTTTTTCTCAGTCCAATCAAGTTCTAAATAACACGGCTCTACTGTGCTTGTGTTTGTATTATATATTTGAAATTGTGAAAACTACCTATAGTTAATGTCTAGAGTTTTGGAAAAAACTCAATTCATTCATATTTAAACAGACTTGAAATTGATATTACAATCAAAAAATACAAATATTGGATATGTTATATGGTAAAGCACATAATTTTGATGGTCTTTGTGTATTTGTTTATTAGTTTTGTTCATGTATTGACAGATATGCCTTGCCTAGTATCCCTTAATTTAGATGGAACAGGAATCACAGAGCCAGGATTTATAGGAATTATTCCCAGTCTCCCCTCATGTCTACAGGTCCTCAACTTAAACAGAACCACTGTTACAGAGAAAATATTTGCTCATTTAAAAGGTACTTATATAGGAACAAATTTTAAACACTGTTGTATTGTTTCTGATGTAGAACAAGCTTAAAGATATTTTTTTCGAATAACACTAATTGAAATATTTTTAAACATTTTTTTTTCTCAAAATTTTATATGTGACACAATGTTTTATAATTGTAGAATTGGAAAATTTAAAAGTTTTGTCAATAGAACATACCAAGGTAAGAAAATGTTCTCAAATGGAAATGAAATATACAATATTAAAAAGAAATGCATACCTAAATATAAAAGGTTAGAATTTATTACTATGTGACACAATGATAACCAAATACATTTTTACATAACATTTCTTTCATAATTGCCATTAATCAAAGCATTTTTTTTTACCAAGGTTAGTAATTCATGCTTCATAAGAATTTTAATCATGTTCTAATGTATTGTGGTTTACTTTTTTGGAAAAAAAAATCTAATACACATAATTTTCATAGGTATCTTATCACTAAAAAAATTACTTTTCAAGAGTTGCATCTCTTTAAATGAACATAACAGACAGTGTACTTCTGTGAGATACATGTACATCATTAGGTATATACAGTGAATCTATATTCCTAGGTCTACGGACTGTCTGATATAAATAAACTGTAAATGTATTCCCTAGGTCTATGGACTGTCTGGTATAGATAAACTGTAAATGTATACCCTAGGTCTGTGGACTGTCTGGTATAGATAAACTGTAAAATTTAATGTATTCCCTAGGTCTGTGGACTGTCTGGTATAGATAAACTGAAGAAACTGGAGGCTCTAGATGTGTCTCAGACAGATATTGTGACAGAGTCCTTACTGTGTCTTGGAGACGGCCTCACATGCCTGGGGATCTCTAGCACAGAGAGAGTAAATGGAGATCAGGCATTACAATACATACAGAGTAAGTAACTGGAGATTAGGCCCTCCAATACATACAGAGTAAATAAATGGAGATCAGGCCCTCCAATACACACAGAGTAAGTCACTGGAGATCAGGCCCTCCAAAACAAAGAGAGTAAGAAACTGGAGATCAGGTCCTCCAAAACAAAGAGAGTAAGTCACTGGAGATCAGGCCCTCCAAAACATAGAGAGTAAGTCACTGGAGATCAGGCCCTACAAAACATACAGAGTAAGTCACTGAGGGTCAGGCCCTACAAAACATACAGAGTGAGTCACTGAGGGTCAGGCCCTACAAAAGATAAAGAGTAAGTCACTGAGGGTCAGGCCCTACAAAACATACAGAGTGAGTCACTGAGGGTCAGGCCCTACAAAAGATAAAGAGTAAGTCACTGAGGGTCAGGCCCTACAAAACATACAGAGTAAGTCACTGAAGGTCAGGCCCTACAAAACATACAGTGTAAGTCACTGAGGGTCAGGCCCTACAAAAGATAAAGAGTAAGTCACTGAGGGTCAGGCCCTACAATACTTACAGAGTAACTAACTGGGGACCAGGCCCTACAAAAGATAAAGAGTATAATTTACTGGGCATCAAGCTCTCCAATACATACAGAGAAAGTTACGAGGGCCGTTCAAAAATTACGGGGACTTGTTGCACAGAAAATATATTTGACGACATAATCAAGCAAAAAGTCATAAGTAATATAAAAGAATCTTGTCATATATGATCATCAAAATTTCATATCAAAATATTGTAAATTGGTATCAATTTCAAGTTATTTAACAGGACATCTCATGAAGTCATGGCGCAGTAAAACTTTCAACGTCACGGGCATTTTAAAAAATGGGAGCTATCATTTTAAGGTCACCTGAGTCACTCAGGTGACCTTTTGCTATCTGTTTTTGTCTGTCGTCGTCCGTCGTGCGTTAACTTTTGAACATTTTTAACTTCTTCTCTAGAACCGCTCAACCAATTTCAACCAAATTTGGTATATAGCATCTATAGGTGTAGGGGAACAAAAATTGTGAATTTCATGGTCCCTGCCCCCCTGGGGCCTGAGGGGTGGGGCTAAAACCAACAAAAATAATGCAATCTTTAGAATCTTCTTCTTTACCCCTGGACATCAAGCAGTCAAACTGTTGGCATCATTGTAATAAGCATTGAGCCCTCTACCAAAATTGTGAAATTCATGGCCCCAGGGTCAGGGGTTCTGGTGTTAGGGTGGGGCTATATAGATCATATAGTGAAAGTGCATTATTTCTTTGAAAATCTTCTTCTCTGCTCCTGGGTATTAAATAAAGTTACTAAGTACATAGTTATGGTGAGCAAGAGTGCCTCTTCCAAAATTGTGAAATTCATGGCCCCAGGGTCAGGGGTTCTGGTGTTAGGGTGGGGCTCTATTGATTATATAGTGAAAATGCATTAATTCTTCGAAAATCTTCTTCTCTGCTCCTGGGTATTAAATAAAGGAACTAAGTACATAGTTATGATGAGCAAGAGTGCCTCTTCCAAAATTGTGAAATTCATGGCCCAGGGTCAGGGGTTCTGGTGTTAGGGTGGGGCTCTGTAGATTATATAGTGAAAATGCATTAATTCTTTGAAAATCTTCTTCTCTGCTCCTGGGTATTAAATAAAGGAACTAAGTACATAGTTATGATGAGCAAGAGTGCCTCTTCCAAAATTATGAAATTCATGGCCCCAGGGTCAGGGGTTCTGGTGTTAGGGCGGGGCTCTATAAATTATATAGTGAAAATGCATAAATTCTTTGAAAATCTTCTTCTCTGCTCCTGGGTATTAAATAAAGGAACTAAGTACATAGTTATGATGAGCAAGAGTGCCTCTTCCAAAATTGTGAAATTCATGGCCCCAGGGTCAGGGTTTCTGGTGTTAGGGCAGGGCTCTATTGATTATATACTGAAAATGCATTAATTCTTTGAAAATCTTCTTCTCTGCTACTGGAGACTATTTAAACAAACTAAGTGCATGGTTATGATGCATAACGATGCTTTTTCAAAAATTGTGAATTTCATGGCCCCAGGGTCAGGGGTTCTGGTGTTAGGGTAGGGCTTTATTGATTATTTAGTGAAAATGCATTGATTCTTTGAAAATCTTCTCTGCTACTGGAGATTATTTAAACAAACTAAGTGCATGATTATGATAGACAAGGATGCCTCTTCCAAAATTTTTAAATATATGGCCTCAGTTTTGGGGGTTCTTGAGGAGGGGGAGGGGGCTCTATTGATTATATAGTGAAAAAGCATTAATTCTATTAATTAATCATTAATTAATCCCGTCTGCTCCTTAGTGTTGAGCTGATAAATAAATTGCTTAGCTATGATGAAAATGGGAGCTTTGAACAGAATTTTTAAATCTTGTGGTCCTAGGGTCAGGGGTTCTGGCATAACAAGGGGGGGGGGGGGTTGATAATATAGTGGAAAAGTGTTAATTCTTTGAAGTCCATAGTTATGATGATGAGGGTAACTCTTCCAAATTTGTAAATTTCTTGACCCTTGGTCTTGGGTTCTGGTGTTAGGGTAAGGCTTTGTTGAATCTGTAGTGAAAATGCATTGTACCTGTGAAATTCTTTGCTTCTGGGCATATCGGAAGAAAACTGAGTAAAAGTTTAAATATTTAATGATATGAGTAAGTGTATTTCTTCCAGATTTTTAAACATCTGGACCATTCGTCTAAGCATTCTGGTCCTGGGCAGGGCTCTATTAATTTGTATTCTACTGAGAGAAGTTATTCCCCTTTTCCATTCACCTTTGATAATTAATCACTGTAAATAATGTATTTGAAAGGTTAATAGAATAAGATAATTATGCAAGAATGTTTATCGTATAATTAAAAAAGTACTTTCTTAGTTTTAATAATCAGGTAGACCTGTAAGTAATAGATAAATAAAAATGAGACAAAAATAACTTATCTCATTAAAAGTTCTTCAAAGACCATAAGAGAGGTCAATGCTAGAGGTCTTAATATGGGTTTATAAATAGTACAGAAGCACTAATAGTTTGTCAATAGTCTGCATGGTGATAGTGTTAAGTGGGGGACAGATTAGAACTTAATTTATGAGTTGATACTGAATACTAGACTAATTATTTTGTTGATCCTGATCTTCCTACTTCTCTTGCTTTAGGGCACATTGCTTCATCTATCAGTGTATTTAACTTCGAAATTGTTGTATTATATTCAGGTGACCGTTAAGGCCCTTGGGCCTCTTGTTTCTTAATATTTTCCTGTAGTATTGGATACTGTATAGTTTTGGTTACCTTATCCACTCAGAATAAACATCCATTTACCATTTCCGATTCAGCCTAAAAACTATAAAACTATCATTGTGTGTTTTAGTTTGAGTTAAACTCCAAAACTGCAGATATTTCTGAAGTAAAGTTTGACATCAGTCGATCTCAATCATATTCTTAACAGCCTAGATCAGTGTTTTGTCGATGAACTTCTTCCAATACTCGCGTATTGCCTTTTAAATAAGGTCTATCAGTCTAAAATTCTTTTTTACATTTTGTAGAGATGTGTCGGATATTCCGCTAGTTTACTACATGTTTCATTAGGATTATTCTGGGTCTCTATTGGCGTTTTCCCAGCATGATTCATTATTTGATAAAAGTGCGCTGCTCCGTCAAATCACGAGACGTCATTTTTGCAGTTGATTTCGTAGGGGTCACATCGGAGAAAAATTACAATATTTCTGTTAGTACTTAAATATTACACCAGAAATCTAAATACTTAATAATAAAACAATAAAAAGAAATTTTAGAGAAAATTGTTGAATAATATCGTGAAATATGGAAAATAAATGAATAAAATTTTGAATACTGCATGTTAGTTTTTCTACATTTTTGCCGTGCTCTGTATATCACCATCAGCAGCATCAAAACGGCAATAATTTTATGAGATATTAAAGAAAATTAAAAAATTTTACAAAGAATTTATTGGAATTTTTAAGAAATATGTTCCTGTGAAATTTCAATTCTATATGATGTCTGTAAGAGTAAATAATAGCAGAGTCCACGTAATTTTTGAACAGCCCTCGTACTAGGGATCAAGTCCTCCAATACAGAGTAAATCACTGAGGGTCAGGCCCTCCAATACTAAGTAATACAGAGTAAATTACAGGGGATCCAATACACACAGTGTAAGGTACATTGTACTTGGGATCAGGCCCTCCAATACATACAGAGTAAGTTACTAGGGATCAGGACCTACAATACACAAGAAAATAAATGGAAATTAGGCCCTTGCATGTACATGTAAATATGAGGATTAGCCCCTCAAATACATACAAAGATTTTTTATTATTTGATTCTATATGTGTATAGAATGTACTTAAATTATACAGTACGTGTACAATGTTCATAATTTTGATTCTATGTGGATATGATGAACTTTAGATCCAGTCATTTTGCTATAAAGAAATTAACTTTCTTCCATTATAAGGATTGGCTCTGAGAAGTTTGAATTTACCAAGCCGATTAACCACTACAGACACAGGAATACAGTTTATTAGTAGTAAGTACAGAATTAAAAACCAGCTATATATATAAATCTAATACAACCCTGTTTATATATTCCTCTCTTAAACCATGTAATAGGTGTTTCCTCACAAATAAGACCCCCATGTCCCATTCATACTTTGGAATTATTGAAAACATACTTTTTTATGAAAAATGGACCATTCTTTTTCTGCATTGGTTCAGTATGGTTTTTTAGATTATTTTTATAATTATTATAAAGACATTTTTTGTAATGATAAATAATCAAACAAAATTTCAATTGACAAGATTGCTCTATGGGTACAAACTTCTTGTCTGTTTATTTTCTCCCAACTTTACCATAGATTTATTTTATTTCAGCAATATGTTTATTTGTACTCTTCATTTTTGTCTAAATTTATGCAAGTCTGATTTCTGCACTTCATCGTCAATTGTTAAAACTTCAATTTGCCTATCCTGCCTCCTGATTTTCTCACCACTAAGTATAAGAAGAATGACCAAAATAATTGCATATTTCAGATATGCCCTTAACAGAATTGGACCTGACTAATTATATCAATGTGGGAGATGAAGGAATGATTCATGTGGGCAAGATTAAAACGTAGGTATGCAGAAGGATTACAGTAAGGCACAAGATTCAGGTCTATAGATCTGTTAATGAAAAAGAGTTACAGTCAAACCTCCTTATCTTGAAATTGATGGGAATGAGAAAAAAAATTGAGATATCCCAGGATTTTAGATACATGTATCAAGGTTAAAATACCTAAAGAAAAAGTGGTTGAGACTTCCAACTCAATTCAGCATATCAATGCTATTTGAGATATTGGTGTTTGAGATACCAAAGTTCAACTGAATTATAATTGTTATATCATATGACCAGGATATCTGATTGATCCTCAATACAGTGGGGCCTCATTAATCTGGACACCAATAATCTGGATGTTTCACCTTTCAGACAAAATTTTTATGGAATAAAAGTTAATTTATATCTGCTAATTATAAAAGGTCTGATTCAGTCATCCAGAGGCTTCATTAATCTGGAAAATTTGCTTGGGGCATAAGCATCTGGATTAATATGGTTTGACTGTACTAAGTTCACACTAGTGAACTCCAGATACCTGAATGAATGTCAAGGCCATGCATGACGTGAACATGAACCTGTTGTTAACCTTTAAAATGACTTAGTTTTATGTATGATTCAGATATAGAATGCAACACAATTTTACTTTGTATTTTCCACAGATTAAAGAAACTCCTTCTCAGCAACACTAAGGTTACTGACATTGGAATGGTCCATTTAAAAAGTATGGAATGTTTTAAGCATACAGTATTCAATGATAGCATAAAAAATGATTTAAAATTAGGCAAAATGATGTTTTAAGCATGCAATATTCATTGATAGCTCCAAAAAGATTAAATTAGGCAGAGTGATGTTTTAAGCATGCAATGTTCATTGATAACTCACAAAAAGATTAAATTAGGCAAAATGATGTTTTAAGCATGCAATGTTCATTGATAACTCACAAAAAGATTAAATTAGGCAAAATGATGTTTTAAGCATGCAATGTTCATTGATAACTCACAAAAAGATTAAATTAGGCAAAACGATTCATTTATTAAAATTTCATTGGTTAGAAGAGTAAAATCTGACTGTATTTTTTTTTCTTGTGTTTTTCAGATTTGAAAGAATTGCAGATACTGTACTTGGACAGAACTCTAGTTTCCAATGAGTGTTCAGAAGTTATAAAATGCATGTCCAATATGATATTTTTACTTTTTCTAAATAACTATTGAAACAACTTTTTCCATGAAAAATTCATTTGAAGGAGTGCAAATTATAAGTCTACAGCAACAGCATGTGATACACTGTAACACTCACAAATACAGTGTAAATGTATTTTGCCAAAACTTGTCTTTTTCATGCTCCCCCATTCAGTACTCAAGGAATAGAAGGCTCGCATGGGAATTTCAAATTATTGAGCTCTATTTAAATTTTTTTTCTGCTCTGTTGAAGTCACTAAATATATAAACTCTATTTGATATCTTATTTTAGGTTTTCAAGGTCTTGTAGAACTGAGCCTCTCCAGCACAGGGTAAATAATTCCTATTCAATTTAATGGTAAAATTTGTAGAGGAAAGGCAAACTGGATCAAATATACACCAGTATTTTATTTTATTTTACAGCATAACCAGCAGATTTTTGTGTAATGGTGCTCTGACTGAATGTCATGACTTGAGTAAACTCAATCTTTGTAGAACATCAGTATCAAATAAAGGTAATTAGAACATCAACTGATACATACAGCTTTATTGGAAAAGATTTTAACTTGAATGAATTTGGCATCCATTAAATTTGAAGGGATGGAAAGAGAACAACATGTATCATTTAGTTCACTGAACAACTTGCGGACAAAATTTTTAGCTCACCTGAGCTGAAGGCTCAAGTGAGCTTTTCTGATTGAAAAGTGTCTGGCATCCATCTGTCTGTCATTTGTCGTGTGTTATCTGTGAACTTTTCACTTTTTTGACTTTTTCTCAAGAACCGCTGGGTTAATTTCAACCAAACTTGCAACAAAGTGTGCATGGGCGAAGGGGATTCAAGTTTGTTCACTTGAAGGGCACACTCTTTCAAGGGGAGATACAAATTGGTGTAAATTTACACATCTTTAAAAAATCAACTTCTCAATTAAGAACCACTGAGTCGGAAAAGATGAAACTTATGTGACAGCTTCATTACATAGTGTAGATTCAAACTTGTTCTAATAATGACCCCTGGGGATAGGGTGGGGCTAAAACAGGGCATCAAATACATGTATATAGGAAATATCTTTAAAAATTGTTTTCTCAAGAACAGAAAAGCCATGATTTGTCATAATAACATGGAAGCACCTTCAGGTAGCATAAATCCAAATTTGTTCAAATCATGACCCCAGGATGTAGGGTGAGGCCACAATGTAATGATATTATACAGAAAACTTCAAATCGGTGTCCAGGCCCCTTTAAGAACAGCAAAGCCATGATTAGTCATATTAATATAGAAGCATCTTCAAGTAGTGAAGATTTAAGTTTGTTCAAATCATGACCCTTGGGGGAAGAGTGAAGTCAAAACAGGGCATTAAAGTTTTACATAGGAATAAATGGGAAATATGTTTAAAAATCTTCTCAAGAACAGAAAAGCCATAATGAGTCATATTAATACAGAAGCATCTTCAGGGAGTATAGATTTAAGTTTCTTCAAATCATCACCCCAGGGTGTAGGGTGGGACCACTTGTTATTAGAACTTTGCAATACTGAACTGATTTTTGGTTTTCGCTAGCAGAAGCCAAAGTGCTGAAGTGAGCGATGTGGCCTATAGGCCTCCTGTTGGCAGTCAGCATCCATAAAAATTCTAAGATTCAAGTTAAGGTTTACAATTTATGGAGTTAAACATTGAATACAACATAATGAAGATATTCGGAATGGAAAACTGATGGGTTCAGTATACGTGGAATTCTTAAGTTCATTATTCATTGAATTATGAACTATTACAAGAGGACAAAGCAAGAGTGCTTTTCTTTTCCAATTATCGACAAATTATTTTTGAGCACTGAAAGCTTTGGTATCTGTATCTGTTTTTGACAGGTATTGTTTGTTTAGACGTAAAAAAACAACAACATTATTTTACTTTAGAAATTCCAGGTTATTCTTTCCATTGTATGTCAAAATGAAAAATATTATGTTTATATATTTTAGGTGTTTCCTGCTTGAAATCAGAGACACTGTCCTTAATCAACTTAGATGGAACACGAGTCAAACCAAACATTGTAGAAATTCTCCATCTCCAGTGTCCTAATATCAAAAGAGTGACTGTTGCAAACATTAATCCAGCTAATTCTGATGAAGAAGATTAAAATGACACCAGCTGTTGAAAATATTCAGATGGTTTTGACATTTTAAAGGACTCAGCTGTGTCGCTATAAAAATTTAAAAAAAAATACAGCAAAACTATTTTAAAATTATAATGAAAAAAATTTCAAACTTATTTTTTTCGGTATCTGCATGTATGTTACAAGTAATTAGTGCATTTTTGCTGTAAAAAAAGAGGTACCTCTTCAATGAATGATTGGTAATATTTCCCTTGTTAATTACACCAATGGTTAAGTATTGTGAGAATATGATGGATTTTAAAATTACCGTTATTTATTGTAAAAGTTGAAATGTTGAATGTAAACGTTTTTGAAAATTTTCTGTTTTATTACCAATATCTGTTGTAGTCTTTTTCTACATTATTATATTATTAAAAACATTCACCTTAAAGAGCTGCGTATTATATTTTTTAAAAAAGATAAAAGGTGTAGCATACATTGGATTAGAAAGGAAAAGACAGATCCAGAGCAAAAAAGTAAAAGGATGATAATGACGCAGCCAGAGGGAGTGAAAAATCTAAGGGTGACCACCAAAGAGAGTTGAAGTCATCAATAAAGCAGGGGAAATAGTTCATGAAGGTGACTGCCCGAGGGAGGGAGGAACTAGGATAAGACTCCTCAGTTTGTTTTGCCTTATTACCCCTCTTGCCCACATTGATTTTTTTATTCCGTTGCATCCCTCACTGACGTCACCTTTGGAAGCTCACATCTTTGTATTTGTGCTATGACTCAATGGGGCGACTAATTTGTTCAAATTTCTAACTGAAAGTTATGTATATACTGTTGGAAAGTAGTGTAAATGGGGGGGGGGGGGGGGGGGGGGCATTAACTCCTGTTCTTGGTGACAAGGGCTAGATTGAGGCTGTAGCTGGCCGAAAACAGTTTCTTACAAATTGGGGGATACTTTGTGTTATCCATTCAGTATTCGATATAAATAATGAAAAGTCTCCAGTAAGCAACTCATATACACTGTACATTTAAAAGGTTAAAAAAAAAAAACAGGGAGAAGAATCTCCGTGAATTAAAATAATCAACTAAAAAGAAGTGCAACTGTACTGCATTATAATGTCCGCCAGCTCTAGCTTGGTAATGAGCCAAATAAATGAACTTGGTCAAAATTTTTTTTAACATGAACACATTTAAAGATCTGGTTCAATATTTGCGCTTTCTCTAACTCGATGTTTTTAGACGTATTTAAACGAACATCAGAATGAGAAACTACGAAAGCCTATTAGGATCAAACTACGGTAAACAAAAAATTCAAAAGGCGTTATAACGCCTTTTGAAAAGGCGTTATAACGCGAAAAAGGCGTAATAACGCATTTTGAAAAGGCGTTATAACGCGGAAAAAGGCGTAATAACGCAAATAAAGGCGTAATTACGCCTTTCAAAAAGGCGTTATAACGCGAAAAAAGGCGTAATAACGCCTTTTGAAAAGGCGTTATTACGCCTTTCCAAAAGACGTTATTACGCCTTTCCAAAAGGCGTTATTACGCCTTTCCAAAAGATGTTATTACGCCTTTCCAAAAGATGTTATTACGCCTTTTAAAAAGGCGTTATTACGCCTCTTTTTTTTTTTCAATACATGACTTACTTACCCTACCCTGGGGGCTGATTATAATTAGATTTCCAGGAAAAAAGATTTTTAAATGTAAAATATTTTCAGTGTCAAACCAACTTAGTCCTTCTCTGATGCCAGACGCCTCTACCAAGGTGCATGGATTTCAGAAATTTGGTTGAAGTCTAATTGCTCATTATACCTATGCAAATACTTTGCCTGTTTTTGACCAAGAGGAGAGAAAAATATTCTAAATTTGACATGAATTTTTAATACGTGGCTAGCAAAGTCCAAAGCTGGTTCTGCCTATATCCTGGATTTTCAAAAGTAGAGTGTTGACTTCTCTTAATATGCATGCAAAATGCAAACAACTGTCTGCGAGATGTGCAGGAATATAGAAAATACTATAATTTATAATATAATTATAATATTAAAACTATAATCTAAATATTGCATAAATAAAGATGCCTTTGGTTCAATCTTTCATATATTTACTATTTTAAAATAACGCCTTTCCATTTTTGGATATAACCCCTTTTCAAACAGGCCGGTAGTACGAATGTGAAGGGGGGGGGGGGGGCTCCCCCACCCCACTTTTTGGGAGAATAGTCTTGCTATAGATTAAATATAAAAAATCATTTATTGATTGCTTGGTTCCTTAACATTTTGTTGCAGTATGGTTAAACTCGGGCAAGCCATTGCATTTAAAAAATGTTTTACCGAAAAATTAGAAAAAGTTTCCCCTCAAGTTTAGGCATTTTATTTTTTCGGGGGGAGGGGTTGTTTCTTGATTTTTTGTTTGCTTGTCAATTTTATGGGACCCCCCCCCCCACATTAAAAGCACGGGCCTGTCAAAGACACAATAATGGCCCTTCAAAAGGCATAATAACGCCTTTTTGAAATGCGTATTAATGCTTTTTAGAAAGGCGTAATAACGCCTTTTTAAAAGGCGTAAAAAAGGCCTTTTGGAAAGGCGTAATAACGCCTTTATGGAAAGGCGTAATAACGCATTTATGGAAAGGCGTAATAACGCCTTTTTTAAAGGCGTAATAACGCCTTTTGGAAAGGCGTAATAACGCCTTTTTACGCGTTATAACGCCTTTTGGAAAGGCGTAATTACGCCTTTATTTGCGTTATTACGCCTTTTTCCGCGTTATAACGCCTTTTGAAAAGGCGTTATAACGCCTTTTAAATTTTTTTTTACCATAGTTTGATCCTAATAAGCTTTCGTAAAGAAACTAATGTCAGAAGACCATGACAAAAGTAGGTATTGCGCTGCCGAGAAAGAAAGATCAATTTAATATTGCTATCATAATTCGAAAGATAGAGAGAAAATCATTTCATATTCTATTGCAAATTTGTTGCCTTAGTTTATTTTTACATTGTAAGGATAAATCTTCAATATTCGAGGAGAGGAAGAGAGAAAGAAAGAGAGATTGGGCGCTTCAAAACTGATGTTGCCTAAATTATTCTTCCCATAATGATTAAATTATATACATGTAATCCAAAAACCTCTAATCAATAGAGAATATTTTTATTTACTACGGTATCGTTTCAAAATTTAAAGCAATGTTTTAAAAGTAAAGGTCATTACCTATATTCTGCAGGTTAAATGAATGGTCGTTTTATATGTGGTTTTAAAAAACCGATAACTACAAATGAAATTTTTAATATACTATTGTTTAAAAAACCAGTTGCAAGGAACACAAAATTTAATGAATATGTATTTACACAGGAGCATTCTTTTTTGTACATGTAAATTTTTTTTACATGTAAACATGTAAAGTTTTTAATGCTTGCAAAGGTGCATCTGTAACAGAGACATATATGTGCCTCTCCTGGAGATTGAACCCGGGGCCTCTGGCTTGCCAGTCCAGTGCTCTACCAATTGAACTAAAGGGTTAATCTACTAGTTCAAGCTAGTAGGACGCTATGTATCTTACACTACCACATTGTCCCCCTGCAGAGAATGAGATGTCCTCATCTCTTTTGGAGTGTCGACGCCTGTGGGGCGAAGTTCTGGGGGCAATCACTTTCACCCGCCAGAGAACACCCGGGTCCCAACGTGGGCGCCAAATGTAAAGAGACATGTATGTGCCTCTGCTGTGGATTGAACCCGGGGCCTCTGGCTTACCAGTCCAGTTCTCTACCAATTGAGCTAAAGGGGTAACCCACTAGCCCAAGCTAGTAGGATGCCATGTATCTTACACTACAACATCAGAAAACAAGAGGCACAAGGGCCTTAACGGTCACCTGAGTACAATACAACAATGTAGAGGATCCGTAAACTGATAAATGAAGCTTCGTTGCCCAGAAGAAAGAAAAATTGTATGATTTGCATCAACAAAATAATTGATCTAGTATCTAATCTGTCTCCCATTTATCACTATTCCCATGCAGACTATTAACAACCTGTCTATTTTTTAACTCCATATTATTACTTCTCACATTGGCCTCTCTTGGCCTTTGAAGAACAATTAAAAAAGATAAGTTATTTTTCTCTCAATTTTATTCATCTATTATTTCCAAGTCTACCTGATCATTAAAACTATGAAAGTACTTTTTGTATTATACAATAAATATTCTTCCATAAATGTCTTATTCTATTAAGCATTCAAATACATTATTTACAGTGATTTATTATCAAAGGTGAATTGCAAAGGTGAATTACTTTGCTCAGCAGAATACAAGTTAATAGAGCACTGGCCAGGACCAGAACACTTGATTAAATTGTCTAGGTGTTCAAAATTCTGGTAAAGATACCCTTGCATATTAAAACTTTTCTCTGTTTGCCTCGAATATGAAAAGAAGCATAGAGAATTTTCAAAGAAACGTATTTACACTATATTATTAAATAAATAAAGCCCCATCCTTGCACCAGAACATCTGACTCACTGGCCATAAGCTCACAATTCTGGAATAAGCACCCTTGCTCATCATAACTATACACTTGTTTCTTTGCTTTATAATCAGTGGTAGAAAAAAATATTTTGAAAGAAATTATGCATTTTCACTATATAATCAATAGAGCCCCCCCCCCCTCACCAGAACCCCTGACCCTGGGGCCATGAATTTCACAATTTTGGAAGAGGCATTCTTCCTTCTCATAACCATGCACTTCCTTTGTTTAAAAAATACCCAGGAGCAGAGAAGAAAATTTGAAAGAATTTATGCATTTTCCCTGTATACTCAATAGAGCCCGTCCTAACACCAGAACCCCTGACCCAGGGGCCATGAAATTCACAATTTTGGAAGAGGCAACCATGCTCATCATAACTATGCACTAAGTTAATTTATTTAAAACCCAAGAGCAGAGAAGAAGATTTTCAAAGAATTAATGCAATTTTACTATATAATCAATAGAGCCCCGCCCTAGCACCTGAACCCCTGACCAAGGGGCCATGAAATTCATAATTTCTGAAAAGACAGCCATGTTCACCATAACTATGTTCTTAAATAGTTTATTTAATACCCAGGAGCGAGAAGATTTTCAATGAATTAATGTATTTTCACTATATTATCAATAGAGCCCCTCCCTAACACCAGAACTCCTGACCCTGGGGCCCTGAAATTCACAATTTTGGTAGAGGCACTCTTGCTCATCATAACTATGTACTTAGTTAATTTATTTGATAACCAGGAGCAGAGAAGAAGATTTTCAAAGAATTAATGCATTTTCACTATATAATCAATAGAGCCCCGCCCTAACACCGGAACACCTGACCCTGGGGCCATGAAATTCACAATTTTGGAAGAGGAACTCTTGCTCATCATAACTACGTAGTTAGTTTATTTAATAACTAGGAGCAGAGAAGAAGATTTTCAAAGAATTAATGCATTTTCACTATATAATCAATAGAGCCCCGCCCTAGCACCGGAACACCTGACCCTGGGGCCATGAAATTCACAATTTTGGAAGAGGAACTCTTGCTTATTATAACTATGTACTTAGTTAGTTTATTTGATAACCAGGAGCAGAGAAGAAGATTTTCAAAGAAATAATGCACTTTCACTATATGATCTATATAGCCCCACCCTAGCACCAGAACCCCTGACCCTGGGGCCATGAATTTCACAATTTTGGTAGAGAGCTCAATGCTTATTACAATCATGCCAACAATTTGACTGCTTGATGTCCAGGAGTGAAGAAGAAGATTTTAAAAGATTGCATTAATTTTGGTGGTTTTAGCCCCACCTCTCAGGCCCCAGGGGGTCAGGGACCATGAAATTCAAAATTGTTGTTTCCCTTTACCCATAGATGCTTTATACCAAATTTGGTTGAAATTGGTTGAGCGGTTTCAGAGAAGAAGCTTAAAATGTTCAAATGTTAACGCACGTCGCGCGACGCACGACGACGGACGAAAACGGATAGCAATAGGTCACCTGAGTAACTCAAGTGACCTAAAAATGATAACTTTGATTTTAGCAACACATGAACATGAAGTTTCCATTGTTCACAATATTATTAAAAATACTTGGTATTCAAGGGTGGATCCCCCCCCCCCCCCCGTCTGATTCCTTGTTTTTTTCTTTTGTAGATTAATTTTGCTTTTTAATTTTAATTTGTACGTAGTCTAAAATTTTCCTACAGGCAACACTTCATATAGCTGAATAATTTGTTTTACACAGTAACACACCTCTACACACTATGTATTAAGGAAAATATTTGGAATAATATTGCGTAAATATTAGATGAATGAGTCATACTTAAGAAAAAGAACTGAATAACATAATGGTTCAAGCGTTGGAAAGTAAGTCTAAAATTGATCAGGAAGGTGTGGTTTGAAAAAAAAATGTTATTTTTAATGGATTTTTTTCTTCAATAGTATTTCAACAGGCAATATATGCAACAGGCAGTATATATATATATATATATATATATATATATATATATATATATATATATATATATATATATATATATATATATATATATATATATATATATATATATATATATATATATATATATATATATATATATATATATATATATATATATTTGGGATGAAGTATATATGTTAAAATTTAGCTATTTTCTTCTCGGACGTCATAATTGTGTAAATTCAAAATTTAAAAGTTATATTATTGTATCATTGTAGAATCATTTACCGTTTGTTGTGGCCGAAAATCTTCGGTCATAGCGCTCAATTTTCCCAAAATATCGTGTTTTGTGTCGACCACGTGTCCACCATGTCCAGGTGAAGTCCACAGCACCATTATCAAAATGGAGCACAGGGCGCCCGTACAAATTACCTATAACTTCTCAGACTGGACATACGGACCTGTATCTAACTTATGTGGAGCAAAATTTTAAATGGAGCCGTTTAAGGCAAAATCGTCGCTTAGACTCATTTTCTGTAATACATAAGTGAGACAATGAACAAAGTAAAAAAAAAGTGTCGAATTTTGTTGATACAAATATTGCATACGATGTTCATTTGAATGTCTTATCAATTGTAATAGTGAACTTCGGAAATAATGCACTCTCAGCATATTTAAGCACTTATTACCAAAAAAGTAAATCAAATTCATGATAAAAAAAATAGAATAATCATTGGACACGATATTACATAATGATATTGTAAACCGGATACAGTGTTTATTTTTGCAATCTACCATTTTATTGTGGAATCTACTATTTATTTCACAATAGAAAGTGTGTAATAAAAGAAAAATGAAATTTGTTTGAAGCTCACTAACAAATGCTTGAACATCTTGAACACTGGCCTACATGTATATGTATAATGTAAATTTTCAGACTATACAAATAATTAATAACCTTTATACTTAATAATGTGTCTTTGAGTCCATGAACCGATGCTTATAATTGCAGACTCTTAGAACGCTCAAGGGGGGGGGGGGAGGGGGAAGGCCCACCCCACTCTTTCTAAGTGTGTTATTCTGCTATAATAGTAAATTTAAGGCGCTTGTTGGCCCCCAGTTTTTGTTGCTGTAAGGTCAAGCACTGGCTAATTCCAGGATTTGGACATATAATAGGGTTATTTATTTATTTATTTTGCTTGTCAGATTTTTTGGGAATCCCCCCCGAACACACACTCATACTTTTGAAAAAGGAATAAATGAATACAGTGCGAAATATGAAATAAGTTAAAATACAGTTCCAAAGGAAAATGCGTCGATTTGATGCATATTCATCAATCGTATCCGAGGTTTATGGAGCGTAGCTTAGGTCAGCCGAAGATTGCTGATTGTGTGTGCTGACATGTAACTATTTCACAGACTTTATTTTTTCATTTTAGAGAACTATCGAAATATACATGATCATTTTTTTTCACAAAATTACCTCCTCACTGGTTGAAATCCATACTTACCCCTTGATACGGGAAAAGTGCAATGTTAATTGCTAAGAGCTGTATCATCTGAAAGTGAAACTTAATGTTGATCCAGAAAAAAAAACCCAAATGCTTAATAATATGCATGCATTTTTGAACACATCTATAAATATATAAACTATATAAGCTAGAATAAATTCGAATTTTAAAAATGATGACATTTAAAACCAGAATTTGTCGCCTGCGTGGCGCAGTGGTTAGAGAGTTCGCTCTAGATTCGCGGAATTGATCCATACATCGCAGGTTCAAATCCCGCTGTTGAACGTGGAGACCGGTCCTTTGGATGAGACAGTATAAACCGAGGTCCCGTGTCGCAGTAGGTGCTGGCACGAAAAAGATCCCTCACTGCTCAATGACCATAAGTGCCGAGTATAGGTCAAAATTTGCAGCTCTCCACCGGTAAGTGGTGGCGTCTCCATATGAGTGAAAAATTCTCAAGAGGGACGTTAAACAATAAACAAAAAACAAACAAACAAACAAACAAAATTAACTACACACATTATATGCATAGATTAGTTATCAAATTGTTTGTCTATAATCAATTTGACAAAAAAAAAAAAAAAAAAAAAAAAAAAAAAAAAAAAAAAAAAAAAAACCGTAGAATGGCCATTTTTGTATGTATTATTTGCAATCCTGTTCGACCTTATACAAAATTTCGATATTTTCATGAAAAATTTAGTATATGACATATATTTTTATTATTTACAAAATAATTTGGATTCAGTTACAACTAAACTATAACAAGAAAGTGTGAATTACTATAAATTAACCATAATTACTCTAAAATTGCATAAATAAACATACTGTTACAATAGCATAAAATGAAAATAGATATACATGAATTAGTTGTATTACCTTCAGTGTTATTCGGTTGTGAGTTATGGAACAATTTGAAAACAAAAGACTGGAACATTTTGAATAGGTTGCAACATTTTATTGTAAAAGACATACAAAATTTTCAAAAAACATCAAGATCGGCCATTTGTGAAAGTATGCTCGGATTACACCCAGTACAAGCTGAAATTGATAAAAGAAAACTATATTTCTTTGGAAAGCTTTGCTGCATGGAGAATAATCTCCTTCCGAAGCACGTTTTTACGATACGAATGTTCGAGTATCTCAATCACAACCAAACATCAACAAAAATCGGTTTTGTTAGAGATCTTGTTTTTAATATCCAGAAATACATAAGCAATATCAGTTTTCCACCCAAAATATTTGGAAGAACATTGTAAAACAGGTAATTAATTCTTATTGCAATTCTTCATGGAAAGATTTAATTCACTCCGATCCAGATTTCAACGACTTCAAGTTTCTTCATACAACTGTACATTTGGCTTCACTTTGGACATATTCACTTTCAACAAACGAAATGCAAGTTGTTAAGTGCATTGCAAATCTGTGGACTCTTGTACCGAAGAAGAATTATACATATCAGTGCATTATCTGCTCGAAACCCTTTACAAACAGTTTTCAGCATGCCATAGCGACTTGTTTTATAACATCTAATGAAAGATCTGAATTTATGTTTGAATTATCATATGACTACAATGATGTTTATATAGATTTTGTCACATTAAACGAGTACAATTTTTACCTATCTGTTCTTAGGGGTACCCATGACCAAGTTTTAGACAAAAAGAAATTTATGTTAAAATGGTTTTCATTCATAGTATCTAGTGCTATACTATATACTATAAATGAAAAACATTTTAACATAAATTTCTTTTTTCTAACACGATAATGTGTATGATACACACACATGAGATGTTTTTATGTTTTCATATAGAGTATATAAGCAAATTGTACATGTCGCATTTTTTCTTTATTATTTTCTTTTTATATATTTTCATTGATGTAGATATGTTGTAATAGTTGTTTTGTTTATCAAATCTAAATGGAGGAAATAAATTGAATGAAAGTGAATTATTTTGAACGAAATCACATTTTTTAAAAAATAACTTGCATAATTTACAAAAAGTTTAGGTTAATTTACATGAAATAGCATATAATTTTGTAAAATAACCATAAATCTATTTTTTTTTTTGGCATAAATAACCATAAATTTAGAGTAATATGAATCAGATTAGCGTATAAGCCGCAAAGATAAGAATAAATTTCCACAAATAACCATAAATTGGCATAGATTAGTATTAAATTGCATAAAAATGCATAAATGAGCAAAGAGTTTCATGAAAATAGCATAGATTCAATTTATTTACATAATTTAGCAATAAATTTGCATGCGCTTCCTAATTAAGCATAAATCTACATAAAATTGCCATTAAATTTCATGAATAAATAAAATTCTGATAAATTTACAAAAATTGACATAAATGTTCGAATAATAATATAAAATTTCAAAAATTTGCATAAATATCCTTAATTTGTTTAAATAAGGATACACTTACATAAATTTACATAAATATGCATAAAAGTCCTTCATTTGCATAAATTAGCATACATTTACATAATAATTTCATAAAATGACCTTAATTTGTAGAAATTAGAATATAATAACATAAATTCTACATAAATTTGCATAAAATGGCCTTAATTTGAATAAATTTGCATAGTTTTGCATAAAATGCCCTTAATTTGCATAAATTTGCATAGATTTACATTAAATGCCCTTAATTTGCATAAATTAGCATAAAATGGCCTTATTTTGTATAAATTTGCATAGATTTACATAAATTAGCATAAAATGGCCTTAACTTGCATAAATTTACATAGTTAACCATTAATTTATGCTAATTTATGTAAATTAATGGCATTTTATGCAAATTTATTTAAATTTATGCAAATTAAGGACATATTATGTAAATCTATGCAAATTTATGCAAATTAAGGGCATTTTATGCTAATTTACGTAAATCTATGCAAATTAAGACCATTCTATGCTAATTTATGTAAATCTATGCAAATTTATACAAATTAAGGCCATTTCATGCAAATTTATTAATATTTATACAAATTTATGCAAATTAAGGGCATTTTATGTAAATCTATGCAAATTTGTGCAAATTAAGGGCATTTTATGTAAATCTATGCAAATTTATACATATTAAGGGCATTTTATGCAAATTTACATAAAATGATTAATGTATGATACTCTATGCAAATGAAGGAAAGTTATGTTATTGATGTAAATTTATGCAAATGTATGTTCATTTATGCAAAATAAGGAAATTTTAGGTTAATTGATGTAAATTTATTTTATTATCCTAAATATACAATCTGAAATTTTATGCAAATTTAAAAAAAGGGTGTTTTTTGGGGGGGAGGATATTTATAAATAAAGCTATGCTAATTCATCTTTTATGCATGTTAATTTTATTCAAATTTATGTAAATTTAGGTGAATTTATGATAGTATATGTAAATTATAATTCTATATGTCAGTCACTCATAAATTACATATCATTTTTGTGAATTTATGTTAATTGTTACATTATTTTTTTTTTTTTTTTTTTTTTTTTTTTTTTTTTTTTGTTATCATGTACTTTTTTGAGTTTTTACAAACTCATTGAATTTAATTTAAGGTTTATTTCAAACATCCGAATTTCATCACTTTATTTATAGCATTTTTTAATCATGGAAATGTTCTAATTAATACAATGATATTTATCTTAAATAAATTACGAGTATTTTTTTCTATTTATTCAAATATATTATGAGTGTAATACTTCATAATTTAAATATTGAAAATAATTTAAAACTCTCAGAAGTTATCTTTGTATAAAATTCTAAACTTAATGACGAATATTATTTTTTTGTTCTTTAATATTTAATAAATATATGTATGTAAAATTTAAATACCTAAAAACCAATTTTGTATTTAATTTTTTGAGTTTCTAGGATCTTTTTAGTATTTAACTTCAAATTTCGAGAATTATTTAGCATTGCAGAATTCTAATACTTATTTAAAAAATAAATAAATTAAAAACCAAAAACTGGTGTTGAACTGTTTTAAAATTTGAAAACTAAAAGTTTTAGGAGTCTATATCTTCGAATTTCAAAAAGCGTTTTACATGTACTTTTTTTCAATTATTAGCTATTTACCTAAATTATATATACATGTATCAAACATCCAAAAACCAAATTTTGTATTTCTTATTTGTTATATTAATTTTTAAAATACCTTTCGTTTAGAAAATTTAGATTATGTACCTATCTTATCTGTTGATATTTTTAAAATTTACTTTATACTTGAAGTTCATTAATTTCAACTTGCAAAGGGTTTTTAATTTTTTGGAAGCTTAGATTTTGACTCAAACGCTTATACCAAAAAAAAAAAAGATAAATAAATAACTATATAAAAGAATCACGATTCACTATTTCAGTTTATAGAATTTAATTTCAAATATTCAAGACATCAATCTTAATACCAGATTGGTATTTGAAACTCAGCAGGTATGAATTCAAGGTTCCAATTTAAATTCAAAATTGAGGGTACGTATCATTGCGTACATTTAAAAATTTTTCATTACCGGTACGTATCATTGCGTACATTTAAACATTTTTCATTACCGCTACATACTAATTACCTCTACAAAAAAGTATACGTTATCGCTACATTTAGAAGTATCCATTAAAGCTACATTGCCTCCTTCGTTAGGCAGCGGCTTAAGGACATACGCAACGTACCTTACCTACTGAAAATTGTTCAACATATTCTTAATTTAAAATTATAGTGTCATCAGATGTTCATAGACAAAAAAATCAAAATGCAATACCAGGGGATTTGAAAAGATAACAATTTATGAAAATCCTTGAATAATTCAAAGAAAAATATAAAAAAAAAAAAATTACTAAACATATATTCTAGATGTTTTGTTTATCCAAACTCGTTTTAGAAGAAGTGTACAATAGCATATATAGACATTAAAATGTAGCACACAGTTCCTTTAAGTACATATTGGAACTCTTCAATTCCAGGGAAAAAGACAATAAAGTTCTAACTACGTTGCGTATGTCCTTAATTACAGATTGCTTTAAAGTACATGTACAACATATACATGCATAAAACCTGTTTCCTCTGCCTACCACAAAGAGGTGAAAGTAAGAGTTTGAACAGGATTTTTTTTTTCACTTTTTTTAAAAAAATCCTATTTTGTTTCATAAAACATTTTGGAAAAGTTTAAAACCGAGAATTGTTCATATATTATTTATTTATTCGAATTTTATATCCATCAATGACTAATCTTACATTGCCGCGATTTTTCATAAACTTATCACTACACGTAGTACATGTAGCCATGACGTTCAACTGACGCTAAATAATTGTATTTCGACTACAGACTGAAGAAATCAAATGGGTAGCGGTAATGAGTGGTGATCGCCAATAATCTAATTGATTGAATTTCACTGTTAAGTTTCTGAGATGTAAAATAGCAAATATTATACATTGTAAAGCCAACTGCAAAGAAAGGGAAATATATATGAATAACGCTAATCTGCCTCGAAATATAATTAATATCTTAAGACCCACATTTTTCTGATAACCAAGGACCAAGGACCGACGAACATTGTTATAAACGACTTCAAGGATGATATAATGCAAGACAATTTAAAATGAAATAGTATAGGGTATTTAAAGATAAAAATGTTTACCCTCGAACTATTAAAAAAATAAATTTTAGTTCTACAGTGTACATGTACATAGCTCTCCCGCAAGCAAAAACACAGGCAATAGCAACAAGGTGGACATTTTAGAAACGGGAAATCAATGAAGAGCGTGTTTCATTTATTCGGCAAATGGAGATGAATAGTGTTCTTAACGTTTAATTCTTCAGAAACATTTTAATTCGTTTTTGTTTTTTGGGATTTAAATTATTTTATTTAAAAAAAAAAACATAAACAAACAAACAAATGACTGCACTTAACACTTGGTTCGGTTTCATAATTTATCCAACTTTATTTTTACTGTAATTCCAATAACAGCGTGTCACCTTGCTAAATCAAGCGTGCTACTTTGATTACCATAAAACTCATCGATTGGCTGTTTGCTTCAACTCATTGAATCCTAATTTGCATATTAAAGACAGAACCCACAATACCCAAGACAGTACTGACCAATCGCATTGAATGTACAAATATTCTCACGGCATTTGTAGTAAAAATTAACACGTGGTCAGTCAAAGCCCGGTTTTGCTTGTAATACCATAAGTGTCACATTGTACCATAACCGATTAGAGGTAAAAAAAAAAAAAAAACAAAAAAAAAAAACATATAAATTAGTTCAGCTATATGTAATCACCACCCCCCCCCCCCCAAAAAAAAAAAAACAAGCTTCTCAAAACTTTTATAATTCTCATATACATTAAACGGGATAATCTGCCGAAAACCAGTATACAAGTAAGAATATATTTATTACCAAATACTAGTATACGTATACACTCTAGCCTTTCTTCAACGGAAGATGCGGAACATCAGCTGAAAAAGTATTTTTGAAAGTGCATTTTTGAAATCTGAATTTTTATGTTTAGTTCGCTAATGGACAGAAATAGGGGTCAGAAAAAGTGGAAAATACGACGTCAAAACGCCATCTGCATATTTTTTTAATATTCATTTTAGAAATGTACTAGACTGGTAGATACATGTACCCATACAAAATGTATATGCAGAAAAAAATGTAAGGGACAGAATCTGGGATCAGTCACACTATACTAAATAATTATTTTTTTTTATTACTCTTCATTCCAGGGATTGGATCAATTACATAGGATAGTAATTGATTGAATTACAATTACTTG
Organism: Saccostrea echinata; assembly: GCF_033153115.1. Classification (NCBI taxonomy): domain Eukaryota; kingdom Metazoa; phylum Mollusca; class Bivalvia; order Ostreida; family Ostreidae; genus Saccostrea; species Saccostrea echinata. Next base: position 7,806,585 of record NW_026889765.1, on the reverse strand, counting down.
CCCAGTCCTTCAATTACTAGTAAATTATCATTACCATTACAATGACTTTGAATTGTAATTAAATAAATAACCCAAATTGCTTTGCAAATTAATGTTATTAATTACAAATGAGATTTTAGAAAACATGCATTCTAAATAAATAGTCATTCATAAACATTCCTTTAGATTCATATCAGATTCAGTAACAGCCTTTTTTCTTTTACATTATTTAATGTTCATGATTTTTTTTTTTTTAAATACTGTGTTCCCTAACCTATATCTCTCAGGTTCGATGGTTTTTCCCCCCGTCTCACCGAGGATACTTTTCATTGGGGCATATGTGACAGGAATAGATAGATGCCGACTACTATAGTAGCAAGTTTATTCATGTTTTACTTTAATTCATATGTGCTGCCAAATTTTATGTCATGTTTAAGTTTTTCAATATTTTATCTAAAACAGTGGATGCATTTTGCCGTGACGTTTCCTTTTTCAGTACTGGTATTGTAAGCTATCTCAGAAAGTTAGTATAATTCGACATACATGTATTATGGGTCAAACTACCAATAAATGCAAAATCAAAGCTAGTGTGTGTAAAAATATTTTTTTTTTTATTCCAGTGTCAATATGTACATCACCTTTGGGCACTAATTAGCTCCTGTTAATCACTTCTGGCACAAGTTGTAAACAGATATGGCAAACAAAGAATTACATGCAGAAGCCATTTGGTAATTTAACTGTCAATTCAGATACACAGAGAGATCATTTGGATTCGGAGTTTTAAAGAAAATGCATGAAATTGGAAGGCTTCTTATATGTTATCAGTCATGTACGTGAATTTAGTTCATTTCACTTTCATCGTTATCCAGTAAGAGTAGTTTAAAATGATTCAAAATCGTTCAGTACCCCTTCATTATACATTGAATACACTTAAATTATAACAAAAAAATGAATTAAAATGAAACTAATTGATTTAGAAAAATTATTTTCAAAATCTTTGGTATCAAAGTTTCCTTTTAGAGTTATCTTTCCTGTTACCCTGGTCTCAAAAACTACGCAAATGTCACTTTTTGTGTGAAATTTTCAAAAACAGAGTCGAGTTTTAAGTCATGATTAAACAGACCAAAATTAAATTGGTCTGCTATAGACAACTTTTTGTTTTTTGAGTAGGCCGATTTACATGTAAAATCGCGCATAATAATGTTGCTTTGTTGAAAACAATTAACCCAACAATGTCACTCAAGTTAATAAAAGATAATATTTTACAATACTCTAACACTCTTCAAAATATTAGTTTACAGGCCGAGTCAAATATTACCGACAAAGATCTGAGTATGACTCTGAAACGTGTCACAGTGTCTCACATTAGCATATTTACTCTACCAAATTTACAGGACACTCAACTATTTCTACAACATGTCAATAATAAAGACTCATCTACACTCAGATTTCATTTATGGATAAAATGGGATTCGTTTTTTTTTTTTTTTTTTTTTTTTTTTTTAATTTTTTTTTAATGGAAAAAGAGTATATCGCCACTCATAAAAAGGAACCCTCTGTGTTGTTGTTTCAAAATTTAAAAGTACTTCAACGAGGTGATAGCCATATAATGAATAATGCACCCACCCATCATAATATGTCTGAGGCGGTTCTCTGGAACTGGCTACCAACTAGTGGTGTTCAAAACATATACTTTTATTTCTCTCTACATATTCACTCGACTTGAATCCAGCCAAATTGTGCTTCATAAAAGTAAAAATATTATTGAAATCAGAAAAATATGTCTCACTTTTATCACAAAATATCAAAGTTGCTTTATGCACCTTTAATGAAATCACTGTTCACGACACATTGTCATTTTTCCGGGCAACGGAGTATATAGATGTTTAGTTCTTATTTTTCAAATGCCGAATAAACAATTTCTAGACTTGGTATTCCATTTAATATTTTATTCCCTGTTTACCTTCCATTTTCACATATGCAATCATACAGTAATACCAGATTATAGAAAGAAAAATACAAAAACAAAACAGAAACAAAAAACAAACAAACAAACAACAAAAAGCAAAAAAAAAAAAAAAACAAACAAAACAAAACAAAACAAAACAAATACAAAAAAAAAAAAAAAGACACGACGTGTTACTTTTTACTACAATTAGTTTTTACTGCAAATGCCGTTGGAGTATATTTGTACATATTTATTCAATGTGATTGGTTAGTACTGTCGAGAGTATTGGTGGTCCTGTCTTTAATATGCAAATTAGGATTCAATGAATTAAACCAAACAGCCAATCGATGAGATTTATTTTAATCAAAGCAACAAGTTTGATTTAGCACGGCGACATGCTGTTATTGGAATGATAGTATTAATTTGTCAAAGAATTCAGTCATCTTGAAGTCGAATTTGATAGCCAAAATGGTTTAAGTCTGATAAAATTAAAAAAAAAAATTATAAGTTTTATTTTGCCCTTAATGATTTGCGAATTTTGATAATTGACATTTACATGTCTTTGATTGAAGATTAAAAAAAGGTTGATAAATATGCGTGAAAGGCGGAGCAAATACTGTAAGAATGGGTGTAAAATTGACTTCAGCAAAACAATGTATTGCATACATGTATTATAAGACGAAAGGGGGCGCTATAAGGGTGGCAAGTTAATTCGTTGCTTAACAATTTAATCATTTCCCCAATTCGTCCTACAATAACAAATATAAAGAAAGGCTGATGGAATGTTTAAAGATTAATTTCATGTCATATTAGCAGGGGTATATTCTAGTAAAAACTTCCAACAATCCTGAATAATTTTCGATTTAGACAATTTTAAAAGTCTTTTCTGCAGTGTTACTGGCAGATTCCGCAGGAGGGGGGGGGAGAGGTCTGGACCCCCTCAGATTTTCAAATATGAATTTTACACAGTAAAACAATCAAGAAATAACCTTGGACTCCCCTTTCAGGAGTTATGGACCTCTCGTAAATAAGTAGAAGTGTCATATAAATATTTGAAACAGCTTATCAACGAGAAATGTCCATTAATACTCCCCCCCCCCCCTTACACACACACACACACACACACACACACACACGAAAAATAGGTATTTTGCGTTTGGATGACTTTTTTTAGTGGACATGAACCTCCCCCCTCATTTAGAAAATGTCCTGGAACTTGAAAATGTATTGACAGACACATTCATGTCTTTGTAAAGTACACATTAGTTTGTATAATTTATACGGAAAATTTAAATTAAAAATTATTTTAAGTGATCATGTGTTAAGTGTTTTTTATATCTTTTTTCTTCAAAACAGATGACTATTTTTGCGCTTATAAATAATCATTAATACATTTTATAATATTTCGTCAGATTTAAGACTAACACACGACTAGGAAGGGGGGGGGGGGTCCTCCTCTTTGAACCCCTCATTGAGTTTGTATACATTAATCAGATGATTCTACATATATAGAGGCAAACACATCCCAGAAGTTTATGAAGCATTTTTTGTTGGTTTTCATTGGCACATATAGTTTATTCCATGCATCCCTATTGAGACAAAATGAAATTCAGAAAAAAGGCGTCCTTGCCTCCCAACGATCACAATAAAAGACCATGGGGGAAAAAATCTAGTCTTCATGCATGTAGCACCGTTTTTGAAAGAGGCACTCAGAAAAATAATTGACACTTTCATCTGAAAAACCCGGAGGGGGTATGGCTCTTACTTTTTCACAAGTCAATTTTTCGATCCATAAATATGATGGATTTTGGTACTAAATTAACAGTAAAAAATTATGTTCGAGAAAAAGCGGGAAGGGGGAGCCCCCCTCCGATACTACGTGCCTGGTCTTTACGCTACTTTATAAAACTGAAAAAGCTTTCGGGTTCTATTCCCTCGGCACCTCTCCGTGCGCAGGAAATAGGTTTCTTTTTTTTTGCCTGTCAAAGAATTTCTGGATTGGAATTTTTTGACTGGGGTGAACCCCGCCCCCTTTGGAAAAAAAAATTCCGAGATCCGCGCCTGCCCTCTGTATTTACAAAGAGCGAAGCTTTGTGTGTTTAGATATAGGAATACCCCGTTCTTTTTCTGTATTAACCTATCTTATTTGTAAACAGCTTAAGAGACCGTTTAAAGGCATAATATGCATGCATATTACAAAACTCAGTTGGTTAAGGATCTTTTATATCTTTGAGGCGAAATAACTTGCCACGCTTATAGCGCCCTCTTTCGTCTCAATATGCAACCTTGCATAATTTACAAATCACGAAAGTACAATATTTACATTTCACAAGTTGACAAATCGCAAGTTTACGAATTACACGTGATCATTGACATAACTTGCATTTACATCTTACACTTTTCAAGTTATGTTGGATAAGTTACAATTAACAAATTGTGATTGAACAATTGACAAATTATAAAATTATGATTTACATTCTACTAATTATGGTTGAATTGTGTACATTTTGTGAATTACAGAGTTAGAATTTCGAACCCGTTGGCTTTCCATAGTTTTCTATATGTGCAACCTATAAGAAATTGACCCCCGTTGAAAAATGATCCCCATCCCAACAGAGTGATACAAAGTTCAAAAGAGATGATTGATGCTAAGGTTTGGATCTCAACGGGTAATTTTCTTGCTTTTTTTTTCTGAGTAACACTTTGAGTTGAAAGGTAATATCACCTATTTATTCGAATTGTTGATATCATATTTTCAAATTGGTGATATCACCAATTTGAATTAGTGATATCACCTACTTTGCATTTCTTATAACATTAAAAAATGAATGCTCCCATTTAAAACACCATTTGTTTTCAATTCCTGTGAAGTTATTATAAATTTCACTTGCAGTCAGTTCTGCTATATTTATTGGTACATTCTTTCTGTCATAATATATCTGTGTGGAAAAAGACTGAACTTTTTACTTCCTGCATGGAGTAAAAGTATGTACTATAGTCTTAGGAGCAGTTGTTATTTCATACTTGATTTGAATAGGTGATATCACCTATTCAAATAGGGGATATCACCAATTTAAAAGCTGAATAGGTGATATCACGAATTCGAATTGGTGATAACACCAATTGAATACGTGACTCCAGGTTATTATACTACGGTGGTCATTATTCGTCTTTACACCGGTAAGCACAAAACACTTGGCTGAAATTTAAATTCACCAAACTCTCTGCAAATCTGTATGACGTTTATAATTATTAGCAAAAAGAATATTGTTACCTCTTTTCTAGAAGGATTTGCTAAGGCAATAAAATGTGAAGAGCAGACAGGGAGAATTATTTACCCGAATACTTTCTCTAAAAAGTGCGGGTATTACATGTATTCGACATTCTAATGATAGATGTGGGTTGCGATAGTAAAATGAAGGAATGACCAAAGTACAGAATTACCTTGGGATACTAGTAGTTGGTTTTAATGTGAATTCAGTGTCTGATTACTTTTAGGGAAAGAAATCATGGGTAATAAACGACACATAAACATGTTTTAATGTAATAATCACAACGGTATTCTCTGAGGGGTGATATACACGCAACATATAGATTTAACACATGCTAATTATTCAAGCTTCGATCATCTTTGACTGTCTAACATAGCAAAAGTAATATACTGAAAAACATGGTACTACTTTTCAAAATTATTCAAAAGATTTTGAATTTGATCTTATAGATATATAAACATAACTATGGAAAAAAAGACAGATTAACTAAGTTAAAGTTGATGCATGAGTGTCGCCATACTTTGTGGTAGATATGAAACATCACTATATAACATCATTTAAAAGGAACAAATTGAAACAAAGGTTGTGTTTAAGCTTATCATTTGTACATTTCATTCAATAAATGTTTTTCTTCATATTTGCATGAATCAGAGTTTTACAGTTTAGTTGATCCTCCATCGGAACATCCACCTTTGTTCATGTCAATGTACCCACTAACATTTTTGGATGCTGCAAAGGGATCTGAAACAGCTAACAGATTGGGATTACGGTTATTGCTAGCCTTTCTTAACAAGACAGGGGATTCTGAAACTCCCTGTTTTGTTTCTTCAAATATTGGAAAGTCCTCTTCAACGGTTTCTGTAATTTCAATTGCGACAGGCACTGGGGTTATATAACTATCTCTGTTTGATGCAGACATGCTTTTGGGGGGCAGAGTAGAATATTTCGTTCTTTCCTTATCCGAGTGCTTGATTAGTTCATACTTTCTTACGTCACTTTTCCTATTATTGGCTGACCTGCAATTCATTGGGAGTGAGGGATATCTTTTCCTATCCTCTTCTGACTGGTCAATTAGTTCATATTTTCCCATATCGCTCCTTCTGCAATCTTGTGACGTGGAAGGAATTCTTAAATCGTTTATTTCGCAGTAGGTATTGTCATTTCCTCTACTGCTCACTATAGAATCTCGTTTCTCAACCTTTACTTTCCGTTTTCCTCTTATCAGTGCAATGATCACAATGATGAGCAACAGTATGACTAACCCACCGATGACAGACATGATAATGATGTTCAGAGAAATGTCTTGGGAATCTTCAGCCTTCTGTGTGTCTTTGATAACTTCTGAGTCCATTTTCTTTTTGCTTGTTACAAACCTCTTCGATTTGTTTCTGTCATTCCATATACCATACCTCGTTGACTGGTCGTCATTTTTGTACACCATAGTTATAATAGTTACTGATTTTGTTGTTACTTTCCTTGATGATGAGGTAAGTGATGCAGAGTCTTGTGGACTAGTTTTCTGTACAGCTTTAAAAAGATACAACAATTAAGCACATATATAGATACTGCTTGTCTTTATTAAAACGTTTCTTTTGGTAAATCATGCATATATATTTAAATTAACTTTTAAGGAAATATCGCTTATAATGAATTTGTATTTACCCATTACTCATACTATAAAATTTTCTTATATGTATATAAAGAATTTTGCATAAAAGGAACGAAAAATTCATGTCCCAGTTTTAATGTAAAATGACAAAATATAACTCGTACAAGTTGTTACTTCTCTGCATCCAATTGCCGGATCACATGCATCTCTTGAACAGTTACAGTATCCTTCAAGACACCGTTTTCCATAATTTGGATATTCACAGTTCAACTTACAACTGGGTCCAAACTTTCCAGCTGGACAATCTGCAAAATGGGTTTGAAGAATGCTAGCCTACCGTATATATACTCGCCTATAAATCAGTTTTTGGGAATTAAACTTTGGTCCAAAACTCTTTATCCGACTTATACGCGAGTCATAAAAAGACTGGTATTTCAACAGGTCAATCCCTTAACTTAAAAAATACAACCGACTTATAGGCGAGTATATACGATACATATGAAATATCTGACAGCATCCAGTAAAACAGAACATATATTCATGTTTAACTTACCCACGCATACTCCATTTTTAAGATAATACTCAGGACAGCATTGTGTTGTGGACGATGAATCCCCGGACCTAGCCACGGCCAAAAAAAGAAGTCCATAAAGGTTTACTTCTAGAGTGCATTATCAACATGCAAATTTAGATTGCAAGATTTTGACAGATGGCTTTGCTGACAATATGTTATCATTGTTGCAAACATTAGTTTCTGCCTTAGAAAATTGTTATTATACTTACAAATTTATCCCATATAAAAATATTCATCTGCATAGAGGTCTAAGCAACACTTTCAAAATAAGTGACTCACATTTTTTATGAAGATTATACATATATTTGTTGTTTACTTACTTTCGGCAACCTTCCAGATATCTTACTAAAGAAATAATGATCAACAAAGAAATCTTCATTTCTTTTAAAATGAACAATTAACAGGTTTAATTTTCCCAGCTCGCCTCTTTAAGTTTGGACAAGGAAATAAATCATGTATTAACAACTGGTGACTGGAATCGTACAACAACATCAACTACGGGTCAGCTGATCTCGCTTCCTACTTGTATGTAAATCTACTTAACTAATGACACATCCATGCGCGGATCTAGAAGGGGGTGGGGGGGGGGGGGGTCCGGATCCCCCTTGAATTTGCAGAGTTACTAAAAGTATATACTGAAGCAAATAAAAAATGCCCCCCCCCCCCCTAGAAAACGTGGACCCCACTATCATCACCATGAAATAGGGTTTTTCACCTATGGGTAATGGATTTTACGTTTTTGTTGTTGTTGTTGTTGTTTTTGTTTTTGTTTTTTTGTTGTTGTTGTTTTTTCTTGGTTTAATACGTTAGAGAAGGGAATTTAGGTTTTTTTTTCTGCTTGTCAAGAAATTTCTGGGTAGAAAATTTTTTTGGACTGGGTTGACCCCCCCCCCCCCCCGGAAAAAAAATTCCTGGATCCGCGCCTTATATCACTCTCCTTTTATATTCAAATTATTGAGTCCTCTGATTGTGTTTTCTAGGGATAATTTTAACTAATAACTAAGGATAAATTTACAGCCAAACATTTTTCGCTTCTTATATTATGGCATGTCAAACGTTGCAATATTCGATCTTTTCCATTTGTATTGTATAACTTTCCATTTGTATTGTATAATTTTTATTTGTATTGTATAATTTTTCATTTGTATTGTATAATTTTTCATTTGTATTGTATAATTTTCAATTTGTATTGTATAATTTTTATTTGTATTCTATAATTTTCCATTTGGATTTTATAATTTTCCATTTGGATTGTATAATGTTTATTTGTATTCTATATTTTCCATTTGTGTTGTAAAAAAAATCATTTGTATTGTATAATTTTTCATTTGTATTCTATATTTTCCATTTGCATTGTATAATTTCTTATTTGTATTGTATAATTTCTTATTTGTATGCGATAATTTTTCATTTGTATTGTATCCGAGGATTGTTTATTTATTTCGTTACGAAGGATGTCATTGGTCATAAAATTTAGTCTGTATTTATAAAGGTCTCAGGTGCCCATCACAAACTTAGTCTGGTACCCTTCCCACAATTCCGATCGCGCACTCTCTACAAACACAAACTCGGCTCCTCTATTTGCGGTGCATGCTAAGGGACGACCATTTGATTCTCGGGGGGTGTCGAATCCGATTATTCATTTTCATTCTCTCGCAGGAGAGAATATTTATTTCCAATATGACCAGAGACAAGGAGAAAAACAAAAAGAAGAAAATCCGCCCAAACCCGAAAACTCAGTTTTTTGGGGGTGGGGGTAGTTACCACCACTCAAGGTCAATTTATTTATTTTCTCAGTCAGCATTCCTAAGGACAGATTATTTATTTGCCATCTACCAGCGCTCCCTTTTTAGAATCCAATGACCGTCTAACATGCACGCAAATACATATGCCGCCGAAATATGGCTGAAATATTGCCGACTCGGCGTTAAACAATAATCAATCAAGCAAGCAAGCAAATACATATGAGCCCAGTTTGCTTTGAGCATCCGGAACATCTTCAACCCGATACAGGCTGAAACTTGACCAATGAAATCCTTCGTAACGAAACAAATAAACAATCCGCGGATACAATACAAATGAAAAATTATCGCATACAAATAAGAAATTTTACAATACAAATAAGAAATTATACAATGCAAATGGAAAATTATACAATACAAATGAAAATTATACAATACAAATAGAAAATTATGGAATACAAATAAAAATTTTACAATACAAATGAAAAATTATACAATACAAATAGAAAATTATACAATACAAATAAAAATTATACAATGCAAATGGAAAATTATACAATGCAAATGCAAAAGATCGAATATTGCAACGTTTGACATGCCATATTATATCATTACTCGTATATTGATAGAAAATCATGAAAAAATTTCAGGTACATGTATCTATTTGTGTCTCGCTTCGTAGAAAACAGTTTATCAAGTATGTCTCAGTAGCTTTTTTCATGGAAAGAGGACATCTCGACTTTGACCTTTTTAAATGAGGTCTATTTCGGGAATAGATAACAATGTTGTGCTTACTCTCCGCACGTCTGAGTCCCCGGTATATTATACAGGAGCAAGGAAATGAAATTATAGCTAAAGAAATTCGTGTCCATGGCAGTATGAAGTAGTAATATTGATACAAGTATGAATCATCAAGAAAAATAGAATGTTAATTATTAGCCAAAACAAGGCAATAACGTGGACTTACATTATCCTTTACTGTTGCGTAATGTATTTAAATAAGATAATGAAAGTAAGGATGTACATGCATGTATTATACTTCATTCTACATGTACATCTTTTAAACTTATTTAGAATATATAACAAGGAAAACTATATTCTTGATTTGAATTAAGAAAGATAGTATTTTTTGTTCTTGTATAAAACACTATGGATACATACCTTTATATGGTTTACAGAAGATATATGTATTCTGTGTTGGGCACAAGGAAAAACATATAGTACATCGATTAACATCTGGATAAACTCACAAATTTCCTCGTGAGAAATGACAAGATACATAATCGCATATTGAGAGAGAGAGAGAATGCACATTTTTGCATGGCAAACCCCTTCCCCTAAGAATACAATGGTCGTCCCCTTATCCCTTAAAGTTATTTAATTTGGTTATAAATTGTATTCGAGATCATAACAAAACATTCTTTTTTTCCTCAAAATCTTTATGGTGCATATTCCCCGCTTCAATTGAATACAAACCTTACACGTGGACGTAAAATTTAGAAAAAGGGGTTTTATTAAATACAAAACATACTAGTAGTCAACATTCAATCTGCATACATGAATGAATGAACTAAGAAAGATTCAATAAACTAAATATATTTCCAGATGTAACCTGTTTCATCAAGCTCGAATTAATGAACTGCGTTGCAATGAATAAAAGAAGGGAGGGAGTGTCTAACAATAATAGCACGGTAAAGTTTTGAGTTTGGTTTTGATAAAATATAACGTAAAAACATTTTAAAAGAAAAATATATTTTCAATCTCGGAAGTTTTTTTTTTTTAATCTGCAGATTGTCAATGTACAAAAACAAATCTGCTCATTAGCACAATTTGCTAAATCCAATGCAGATTTTTCGCTTGGTTTTTGTGGCAGTGCATGGCCATAGGAACCATGCCCCCCCCCCCCCCCCCCCCAATAATTTTGCCGATATATAGAATACTATAGAAAACGCTTGTGCCCCGGCAATAATAGCGTCTGATGACCTTTTTTCCTTGTCAAGGAATATTTGGTAGTAATTGATAGTACTCCCCCTCCCCAATATAAAATGTATGGTTGTTCCCCCAAACTGAAATTGCTTCCTACGGGCCCGCAGTGATTAGGTGTGCAGACTTCTCTGTCGGCGTATCTTACCGGTACTTGTTAATCACTACAGGATTTAAGATATCATTTTGATGTACTTCTCTGGTACTAGAAAATTGTATAAACGTTACAGAACAATTTCAAAAGTCAACGTTCTGTATGCAAAATGTATAAATATTCAAAAAATAAATACATGTATTGAATTTTAGCGAAAATGTAAAATTGTTGAGGGAAAATTAAAAAAAAAAACAACAACAGAAGCTCCAACACAGTTAGTACCGGTACATAGTGTTATTACTGTACATGGCTAATTTTCGCGACACCTGCTTTTCAGGAGATAGACACATGTGTATTTGGTATTTATAAACAAGACAATATTATCAAGAATATTGGAAGTTGATTTACATAGCGTAGTGTTCAATAATACAAATATACACGATACAAATAAAAACGAGAATGAAATTTTCGTCAGCAGATGGTCTCGCGGAATCACGCAAAATAAAATTATCACGCAGGAATGTATTAACGTTATTACAGTACTACTTAAACTCACATTTATCACAAAACTTTCCTATCAAACATGCCTTATTTTGAAATTAAATTACCCCAAATAAATCTAAATTTACTATAATGTTACCAAAAAATGGAATTTAAGAGCTGTGAAATGCAAGTCGATAAAAAACCCAATTTCTCCGCGGATCTTGGGCTTTTTATTACCTTCTAGATATTGTATGTGAAATTGGAGATATTCCCTTATCAAATTGTAAAGTTAACTTCATTTTAAATCAGGATTACTTAATATATGTACCGTGAATACCTTTAAATAATTTCCCACATATGTTATATAAAAAGTGAACATAAGAAACAGGAGAGGTAAGCATCCCCTCTCGACCTGTCACATCCACCATGAGTCCTTTGTATTGATCAGGTACTCTGAATAATCAAGATTAATAGTCAGGATTAGTATAAAACAATAGTCCAACTATTGGTCTGAAACATATACTTCACTCACTCCTATTATTTTGCTAGAATTTTTTTTCTTCAAAATGCGACATTCAAAATTATGTTTCTCTCCTCTATTTTTAATTTTTTTTTGTCTTCGGTCTAAAATGCAGCTCTGTCGTTGGATAATGTGCCTGTTACTGCCTGTCTACAGAAACATGTCTGGTTGTTTTGTCACAATTTGGTTTTATTTTAACATCTCGTAGTATACGAGAGTTGTTAGAAAAGTTTGCGGACACATTGATTTACTTTACATTACATTTATTTAGTACTTTGAAGAATGACGTATGTCTAATTAAATTACCTTCTTTTGTTTATTAGTATGTAAAAAATCAGACCCATTAATAAAAAAAATTTGAAAATATACAATGATTTTTATGCGGTCATAACATTCACGGAGCAATCACTTGACGCTATATGACATGACAACCCAAACCTGCTAAGTATTTTTGCATTTCTAAATATCTTTTTCTTTCTTTCTTTCTTTTTTTTTTTTTAAGACTTTTCATGTATTTTTTCCAAATTAAAAATTAAATATCTCTATCAAGACATGCTACTTCTTTTCTAAAATGTATTTTTTCGTGTTTCGGATATAAATCAATGTCTTTGCGGTTTAGCAGTCAAGCACGGAAACAATGCAAAATCCATAGGCGAAGTTTTAGTCCATGAAATAGATGAGGAATTAGCCTGGGGTATCGCAGGAGATGATCAGCAAAATTGTCAAATTTTCCATTCTTGCAGAGCTACTACCATTTGAACACTTTGGTCCTAAATACTTGCTGGTAATCACCAGCAGGCTCTAAAACATTTTTTATCTCTAGAACCTTTTTTGAGATTCCTAAGCTTAAAAACCTATGAAACTCGATAACATTGGTGTAAAATTTTGGAATAATGATTAAGTGAATATACAACTAATATTTCTATTTAATATAAAAATTGAGCATGTATGAGTTGGGGAACATAAAATATAACAATGTGAAATCCATAGTAAAAATGCTTTGATTTACTATTATAGTAAATACATTTATTTACTCTAGTTTAAAATTTAATTTTAAAGTAAACTATAGATAACTTTAATTTTTTTTACTATTATCACCTGCATTTGGAGTTTATATCTCCCAGTTGATTTGATACGCAAGCGTATGCTCTACGTACTAACAATTTCTAAAACGAGACAAGCTATTGCCAAATAAGTTGATGATACAAGGACTTCAACAGTTTCCTTTAAAGCCAGCATTTTGAAAATTCTATGGTCGATACACCTTGCTATTGTTAAGTCGAATGTTGACTGACTTTTTTCCATACAAATTGTTAGGCCATTTTTCACAATGAATTCTTTACGGATTTTTCCGTTTGCCCGATTATGACAAAGAGTAAACAGATCAAGCGTGTGACCAGTCGACAAGGGATGCTAAGTCCTGCATGGTACATGTTCATCATCTCAGCTCTGATGTTTTTAGAGGTCCATGTTTGCTCTGCTCCCATGTGATTTTCCAATGAACTTTTGAGCTTGATTACTGTTCGTTATCTTTATATTTCACCTATTGTGTTTTCAGCACAAATATAAATTGCACAATAGATACGTCACAATGACTTTTGAGGAAAAACTGTTATCTCAATTTTTTCTTCATCATCCGTTTCATATTTGGATATTTTATTGATTGTGGCCAACTACATGTAACATCTAAACTTTATAACAAACATGAGGACTTCCAAATTGGCTTTCCCATCGGCAACTTCTTACATGTATTTATGTGGTAATGTTCAACTATCGCCTGCATATGGTATTTAAGTGTCCTTTTAAGCAGAGGCAGGATACTGGTGAAACAAGGGATGTTACAGGGATACTCCCGATTTGTTTTGTAGAAGTGGACTTTTGATTACTTTTCTTAATCTCCATATATGATCTCAATCAAAGTTAGAATTTCCAAAATTCGTGGTCATAATAATAAACTTGTTAGCAAATACATTTATTTTTCCATTTTTTTTTTTATTTTTAAGGTTATACATTTTGTAATTTTAAAATCTTAATGATAAAGAGCTAGGTTCACTTTATGCATAAAATGGCCCTGTCCTTATATCAATTAATTGACTATCATCCTCTGTCCCATTTCATATATCAAAATAAAGTAGAGACTTTGTTCTTTCATCTTTAACAAAATTTCTTTTTCACAATCCAGATATTGGATAACAGGCATTGAAAAAATGCAATGTTCTTGAATTTTGCAGAAAACATCCGTATTTGACTATCTTTAGCAAAGAATTAAAATATGAGCACAGCCCACTATCCAAAAATTAAAACATGTTTTATGACCATTAGAAACAGATCTTTCTTTATGTAATTGCATATTTTGGATCAGAGGTTGTGCCCTATATGAAATATCGAAAAAATACTTCACCTTTGGGCCATTTTTAAAGGAATTTACAGTATATGGGAAAAAAGACGCATTTTATGACGTCATAATGCATTGACTAGAGAGAAAATTACGTCATGTTCAATAAATACACGGTCACCAAGGGACCAAGTGATAAATACTGCATTTTCAACCAAAACTGAGCAGTTTCAATTTTTCAGAAATTCTCAGGGCCAAAAAAGGCCCTAGGTGGCTCTTGCTCTTTACAAAATTCCATGAAGGTCATAACTATTATATACGGAATAAAATACAATAGTATGGTGCCGTTGAACTCAGAAAAAAATATATCATTGTTAGGGCAACTTTGATATATGTTCTAAATTTTGAAGTTCAGCCTTAGCTATAGGTATTCTATCCCTGTTCAATAATATTTACAGGAAAGATATCCAGAAATGAAACTTAGGAAATTTGAAATTCAGACAGAAATCAGACGGTAGGCATGATAGAAACTTTCGTTATGTTTAACATAGATTGGCTATGATAGGTAAATGGCTTTCTTTACCTACTAATACATGTATTTCCTTCCTGTTTCAGGATTTTTTTAAAATAAAAATTTTCAAACAGCATTGTGACCCTAAAATCTATCTAAGAAAAAAGGAACCATAGAAATTATTTTTCACAAATGGATTTTCTTTTATATATTGAAGAGAACTACTATAACAACGACTAAATTAGTACATTACTAATATCGATGCTTGTTAATAAACCTAAACTGTATTGTAATTTTCGTTTTCTGTATTATCATCAGTGTAAAATATTTCTGAAATTGTTGTTGATATATATATATATATATATATATATATATATATATATATATATATATATATATATATATATATATATATATATATATATATATATATATATATATATATATATATATATATATATATATATATATATATATATATATATATATATATAATGCTGTCTAAATGCTTGAAGACATCAGCTTTCGCTTTTAAATTAAAACAGAATGTATGAGCAGGGAATTGTATACTCTTCATTGTCAAAAGATGCGCTGATATTTTGATCTGAAACTAAAAATATTATCATATTTACGAAAAATATTTTTTAAGATAATTCTTACTGGGAATCTGAATTTTCAGCTAAATCTAGATTTTGTATCAGGATGTAACAGAAAATTACATGTACGATGAACATTCAGCGTCACAGTAGCCAAGTACAACTTGTTGTATTATAGTTCCTTCCTTATTTATGAAAACCTTTATCAGAGATACAATACCTAAAAAAAAAAACAGAAGATAAAGAAGAATCCTGGTGTTATAATTGCCAGTCATTCGAACAGGAAGAGTAAAGACAGATATAAGACACTTTTTCTAGGAAAAAATCAATTAAGTTATGCCCTTCCTCAGCTTTTGAAAAAAAAAAAGATTGGCCATAACCTCTAATATCAAAATTATTCATTATAGTTTTATTTTTATGACGTATTTGAATAAAACAATGCAGCCCATACAACATTAAATAAAGTTTAACTGCTCAATAATCGGTTAGAAATAAGATTAATGCAGGACTATTTCTTGTAGCGGAAGGATATTAGGAAGAAAATAGTGGAAATCTGCTGATCTGTTTATTTAAGGTAGAACCTATGTCGGAAAAGTCTTTGTCACAAGATTTTCAAACTTTTCAAAATGATAAATTAGCACTCGTTTGTCAATCAGATAAAAATATATGGTATGTTTCCTTGTTATTAAATGTAGTACAGCCTGTGCAACTTGGAATGATAATTTTACGCTGCGACTACATATTTCAGCCATTTTTAGGGGTACTGGTCATAATGAGAATATAGAAAATCACAACAATACTTCTTCAAACATCGTCTTTTATAGACTTTATCAACTGAACCGTATTAAGCAATATTATTCAAGAATAAATTCTTTTTTATACAATTGACATAAAAGATTAAGTCCACATTTCAACGATCATAGGCAAATGTGCTCAATATTTTTTGTCAATTTACCACCTAAATTTGTAAATATTTTTCAAAAGTCTTTGTCTGAATGTTTTTAATCCTTAATATCATGAAAGGGAATGCATGTCATTTCATGATAAATTACACACAATTTTTAACAGATCTTTAACTCGGAGGCATTTTTATCAAGATATTGTACTATTTAGATTTCTTAGGATTTTTGATTTCCTTCAAAATAGTTGCATGCCATTCACATTATCACAGTTGTGTAACTTGTGTAACTTCATTACATGAGACAGTCTTGGAGAAAGTACGGGGAAAAGTAACATTAGATTAATTATGACGTCAAAATGGATCTAGTATCAAAAAGACGGCCTAAACTGATTAACTTGATATGACGTCATACGACGTAGGTTCTACGTTAATATGTTGGGTATTTGGCCCACATATTTTTACTTGCAGAAATTTCCCATTATTAAGAGCGTATATTCCTTTTACATAAAGCAATAGTATTAATGATTCGTAAAGAGTTGTGGTTCACAGTACTTCTGTTATTAGAATTGATTTCTTTTGATGTTAGTCGCCCGCGTGGCGCAGTGGTCAGAGCGTTCGCTCTAGAGTCGCGGAGTAAGGAGTTAATCCTTACGTTGCGGGTTCGAATCCCACTGCGGGACGTGGAGACCGGTCCTTCGGATGAGACTGTATAAACCGAGGTCCCGTGTCGCAGTAGGTGCTGCCACGAAAAAGATCCCTCACTGCCCAATGGCCCTAAGTGCCGAGTATAGGTCAAAATTTGTAGCCCTCCACCGGCAAGTGGTGGCGTCTCCATATGAGTAAAAAATTCTCGAGAGGGAGGTTAAACAACATACAATCAATCAATCAATCTTTTGATGTTAAATGATACTATTAATTAAGAATAGTTTAATAAAGTGCAAAACTAAGAAAGTAACGATATGCAAGGTTTTTTAATATAAAAGCGTAATTGCCTTGAGTTTTTAATTTGGCAATCATCCAGTATGTTGCTTTTAGGCAACAATAGGACAGAACACAATGCACTTTAATAGAGCTAGACAAAAAATATATATACTTCCTTAAATACAGAATATAAAAATAGTATGTGACAAACAATCGGTGCATTAAATCATGAATTAGTTTATCATTTTATCATTTGTGAAAATATATTTCCACAAGAAATATGAATATTTATGGACTGAAATTTTAGTTTCGAACAAAATTAAAATTTTTATGGTGTTGACAAAATCTTGTTTAATTTTCCATGTATGTCCTTCTTTGTTACTTCTTTTTCCTTCTTTTTGTTTAGAAACAACGAAAAAAAAAACTCAAGAGAAAAGAATTAATTTGTCAATGTCCTGAGTAAGAACCCAACTCTTACTCAGCTACATGTATAATATTATCTAAAATAATCATATTGTTTCTTCTGAAGGATACATTAAAATTAAAACAATTATTCCTCTCTGTTAACCTGCAAAATAGATTTATTCTAACACCCCATTAGGTACTAGTATATATTTTGGAACAACGTGTGCATTGCACGAATATTATTGTTCTTGTAATATAAATGATTCAGAGAGAGGATGGACACCACAGAGTTGCTGGTGAAGAAAAGTGTACATTGAAGAGCAATGACCTTATTGAACATCGTTAAACGCAACAAGAACAGCGCAGGGTGATCATATACTGTCTTTTGTGTTTGATTATAAATCGGCAATAAAGGAACTAACACTTTCACACTTTCGTCAAATTTTATGTTTTGCCATCCTTAAAAAAAAAAGAAAAAAAAAACAAAAACAAAACAAAACAAAAAAAAAACAACAAAAAAAAAAAAAAAACAACAAAAAACAAAAAAAAAAAAAACACCTGCATTGTCTTGGATAGACCAGAAGTTGTTCGAGACATAGTAAGGGGTACTATACAGTATCACTTGGTTGCAATTGGTCACAAACTTGGAAATCATGCAGATGATGAATTTCCTTTTCTCTCGCAGAACAAAAGCTTGTGACTTCAATAAGAGCATTGTCATTTTTTAATTCACGGGTTGTTTAAAGTAGAACCTACGTCGTGTGACGTCATATCGAGTAAATGAGTTTAGACCGTCTTTTTGGTGCTAGATCCATTATGACGTCATATTTAATTTAATGTTACTTTTGCGGGGAAAGATATATGTATTAATCACTTTTTGTAAGTATTTGGGTATGTTCTTCATCATATCAAAGATTGAAAATATTCTGACAAAGACTTTTGAAAAATATTTACAAATTTAGGTGGTAAATTGACTCAAAAAATATTGAGCACATTTGCTTATACTTGTTGAAATGTGTACTTAATCTTGAATAGTATTGCTTAATACGGATCAGTTAATAAAGTCTATAAACGACGATGTTTGAAGAAGTATTTTTGTGATTTTCTTTATTCTCTTTGTGACCAGTACCCCTAAAAATGACTGAAAATATATAGTCGCAGTGTAAAATTATCATTCCAAGTTGCACAGGCTGCGCTATATTTAATAACAATGAAACATACCATATATATTTTTAACTGATTGATGAGCGAGTGCTAATTCATCATTTTGAAAAGTTTGAAAATCTTGTGACAAAGACTTTTCCGACATAGGTTCTACCTTAAGTTATTTTTAAAAGAAGTAATTAATGCTGTTGAAAATGATGAGGGAATAATACTGTGCTCATATCCCATGAAAATAGTTGTATTCTGGGCTATTCAACAACATGCGATTCCTTGCTGCTCTCCACGAAATCTTCTACATTGTTTTTGGATCTGCTTTAAACTTATTCTAAAACTGGTTTATGAGGAGATCTGTCCCAGATTTTTTATTCCACAAAATAACATATTTCTGAATAATATTCATGGTCAAGTGCAGAACTTATTCCTTAATCTATATGAACTGTATAAGACTGGAGTAGCATACCTTCTTCTTAGTTCCTCGATCAATATGGCCTTTTCCAACGATGAGCATTTGTTCTATACATGTATAACACATTATTAATATATATCTTTACTAAAGCAAAGCTCGTTGCAAAGCAACGAATAGGTCATCCGTCGGAGCTGTGTTATGTAAAAAATCTTGATATTGCAAAAATGATCTTGGGTCAAGAATTTTTAAAATAACTTGTACTTAACAAAGTGACCTTGCAATTGGTTCAAGGTCATAAAGTCTTCTAGGGTCCTAAGCAATATTTAATCCAATGTCTCACCAGTAAAAATGAGAAAAAAAGAGGAAAACGAACAGTGATCAATTTTAAAAAAATCAACAAGCAATGCAAATCTGTGAATAGGGCATAAAACACCGAGCCATGGAAAATACAGAGGTGGGATCAGGTACCTAGATGGCGGAAGGATTCCTTGTCAACCAGTCACTCCCTATGTATTGATCAGGTAGACGGAGCAATACGTAGTCAAATTTAGTATAAAAATATAGGCCTAACAATTGGTATGAAACACATCTGTCAAAATACGACCCAATGATAGGTTATATTTGCTAACAAGGATATTATAACGACCATAAAATTAACAAAATGCTGACGTTAAAGAGGTTGTTGAGATCCCTGTAATCCCTGTCAATAAGTTGCCTGTCTTGATTTAAAAATTGATCGTACTCAGAGCATGCTCTTGAGTATCGTAAAAGTTGGGAGACATTAGCATCATACGCAGGTGATAGTGGATTAATTACTAAATAAATAAGGAAAGTTTGACGGTATAAGGGGTAAAATCATCTCCTTTGTCATACGATCTAATAGTTAGTTTGGTCTTATCATCAAAACATTCAAATATAAAACAGTTGGGCAGTCTATGTGGTGTCTTTTATTTCGAATTCACTGGGATTATCGAGTCGACATATGGATGGAAGTGACTACTGTTCATTTGTAAAACGTTGACGATTCATCTGAACTTCGAGTTGAAGGCCACAGCAAGTGTTTTCTTTTTCTCACGTAGAAGTTTTTGAATATTTCCGCTTCATAGGAATTTAAAAAAAGGTCGGCTTATAAAGGAGCCAATTAGTGCCTACTGGATTTCAAACAGTTTGTTGGAAGATTTGGTCTCCAAAGGCTATATAAATGTTGTCAAAGAGGAACTCCAGCATCCTTTTATTTTTAACTTTAGAGTACTTGTTTGTAGAATCAGAGTGATTTTTTTAACAAAGTAAGCTTGTTAATGAACAATCATAAGATACGAAAAGTTTTTAAATCATCGTGAGGAATGGTTGCATGAAGTGTAGATAAGTCGTAATTTTGATGTTACTGACTTTTGAAAAAGAAGATAGGTGAACAAAGTCTGCGAAATGCCTTTAGCTTCAGACATACAAAAATCATATTTAATTTGTGAATTTAATATATTATTGAAAGATGAAATTATGACGAACAAAACTTTTTTGCGGAAATTATTTTATTAGTAAAAATTATTCTATTAAAAAAGCGGTATTCTTTGGGTTCAAACCCTAGCGATAAAAATCCTGAGTATCATTTTCCTTTGAAACTTACACACTTATCATTAATTTGCCTGTGATTTGACACTTGAATAAATGGACTTCAAGTATTTCGAATGCTTTGTCATAAAAGTGTATTTTTAGGCAAAGTGAGTCTTCCCTTTTCTTTTTTACCAAAAAAAGATTTTGTTCACCAAATAATGTATATTTTACGCATTCTTTGAGGATAAACTTTTAAAAAGTGGATCGAAGACCCACTCATATGGAAAAATTATGTCATAAATTAAGAAAAATCCTTTCTGCTTTCTTTGTGTGTGTATGTGTGTGTGTGTGTGTGTGTGTGTGTGTGTGTGCGCGCGCTATTTCATAGACAAATAAATTCAATCTTTCTGAGATTATTGCAAATGTGGAGATTTTACATAAAATATAACTTTAGTGTTAGATGAAATATCAAAGGAAATTTTGTTATACCCGCAATTTCTAAAGAAAGTCCGAGTAAATTGTTGTTACCCCGGTCCGTCCGTGTCTATTTTCTTCTTGAATTTCTCATTTATCAAAATTACAAGAGATTTTTTTTTCAAACTTCCTCTTCAGAAGTGTTTTTTTTTTCTGGGTCTACCGGCCTCCAAAGTCGAAATATCCATCCAATGATGTCATGGATACTAAAATATTCTGGAGTTATATTTAGGTTAGAACATAAAAAATACAAGAATAGCTTATAAAATCAAATTATACTTTGTACATAAATATATCCATTTCAA
Organism: Saccostrea echinata; assembly: GCF_033153115.1. Classification (NCBI taxonomy): domain Eukaryota; kingdom Metazoa; phylum Mollusca; class Bivalvia; order Ostreida; family Ostreidae; genus Saccostrea; species Saccostrea echinata. The sequence continues at coordinate 7,784,812 of NW_026889765.1, read as the reverse complement.
AAAATTTAAAATAAATGTTGACATCAAAGATTGCCTTCAAGCAGAAATGGACATGTAAGTATACATGTAATGAGATCAGTTTGATCATATTGAAGGCACGCTATCAATAAAATTTAAATGAAATGAAATTCAAAGAATATAACAAAACATTATTATAATTTTCTTCGCAGTGGAACACGTTTACAACAAATTTCGGAATTCACTTATGCTGCGTTAAATGAAAAGGTTGGTCTGCCAGAGTTGATCAACATGAGAAGAGATACAATGAATATTATGCACATGATAGAGGATCAAGTAAGACCAGCTTATCAAGAATCTGTTTTGTGCACTGGAAGTTTCAGAGAAGGATTTAGATTCGATGGGTCTGATGTAGACGCTATGTTCTGGCTAAAAAATCACCGTGTTATTTGGAATTTCTCACAGGCTAGTCTCTACAGCAAACACGATCCACTGATTCTATCTGACGATTCAGAAAGCCCACCAGGATTCACATTACTTTTGTTAACTGTAAATCGCATGAATCAAGTAAGGACAATTCCAGAAGTTATCTCGGCAACGGTTAGAAACAAAGACAAACTTTACATATCTAGTTCTCTTTACAGAGAGATTATGAGTTCGAATACACCAAAGAATTCCATCCCCCACGGTCCTTGTAATAGCTACAATGTAGGAGGAAAAGAGGTTGACATAGCACATTGCTTTGTCTCTAATCTCTGGCCTCCATCTGCATTGTCTTGGATAGATCGATGTACAACATGGCCACGGCCAGAAGTTGTTCGAGATATAGTCAGAAATGGATGTCACTTTGTAGCAATAGGACACAAACTTGGAAATCATGAAGACATTGAATGGAGAATTTCCTTTTCTCTTGCTGAACAAAAACTGGTGTACTCAATGGATCACTGTCAATTTTTAATTTATGGATTGCTTAAGATATTTCTTAAAGACGTAATTAATAATAGTGAAAGTATCGGGGGAAAATTACTGTGTTCCTATCACATAAAAACAGCTGTATTCTGGGCTACTCAACAAAAGTATCTACTTTACTGCAATCCTCAAAATCTACTTCATTATTTTTGGATTTGCTTTAAATTCATTCTGAAATGGGTGTATGATTGGATCTGTCCTAATTTTTTCATTCCACAAAATAATATGTTCCTGACTACTATATATGGTCAAGCGCAGAAAAACGTATTCCGTAAACTATATGCACTGTACCAGATGGGATTATCATGCCTCCTTCTTAGTTCTTCAGTCTGGCCCGTTATCTCACTTGCTATTAGCAATTCAAAACTCACTCTTCAAACTATAATTACTGAGGTAGAATTTGATAAAGCAGTTTTTTCAGAGACAACTAATATATTTCAGTTTATGGATAAATCTCAACTGCATCTCTGCCTGAAGACTATTTACAGGATAGAACAGTCCCTATGTCAAAAATTGACCCCGTGTCAAGTTGTCATGTTACAGAAATATTCAGCTTCCCTCCTTCAAAGTTCTGCTTTCATAGTAGCGGATATGTACAGCAACACAATTGTCAACAAACAAACCTATCCTGCTGATAAAAAGACATGTCATATGTTGAAATTAGCAGCTAAATTTGGATTCATTTCTGACATGGTATATATTGCAATGTATTATTACAGAACAATGAGATATACAGAGGCTTTACGTATTATTTAAATAATAAAGAGTAGGCTAGCACAGCCACATTTGACATGTAGGTTTAACGTAAACAAAAAGGCGTACACTAAGGTTGTTAGTGGATTTTCTATGTCTACAAAGATGAGACACGCTGTAGAAGGAGCGTGTCGTCTTCAGAGTGATATCTATTACATTGATGAGTTACTACTGGAACAGCAATCCGCCTTACAAAACAGAGTTCACACACTAACTATTCCATTTCACGTATTATTACAAGTGTTAGAGTTTCTGATTCACAGACATGTTGACACAGCGAAAACAGAAAGAGCTCTAAAGGATTTACACGTTCTTGTCCATCATGATGAGGGTGTGTATATCTCTAAAAATCTGAAAGGTATATCATGGAATATCCTTGGTTTCTGTCAAGAGATGATGGGAGATGACCAGTCTGCTCTATATTCCTACCAACAATCACTTACAGATTTATATAACCGTGAAATCCACAGTGCAACACGGGCCAGACTACATGATCTTTACCAAAAACCCGTGAGAACTAAATAGACTGCTTGCATGGAGTGGTAAAGATGCACAAAATGAAAACTACAGATCAATTAAATAATTTATAATAAGCAAATGATGTGTTCTGATCATGTTGAAAGGCAAAGTGATTCATGTCGGTATGATATGTAAGCTTGCAACATACAGTCATGTAAATCGTTTTGCACCTTACATTTCATTTCAAACAGAATTATTGTTTTTATTAACAGTATTATTGGCTGTGCTAATCTGTGTCATAAGACTAGTCAGCCTATTTTTCATAGGCAATTGTTATAAAATCAATTTAATCAATCTGCAGTCTATTGATATAATGGATTATTAGTTATGATTTTAACTTTAAATTAAAAATAAATTAATTTTATGAATAAAAATACTGCCACAAATAATAAATATAAATTAAAAATCAATTGTAGTTTACTTATTTCATTTACCAACCTCAGTACATGGTACTACTTATTTTAGATTTAGACTTATCCTTCATAGTTAGAACTCTTTAGTGTATTCATTAGTTTGTGAACTAGTTTGATATCTCACTTGATGACTTGCTAAGTTGAATAAATAAGTATGAATGAAATAGTATTTGGTAAGTAAATGGACAATTTGTAAAATATATAATGTATTAGTAAATGATTTGAATGAATATAAATATAGTGATCTATTTCAAAATAAACATTGATAAATTATAATTAGATCTTACCTGAAATGTAGATATTTGATATTGTAAAATTATAAGTAAATACAACTATATGATGTATGCTGCATGTTCAGATACTGTTTAGACAGAGAAGTTGTAACACCTATATTCATATACACAGCCTGAGTCCACAACTTGGTATATATAAATAAAATAATTATCTTATTTTGAGATTTAAGGAATGAATTTAATAGCTACCCAAGTTATACTGGTATAACCTGGGTTCGGGCAGTTTACGCTTTATAAACCGCGAAGCGGTTTATAAAAAAGCGCAAACTGTTCCTACCCAGGTTATACCAGTATAACTTGAGTAGCTATTAAATTCATTCCTTATAATTTAATTTTCCATCATTAAGTGTAAAAAAAAAAGTAAGACATTTCTCCTTAAAAAATGCCTTCAAATTGTACGTATTTTAAATGTAACGTCAAGCGGATTGATACGTTTTTGACGTAAGTCATTGTGACGTAGGCAACCCAAGTTATACGCTATATTCTATTTTTTTTTATCCAATGAAATGACGCGTTACAACCAAAATTAAATTATTTATAAATATTTTGGTAAACTATATAAAATTAGGTAAGTTCTTATGGAGAAATAAGAGTTATTTCCCTTTAACTGTAAGTTATTTAGTGATAATTCGTAGATCAAAAGGAATAGCAGTGTAATAGATTTTATGCTAATTGAATAATTTGTAATAAAAAATATTCCTATGTTAATGTTATGAAATATTTATTATTTTTACATGTTTTGCAGGACTGATCTGTTTATTTATCTACATATTTTGTCATAAATTAAAAGAACAATAAAGGCGAACCAGAGTTTATTTAGCGATAATTTAAGCCCAGATTTAATAATTTTTATGTAAGATAATGTAATTTGCAGTTTTGTTTTCTGTTTACTACTACTGATAAATTACAATAATAAATGAAATTTCACAATGTTGTAGTCTTTCGTATGCTTCAGAAATATATCTTTGGGAGAAAATGGCAAAAACGCCAGAGTTTTTTGTTGTTTGTAGCAGAGATATTTTTGAATACAAACCCCATTGATATCTTAATATGAATTAAAGTGCGACCTTACCAAAATAATTTCAATACCTAAAAAAATTAAGGAAAAGATAAACAAAAACTCATCAATTGAAAGGGGGTGAAATCAAATGTATCTGGATGTAGTAGAAGCTTTCATGGTTTGTATTACAACACGAGCAGTCGTGTAAGCTATTGACCTTCAATGACCAATAATCTTCCGAGAGAGAAAATTCCAATATATTAATATTGAAAGTAGGGGATTCACAACATTGTTTTGATGAATATCTAATTATTGTTAAAAGTTAATACCGATGTAAGCCTCTAACGTCATATTTTTTGAAGAGCTCCATTATTTTTTCTTCGGATTAAGGATAGTATGCGAGTTGCCAAATTGGGCAAATATTAAAAATAGTAGTTGAACATGTAAATATCAAAGTGCGCGTTAAAATCATGCATTTCTAAAATATAGTATCCCTTTTAAACTCAATGTAGAAATATTTTTTTAAGATTCTTATGTATTTTCCCCATCATTGTTTCATATCATTTTAACTGTTTTGAAAAATGATATAAACACAAGTTGGCAACAAGAATACACCTGTACATGCCATTAACAATAAAAATAAAGACTCCAATTTATATGTATTCACAAAAATCATTATTGATAATCACAGTAATAAATTTCAAATAAAATTAATAAATTAGGTTATTTCGCGGGTATGTTAAGGCTACACCCAGAGATATCCTACTTGCCTTTACAATATGTTGTCATACTAAGCTGTATGACGTGAACTTTAGAAATAATGATTTCTTAATATCTATATTTAAAGTTTAATTTCAGGTCCAAGAAATGAATGGAATCATTCAAAACATAATATAAACTAAATCTTGTCGTTTTTGGGTGGTATAAATAGCTAATTATTTAGCACGGGGGTTAAATTCCAAACCCATGACGTCATAACTATTGATCAAATATTTGCCGAGTGAAATTAAAGGTGACGAGAATACATGTAAACAAATACACGAAATAGGAGTATTAAAGCATATACCGTGAATGTTATGTGTGATTCATAAGGAAATACAAAAAGATTAAGAATCAGATACGCTGATATATTCTTATCATGTTTTCTTATAATGAACACAGGCAGTGCTTTGAAATCCCGATCAGCCTTTCCTCTGTCGTTCTATATCAACAAAAATGCAAAAGTTCAACACTACGCCGCATACTTTGAATCATAATTTTTGTTTGTATCGAAAGCTTGTATTCTATAGAATTTGGAATGCGCTGCTAGAATCGTGTGGTTAACATGAATTGATAACAATTCCTTGATCGTATGTATAAAATGTAAAAATTTTGGTAAGGTTTCATGCGAAACTTTGGAATATTTTTTTCTGTGTCGGGAAAGTAGGATTCTAGCAGCACTTTTCATAGCCCAGTGATGTTTTTACATAATTATTTTCACTAAAAGAAATGAATTATCTCCGGGGTAGTATTGAACTTTTCACTTTTTCATTAAGGCAATTTTTCTATTTATAGACATCACATGATGACGTCGTAGTGGAGTGCTTCTTTTATCCTAAGACTCAATGACGTCTATACAATAGATAATAATAGTAAATGTTTTATCTATGGCTTTTCCGATTTATCAATGTTACATTTTACGAAAAAAGTCTAAATTCGCCGAAATATGATCTGGGTACTGCCTTAACATACCTGCGTATGTATAAAGCTTTTGAAAAGAATAAGAAAGCAGTTACTTCTTCAAATGTTATCTGTTCTCTAATCCATCCTAATAAGGTGATAAATTCGTCTTCAACATAAAAAAATCGGATTCCTTTTTATTGTCAACCTTACATACGGGAGATTGAAAAAGTGACTTCCAAGTCATTGAACATTTATTTATTTCACTTGTGTTTGCAGCTAACCTTTGAACAATCTCTTAAAAGTCTAATTCAGAGTACAATCTACATTTTCCAAAATAATTATCTTTAAGTCCTATACGTGGAGGTCTTGACGAAATACAATTACCTTGCTCATTTAAGAGCATATCATCATACAGTTATGAACTTTTTTTGGTGGTGAATATGATGTGAAATCAACAAAAGGAAGCCTGTTGAATATTAAAATATACAAACCACATAAAGAGTCAATAATTGTTTTATATAATCCGGTATTGAATAAATAGACATTGAATGCCGCATCTTTGACTAAATTCCGTCGCAGAAAGCCTAAAAATTTCAGATAACAATATGACAACATAACTGATAGAATAAGGTACGGTTTGGGATCTATTGAGGCCTAAATTTACATTTTCAAAAAGTTATGCAATTGACTTAAATATGAGTTGAGTGTATGAATGTAATAAATCATAAAGGAGTATGGCATGGAGGAGGACCATTCTGAAAATATGACATCATTAATTTGGTACATTTCTCAGTTTTAAACAGAAAAAATCTCAAATGACTCGTTTTTTGGGATATTTTTCTGTAAGTTAATAGTGTCCACAGCCATTCCCACTTCAACTTTTGGATATGTTGTGTAAAATCTTTGAAAAGTCACATTTCTCAAAATCTTTGTGGGCAATGCATGTGCTCTATATTATCTGAGGAAAATTCCACTAAACATTGATTCTTCTGCAACTTTTAAGAAAATATGGGAAAATGCAGAAGTTCATGTCGTCACAATTAACATTTAGGAGGTCATATAAGTAAAACGATTTGTATATTCTTACTGCATGGTATTTCATCAATTCAGAAAGTACAGGTATGAGTTTTAATTCATTAAATCACTTTCATATTTTAGAAAAATACAGGGCCAGATTTGTATTGAAACCGTACCTTGTTCTTTGTACAAGCATTATAGTTTTGGGAAAGGATAATTCTTTATAAGGCCGTTTTGCGGCCTACAATGACTTCAAATTTTCAAGTAGTACTTTTTCCCTTTAAAACTGCATGAATCAGTAGGCTCATGATCCAATTTGATGGTAAAGAGCAAGAGCCACGAACCATCAAAAATGGCCCTGTGTCAAAAATTAACGGGTTTTTGTCAATTGATAGTGAAGACCTTTAGCTTTGCTTTGCCGTTTTTCTTTTTTCGATATCGATTATATTTTTTTAAAAAGAGAGTTTGAAGTATGGTGGTGTTTTAAAAGAAAAATGCTAGTAGAACGTCATTTTCTGTAACGTAACGTCGTAGGGCGGAAAAATTTCCTTGATCGATTTTGCATGTATGAATATGTGACTTTGAATTAAAACTAGTATCAATAATATAATAAACATCATAATTAATTTAAGACGATTAAAAGCATTTGGAACTTGATTTAACTTGCCGTCTTTATGGTAACCTCGTGTTTAACTGATTGAATTATATAGATACATGAAGTAAAAACTAGAGGTACTGTGAGCACTGAGCTCACAAATTGATACCCCGCCTATCATATATTTATAATGGCAAAGTCCATGTTTTGCTATGGGAGACCCGAAATATGTGTCTGATCAAAAGTGAAATAGGAGGTGCACAATGGCACAATGTAAAAAGATTCTGTGAAAGTATCATTAAATCTTTAATTTATTCAGGCGTATAAGAGGAGTTGCGGATAAGAGATGGGTACCCTAAATATTATTTAAAGAATGGCAGTGTCTATGTTTTGCTATTGGAAACCTGAAATATGTGTCCGATCAAAAAGTGAAATAGGAGGTGCACAATGGCACTATCTACAAAGATTCTGCGAAAGTATCATTAAATTTTATTGAGTGGTATAGGAGGAGTTGCGGATAAGAGATGTGTACCCAAAAGCGTAATGGACGGACGCACAGACGGACGGAAAGGACACCCCCATCACTATATACCCCAACTTTTCAAGCGGGAGTTTAATAATCTGTGTGACTGTCTTGGAATATTTTCATTCTACCTGGTCCCTATGATAATATTAAAAAAGGAATATTCTATTTATATCCCTTCAACACATTTTTGAGCGATGCTTCGCTCCTAGTGAAGTATTGTGTATAGATCATCATAAACAATATACGACATGCTTCAAATGCCGATAGTCTGACCAAGTTTTCCGGATTTTCCCCTACAGGCCAGCAGATATTAAGCTGATCTTTGGCATGTGCGTCCAGGCACGTAGTATCGTTTTTCAAAGTTGGGAAGTGGGCAGTCGGAAAAAAAAATAATTGAAAACATACCTGAAATGATCTTGAAACGAATGTTTCTGAACTGAAGAGCTAATTCTATAACTACAGTGTAGGTAAAAGTTTAATTGCAAAAAGGTTTTGTTTAAATTGAAAGAGACTTTCAATGCAAAATTCTTAGATCCTGATATTGCGAGTATTTTAACGTATAAAAGATCTAAATTATTTGGACAAGAGGAAGAAGGAAAAAGTTGGAAGGACTTGTTTCTAATCCATTTATTCATTTGTAACAATAATTTGAACGTTGTTTTCGATACAGAAACAGGGAAAATTTTAGATTAATTGGAAAGGGATTTCGCAATTTATCAGAATGGTTTAATTAGTAAACAGAACTCATCAAAACATTCTAGCCCTAAATGTAAGTTTCTTTGGAGTAATATGGAAAACAGTAGAGTACACTTCAAAAAATATTCTTAAGAAAAATAAATTCGTTAAAAAATCACTCGTCACTGTCCATTATTATATATTTAACAATATTTGCTAGAACCCTCGACCCCCCATTTTTTTGCAAAATATTTGAATTTTTTTTCTCCAAATACCTTAATATCAGCAGGGATTTTGTAAAGGTAGAGTCTGCGAAAATTCTATGATTATTTTCCATGTAAATGTATCAAAAGATTAAGCATGAGGAATTTTTCGTTATTATCACACGTAACCATTGTGTAAAATCCACACTTTCGATTTCATTTGCATATTATGGTTTTTATGGTTTATAAAAAGAGTAGAGCTACACTGATATTGCTGATATGTGGGTCACTATCATAATTGAAATACATGTACAGGTGTTATTTATCCTTGTTTTATTGTCTCACAATCAGCACAAGATTGATTTTAATCAACAAAAGCTTGCTTAAAAATATTTTAGTCGGAGAAGCAATAAGAGTTGTCCGTACATATTTTTTTTCAATTTTCTTTATGATTTTTTTTCGTGAAAAGAGGCGCTGCCAAACCAGTCCCCACCCCCCTTCTCATTGAGGAAAAAATAAGAGGAGTAGGAAAGTCTTTAACAATTTTCAATTTCTAGATTGATTTCTATTAATTAACAATAAAGAAAGTTAAATTCAAGACAACCTAAGAGAATAAAATAAAAATAACTACATTAGATGAAAATTTTGTTGCCATTAGTTTGTAACACCCCCCCCCCTCTTTTTTTCAATCTCAACTGGAAGTCTTGGATCTACCATTCTACATATCATGATACTAATAGTTTATACATGTACTGAGGGAGGAGGTACAAGTGTACTAACCAGAATAAGCTGACAATAGATTTAAAAAAAGAGTAAAAATTATGATCCAAAAAAAAAAAAAAATCTACTTCGTTGGGTTAAAAAAAATCTAGCTATAAACAACTTACGGCCATACGCTTTAAAGAACATGATTTGTTTTTTAAAACATTCTAAGATCTCTCTCTCTCTCTCTCTCTCTCTCTCTCTCTCTCCATGTGTTTTCACATCGCTGAATTCTTAGATAAAACCGTATACTAATAAAGTTGCAATGAAGAGATGATGACGGATAAAAACTTTGGGTAAATTATATGTAGTGTACTTATTTATTTAATTCATGTTTTGTCTAAATAGACCTATAATCACTACCCTTTCGGTTTATTCCCACCTAGCCAAAATTTCAAATTTCTTATTCCCATTTAGCCAAAATTGGGATTTTCACACCTGAGTGGTCATCTGTGTATAGTCTGTTTTAGGTTTATTACCTGTAATAATTACCTGTGGTGCACAAGATCATTATTAAAAATTAATGCATATTATAAATATTTGTTTTATAAGATATTGAATAATCAGGTTCTACATATTAATAAATTTAAAACACGTAACACATGTATCAATATTTTTTAAACAGAAAAAAATCACATTTTGGAAAAAAAAGACAATGTTAAGAACAATTTTTATTGATGAAAATAATTCATTTAATTCATTCATCAATTAACATGGGAATAAATAATTTTTTGACAATAAACAATTGAATGTATTTGGATTATTACTTAACTGATAAAAATAGAGAGATGAAAAGAATGAAAATAATTGTTTAATTTATTTTATTAAATAGTACCTTACTTTTGAATGTATTTTCAAATATTTGTGATACATATTAAAATAGTAAAGAATTTAAAAATTGGCATGAATTAATTTAAATTAAAAAAATATTAATAATTTAAAATGTTTATTTCATTTACCATTAATCACATTATCGGAATTTAAGGATAATTTTAACATTTTACAGTGCTTAATTCAAAAACAGACTATAGGTCACCTGTAATTAATTTCTTTTGTTCTTCCCCTCCCCTTACCTGTACACCATTTCCACCTAGCCAAAACCAGTCACCTGTAATAATTTCAGAATTTTGGTTAAGTGGGAAGACACCACCCTTTCACTGACTGCATAACTATACTAATAATTAAATTGTGTTAGTTACAATGAAATATTTGGAGCACAGTACAAAAAATGCATAAACATTTTATACTGATGTCTAAGACATACGACATGCATTTAATGCAATTTTACTCACTGGGGGTATATTTGAATTATGTTTCACAATGGATGACAAGATCGGGTATGTGTTTTATGTACATATGCGTCAATAGCCTCACTTCGATTTTAATAAATACAGACATATTAAAAATATACCGATATATTCTTCTGTTTTGATCACGGGCGCGGGATCGTCATGTGCAAGTGTTTTGACGAAACCCGATATCGGTGCTCACATAACTGCATACTATAACTATACATTATTTTGTATCAGCATGTATAAGCCATGGCTATAACTGAATTTTGTTAATCAACTGAGATGATTCTTCTGCATGTACATAAAAAAGATGGATTTCGGTGCGGAAATGCAGATGATTATCTTAATGCGTATTTTTTTCATTCCCTTTTTTTTCATTTTTTTTTTAATTTTCACTTTGGGCAGCAACCCATATCATTATTATTTCGCTTGTTTTAAAAAGGTATAGCGTGATATCTCTGCTACAATCTCTATTAATTTGTTTACAATTTAAGTCATGCCTGATAACACTATTAACAACAGTATTTTGAATTATTTCAGGGAGGGGAGGGGGGAGGGGTAGTAAAGAAAGACACCGTGGCGGGAATTTCTGATAACTTATAATTTGATGGTATCATCCAGTTGGGTTTACATGTAATTAAATCATATACATGTAAATACATGTAGGGGCACTATCTAGAGTGTTAAAAGCTTTTCAGCAACATCCCAAATAATTTACAGCCTTTATGACGTCACAACTGACGTATTACTAGTAACGTCATACATAATGACCTAGTCATAGTAAAAACCACAAAGTTTTTCCAGACATTTATTTCAGAAAATGTATGTAGTTGACTATTTTTCACATCTAGCGTTTTAAATGAACAATTTACTGATTTTCTAGCATATTTTGTGAAATTTATATTTTTTTATTATTACATGAATTGAATGTAAACGATTGATCTACTAATTAATGATTATTTGATCCATCAAAATTTAAATATAAAATCAAATTTCATATTGGCCACAGCCACGAACAACAACGATATTAAACATAAAGATTTGTATCGGTAATATCTATATCTATGGGAAGTATAAAAGTTGTTCTTGACTGTGGCCACATCTAACTTTGGGAAAATCTGTCGAAAAAACGGCATTTTTTAACGTTTTTATGAAACCGTCGCATTTTCCAACCGTCGCACGTGTTTAATGGCGCATTATATAACGATATAAGTTATGTATGGAAAAGAAGAATGTTGTCCTCTAATATTTAACGTATAGTACTCTTCTTGAACCGAAACTTTATTTTTGTGAAAAACACAGGGCCAAATATGATGGTTCGTGGCTTTAGCTCTTTTGATTTGTTAATGATGTTGTAGTATTTTTTATGATAAAGGTTCACAAAGTAATGTACTGTCGGTCCGTATTAGCATTATAGGGTAATGGGAAAAATCAAGAGGGTAGGTGTGTTACGCAACTCCTACACATGTCATATCACCTTTAACCAACACCAAAATTTGCATGCAAACTTTTTAAAAACATAAAAAGTGACTACCAGATTATGAACTTGGTTAAAGGTGGTTGTGACATGTAAATAAAAACTTTTCGTTTCATTTTTACGATATTTGCAGGGAAAGCTAATTACTCTCAATGAAGGCTATCATCTTATGTAGATTATTTCATATTGTAAATTTTCAGTCAGTGTACATATTTCTGATTATTGAACAAGAATTAATATAAGCCATGCATATTTTCTCGAAAAATGTCAACTTTTTACTAAAAAAAATCTAAAATCAAAGGACTGGAAAGACTGGATGTTACAAAAATTACACACGAAGACAAGGCTTACTGAACTGTCTGTAGAAATGAATTTACAAAAAAAAATTTCCATATACTATAAGGTATGAATAGAAGTTATTTATTATAATTATTATTATTCATCAATATAGTTTAGTTTATTTATGCTACTTCTTTGCATTTATTTCTTGAGAGTACCGCATATCTGTGAGTACTAAAAATGATAAAAGCTACTTTTGTTATAGTGGAAAGATACATTTGCTGCTTGTGTTATTAAATTATTTTTCTATTTGAACACATTTAACTCTTATAGATAGGGAATTCCTGACGGGATGGTTTCATGATGTGATTTCTCGTTTCGACCTTTCAGAAGGACTTTCATATTTCTCTGTATTAGTGACATACATACAGAATCTTTGTATTTTATGTTACCTGGGTGTTGAGAGTACTCAATCTATTCGGATTTCAGGATGTAACACACATTTTTGGTAGCATAATTAGCTACGAGAAAAGCAGTTCTGTCTTAAAATATATAATGCAAAGGGGGATTGGATTCCTAAAGGTCACATGTGATTGATAATTGAATGTTGCTCTACGCCATTTTAGAATTTTTTACCCACATAAAGAGATCTAGATCATTCGATTTAGGTGAAGTTTGAAAATTTTGATTTATGCATGGTGTTTCATTGTTGACCAACGCCTACCGCGGGACGGGACATCCTTTTTTAAGGTAATCTCCAAAAGATCCATTATTTTCACTTTTAATGCTGAGGATCTGGCAAAGGAACAGTAACTACCCAGGCACCTTAAACACCGTACTTGACGCGGCTCTGGGAACAAAAAGCCTCAAGAGTTCGAAGCGAGCGTCAAACCCATTTGGCCCATTTGTACCTGGGATGTTGTAGAAATTTGTTAGTCTATTAATATATAAAACGTTTGATATGCATAATAGAAGGATCCGTTGAAAATCTTCCCCGTTTTTATGCCGCTAAAAAAGGGGGATGCATTTGTATATTATAGTTTAGATACCATTTTTAATTAAATATATTGTTTTACATGCGCAATAAAATGAAATCAAAGCAATTCCTACGATGTTATTTCATTTCAAGTACCAGAATAGATTTTTTAATACAACAATCCTGAGTTTTATATACAGTGCTCCCTCGGTATATTGCCAACTTTTGTCCAAGACAGATTTTGGCATTAGAGCGAAGGTGGCAATATAACGAGTTCTGTCATAAATTACAATGCAATAAGCCCAGTTCAAGATGAACACGTAATTCATTTTAGTTAAAATCAAATGTCATGCTTTTGCGCGTGTGTACATACATATACACTCAAGCGCAACTTTCATTTCTTCCGGAAAAAAGTCATTAATGTATTTGTTTTTAAAATGAAATGAAAATGTCACAATATTACGACATTTTTCAATTTCCCGCTCATTCGCTCTTCTGTTGATCCTGGGTCGAAGAATTTAACAACCCGATGATAACGATGATAACGGTGTCAATAGCAGTTATAGTCTCTCAGTATACAAAAGTTTTTGAGGTTTATCGTCAATATCATCTGAATCGGAAGTAGATTATTTCACCATCTTAAAAATACTCGAATGGAAAGTCACGTGCCAGGGCACATGAACCTGTTGTAATATACACATATTCTCATGTTTGCTAGTACCTGAGTACTTTCTCTTCCTATTCTGTTTTGATATTCATCAATCAATCCATTAGGTGTCCAACAATTGATGACTGTTTCAGGGGTAACGGAATCCCAAGCTATTTTCACGTGCGGAATTATAGTAGTCTAAAAATAGAGATGGGATTTCCTTAGAATTTAGAATTTGTTTTTTTTATATATGGGGAATAAAATGATTTTTTCATTTATTATGGCCTGGTTCGGTGAAAGCAACAATCGGCGATTTACAGTTAAATAAAATGTACAATTATTTGTTTGGGTTTATTTTAAATTTTCGTTTGTAATCTAAATTTGTACGCTTTCTCTTCCCTGACTTTCCCATTATTGTGATGAAATAATACTTCTATCTTATAAAAACAACACAAAAGAAATTGCTAATTTTGAGTTTTATAAAACGATTATCTTTAATTTAGCTGAACTCCTTGTTCAGGCAGTCACGCTTCACCGCAACCACTGTCAAAGCACGTGTGTGACGTCCAAATTACCGACGCGCGCTAGATAATTGGCATTGTTACCGAGGGTTTTCCTTATATAATTTGACCTTTTGTTTCCCCAAACAAGTGGCGGATGGCAATAAGCGGGGGTGGCAATATAACGGGTGTATTAACACAGGGGGAAATCCGTTCTTGGAGAATTCCTGGCAATAAGCGGGGGTGGCAATATAACGGAGGGCAATATACCGAGGTAGCACTGTATTACCTACTCATATGATTAGTTAGCATATAATTACATTAATACTTCATCCTGTACGTTAATGGATTCTTTATTTTCATTAAAAATTATCTTAATCCTTAAATGAAACAATCTTTGCATATATTACTTAAGTTTGATTTGCTTCCGACATAAATAAACAATTTTTGATAATTTACATTCAAAGACGTGCATAGAAACTTGTTATAAATAGACCAACCCTAAAACTTTCTTTACTTGACCGCCATTTGTGATCTCGATTTCACATGACTCGGGTGATTGATGTTGAAAAATAAACATCAAAATCATAAAATAGAATGAGTAAAGATACATAAGATCACATTTTAAAGTGATTTATCGTAGGCCGGAAAATGACCTTATAGAGAATGATCCTTTACTTCCTGTCGGAAGTAAATTCCCTTTTTGTCGATTTTGAGATGACATTTTGTCTGCACAAACACTCAAAACCGGATAAAAATAGAGAGGTGAAATTTTCAGCAATCATAAAAGAAGTTGTGCACTTGAGTTTCAAATTTTCTGGAAGTGCCTTATATTGAAGATTGGTAGGGATCGAAATTTTAGTTACGAATCATGAGTGAATTTTGGAGACATTTCTTATCAAAGCAATAACTTGACTATTATAAGTATTTCTGTTACAACTAAATCAAAACATTGCTAAAACTCATATGTTGAGTCAATTGATTGTGTTAGGGTTCATTAAGAAGACACGCATACGTACTCTTAATACAAGGTTGTATTGTAAATATAGTGTTGCAAAATTGAAGTATCCTTTCATTTATCAATGACATAGTTTCGTTCCTGTCCATATTCAGAAAAAAGGGTGCTAACTGGAATTTGGAAATCTGAATTTTCAGTAGAATCATGA
This sequence comes from Saccostrea echinata, assembly GCF_033153115.1. Taxonomy (NCBI): domain Eukaryota; kingdom Metazoa; phylum Mollusca; class Bivalvia; order Ostreida; family Ostreidae; genus Saccostrea; species Saccostrea echinata. The sequence continues at coordinate 7,769,128 of NW_026889765.1, read as the reverse complement.
CTAAACATCAGAATGTGATATGAAAAATACAGCCGAGTATAACGTGGTTGTACTGAAGTTCCTTCCGCATCTAAAGAAAACTTTATCAAGGATACAAATTTATAAAAATAATGATAGAAAAAAAAAAAACCGGGAATATATTGAAGAAGAAGTTTGATCCTGGTGTGCCAAGTTACAACTGTTGCAGATAGACGACACTCTTTCTACAAAAGATTTCTAAAATATAATTTTGTTATCCTGAAATTCTTATTATTGCCTTTGCAAACAATTCCCATGACCATTTTTAATGGGCTTAGAAGCGCGTTCTCCGTTGCCTTAAAACTATAGCAACAATGATTGGTAAGAGTTGTGGTTCACAGAACTTTATAAGAATTGATTTCAATTTATTTTAAATAACAGTGTAAAAATAATAGTTTAGAATATTTATACAAAGTTTTAAACGAAAACAATGAGAGTTCAAAACGGAAACGAAGAAAGAAAACCAGGATTCCTGAGGTAAAAAACGTAAAACCATAATAACCTTGAGTCTTTACCCTTACAATTCTCCAATAGATTGTAATTCTGCATTTAAAAGACAGAATGAAATGTACCACAATAGAGGTAGACAATAAGTATATATTTTACTTTAATTCAATGTAAAACGTGATAACCTATAATTTAAGCATTTTAACCAATAAATGTAGTTGCTACTGAAATGCTACGAGGTTTTAATCATATTTTAGCATTTTTGCATAAATATTTCCACTTGAATATACATAAATATTTTTGAAAGGAAATTTTTATTTCAAATGGACTCATACTAATTGAATTTTTTTTTTATTTTTTTGAAAACAGACTTTTCAGGTTCAATTTAAAATATATACTTCTTTCTTAAAACAGTACACAAAATAAAAATGAGTGTGTTAAAAAATGATTGAAAAAGATTAGATTCTTGACTGTAGGTTTAAGGAAACCATTAAAAGGAAAGTTTATTATTCTTCATCAATAGCAAAGCATTCATGATAAATGTGTTTCCCTTTTTATACATCATGAATACTCTGGTAATACAGTTATTCTGAAGGAATCGATGTTTTCGATCGTTCAAAAATTCTATACTTTTAATAATGTTATGCAAATCGGTATGAAACTGTTCTAATATTGATGCTTATATTCCTCAATGTGGATTCTAAGGCAAATAAATGCTATAATACATATTCCAAATGTGAGCAATGCTTCGGATTCGCCTTAATACTCAGCATTTAATTCATGACGGATATTGTATTATCGCCTTCTATATATGTACAGAAAGAAAAATTACCAGAAGAAATATATTTGCTTTAACATTTTTTTTTTATTTAACAAAATTTGAATTTAGCTCTTGCTCCAAGATCGGATGGTCGTGCGTTCAACCCTGGTCGGCACTGACCGAAGTCGATAAAAAAAAAAAAAAATAGCAACTGTCCCTTCGCTAAGCGCTCGGCACTTTGAAGTGAAAGTTGCGGGGTAATCGGATGAGACCTTTAAAAAAGGACACTTGTCACGGCAGGCGTTGGTCCGATAAAGCTCCTTCTCTGCTCAATGGCCCCGAGTGCCGAGTAAAGGTCTAAATTTGAAGTCCTTAGCCTCTCCGATAATTGGTGACGTCTCTATATGAGTGAGAAGTTCTCTTATGCGACGTAGAGTAACATATAATCCATTTATGAAAAGCATACTTTTTTGTTTTCGTTTAGGTACCTATAAATAAAAACAAAGTATTAACTGAACTCTTCATTGTAAATTCATTTAAGAATATATATTCTAAATTTAGATGTTTGCATCATAAACATTGAGGAAATTTCATTAAAATAAAAATAACGCAATGAGAGAGGACGTGCGTTAAATTCGTCATAAGATGCTTATCTTAAAATATCAAGGAATGAAGGATAGAATATCTTCACATGACTTGAAACCCTTTTATAGAAATATTAGTATGATTGGTAGTAAATCATAATTGATATGAAGAAAATCATTCGGTATTGACTGGAGAAAGATGATCTAAGTTTCATAACTGCGATGTATAGTCAATTAGATACACATATTACACTTTTTTCGGTATTGTCAAATTTTTAAAATGTGAGGATATTGTCTTGAATGTATTTTACCTTCAATATTTTGTCAATGACCTGAAATTGAAAGATCTTAGGTAGATAGTTTTTTTATTAATACATAGTGAACTTTAATAATTGAACTGTTTCTTCATCTTTTTTTTATTATAAGGTAGAATCTCTGCTTAGATCAGAATATTTGGTCTTTATTCCAACATATCACAAAGCACTAGTATATTTACAAATTTATTATTTGGCTGCAATTATTTCGAACATGTTTGCCTTGTTATGTCCTAAATAATTTCATATCAAGTTTATTGTCAAGGAAATCCTTTAAACAACAGGAAAAGAAAAAAAAAACCTTTAATGGAAATTATACTTGTGCAGAATTATTCATCATTTCCTACACATGCTTTGGTAAATTACACTCTCTCAGTATTGCTTTTCTAATAATTCTAATTCTAAAAATAGAACAGTCCTAGTTTTCACTATACAGAAATTATTTTCACTTGCGTTTCAATGGAGGAGCTATATCGATTTTTATTGAATCTGTAACTTGAAAAAATAAAATACCCCCGACCCCTCTTCTTTTTAAAGCAAACTATTTAGCTATATATTAAGGTTTGGATATCTTTTACTAATTAAGTTAACAATTTAATTTTCGTCAAATTTAATCTATTCAATGATACTGACTGAAAAGATATAAAGTATCAAAGTGAAGAGACAAATGTAAATTAATCTGAATAATTGCAGAAGTAAATATAAATAAATTGTATGTTATTATTATTGTTATGCGTTTCATTATTCACAATGGTAAACTAATCAATTAATCATCCTGAAAATTTTTAAAAAATTTTACCTGACGCATTTTCTGACTATGTTTTTTTTCTTACTTTTATATTTTTTATTTTTCAAAATTATAAAAGAAATATTTTCAAACTTCCTCTTCAGTAATTGGTTTTTTTCTGGGTCTACCTTCAAAATCTAAATAGCATCCAATGATGTCACGGATATTAAAATATTGTGGAGTTTTATTTAGGTTAAACCATAAAAATAAATCCATGACAAGCTTATTAAAACAAATACTAACTTGTATATAAATGTTCCCATTAAAAAAATTAAAATCACCGTTGACATCGAAGATTGCCTTCAAGCAGATCATCAAACATAGACATGTAAATATACGAGGGTTGTTAGAAAAGTTTGCGGACAGATTGACGGAATTGATTTTAATCGGATTGACATTTACGGAAAACATATTGACTGTGTACTTTGAAGAATTCTTATCTTTTGTCTATTAGTATGTGAAAAATCAGGTCCTTTTACTAACATTTTTAAAATATACAATGATTTTTACGGTGCAGTCATAGGATTCACTTAACATTTTATGACGTTAGGTGACGTGACAACCTGATTCCAAACCTGTTAAGCTTTTTCACAGTTCTAAATACCTTTCATTTCTATAGACTCTTCGTCTTTTTCTTACTCAAAAATTGAATAACTACATGTATATCAAGACATATTATATTTTTTTCTAAAATTTCTTCTGTGGCGTATCGGATATTAGTGAGATCTTAAAAACAATGTCTAGGCAGTTCAGCAATCAGGTATGAAAAACAATGCAAAATACATGGACGCAACGACAAAAAAGTTATATTTTCCTCCAATTTAATTCAAAATTTCGTTTCATGAATATTTTAGCGACGGATGAAATATCATAAATCTTTATGTGCTACAATAATGCAATTTTTAATTTAAAAAAATGTCTGTAATGTAAAGATGGTAAAAAGTTACATGCTCCGTGAAGCATGTTTTATCTAAAGAATATAAATGTATATTTCTTTAAGATGATCGGAAAACACCAAATCTTTGCATATTAATTGGGAAATATGCATAGTTTTAATCTGCAGAGTGTTGCTGATTTCATGCAAATAACGCGCTCACAATAGAAATTGTCCGCGAACTTTTCTAACAACTCTCGTACATGTAATGAGATCAGTTTGATCATATTGAATGCCACTATTGAAATGAAATTCAAAGAATTTAACAAAACGTGATAATAATTTTCTTCGCAGTGGGAAACGTTAAAACAAATTTCGGAATTCACCTATGCTGCGTTGAATCAAAAGATCGGTCCACCAGAGTTGATTATCATGAGAAGAGACACAATGAATATTATGTATATTATAGAAGAACAAGTAAGACCAGATTCAGGTGGTTCGTGCACTGGAAGTTACAGAGAAGGATATAGATTCGAAGGGTCTGACGTGGACGGCATGGTCTGGCCAAAAAATCATCGTGTTATTTCGAATTTCTCACAAGCTAGCTTCTACAGCGAACTCGATCCACTGCTTCTTTCTGACAATTCAGAAAGTCCTCCAGGATTCACATTACTTTTGTTTCCAAAATATCATGTAATATCAATCCAAGAAGTTATCTCGGCAACTGTCAGAATCAAAGACAGACTTTACATATCTAGTTCTCTTTACAGAGAGATTATGAGTTCGAGTACACCAAAGAATTCCATTCCCCACGGTCCTTGTAATAGCTATAGGAGGAAGAGATGTTTACATAGCACATTGCTTTGCCTCCAACCTCTGGCCTCCTTCTGTATTGCCTAGGATAGATCGATGTACAACATGGGCACGGACAGATTTTGTTCAAGATATAGTCAGAAACGGGTGTCACTTTGTGGCAATTTGACATAAACTTAGAAATCATGAAGATGATGAGTGGAGAATTTCTTTTTCTCTAGTAGAACAAAAACTTGTGTACTCTATGGATCACTGTCAATTTTTAAATTGATGGATTACTTAAGATATTTCTGAAAGAAGTGATTAATAATGATGAAAGTGATGAGGGCAAATTACTGTGTTCCTATCACGTAAAAACAGCTGTATTTTGGGCTATTCAACAAAATTATTTAATCTACTGCAGTCCACAAAATCTCCTTATGTGTTTTTGAATTTGCTTTAAATTCCTTCTGAAATGGGTGTATGAGGGGATCTGTCCCAACTTTTTCATTCCACAAAATAATATGTTCCTGACTAATATTTACGGTCAAGCGCAGAAAAACTTATTCCATAAACTATACGCACTGTACCAGATGGGATTGTCATGCCTCCTTAGCTCTTCAGTCGGTCCTTCCATCTTACTTGCTATTAGCAATTCAGAACTAACTCTTCACACTATAATTACTGAGGTCGAATTTGATATAGCAGTTTTTATACAGACATCTAATGTATCTCATTTTATAGGTAAATCTGAAATACATCTCTGCCTAGAGACCATTTACAGGATAGAACAGTCTCTATGTCAAAGATTAAACCAGTGTCAAGTTGTCATGTTACAGAAATATACAGCATCCCTCCTTCAACATTCTGCATTCATAGTAGCTAATATGTACACAGGTGTCAACAAACTATCCTATTCTGCTGATAAAAAGACCTGTCACATGTTGAAATTAGCTGCTAAATTTGGATTTATTTCTGACATGGTATATATTGCAATGTATTATTACCGAACAAAGAGATATAAAGAAGCTTCACGTACTATAAAAATCACAAAGGATAGGTTAGCACAGCCACATCTGATATGTAACGCTAACGTAGCCACAAAGGGGTACACTGAGATTGTCAGGGGATATTCTATGTCAAAAAAGATGAGATACGCTGTAAGAGGACCGTGTCGTGTTCAGGTTGATATCTACTACATTAATGAGTTACTACTGGAACAGCAATCCGCCTTACAAAACGGAGTTCGTGCACTCGCTATTCCACTTCCCGTATTATTACAAATGTTAGAGTTTCTGATTTACAGACATGTTGACACAGCAAAAACAGAAGAAACTCTAAAGGATTTACACGTTCTTGTCCATCATGATGAGGGTGTGTATATCCCTAAAAGTCTGAGAGGTATATCATGGCAAATCTTTGGAATCTGTCAAGAGATGATGGGAGATTTTCAGTCTGCTCTATATTCCTACCAACAATCCCTTACAGATTCATTTCAACCTGAAATCCACAGTGCTACACTGGCCAGACTACATGATCTTAACCAAAAACCCGTAAGAACTAAACAGACTGCTTAAAGTGGTAAAAATGCACAAATTGTAATCTACAGATCAATTAGATGATTTTTAATTAACCAATGATTTTATCTGGTCATGTTGAAAGGCAAAGTGAATCATGTCACTATGATATGTAAGCTTGCAACATACATACAAATCGTTTTGCATCTTAGATTTCATTTCAAACAGAATTATTGTTTTAACAGTATTATTTACTGAGCTACTTTGTGTCATAAGACTAATCAGCCAATTTCTTATGAAATCAATTAAATTAATCTGTAGATGTTAGTCTTTTGTAATAATGGAGTATTAGATACGATTTAAACTGTTGATAAATTAATTTTATTAATAAAAATAATGCCATAAAATAATAAATAGGAATTAAAAATTAATGTAAGTTTGACAATTACATTTACTAACCTCATTGCATGGTACTACGTATTTTAGATTTAGAGTTATCTTTTCATAGTTAGACCTCTTTAGTGTAGTCATTAATTTGTTAACTAGTTTGATACATCCCTTGATGATATATCACTTGCTTAGTTAAATAAATGAGTAGGAATGAAATAGTCTTTGATAAGTAAATGGAAAATGTGTAAAATATACACTGTATTAGTAAATGATTTGAAAGAATATAAATATAGTGATTTATTTCAAAAGATACATTGATAAATTATAATTAGATATGACCTGAAATGTAAATATTATTTATTGTAAAATTATAAGTAAATACAACTATATGTTGTATTGTGAAGGTCCAGATACTTTTTAGACAGAGTAGCTGTAACACCTGTATGCATATATACAGCCTGAGTCCACAACTTGGTATATATAAAAATAATAATTATCTTATTTTGAGATTTGTAAATATTTTGAAAAATTATATAAATTTAGTAAAGTTTTGAGCTTATGGAGAAATAAAAGTTATTTCCCTTTAATTGTAAGTTATGAAGTGATAATGCGTAAATAAAAAAAAAAGCAGTGTAATATAGATTTTATGCTAATTGAATAATTTGTGATAAAAATATACCTATGTTAATGTTATGAAATATTTATTATTTTTACATGTTTTGTCGGACTGATCTATTTATTTATCTACGTATATTGTCACAAATTAAAAGAACACTAAAGACGAACCAGAGTTTATTTAGAGATAATTTAAGCCCAGATTAATAATTCTTATGTAAGAGTAACGTAATTTTCAGTTTTGGTTTATTAATTATTGTAATATTGATAAATTACAATAATTAATGACAACTTCACAATATTGGAGTCTTTCTTATGCTTCATAAATATATCTCAAGAAAAAAACAAATGGACAAAATGCCGAATTTTTTGTTGTTGTTTATAGCAGAAAATTTTGTGGATGCAATATCATGATATGATTAAAAGTGCGACCTTACCAACATAATTTCAATGCCTAACAAAATTAAGGAAAAGAAACACAAAAACTCATCACTTGAAAGGGAGGTGAAATCAAATGTATCTGGATGTAGTAGAAAGCTTGCATTGTTTGTATTACAACACGAGTAGTCGTGTAAGCTATTGACCTTCAGTGACCAATAATCTTTAGAGAGAGAAAATTCTATATTAATATTGAAATTCTGGGATTTGAAACAATGTTTTGATAAATATTTAATTATTGTTAAAGCTTAACATGCCTCAAACGTCAGAATATTTTTGAGGAGCTCCATTATTTTTTTTTTCGGATTAAGGATAGTACGTGAGTTACCAATTGGGCAAACATTAAAAATAGTAGTTGAACATGTAAATATCAAAGTGCGTTTTTAAAACATGCATTTCTAAACTATAGTTTCTCTTTTAAACTCAATATAGATTTTTTTTTCGGATGGTTATATATTTTCCCCATGATTGGTTCATATCATTTTAACTGTTTTGAAAGAAATGATATATTCACATGTTGGTGACAAGAATACATGCCATTAACAATAAAAATAAAATCCCTAATTCATTTATGTACTCACAGAATTCATATTATTGATAATCACAGTAATAAATTTCAAATAAAATTATTAAATTAGGTTATGATGTATAAAACTTATGAAATAGATAAGACGGCATTCACTTCTTCAAATGTTATCTTCTCTTTAAACCACCCTAATAAGGTGATAAAGTCGTCTTAAACGTCAAAACATCGGGTCCCTTTTTATCGCCAACTCTCCACATGGCAGATTGAAAAAGTGATTTCCGAACCATTGAACAATTATTTAAATCATTTTTGTTTGCAGCTAACCTTTGAACATCCTCTTAAAAGTCCAATTCAGAGTACAATCAACATTTTCCCTGACCCAAATAACTATCTTTGAATCCTAAACATGGAAGTCTTGACGGAATAGAACTACCATGCTTATTTTAGAGCATATCATCATATACAGTTATATGGACTCTTTTGGTGGCGGATATGATACCTGTCTGTGAAAAAAGTATATGATAAATATACGTCAAGATTAAAGAGTGCTACTTCATGTTTTTCCTTTTGTATCTAAACATCTGGTACGTTCCTTTAAAAACACAACAAATATAGCAACCAAATCCTAATGTGATGAGAACTATGTCTTCTTCAATGATGTCATTGAACATCTGTTGTAATAGCCAAGAACTTCGAAACTTATTAAGGTCTTTCGTTGCAACGGAAGACCTTTTACTGATTGTTTTGGTTAAGATTTTTGGGGTCTTTCGTCTCCAAAGATAGACCCTTCTATTATTCTATTGTTTCATATTCACTCTCCTTATTATACTTTCTTTTTCTTTACAAATTTTGTGCAGAAGATTTTTCGAAGATGGATCGATCGATTTGCTTCATTTTTCATGGTTAATGCATGACCAACTGAAAGAATAAGGTACGGTTTAGGATCCATTGAGCCCTAAAATTAAATATTTTCAAAAAGTTATGAAATTTACTTAAATATGAGTCGAGTATATGAGTGTTGTAAATCATAAAGAAAAATGGCATGAAAGAGGCCCATTTTGAAAATATGGCATCATTAGTTTGGTACACTTCCCAGTTTTAAACAGAAAGTCTCAAAATGACTCATTTTTTTTTTTTGATATTTTCGTAAGAAAATAGTGTCCACAGCCATCGTCTTCTTCAGTTTTTGGATATGTTGTGTAAAATCCTTTGAAAAATCATATTTCTTAAAATCTTTGTGGGCGACGCATGTGCTCTATTTCATCTGAAAGAAATACTCACCGAAAAGTGATATCTTCCGCAATTTTTAAGAAAATACAGAAAAATTAATGCACAAGTTGTTGACGTCACAATTAATACTTAGGTGTTTTTATAAGAAAAACAATTTGCATGTTCTCACTGCATGGTATTTCAAAAATTCAGAAAGTATGAGTTTTAATTCATTACATCACTTTCATATTTTAGAAAAATACACGGTCAGATTTGTATTGAAACTGTACCTTGTTCTTTGTACAAGCATAACAGTTTTGGGAATTCTACTTCCTGTGGGAAGTATATCCCATTTATCGATTTTCAGATGACATTTTGTCTGCACAAAAACTAAAAAAAAAAAAAACAGAAAAAGATAGAGAGGTGAAATTTTCAGCAATGATATAATAATTTTTGCACTTGCGATTCAAAATTTACAGAAATGCCTAATATGGCAGATTGGTAGGGATCGAAATTTTAGGTACGAATCATGAGTGAATTTTTGAGACATTTCTTATTATAGCAATAACTTGAATTTTGTACGTATAACTGTTACAACTAAATCAAAACATTACTAAAACTAATATTTTGAATCAATTGATTGTTTGGGGTTAAGTAAGAAGACACGCATATGCACTCTTGATTTAAGGCTGTATTGTAAACATAGTGTTGCAAAATTGAAGTATCCTTTCATTTATCAATGATATATTTTGTCCTTGTCCATATTCAGATAAAAAGGTGCTTACTGGAATTTGGAAATTTGAATTTTCAGCAGAATCATGACTAAACATCAGATTGTGAAAAGAAAAATATAGCCGAGTATAACGTGGTGTACTGAAGTTCCTTCCGCATCTAAAGAAAACTTTATCAAGGATGCAAATTTATAAAAATAATAATAGAAAAAAAAAACATGAGAATTGATTGAAGATGTTGGATCATGGTGTGCCAAGTTACAACTGTTACAGATAGACGACACTCGATCTACAATCGGTATCTAAAATATAATCTTGTATCCTGAAATTCCAATCATTGCCTTTCCAAACAATTCCCTCGACCATCTTTTAATGGACTTACATGTGCGATTTCTGTTGCCTCAAATCTTTAGCAACAATGATTGGTAAGAGCTGTGGTCCACAGAACTTTATAAAAATTGATTTCAGTTGATGTTAAATAATATTATCATAGCGTAAAAATAATAATTTAGAATATCAATAATTCAAAACGAAAACAAAGAGAGTTCAAAACGAAAACGAAGAGAAAAAGAAAAGGATTCGTGAAGTTTAAAACGTAAAACCTTAATAACCTTGAGTCTTTACCCTTATAATTTTTCAACAGATTGTAATTCTGCATTTAAGGATGTACAACACACCTACCCCCAAAATTTCCTGTCGTTTAATTTTCGCTATTTTTGTATATCTTATACATGACAATATCTACTGTGTATGTACATTTTGGTCAAAATCGTTAGAGTCGAATTTGGACAGGAAGTTCCTAAAGTTACCCCCCTTTGGCTGATCACAAGTACAAAAAAAATTTCAACCAACTATAAAATCCCTTATTTTAGAATATTTAAGGTTAGCCTAGCTGTCAAAATTTGCTGAATCGTTCGTTTAACTATTAAACACACAAACAAAGTGATACACAATAGGTACACTTCGAGAAAAAGATTTTGAAGAATTTAAACTGAAAAAACTATGGTTCATTTTTGCATTGAAAAATGCGTGATTTTCAAATGAAATATTTTTTTTATATAAAAAAAAATCTGTCGTTTAATTTTGAAAAAAAATAATAACTTCTTGTAACTGGTGATCAAAATGATGTTGTTAATTTTTTGAAAATTTTTTAAATGACGTGTTTTGAATTTATAGCGGAAAATCCCCCCCTCCCCCTCTCTCTTTAAGTTACGTTTCTCACAGCGTCTTTCAGACTTGGGACGAAAGCAATATGTCGTGATTCTACAAATGCAAATAAAAATTCCTAGCTGGAAAATATCTTTTACTTAAAAAAGTAATGTACATTATATTTATCACAAATATAAAACTTTATTTCTGCATTTAAATGAAGATGAATAAGCAATTTATGAAATTTTAAGCCCCCCCCCCCCATTCTTATCTGCAATGCAGGACATTAGAGCTTGAAAAAAGAAAAAAATATCGGTTACGTCTGCATAATTTATATAATTGGCATATTGAACTCCTAAAGTAATATCCTTCATTCGTGTATGCAGATTAAATATTGACTACTAATATTTTTTGTTAGTCTAAATGTTATTTTTTTATATTTATATTTAGTAAAACTATTTTTCTAAGGATTTTATGACTACGTGTTCGGTTTGTAGTTCATGCACACAGATGCAGTTTCAAACCTTTATGTGACTTCTACTTGCATTGAATATTATTTTTTAAGTGAACCAACAGTGGTGTATGTACAACTCTCTATTTCTGTTTTCAAACGAGAGGGGTCCCCCCCCCCCCCCGCGGATATTGTATCCATCAGTTGTTTCAATAAATAAAATGGAAATGATGTAGTCGTCCATATTAGATTCAATTGTACCAAACTGTAAATTACTTCTCAATATTAAATTATTCATGTGCCTGAATCATCTACAATGGTATCATCTACATTGGTATCAATCGTTTTGTTTTAATTCGAGGTAATGCGAACTAAAACTGTTTGCAGTAGCCTAAAAATTTTCTCAGTGGAGTGCAACCGTTGTATTAATTTCAGTAAATAGTTTTTCACTTTTATACTTACTTTAATTTGTATAAACTTTGGCATTCAGTTCCTGTGTTCCTTGGAACACACTGTAAATGTATCTGTGTATTTGTGAGGAAAAAAACCCCATAATTCTTCGGAAAACAGGAGGAATAACTCAGCTAAGGGGAGGAAAGACATACACCTGCTATATTTTTAGAGTTGTTTCTCTTTGATCAGTGACCTTCTGAAAACGGTTACTCTTTTTATTTTATTTTTTTTTTCAAAGAAAAGAAAAGAAAGAAAATGTTTATTTTCGTAAAATGAAAATATTTAGACATACCGGTAATATTTATTCTCAATGTTATGCGGCCGATTGTAACGGGAAAAACAATTAATGTAGAGTAGCATTAACATTTTTAGATTAAAAAATGCCTTTGTGTATATCATAGTAAATACAATATTAAAGAATTAATTAAGTAAATTTAAATTAAAGAAGTTTAAGGAACCTGTCTTTTTTATGGAAGGGGGGGGGGGGGAGAGGGATTCATTGCAATTGCGCAAATGATCAAGGATGGGTTTTGGTATTCCTAAAGAAACCACAATAAAAACCTCTATTTTCTTTTTTTTTACATTAATTACATCGGGATCGTATCGCTCGTCATTTTGACGCTTCGTAATTAACGTCAGATTTAACGTTATGTTAAACGTTTTATTGAAATGGCAAGAGTTATCTCCCCAATTGTGTCTTACGTCTTTAAAGACAGAATGAAATGTTCCAAAATACAGGTAACCAATAAGTTTATATTTTCCTATAATTCAATATAAAATGTGATTCTCTATAATTAAAGCGTTTTAACCAATGAATGCCTACTGAAATGCTACCAGGTATTTTATCATATTTTAGCATTTTTGCATAAATATTTCCACTTGAAAATACGCAAATATTTTTGAAAGAAAATTTCTATTTCAAACGGATGGACTAATACTAATTGAAATTTTTCATTGTATTGAAAACAGACATGTCAGGTTCAATTTACATTATATACTTCTTTCCTACAACAGTAGAAAAAAATGAAAATGAATGTTAAAAAATGATTGAAAAAGATTGAATTCTTGACTGTAAGTTTGAGGAAACCATTAAAGTCTGTAACTTGAAAGAAATAATCAAAGTACTGAAAGTACTGCTACGAGTTTATGGTATTGAATACTAGTAGTATATGATGTTTAAATGAGTTGAGGTCTCTAATTCATGTTTGGGTTACACGTATGTGAATTAAAACCTCATAAGATATCAATATTCTGATGTTATGTGCAATGATGAAAACTATCACTTCTTTTTTTTCGTTTGAGAATTAAAATTATATCATTTCATTTGTACCTTTTTCATCATGTATTTTTAACACGTATTCTTATGTTTTTAAATATCTACCTGAATCATACTAATTAATCACAAATCAAAACTTTAAATACAGAAAACAAATAATACTAGTTAGTCTTTTGGAATCTTCGTAAAATGACAATTTAGCTAGCAATTAAAGTAATTTGTTTATTTACAAACTATTTTTAGAGTACCATCATTGAAATAGTTACAGAGCACAGAATATCATCATTAAAACTACCGGAAACAGTTTTTGGACACTCGATATCGTTTGACAGAAATACTATATATAAAGATGACTAGACATTTCAGATAGGGAAAAATGGCATAACTGTTGTTAAATCATATAACAGAACTAAAACAAGATCTAAATAAACCAAAGCAAAAAAAACAAAAAAACAAAAAAACAAAAAAACAAAACAAACAAACAAACAAACAAACACATATCTCAAACTAAGAGGCCAAATCTGTAACAATATTACAAGTAGGGAATTATTCTTTACAAATAACGCAAATTGAATTATTTAATTAAAATGAACATTGGATATTTTCACTGCTTTCTTGAATTGACAAATAATTTGACATTTTCAATGCACATCAATATGTTCCAATTGTGATTAAGCCACTCTTAAAATTCACATCGTTTACTTTCATAAAATTGTGAAAACTACAAAAACATTATCCTAGACATCAGTATCACTGATACACCTCATTTCTTCCGTTTGAGCTTAGCAATTGATTTACTTCGACCTTCTTTACTGAAAACTTCTCACTTTGTTTACAAACATAGACAGTGTTCTTTGTGTTGAACGATTCATCACAAACGCAGGAAAACTGCTCTGTTCATTAGCATAACAGCGCAAGAATTAGTTATTTATATACCACCAGCATGTCAATCTTGTAAAAATAACCTGGTTTGTACAATGTTCAATTTTGTGAATTTTATTTAAAAATCTGTTTTCAAAATACAGCTTATTATAGAAAACATTTATTGATTTATAAATCAAAATTTGTTTGCACGACATGTCACCTTTGTTGACCACATTTTGCCAACACTATTTTCTCTCGCGGATCGAGACAAATTCCAATAAAATTAATAATAAGTATTTCAGTTTATAAACACTTCTAAGCATATCAGTAAACATATTCTTCTTCTGAAGATCACGAAAAATGTAAATAAACCAATATTATACAAGACTCTGTACGCAAAATACATAAAATAAACAAGTCACATAACATGAGCTGATACCATCAACTCGTAAAAATCCCTACCTCCTCTTCTTTGAAAAGCAATATATTTAGCTATATATTAAGGTTTGGAGATCTTTTATTAATTAAGGAAACAATTTTTCTTCAAATTTTTTTCTATTTAATGATACTGACTGAAAAATTATAAAGTTTTAAAGTAAAGAGACAAATGTAAATTAATCTGAATAATTTCAGAAGTAAATATAAATAAATTGTTTGTTATTATTATTGTTATACGTTTGATTATTCATTGTGGTAAAGTTATCAATTAACCATCCTGTAATTTCTAAAAATGTTATGTTTAAGCTAAGTTACTGGGTAACACATTTTGTGATTATGTTCTTTGCTTACTGGTTTTATTTTTTATCTATCAAAATTAAAAAAGAACTTCATCTTTTACTGGGTTTTTTTCTGGATCTAAATAGCATCCAATTATGTTACGGATATTCAAATATTGTTGAGTTATACTAATTTTAAACAATAGAAAAATTCTATGAAAAACTTATTAAATCATTTAATAACATGTATATAAATTATCCCATTAAAAAAATAAAATAAAACAAGCATTCTGAGAGTATTGCACCAGCAATACTAGTTCCCTACCGGCAAGTGTAATCTGGTTCCCGCTAAAAATTGAAAATGCCATAATTCCGTCAAAAATTAATGAAGCAAAATGAAATGCAAACTTGATCCATAACTCGGCTTAATATCTGTAAGCGTTTAGAAAAAAAATTGCGGAAGACCCTGAAAAATTGAAAAGGTCGTAATTCCGCCAAAAATCATTGAAGCGGAACCAAATGCAAACTTGATCTGTACCTCATCAAGATACACTCATATACCAAGAATCAGCTCAATATCTGCAAGCGTTTAGAAAAAAAAGTGCGGAAAACCAAGTGGGACAGACAGACAGATGGACAGACAGACAGACAGACGGACGGACAGACTCAGAGGAAACCTATAGTTCCCTCCGGTTTCACCGGTAGGGGACTAATAACTGTTAACATCGAAGATTGCCTACAAGCAGATCATCAAAAATGGACATGTAAGTATACATATATTGCGATCAGTTCGATCATATTGCAGGAACACTACTGGTACAATTGAAATGAAATTCAAAGAATATAATAAAAAGTTATTATAATTTTCTTCACAGTGGGAAACGTTTGCAACAAATTTCGGAATTCGCCTATGCTGCGTTGAATGAAAAGGCTGGTCCCCCAGAGTTGATTATCATGAGAAGAAATACAATGAATATTATGCACATGATAGAGAAACAAGTAAAAAAACCCAGCTAATCAAGAATCCGGTTTGTGTACTGGAAGTTTCAGAGAAGGATTTAGATTCGAAGAGTCTGATATAGACGGCATGTTCTGGCCAAAAAATCATCGTGTTACATGTATTTTGAATTTCTCACAGGCTAGGTTCTATAGCGAACAGGATCCACTGATTCTATCTCTCAATTCAGAAAGCCCACTTGGATTCACATTACTTTGGTTAAGGATATATCACATGAATCATGTAATGACAATCCCAGAATTTATCTCGGCAATTGCAGAAACAAAGACAAACTTTTCATATCTAGTTCTCTATACAGAGAATATATGAGATCTAGTACACCAAAGAATTCCACCCCAACGGTCCTTGTAATAGCTACAATGTAGGAGGGAAAGATATTGACATACCACATTGCTTTGCCTCCAACCTCTGGCCTCCATCTGCATTGCCTTGGATAGATCGATGTACAACATGGCCACAGCAAGAAGTTGTTCGAGACATAGTCAGTAGTGGGTGTTACTTTGTAGCAAATGGACACAAACTTGGAAATCATAAAGATGTTGAGTGGAGAATTTCCTTTTCTCTAGATGAACAAAAACTTGTGTACTCAATGGATCACTGTCAGTTTTTAGTCTATGGACTACTACTATTTCTGAAAGAAGTAATTAATAATGATGAAAGTGATGAGGGTAAATAACTGTGAAAACAGAATGAAAACAAATGAAAACAGCTGTATTGTGGGTTATTCAACAAAATTATTTTCTCTATTGCAATCCACAAAATATACTTAAGTGCTTTTTGATTTGCTTTAAATTCACTTTTTTGATAAAGTACTATTTGGAGAGACAAATCATGTGTATATGTTACTAGACATAGGTATATATAGATGATTAAAGTTCATTTACATTACCGAACAGTTGATACATAAAAAAATTGATCCAGTATCAAGATGTAATTTTACAGAAATATATGACATGAGTTCTACGGAATACTGCTTTCATATTGGCTAACGTAAACACAGGTGTCAACAAAAAGGTATATAATGCTGATAAAAAGTCATGTCATATATGTTGAAATTAGCAGCTATCTGACATGATATATGTTGCAATGTATTAGTACCGAACGCAAAAATATACAGAAGCACTGAATATTATCGAAATCACAAAGCATAGGTAAGAACAGCCACATCTGGAGACTAGGACTAAAGAGAACACATCAAGGCATATTGATGCTGTCAAGGGGCTTTCCTTGTCAAAAAAAAGATGAGGGACTTTGAAGAAAATTTTAAACTTTGGTGTGAAATTCATTTCATCGATGAGTTACAACTAGAACAACAATCCGCTTCAAAAAGCAGATGCTATAGATTAGATATTCTACCTCTCGTATTATTTCACATGTTAATTAGAGTTTCTGATGTACAGATACATTGACACAGCGAAGGCACAAACAGCATTAGATGTTTACAGGTCCTAGTCCATCAAGATAAAGGAATATATATAAATAAACCGAGGAAAGGTATATTATGGCAAATTCTTGGTATCTGTCAAGAGATGATGGGTGATTTCCAGTCTGCTCTATATTCCTACCAGCAAACTTTTACAGAATTATCATACCGCGAAATCCACAATGCTACACTTGCCAGATTACATGGTCTTAATCAAAAACTTTTACATATATTACATGTACATAGACTGCTGTGGAATCAACGCTTACTCAAGCACATCATTTTTTTAAACAGTCGCTTGCCAGAAGTGTAGAATTGATTAAAATATAGTATATCAAATGAATGTCTTCTCGTTTCTTTCGTGTATATTAGGGAACCTCAAATTGAAATTTAATTTCAAAATTGATAGATTCTAATTTTATGTGTATCGAACCAGGCACCATTTATTTCCAAACAATATTTAGGAAACAATAAAAATTAATTCGTATAAAATGAAGGAAAAGTTCCAGATAGTCGATTTTCACATGAATTGTACAGATGCAGTCTAAACTGTTTTGAACTTTATGTTTCAAAAAGTTTCAATATACTGTAATTCTTCAGTAAGAACAGAATTTAATGAAAATGGATATTTACTATAAATACTCGTATGAGACATTTGTTACAAATTTTAATTGAAAATGCTAATAATAAATAAATAAATAAAATGATATGCATTGAAATTATCTAAATTTTGAAATAAAGACCTTAGCTACATGTGTATTGACTTTATTGTACATGTATGTATTGGAATAAGAGTTCATTTATACTTACTCTTAGTACTAGGCTGTATTGAAAATATAATGTTTCAAAACTAAACTATTCTTTAATTTATCAATGACATATTTCCGTCCCTGTAAATATTCATGAATTTTCAGTAGAATCTTGACTTAACATCAGAATGTGGTAAGAAAATATAGATTCGATGAACATTTGTCACAAAAGCTATGTACAACTTCTTGAACTATAGTTCCTTCCTTATCTTAAAAAAAATCTATCAATATATATTTAAAAAAAAATAAAATGGGACCAGAAGAGGAAGTCGGATCCTGGCGTGATAATTATGAAGTATATAGTTACAACAGCTAGAAGACACTCTTTCTAGCAAAAGAATTTTTGATACAACCTTGCTATCCTGTAACATATGATTCCCTTTGCAGACTATGGTCATTTATTTTATGGGTTTATAACTGCATATCCCTTTGTCATAAAGCTATAATAGCAATAATAACTAGAGAGAGTTGTTGTCCACAGAACTGAAGAACTGAAGAAGAATTGATTGCCTTTGAAGTCAATAATATTGTAACAGTGAAAAAATATCAATTATTTTGAATATCTATAGAAAGTGCAAAACAAAGACAAAAGAAAGGAAACAAGAAAATGAGATTTTTTAAATAATAAAGCCTTATTGTCTTGAGTTTTTACCCTTGCAATTCTTCCTGGGGTTGGAATTCTGCAATAAAAGGAAAGAAAGCAATGTAATTAAAGAGAGGTTGACAATGGATATATATTTTTGATTTTAATACAAAATATCAATACGGAATATGATAAACTATTATTATAGTGTATCCACCAATGAATTCGCTCGTTACTGAATTACTACCTATTTAGTCATATTTCAGCATTTGTGCATAAATATTTCCACGAGAAAATATACAAATATTTTTGAACGAATATTTCAATTTCGAAGGGGTGGTCTCGGATTAATTGATTTTTTTTTCATTATTTTGACAAACAAATTTGTCATGTTCAAATTTCAATATATCCTTCTTTGCTACAACGCCCTTTTAAGAATGAGCGTAACACATTATGAGAAAGAATGGATCTTGACGATAAATTTAAGGAAACCATTAAAATTGATTTTTTATTGTTTTCATAAATATCAAAGCATTCATGATGTATCCATAACTTCCCTTTATATATACACACATATAATGCCGTTATTCTGAATGAAGCGATGATTTCGGTTCAGAAACTTTATACTTTTAATAATGTATGTACAAATTCATATTAAACTGGCAAAACAGAATTAATGCTAACAATCATATCTCAAATGTGATTATTGCATGGTTTTCCCTTCAATATTCAGCATTTAATGCAAGAGGGATATTGTCTTATTTTCTTTGTCCAACTATGCCATCTCTGTTTACAGAAAAAAAAATTACAAGCAGAAAAATATAACCTTTAACATTTTTTATTAAACGAGTTTTGAATTGCATCGGAAATCATTCAAAACCATGCTTTTTTTTTTCTTTTTTTATGTACCTTTAAAAAATGATAGCATTTATGCATGATTTTCCTAAAAAAAATATGCGAATACTTTCAATATTTTTCTTTTCACTAATATTATTAAGATAAAAATTGCACCATAATCAACATTTTTTTTAAATAGTAGAATTTTATTAAAATATCTTGATAGATAACATTTTTTCTATCAGTTAAATAGATCAACATAATAGCTCTCAGTGCAACACTGATGACGTCAAAACTTACGTAGTTCGTGGCGTGTGTGAAAATTTTCGGGAATCTTACGTTTTTTATTTATTTAAAATTTCATTTGAAATTTGACACATTTGATTTTCAGTTCGTAACCACGGTACCTATCTTGCACATGCTAAAATTATTGAAGGATCGCAAAATCAATTCCTTAAATAGAGAATTTCCAAACCCGATCAGGATACAACTTCTTGAGTATAGTTAATGGCAGTCTTTATGTATGAAGTCCAGCTCCTGATCTGTCAGTTTATCGTCAATTTTGTTGGCCTACCAGGCGCCTCTTCCATCGGATAACCCGTCAAAACATCTGCAGATGTTTTAATGGGTTATCCGATAGAAGACTGCCTTGGAAATTCTCTATTCAAAGAAATAATTTCGTGATCCTTTGTTAAGGTAAAGAATGGAATGCACTTAAATCTGGAACTATTACAGTTAAAATTAATATGAATGAATGTTATTATTACAAATTGATTAGATACGTTTGATCATTTATAATGGTAAACTTATCAATCAATCTTCCTAAAAATTCCTAGATAGTTCTATTTTTGCAGTTGCATTTTAGTGACTTTGTTTTTATCAAAATTAGAAAAGAAATATTTTCAAACATACTCTTCAAAAAGTGTTTTTTGGGTCTACCTCCACGATCTAAATAACATTCAATGATCTCACAGATATTAAAATATTGTGGAGATATATTTAGATTAAAGCATAAAAACAAAATCCAAGAGCTTCATCAATCTAATAATAACCTGTATATAAATATTCACATTTTTAAAAAACAAACAACTGCTGGAGTTGAAGAATGCCTTCTAGCAGATCATAACATATGGACATGTAAGTGTACATGTAATGAGATCAGTTTGATTATATTGTAGGCACACTATTTGTAGAATTGAAATGAAATTCAAAAAATACAACAAAACAATATTAATTTTTTCACAGTGAGAAACGTTTACAGCAAATTTCGGAATTCACCTTTGCTGCGCTGAATCAAAAGATCGGTCTGCCAGAGATAGTTATCTTGAGGAGAGATGCAATGAATATTATGCACATGATAGAGAAACAAGTAGAAACTGCTTACAAAGAAGTTGTTCTGTGCACTGGAAGTTACAGAGAAGGATTTAGATTCGAAGGGTCTGATGTGGACGCCATGTTCTGGCCAAAAAATATTCGTGTTATTTGGAATTTCTCACAGGCTAGGTTCTATAGCAAACACGATCCACTGATTCTATCTGACGATTCAGAAAGCCCACCAGGATTCACATTACTTTGGTTACCGACAAATCATGTAATGACAATCCCAATAGTTATCTCGGCAACTGTCAGAATCAAAAACAGACTTTACATATCTAGTTCTCTTTACAGAGAGATTATGCCTTTGAATACTAGTACCCCAAAGAATTCCATCTCCCTTGGTCCTTGTAATAGCTACAATATAGGGGAATTAGAGGTTGACATAGCACATTGCTTTGCCTCCAACCTCTGGCCTCCATCTGCATTGCCTTGGATAGATCGATGTACAACATGGCCACGGCCAGAAGTTCTTCGAGACATAGTCAGTAATGGGTGTCACTTTGTAGCAATTGGACACAAACTTGGAAATCATGAAGATGATGAGTGGAGAATTTCCTTTTCCCTTGCGGAACAAAAACCTGTGTACTCAATGGATCACTGTCAATTTTTAATTTATGGATTGCTTAAGATATTTCTGAAAGAAGTGATTAATAATGATGAAAGTGATGAGGGCAAATTACTGTGTTCCTATCACATGAAAACAGCTGTATTTTGGGCTATTCAACAAAATTATTTAATCTACTGCAGTCCACAAAATCTCCTTAAGTGTTTTTGGATTTGCTTTAAATTCCTTCTGAAATGGGTGTATGAGGGGATCTGTCCCAACTTTTTCATTCCACAAAATAATATGTTCCTGACTAATATTTACGGTCAAGCGCAGAAAAACTTATTCCATAAACTATACGCACTGTACCAGATGGGATTGTCATGCCTCCTTAGCTCTTCAGTCGGTCCTTCCATCTTACTTGCTATTAGCAATTCAGAACTAACTCTTCACACTATAATTACTGAGGTCGAATTTGATATAGCAGTTTTTATACAGACATCTAATGTATCTCATTTTATAGGTGAATCTGAAATACATCTCTGCCTAGAGACCATTTACAGGATAGAACAGTCTCTATGTCAAAGATTAAACCAGTGTCAAGTTGTCATGTTACAGAAATATACAGCATCCCTCCTTCAACATTCTGCATTCATAGTAGCTAATATGTACACAGGTGTCAACAAACTATCCTATTCTGCTGATAAAAAGACCTGTCACATGTTGAAATTAGCTGCTAAATTTGGATTTATTTCTGACATGGTATATATTGCAATGTATTATTACCGAACAAAGAGATATAAAGAAGCTTTACGTACTATAAAAATCACAAAGGATAGGTTAGCACAGCCACATCTGATATGTAACGCTAACGTAGCCACAAAGGGGTACACTGAGGTTGTCAGGGGATATTCTATGTCAAAAAAAATGAGATACGCTGTAAGAGGACCGTGTCGTGTTCAGGTTGATATCTACTACATTAATGAGTTACTACTGGAACAGCAATCCGCCTTACAAAACGGAGTTCGTGCACTCGCTATTCCACTTCCCGTATTATTACAAATGTTAGAGTTTCTGATTTACAGACATGTTGACACAGCAAAAACAGAAGAAACTCTAAAGGATTTACACGTTCTTGTCCATCATGATGAGGGTGTATATATCCCTAAAAGTCTGAGAGGTATATCATGGCAAATCTTTGGAATCTGTCAAGAGATGATGGGAGATTGTCAGTCTGCTCTATATTCCTACCAACAATCCCTTACAGATTCATTTCAACCTGAAATCCACAGTGCTACACTGGCCAGACTACATGATCTTAACCAAAAACCCGTAAGAACTAAACAGACTGCTTAAAGTGGTAAAAATGCACAAATTGTAATCTACAGATCAATTAGATGATTTTTAATTAACCAATGATTTTATCTGGTCATGTTGAAAGGCAAAGTGAATCATGTCACTATGATATGTAAGCTTGCAACATACATGCAAATCGTTTTGCATCTTAGATTTCATTTCAAACAGAATTATTGTTTTAACAGTATTATTTACTGAGCTACTTTGTGTCATAAGACTAATCAGTCAATTTCTTATGAAATCAATTAAATTAATCTGTAGATGTTAGTCTTTTGTAATAATGGAGTATTAGATACGATTTAAACTGTTGATAAATTAATTTTATTAATAAAAATAATGCCATAAAATAATAAATAGGAATTAAAAATTAATGTAAGTTTGACAATTACATTTACTGACCTCATTGCATGGTACTACTTATTTTAGATTTAGAGTTATCTTTTCATAGTTAGACCTCTTTAGTGTAGTCATTAATTTGTTAACTAGTTTGATACATCCCTTGATGATATATCACTTGCTTAGTTAAATAAATGAGTAGGAATGAAATAGTCTTTGATAAGTAAATGGAAAATGTGTAAAATATACACTGTATTAGTAAATGATTTGAAAGAATATAAATATAGTGATCTATTTCAAAAGATACATTGATAAATTATAATTAGATATGACCTGAAATGTAAATATTATTTATTGTAAAATTATAAGTAAATACAACTATATGTTGTATTGTGAAGGTCCAGATACTTTTTAGACAGAGTAGCTGTAACACCTGTATGCATATATACAGCCTGAGTCCACAACTTGGTATATATAAAAATAATAATTATCTTATTTTGAGATTTGTAAATATTTTGAAAAATTATATAAATTTAGTAAAGTTTTGAGCTTATGGAGAAATAAAGGTTATTTCCCTTTAATTGTAAGTTATGAAGTGATAATGCGTAAATAAAAAAAAAAGCAGTGTAATATAGATTTTATGCTAATTGAATAATTTGTGATAAAAATATACTAATGTTAATGTTATGAAATATTTATTATTTTTACATGTTTTGTCGGACTGATCTATTTATTTATCTACGTATATTGTCACAAATTAAAAGAACACTAAAGACGAACAAGAGTTTATTTAGAGATAATTTAAGCCCAGATTAATAATTCTTATGTAAGAGTAACGTAATTTTCAGTTTTGGTTTATTAATTATTGTAATATTGATAAATTACAATAATTAATGACAACTTCACAATATTGGAGTCTTTCTTATGCTTCATAAATATATCTCAAGAAATAAACAAATGGACAAAATGCCGAATTTTTTGTTGTTGTTTATAGCAGAAAATTTTGTGGATGCAAATCCCATTGATATCTTGATATAATTAAAAGTGCGACCTTACCAACATAATTTCAATGCCTAACAAAATTAAGGAAAAGAAACACAAAAACTCATCACTTGAAAGGGAGGTGAAATCAAATGTATCTGGATGTAGTAGAAAGCTTGCATTGTTTGTATTACAACACGAGTAGTCGTGTAAGCTATTGACCTTCAGTGACCAATAATCTTTAGAGAGAGAAAATTCTATATTAATATTGAAATTCTGGGATTTAAAACAATGTTTTGATAAATATTTAATTATTGTTAAAGCTTAACATGCCTCAAACGTCAGAATATTTTTGAGGAGCTCCATTATTTTTTTTTTCGGATTAAGGATAGTACGTGAGTTACCAATTGGGCAAACATTAAAAATAGTAGTTGAACATGTAAATATCAAAGTGCGTTTTTAAAACATGCATTTCTAAAATATAGTTTCTCTTTTAAACTCAATATAGAATTTTTTTCGGATTGTTATATATTTTCCCCATGATTGGTTCATATCATTTTAACTGTTTTGAAAGAAATGATATATTCACATGTTGGTGACAAGAATACATGCCATTAACAATAAAAATAAAATCCATAATTTATTTATGTACTCACAGAACTCATATTATTGATAATCACAGTAATAAATTTCAAATAAAATTATTAAATTAGGTTATGATGTATAAAACTTATGGAATAGATAAGACGGCATTCACTTCTTCAAATGTTATCTTCTCTTTAAACCACCCTAATAAGGTGATAAAGTCGTCTTAAACGTCAAAACATCGGGTCCCTTTTTATCGCCAACTCTCCACATGGCAGATTGAAAAAGTGATTTCCGAACCATTGAACAATTATTTAAATCATTTTTGTTTGCAGCTAACCTTTGAACATCCTCTTAAAAGTCCAATTCAGAGTACAATCAACATTTTCCCTGACCCAAATAACTATCTTTGAATCCTAAACATGGAAGTCTTGACGGAATAGAACTACCATGCTTATTTTAGAGCATATCATCATATACAGTTATATGGACTCTTTTGGTGGCGGATATGATACCTGTCTGTGAAAAAAGTATATGATAAATATACGTCAAGATTAAAGAGTGCTACTTCATGTTTTTTCCTTTTGTATCTAAACATCTGGTACGTTCCTTTAAAAACACAACAAATATAGCAACCAAATCCTAATGTGATGAGAACTATGTCTTCTTCAATGATGTCATTGAACATCTGTTGTAATAGCCAAGAACTTCGAAACTTATTAAGGTCTTTCGTTGCAACGGAAGACCTTTTACTGATTGTTTTGGTTAAGATTTTTGGGGTCTTTCGTCTCCAAAGATGGACCCTTCTATTTTTCTATTGTTTCATATTCACTCTCCTTATTATACTTTCTTTTTCTTTACAAATTTTGTGCAGAAGATTTTTCGAAGATGGATCGATCGATTTGCTTCATTTTTCATGGTTAATGCATGACCAACTGAAAGAATAAGGTACGGTTTAGGATCCATTGAGCCCTAAAATTAAATATTTTCAAAAAGTTATGAAATTTACTTAAATATGAGTCGAGTATATGAGTGTTGTAAATCATGAAGAAAAATGGCGTGAAGGAGGACCATTTTGAAAATATGACATCATTAGTTTGGTACACTTCCCAGTTTTAAACAGAAAGTCTCAAAATGACTAATTTTCTGGGATATTTTCGTAAGAAAATAGTGTCCACAGCCATCGTCTTCTTCAGTTTTTGGATATGTTGTGTAAAATCCTTTGAAAAATTACATTTCTTAAAATCTTTGTGGGCGACGCATGTGCTCTATTTCATCTGAAAGAAAAACCCACCGAAAAATGATATCTTCCGCAATTTTTAAGAAAATACAGAAAAATTAATACACAAGTTGTTGACGTCACAATTAATACCTACATGTAGGTGTTTTTATAAGAAAAACAATTTGTATATTCTTACTGCATGGTATTTCAAAAATTCAGAAAGTATGAGTTTTAATTCATTACATCACTTTCATATTTTAGAAGAATACACGGTCAGATTTGTATTGAAACTGTACCTTGTTCTTTGTACAAGCATAACAGTTTTGGGAATTTTACTTCCTGTGGGAAGTATATCCCATTTATCGATTTTCAGATGACATTTTGTCTGCACAAAAACTAAAAAAAAAAGAAAAAGATAGAGAGGTGAAATTTTCAGCAATGATAAAAGAATTTGTGCACTTGCCATTCAAAATTTACAGAAATGCCTAATATGGCAGTTTGGTAGGGATCTAAATTTTAGGTACGAATCATGAGAGAATTTTTGAGACATTTCTAATTAAAGTAATAATTTGATTTTTGTACGTATAACTGTTACAACTAAATCATTACTAAAACTAATATTTTGAATCAATTGATTGTTTGGGGTTCAGTAAGAAGACACGCATATGCACTCCTGATTCAAGGCTGTATTGTAAACATAGTGTTACAAAATTGAAGTATCCTTTCATTTATCAATGATATATTTTCTCCTTGTCCATATTCAGATAAAAAGCTGCTCACTGGAATTTGGAAATTTGAATTTTAAGCAGAAGCATGACTAAACATCAGAATGTGATAAGAAAAATATAGCCGAGTATAACGTGGTGTACTGAAGTTCCTTCCGCATCTAAAGAAAACTTTATCAAGGATGCAAATTTATAAAAATAATAATAGAAAAAAAAAAACATGGGAATTGATTGAAGATGTTGGATCATGGTGTGCCAAGTTACTACTGTTACAGATAGACGACACTCGATCTACAATCAGTATCTAAAATATAATCCTGAAATTCCAATCATTGCCTTTCCAAACAATTCCCTCGACCATCTTTTAATGGACTTATATGTGCGTTTTCTGTTGCCTTAAATCTTTAGCAGCAATGATTGGTAAGAGCTGTGGTCCACAGAACTTTATAAGAAATGATTTCTGTTGATGTTAAATAATATTATCACAGCGTAAAAATAATAATTTAGAATATCAATAATTTAAAACGAAAACAAAGAGAGTTCAAAACGAAAACAAAGAGAAAAAGCAAGGATTCGTGAAGTTTAAAACGCAAAACCTTAATGACCTTGAGTCTTTACCCTTACAGTTTTTCCGTAGATTGTAATTCTGCATTAAAAGACAGAATGAAATGTTCCAAAATACAGTTAGACAATAAGTTTATATTTTCCTATAATTTGATATAAAATGTGATTATCTATCATTAAAGCGTTTTAACCAATAAATGCCTACAGAAATGCTACCAGGTATTTAATTAGATTTTAGCATTTTTGCATGAATATTTCCACTTGAAAATACGCAAATATTTTTGAAAGAAAATTTCTATTTCAAACGGATCGATGGACTAATACTAATTTTTTATTGTATTGAAAACAGACATGTCAGGTTTAATTTTCAATATATGCTTCTTTCCTACAACAGTAGAAAAAATGAAAATGAGTGTTAAAAAATGATTGAAAAAGATTGAACTCTTGGCTGTAAGTTTGAGGAAACCATTAAAACGAAATGTTATAGTTCTTCATCAATAGCAAAGCATTCATGATAAATGTATTTCCCTTTAAATAAATCATGTATACACTTATATATACCGTTATTCTTAATGAATCGATGTTTTTTGGTTCAGAAACTCTATACTTTTAATAATGTAATGCAAATCAGTATTAAACTGTTCTAATATTGATGCTTATAATCCGCGATGTGGATCTAAGGCAAATAAATGCTATAATGGATATTCCAAATGTGAATAATGCTTCGGTTTCTTAAATAATCCTTAAAAATTAAATTCCTTAAATACTCAGTTTTTTAATTCATGATGGATATTGTCTTATTTTCTTTGTCAACCTACGCCGTCTCTATATGTACAGAAAGAAGAACTGTCTCTTCGCTAAGTGCTTGGCACTTCGAAGTGAAAGTTGTAGGACAATCGGTTGAGACCTTTAAAAAAGAGGCCCCATGTCACGGCACGCATAGGCATGATAAAGATCCTTCTCTGCTCAATGGCCCCGGGTGCCGAGTAAAGTTCTAAATTTGAAGTTGGTGGCGTATCTATATGACTGAGAAATTCTCGTATGTGACGTAAAATAACATACAATCAATCAATCAAAAGCACACCCTCTTTGTTTTCCTTTAGATACCTAAAAATAAGTATTAACTAAACTTTTCATAGTAAATTAATTTCAGACTATACATTCAATTTCAATTTTAAGCATTATAAAGATTGATGAAAATTGACTAAAATAAAAATAAGGGGTCTAAGGTATGTTAATTTCGTTGTAACAAATAAGAAAAAACATATTTATTTTACAACTAGATTAATTTTCATACTACAGCGTTCGGTAACAATTACATGTACAATGTTTTATAGCGATAAAAATCGTGTTATTAAAAACTTGAATTTAAACATCGTACATATGTGCGGAAAATATTGTAAGAAACTTAAATTAATAATTTTACTTAATGTGCATGTATCGTCTTTCTTAGGACAATTTTCATTGATTGATTGATTGATTTATTATTTATTCATTTTTAGCACCAGGAATTAGAATACAATAGAATAGTTTCAATGCAAGGAAAAGATCAGAGGCATTCCGAATAAATCGTTCTTGCGTTCACCGTTCGTTCACCGTTCACTTTGCGATCGCGTTTGCGCTCCGTTCGCGTTCTGCGTTCGCTCTCCGTTCAGCGTTCACACATCGTTCACCAAGTTGCGTTCAGCGTTCACACATCGTTCACTCACCGTTCGCTCTGCGTTCGTTCACCGTTCGTTCAGCGTTCGCTCACCGTTCAAGTGGGAAAGTAGAACGTTTCAGGGACTGTACGTGGTTTTCCCCAAATATGCGAATACTTTTAATATTTTCCGGTTCACTAATATGATTAAGATAAAAATTGCCCTGCACCATAATCAACATTTTTTTTTAAATACAACATAGAAATTTTATTAAAATATCTTGCTAGATAGCATTTTTTTCTACCCGTTAAATGAATCTAACATAATAGCTCTCAGTGTAACACTGATGACGGGAAAACTTACGTAGTTCGTGGCGTCTGTAAAATTATTTGGGAATCTTGCGTTTTTCGTTTAGAATTTTAAAATTTCATTTGAAATTTGACACATTTGATTTTCAGTTAGTAACCACGGTACCTATCTTGCACATGCTACAGTGATCGAAGGATCGCAAAATCAAGTCTTTATACAGAGAATTTTCGAACCTAATCAGGATACAACTTCTTAAGTATAGTTAATGGCAGTCTTAATGTGTGTAAGTCCAGATCCTGATCTTTCAGTTCATCGTCAATCTTTTCAAAAAAATAATTTCACGATCCTTCGTTAAAGTAAAGAATAGAATGTTTTAAATCAGAAACTTTTGCAGGATCGAAATTAATATGAATAAATGTTATGCATTACAAATTGATTGGAATACGTTTGATCATTTATAATGGTAAACTTATCAATCAATCTTCCTAAAAGTTTTTAAATAGTTCTTTTTAGCTGATGTATTTTGGTGACTTTGTTTTTTTTTTTAATTCAAATAAGAAAAGAAATATTTTAAAACATACTCTTCAAAAAGTGTTTTCTGGCACTACCTCCAAGACCTAAATAACATCCAATGATGTCACGGATATTAAAATATTGTGGAGTTATATTTAGGTTAAAGCATAAAAAAACCAAGAACTTAATAAATCTAATAATAACCTGGATTCCCAAGTATTCCCAATTAAAAAAAAAATACAAACAACTGTTGAAGTTGAAGAATGCCTCCAACCACATCATAACACATGGACATATAAGCAGATTTAAAAAGATCAGTTCTGATCATATTGGAGGCACACTATTGGTACAATTTAAATGAAATTCAAAGAATACAACAAAACATTATTATTATTTTTTTCGCAGTGGGAAACGTTTACAACAAATTTCGGAGTTTACCTTTGCTGCGTTGAATCACAAGGTTGGTCCGCCGGAGGTAGTTGCCATGAGGAGAGATATAATGGATATCATGCATATAATAAAATAACAAGTAAGACCAGCTAATAAAGAAACAGTTGTGCTCGCTGGAAGTTTCAGAGAAGGATTTAGATTCGAAGGGTCTGATCTAGACGCCATGTGTCGGCCAGAAATCCATCGTGTTATTCGGAATTTTTCACAGGCTAGGTTCTACTGCGAACACGATCCACTGATTCTATCTGACGATTCCGAAAGCCCACCAGGATTCACATTACTTTGGTTACCGATAGCACATGTAATGACAATCCAAAGAGTTATCTCGGCAACTGTCAGAATCAAAGACAGACTTTACATATCTAGTTCTCTTTACAGAGAGATTATGAGATGGAATATCCCAAAGAATTCTGTCCCCCACAGTCCTTGTAATAGCTACAATGAAGGAGGAAAAGAGGCTGATATAGCACATTGCTTTGCCTCCAACCTCTGGCCTCCTTCTGCATTGCCTTGGATAGATCGATGTACAACATGGCCACGGCCAGAAGTTGTTCGAGATATAGTCAGAAATGGGTGTCACTTTGTAGCAATTGGACACAAACTTGGAAATCATGAAGACATTGAATGGAGAATTTCCTTTTCTCTAGCGGAACAAAAACTGGTGTACTCTATGGATCACTGTCAATTTTGAATTTACGGATTACTTAAGATATTTCTCAAAGAAGTAATTGAAAATGGTGAAAATGATGAGGGCAAATTACTGTGTTCCTATCACATGAAAACAGCCGTATTCTGGGCAATTCAACAAAATTATCTACTCTACTGTTATCTTCAAAATCTACTTCAGTGTTTTTGGATTTGCTTTAAATTCATTCTTAAATGGGTGTATGATGGGATCTGTCCTAACTTTTTCATTCCCGAAAATAACATGTTCCTGACTAATACTTATGGTCAAGCGCAGAGGAACGTATTCCATAAACTATACGCACTGTACCAGATGGGATTATCATGCCTCCTTCTTAGTTCGTCAGTCTGGCCTTTTATCTCACTTGCTATTAGCAATTCAGAACTAACTTTTGAAATTATAATTACCGAGGTCGAATTTGATAAAAATGTTTTTTTCAGAGACATCTAATGTATTTCAGTGTATGAATAAATCTGATATACATGTCTTCCTGAAGACCATTTACAGGATAGAACAGTCCCTATGTCAAAAATTGACCCCGTGTCAGGTTGTTATGCTACAGAAATATACAGCATCCCTTCTTCAAAGTTCTGCTTTCATAGTAGCTGATGTGAACAGCAATACAGTTATCAACAAACTATCCTATTCTGCTGATAAAAAGACATGTCACATGTTGAAATTAGCAGCTAAATTTGGATTCATTTCTGACATGGTATATTTTGCAATGTATTGTTATCGTACAATGAGATATACAGAGGCTTTACGTATTATTAAAATCACAAAGAATAGGTTAGCACAGCCACATCTGACATGTAACTCTAACGTAGACACAAAGGGGTACACTGAGGTTGTCAGGGGATTTTCTATGTCTACAAAGATGAGATACGCTGTAGAAGGAGCGTGTTGTCTTCATGGTGATATCTATTACATTGACGAGTTACTACTGGAACAGAAATCTGCCTTACAAAACAGAGTTCTTGCACTTAAAATTCCATTTCACGTATTATTACAAATGTTAGAGTTTCTGATTTACAGACATGTGGACACAGCAAAAACAGAAGAAGCTCTAAGGGATTTACACGTTCTTGTCCATCATGATGAGGGTGTGTATATCCCTAAAGATCTGAGAGGTATATCATGGCACATCCTTGGTTTCTGTCAAGATATGATGGGAGATTTCAAGTCTGCTCTATGTTCCTACCAAAAATCCCTTATGTATATCACCGTGAAATCTATAGTGCTACACTTACCAGACTACATGATCTTAATCAAAAACCTGTAAGAATTAAACAGACTGCTTAGAGTGGTAAAAATGCACAAATTATAAACTATAGATTAATTATTTTTTCCATAAGCCAGTGATTTTATCTGATTATGTATGTATTTGTTGAAGGGCAAAGTTAATAAGGTCACTATAATACATTCCATTTCAAAACTGAAGACAAGTCAGAGATATTTTAACCAAAACTGAATCTGAATGAATGACAACGCTCTGAATCAATGGAGGGTATTAACTAGCAATGGAAATACACCCTTTTACTTAATATGCATTACATAACAGCGCATCACTCTCCTTTAAAAGTACGGCCCCTGAGGTACGTGTACGTACACTTTTAAATAATGTAAATGTTTCGGAATAATTGTTTTCAAGGTATTTTTTAAAATTATTCAAATTAACAAGCAATATGAAGAAGATTCAAGTCGTGTCGAACCCAAGGGCTTCTTGCATTCCCAGGTACTAGTATGACTGCAAATACTTCCTAAGGAGTGTAGAAATTTTGAAGTTTAACGGTGGTATTATTTACTAAATAAAATGAAATAAAATGTATATGTCTGTAAATACAATTTATACACATTGCGACTTTACTGAAAAAAAATCCTTCCTTGAAAATAAAAATTAATCAAAAAATACAAAAAAAAATCTACAGTTAAACAACAGATGAAACCACATGTATCTAGATGCAGTAGAAAGTTATAATCTGTATCACAACAGTAGTCGTATAAGCTAATGTCATGTGTATAACATCTACCATGGCTGTGTGCATCTTTTCTTGGTGAAAATTTTACTCAAAGCTGTATCTACACACAACACCATAGCATCCTCTAATGAAGATATTTTATATTACTAATTATAAAGGGCATTTTAGAACATGAAAGTGATATGTTTCACTACTAATTTATAATACATATTTTATTATTATGTCGATACTATCAATGTTGACAACTAGACTGAAGCTAGCAGCCAATAACAGCAGCCATTAAGCCCGTAGAAGCTAGCAGCCAATAAGGAAATTCATCAAAGGACTGAGAGTACTCTGACGCAATACTGTTTAATGCTTCATTTTCGACAATTTATTATTAATAATTAGATAATTAATGCAACACTTAATTATTTAATAATTCAAACACTTGGAGGCAGTTAAGCTCACCTACATAAGGAAAATTATGCGGTTTCAAAACAAACAAACAAACAAACAAAAAGAAAGAAAAGAAAATGTCATCATCTTTGACCGCTTAAGAGCAAACCAACATTGGAAATAGGTTAAGTACTCCCGGGAGAATCCCTTTTAAGCTCTTTTACGGGTCATAGGAATATGATGGTGCCAAAAGTCTAACCTGAAATTTGCTTACTCCTAATATTTACATTGATAAGGGTTTGAAGGTAATTTAATCTATTTTAAGTTATGATCCTTGAAGTGTGCTTCGAACAATTACTGGCACAAGGTAAAGGGTCCACAGGGCTATTATATACGGCCATGAAAATTAGGTTGAAGTGGTACCACCAAGTGGTGCCAAGGGCGGGTTACATATTTCAAGCAGCTATTATACCTCTTATCTTATAAGTGTGTTTTAAATCATTACTGTGGCAAGATAGAAGATTTCTAGGACTATCATTTCCCGCAATCAGTATAAGGCTGTAGTGGCACCACCAAGTGGTGCCAATTGTGGGGAACATATTTCAAGCTTTCATTTTTCAACTATCATTGACCAATAGAACAAATTAACACTAAACTGGAAAAAAGTTAAGGGCCTAATTAGGGAGTATCCCTTGTCAACCTTTTTGACAGGTTTCAATAACTAGAAAAGGCCAGTTAGGTATCCTGAACTTTGTTGTATTTCACTTTGTCTATTGATATATGGATTAAAAGTCAGATGTTATTCCCCTTATCTTTGAAGTGTGCTTCAAATCATTACTGGGGCAAGGTAGAGGGCCCCTAGGACTATCATTTCCCCCTGTCAGAATGGGGCTGTAGTAGTACCACCAAGTGGTGCCATGGGTGGGGGACGTATTTCAAGCATTTATTTTGAAAGCATCTTTGGCTACTAGAACAAAGTAACACTAGTGAAAGGTTAAGGACCTTAGAGAGATCCACTTGCCTCTTTTTGAAGGGTCCCTGGGAAAGGAAAGGGCCATTTAGCTAACCTGAACTTTGTTGTTTATCACTTTGTGTTTTAATATACTGGTTAAAGGTCAGCTATTATACCCTTATCTTTGAAGTGTGCTTCAAATCATTACTGGGGTAAGGTAGAGGGCCCCTAGGACTATCATTTTCCGCTATCCGAAATGGGCTGTAGTGGTACCACCAAGTGGTGCCATGGGTGGGGGACGTATTTCAAGCATTCATTTTGAAATCATCTGTGGCTACTAGAACAAAGTAACACTAGTGAAAGGTTAAGGACCTTAGAGAGAACCACTTGCCAGGTTTTTGAAGGGTCTCGGGGAAACGAAAGGGCCATTTAGCTAACCTGAACTTTGTTGTTTTTCACTTGGTGTTTTAATATGCAGGTTAAAGGTCAGCTATTATACCCCTTATCTTTGAAGTGTGCTTCAAATCATTACTGGGGCAAGGTAGAGGGCCCCTAGGACTATCATTTCCCGCTATCAGAATGGGACTGTAGTGGTACCACCAAGTGGTGCCATAGGTGGGGGACGTATTTCAAGCATTCATTTTGAAATCATCTGTGGCTACTAGAACAAAGTAACACTAGTGAAAGGTTAAGGACCTTAGAGAGAACCACTTGCCTGTTTTTGAAGGGTCACTGGGAAAGGAAGGGGCCAGTTAGCTAACCTGAACTTTGTTGTTTTTCTCTTTATGTTTTAATATACGGAAAAAGGTCAGCTATTATACCCCTTATCTTGGAAGTGTGCTTCAATTCATTACTGGGGCAAGGTAGAAGGCCCCTAGGACTATCATTTCCCGCTATCCGAAATGGGGCTGTAGTGGTCCCACCAAGTGGTGCCATTGGTGGGGGACGTATTTCAAGCATTCAATTTGAAAGCATCTGTGGCTACTAGAACAAAGTAACACTAGCGAAAGGTTAAGGACCTTAGAGAGAACCACTAGCCAGGTTTTTGAAGGGTCCCTCGGAAAGGAAAGGGCCATTTAGC
Organism: Saccostrea echinata; assembly: GCF_033153115.1. Taxonomy (NCBI): domain Eukaryota; kingdom Metazoa; phylum Mollusca; class Bivalvia; order Ostreida; family Ostreidae; genus Saccostrea; species Saccostrea echinata. The sequence continues at coordinate 7,733,870 of NW_026889765.1, read as the reverse complement.
TAACCTGAACTTTGTTGTTTTTCACTTTGTGTTTTAATATACAGGTTGAAGGTCAGCTATTATACCCCTTATCTTTGAAGTGTGCTTCAAATCATTACTGGGGCAAGGTAGAGGGTCCCCTAGGACTATCATTTCCCGCTATCAGAATGGGGCTGTAGTGGTACCATTAAGTGGTGCTATGGGGGGGGGGGGAGGCGTATTTCAAACTTTCATTTTGAAATCACCTTAGGTCCATGGAATAAACTAATACTGGTTGAGGATCATTGAAAAATTTGATCGGGTTCTCTCTGTCCTGATGGGGGCCAGTTCAACTTTGTCGTTTATTTACATTGAATATTGAAACACGGATAAAGATCAGTTATTATAAGCCTTCTTTTGGAAGTGGATATGCATCCTACCGTTAGTAGGGCATAGTAGGTGGCGTATCGGGCTATCATTTGCCGATCTCAGATTAAGACTTTATGGGACGCAGTATAGTTAAGGTGACGAATGGAAATATCGGCGAATTTTTATATAGAAAATACATTCTTTACAAGGATGTGCGATTCTTTTTAGGACTTTACTATCATCAGACAAATGTAATGTGGTTGAATACTACATGTTGGGGACGATTAGATTTCTTACCTAGACTTGTGACGTAATGTGGCAGTCACGTGATTTTAGCAAATATACTGCAGTATTGAGGTCATCTATAAATTCCAATATTGCAAGGGCATAACCACGTTAAAAATCAAAGTTTAAGTTATAATTATTTTCAACACTCTTTGTAGTTTGTGAAAAGTGCTGCGAACCTATATAGATTCTACTATATCATTGCTAAAATTACGTTTGTTAGACCGTATGCTGAATATATTGCTGGTCAAGTACATTAAATATAGATATAATTTATTCATTTGCAAGATTTCATCAGGTTCGCAGCACTTTTCAAATATCTTCATACCTCTTGAGTTTATGTGTAAAAGCTTGTCATAATTCATTGAGAGTATGCCCTTGCAATATATCGATTTATTTCGACCCTTCTATTACCCTTCAATGAATCTGCATACAAATATACGGCAGTATCGCTTGTCTAGGAAATGTACGGGAAGTATATGAATAAATTCATAAAATAGACATCGCATCCAAGTTAATGTACTCTTATATATCTGCAAATATATTTGATTTACTTATAAAATACATTTTTCATTGTATAAAATATAACTTGATCCACCTCTCACTGTATACAAACTGCGTCAAATTTTGCGATATGACGTCACATTGACAAGTCCATTGCGATCAGTGATTTGCTTATATATTACTCTGTGGGATTTAACCAACGACAAAAATACATGCAATAGTAAGTATTGATGTAGTTTAAAGCTATCCAACAGTTTAAAATAGCAAATCATTTCATTTTGTGGTAATTTGAAGAACATATATATTTGTGTGATGTCATAGTAAGCATTTCCCGTAAAAATTAGGCCCCGCCTCCTTATTGCAGCCTTAACTTTGCTGCGGAACCGCCTAGTTGTGCTTTGGTTGAAATCCCTTTTTGAAGCATTTATTTTTCGCAATATTTGAACACCATAACAAACCAACACAAGGGAAGGATAAGTAATCATAGGAAGTATTCCTTTTCAGTTTTTGGAGGGTCTTTAAGACTTGACATTGCCAATATTCTGATAGAAACTTTATTTTTTTTTCTTGTTCATTTTTCAAGAAAATTTAAGATTCGTCTATTACCCCCTTATCTTTGAAGTGTGCATGAAAGTACTTTTGTGGCAGAATGGAGGGGGGGGGGCTTATCATTTTCGTTTTTAAGTTGGAACTGTAGGGGTTCCACCAAGTGGGTTGTTTCAAGCGTTTTTTTTTTCTCCGCCATCTTTGAATAATGTAACAAACCAACACTAGGCAAAGAAAAGGGATCATAGGAAGTTCGCCTTGTTATGTTTTAAGAGAGTCTTTGAGGCAATTATCTCATCCGAACCATGTCACATTTTAACATTACATTTGGAGATGAGGTTGTTCATTTACTCAGGTGACTTATTGCTGTATGTTTCGTTTGTTGTCATTTGTCGTCCGTCGTATGTTATATTTAAACATATTCAGCTTTTTCTATGTGACCTTTATATATATTTTAATTAATTTTGGTATATAGCATGTGTGATAAAAGGAGAGGAAAGTTGTGAATTTCATGTTCCTGGCTCTTTGGAGCCGAATTATGTCCAAGACAAGATGTAGTTACGATATCGAAAGATTATGTTTTCATAGTTTGCTACAATATTTCTTTTTTCTTGTTCGTATGTTACAATATTCAATATTTACAAAGCTTTTCTTACTGTACGTATCCACGATATCGCATTGATATTCAATCATGATTATTCAATGGATGTTGGTTACCTCCCTCAGTGTTATGTTACCTGAATGCTACCATTTTCTGAAGTTCCTCCTGTAGTGTCGATATCGTCGATATCATTTCGATGTCGATTCATGTTTGCGCAAGCATTTCAAACTGCTGTCCTTGCCATTGTGTATGTATGTCTTTGTTTAAATACTTTAAATTTAGGAAGATTGTACTTGCTATCGATATTGTCGATATCGACGATATCGCATAGATATCAAATCATTTTCGACATCATTCTTGTGGATGTATTTCTTTATGCTACAGTTATGAGTACGTTCTTTCTGATAATTAAGTTTGCCCTAATGTCGAAATCGTACCGATATTGAATTATGATTCCGCAAAACAATAATATTTTTACCAACGTTCACCCTTACCCAAAACCTTACCTTAACCCTAACCTCCTGAAAAAACAACCCCTTGCCCTTTATTTGTCATCCTTATTTATTTAGATACTTATGCCAAATAATGAATGCACATCGACATCATACTTGCGACGTTCTATAAATGTTTCTTCCTCAATTTGGAAATAAACTGTACAGATCTGTATCTATATCGATATTATTGTCGATATCAACGGTGTCGAAATAAAACTAAGTTTAATATTTATCCAGTATTTCCAATTCCATAGTAATGATCAGGATCGATAGCATTTCAATATCGATGTTTTATTGTCGATATCGACATCAAATTTGTTGGAACCTGAGGGGTGGGGTTCAAACTATCAAATTTAATGTAACTTTAAAGTCTTATTTACTTCTAGACATCAAGCAGTCAGACTTTTAGCATTTATAAGATATGAGAATTACGAACAGTCAAAGCAAACAATACAAAATTGTTAGCAGAGCCACAAGGACCTCTTAAAACAGAGGAGGGACCAGGTACCTTAAATGAGTGAGCATCCCCTGTCGTCCGTTCAAATCCGTTGTTTACTCTTTGTCATTATTGGGAAACTGGAGAATTCAGTAGACAATTCATTGTAAAAGTAATGGACTAAACGAGAGATTGTAGTTGCAATCATAGCCATTGTTTCAACCATAGAATTTGCAAAATATTGTGTATAAACGAGATTCTTTATATCCTTGTATAATCAACTTATTCGTTAAATGCTTACTTATTTTATGAATTCCAATAAGCAATGATACCTCAAAAGCAAACTTTGAAATTCATGGTCCTTAGATTTGGAGTTTTGATGTAAGAGTTGGGCTTTATACATGTAGATCATATAGGTAAAGTAATATTCTTTAATGTCTTCTTCTCTCAGCTGTATATTTAGGAGACAAACTAAATACACAGAAATGATAAGGAAGTGTGCCTCTTCCAAAATTTTGAATTAAGGCCTCTTGGTCATGGTCATTTTGTTAGGGTGGAATTCTATTGGTCATACATGTATAGTGAAATTGCTTCAATTCTTTGAAAATCTTCTTCTCTGTTCCTGTGTATTAAGCTGACAAACTAAGTGCATGGTTAAGAAAAGAAACAAGGAAGGGTGACCTTTCCAAAATTCTGAAACTGGTCCAATGGATCAAGTGTTCTGGTTCTGAGCAGGGTACCATTGATCTTATGAGTAAACAGAGAGAAGTTAGTTTCTTTTGTTTATTCAGTTATGATAATTAATCACTGTAAATACTGTAATTGATCAATAAAAATAAAAAAAATAATTTATACTCAACAAAAAAGCAAAGGGTCATGGAATTAAGTCTTTTTTTTTATAGAAGAGTTTTGTTTTAAGAATAATATTTATGTGACTGTCGTACATTATTCTTTTTATTTGCACAAGTTCGATTACCAAGGTTACATTTACAATATCCCCCTCCCAAAATGAGAAACAGCTGTCAAAGGTCAAGGTAAAGAAATTTTGTGTAAGACTATAATTTTCAATAAGAGGCCCATGGGCCACAACGCTCACCTGAGTAACTTTGGCCTTGCTGTTTTTTACCTGATCCCCCCACCCCCTGTAGTACTTTTTGTGGCCCCGCCCTACCCCCCAGGAGTCATGATTTGAACAATTAGAATCTTCACTACCCCAGGATGCTTCCACATAAGTTTCAGCTTTTCTGGCCAAGTGGTTCTTGAGAAGAAGATTCTTTAATCACCCCACCCAAGTTTTGTCTTTTCTGATTATCTCCCCTTTGAAGGGGACTTGGTCCTTCATATTAACAATTTAAACTCCCCCTCACCAAAGGATGCTTTGTACCAAGATTGGCTAAAACTGGCCCAGTGGTTCTTGAGAAGAAGTTGGAAATGTGAAGTCTACAGACGGACGGACGGACGGACAGACGGACGGACGATGGACAACTGGTGATCCGAAAAGCTCACTTGAACTTTCAGTTCAGGTGAGCTAAAAATTACTTTAGACTTTGAAATTTGACAATTGCTGACCTTAATTAATGACAACATACCGCAGAGGCGACATATGGATGTACACAACGGTTGTGCCAAAGGCATGTTGCAATTGGGTATGCTCAACCTCAACTGGTTCGACAGTTAAACGTCAGCCAAAGCGTATCAAGGAGGTAAAGGTAAAGGTCCCAGAACACAGGAGGGGGGGGGGGTTGCAACAAAGACTTTAGTGACAGGCCAAAAAGAACGACAGCCCGTCAGCTGTGTGAAATTTGCTCTTGCCGAAACGCATCGGTTCATGTCTGCCGAAATCTTGAATAGGAAGTATAGGAATGTTTCTGGGTTGCAAAAACCCACTCAGACGTTAAGAAATAGGATACCTGCAGCAAATTTGCATGTTTACAAGACAGCATATCCGTCCATCTTTGACTGTAATACCTCGCAATGCTTGTCTTGTCAATAACCAGAACATTGGCAATAACGAGACCGATTCTGTTCACAGATGAATCCAAGTTTTGTGTGGGCTTCCATGATGGTCGTCTCTGTGTGCGGCGCCAAAAGAATTAACAGTACCATAACTATGGTGTTGCTAAGCATAACCGCTTTCTGTCATGGTTTGGAGTGGGTTATGTTCCGATAGATTACGGAACAGTATTTCATTCGGAATGGTCCGTTAACTGGTCTTATATACAGGATGAGATTTTTCACAACATTGTTTGTCCTTATACAGCTGCTACTAGTATTGATCAAGATTTTGATCTCATGGATAATATGCAATACCAAACAGGGCTTTGTTGAACAATATATTTCTAATGAAACAATTGAACAAATGCAATGACCTTCATGTTTGCCACACTTAAACCCAGTAGAACAAACTTGGGATGTCCTTCTGCGATGTGTACGACTGATGTGCCTCCAACAAATGTACAGGAATTGGAAAATGCTCTCTGTGAAGAACTGAGCAAGATCCCATTGCAAATTATTAGAACTCTTATTCGGAGTTCCCTGAGGCATTGTCATGCTGTTGTATCAGCGCTTGGTAGTCACACAAAATATTGAAGCATTTGCACAGCGAATTTGATCAAATCTTATGACATTTAAAATCTCTATAATTTGCACTTCCATATTGGATTTATGAGACTGTACACTAGGAAACAATCGAATACTAATAAAATTCATTTTTTATACCAGCACTTTCTAAATGAAATATATGGAGATAACGAAGAGTATTCAAACTCAAAAGTCCATTAAACATTACAAAATAGAAGCAGAGCAAACACGGACCTCCAAAACATCAGAGGTGGGATCAGGTGCCATAGAAGAGTGAGCATCCCCTGCCGACCGGTCACCCCGCCGTGTGCTCCTTGCCATGATCGGGAAATATGGAAAAATCCGTCGACAATTCAGTGTGTAAATAATGGCCTAACAATAAGTATGAAAAACGTCAGGCAGTATTTGACTCAATGATAAATTGTACGACAATCGACAATCATGTAGACTTTACATCTGTAGACTTGTCAATTGTCTTTGTGTTTTATTCAGGGCGCGGAAATATAAATTCCGGAAAACAAAGTTTACAACATCACAAATACACACATTCATAGTATAAACTCAAAGTCAACACAGTTGTATGTTCGGAACTACATGCTAGGATGTCGGAATTACCTACTTACATCTGAGACTATAAAACTGATACGATTAAAAGTTTGGATTTACAAACTTACAAGTCTGGATTTTTGAACACTATAACCCTCCATAAGTGTTCTCTTCTTTTCATGTATACGATTTTGGACAAATTCTGCTTCATATGAATATAAAAAAAGGTCTGCTTACAACGGGGCGCAATTGGTACCCATGATAATTCCATCTTGTACAACAAAATAAGACGAGCTAATAGCTGTAAGCTCTCAACATAGAGAATATTAATTCTCTTTGACAAAATACATTGTCTCAATCATTGACTTATATTCGAAAGCATACAGCTTAATTTATCGTGGGGGATGATTGTGTATAAAGTTCAAAAGTCGTAAGTTTTTAAGCTGATGATTTTGGTAAATTCTTGTGATTTCAAATTTTCATAAAGTTCCTTAGAATTTTTAAATATCCACATCTGATTTACATCACTTCTCGAATATATTGTTGCACAGTACTCTTGAAGTTTCTCTTTCACTACTGTTAATAACTTAGTGAGGAGTAAAGAAAGAGGCTTGGTAGAACATTTACTGGAACCCGTTATGTATCTTTGTTTGTAAGGATTTTTATGAAGTTTCGGAATCCAATATAGATATGGTAATTCAAATTCATAATGGTTGTTATGCGCAATATCAAAAATATTCAAAACTGACATATATGATTTTGAAGAATTTCTTCTTTAGAAAGGGAGTATAATTTGGATTACCACTTGTAGAATTAAATCCAAGTTCCTCTAAATTACATTTTAATATAATGAGCCTTACAAACAAAGACAATGTTGTTACCTGAGTTGTCACCAGGGACCAGTACGTACTGATCATATAATCTATTTCTTTTTTCACTTCTGGATTATTGAATACAGAAGGATAGATGGTTCTCATATGGTTCTCAATCTTTTAATGCGCGATTTTAACATACATCTGATACATTTAATCCATTCTGACAAAGTGTCAAGGTCTTCTTTTTCATATCTGGCCCATCGCCTGGCGTAATCCTCTACAGAATCCATAATATTTAAGAAATTTCGACGCCAGTTGAAGGATCGGGGTTCCCTATATTTAGGACCTTTTAAAATTAATGATCTAAGGTCCTCATTATTAACTATATTTACGTCACCAGTAATAACGTGTCCAGCATGACTATAGTTATAGGGTGAAGAAGAACATGAACACAACGGAGGATTATGTTTCAGATATTATATATCCAGGCCCTGTAAAGTTTTCTTGTAATGTTGTTACCCTATTCCGTCCGTCTGTCACATTTTCTTCTTCCTCAAACTCCTCTTATATTTTAAGCAGTAACCAATAAGTCTTTTGGAATATGATAGGCGGTGTCCTGTAGGTTTGCAATAAGGCTTTGAAATTTTCAATTTTACCCTTATCACCTGCATATGTTGTTTATATCTCTCAGTTGATCCGATACGCAAGAGCATGCTCTAAGTATGAACAATTTCTAAAACGAGGCAGGCTTTTGACAAACAAGTTGACGAAACAAGGGTATCAACAGTGTCATTTGAAGTCATCTTTTCGCAAGTTTTTCGGTCGATATACAGTACCGACCAGACACAACCTAACAGAAAGCGAACCCAGAGCGCACCCCGGGTTCGCTCTCTGGGTTCGCTTCGGGTTCGCTTGGGGTCCGCTAGTGCTGACCCCGAGCGAACCCGGAGCGCACCCGTAGCGAACCCGCAGCGAACCCAGAGCGGACCCAGAGCGAACGCTGAAAGCGAACCCCAAATTCAGTAGCGGTCCCAGAAAGCGAACGCGCGTTCGGTGTTGCGTAACAGAGCTGTCAATCAGGATTAGCGATTAATTCATCAGCGCGTCGACCAATCAACATGCCGAACAGGTCTGTCAATCAGGATAAGTGATAAAATGCGTTGACCATCAGCGCATCGACCAGTCAACATGTCAGTTTATAATCTAAACACTGTACAAGCAAGGCGTGTGAATGTACAGTGTAAAAATATTATTAGTATGATTTTTAAACATGATTTTACATTTATATATTTTAATTCTCCAGAATATACATGGCGTAAATTTATCAGACAAAAGTACTTTAATATATAATAGAAAAAAGAAGATTATAATGATTATAACAATTGTTATTTAAAAAAAGAATAAAAAAAAAAAAAACTGGTCTCCGATAAATTATAGAATTTTATTATCTCAAGATACAGTATGAGAACATGTGCGTGCTTTAATTTGATTATTTTTTATTTATTATTTCAATTTACATGCACGTTTTAATTTATCCAGATCACCATCGAAGTTATCGATCTTAATAATTGATCATGAAAAAATTAAATGTACATTGTACAGTATAAATGTGCATTATGTCAATACGTAAATTGGAGAAAAAAAATCTTTTTTTTTAACTACTATGATATTTTTCTAATTAATTTTTTACCAAAATTTAATAAATAGCTTGATTTAAATACATGTACTAGGGAAAGATTATTTTGTCAATTCTAATTATCCTACATGTAGACCTTACATTGTATGTTTTTGAATTTTTGTAACTACTTGCAAGACAAAAAAAAAATGCTTATCACTTTCCTTTGCGTCGATATATATAATTATACAGGTTTACATGTTCACGAACCTCTTACATGTACTACATGTAATTTTCAAAATACTTCATATGGATATAAAAAAATACTAGACGGGTACGTTTTGTACTTGTGCATAAAAAGTACATGTAATTCTAACATTAGTAAATTGAACTTGCAAAGATACATGTACCTTAATACGAAAACGTACATATATCTTTTCATTACATAGGTACCTGTATTTGAACTTTGTAATTGTCATAACTATTTAATTTTAACACTTTGATAATTATAGTTTCAAAGTGAAGCTAAGGTCATCACGTGTCGGTAATCATCCACATGTTTCGAAGATATTGCGTGTGCTAAGAGCAATTGCGGTGGGTTTTTTTAATTGACGCAAGCTGGATGTATACTGTCTCCATGGTCACGGTATACCTGAGTATATACCCCCCCCCCCTACATTCGATGCCCCTTAAGTTACATGTACCTCGTCTGGGCATATTATCAATGAGAAATTCAATATTATTATTCTTTTTTCTTTTTTTTTTTTATTTTTGAAGTTGGAAACGTCATAGTTCTTTGGTACGTTGCATGAAGAGTACATGTTCATGTAATTTGCTGCCACCTGAATGCTGAAAATCAGTAAAATAGCTTTACGAGAGAGAGAGAGAGAGAGAGAGAGAGAGAGAGAGAGAGAGAACACTGTATATTATTTGAAATTAAAATCGCTACAAACGGCCCATAGAAAACAATTCGAGTACGGAGAGGAGTGGGGGGCTCATCGAAATAAAACAATATAAAAAAAAAAATAATCGGGCGTTATTATCTTAATTTCATCTACTTAATCATGCGAGTTTACAGTTATTGAATTCTTGTTTTGTTTCTTTTCTTTCTTGTTTTTATTTATTTTTAAACATTTAGAATTTTGTTTGTTATCATGCCGCTCCAGTATGTACTATGATGTATGTAGTGGGGGGGGGGGGGGGGGTCATGAACCAGTAAGGAACACAAACTATTCAAATGATCATTTACATGTATTTCAAAACAACTTTAAAAAATATGTCCTTATCAGTGGACCAATTATTAGTTTTTGTTTGTTTTGGTTTTTTGATTGTTGTTTTTTTATAAGTCCTCCGTTGAACTCGCCTTATAAAACAATGATTTATAGCATGGAAGTAAATTATAAACGATCTGTAAAACGAAACTCAAGTTACACTATATGAGAATTTTTAGTGATTATCACGACCTACATATACATGTAATGGACGACAACCTAGCTTAAATGTATACTGCTAAATATGAAACTTAGCATTTTACGTGTACAGTATGTCTCAGCTATTTCATAGATAAGATCATAATTCAGTTGTTTGTCTTTCAAACATTTAAATTACGATTTAGCAATTGCAATTACGAATGGAAGTTCCAACTTATTTTAAAACGCACGAATAATGTAAACAAATGAAATTGAAAACTTTTTTTATTAAGATACTCTTATCAATTTCACTCCATCCGATACATCGAAAATAAATTTGACAATTTTTCTTTCGAGATATACTTAGCTTATAAGTTAAGAAAAATAAAAGTGATAATTCTACGTCGAATGTACGGTGAAATTCTTGAAAATTTATATCAACGTTCTCCATATTGTCACTTACATGTACATGTTTCGATAGTCATAAAAACAGTAATGATCGATTTCACTACTGTATTTGGAATATACAAGGGGCGGGGCTTACTGGCTGCAAGATTAAAGCGGGGTCCGCTTCACGCATGAGTACGTAAAGCGAACCCGGAAAGCGAACGCCGGGTTCGCTCTAGCGGACCCAGAGCTGACCCCTAGCGAACGCAGAGCGAACCCGAAGCGCACCCAGAGCGGTCCCAAATTTTCTGAAAGCGGACCCGCAGCGGACCCCGAGCGATCCCAGGAAGCGAACCCGGGGTGCGCTTTGGGTTCGCTCTGGTGTTAGGTTGTGTCCGGTCGGTACTGTAATGACCTTGTCAGCACATACAACCTATCATTGAGTCAAATGCTGACTGACGTTTCTCATACTAATTGTTATGCCATTATATATACACTGAACTGTCTACGGATTTATCTGGTTTTTGTTTCCCGATCATGACAAGGAGCACACGACGGATGTGACCGGTCGGCAGGGGATGCTTACTCCTCCATGGCACCTGATCCCACCTCTAATTTTTCAGGTCCGAGTTTGTTCTGCTTCAAATTTGTATCGTTTAATTGGACTTTTGAGATAGAATACCGTTTTATCTTCATATTCATTCTAATTTATATTTTCATTCATTCGTTCCCAGAACTCCTCTTACATTTAAAATATCCTAATCATCTTTTGGAACATGATTGGCGGTGTCCTGTATATGAGCATTAATGTTACTGAATTTTCATGACCCTAGGGTCAAATGGAGGTCAAAAATGCAAAAAATTCCTGGTTCCTAGAACTCCTCTTACATTTTACACAGTAGCCTCATAATCTTATGGAAGATGGTTGATGGTGCCCCGTAGCTGTACAATAAGGTTTTGGAATTTTCATTTTCACCCTTAGGGTCATATGGGGGCGAAAATTGACGTTTTTATGCAAAAATCCCCTGGTTCCCAGAACCCCTCTTACATTTTTAGCTCTTCTGATCGAAATTTGTCCGTTGTCTGTCGTCGTTGTCGTTGGCGTTGTCGTAAACTTTTCACATTTTCATCTTCTCCAGAAGTACTTGGCCAATTTCAAACTTGGCACAAAGTATCCTTGGGTGAGGGGATTCAAGTTTGCTCAAATGAAGGGATAATTAGAGAGATAATTACAAAATAGCAAAAAATTAATGGCATTATTGAAAAAATCTTCTTCTCAAGAACCAATGGGCCAGGAAAGATGAAACTCATGTGGAATTATTGTAAGATAGTGTAGATTCAAGTTTGTCCAAATCAGGACCCCCGGGGGTAGGGTGGGGCCACAATGGACAATCAAAGTTTTACATAGGAATATATAGGAAAAATATTCAAAAGTCCTTTTCTCAAGAGCAGCAAAGCTATGATTGGTCATATTTATATGGAAGCTTCCTCAGGTGGTGTAGATTCGTTTGTTCAAATCATAACCTCCAGGGGTAGGGTGGGGCCACAATAAAAGTTCAAACTTGTAGAGAAAAAAAGTCACAGTTAGTCAAAAAATTATGTAATCATATTGAGTTAGTGTAGATCTTATTTTGTTCAAATCATACCCCCACTCCCTTTTAGGGGTAGGTTGGGACCACTTATGCATTTAAGCTTTTCAATACTAAACTGATTTTTGCTTTTTTTTCCTAGCCACAGTGCTCAGGTGAGCGATGTGGCCCCTGGGCCTCCTGTACACAGTAGCCTAATCATCTTATGGAAGATTGTTGGTGTGTCCTGTAGATGTGCAATAATGTTTCGGAATTTTCATTTTCATCCTGGGCGTCAAATAGGGATTCATGAATCCACCTAGAACATGTATAAATTCAAGGTTATCTCGATTCATCGGATATCTCAAATTTTAATAGTGGTCCCATATAGTTTGAGATAATGAGGTTTGACTGTATCTACCTTACTAACCATGACAACACTTTTCAACTAAATCTCTTTAAAGAAGATAATCAGAATTATGTATCTTAGTATAATCTACTTGTACAGTCTCATTCAAATTAGATAAAACGGTAGGAGGAGTAGTACTTTGTAAGAACAATTTTGATTCCACACTATGTAATGAAGCTATCACAATAAGTTTCCATTGCTCTTGCCAAGTGGGTCTTGAAAAGTTTTTATTTCTTATACGTTCCAATGTAAAACTTTAATTGCCTCTTATGGCCCCACTCTATCCCTGGGGATCATGTGTGGACAAATTAAATCTACACTATGTTATGAAGCTTTCAAATAAATTAAACTCTTCTGACTCAGTGGTTCTTGAGAATAGGACTTTTGAAATTTTCAGTCATCTTATATCTCCTTAAAATGAGCTTTACCCTTATTTGAACAAACTTAAATCCCCTTTACCCATGGAAACTTTTAGGCGATTTTGTTTAAACTGGTCCAGCAGTTCTTGAGAAGATAATATTGTAAAAATTTTGCGCCAAAGACAACAACAACAACAGAGATTTTAATCAGAATTGAAAGCCTATTTGATCCGTCAGATCAAATGAACTAAAAATAAAGGCTGGTGGTGGTGGTGGTGGGGGGGGGGGGGGGTGCAACACTTGCTTAACAAAATAATCAATATAAAGCTGTTCCCAAAATTTTGCATTCATAGGATATGTATATGTTAGGTTCTTGTCGAAGGGAGGGACCAAATCGTCGCAAGGAAATGGTTTAACAACATACAAAATATAACGTTTTACATAGAAATTAACTCTTTGTTTCTCTATATATTTTATCACACCTCTAGTGTGTTTCTTGTTATTGTGATTAGAATAATGATGATTAATTGCTGCCTAGTCCAATTTTGTACGGCTCATATGATAATTATACCCTGTTTACCCGTTTACCCGTCTGCACAAGTCTGGTGAGGGTCTATGTGAGTAATTTTCGAACATAATTTGGTTCATTTTTGCATACTCAAAATATGAAAACAGTCATGTATTTTGTAAAGGATATAAGCCTTGAACTCAGTTGTAGTTTTCTTTGTGACCTGGATGGAAGGAAAAATGATCAAGAAATTTATTTGCAGAGGTTTTCTATAAACTTGACCACCATCCTAGAAAATAAATGTTTGATCCAGGTAGGGCAAACGGGAGAAAAAATAAACCCTGGACAAGGATTGTATAAAAAGAGTTTACTTTGACCTTTCATCTATTAAAATTAGAAAGAACGTTTGCTCTAGACAAGTATATGTTGATGCAAAGAGATTTTCTGACCTTCACCTTTCATCTAGAAAATTGATTCAATGTCACCGCAAACCCTCTAACCAAGAGGACTCTATGTATAAAGTATGAGCTCAAAAGAGCCAAGCGGGGAGAAAATATGCTCTGAACAAGGATTATACACAATGAGGTTTTCTTTACCTTGACCTTTGTTTGAAAAAAATGGCATTGAACACCATGGGTACTCTATGAGTAAAGTTTGAGCCAGGTAAGGCCAAGGGGAGAGAAGACATACTCTGAACAAATTTTTCTTATGCAAAGCTATTTTCTGACGTTAATCTTTCATCTAGAAAATTGATTCAAGGTCACTGCATAAACTCTACCCAAGGATACTCTATTGTTTGAAAGAGTTAAATATCAGCTATTATCAACCTTGCCTTTGAATAGTGCATTCAACCATGAAGGAGGCAAAATAGGGCTTTCGTTTCCCACTGTCACATTTGGGTTGAAGGGGTACCATTAAGTAGTGTTAACGTTAAGGTTTGGGACCAAATTGATAGCATTTTTTTTCTTTGTCATCTTTGGATAACATTTAAAATAGCACTGCTATGGGTAGGTACTCTTATTTAGTATATCTTGTCAACTTTTTGAGGGATCTCCGGCTCTCTGGCCCTGGAAGGGACCAGTAGACTAAACCTAAAACTTTTTTTTACATTGCATTGTGAGATGAAGTTAAAAAAAGACTACTACCTCCCTTACCCTTGAAGTGTAAAAACAGCAAAGTTCAGGTTAGCTTACTGGCCGTTTTTTTTCTCCAGGGACCCTTCAAAAACCTGGCGAGTTGTTCTCCCTAAGGTCCTAAACCTTTCACTCGTGTTAATTTGTTCTAGTAGCCAAAGATACTTTCAAAATGAATGCTTTAAATACGTCCCCCACCTATGGCACCACTTGGTGGTACCACTACAGCCCCATTCTGATAGCGGATATGATAGTCCCAGGGGCCTTCTACCTTGCCCCAGTAATGATTTGAAGCACACTTCAAAGATGAAGGGTATAATAGCTGACCTTTAACCTGTATATTAAAACACAAAGTGAAAAACAACAAAGTTCAGGTTAGCTTACTGACCCTTTTTCTTCCCCGGCACCCTTCAAAAACCTGGCTAGTGGTTCTTACTAAGGTCCTTAACCTTTCACTAGAGTTACTTTGCTCTAGTAGCCAAAGATGCTTTCAAAATAAATGCTTGAAATACGTCCCCCACCTATGGCACCACTTGGTGGTACCACTAAAGCCCTATTCTGATAGCGGGAAATGATAGTCCTAGAGGCCCTCTACCTTGCCCCAGTAATGATTTGAAGCACACTTCAAAGATAAGGGGTATAATAGCTGACCTTTAACCTATATATTAAAACAAAAAGATAAAAAAAACAAAGTTAAGTTTAGCTAACTGGCCCCTTCCTTTCCCAGGGACCCTTCAAAAACAGGCAAGTGGTTCTCCCTAAGGTCCTTAACCTTTCACTAGTGTTACTTTGTTCTAGTAGCCAAAGATGCTTTCAAAATGAATGCTTGAAATACGTCCCCCACCCATGGCACCACTTGGTGGTACATGTACCACTACAGTCCCATTCTGATAGCGGGAATTGATAGTCCTAGGGGCCCTCTACCTTACCCCAGTTATGATTTGAAGCACACTTCAAAGATAAGGAGAATAATAGCTGACCTTTAACCCGTATATTAAAACACAAAGTGAAAAACAACAAAGTTCAGGTTAGCTTACTGACCCTTTTTCTTCCCGGGACCCTTCAAAAATCTGGCAAGTGGTTCTACCTAAGGTCCTTAACCTTTCACTAGTGTTACTTTGTTCTAGTAGCCAAAGATGCTTTCAAATTGAATGCTTGAAATACGTCCCCCACCAATGGCACCACTTGATGGTACCACTACAGCCCCATTCTGATAGCGGGAAATGATAGTCCCAGGGGCCCTCTACCTTGCCCCAGTAATAATTGAAGCACACTTCAAAGATAAGGGGTATAATAGCTGACCTTTATCCGTATATTAAAACAAAGTGAAAAACAACAAAGTTCAGGTTAGCTAACTGGCCCCTTTCTTTCCCAGGGACCCTTCAAAAACCAGGTGAGTGGTTCTCCCTAAGGTCCATAACCTTTCACTAGTGTTACTTTAAATTTGTTCAAGTAGCCAAAGATGCTTTCAAAATAAATGCTTGAAATACGTCTCCCATCCTTGGCACCACTTGGTGGTACCACTAAAGCCCCATTCTGATAGCGGGAAATGATAGTCCTAGAGGCCCTCTACCTTGCCCCAGTAATGATTGAAGCACACTTCAAAGATAAGGGGTATAATAACTGACCTTAAACCTGTATATTAAAACACAAAGAGAAAAACAACAAAGTTCAGGTTAGTTAACTGCCCCCTTCCTTTCCCAGGGACCCTTCAACAACAGGCAAGTGGTTCTCCCTAAGGTCCTTCACCTTTTACTAGTGTTACTTTGTTCTAGTAGCCAAAGATGCATTCAAAATGAATGCTTGAAATACGTCCCCCACCAATGGCACCACTTGGTGGTACCACTACCCCATTCTGATAGCGGGAAATGATAGTCCTAGGGGCCTTCTACCTTGCCCCAGTAATGATTTGAAGCACACTTCAAAGGGGTATAATAGCTGACCTTTAACCTGTATATTAAAACACAAAGTGAAAAACAACAAAGTTCAGGTTAGCTTACTGACCCTTTTTCTTCCCCGGGACCCTTCAAAAACCTGCAAGTGGTTCTACCTAAGGTCCTTAACCTTTCACTGGTGTTACTTTGTTATAGTAGCCAAAGAGGCTTTCAAAATGAATGCTTGAAATACGTCCCCCACCTATGGCACCACTTGGTGGTACCACTACAGCCCCATTCTGATAGCGGGAAATGATAGTCCTAGGGGCCCTCTACCTTGCCCCAGTAATAATTGAAGCACACTTCAAAGATAAGGGGTATAATAGCTGACCTTTATCCGTATATTAAAACATAAAGTGAAAAACAACAAAGTTCAGTTTACTAACTGGCCCCTTTCTTTCCCAGGGACCCTTCAAAAACCAGGTGAGTGGTTCTCCCTAAGGTCCATAACCTTTCACTAGTGTTACTTTGTTCTAGTAGCCAAAGATGCTTTCAAAATGAATGCTTGAAATACGTCCCCCACCAATGGCACCACTTGGTGGTACCACTACAGCCCCATTCTGATAGCGGGAAATGATAGTCCTAGGGGCCCTCTACCTTGCCCCAGTAATGATTTGAAGCACACTTCACAGATAAAGGGTATAATAGCTGACCTTTAACCTGTATATTAAAACACAAAGAGAAAAACAACAAAGTTCAGTTTAGCTAACTGGCCCCTTCCTTTCCCAGGGACCCTTCAAAAACAGGCAAGTGGTTCTCTCTAAGGTCCTTAACCTTTCACTAGTGTTACTTTGTTCTAGTAGCCAAAGATGCTTTCAAAATGAAAAAAATCACTAGTAAGTTCTGGTTAGCTTCCTGACCCTTTTTCTTCCCCGGGACCCTTCAAAAACCTGGCTAGTGGTTCTCCCTAAGGTCCTTAACCTTTCACTAGTGTTACTTTGTTCTAGTAGCCAAAGATGCTTTCAAAATGAATGCTTGAAATACGTCCCCCACCTATGGCACCACTTGGTGGTACCACTACAGCCCCATTCTGATAGCGGGAAATGATAGTCCTAGGGGCCCTCTACCTTGCCCCAGTAATGATTTGAAGCACACTTCAAAGATAAGGGGAATAACATCTGACTTTTAATCCATATATCAATAGACAAAGTGAAATACAACAAATTAAAGTTCAGGTTTCCTAACTGGCCTTTTCTAGTCATTGAAACCTGTCAAAAAGTTGACAAGGGATACTCTTTTAGGCCCTTAACTTTTTTCCAGTTAAGTGTTAGTTTGTTTTAGTGGTCAATGATAGTTGAAAAATGAAAGCTTGAAATATGTTCCCCACCGTTGGCACCACTTGGTGGTGCCACTACAGCCTCATACCGATTGCGGGAAATGATAGTCCTAGAAATCTATCTTGCCACAGTAATGATTTAAAGCACACCACACTTATAAGATAAGAGGTATGATAGCTGCTTGAAATATGTAACCCACCCTTGGCACCACTTGGTGGTACCACTTCAGCCTAATTTTCATGGCCGTATATATAAGCCCTGCGGACCCTTTACTTTGTGCCAGTAATTGTTCGAAGCACATTTCAAGGATAATAACTTAAAATAGATTAAATTTGGTTCAAACCCTTCTCAATGTAAATATTAGGAGTAAGCAAATTTCAGGTTAGCCTTTTGGCACCATCATGTTTCTGAGACCCGTAAAAAAGCTTAAAAGGGATTCTCCCGGAAGTACTTAACCTATTTCCAATGTTGGTTTGTTCTTAAGCGGTCAAAAATGGTGACATTTTCTCTTTTTTTTTGTTTGTTTGTTTCTTTATTTTTAAAACGCATAATTTTCCTTATGCATGTGAGCTTAACTGCCTCCAAATGTTTGAATTATGAAATAATTAAGTGTTGCATTAATTATCTAATTATCAATTATAAATTGTCGAAAATGAGGCATTAAACAGAATTGCGTGAGAGTACTCTCAGTCCTTTGATGAATTTCCTTATTGGCTGCTAGCTTCTACGGGCTTAATGGCTGCTGTTATTGGCTGCTAGCTTCAGTCTAGTATGTTGACATACGTAAATTCATTTTGATGTTTAATCAATACAGTGCTGAAATTATAGTGCCAAACATTACCATAGTGCTTTAATGATGATTCATTGCATTGTTATCTTATTTAAGATAGGACCCCATTGGAAATAAGCTCTCGAGCTTTCAATATTTGAAGTTAATATTTTCTCAAATTTTCTGTATAATATCATGAATTATATGTTGCTATAGCATTTCACACGGAAATATAATAAAAGCGTGTTCAGAAACTTTTTTTGTCTGGAAATTATTGAAACTACGAAGTTCGGGACGCCTTTGATCGACACATCCTTGTGCTTTCACAAAGTAAACTTTATCCTTAACAGTTAAGAAAAGTAGAAATTTTGTTGTGTATTACTGAAAAATATTAAAACTACAATCCAGAAAATTCAGAGTAGAAATGTAAGAAAGCAAAACCAACTCACCAGTATTGTCAGTCCGTGCTCAGTGATGTGTGCAGAGTTTAACAAATTGAATACATCCATAGAAACGTAAACACTAACAATAACAGAGCTCATACCTTGTTTACAAAAACAGGTGTTTGACAATATGTAAAGAATGTCGTTCTCATTGAATTCTAAGAATATTCATGTAAGTTCAATTCATTTAACTGGTATTATTTTTTGATAAAAGTAGAAATTTAAAATGTAAACAATGCAGCCGTGTCCATGCAGGCCCCTTTAATGGGTTATCCTAGTATCAACCTGTATTTTCTAAAAATGTGGTTACCTGAATATCCTACTTATTTACAAATCTATATAAAACTTTGATTCCTAGATATTGTCTTTCAAAGGATTATGTATAAATATGTGTATTTGTTTTATGTATGATGACTTATGACACCAAAAAAAAAAAAATGATGAAGCTATTGCCCTTCAGTGACAGAATCGTTCGAGAAAGAATGTCCCTAGTAAAGTTTATTTATATAATCATAGAACTCATATCATTGATGATCACGTCACAGTAATATTTTTCAAAGAAAGTTACATGTATATTATTATGTATAAAGGTTTTAAAACGATAAGACTGCAATCACCATTTCTGCAATCACGTCAAACAATATAAGACATACACAATATTGAAAATTGTGTGATGTTGGAGAGAAAAGGGAGTTTTAGTAAAAAGAGTCTGATGCACAAAAATCACAGGCCATTCGTATGCATCATTTTTTATACTACATGATCCCATGGGTAGAGGTTATATTTTATTTGTTTTTTTTATTGTCTTTCATTAAATAAATGTAAGTGAACAGCATTCCCTTTAATGCACGAATCAGGCCTGGTCAACATATAACCCAAGCCCATGTTTTAAGCACTATATATAGTAGATCTTTTACACACTCAAGGAATCCATAGAAAATTATTTGATGCATTGTAAATATGCTGAAGAGCAGCAGTGCCACAACGGACGTACTTGTGAACAGCCCCCCCCCCCTCCCCGATATTCAACCCCCCCCCCCCCCCATATTCAACCCCAGAGTTTGTTGGACGTTTCTTCACAAATTATATTGATTACATTTATTTATCATGTATACAATAGGAAACAACCCAAAATAAGCAGTCCGTACAAAACCCCACTATTTATTATTATACATATAATTTAAAGTGGGATAATGTACACCGCTATGATAGTGCCATTGCATTCCTGATGTTTTCATATATTAACATTCCATTTCTTCAGCAATGTCATTTTAACCTATACCTCATTGAAGCAAATCATTTACAATTTATTGTAGTCTATTTTGTAAATTTTTACACAATGGTCTAAGCTGCAGCTAGCAAATTGCTGAATATTATTGTCTTTCAGATGTGGGCAAAACTGTATTCTCTTCACTGTCAAATGATGTGAAATTCTGCAAAAAAGTAAAAAAAAACTATCTTAAAAAAAATAAAGTAGCAGTCTAATAAAAACTAGTGCAGATTTTGATGGGATTGCTCAGGTAAACAGCCTATTTCTCTTTATAATTTCACAGGAACCAAGCAATCGGATTAAAATCAGCTCCTCGATGCTCCTTTTTTAACAAGACGTCGTTTACCTCATAAGCGACAAGTCATTAAGAATCGAGGATCTGATTTTAATTCGATTGAGGGACAGAGAAGGAACAGAGCTGACAGATTCTACAAAAATACGTCATGGCGTTATAACTCAAGAACTCCTTGTTTGTAATTAAACTGTTCGAGGCATATGTTAGCACCAAAGAAAAATCCACTTATATCTGACATAATGCTTAAAACATAATTAAAATGTTTCTCCGAACCCGAATACCCCCACTGTTGACCTATTGGAGAGCTACAGGTAAATTAAAATTGTATGTGCTTATCTTACTGCTTTGAACTTTGATATTTACCTGGCAATAATGTCCTTTTAATTAGACCAATGATGACTAGTCCTGATTTACTAGTATTTTGAACAATAGGAATCATTGAGCCATAGTTTTATACTGACAAAAAACGAACATAAACTGTGTTTGCCCTTATCTGTCCACCAATCATTTGAGTATCATATGAATATCACCTGTATTAGAAACCTACGAAAGCCGGATAGGCTCAATTTTGACAAGAATAAAAAAAAATTAACTCGTTATAACGAGATAGTTATCTCGTTATAACGAGTTAGGATCTCGTTATAACGAGATAATTATCTCGTTATAACGAGTTAGTTATCTCGTTATAACGAGTTAGTATCTCGTTATAACGAGATAATTATCTCGTAATAACGAGTTAGTTATCTCGTTATAACGAGTTAGTTATCTCGTTATAACGAGTTAGTTATCTCGTTATAACGAGTTAGTATCTCGTTATAACGAATTAGTTATCTCGTTATAACGAGATAATTATCTCGTTATAACGAGATAATTATCTCGTTATAACGAGTTAGTTATCTCGTTATAACGAGACAGTTTTCTCGTTATAACGAGATAGTTTTCTGAATAAAAATGGCTGTAGTTTTTAATGCCATTAAATTTTTAACTAGTAATTATCAGTCAAACTTAACTTGAACAATTTATAAATGGTAGAAAATTTAATTTGCTCTGGGGTTTACTTATGATTAAATCTTGAACTATCTCGCTGTCAATTATATTTTGATAAGTATAGCAACTCTAAGGCGAACACATTTACACATTAATTCTGAACGCCTCCTCAAATTGTTGCATTAGGACGCGATATTTTTCTTAAAATAATATTGCCAAATATACTTCAAACTTTGGCAATTTATTTATGACAACTATTTCTGATGAATGACACTATTTCGACATGTTTTGGACGACTAAATAAATACACTTTCATATATCAATTTCTATTCCGCTAATATTAAATATCAGAGACAATATAAGTACAACATATCGCAGGCGTTTATGCAACATATATATACGATTACAGTGCGATACATATGTTGTTTTTGAGATTCAGAAATGTTTTGAAGAAGGGGGGGGGTGAGACACCAGCAGTTAGATCATAGGCGTAGTAATAGGGGGACTAATGTCCCCACCGCCACTTTTGAAGAGGGGGCGGTCAAGGGTATTTTTGTGCTCCTTCCTCCAGATTTTTTTTTACCTGAGTAAATATCTCCCGAAAATAATGACGAATACTCGTAGTTGGAATATCAAATCTCTTTTTTTTCTATTTGCTTGTCAAATATTTTACTTGGTTTAACACCCCCCCCCCCCCCCGAACTTTGTGACTAAGCTTATGCAGATTGTCCACGATGATGAGGAATGATGAAGCAAAAATGATATTACGTCCTTCTAAGTAATAAGACGTTAGATTTGATCTGCTGATATTGACATTTTATCTAATATTCTGTCATGATTCACTGTTTATATTTTTTGCGGGGGGGGGGGGGGGGGGTCCAAGCTGTGCAGATTCACGTAGACCTATTTGAGATTCACGTCTATTTGGCGGATCCTATGTTTACCACATGGTGACAAAACAACAAACCAGAATTTACAACACACAAAAAAAAAGTTTACAGAGTTTACAAAGCCAGTTCACTTTTATAACCTTTTTAATTAGGATTGATCAACGAATAGGACTAATACTATACAATGTACATGTATTACAAGCCCGTTATGCATAAATTATCCCACGTTTCCAACTATCGTTGATGCCCCTGGCATACTCTACTAACTAGACAGTGATTCCTTATATTTCCATTTCATTTTGAAATAAAATTGTAAATTTTGATTTACACGAGGCCTCACATGTCAATTTCAATAGTCTCCGCCCACTGACGTCAAACACAAAGACAGCGGCACGAGAATTACATGCATATTAGGCCTCCTTAAGAGTCTGACACAAAGACAGCCGCACGAGAATTACATGCATATTATGCCTTCTTAGCTACTGACCTTTCGCTTGGCAAAATTTGCATTCCGTTAGAATGATCAAGAAATCAACTCTCCTAACTTTCAAAGAGTTATCACAGAGAAAACAAATAGAAATGGAAATATTATTAATAAAACATTGAAGCAATGTCGTTAATTATTTTCCTCATCACAATAGCACAATATTTATTATGTATACTTTGCATGCAAGCATATAATTTTTGTTTCAAAAAGAGATTGATGATTTTTTTGGGGGGTGGGGGTGGGGGTGGGGGGTTATAAATAGAGGATATTCAATGTTTTGTAGTTGATATGGAATTTATTCCAAGAGTGGGACAGGATTTTTTTTATATTTTCACGAGTGAAAATATCAAAAATCCTGTCTCACGATACAATACATATTTCTAGGCATAATTTATGCTTGAAATACACCTTAATTAATGCGTATCATATTGTAAACTTTAGATATTAAACTTTCATTCTATCACAAACATGTCAACTGTTTTTACTATTGTCAAAGTGAGGCATGTGAATTTCCTACATGCACTACATTTCAGCCTGGTGACCTTCATCTTTTTATTGTGGCTTCCGTAGAATAAAGAGCCCCAAAAGTTTTTTATTCTATCACATTGATAATAACGCTTAAAATACATATTGTACATGAGATTTCATGCCAAATTGGTAAATTAAAATGTTTCTTTCTTTTAATAAACAAAAGAAATATATAAATTATTAAGTGATAAGTACAGTATTAGTTCTTGAAATTCATCATATTTATTATTGCGGGGAAGGAGGGATTGATGATAAAAACAATGTGAATTAATTTTTTTGTCAGACATTGAATTTTGATCTTGCCCTGCCCCTTTAAGACGATAAAAATGAACTGGTATAATTTCTTAATTGTTAACAGGCAAGGAATTTTCAAAATATGGACGTTAAAGCCTAACAAATGGTATCATACCGACATTAGTAATTCGGAATATATAAAATAATGGGATTATTTCTATGCATTTTTTATTGCGACAAATATTACGCAAAAATTATCATAATTTTAACATAGTCAAGAAAGCTTAACAGGCCAGTTAAATCAGCCATAATATATCATTTTTTTCTGATCTCCTTGTACAAGTTGACAACATTTTGACGTTATATCCATTCCATTTGAAGATGACACTAATTCTATTTTGCAATTTTAAGGTATAACACAACAACATGAGGCGGTCATAAGTTTCCGTATATTTGTCTTCGGTCTTTTCAATGAACAATACTAATCAAAAGCATAACACAAAAACTAGTATACTGTTGTTCCATAAAATCTTTATCAGGCACACTTCAAACAAATTTGATCGCCTGGCTTCTGTTTATTTCCTATAAATAATAGTACATGTATATTCTTTACTTAGATATATCAACTCTTTAGATCAATTTTTATCTCGCTATAACGAGATAACTAACTCGTTATAACGAGAAAACTAACTCGTTATAACGAGATAACTGACTCGTTATAACGAGATAACTAACTCGTTATAACGAGATAATTATCTCGTTATAACGAGATACTAACTCGTTATAACGAGATAACTTACTCGTTATAACGAGATACTAAGTCGTTATAACGCGATACTAAGTCGTTATAACGAGATACTAACTCGTTATAACGAGATAACTAAGTCGTTATAACGAAATAATTATCTCGTTATAATGAGATAACTAACTCGTTATAACGAGATAATTAACTCGTTATAACGAGATACTAACTCGTTATAACGAGATAACTAACTAGTTATAACGAGATACTAACTCGTTATAATGAGATAATTATCTCGTTATAACGAGATAACTAACTCGTTATAACGAGATACTAACTCGTTATAACGAGATAACTTACTCGTTATAACGAGATACTAACTCGTTATAACGAGATACTAAGTCGTTATAACAAGATACTAACTCGTTATTATGAGATAATTATCTCGTTATAACGAGTTAAATATTTTTTTTGTCTTGTCAAAAATGAGCCTATCCGGCTTTCGTAGAAACCTATATGTGAACGAGTATGAAAACTTACTAGATTCAAACAATCCAATATGGAATATACTGAAGAGGATAAAAACTATTTGTGTTGCCAAAGAAATGACTTCACAAACTCTATAACCCATTTTCAGAGCCAAAGGCTGAGGTGATCCAAAAAATAAACAGATGTACAATGCAAAATTATGTAGAAATGCTTCGTGTCTCGTTTGATCTGATGATCCACACCTGTCAACTTGACATGATACAGCTCTTCGGATCAAGTTACTTTTATAATAATAT
This sequence comes from Saccostrea echinata, assembly GCF_033153115.1. Lineage (NCBI taxonomy): Eukaryota > Metazoa > Mollusca > Bivalvia > Ostreida > Ostreidae > Saccostrea > Saccostrea echinata. The sequence goes on along the minus strand of NW_026889765.1, from coordinate 7,708,707 downwards.
AAATAGATTTGATGAAAACCTCAAGATTTTTTTTACACTACTTAATGATGCTTTAGAATTCAGGAATCTTACCCCTGATCCAGTTCTGTAACAAGCTGCCACTTATCTGACGTATTTGAAGTCTGTCCCCATGTGTAAAGAGAGATTCTTCCATTGTCCAGACCTGCTGCCACAAGATGTCTGAAAGGCATTAACAATTTGGTGAAATTCACAAATGATATATTATGAAAAAGGTTGGCATTTGTAAAATGCTTGAATTGACTCTGAAATATGATAGGAATAATACTGATGTTGCACAAAACCTTGTTATTTTGAAAATTAGAAAACAATGTGTTTATCAATTTGTCACATGACATTCATTTCATGAGGTTGTCTATTCGATAGAAAAAAGGGTACTTGTCTAATGTATCAAGCCTTGCCTTTCTAACCTAGGATAAAATTTGCCTTGAGGCCAAAAACATAGTGCTAGTTCCCAAAAATAAAGTACAGTTTTAATAAAAAACATACATGTAAGTGATTTACTAATGGAAGTTTATCAAACACGTACCTTTTATCAGGTAGTGAGTTCCTAGAAACATCTATTGCGGTGACTGAATCAGACAAAGTGACCGAGTCCACAGGTTGAAGGGCAGAGCTGGGATCTTCACAAAGACCTGGGTTCTGCCAAACAATTATCTAAAAAGAGATAAAAATAATATTACACTGAATAAGGAAAACACTGCCCAGATATAATTGATATTCCCCCATTTTTCTCCACAAAATTGAAAAATATTTTGTACCATAAATTATGCCTGCACATAAAAAGTATACAAAGACATCAAAAAAGTACACAAATTTGTCTTCAAAAATACAGATAAATCTTAATATTTTACAAATTAATTTTCCCTTGGTTATTGTAAATGATATGAACTTTAAGTTGTGGCTTTCTGAAGTGTGACCTTTTTGTCCCGAGATGCCGTGTAGAAATTTTTACTGTCTGGGCTCCAGGCACAGGACCAGATAATCCTTGAGTGTACTGCAGATTTTTTGTCTGTTCCCAACAACTTTGTAAACAGAGGATCTGAAAGAATTCATCTCATCAGACCTTATGTCATTTGTAAATTGAAAAACAATCATAAAAGATACAGCTCACAAAATAAATATTTAAAAAAAATATGTGCAGAATTTGTCCCTTTCCATCAATTTTTATCACTACCCACTACACATATCTCTCCCAGATTTTCAAATATCATTTAATTCTGTCATTTTAAAAAAGAAACATTCCTTTACTCCAACAAAATATGCAGGCGTGCTTTTTTTTTTTAATTTGTATATCTTGACTTTCTGCTTCTTTTTTAAACAGGTTTGCAATTCCTATCATTTGCAAAAAAATAAATAAAAAATATACAGATAATCTTTTTCCAAAAACTCTGATCTAAGCAACATACCAGACTCAGGCTGATCATGTGACTTTTTGTTGTACACTGCCCAGGTTCTGTCCCTTGATACAGACAACAGAAAGTTACCACAGTGTGAGAACGCCATCTGTGTTACAGTGAGAGTGTGAGCACTCAGGGTGCATAACTGTATCCAGTTAGTTGTATCCCAGAGAATAATCCCTGCAAACTCTGCTTTAGCTGCCTATGAATATTAGAGGCACACGTATGTAATGTATAATAACAGATGAACTTCCATATCTAGACCACCGATATTTCGAATACCATGGATATGTCAAAGTGATTTGGAAGTCCCAATTTCTTTCTATATATTTTAACTTCAATATCTCAAATCCTAGGATATTTCCAAGATTCTTCTAGATCCATTGGGTTTGAGTTAACTAGGTTTGACTGTAATTTGTATTGATCAGAAGTGAGAACTGCTCAAGGAAAGAACTACATGTACATGAAAAACAGCTATAAGTATTACTTTGTATAATTGTACACATGTACATACTTTATAAAACAAGCTGAAGTATACACAAAATTTTGCAAGAAAATAAATAACTTAAGATACATGGTTGTCAAATTTTCTTTTATGAAAACATCAAATGCAGCTCTGCCAAGACACCTTTATTTTATAACACGTGTATATATAAAATGGCAATACTAATAAATTGGGGGAAATTGTGAAATTGAAAATTGGCACATTAGTTCTCCATGATTCCAAAGCTGAAAATCATTTTCACAACTTCTTTTCCATATATATGATTATAAATTACATCTGCACAAATTTGGATGCTTTTTGCATTAATTTTACCATCATACTAATAATTAAAAGGGAGGTGGAACTTTCAAGATAAAACTCTACTAATTTTTCGTTTTTACATGTTCACCGACAGAGCAATGAGTTTAATAGAAAGTAAGTGAAATTTTTTTTAAAGAAAATCTCTCTTTGCAAAAATATTTTCATTCCATGGCAAAATGTCTGTTAAAAAAAATTTGAGGTCTCCAACATTTATCATGTTTATGTCTTCTAACATAGTTTTGTTTATTTAGTAATACATGTGTATATGGATTTATAAAGAATAGCTTAACCTTGACAAGAAGTTTCAGATAGTCAGTCTTTCTTGATATATGCCAAATGGGCAAGGTACTATTATTATTGTCAAAAATCAGTATATGAATGACTTTAAAAAAAGTTGTCAATGAATATATAAGTTTAAAAGACATTATTAAAGACTCCAGAGATCAGTCCTATGGCATGATAACAGTCTTTCTTCAAAAATGAAACAACTAGATGTCCTGAGCCCAAATGCATGCAAAGAAATTTTGTCTTGATAAAAAAGAACATTAAGAAAAAAGAAATATGTACCTTGCAGGATGATGCCAAGATTTTACCGGTGGGATCACTGGCGAGAGAGAAGATCTCGTACCCGTGTCCATACAGTTTCTGGGTCTCTGGCCACAGTGTGTTCTGTAGAAGTTGTTCCTCTGTGGGAGGCTCTGTAAATACCCCCAAAAAATTAATTAAATTACTCCAAAGAATTACCACATGTCCTTTTGTGCTTTTATTAACTGTATAAATTGATACAATTTCTTTAAAATGGTACAAACTGTTTTTTTTTAATCTGCATGTATGTTCTGAAAAAATTGTATGATGATACTGTTGGTTAAAATCCACAAATAATGCCTCTTGTTCAACATGATTTCTAATTACTCTTTTTTTTTTCTAAAACTTTATTTCAAAGTCTTTCCATATTTCAGAGAAGAAATACTTCCTTTACATAATAAGCACATTAGATTAAATTTCTGCTTGACAAGAACACATGTGGTAAATATGAAAAAGTGAACAATTAATTGATATGCATTTAATTCCTAGAGCTTAGAATTTAAACCAACTTTGGGCATGAAGTAGGTTTTCCTATACATGTAGTGATAAAATGAACAAAAATTTCAGACATGATTGCCCTTTCAAACCAGTTGAATCTAAATTGTTATCAATTTCAAGGACTCAATTTCTGTCTCTTCCTCAAAGGGGGTATGCCTCTTCCTCAAAAGGGGAGGGGGGAGGTAACTTTAACAGAATTCCCAAGAAAGCTGACAAAGATGTTTGAAACCAACATCAGTGAATCTCAGTCATTGGACAAAACTTGCATTGCATTACTTAGTCACCTGTCAGTGTCATGGGTGAGAAGTAAACCTCTGGGTATTGGTCATTAGGGTGGGGCTGCATCTCCCGGTCAGCGGAAATCTTCTCCCCTCCAAACACAGCTTTATTGGAAAGCCCCAGGGCTGGGACACTTGCTCCCTCTGGGCGATTTTGAGCCTCCTGTGATGGTGATACAGATTTATAGAATGCGGGATAGTAAGCATGATAGTCTTTTAGCATGTTCAGAAAGACAATTACACATACTTTTGAAATATGTTGTACATGCATTGAAGCATGAACCATTTATGTTCACAAACAAAGTACATGTACTTGTAATTGTTCATTTTCCTGATGAAATAAGACATCAGTGTGTGTTTTTTTTCTACAACTTTTTCACAAATTAATTTTAAATAAGTTCATTCTGAGAAATATAATCATAAATCTAATTATAAAAAGCAATGTAATAAAAATAATCTAGCAAAAATTGCAAATTAAATGATGCATGAATTAATATACTGTATTTGTGCCTTATATTTTAGCCTGTTTGTTTAAATTAACCACAATAATTCAATTAAAATGAACTTACAAACTTTCACGCAGAATTTTATTCCTTAAGTTTTAAAGTGATCACATGTATTACAATGCAATGAATAAATTGTACATCTAGATTGATTTTACTTTTTTTAATGAATTTGAGAAATCTTACCTCTTTTTGGAGTTCTCTCTTCAAGTCTTTACCACACAGGGTACAGAAATTCTCGATAAAATTTCTCGGCGCTTCAAATGCCCTTATCACTTTCTCATCGGCACCCGAGGCAAACTTGTACCGATTGATGATGGTTAAACACTGAAGGTCGTAACCATGCACTTGTGGACGGGCTATCTCATACCAAATCTCCTGTAACAAATAAGAATTATAGTGAAACTTTTTTTAATCCAAATACTGTATAATTAAACAATAAAATGCTTTCTTTGGTTGTTAGTACGGGAATTAATGTCGCAGCTATTGCAGAAAAAATACATAACCCGCATAAGCGGGTTATGTAAATTTATAAAAACATTCAAAGTAAAATTAAACATGTTAAATATTGTATTATAGAAGTGTATGACATTGTATGTATAATTGATGGAACAGCCGTTGCTCAGGAAATCTATGCAGGTGGCTTGCTTAGTGTTGTTTACTCACTGATAAACGGCAATGGGTTTCTTAAGAAATAAAGGAAATAATATTCAGTGGATGTAAATATTCCAAAATATTGCATATTATAGTGGAAACTTTTAGTCTATTTTGGTAAATTTAATTGTTTAAAATGTCTTATCCGAAATGGTGTCTAATTCGGCCAATTTCTATGAAACCAGTGGTGTCCAGATTAGAAAAGTTTTACTGTGCATTAATAAACCACATCTAAACTATCAGTTGAAAAAAAAAAAGGTTTTTGAAAAGTATTCCATAATTTTTATTTATTCTTTTGTACATATATTTATTCTTTCCAACTGAAAATAGATAAAAGGTGAAACTCACTATAGATTTTTTATTATTTTTTTTTTATATATATACCTAGCAATTTTGAAAAAAGAATGTGAAACTTGTTAACTAAGTATTAAAATTAAATGACACTAGAGGTGTAGACAAAAGAAGAGATTTCCTTTCAATAAGAACAGTTTATACTTTAATAAAAACACATCAACTTTCTCTTACTCAAACACTTGCAGTCTATAAATACAAACCTTTCCTTGTTGGTGTATTGTTGGAGCATGAAGTCGCGTGGTTTGGTCCTTGGAGACGGTCACCACGAACTGACCCCCTGTGTCCCAGCCTAGGTCCTCCACTTCATCAAAATGACCACTGCCAGTGACCACTGGCCGCCATTGGTTACTACTCTGTTGGGGGGAAAAAACTTCCAAGATGATAACTTGATAATAAATTTTCATGGAGCTTTCTTGTAATAAAAATATCCATTTTCAAATTAAGAACCTTGCATTACTGTGAAAATGGTATTCCAGAAACAAGCATACCATATTTTTATTGGACTGAAGTACAGTTTCATTGACACTGTAAGCATATATATGTAATACCAAATGCATACAATATAGTAACAAAGGCACATGCATAATAACTTTCATTTTATAGGAAAATCTTTATGAAAAAAAGTATATTTCCAAACATTAAAACAATTTCAAATGAAATACAAATTATCTTTCACATGTACATTGTTAGGTAAGTACATGTACACATTTTTTGTAGAATATGAGATTAGCACATGCTTTCATATCTGCTTACAAAAAACATGAAAAATACATATATTTTAATGTATCTAAAGTGTTCTCCTTACCTCATTATATGACCATTGATGGAAGGCACCCTGGTAACCATGGGCAATAATGGACCTGCCATCCGGTGCAAACATTCCTCCATACAGTCCCAAGGTGTTCCCGCCCACCTCTCCTACTCGTACCTGTCAATTACAAACAGTTCCTACAGTACATGTACATGTATAACAAAGCCATGTTCTAATTTTAGTGATATTGTATCAGAGTCTATCATTCTACAAAATTACGTTAAAAGTATAAGCATTATGTATTGCTTTCCAGCAATACTTGAAAAGATTTCAGATGTCAGTATTGTGAACAAAATTAAAATGCCATGAAATAATTTTGTAGCCCTACAGGGAATGTTTGCATTCCCTAACTCTACTTACTTGTTCAATCCACACCCCTGACTCTGGATCAGGCATCCAGATGATCATTGTCTTATCCATGGAAGCTGAGAGCAATTTCATTGGTTGGTGACTGGATGTTTCTGTGACAACAGGAGGTTGCCATCGAATACTGTAAATCCAGTTCTCATGGCCACTTAACACAGATTCCAGACTCACTGCGAAAGTATGCTTCTTTTCTGTTTTAAATAAAGAAATATATATTGTAGCTTAAGAATCAGCCATTCTACAAGTGTCCTTATGTGGGTAATGCAGGGATTTTAAAATATGTTACAGTAACAAACTCTTATGTATTTTATCTATTAAGTGTCGAAAGCACATATAACATGAATAAAATTAAGTTGCAAGATATGAAATTTAAGGTGAAAGTTTTTTATCATTTCACAAATGAAAATGCAACACATTTGTTTACATGAAATAACATAAATTTTTAACCTTTATATATAAATGAAAAGGTGTTTTCCCTAATTTTGATCTCTTCATCTATGGACAACTCCTGCACAGATTTGTTCACATCATCGATTCCTGCCTGTCGCCGTGACAACCTCCAGATTCTGATGAGGTAATCTTGACCTGCACTGGCCAGCATGACATCTCCATTATCTGTCCAAAATTCATACATGTATCAGTTTTCTGTCTCCAAAGAGCAGATAACTCTCATGATCCCAGAAGATGATGTATAAATCACTATATTATTTGCTTGTTATAATTTTCATACCCTCAATACAGAAGTCCACTGCTCTCACCCAGTCTTCATGTCCTTGGAGGGAGATCACCTTGTTAAAAAGCTTCAATAGATGTGTGAATGTTTTGTTATTAAATGAGCATATTTTATCTCTATTACATATTCACTTGTATTTTAAAGATGTCTATTACATGTACTTAACAATTTTTTAAGGTATCTTTTTAAAACTTGGTTTCATTAGGGCAAATACAGATTACCCCGGTACATTTAAAGTTTTACATACATGTATAACATAACATTTAGATTTTACGATGCATCAGTACCTGGAATAATTTACAGTCATCCTGTAAGCTATATAAATGAATTTTATGGTCATCACATCCACATGCCAAAAGAGGAACTGCAAAATAATACCAGTACATGTACAGCAAAGCAGGATGATTACAATTATACTCGTAAATTAATTGAACATGTTGAAATGCAAACATGTACACAATCAAGAAAATTATTTTTTTTTAAATGGAGAAATGCATTTATACTTTATTTTATCTCAGCAATAGTTTTTGAATTATATATCATTTTTCACCTACAAATTTTCATAGAACAAAGGTTGGAATGTTTGCAAATATATGTCACATGTAATTCAAGAAACTTCTTTTAAACTCTAAAATTAAGAAAAAGTCTTTCAAGAATAACCAGAAAGCATGCACCAGAAGCTTGATTTCTTTTCATCAAAGGATGGAGATTTTTACAAGAATCTTCCCAAATGGCAGAGATTGCAACATTTTATAACCATGTATAAAATATGAGGAAAAAAATCTGAGTGAGACTGGTTCTGTATTTATTTTATATACTTACTTCCTGTGGATGGTAGACAGACAAGAGAGACATCTAGTACAAAGCCTGTCCCAAAACTGAGACACTGTAAGGGAGTGAAATCTGTGGGGAGAGAACAGTCAGTCATTTTAGTTCACATCCTACAACTGTTCTTTGACAGCTATAACATAACTGGAAGTTTTGACAATGTGATGAGCAGATGAGATTGATGAGTGGTTAATAATTGGCAATGTTCCCAATTGTCAAATATTTCATCAGTGTTAAAGAAAAATATTTCAACCGTCAAATATTTCACAGTAAGAATTAAGAAATAGTCTAACTTTTAACAAAGCAATATAAGTTAACCATGTTTACAGTATCAAGCACTTTTAACAAGAGCAATTAGATTTTCTTTTTTTTTATTTGGTAAATATATTACTAAATAATATGACCTCTTTAGACAAAAAAAAAATACACTTTAAATTAAAAACTTATGAACAATGTATTTTTTTTTAATGTGAAAAATCTTACCTTGATGCATTTCAATAACAATATATATAACCCTTACCATTTGTTCCAGAATCCTTCCATATCATTAACTGAGAATCTGTTGCACCTGTGACAATGTAAGTCACATTCTGATTGGTAATTTCTATACCATTCACTGTTGTGATTGGTCCAGAGTGAAAATCAAGTACTGCTACAGGGTCATACTACAAAGATCAAACAGATTTATTGCCTTGCAAACAAAAAGAAAAATTCTTTTCATGACATACAAGGGAAAATGCACTAAAAGTTATATTTCACCTTTTTTTTTCTAAACACTCTATGAAAAGATTGATATATACATGAAATGAACCTTATGATCAACTCTAGACAAAATTATTCACATTTATTTGCTTCTGAGACTGTTAGAAAATAAATAATGAAAAAGGATATTTAAGACAATGTATAAATTTTTAAGTTTTAAGGTTTCTTTTGGATTATGCAGGTACATGTAACATTGAAGGTTCCATATTCCTGTCAAAACCCAACTTTATTGAACATCAGTATCTCGAACACAGATATCTCAAATATCATGGATATGTTGAAGTGAATGGGAAGTCCTTACCATGTATTGCTTAAGTATTTTACCATTGATATCTCAAACCTTCGGATATCTCAAAGTTTTTTTCTCGGTCAAATCGAGTTCGAGATAATGAGGTTTGACTGTATAATTTTAAAAGTTATAAAAACTATTAATACTTAATCAGGGTAGAAATGTTAAGTACCTTACCTGATCAACACCACACTTTTTCCAGACAATCGCTGTTTTATCCACGGAACCCGACACAAAACATTTATCAGATGCGAATGCTATAGTAAAAAAAAAAATCAAGACTTACTTTATTGTCAGTAGCAATATCAAGTTGTGGTCATTAAAATGAAATCACTTAAATTTTTTTTATGAACCTTATGCTTACCATTTGTATTTCGAATCCATTTGACACAGTTAACTCGACCAGTATGTTTAACTAGGGTATGAGAGATAGTACCATGTCCCTCTGCATAGCCCTAAAATTATTTTTGAAAAATTCTCTCTCAAAAATATTCCTGTCAGTTTTAAAAAACATTTATTCGTTGTAATAATTTTATTCTCTATAAAATAAAACTTTAATTATGTATGGCACAACACTGTATTGGTAATAATCTGCAGATCTAACAGATTTAGCTACGTAGCTTGAATTACCTACATGTACATAGCTTTATTTACCTACCTGAAGTAGCTTTATTTAGCTACTAAATCAAAATTATTTCTTAAATGAGCATTTTTCCCAGAAAGTGCAGAAAATTGCATTTTGATGCAGTGATAATTTTCAACTTTGAACTCATAAATCACTCTTGGAGATGTGTCCTTTTCTGCGCAATTGCAATCAAAGTTCTAAAAGTTTTGGGGCTATATACAACAGTTAATTTGTGATCTAACAGTAACTTCTTGAGTGAAATAACAAAGAAAACCAGTTTTGGTTAACATGAGCACAATGTGAAGTAATCATACTTATCCACGCCTCATCACACACCAGGTGGTGTACAGCTACTCAAACAATGGAAATACATATTTTCCTTAAAAGTGTTCAAACGCAGCAATGTTAAAACTACCTCTGCTTCAGACTGCTTTTTGAATAATACCTAGAATATATATTAGTGGACATTTACTTGCGACTTTTAGTCTTTTTAAAATAAAAAGCAAAATTGTGAAAAGTTGCCTTGAAATAGCTAAATAAAGCTACCTGAGGTAGGTAAATAAAGCTACGGTAAGTAAATTTAGCTACGTAGCTAAATGTACTGATTGTACCGGTATCAGGTTCGTTCGCCCTGTCTACCTGTTCGCATGAGTCCGTTCGCGCAGGGTCCGTTCGCCTTTATTCTCGTTCGCCCTATTATATATATATACAGTATATAGTAAATATCAACATTTATTATTAATTTTATTCAATATTTTACGACTTTGTGTTTTTTTTCAAATGTTGCTACGGGTATTTTTTTTTATTTACCGTAATCTTAATTAAATAATTCAAATTTGATATTTATGCTCTTTACATGCTTAATTGATTTAATTATACTTAATAATGTCACTGTAATTTAGGGGATCATACAATCTGCGTTATGTTTTGAAAACAATTAAAGGACTGAGACGTTAATTTTCTGTTGGTCTGCCGGGTCTTTGATAGTACAGGTACCACATGCATACGTCTGTTGTCTCCCGTGCGCAATTTATGTACCAAAGTACATATAATTTATTTTAAAAAATCCATTGGGTCATTATTCAACTTTCTGCAATATAAATAAGGCGAACGGACCCTGGGCGAACAAGTTTTAGGGCGCTCGAACTCTGGGCGAACGGGAATAAGGGCGAACGGCGTCAAGGGCGAACAAGTTTTAGGGCGCACGAACATACAACCGATTGTACTGGACCTGTCTAACACAAAAAATATGAGTAATTTCCTTACTTCTGGATGGTAAATCACTACGGCATGACAAGCTCCATAGCAGACATTCCCTGAAGACGACCAATCAACACACTGCGGTGTTCTGTTACACCCACAGCTGATGTAAATAGGCTCAATATCAACCATGGTCAATCAATTCTTCATCATGCTGATATTTTCAACACCGGATATAGTATAGTGGAAACTAAAAGCAAAGTAAACACGGCAAGCGTATCGATGCACAGAAATTTTTCAAACTTTTCAGGCACATTTTCTTACCTTAAATGCATTCATTAATACATAAAAACCTTTACAAATTTACGTATTTAATACTGAATCAGCGGTATCACCTGCCAAAAAAGCGGTCAAATCTAGTACTCTGTTATAAATGCGAAAACCAAAGACGGACATCGATCTCTGTTATGTTGTCTCTGATGAATGTCAGACACCTCGGCCCGACGACACCTCGGCCCATTGACATTTCGGCCCAATGACACCTCGGCTCAAACGGGTCGGCCCAAGATTGTGACAGGTCGGCCCATTCATAAGACACCTCGGCCCATGCAAAATTTTACCATGAAATATATATTTCTTATTTTGGGACTTGAATTAAATATTTATTGAAAAAATGTACATGAATAAACTATCAAGATTTTTTTTTCAAAAGAACTTCCACGGGCACTTTGACGATATTCAATGAATGAGAAGCCAATGCTATTAATTAATTAAAGTGCTAAATGATAAACAAGTAATATGCCGCGGCGCATCCTTTGGTATTGGTGACAACAGGGGGTTAATTACGAGCAGAGTTAGTAATTAAAGACATTTACATATATTGAATATTTTCTCATTTATTTCTTATAAGAAAAACACTTCCATTCATGAATTTATTATCGTCGCTTATACCTAGTTCGAGTCCGTCTTTTCTTTCTTTTTTTTTCAAGCTCCTTGTATCATGCAAAGCAAATATGTACGTATGCTTCCCCCCCCCCCAAAAAAAAAAAAATGAAAAAAAAAGAAAAGAAAAGAAAAAAAGAAACATATATACAATGAAGTCATATAGATCGATCTATATAAACAATAAAATATTTCTTTTTAAAAAAAACAAGATTAAGACCCCTATTTTTTTTTAATTTAAAACAATCGTTTAATCGTCAGAAAAAATAATTACAGCAATAATACCAATTCAAACTGTCTACCACATCGATACATAACGGAGATGTGAGGTTTCTTAGATATTACAAAAAGATATTAATTGGTAAGAAATTTTTTTTCTCAAAAAGATGGATTTAGTATTTCAGTGAATGCGGGAATAATTGCATGGTGTAATCAATTTAAAAAATAATAATTCTATAATAATCCATAACATCAAAGTGATTTTAAAAACACTGGTAGAACTAGTGACCTAGTTAGCATGTGTGTATGCACAGCAGAAAAGACTTGAATTTCTCAATAATTATTTCTTACGCTAATCTTCCGAGGGTAAAAGGAATCCCGCCCATAAAGATAATCACGTACAGTGAAAAAACAAAAATACATAACTTGTTGACCTGCAGTTTCACTATTCTCTATTGAGAAGTTGATGGCTCGTAATGAGGGGGAGTATTAAAACGAGCCATCAACTTCTCAATAGAGAATACAGTTTTACAAGAAGTGACGATTCTTTAATATGACCCTGGTTTATAGCTATTAGGTCACAGAAAAAAAAATTTCCCAGTCACAAACCAAAATAATCTAGTCTTTGAACAACATAACCTAGTCACTGTGAAACTTAACTCAGTCACTGGAAAACCTAACCTAGTCACTGTTCAACATATTATACCCAGTCAATAACATAACCAATTCACTGTTCAACTGTGAGATAATGAACACACATAATTTAGTACATATTCAGCATTGTTCAGGGTTTTCTAAATTTATTTAAATCCTATTTTACAGCTTTGAAATACACTGTAAAAGATGATTAAAAAACTTACTGACTATAACACTTTTCTGGCAGAAATGGGTTTTTAGGTTTTAATTTCTTTTTTTTGGCAATCACTTTAAAATGTTACAAGTGAATCTCTCAAAACTGCACTGTTCTAGCTTTTCTTTCTCTTTTTCTTTCTCAATTGCGAGCTTAAATGAAACAACATAATCCAGTCTCTCAACAACATAACCCAGAGAGAAACATAACCCAGTCACTGTACAACATAATCCTGTCACTGAGAAACATTAGTTTTTGAAGAACATTACCCAGTCACAGAGAAACATAATCCAGTCACTCAACAACATAACCCAGTCACTGTTTAACATAACATAGTCACTGTTTAACATAACCCAGTAACTGAACAACATAACCCAGTCACTGTTTAACATAACCCAGTCACTGAGGAACATAACCCAGTCACTGGGGAACATAACCCAGTCACTGAACAACATAACCCAGTTACTGTTTAACATAACCCAGTCACTGAACAACATAACCCAGTCACTATTTAACATAACCCAGTCACTGAACAACATAACCCAGTCACTATTTAACATAACTCAGTCACTGAACAACATAACCCAGTCACTGAACAACACAACCCAGTCACTGTTTAACATAACCCAGTCACTGAACAACATAACTCAGTCACTGAACAACATAACCCAGTCACTGTTTAACATAACCCAGTCACTGTTCAACATAACCCAGTCACTGAACAACAAAACCCAGTCACTATTTAACATAACCATGTCACTGAGGAACGTACCCAGTCACTGAGGAACATAACCCAGTCACTGTTTAGCATAACCCAGTCGCTGAACAACATAAACCAGTCACTGAGAAACATAACCGAAGCATTGAATATGAATTAATGTGCATAATTTGGTCTCCATATATAAGGCATATATACAAAAGTGGGAAGAAAAATAATTTATTTGACACAGTCATTATTTGGAACATAAACTAATGTTAAGCCTTTTTCTAGAGCTCTTCTCCCAATTTTTATACAAATTGGGTTTAGTCACTGAGGGACTTAAAGATAAAAATAACATAGATCAATTAATCCTAGGGGAAAAAATAGCCAGACAATATTAAGACCATACACTTGTATTACATGGTACTATTTAAGAAATAATGCATGGCTACACAAGTGTTCCTTTTAAATTACACCCAAATCCAATGGTATGAATTCTGCATGTGAAATTCATTTCACTTGTCAGAAAAACAAAACTTTAATAGATATTTTCAAAGTCAAATTACATCAAATTTTATCAATTCTTCCTACATTTAAACCAACATTTCTAGTAGGAATTAATGACAAAACGCGGTATTCAATTTGTCGGCACGGCCAGGTGTGTTATAGGACCGACGACATCCAAAAATAAGAATTCAATGCTTATATTTTAATACATTCTCTAATTTTCTATCTTCATAATTGTATATTTCGTTAATCCTTATTATGAATTTAACGTCTTTCAGAACTGGTGTGCTTAATAGACGTAAGAGCCGTTTAATTGTGACGTTGGAAAGTTAAATAAGTTAACGCAAATGAACATAGCGAGAAAAAAATGACAAATTAATTTTAAACGCACAGTTGTTGTATTTTACGTTAATTTAACAGGGTAGTTTTTTTTTTTTTTTTAATTAAACTGAGTCAAAACAATATACATTTTGTTGTTCCTAGATATTGAAAATGCATATAGTTCCTACTGTGTATTCTACCACGCGGTGACAAGATTTCGCGTGTGTTATAGAGATTTGAACGTCGTAGATTTCTAATGGATTTCATAAACAAAATTACACTGAATGTAAATATATTGATTTGAATGCCATTTTCGTGTATACTCACGCGTAGAAATATGCACGGAGAAACTTGCGCTAAAGTGACGTCACAATGAGCTAGAGACGTTGATAAAAATGTAACGATATAGGGCAGCAAATAATTCAAACATTGAGTATATTTTTGGTGCATTTGCGAAAGTGAAAATTCGTCTATTACATGATGTTTGACGCTGGGCCCAACTAGGCTTAAATCCTGAACACATCAAGGGTATAAGAATTTCCCTGAAGCTCAGCGTATCCTTGCAATCAGTCCACATTTTCAGGTCCTCCTTTGTTGTGAATGTGGTTCACAATTCATAACCTTTCCAAGAACCGTTTGCAAAATTAATGTGAAAAGTAAACGATTTCTTAAATATCATAAAAATATGTAAAGAATTCAATTTCATAACCCAGTCACTGAACAACATAACCCAGTCACTATACAACATAACCCAGTCACTGAACAACATAACCCAGTCACTATACAATATAACCCAGTCACTGAACAACATAACCCAGTCACTGAACAACATAACCCAGTCACTGTTTAACATAACCCAGTCACTGAACAACATACTTAGTAACCCAGTCACTGAGGAACATAACCCAGTCACTGTTTAACATAACCCAGTCACTGAACAACATAACCCAGTCACTGAACAACAAAACCCAGTCACTATTTAACATAACCAAGTCACTGAACAACATAACCATGTCACTGAAGAACATACCCAGTCACTGAGGAACATAACCCAGTCACTGAGGAACATAACCCAGTCACTGAACAACATAACCCAGCCACTGAGAAACATAACCCAAGCATTGAATATGAATTAATGTGCATAATTTGGTCTCCATATATAAGGCATATATACAAAAGTGGGAAGAAAAATAATTTATTTGACACAATCATTATTTGGAACATAAACTAATGTTAAGCCTTTTTCTAGAGCTCTTCTCCCAATTTTTATACAAATTGGGTTTAGTCACTGAGGAACTTAAAGATAAAAATAACATAATGATAGATCAATTAATCCTAGGGGAAAAAAATAGCCAGACAATATTAAGACCATACACTTGTATTACATGGTACTATTTAAGAAATAATGCATGGCTGCACAAGTGTTCCTTTTAAATTACACCCAAATCCAATGGTATGAATTCTGCATGTGAAATTCATTTCACTTGTCAGAAAAACAAAACTTTAATAGATATTTTCAAAGTGAAATTACATCAAATTTATCAAATTCTTCCTACATTTAAACTAATATTTCTAGTAGGGATTAATGATAAAACAGTCTGGGTCTGGTGTGGATTTGATTTGAATGATTTCACAATTATTAGAGTTTATGAGTTCATCTAGAGTAACCAAGTACAATTGATCAGCGTGGTTTAAACAAGGTTTTAATCAATTAATAAAAAAAAAATTTTAATCATTGTAAAAAGCTTTTTTTTCCCAATTTATCCGATAAATACAGTGTGTTTAAAATGTTGAAAATGTAATTTAAAGCATTTTATTAGACGACTTTCACATTTACAAAAGCAAAAGTTATTTCCTTTTGCGGGGTCGATCTGGGGCCAACCGGCGTAAGATCTATACCATTACCAACTTCATGAATGTCTTACCAATGAAATCTGAATGAATATGTTTGTTATGTTTTTATGCTGTCCCATACTATATATGGCAATACAGGAACGGATAAAAAATTGTCCGATAGCGTTTACATTTGCTGTGTTTTCTACTAAGCCAACTGTTAACTAAGCATTGAATTCTTATTTTTGGATGTCGTCGGTCCTATAACACACCTGGCCGTGCCGACAAATTGAATACCGCGCTAACGCGCGGTATTCAATTTGTCGGCACGGCCAGGTGTGTTATAGGACCGACGACATCCAAAAATAAGAATTCAATGCTTATATTTACATTCTCTAATTTTCTATCTTCATAATTGTATATTTCGTTAATCCTTATTATGAATTTAACGTCTTTCAGAACTGGTGTGCTGAAAGACGTACAACACACTGGGGGAGATAACTCTTGCGATTTCAATTAAACTTTTAACTTGACGTCAAATTTGACGTTTATAATAAAGCGTCAAAATGACGACCGAATCGATCCCGACTTAATTATAAGAAAATGGGATTAGGGGTTTGATGTGGTTTCTTTAGAAAAATCAAATCGTATCCTTGATTATTTGCGCTTTTGATTTAAAACCCGCCCCTACTACATAAAAAGGGAAGAAAAGAAAGATTATGTCTTACATTTCTTTAATTTTATATGAAACTCGTATCCATGTTCAATATTGGCACAACATTCTTTATCTTTTTATGATACATTGCTTTTTTTTTTTTTTTTTTTTTTTTTTTTTTTGTTACAGTTGGCTACGTAACATTCGCATTTACCAGATCACGGGCCTATCTTCAAATTAAGAATTAGCCATATAAATACTGTTTTGTTCTCCTTTTAAGAAAAAAAAATGTTTTACAACCCGTTCCCAAAAGTTCACTGATCAAAGAGGAACAACTCTAGAAATGTGGGAGATTTCCCCCTCCCCTAGTTGAGTTATTTCCTCCTGCTTGTTGAACAGTTATGAAGACGCAATGAATTCTGATGTACTCAGGAACTGAAAACTATAATATGTACCGAAAATGTAACAGAATTGTTTACTGAAATGACCCGAATTCACGAATATCTTATATGCGACAAATTGGCCCGATATACCGATGTCAACAATTTCAGTGCGCATTTCCTCGAATCAAAATAAAAAGTTTTATACATGTATCACTTTACATGAATATTTTGACACATGAATAATTTAAACATACATGTAAATGGAGAATTTACAGTTTGATAAATTGAAGTTAATGTAGACGAATACGAAATTTCCATTTTATCTATAGAAGCAACAGAAGGATCCATACACTTGGGGGGGGGGGGTTTACTTTTAGACCCCTCTCTTGTTTGAAATAAATAAGAAACAATATATTCAATTTACCAGCCTGTTTACATAATAGAAGAGTTGAATTTTCAACATTGTGCGTTCACTTTTAATGAAAAATAAGATTAAAATTCAATGTAAGTTGAGGTATAAAATCAAATGCATGTCAGCCATGTGTATGGACTACATATTGGACACGTGGACATAAAATCCTTAGAGAATAAGTTTTACTTTTATTCCAGTAGTTGATAGTTTAACTCTTATTCTAGTTGTCAGAATTTAAATCTGCATGAATGAATGAATTATTTGGTACTTTAGGGATTTAAAAGAATAAATATATATCTCGAGGGTAACCTATGTTTCATCAAGCTCTAATGACTGGTCCAAAAAACAAAGGGGGGGGGGTCGTCAAAAATTGCCTATACATCTGCATTTCAATGAACTGAAAAGTTTTAAAAACTCTGATAAATAATGTAAATAATTTTTTTTAAAGCAAAAGATATTTTCTAGCTTGGAATTTTTCATGTGTATTTGTAGATCTAACTGTTTTTGTCCCACATCTAAAAGACGCTTGAGAAACGTGACTTAAGGAGAAAAGGGGGGGGGGGTGATTTTTCGCTATAAATTCAAAACGGCTCGTTTAAAAAAATTAGAAAAAATTATCAAGATTACTTTTGTAACCAGTTACATGAAAAAAATATTTTTTTCCAAAATTAAACGATAGGTTTTTTCGTAAAAAAAAAATATTAAAATTGAAAAATAAGCATTTTTCAAGGCTTAAATGAGCCATAGTTTTTCAGTTTAAGTTCTTCAAAAAATATTTTGGCGATGTGTACCTCTACAAAAATACTTTATTTGTGTGGTTAATGGTTAAATGAATGAGTAGATGAAATTTGACATCCAGACTAGCTGGACTTTTTTGAAAATCAAGGATTTTATAGCTAGCCGATTGAAAATTTATTCTCCGCGTGAACAAACAAAGGGGGTAACTTTTAGAACTTCCTGTCCAAATACGACTCGAACGATTTTGTCCAAAATGTGCATACGCATTGTATATATAGTCATGTATAAAATATACAAAAATAGCGAAAATTAAATGACAGGAAATTTTTGATAGTGGGTGTGTTGTGCGTCCTTAATAGACGTAAGAACGTTGGAAAGTTAAATAAGTTAACGCAAATGAACATTGCGAGAAAAAAATGACAAATTAATTTTAAACGCACAGTTGTTGTATTTTACGTTAATTAAACAGGGTAGTTTTTTTTTTTATTAAACTGGGTCAAAACAATATACATTTGTTGTTCCTAGATATTGAAAATGCATATACAGTGAAACCTGTCTTATCCGACATGCTGCGGGAAATAAAATCAATGTCGGATTAGACAGTGTGTCGGATTACCCAGTGTTGAATATTTCTGAGCGCTATGTTTGGTGTCAAATGACTTCAAAAACCATTTTTCATTAGGTTTAGAGTACACGTGTATTTAATTGTCAAAATGTTTGCATAATTGTGTGTTTCTTTGTTGTATAAAATATACCTTCGTTAATTAGCATTTCTTTGAGCATTAGTAAACTCTGTAGTAATATACGATGTTTGTTTTTTAATGGACAAAACAGATGGAACTGCCGATCGCTTCGAGATGTTGCAATTTAATTTTTAGCATTTTACTAAAGCAGTAGATGGTAAAGTGGTACACAGTGGTATTATTTTTTTTTCTACACTACATTTCTCTCCGAATTTTCTCCACTGTTTACTTCTCAACATAGACTGTGCTATTAATGCCGTCACGCGACTTTTCATACAAACCGGACGTAACTCTAAAACATTGTGATTTTTATCAAACAATCGTAATATTTTAAAATTTAATGGGCAACTTAAAGCGGTATTTTTGCTTCCGGCAAATCTTTTATGTGCACAGCCTTGCTTAATTCAGTGTATATATATACAAACCGGACGTAACTCTAAAACATTGTGATTTTTATCAAACAATCGTAATATTTAAAAATTTAATGGGCAACTTAAAGCGGTATTTTTGCTTCCGGCAAATCCTTTATGTGCACAGCCTTGCTTAATTCAGTGTATATTAACCCTGAAATGAAACTTTTTCTTTTAGACAAGATGTACCATTCAACTTGTGTATTGTCTACATGTTACGTTCGCCGTACTCTTTTTTTTTTCGGGACATGGCTTTATGAAGGACTGACAGCATGTTTGATTTTAATTTCAAGCTAAAAATCTTAATGTAATCAAAATATCATGTACTCTTCTTATTTTCTGTCGCGTGGATGCTATTTCTTAAATGCGAGAATAAAACTGATAACAACAAAGAGAATTGATTGCCTTAATTAAAAAACTGATTATTTAACGCTTACATAAACACTTTCAAACTTACATGTAATTAACTACTCTCTAAGTAGACCAATCTTGTGGCCAAACGGGACATTCATGTCACCTGGCCTGCGGCTAAATACGGAACACCCGTGTAATTATGTCGGATTATCCAGGTGAAATCAACATGTAATTATCTAGTTTTGATGACAAAAAGGCGCAGGAATTCGGAATGTACAGTGGTCGGAATATACAGTGTTTTGTTCTATATAAAATTTAAAGAAATTTTTGGGAATAAAATATGAGGTCGGAAAGTCCAGTGTGCCGGATTGCACAGTTGTCGGAATGGACAGTGGGCACTGTAGTTCCTACTGTGTATTCTACCGCGCGGTGACAAGATTTCGCGTGTGTTATAGAGATTTGAACGTCGTAGATTTCTAATGGATTTCATAAACAAAATTACACTGAATGTAAACATATTGATTTGAATGCCATTTTCGTGTACACTCACGCGTAGAAATATGCACGGAGAAACTTGCGCTAAAGTGACGTTGATAAAAATGTAACGATATAGGGCAGCGAATAATTCAAACATTGAGTATATTTTTGGTGCATTTGCGAAAATGAAAATTCGTCTATTACATGATGTTTGACGCTGGGCCCAACTAGGCTTAAATCCTGAACACATCAAGGGTATAAGAATTTCCCTGAAGCTCAGCGTATCCTTGCAATCAGTCCACATTTTCAGGTCCTCCTTTGTTGTGAATGTGGTTCACAATTCATAACCTTTCCAAGAACCGTTTGCAAAATTAATGTGAAAAGTAAACGATTTCTTAAATATCATAAAAATATGTAAAGCATTCAATTTCATAACCCAGTCACTGAACAACATAACCCAGTCACTATACAACATAACCCAGTCACTGAACAACATAACCCAGTCACTATACAATATAACCCAGTCACTGAACAACATAACCCAGTCACTGAACAACATAATCCAGTCACTGTTTAACATAACCCAGTCACTGAACAACATACTTAGTAACCCAGTCACTGAGGAACATAACCCAGTCACTGTTTAACATAACCCAGTCACTGAACAACATAACCCAGTCACTGAACAACAAAACCCAGTCACTATTTAACATAACCCAGTCACTGAACAACATAACCATGTCACTGAGGAACATACCCAGTCACTGAGGAACATAACCCAGTCACTGAGGAACATAACCCAGTCACTGAACAACATAACCCAGCCACTGAGAAACATAACCCAAGCATTGAATATGAATTAATGTGCATAATTTGGTCTCCATATATAAGGCATATATACAAAAGTGGGAAGAAAAATAATTTATTTGACACAATCATTATTTGGAACATAAACTAATGTTAAGCCTTTTTCTAGAGCTCTTCTCCCAATTTTTATACAAATTGGGTTTAGTCACTGAGGAACTTAAAGATAAAAATAACATAGATCAATTAATCCTAGGGGAAAAAATAGCCAGACAATATTAAGACCATACACTTGTATTACATGGTACTATTTAAGAAATAATGCATGGCTACACAAGTGTTCCTTTTAAATTACACCCAAATCCAATGGTATGAATTCTGCATGTGAAATTCATTTCACTTGTCAGAAAAACAAAACTTTAATAGATATTTTCAAAGTCAAATTACATCAAATTCTAGTAGGAATTAATGATAAAACAGTCTGGATCTGGTGTGGATTTGATTTGAATGAAATCACAATTATTAGAGTTTATGAGTTCATCTAGAGTAACCAAGTACAATTGATCAGCGTGGTTTAAACCACGTTTTAATCAATTAATAAAAAAAAAAATTAATCATTGTAAAAAACTTTTTTTTTCAATTTATCCGATAAATACAATGTGTTTAAAATGTTGAAAATGTAATTTAAAGCATTTTATTAGACGACTTTCACATTTACAAAAGCAAAAGTTATTTCCTTTTGCGGGGTCGATCTGGGGCCAACCGGCGTAAGATCTATACCATTACCAACTTCATGAATGTCTTACCAATGAAATCTGAATGAATATGTTTGTTATGTTTTTATGCTGTCCCATACTATATATGGCAATACAGGAACGGATAAAAAATTGTCCGATAGCATTTACATTTGCTGTGTTTTCTACTAAGCCAACTGTTAACTAAGCATTGAATTCTTATTTTTGGATGTCGTCGGTCCTATAACACACCTGGCCGCTAACGCGCGGTATGGTAATTTGTCGGCACGGCCAGGTGTGTTATAGGACCGACGACATCCAAAAATAAGAATTCAATGCTTATATTTATATTCTCTAATTTTCTATCTTCATAATTGTATATTTCGTTAATCCTTATTATGAATTTAACGTCTTTCAGAACTGGTGTGCTTAATAGACGTAAGAGCCGTTTAATTGTGACGTTGGAAAGTAAGATAAGTTAACGCAAATGAACATTGCGAGAAAAAATGACAAATTAATTTTAAACGCACAGTTGTATTTTACGTTAATTTAACAGGGTAGTTTTTTTTTATTAAATTGAGTCAAAACAATATACATTTTGTTGTTCCTAGATATTGAAAATGCATATAGTTCCTACTGTGTATTCTACCACGCGGTGACAAGATTTCGCGTGTGTTATAGAGATTTGAACGTCGTAGATTTCTAATGGATTTCATAAACAAAATTACACTGAATGTAAATACATTGATTTGAATGCCATTTTCGTGTATACTCACGCGTAGAAATATGCACGGAGAAACTTGCGCTAAAGTGACGTCATAATGAGCTACAGAGACGTTGATAAAAATGTAACGATATAGGGCAGCGAATAATTCAAACATTGAGTATATTTTTGGTGCATTTGCGAAAGTGAAAATTCGTCTATTACATGAAGTTTGACGCTGGGCCCAACTAGGCTTAAATCCTGAACACAGCAAGGGTATAAGAATTTCCCTGAAGCTCAGCGTATCCCTGCAATCAGTCCACATTTTCAGGTCCTCCTTTGTTGTGAATGTGGTTCACAATTCATAACCTTTCCAAGAACCGTTTGCAAAATTAATGTGAGAAGTAAACGATTTCTTAAATATCATAAAAATATGTAAAGCATTCAATTTCAATTCAAACAACTGGAAAGCTAGGGAAAACAATGCAATAATGCGTAACCTACAGTATCAGGTAGCGAGAGTAACACTTAGGGAAGTTTAAATTCTTACTTCAATTTTCCGTAACCTTTTAGGTAAATTAACAACACTGACATTTTTACCATACAACTTCATACAATATATTGAACGGGATATGTCAAATATTGTCCTGTAAGGATGACCACAACACTGCAATCCACACTGTAAAAACTTAAGACTTGCAACCATGATCTAGATAGACATTTAACAGACATTATGTGCTACTATATGTTTCAGTTTTTCAGAAACGAAAATGGCATGTTTTATGTCTTGTTTATAATCTGTATTAACTCGATGAAACTTTTTTTTTGGCCCTAATGCACATCTTATATGCAGTTTGATTATAATATAATGTTTAAGCAGCTTATACTAAGCGTAAATTCTGAATATAATCTTTCTTAACATTAAGGTAAAATATCCCTCTGCTTAAAATTTCACCATTTCTTTTTTTAATTTCCAACATTCCAAAAATATTGGCAATAGAAAATAGAAATCAATATTTGTAACATAGTCCGGATTTGAATGAGTTGACTATATAAAGGTCCTCATTCTTAAACTCAGGTGAGATAATTCATTGGATTTCTTTGAATAATTTCTTTGGAAAGTTATTTCTCTTATCAGAGGGATATTACACCTTAAAGTCCATTATACTTTTTGAAATCACCGACTTTTGTTTTGTTTTGTTTTTGTTTTTTTTTTCAATAAAAATGAAACTCGTAAATTTGCATACCTTGTCATTGGTCCTCTGCAGAATTATTTTGTTAAAAGAACATTCTGACTGTACACACAAGTATTCTGAAGTTGATGTTACAAAGACGTATAAGTTTCTGATCGAAAATATCTGTTTAATTTTCCAATATTCTGTTGGAGTTTCCATGGGTCTTTATTTCCGTTGTTAGCAGACTTATTTTTGCATTCATATGAAGCAGAATGTATTGAAAAACTTCTTCATGAAAAGAAGAATCTTGCTGTGGCTTTCAACTTGACATTTAGATATACACTGTATCGACGTTTTATTAATTAACAATATTCATTTTCTACAGTCCTACGTTAATTCGATATATATCAATTTGAAATCGAAATAGAAGACACCGTAGCATCTGATATATCTTTCATATTTGGATATTTTACCAGAAAAGGACATTAATGGCGGACTAATTTCAACAAAACTTTATGATAAACGTGATGATTCCACCTTTTCTATGGTCAAATTTATGACCAATGAGATGATTCCAACTCTTCTATCGTCGACTATGACCAACGTGATGATTCAAACTTTTCTATCGTCAACTTCATGACCAACGTGATGATTCAAACTTTTCTATCGCCAACTTTCTAACAGTCACGGTAGTTCAGTCGGTAGAGCGCTCGCTCCGTGATCGGAAGGTCGTGGGTTCGAGCCCCGATCGACCTATGTCGATTGAAAATTAAAATAGATAGCAACTGTTCCTTGGCCAAGCGCTCGACACGTTGAAGTGAAAGTTTTGGGTGACTTTCGGATAAGACCTGAAAAACCCAGGCCCTGTGTCAAGGCAGGTTTTAGCACGATAAAGATCCCTCACTTCTCATTGGTCCTGAGGTCTAATTTTGAAGCTCTTCATCAGTATATGGTCTCTATTTGAGTGGAAAAATCGAAAACGGGACGTATATAATCAATCAATCTGTCGTCAATTTCCCTTATTTAAGTAGCAATTTACCATTATCACCTGTATATGGAGTTTATATCGCCCAGTGATTCAAAATGCAATACCATGTTCTACGTATGAACAATTTCCAATACGAATCAAGCTATTGACAAATAAGTTGATGATACAAGGACATCAACAATCTTGTTTAACATCAACATTTCGCAAATTCTATGGTCGATACAACGACCTTGTTAGCAAATACAATAAATTGTCAAGTAGAATGTTGACTGACAATTTTCATACAATTTGCTAGGCCCTTTTTTCAAACTGAATTGTCTAGACGGATTTTTCCGCTTGCCCGATTATGACAAAGAGCACGCGGTGGATGTTTATATCCGCCAAACTGGTAAAAAAAAAATCTGCTCAACCTCAGAATGAAACACAAAGACTTGTTTGAAATTTTAGAACAATAGCATATAAATTACAAATTAATCCTCTTTTATGGTGAAATATGAAGCAAGATAATCCTTCATCAAAGTGTCAGAACATTTCCGTGTGCTGGATATAATTCATAATCTAATCGACTTTTCCTCGGCAAGAGCAAAGGTTTTCATCGATTGAAAACTGTTCACAACTTGTTTGAAATGTCTACGGGTCAGGTAGACAGATTAATGGACAGACAGGGAGACAGTAGACAGATTAATGGACAGACAGAGAGACAGTAGACAGATTAATGGACAGACAGGGGGATTCGTAGGAGGAAAGGAAGACAAATAAGGATGTAAACAATTTCCATTTTTTCCCTGAGGCAAGAAAGTGAATATCAATCAAAATATGCATGGATAGTCAATATAAAACAATAACAATTTCTTGAATTTTATAAGAGATGTCTACACAGGGGGTTTAATCACATCTAGTAATGAATCCATGGAGAAAGATCTAGCTGAGGAATGGAACTACAGTCCACGATTGGGTTCCTGAAACAAACATTAGATACATCTACTTGAATATGATTTTCATGTTCGTAATCTATGATATCTTTCTTTTCAATTATCCTATGACTAAATTGATGCCTCTATCCGGGATGACTCTCTCTCTCTCTCTCTCTCTCTCTCTCTCTCTCTCTCGTCTAGTAAGTTGCAACTATTTTTTCGGAAAGGTACATGTATGTCAATTTAAGCTTTTTCGATGATATAAATTAATAAAATCAATAGATTCAAACATCCTGTTAAATAAGCATTTTTAAAGAAAATCGATATCATTTTTTTAACATTTATCAACCATATTTTTAACTTTACAAAAATCGAAAATCGTATGTAAGTGAAAAATAAATGTATATGATGTATATTCACATTTTGTGAACAAATACACGTATGAGATACTATTTTTAAATTTTAGATCAACTTTAATTTATCTGATAGCTGTGGTAGTATGTATGCGCTACTTACTGTGGTGATGGCAATATAAAAACATGTTTTTGAATCTGATCCAACTTCATCAATTTGCATATTAACCAGGACATCTTGACTTTTCTTATGGCGTCCAACTGGTCTGTAATTTTTTTTAATTGTAGAAATACAGAAAGATATAGTGATTTACATGTCGTAATTATGACTATATAGTACGCTCTACTTCGAATTATAATAGATCAGGCATTGGCATACACATATTTCAATATATAAAGTCTTATGAAATTGCTATATGCACTGGATGATAGGAAGTTTTGTATTAAATCATAATGCACGGTTAATATGGTGCATTAGCTCTATATTTTGTGGTTGATGATTTGCTTTTAACCTTAGATATACATGTAACATGTGCATATTTGAAATATACATGAAAAAAAATGTTCCATTAGTGCTGATAGAATGTTTGACAGGAATCTTGTAAAATCTGAGATGCCGACAGGGGTGTATGCGAGTGGAAGTAATTTGGTCACCTCTGAGTACAGATTGTCTGTTGAGCTGACCATAAAAATTAAAGTATGCTTACGAGCCGAGAATCCCTCTGGTTCACGTCTCTCATACCAGTATCTATCTCCATACTTCAAATCTCTGAACTGCTGCCCTAGAAGACACGTAAAGAGGGGACCAAGCATGGAGCCATGTCTTGGCCTTTCTGTTATGCCGCCGACAAATACTTCTAGGTCGTGGACAGAGCTAAAAAGTAATAAATATAAGAATGTTTAGATTATTCTTTTTTAAGGTCAGACGACACGTTCATCAAAAATACATAATTTCCCCCAAAAATTTGATATTGAATTTCTCCTTCTTTAAGAAACTTTCTCACAAAAAATAGGGTACTTTACTAGGCATTTGTGCAAGATACAGAAGGATTGTATTTCCTACATAATCTTACAGGAAATTACTTATATTGCTCAAATCACAATTTTTGGATCAAATATTTTTTCCAGACATTTTAAAAACTGTTTAGATATCAGAGGATATTGATAATTATGAACGATTTTGGTATATTTACGAACAGATGCAAAATCAGACATTTGAGAAAGATGTCGTCAGACCTTCAATTGGTTTTGTGATTGTTTTTTAAAAATATTTTTGGATGCATTATTTGGCAATACATTATAAACAGAAATTAAATTGTACTGTTTATGCATAAGTGTGAAAGAAAAACTTTTTATATATAACATAGGAGTGTATCTATTTCACAGACCTGAAAGTGATAGATTGTTCATCTTACTACCATACTCTTTTAGAATGAGATTACAGGATGAAACCATTCAGCCAACTTAATATTCACTGAAAGGTCTGGAAAAGTGGCGAAATGGCAGAGATCTGCCATTCAGTCACCTTTCAGTAAACTTTCAGTCAACTGAATGGCAACTTTCAATTTGTAAAATGCACAGTTAAAAATTATAATACAAAATTACAAACTTGTATACGGATCGAAATTTTGCTATCATCTCAGGAGAATGGTCTTTTAAATCTGAAAACGAACGAGCAGGCTGCAAACCACAGAATCGACGCCATTCATTATATGACCGTAGGCCATGGTCTCGACTTCGTTGAATGTTTAGAGACATCAAATCGAATGATAGTCCTGCGTCATCTATGAAAAGCTTGTTCCTGACGGAATCTTCAACCTCTCTGCAATTATTACTTAAATGTTAATTAACTTACAATAAATCCATATGTAGATAGAGCAATTTGATACATCTCACTCAAATGATATTTTTTATCCATATTTTCCGTTTTTTCTTCAACGATAATATATTTTCATATAAAATCTCAATATCATTTCTCCATAAGGTAAATCAACAATTTAAAATTTTGATATATATGTATGTTTATACATAATTATAATGTTTCTACCATTTATACATGTATGCACGCTAGCAGTGTGAAGGCAGGTTATTTATGTCAACATGCAATATATATATGGTGACATGCTAAATCATATTGATTATGAATAAATATCAACAACTTTCCATTGAAAACTATTGCACATTGTTTGCAAAATGCAACTTATGTCATTATGCAAGACAATTAGGATAATATGTAGTAAAATTATGATATTATATGCCGCTTATTTATGCTGACATTATTTACCGCAGAAATATTTCAACAAAAACGTGCAAGAAAATTATGCCAACTTTCCACTTACATATATTTATGACAACACACACAAAAGATGAAAATCCGTTTTCATTTTTGTAGAATTATCAAGCCAACATGACAAAAATTCATGACTGGCTCAGACTGCCTCATTTCGTTCTCAGCTTAGGTATATGATAATTTTCTTTATCGTTCTTTCCTATATTTTAATATTAGAGTGTTCGTTCAAATTTCACAAAAAGTTAAAAATAATTTATGTTCAAAACATTTCATATCTAGGGTATCTGAAATTTTCACAAAAATATCTTGCATATAAACAAAAGGTACATCGAGTTACATGTACAAGGGAATATACAATGTATTTAAGTTCTATTTAGAGACATTTGTTGCATGTTAACATAAATAAGTTTCCCCTTGTTGCATATTTACAAAATATAGTTGCCTTTTGCAAAAAAGACATCGCCTTTAGGTCCAATTTGCCCTTTTTACTTTTAGGGAAAAATATAATTATATTAAATTTTTTTTATCATGTGTTGCATATAAACTACAAGTTACTATCTTGAATGTTGACATACATGTATCTTTCATGCTAACAAGATTAGTAAAATAGGATAACTCGCAAATAGTGGTTGAAATATGATGCCATCACACATAACTAAGTAATATCATTACAAGTCTTACGTATCAATTTGACTTGCAGGGGACATGACCAAATATCTGATAAGGTCCGGTATATTTTTTCCAAGGTTTGACACAAGCATATTTGGATCCAGAAGTGTATCTTCCAATGCGATTTCTCGACCAGTTACAAAGTTGTGTAGCATAAGCCCCAATTTGCCTGGAATCTGTGTAGGAAATTAAAAAAAAACTAGTAATCTTTATAAAATTGTTTAATAAAACAAAAATATCTTGCAAGCATGAGGGAGAGAAAAAAGACAAGGGGGTAATTTTCAATTGACCTTGATTACAAAGAAAGAGGGCAATGGAGGTGAAATTTTTATAAGTTATTTATAAGAATTAATATGATAAAAACTTAAAAAGCATCATATTTAGACAATCTCTCTCTCTCTCTCTCTCTCTCTCTCTCTCTCTCTCTCTCTCTCATATCATATCATCGTCGTCGTCGTCGTTGTCGGGATCATCATACCATGGAATGTCCAAACCGAAGAGCAGCAGTAACCACTACGTTTCTCATCTGAGGATTCACCCTTGCATTATATCCTCTAAAGAATCTCTTCCTCTTGGACTTTAGACCATACTTCTTCAAAGCTCTCCCTCCCAAAAGTTTTGGCAAGAACTCGTTGTATGTGATATGTTGCATTATGGCTCCGATTATCTTCCGAGTTTCTTGGAAAATTTTTTCACTTGACCATCTTGTCTTTAATCTGAGTATCTTGGCAATATGATTGTGTACACGCACAAACAAGATATGTAATCCACCAAGAGAAGGTACCTCATTGACACGTTCGTCACCTTAGAAAATATGTAATATAAATATGTAATAAAAATATGTTATATAAATATGTTATAAAAATATGCAATATAAATATGTAATATATCTTTTTTTCGATGAATTTCTGGGCAGTTTGAAAAAAAATCTATCATGATTAATGATGTTACAAGAACTATTAATTTACATCTTGATTCAGTATGATAAGCAAATGCTTGTTACTGATATGTGTATCTTTCTCTGTATCTATCTCCGCTTAAAATAAAATTTCTTACCACCGAGTTGGCAAAAATCGCGAGAGGATTTTAACACGCAATCACCACCAGCAGGAAGAAGATCTTTACTGAATGTTCTTAATTTGCTTTTATCTACATATCAAAACATATAAGGGGAAAAAATCATTTTTATATTAACAATTAATTATAAGTTGATCATGTTCAGAAAGTATTTAAATAAAGAAAACATTTTGAAGTCCATTTCGTAGGATAGAATTTTCCTATTTGCTTGTAAATTACAAAAGAATATTACATTTATATATGTATCTTTTCCAATATTATCATTGATAAAATAATATAATATTCTAAAAATTACCCTTTTTGCTGACTAGTTTTTTGTGTATTTTTGCTGAATTTCCGTAAACCTGACCCGCATCGATGAAGGATGACAATAGATTTAACTGCTCTCGAGTCTCTTATAAAAATATAGGGAGAGAATTTAGTCACTTGAAATTCTGTTGAAGTGCTCTGACTGCAAGCATATAGTTAACACGTTTATAATGATTAAATACTTGCATCATCAAAGTTAATGTTATAATTTTTTTTAATAGCAATTTTGAGGAAGCTATCCATAGTAAACAAAGTATTACGGGTACCATCTCGCAAATGCTTCGGGTGAGACAAACTGTGATTAACAAAAGCCGATCACAATAATTGCAATGATGCATACGTTTTATCTACATAAATCAAACATTAAAACGTGTGGTGCCCCAAAGTTTTTTTTTTTAATTTCATATATATATATATATATATATATATATATATATATATATATATATATATATATATATATATATATATATATTATACTGATTTAGAATTACTTAATAGGGAATAGGTTTATTTTTACCCATATGACAACCATCATCGGGTGGTGCAGGAGCGGATCTAGCAAAGTCCATGCATCGCTGGTTGCTGAAATAAGAATCCCGGATCGGGATTTTTATAGGAAAACATTCTTCACTACAATAAATTAAAAAAAAAACAAGCCCCTTAGTAGATTCAGTTTAAAGGTAAATGGATTTACAAATAAGTAGAAAGACAAAGACTGTATTACATAATTATTGCCTCAAAAATGATGTAAAGTCCGGGTAATTAGACTTGTTACTCAATTGTGTAACAGAATATGTCTCTCGTTAGGTTTGGCTGACTGTTGCTCATTGAAATACCCATAAGAGAAAGAGAGGGAAGGAGAGAGAGAGAGAGATGTTTTCAAATTTAAATAGCTATTAAAATAGAGGTTTTTATCGCCCGCGGGGCGTAGTGGCTTATAGCGTCTGCTTTAAAGTCGCGGAGTAAGGAGCTGATTCTTACGTTGCGGGTTCGAACCCACTGCGGGACGTGGAGACCGGTCCTTCGGATGAGACCGTATAAACCGAGGTCCCGTGTCGCAGTAGGTGTTGGCACAAAATAGATCCCTCACTGCTCAATGGCCCTAAGTGTCGAGTATAGGACTGGTATAAATTTGCAACCCTCCATCGGCAACTGGTGGCGTCTCCATATGAATGAAAAATTTTCGAGAGGTACGTTAAACAACAAACAAACAAACAAATAGAAGTTTTATTTAGGTTTTCATTGGATCTTAATGCACAAAAATTAAAGAAAAAAGAGTCATAAAGATTGTTTGTTGATTAACGTTGCGAGAATGTGCACTCATATACCATTTACATGTGAAAGGCTTTATATTTAGACCCTTACTCGGCACCTTGAGCCATTGAGCAGTGAGGGATCTTTATCGTGTCAACACCTACCGTGACATGGGACCTTGGTGTTTAAGGTTTCATCCGAAAGACCAGTGGTTTTCACTTCTTATGCCAGGCGATATGAACAGTCACTACCTATGTTAACGTGTTTGGTGCGGCGACGTCCAATCGAAGGTCCTACCACTACGCTACCGCGAAAAATTATGCAAAATTAAAAGCATATATCGTCCTCACCTTTCCCTTATGAATGCATCAGTGAGTTCTAAGATAAAGTAAGTTTTGTGACTTAATTCTATAGTCTATCAAAATATATTGACACCTTGCACGGCGTACTACACTATATCGATTAACATAATCTTTTTAAAACATTCCGATCAGTGCAAAATTGTCGATTTGATTACTTGCGGTACAACACGTATATAATATGAACCTTCAATACTTATTTTTATATTTTATCGTTATATATATTAAGTTTAATTTTTTTTAATTTAATAAATATATAAACATAATCAAATGCCGTCTTATTATTCATTCAGTAAAAACCTTATTCGTCACATTTTCTTTTTTAAAATTATATAACATATATAAAGAGAAACATATTTAAGGATGACGTTTACTCCACTGATAAATATGAAAAAAAAAACACCTATTGTGCATTGTGCCCCGGTGATTGTAATGATATTATTCACTTTTAAATAATTAGGTAAATGACCTACTTTTTTTCCCAGTGGCCCCTGAGTATTTATCAGGAAATACCTCAAATTTTACATTATGATCAATATTTTCTTTATCAATAAAATTTAAAAAGCAAGAAAACTCTTCAGATAATAAAATGAGCTGGAAAAGTGTTAATGAATATACATAAACAACTAGAGTTTGAGCAATAAACTTCTTAAATATTCCAGTCCATATTTCCTCTGTCAATTTTCTATTTTTTACCCATTTTTAATCTATTATCACAAAAATATGAATGATAGGAACTCTAAACTATTACATGTATAACCCCAGTTTATTTATATTGCCCTTATTCTCCTAGTAATTAAAATTATATGTCAATGATCAAAATCTTGAGATATGTTATCTGGAATGGATTTTGTTTGTATTTTTGATACACTTTACTGCATGCCATTTGATTATTTGAAACAATTCATGAGGTATATTACACCTAATTTTTGCAAAATGATGTGAAAAAAACACATAGAATCTTAACTTTCATAATGATATTGTAAGAAGAAAAAAATGTGGAAAAACTTAGATATTAAAATTTAGTCCGAATTTCCTCTGCAGCACTATAAATAAACCTCTGATGTTGCAGATTTTCTCCAAATAGTAAGAAATTAAATTTTAACATTGATATTTACTTATAACATTGTTTTTTGTCAATTTAGAGCAATTTTTGTTTTAAGATAGTATATTTTAGAGCAATACGTTTCTGTCAACTAAAACCCTTTGTAAATGTTATCCTTAAAGTGTAAAAGAACACAAATTTGTTTCAATAATATTTTTTCTTATAATTATTTTTTTTAAAAATCAACAGAATGTGATGAATAATTACATTGAGCAACAAAGACAAAATTACCACATCTCTCAGAACAAAAATTTTACGAAGTCCTTTTTAAAATGTCTTTTTAAATTATAACTATATATAAAATACAAGGCTATTGTCTTGAAATATAAGCGATATTTGGGCGAGGGTAAGAAAACGTGATAGAGGGCGAGGCTTGCCGAGCCCTTTATCACGTTTTCGACCCGAGCCCAAATATTGCTATTATTTCAAGACAGCATCCATGTATTTTGTTTATCCTGCAATATATTTTTACATCACACCTCCAAAACGAGCTATTTTCAACCGATTTAGGTACCTCTCATTTGCAGTTGAAACTAAGAAGCCACGGCGTAAACATTGCAATGTGTATGGCGTCAAAATGCTTTTAGAACCTCGGAATACATGCACAAGGCTTTATTAGGGCATTGACCGAATAAAGCTTTGGTCTGTTAGGTTATCTTCATTAGGTCAATGCAAGGTGTAAGTGCAGGATAAATAACATTTATATGCTTATCCTATTACAATATTCTTACTTAAATTTGTCCACTCCACAACAATCCAACGGCTTGTTATTTTTACCTGAAGAAAAGAATTACTAGTTTAAGGTGTTAAAATCAAATTAATATTTTTCAATACTCAAAAGAAAATTATATCAATAAAAAATTGGCTAACAATTAAATGATCATCATGGACACTTCGCACTATTTAGTGATAGTTTCATCACTGTCACTTTAAATGAAAACCGTCTAAAACAGAGTTGAGTTCCAGTCTTGGACCGTATAAACCGAGGTCCCGTGTCGCAGTAGGTTGGAGATTTGGAAATTGGAGAGAACAAATTATTTAAAATAACCAATCTTTATATCTGATATTTTTCCTATGGATATTTCAATTATTAATGCCAGTGAAAGAATATTACCCAGAGAACCTTGAGTGAAGGTTAAATCATGGTCCAAAAATTGCCCAAAAGCAAAAAACATTAAAGACGCAAATCTGTCTGAAGGAGTCTCGTCGTTCCGGGCAACGAAAATCTTATTGCTTATTTTTCGTGGACTTGGAAGTCTTTTTCCATCAAGAGATCTTTTCACAGGTTCTCCAACATCTTTTTAAAGATAAAACTTGATTATTGGTTATATAATATAAATTGATCGTGTCATATTGAATTAAGGAAACTTTTCTATAACTCTCCATTATAAATGGTAATACATATTAATTATGAAAGAAATATAAATAATTATAATAAGAAAACTAAGTTCATGCATTCTATAAGGAAAAAAAGAAACAATAAAACCACCGATATTTGATGTATTCGATTTTGTTGGCAACAGAATGTCTATATTATTTATGTTTATTACAGTTTACAGAAAACAAATTAAAGTTCATCCTATATTTATATCCGTAAGATAGTTAAAAGAAAAGAAAGAAATATTAGTCAAATCTATAATTATATTGTTTACATGTAAAATACTGTACCAACCATCTTCGTATCGAGGTGGAAGGTATCGGGCATGCGCAGTGAGTGCCATTCCCCAAGATGGATTCCTCAGGCTATTACACTCTCCTGTTAAAGTTCTGTATTTGGAATTCTTTTCTCTTTTGCAAGATTTTTTTAGCTTGCAAAACTCTCTTTCCAATTTTCTTCTCAGATTCCTGTCTTTATAAAAACTTTTGAAGGGTTTCTTCACACTGAATTATACAAGAAAAAAAAAATTAACAGTTATTTTTGAAATAGAAATAGCATTCTGAAAAGATTTTTTTACTTTAAAAGTCTGTAAGGCATAATTTTTTTTAAATGTTATTGTCTGGTTTATAATTTACTATGTTACCACTCCTTCCTTTTCGAAAAACTTTGCCAGACAACACATCTCTAAGCGTAAATAACTTCTAGATTTTAAATTAAATTTTTCTATTTGAAGCATTTGTAACTTTTTCAGGATTTATACATGTGTAGGTAGAGAACATATTGTAGTTATACTTTTTTCATATAAATACCACCATAAGATTTTTTTGAACATCTATATGCAATATAAATTCTTTCAGTGGTTCAAGAAAAGTAATATACTTACAAGAAAACCAAGTATTTGACAACCTTAAGAAACTTCTTTCCAGATTTTACTATCTTATTTCTCTCTTCATCCTGTTGCTGCAGAAAAGCAAATCTATTTCCGATTTTTGGTATTTTGTCTGTTGAATAATTATCAACATCAGAGTTTTTTTTTCAACAAATTAAAAAATTATATACATGGTTTTAAAAAAGGAAAAAGTTTAAATTGAATTTACAATGAATGTTGTTTTCTTTACATAGAAACAAGCAAAAAGTCTTACTATGTCTCAGACACGTTTGTGTTGTTTTTTCTATGAAACGCTCAGCATTTTGTACAGCATTTCTGAAAATCTTTTGTACATCAAACTTAAGGCCAAGTGAAGGCACTATTAAACAGCAACACACTATGATAAGAATACCTCGTAGCTGCATGGTCGTAGCTGGTTTTTGTGCAAAAAAAAATTACGAAATTTTTATTTAAAGCATAGTTTAACACTTTCTAAAGACATATTGAAGCAGTGAAAAACATATTTTCATTTATTTCATCAGATCCTGACTCTTGATAAAAATGTCACTCGTAGGACCATATTTCTGCATAAAACTTTTTTATTTTCCTCGAAAACAATCAAATGTAAATT
The DNA here is from genome assembly GCF_033153115.1 of Saccostrea echinata. Taxonomy (NCBI): domain Eukaryota; kingdom Metazoa; phylum Mollusca; class Bivalvia; order Ostreida; family Ostreidae; genus Saccostrea; species Saccostrea echinata. The sequence continues at coordinate 7,672,840 of NW_026889765.1, read as the reverse complement.
TTTATTTAATTATTTTGCTGTGAATGTTATTATGAATAAAAATGACTTAGTCTTAGAGCCCTTATGAAAAAACCTAAATAATCTGACTAAAGAAAATGTGTAGCATAATGCGAATAATTATATAAACGTAATTATAACAGGAAATCAAAAACGATTTTATATTTCATACATTATTAGTAGAAAAGTAGTTTATAACTGTTCACAAATGCATGAACTAAAAGAAGCAGTGGGTGATAGATAAATGAATTTCAATTATAACAACTCTTATAATAGAAAACAGACAACGGACAAAAACAAATACTATGAGGTGAATTAAAAAATGACCGGACATATGGTTAAAATACAGGCTGTGTTAATAAAGTGTATGGCTCATTGTCTAAATTTTGATATTGGCTAATGGTTCCATTGCATATACATTTCCGCCAAATATCTCACTGATGTCTTGATTTGCAAAAGATTATGCACAAAAATGATGATAAAATGTCAGAAGTTTTTTTTTTTTTTGGTGACAATTTAAAATTTTCCTAATTCTTTAAAACATCTGTTATTTAAATAATAACGATTTATATTACGAATATATATTAAATATTGAACTTTAAACTTAGACTGTAGCAACTTAATTTGTTTTACATGTCACTAAGTAAAGGTTACAACAGATGCTGAACAAATACTATGCCATGTCAGGAGTGTAACAGAAAAAAGTGGTGTTGCCAAAAACATTAATTTTATACAATCGAATTGTCAGGAGTGCAACAATTGATGGCTTGCTCCCCAGCTTGTAAACACTTTATCAGTATGCTTTTTGCTTTCTTTCTGGAAACAAACATTTTTACTCTATAAATCTATCAATAAAAGCATCTGTCTGTGTTTCAGTTCCATATTTCAACTGAAGGGAGAGCAACACATTATTCTAAAGATGTAAGTTTGAAATAACAAAATCAATATCTTTTTAAAATTTTGAATATTACACAGAAATTTAAGAAAATATCTCTCTAACTAACAATTTTCTCAGTTAAACCGATCATACATAATTACAGCTGTCGACAAACCACTGACAACGTCAAAATGTTGTTTGTGTTTATGGCCTTTGCAAAATTTTCAAATGATGTGCACCTTTTCTTTAGAATTTTAAAAATTCATTTGAAGCATGAAATTCATCATTACATTATTTAAATTTTCAGCTAGTAACTATCTCGAAACATACTAAAATCATAGAAAATCGTGGTAATAATTCATTTAAACTAAAATTCCCCAACCCTAATCATGAATCCCAATTTCTGGAGCAGTCAAATGTTATCCAAGAGGACATTTAGCTTCAGGCTTTTCAGTTTGCCGACATTGCTCTTGATCTTCCAAATAGCTCTTGCCTCGGATAACAAGTCCATCAATCCTTGAATATCTTTTGCTTTGTTATAAACTAATGTCTAAGAAGCGTTTCTTTTGTTCGATCGTTTCTATCTCTTTTTCCTTATGGGGAGGAGTCATACCCCGCTTAACGCAGTGCTAAATGACGGTTAGGTGGACCAACATCGCCTATTTTGACAATATTCAGTGGAAAGATTTGTACAGATAACGTAATATAAATGCCATTTATGATGTCAAATGTTCGCATACATAATTAATAAGATCACAAAGATTTGAACAAAGCAAATTTTGTCACAATATATTTCCGTATAATCTGGAAATAAACAAAACATCGCTAACAATGCTATTCTTAAAGAGTGGAAAAATTTCTGTGTGTCGACTGTCGATATTTCACGCTTTAAATGCTTTTTCAATGCGTTTAATATCATAAAGCAAGCTCTTAATGTTATGTCAATATAAGGAAAACATCATTATTCAAAAAAATATAAAAATAAATAATTTTGTTGAGTTGGTTTATGAACTTTTAAAATTTTATGTTCTTCTGAGCAATTAGTATCTATTTGATTAATTTAGAACTAAATTAATGCCAGTGTGATCATTGGAAAATGTCTCCTTGATATTATCAAAATAGAGATGTTTGTATCTTTTTTATTATTTTTTCCATTAAGAAACCCAAACATGAAACATTGTTATATATTTAAAATTATTCCATAACAACTTCACTGTAAGAAACAAAATATATTATGATGTAATTTTAAACGGCAAAATGCTTCTTTGAAGTATTATATGTACATGGTCATGCAGGAGTGTAACAAAAATATTAAATTTATCAGTGACCAAATATGTGTTAAAACAATCAAAATTTGATTAGTAGAATGGAGTGTAACAAAAATATTAAATTTATCAGTGACCAAATATGTGTTAAAACAATCAAAATTTGATTAGTAGAATGTTTATAATTGACCTCCTGTGTTAATGGTCAATGTTTCTTCCATGAAGTAAAATATACAATAAAATTATTTTTTTAATCTTCTAAATACATTTATATTACTTTGCTACTTTTATAAAAAAGAATAATTCCTTATATCAAGCCAAATTTAAATATTTATAGTTTTATGCTTTTTAACCATGTACAATTGATCTATAAATGTTGCACAATTTTATTACTATTTGATGTTGAAAAATTATGAATTTTTGTGTATTACCTTTTTAATTCTAATTCATAATGCTTCCAAGCGTGCAACAAACTAGTTTATGTATTATCAATAACACTCATATTCCTTTATAATAAATAGATTCAAAGGATTGTCAGATACTACAGTGTACATGTATTTGCTATAAGTATGTCAATCAACAAATTACAACGTTTTTAGACATTTTACAGTCAATTTACAAAAATGCGTTCATTAACATAATCATTAACATATCTGAAAAAAAAAAAGATTTATTACATTTTCAACAGAGAAATATTATAATTTATTCATTGAATAAAAATGATATTTTATCACAATGTGAAAGAATATAAAAAGTGACATTTTGTATAATGTGAATAATATCAGAAGTGCGACAAAACTCTCGATTTTCCTTCCATTCAAGAAGAGTGCTGTCAAAAGAATACTGCCTGGTCTGTTATTAGATGGTTAATAAACCATTCTGACAGAGACTAAAAATGTTTTCAATCTCACATTGCTAACCTTTGCATCGCAACCGCTCAAATATGAGGCGACAGTCTATGACGATGTGTTACAAATAGACAGAGGCAAAGGAAAAATGTAATAAGCAGAAAAATTAATATTTTGCAGTTGAATATGGAATATATTTCATTCTTGAGACAGTATTTTATTCTATATTTTCACTCGTGCTTTGCACTCGTGGAAATATTAAAATATCCAGTCCCACTCGTGAAATAAATCTACATTCAACTACAAAACATTGAATATCCTAATAAATTACACAAGCAAAAAGTAATATTATAATATGAAAATTAAAAGCTTTACAAAAATGAATATATGATCCTTTAAAATTATATTTATTAGTACATGTATCAGAAGTTAGGAGTGCAGCAAAATGCGTAAAATAGGATTTCTCAAATCTAGTAATTTTTCATATATATTTTTTTATTTATAGTTTCTTTTTTTAAAAATTATTATTTTCTATTATTTTATCTTTTTATTACTATTTTTTTTTTTTGCTTTACATGTATAAGGGTGATTAAATTGACCAAAAAAAATTTGGTGAAGTTATTGTATCACATTCCGTTTTTTTTTTTTTTTTTTTTTTTTTTTTTTTTTTTTCATATTAGAACTTTTCAAACTAGAATTGTGATAAATAATGTAAAAAAAAAATCAACTAAAAAAAATTAGCAAATTCTTTCACATAAACTACATGTAGAGAAGTAACTTAAAATTACACCAGAATGTACAGTGTATATACAATATGATATTAAAATTATGAAAAATGTCATTTTTGTTTAAATTTACCTCTAAATAGCACACAGATCACATAGAAAAACAATTACCTTTCGGTTTCGACAATCCTGCTCTATTCTGGACGAAGAATTTCTTTTTTTGTATTTTGTTTTGACATCATCAATGAAGTGGAAATAGATTACATAATGCGATTAGGAAGAAATGAAAACTACCTGTTATTACCTAGCATAAAAAGTGTAATTTATGTGAGATGAAACGATCTGAGTATTTCATATGAACCAGAGATTTTCAGTGGTTGCTGATGATCCAATACCATTTCGGTACCTGTCTTTCATCCATCCTTAACCGTCACGGTAGCTCAGTTGGTAGAGCGCTCGCTCCGTGATCGGAAGGTCGTGTGTTTGAATCACGGCCGCGACTGACCAAAGTCGATAAAAAATAGGTAGCAACTGTTCCTTAGCCAAGCGCTCGGCACTTTGAAGTGAAAGTTGCAGGTCCTTCGGATGAGACCTTAAAAACCGAGGCCCCGTGTCACGGTACGCGATGTTACGATAAAGATCCCTCACTGCTTAATGGCCCTGAGTGCCGAGTAAAGGTCTAAATTTGAAGCCCTTCACCGGTATATGGTGACGTCTCCATATGAGTGAAAAATTCTCGAACGCTACGTAAAACAACATACAATCAATCAATCTTTCAACCATCCTTAAACCCAAAACATATCTCTTTTCGGTGGTCATGCCGAACTAGACTTTATTTTTCTTTATATTTTGAACTAAAGCTTAAAATGACTGTTTCAAACGGGGTGGGGGGGGGGGTCGGTGTTCCTTTATGTTTTTTTTTAATTCGGCTAATTACTTTACTTATTTATTCATTATCTATCTATTTATTTTCTTTTTACATTAGCTTACATATCTGATTGGTCTATACCTTTTTTAAATTCTATTTTTTTTTAACTTCCGAAAGAAATTCTTTTGTTGCTTATTATAAAATGGATGTCTTCATAATGCATGCTAGTTTGTCATATTAATGATCTCAAATAACAGAGAAAAATATGAAAAAGTGTCTATTTATATTTTCATGTATGTTGAACATTGACGTTTTAATTTATACTGTAGTAAAAGAAAAAGTCTTAATTCAAAACAAAAAGAAAATATGGAAAAGATTCTGAATACACAATGCGTTTGTATATATTCTTATACAATCAAAGAATGCATCCACATGGTGGATAGAGATAGACGTATATCATGGGGATTTTTCCATGAGGCAAAATTACCGATCTTACAAATTTTCAGTGTTGTGATGGCATTTCATTCATCGATTGTTTCAGATATGCAGATAGATTGCAAATAGCTTTTTAGATTATTGAGATATACCAGAATATGATATGCAAATTGCAATAAATGCACTCTAGTGAAAATTTCCTCATATTTAACTTAATGCACTTATTAGATTTCCTTCTCATTGGTTCATCTCTTTAAAAGTATTTTTTTATTCTCCATCAACATAAGTCAGTACGCGAGATTGCAGAGCAATTCTCAAAATTCAATGCAAAATTTGACCCTGATTCGATCAGTCAGTAAGTTTTACGCTCTTTACAATTTCCGTTAAACAGTGAAATAGTGCGGAACATTTTCGGTTAATTTCGAAGGGATGTTTTATCTGTACTTTTACATATAATTTACTGTGTTATAAAATAGATTAGAAGCGTCCTTCAGGATCCGACGCCATTTTCGGTGATTTTCTAACCCACGTGATTTCTGAAGAACAATCTGACAAACATCATGATCAAGATTTATATAAAGGTGCCCCTCACTGCACCTCTCTTGAAAATAAAAGATAAAAATGGGAGAAGAAACTCATTAAATTAAAACAGCAGTAGCGATCAACATTAAAAAGAATTACTGATATATCGAGGACAACTAGAAGTTTTTATCCGCAAATGTTAAATAAGTATATGTTGGTAAACTTTTCCCAAGTACCACGAGAGCGAAACAAGAGACCAAATTGAATGGCGAGGAAAAATTTAACAACATACTTGTACATGTTTTACACGAGAAATTAAACATTTCGCAGCACAGTTAAGGCTACAAAAAGGAGCTGGGCCTAATTTTTAATGGAAATGTTAACTATGACATCACACAAATCTACAAATTCTTTAAAATACCACAAGATGAATTGATTTGTGATTTTAAACCATACGAGAGAATTAAACTACATTAAAACTTACTATAACATGCTGTTTTGTCGTTAGTCAAACCCCACATAACACGATATAAACAAGTCACTGATCGCTATGAACCTGTCGATGTGACGTCATTTCGTAAAACATGACGTAGTTTGTATGCAGTGACAGGCAGAACAAGTAATATTTTCGCAATGAAAAATGTGTTGTATAATAAAATAAAATATTATTTGCAGATATTTTAAGACGCCATCAACTTGGATGCAATGTATTTTTTTTTTTTTTATGATTTTACCCATATAGTTTTCGTGCATTTCCTAATTAGCTGATACTGTCTTATATTTGCCTGCAGGTACATTGGAGGGTAATGTAAGGGTCTTGATAAATCGTTCTAGTGCAAGGGCATACGCTCAAAGGATCGTAGTAAGCTTTTACACATAAAATCTAGAAATATTAAGCTATATAAAGTGCTGCGATCCTGTTGAAATCTTGAAAACGAATTAATTATTTCTATATTTAATGTACTTGACCAGCACAAAATTCACCATGCAGACATAAAATATGATTTTAACAATAAAAGAGTTCAATTTTTATATGATTGCAGCACTCTTCACAAACTTCAATGAGTTTTAAAAATATCTATAAACTTAACTTTGAATTTAAACTTGGTTATGCCCTTGCACTACTGAAATTTGTAAGTGACCTCAATGTTGCAAGTACAACTGCCACATCACGTGACGAGTCTAAATAGAAAATCTAATCGTACTCAAGATGTAGTTATTAACCATAATTACATTTGTCAGATATTAGAAAAGTACTCAAAAGAAACGCCATCCCGTTTTAGAATGTATTTTAATCACAAACAATTTCTAATATTTCCATTGGGCACCTTAACTATACTGCGTTTTGTCTCATTCTATTTCATTACAACTCTTAGTGTGTTTCTTGTTATTTAATCAAGATAATGATGTTTAATCCCGACTGTTGCCATTTTGTACAGGTCCAGATGTGATAATTATATCATCAAAGGTACCTGTCTGCAACAGGTCAGGTGACGTCCACAATGAGTAGTTTTCAACATAATTAGGTTATTTTCTGCATATTCAAAATCTCTGTATGAAGAAAGTTATGGTATGAATTTTTATAAAGGTTAGTTTTAGGTTATATTTTGGATTTTTCAATTGTAATACTTTGTGAATTTGTCGTAGAAAATATTTTATATAAAAAAAATCGGAGAACCTTGGGATACGGAACGCGGGGGGAGGGAAGGGGATATCCACATAGTAGATATATTTTTTAACAATTAAGCTGGGGAGTGCCTATATGGTTCTTCACATAATCCTCATAAAATATTTTCAAAAAAAGATCAAATGTGCCGAATCTGGAACCGGAGACGCACAGAAAATTTTTTGAGAATTAATGCATTTTCACTTTATAATCATTATAGACCCGCCCTAACAGAGTACCCCTGACCCAGGGGCCATGAAATTCACAATTTTAGAAGGGGTACCTTTCCTCATCATAACTATGCATATTGTTTGTTTGCTTATTACCCAGGTGCAGAGAAGAAGATTTTTTAAAAGAAATAATGCATTTTCACTATATAATCAATAGAGCCCCGCCCTAACACTAGAACCCCTGGCCCTGGGGCCATGAAATTCACAATTTATGAAGAGGCTCTTTCCACATCATAACTATGTACTTAGTTAGTTTCTTAAATACCCAGGAGCAGAGAAGATTTTTAAAGAAATAATGCACTTTCGCTATATGATCCACCCTAGCACCAGAACCCCTGACCTTGGGCCATGAATTTCACAATTTCGGTAAAGGGTTCAATGCTTATTACAATCATGCCAAAAGTTTGACTGATTGATGTCCAAGAGTTTAACACTGTGTTTAATCGCAAAAGATTGAGATTAAACGTAATCTTTTGCGATTAAACACAAAGTGTTTTGCGTTTAAACGCAATAATGTTTTTTGCGTTTAAACGCAATACTTTTGCAATTAAACGCAATAATTTTGCGTTTACACGCAATTATCTTTGCGTTTAACGCAATAATCCTTTTTTCTTAGGAAACGTTTTGCAATTAAACACAATGATACTGTAGTTTCAAAATCAGAAATCAATTAGCCAAAGCTTTTAATTATTAGGATCCGACGTTTGGTTCTGTGTCTATTTGCAAAATGTTCCAGTTTTTGAGAATTGTGGTAAAACAATGGTACCCTAACAACCAGAATGACTTAAACATATTAGAACACAACCTTCGTTTCCTGAACCCCTTTATACCTGGGTTGACGTGGGGAATAGTTTTTAAACAATTTTTTTCTTCTTTAGTCTTTTCATTAAAAGATCCTTTCTAATTGTTTCAAAGTAGAAAAAATAACAAAGAGAAAATGTGATTTGTGATTGTAAGCAACTGACCAAAAGATAATTAAGAATATAGATATCTAATAAATACAAGACGTCTCGTTCTTAGGTTGCATTTGTTTTTAAAACCCGACATTTTTTCTCCTCCATAAATTCACATGTTCAGCAGTGATTTATCCTTTCAGAGTGCGTTTGTTCGGAGGAATCTAATACTATAAAGCTGGACAATACACAATTTCCTAATAAGATAAAAGAGAAAGAAATAAAAGATATCCGTATGCTTGGGTCCATTGTACTCTGCAAGGTTGCCTTTAAACACAAAGATTATTGCGTTTAAACACCAAGATTTTTGCGTTTAATCGCAAAGATTATTGCGTCAAAACGCAAAAAAATATTGCGTTTAAACGAAAAAATATTGCGTTTAACCGCAAAAAGAAATGCGTTTAATAGCAAAATTATTGCGTTTAATCGCAAAATTATTGCGTTTAAACGCAAAAGATTGCGTTTAATCGCAATAATTTGCGATTAAACGCAAAGTGTTTTGCGTTTAAACGCAGCATACATCGCAATCCTTTGCGTTTAAACACAATGGTTATTGCGATTATATTTCAATGTTTCAACGCAATAATTATTGCGTTTAAAAGCAATAAAAAATATTTCTTTCTCTGAACTGGCCTCAACGGGCTTCCATAGGAATACTTTCGACGCTAAATAATTGAGTTAAATTTATTTTTTTTAGGATGTACAATCAGAGAAAGTAGAATTTGATTTTATTTTAAAATATCAACGCAAACAAAACATCTAGTTTATTTCCCCATACGAGAATTTTTAATATTATTAGATTGTTCAAATTAAACACTAAGAGGAGGATATTTTCGTTATGTTGTAAAACAACAGTTCTAACCGTAACTGTGCGTGCTTTCTATCTATACTGTACATGTATGATAATTTAATGCAAACAGTTCTCCTGCGAGTTTGATGTCCATAAACATAGAAATTTTTTTAAAGAGAGCCAGTAAATCAAAATATGCATTCAATACTGCAGTAAATAAATTATTGAATTTTATGTTAGATATTTATTGGTTTTCATCCATAGTAATGAATCTATGGAGAAATGTCTAGCTGAGGAATGGAGTCACAATCCACGATAGGGTTCCTGAAACAAACGGTAGATACGTACTTGAAGATCATCATAATGTTTTTAAGAATTTTTTACTTAAATGTGCTTATCTTATGATCAATATACCTGGTATCATATTGGTACGTCTAACTGAAATGACAATTTTTTCTTGAATAAATTCTCTCTCTCTCTCTCTCTCTCTCTCTCTCTGTCTCTCTCTCTCTCTCTCTCTTTATATATATATATATACATTTGATTTAATCGTACTTTAAGGTTTTTTTTGTTTAGATATACCCTTTTAAAATTTAAAATCTCTCATTTCGCCTTTTCAAATCATACAGTGACATTGTATATTACATTCCACGTTTTTTTCTGAAACACTGTTGATTGCAAAAGCATTGTAAATCACAAAAATGTAAAATTATTTAAACATCATTCAGATATTTGTCAATCGAAGTCATAGGAAAAATGCCGAACTTTGTGTTTGCTGTGGTCTGAACAATGACGATGCCTATCGATCTGTTTCATTTTTTTATTTGTTTGAAAATATTTAATTGTTGAAAATTCTATATACCGTCGACTTTCAAAGTTGTGACAGTCAATTGTACAAAAGTCGAATATTTATATACACCAAGAAACTCTGATTTTTTCAAAAATTCGGGTGGGTAAACAGAAACAATTTAATCATGTTTATATAAGAAATACCCTTGAACTTTGTAAATAAGAATTAACAGTTAACGATAAAGAATTTATCTAAGGCTTGGCTTTTAGGATTTAAAAGTTCCTCGTGTACGCATGCTGATGATACCTAATAAATGCTTATTTATCGTAGAGTGTTGAAGTTTATGATTTCTTAATCTTGTTGATGATAATGAAAGGGTATATACCATGCTGCAGTGTTGCTATCCTACAAGATGACATGGGATGGGTTTGGATAGGATGCGGGATTGAGGATTCACGACTCCTAAATTTACTTACCATTTTGTTAAAAAAAAATATTCTAACTGTACACACAAGTACTCTGAAGTTGATCTTAAAACGATGATTAAGTTTCTGATTGACAATATCTATGTGTTTTTTGCAGACCAGGTCTTTCAATAACATAAAAACCTAAAACATTTTAACTCTTTATACAACCATTCCCCACGATAAATAAAATTCCAGGCTTTTTGACATTATTATTTGACAGCTGCTTTTTCAATAAAAAGTGGAACCCCTAAATTTACTTACCTTGTCATTGGTCATTTGCAAAAGTATTTGTTAAAAACATTCTGATTGTACATGTACACACAGGTACTCTGAAGTTGATATTAAAACGATGCTTGAATTTCTAATTTACAATATCTATACGGTTTTTGGAGAGCAGGTCTTCCAACAATCTGTTTCATATTTGGATATTTTACTAGAAAAAGACGTTAATGGTAATCTAACAACAAAGTATTTTGATAAACGTGATGACTTTAACTTTTCAATAGTCAACTTCCCTTACTTATGCAGCAATATACCTTCATCACCTGCATATGGGGTGTATATCTTTCAGTTGATTCGATACGCAAGAGAATGCTCTACGTATGAACAATTTCTAAAACGAAGTAAGTTATTGACAAACAAGTTGATGAAAAAAAGAATATCAACAGTCTCGTTTTCGTAAGTTCTATGGTCGGTACAATGACCTTGTCAGCAAATACAATCTAACATTAAGTCATATGCTGACTGACGTTTTTCATACTAATTGTTAGGCCATCATTTACACACTGAATTGTCGACGGATTTTTTCTATTATTTATCGATTCATAACAAGGAGCACACGGCGGATGTGACCGCTCGGCAGGGGATGCTCATTGCTCCATGGCACCTGCTCCCTACTGTGATTCTTTTGGAGGTCAGTGTTTGCTCTGCTCCAGTTTTGTATTGTTTTAGTGGACTTTGAGCTTGAATACTATTCGTTATCTTCATATTTCATTCAGAGAGGGAAGTGTTTAGTTAGCGTCATGGTAAAATTTTCTAATGGAACATTATTTTCAATGTTCAAATATTCACAAGTTTCCTATTTTTATTAAAGAGGAGAGGATGTTATATTACATCTTACTCTTATCTGTTTGAAAGAAATATGTGGAGATAACGAACAGTATTCGAACTCAAAAGTCCATTAAACATTTCAAAATAGGAGCAGAACAAACACGGACCTCTAAGACATATCAGAGGCTTCGTCTGCTAAAAAAAGGTCTACTAATAACGGGTCCATTAATTAATGCGCATGGGAATTCCGACAGATTGTTGGAAGATTTTGAGGGCTCCTTTTCGTTAAATTTTCCTATTTGTGCAAATGAAATGTTCATACGTAGATTATACTCTTGCGCATAGAATAAACTGGGAGACAAAAAGCCAACATGCAGGTGATTAGGGTTAACTGTTACATCATAAGGGAAGTTGACGATTGAAAAATTAAATTCATCACATTTATCATAAAGCGTTGTTGTTACATAACCATTTAAGTCTTTCTAGTGAAATATCCAAATATGAAACAGATTGGTTAGACTCTGTGGTATGATTTATTTCAAGCTCACTAGGATATATCGAGTCGACATATGATTGGAAGTAATTGTTATTAATTGATATATCTAAATGTCGAACTGAAGGCCACAACAAGTGTTTTCTTTTCATGTTAACCGTCAGGAAATGAAGATTTCCCAGTTTTTTATGCTTATCTTTTGTTGAAACTCAAAAATAAATAAATAAATAAATAAATTTAAAAAATGAGACTTATTTCTTGTCATTTTTGTTTTTATATCAGCACTATATTAGTCAAAACTTGTCTATATTATTAAGCTTCGGAAAAAGAAATTTTATAAGAAAAAATCATTTTTGTATATTTTTATTAAATTGAATTAAAAATTATTAAAATTACAATCTAGCATACTGAAAGGTGGGGGTATTTCAAATCCTACTTAATTAAGCAAATAAATATGTAGGAGAAATTTCGTCTGGTATTCCACACCACCTTAAACGAATTAATTTTGAAAATGATTAATGACAAGGTAAGTATATATACGAGTTCTGTTTTTTATTGAAAAATAAGCTGTCTATGATGTCAAAAAGCCTGGACTTAAATTTATCGTGCGGAATTGTTGTATAAAGTGTTGAAAAGTATTACGGTTTGGTGTTATTGATTTTGTTAAAATTTTGTCGGATTTTAAATTTTTCAAATGTTCCTTGAAGTTTTTAAGTAACAACATCTGATTTACACCACTTCTCGAATAAACTGTTGTACAGTATTTCTGAAGTTTCTCCTTCACTGCTGTAAATATTTTAGTGAGGAGTAAAGAAAGAGGCTTGGTAGAACTTTTACTTGAAAACACTATGCTTCTTTAAATGTTATTAATGGCAATAAACAAAGTTTTCATATTGGTGTTTATGGATTGTCTAACGTCTGGAAAGAATATTCTGTATATTAAAAAAACTTTTAAAAAATAATTTAATCCGCCCATCACTGCACATAGAATGCGTCAACTTTTACTATGAAAACGTCATGTCGACTAGTGCATTGCAATCAGTGACCTGTTCATACCTCTTTGTGTGGAATTTAACTAGCGACAAAATGAATGCATTGATAACTTCTTATGTAGTTCATTAATTGTATACAGTTTTAGGTCGCAATTTTTTTTCCATTTATTGGCATTGTGAGGAAATGCTATCTTTGTGTGACGTCATCGTAAATATTTACCATATTATTTAGGTTCCCTCCTCTTTATGTAGCTGTAACATTAGTGCGAAACACGAACCTCCAGAAATTACAGGTGGGATTAGGTGCCTAGGAGGAGTGAGTATCCCCTATTGACTAGTTACACTCTTCGGGATCCCTATGTATTTATCAGATAAACGGATCATTCAGTATTCAAATTTAGTATAATATTAAATGCCTAACAATAGCTATGAAATATATCAGCCAAAATACGACCCAGTGATAGGTTATATTTGTTTATAAAGTCACAATAACGGCCATAAAATTTACGAAACGCTGAGATTAAAAGAGGTTGTTGACATCTCTTTTATATCAACTTAACTTTCAGTAGCCTGCCTCGGTTTAAAAATTGATCGTACCCAGAGCATGCTCTTGAATATCAAATAAGTTTAGAGACGTAAATACCGTATGCAGGTGAGAGCAGAGTATTTCTACATAAATAAGGAAGGTTGGTGATAGAAAAGCTGAAGTTGTCTAGTTTGTTATACAATTTAGTTGTTATCGTCTATAGTCAGTAAAACATCCAAATGTGAAACAGATTTGGCGGACTCTGTGGTGATTTTTATTTCAAGATCTCTGGGACTGCATGTTTCAAGTAAACGTAGAATGGAAGTAACTATTGTTAATTGACAATATGCTGTCGATATATCTGAATGTCGAATTGAAGGCAAAGTCAATTGATTTCTCTTTCTCATATAGAAGTTTTGAATAAATTCTGCTTCATACGAATATAAAAGAAGGTCGGTTAATAAAGAGCTCAAATAGTGTCCATCGGAATTTCCAACAGTTTGTTGGAAGACTTGGTCTCCAAAGATTACATAAATCGTGTCAATGAGGAACTCATGCATGAAGTTTTATCAAATTCAGAGTACTTGAGTGTAGAATCAGAGTGAATTTTAAAGAAAGAAATTTTGTTAAAGAAAAAAAATGTTTGTGTTCCATTTTTACTGAAGAAGCAGTTTTTTTATGATACCAAAACCCCTAGTTTTTTATTAATCGTGAGGAATGAACATTATACACTGACTTTCGTATGGAAGTGCCGGTATGATTAAGGTTATCACTTTAAAAAAAAATGTACAGACAATTTGACAAATGTATAATCTGCTTTGCATAAGGTGACGTATAGTCTAATACCGTCTTCTGACGTAATATAGGCATAGCTGCATCGTTAAAGATTAAAGATACATTGTATCAATGAATAAAGTTTAATCTGAGACATTCTTATTTTGAAAACTTAATGTTGTAGTTCCTTTCTTACAACACACATATAAAAGATTAGAATAAACAGGTGTCATTTCAGAGTTTACAAGAGAAAACCAGAGAAGGTTGCGACTGGATTACCACTTTCTGAGAAGAGAGTAAACGCTGCTGAATATCCAGCTACCCAAACTCTGTCACCTTTGATTAATTCAAGATTGACGATATTAGAAGCCGAGGGATCATGATCATCTGAACTTCCATATGCACCGATCACAACTTGATAAACGCCATTTTTAGTTATTTTTACCCAGGAGTTGTTGGTACCAAAGGATATGATAGAACAATAGAAAGAATAAATCCCGTTTTCAGGGGCAGTAAATATCCCACCATCGGGATATAAGCATTTCCTTTATTGGTGAATAATTCAATTTTCCTTACTTTCATCACTTTGAAGTAATGTATTTCTACAGAGATTTTTTTCTGTTCATTTTCCTATGAATGTAACGTCCATTTTAGTAACTGAACTACTTTTCATTATTCATTTTGATACACTTTTTGTCTGTGTTTGTCATTCCAATAAATAGACGAACGCGACTGTGTTATAAACTAATACTCTCTAAAATGTATGACAATGTTCTTTTCATGATTTAAATTCAGCTTCTGTAATTTTTTTTGTTTCTGTCCGTGTGCTTTAAAGGAAATATTTTAATCATATGTTTCTATTTTTAAATTATACAATAAAAATTCTTGTCGAGTAGAGAAAAGAAAAATATTTAAATAAATTATTAAGCGAGGTAATTATTGTCAATGGGTAATGCAGTGGGTGGCAAGGGATGTAACTCTGTAAAGAAACACGTGTTTTGCGTTTTTTTATTTGTAAAGAAAGAATTTACATTGAATTTAGTACAAATTGAAAACCAAACTAAAAAAAAATATTATGTAGGTTATAAAAATTAATGATAAGAAAGACCTTAGACTAATTTTTCCTGAAGTGAGTGTTATTCTCACATTCTCACGTATTTCGTCTGCACATCAACTTTATACAGGGTATTAACCATGTTAATTGTCAATCAAGTTGTACGTGTATTAAGGTATTTCGACAAGTAAGTTTATTTCTAGATATTTTTTAACTTGAAGATATCTCTTTCTAATATTCCATTCCACTCCACTCGACGTGTTATTCACCGTTTGCTTATACTGACAACAAAGCAAGTTTCTGCCTGCTTTATGTGTAACACTTTTAAAAATTGCACGTGCAGATTTTCATAACTTACGTAATCGAAAACTTAGAAAATGAATATAAAGACAATAAAACATTACGGGGCATTCTTTATTTCTATAACATTTAAAAGATAGTTATACCCGCCTTGTGTACTACAGGCTTTTAGATCCGCTCCCAAGAATCGTGTAATTTTCCAATCGATATATTTCTACGCAGCTGCCGGCATGTAAATTTCGTGCACAATTTTTTGAGTTAGCTAAATATTGAGCATGTACATGAAAAGAAACATGTTTTTCGCTGAAATTCAAAAAATAAAAGTACAACGTTATTTAATTTCTTTTTTTTTTTTTAATTTTATTCTCTTTCTTACTTTTTTTTTGTAAATGCTGACATGTACATATACTGTTTTCTCTCAAACAATAATAACTTTCCATATGCAACATTTAAGTTCAAAAGTTTTGCGTTTATTTGTTGGTTTTCTAGTCTGACAGTTGCTAACTCTTGCTGTAAAGATGATATCAGTTGGTCTCTAGAATTAACTTTTTTCTTCAGTTTTTCCATATCCTTGACGAGCTCTAGTAAAAGCTGGTTCCTCAGAACTGATTCTTGTTGAAAAATATTTTCCAGTGAGGCTACAGGTTGTTTGTCTCCATGGGAAGGGTCTTTCTGATTCTGTGCTCCACAGTCCGACAACAATAAACTTAACACACAAAAGAAGAAGAATACCATAAACCCGCTTGACATTTTAATGCGCATGTGTATATAACTGAAAAAGACTGTGAACATCAATTATAACCTTTTTGATCAGATTTTTTTTTTTTTCAAAGTTGAAAGATAAAGAAGATAAATACGTAAACTGTGTTATCAGGATCATTCATCAAATTACTGGTTTACCATCAGTAATGAGGTCATTGACATGAGTTTGCTAGGGGTAAGACATGGTAGTACATTGTACATAATATGCTAACACGTAAGGTTGCATGTTCTAAGTAATTAAACATGCCTCTATACACTGCAGCCAAAAAGAAAATTATTACAAATTTAAAGTGTTTATACTTAATAATAAAACACTCTTTAATTCGATTCTAAGCATCAAATGTGAATATTTACAGGATATTATGACAATGAAAATACGACGGATGATGACGTCATCGTGTTTGATGCTGGAGTGGCTCTGTCGGAAATGGGACAGACAATAACATCGGTAATAGTTTATTAAAGATGATAAACAAGTTGGTCTTCTATCGTAACATAAATGCCATCAGTAGCAAATCAAACGTAAGTCCGAAAGTTAATTATGTTTTCCTTGACAATGTTCTAAACATCTTAAAAAAACTAAGAACTCTATCTGTGTTTTCCTCCCTTTTCAATTAGAACATGGCTTTTATTTTGTATTTCCATTGCATATTTTCAATATTAACCGATTACTATTCTTCCATGAATATTTATATGAATTTCTGGATCAATATCAATAAAAATATTTACCCATCGAGTATTGATGCATTGGTAATTTGATATTCAATACTTTAAAGGTTCCGTATGGAGTATACTTAAAGAGCAATTCATTTCAAGAGTTATCTCCCTCAGGTTGGATGACCTACATTCTGAAAATCTCCATTCCTTATGGAAGCGCAGACGCATTACATCTCAACGTTTTTACAAAATGAAGCACGAAATAAAGAGATTCATCTCTCTTAGTTGACAATGTAGCCCTTTTAATCTCGGACAGACTGCTTTGTAACATCTTTAAGAATAATTCTGAAAGTATGTCCAGAGAAGTTTCCTCTGTCCAGGGTGCTTCATATATAAATATTGAATATGTAAATTACGATGAATTGTCGAATCTGAAAAAAAAACAATTTGACATTAGACTGGACAATAGAAGAGTGAGCTTCGGTGATTCTCATGTAGTAGCAGTGCATGCTGGGATTTAAACAACGGAGAAAACCGCAATAAACCTTAAATTTCCGATGATAAAAGCAAGGTTGTTTTATCTGCAATTATCAAAATACTAGATGGTAATGACACAACGTATCTTAGGTTACCTCTGAAAAGAGAAAGGCCACCCGTGCTCTTAATGAAATCACTTGGTTTAGTATTGAGACCAAGGAAATTGACATGATAATCGGGGCTGATGGAATATTCTGTGTTTCACACAAAAAAACGGAATCTTCCGGTAACATTCTCTTTCTTTCAATAGTTGGGAGGATGTATAGTAAGAATACAGATAAAATTATTATACCAAGTCAAAAAATCAGTAACTTTCATTGCAGGTGTCATTCTACCTTACCTGACTTACCTCAGGTATTTTCACCACGATTGACGATTGATTTAAAATAGAAACAAACAATGGTTGAAGTACAAAAATAAATCAAGATCATAAAGTGATGTTAGATACTCAATGTAACAAGTAAAATTTGTGTTAAAGAACAACGATGCTGATATTGAGGGAAAAAACATTTATGAACAGAGAAATTGATATTACGTAGCAAATGCTGTTTGTTAACAAAGATCATAACAAATAGCTAGAGAAGAGTCATAGCTTTACTATCAGAGAGATAAATATTAAATTACCTTAACATGAAGTACTTCTGTCTTACATCCATGTGTCATTCTTTGTGTAAAACCAATGAAACACATGTGAGATTGCAGCTTAATTATCGGCTATTACAATAGCTACCACAACACTTACAACTAATGATTCCAACAGAAACAAGAGTCTTAGAGGTTGGCCGGACGTCTGAAGCATTGGTAAACTTCTGCGTAGTCGAAGATAGAATCGCAGAGTTTATTACTTTTTCGTTTTTGACAGTAGCCTCGGGGAAGGGCGCTCCCTTCGTGATTGCGAGGCCCGGATTCTCTTCAAACCTAAGACGTAAACATAAGTAGTGACTGTTCCTTCGTCAAGCACCCGGCACCAGAAGTGAAAGTCACGCGTCTTTCGGATGAGACCTTATATACCGACGTCTCGTGTCACGGTAGGTGTTGGCAAGATAAGGAATCCTCACAGCTCAATGGCCCTGAGTGTCGAAATTAAGCCCTTTACCAGCAGACGTTGACGTCTCTATATGAGTGAACAGTTCCCGAATGGGACGTTAAACAACAAACAATCAATCGAAAGTTTTATTAGAATCTATGCAAAAACAGACACATTTTAATTAACTATTGCTAAAAATTGTTTGTACTATATCCGATTGTTGTTTTCCGGTTGTTTTCGTTGTTAGTACAGATGTTTGAAGCTGTTCCATAGATTCTGTTAATTTTAGTTCTGTGGTTAATTGATGTTGTCCAGTATATTCTGTTGTTTCAAATACCGTGCTTGTTGTTACGTTCTGTTGATTAATAGTTGTTCGCTGTTGTATAGTTGTTTCTGGTTATTGTTTTAAGATAGTTGTTTCCGTCATAAGTTGTTGTTCATAAGTTTTGTCTTGGTCGGACTTTCGCTGAAAGATTTCCACAAAAGACGTGCATTTTTTCCACAGAAGCGTTTTTTTAATTTCCATAATTCAACTATTTGACTGTATCTTACTTTGAGAATTCTTCTTCCAGAAATTGGTAGCCCGCGTGGTAGAGTCGAGGAGTAAGGAATTGATCCTTACGTCGCGGGTTCGAATCCTACTGCCGGACGTGGTGGCCGGCCCTTCGGATGAGACATTATTTCAACATAACTTAGGAATCCGTCGATCAAAGTCCTAGAGGAAAATGCCGAACTTTGTGTTTGTTTTGGATAAAACAAGGACATACATATCGACCTTTTAATTTTTTTATTTGATTGAATATATTTAATTGTTGAAATTTCTAATTACCGTCGACTTTCTAAGTTATGACAATCGATTGTTCAATAGTCAAATACTTTTATACACTAAGAAACTCTCTAATTTTTAAAATTCGGATGAGTAAAGAGAAAGAATTTAGTCATATTCATATAAAAAATTCCTTTGCATTTGTAAATAAGAATTAGCAGTTCCTGATAAAGAATTAACGTTAGACTTAGCCTAAAGAAATTAAAAGAAGTCCTACATGTATGCATGCTTATGATACCTAATAAATGTAGAGTGCAGATGTTAATGATTTTCTAATCTTGTTGATGATATTAAAAGGATAAATACTAGTCAAAGATTGAAAATTTAAAAGAGTCCTTTGCTAAGTTAACCCCGTATATTACATTCTGTGATGACTTGGTCTGAGCATGCAATTTGCCACAGGATGAAAATTGAAACTACAAATGTTTGAAAAGTTAAAAATGAGATGCACATTAATGTAATTAATTAACATTTGGGAAATGTGAGTTCAGACAAACTTTAAAATAACAAGAAATCGTCAGAGAGATGAATGAGGAGAGAATACAACAGACGAAATCGTCAGATAGATGACTGAAAAGTTGTACCTACATACTCTGAAAGGAAAGGGTTTAGTTATGGTCATGGTTAAACTTTCTATTGGAACACTATTATTAATGTACAAATATTCACAAGTTCCCTTTTTCTATGAAAGAGTAGAGTACGTTATGTTAGATCTTACGCTTATTTGTTTGAGCTACCTCATATTTAAATCTATCTAAAAAAATCTGAGAAAAAAGTATATTTGTCAAATGTTCATTATTCTAGAATTCATTATCTTAAACTTCCACCACAAAAAAAAAAAAAAAAAAAAAAAAAAAAAAAAAAAAAAAAAACGAGTTACAAATTTATTATTGCAAATTTATTAGCTGGCAAAAAAAAATCACAATCTCAATCTTTTCTCCTCCGTTTTTGATAATTAGTTATGAAGCAAAAAACTTTAAGGTTGGAGTCTTAAAAAAGAAACATTTCCACTTTGTAATTTGAAATACTCATATCTCTTAATGAAATATTTATACTAATTAGTAGCAAAGAAAAGAAGACTAGGAAGCTGGTAATAAAGATTTAATAGATAGAAATTTACTCTGCCATTTTTTTAATTCTCCATTTTATTAACATGATTGCAAGTCTACAAAATCATAAATGAAACATATGAAATAAAAATATTTCTCTAATTATTTTTTCAAGCTTTGTATTATTCATGGGAAATGCAATATCAGTTCGCAAAACAGATTTTCAAATCATGGGATACAGGCCAAGGACAAATTAACCACGATATTCCGTCAAAACCTCAGTCATGATTCTTCTTGGTCCACAGAAAAAATTCTTACGTTTGGACAAGTGTTGAAATGCTGAAAATTTTATGAAAAAATCAATAAAAAGTAATTTATAAATACTTTGTAATTGATTTTGTTTTACATATTGATAGTCTTATTTAAAAATACATTTACTGAACCTATTTCTTTACGTTGGTGTTTTCAGTGATTGAAATGCATAAATGATAAGGATATGTTTAGTTATATCTCTGTTCATGTGTAAGGTATATGCCGATATATATTGCTTTAGTTATATCTCTGTTCGTGTGTAAGGTATCTGCCGATATATATTGCTTTAGTTATAACTCAGCTCATCGGTGAGGTGTATGCCGATGTCAAAGCTACCATGAACTCCATAACAAATAGAAGTGTTTTAATTGGCTACTGCCAAGTGAGCATATCTGGCTTCTTTCCATGCCTTTTTATCCTTTTTATTTTTTTATTAAAATCAATTGAGGTGGATTTTCTTCATTTTTTATATGAACCTCTTAGTTTTCTGGGCATCTCTTTTGAACATCCCTTCAGAGGTCATTTTTTTATTTATATTTCGGTGACAATATACTGCTATGAATCGATAAATTTATTATATATTTGCTATATGATACAGGATTTTTGCATCCCTGATATGAACACAGGCACGCGCCCTGTATTACATGCCTGATCAGCACCCTTTATTTCACCCTTTATCACACCCTTTCTTACACCTTTCCGAAACATCTCTGTATTTTTCATCCTCGGATCTTTTTCTATTGTTTATGAAGTTTATTTAAATTGTAATTTTCATCAGATATTTTATGTTATTCAAAATAATTATATATTTCATTTATAATTCAATATTTCTTATCGCTGAATCCATTGCCTTTGGGAAAAAATTATGAGAAACGGGAATTCAACAAAAACAGAACACATTCAATTATTAAAAATTCAGCAATTAATGTACAAGTTTATAAATGATTTTTCAACACCATTTTCAAATATATATAATAAAAACAACAATAAATGACAAAATCTGTATCACACCCCATATCAACCCTTGACCAATATCAGCCCTCTGGCCTTCGGCCCTCGGACTGATATTGGAGTCTCGGGTTGATATGGGGTGTAATACAGATTTTGCCATGTATTATTTTCTATATATTACACATGGGTATGGGTATTGGTGAAAAATTTCGTATTGCTAAATACAGCGATATTTTTAACTGTATTGCAATGTGCATTGAAATCGCAGCAGTGGTAAAAAGGCTGCATAAAGGGGGCGGTCTCTAATCTATACGGGAAATGTTTACTGTGACATCACACAAAATAGCAGTTTCTCACAAATCCAGATATTGAAATAATTTGCAATTTTAAATTGCATAAGAGTAATCAAAACTTATCACTGCGTATATTATTGTTGCTAGTTAAATCCCATACTGCAAAGTATAGTCAAGTCTTTGACTGCAATGCACTTGTCGACATGACGTTATCATGGTAAAACTTGACGCATTTTATGTGCAGCGAGAGGCGGATCAAGTATTTTTTTTCACAGTGTAAAATGCATTTTATTATTGAGCACAATATTAGTTTCAGATGTTAGGTAGACTATGAGTACCAATATGAAACCTTTGATTAGTTCCATTATTCAATCATCATCGAGAGAATGTATTCAATTAATAATATCATGATTTTGTGTAAGGGTTGGCATGTTTAACACCGAGATGCCTCATTAAATCGCCTTTTCGCAAGGGCATACACTTAATAGATCTTGACCATTTTTTAAATATACTTATAGGAAATATTCTTTAACTTTAAAAGCATGAAATTGAAAGCATTACTTTATAAATACATAAAATACTTGGTAAAGGTCAAACATATTTCAAGTTCATCTCAATAACTTGAAATTAAACTAAGAAAATGTGAATTCTATTTAATAATTAAAGCAACAGCACTCACCAGAAACTACAAGATATGTAGAAACAATTTCTTACTTAAATTATTAATTTTATCAAGGGTATGCCCTTGCGATATTGAAATTTGTTTATGACCTCCATGCAGTTCACATTATATACTTTTATCACGATCAAATCAGGTGACCAAATAAAATTCAATCCAGAGTGGGGTATACTATGTCATTTCAACTAATATTAACTTCATGTGATAATATAATAGCTTTACAAAAATTAATTCAGATTTAAAAGGCATCAATGTATTTGTCTATAATCGGTAGATTTCTTCATAGTACGCCTTAACAGTGCTACGGTGCTTACATGTACAATCTAAATAAAATGTTCCTTTGTTAACTTTATTAACTTCTGTGTAATATGCAGAATGTACCTAGATATTGATATAAAGAAACAAATTAATTTTACTCATATTTTAATTAAAGTTGAGTCATTAAGCAATTATACTTTGGACAATAAACGTACTGCCCGGCCTGATTGCAAATGTCTCTGATATTAAAAGCATTATTTTTTTTTTTCATTCTTACTTCAAATCAGAGTATTCAGTAAGTATATTAGTACTACGTCAACGTACTGTAGTACGATGTTTCTATCAACAAGCCGCTGTACATCGGTATAATTGCCAAGCCCTTATTATACATGATTTATAAAAAAAGATACAGTGCTGAATAATTTATCATATCTATCCTTATAGCTACTGGCCATAAATCAATACAAAATAATAAGTACTGAATTAATTTCTTTTTCCAATGACTTAATAAATACGACTTTATCCCCTTTATTTCGACAAATGAATAGCTTTTTGGACATTTACTTGTAAAGGTCTGATATGGATATTATAAAGATTTATATCGTTCTATCCAGCTCTGTGACATTTTTGTTTGCCGGTATGTAAGTTTGAGTATATCTTTTAGCTTATTTCTAAAATATATTTATCATATTATTCATTTTCTGAGAGACAAAGCATTTTTAAATTTCTTTTAAACACGTTTTACAACCTTGAATACATTATTTGTGTAAATGTATTCGTCGATTTAACCAAACAAGTAAATATAAAGATGCTACATTTATCTCTACATGTATCATGACCAACTACAAAAATCATTTTTATTTCTTTTCATGTTGAATAAAAAGATGATATGTGGGAATTGAATTAATTTCATGAGGGGGGCAGAACCTTTTAGTAAATTTTTAAACATCATGTCTCAAAAGTATAAAAATTAAAAAAAAAATCATTTCAAACAGAAAAAAAATCGAATTTCATCTTCATTACATTTTCTATAGTTTTTCATTTCGCCCTTTGCCTTTTTGCCGCCTTTTTTGTACGCAGTAGGATTGGGATTTTTTTACATTCCTGCATTGACGTAATAGCTGTTCGATTGTAAGTTTGAATATTGTGAAAATGCAATGAACAGCAGTTTTACTCAGTCTCGGGGTCCATTGTTCACCCTTGAAAATGTGATAAATGTATATGCAAATGTATTTTCTTTATTAAAACTTTAATATATGCATGCCAAAATACATAACCAATATCAATACATCTGTCTCATATGTTTTTTGAGGCCCATGTTTGCTTGTCTCTGAATTTATATTGTTCCAATGAACTTCTGAGCTTGATAACTGTTATTTACCTTCATATTAAATGCTCAAATGTAAAATTGTTCTTGTCATGTTCGAGAAATATTCTGATTAAAAAAATGTTTGAGATTTGTCATAGTCTGGCAAAAGCAGTGGAAACATCGTTTATTTAGAAACTAAAACTCTATCAAATTTTAATTTACTACATAAACAATTATGTCTCCATTATTATTTTGCTACATATGTATCTGTAAAATCTTGTTTCGAAACAAAACGCTTCTCTGCGATGTCATTTACAAATTTCAGCCAGATTTCCCTGTTTTGTTCCTCGGTCTGTCTTTATACGAGGAAATTTGTCGTCATTTAACCACGCATGATGAAAGAAAACTCACGAGTTTGAGAAAATTACATCCAATCACAAAACACGGGTAACTTTTGAAAATATATTCTAACCTTCTATTCATAGTTAAAACACTCTTTCACTATATAATTGCGTACATAATATATAGCACCCTTACAAATATCTAGCAATAAAACAAACAAAGGCTTTGTTTCTCAATGATTAGAAATTCTATATTAATAATGTTCACAGTGAACATAGAGAAAAAAGAACTTTTTTATTTTCTTATATATCTCCCCGCATATATTGAAAAAAGGTGGGAAATTCCATGTGTGTCTTATATCCACTGGATAAAGGACGAACAAGTAATGAAATGAACCCTGTAATATGTAATATTTTATATTGCCCATTTATGTAAAAAAAAAACAAAACAAAACAAAAACAAACAAACAAAACAAAGCCAAAAAACATATATAACTGGTACTATAAAATCAGAGAGCACTTTGCCCTTAGAATAACGAAATAAAATTGATAATAGTAAAAAAAAAAAGATTTTGTTCGATTGATTTTTGGCATTAAAGTAGAATCTCCTTTTCCACGCTATATTGAAATCATCCCATGAATATTTTTAGTCTAACATGTCCAATTTTTTTTATTTATCTATGCAAGCAAATGAAAATGAGGTTTTAATAATTCAAAGAATACGAAATTCATCCACTTTTTTAAGATGGTGAAATTGATGAAAATATATAATTATGTCTATGAATTTCTAATTAGGTTTGATAGAAAACTTTTCAAATAAGTATTTTTGTTAATTTTAGGAAATATGTTTGTTTTCACAAATTTTCGGTAAGTATTGAAGAAAAATATATCAAAATAGAAAACTATATAATAAAGCATACATATGTATATATATATTAAATGTTTTTTGTAGAAAAAGGCAGGCTACGTGTGAAATAAAACGATCTCTCTCTCTCTCTCTCTCCATGGAAAAACTCCATTAACTGATTACGCTAATATATCCTATAAAGGATTTAACTAATTGTGACATAACAGAAATTTTAGAAAATTTGATGTCTTTTATTCTTAAAAGAAAAGTGTTCTAGAGAAAAAAAAATAATTGATACTTTCTTCTTAGTTCAGTAAAAAATAAAGATATGAAAAAAATTGATGCAATGTTTTAGGGTTTATATTTTTCTCATGAAATGTGAATATAAAGAACAGTATTCAAGCTCATACTCCATTTAAACAATACAAATCGGGAGCAGAGCAAACACGGACCTCCAAAACCATCAGCATAGACAACATTTATCACACTGAACAATCAAAAGCAAATCCGATGCATTTCCTACAACAGGACTGCTCTTACATTCTTCAGATTTACCTTACGAGAATTGGACTTCAAGCACAGAAAACGCAAATGTATCGACTTCATATCTAAGAACAACAAAAAATTTATTACCATCCTTATCAAAAGAAACAGAGAAAGGAAATGATGAAAACGAAATAACAAATTCAGAAGTGAGTGGCCCAGAAAGTACAACGAGAGAAGGGGAAATCTCCTCTGGGAATATGGAGGAAGACACTAAAGAAATAACTATAATATCTCTCGAGCCAACAACAAATCAGGGAAAATTAACCACATGGAAAGAAGACACAACAACAGTAGATTCAAGTACAGCTGGGGAGGAAGTGCCTTCAACAATTTATAAGAAAATAAATTTATCCGAATCACCTATTAATGAACAAACAACGTCAGGTATTTTCCCCAATGGCCTTACATCTTTCCCAGTTAGCTTAAAAAATAAATGTTACATCCAATGAGTTCTTATAAATCACCTTTTCACTTTATCTATCGTTTATTATTTATATACAATTCATTTTGTTACGAGCAGCGGAGCGATAAAAGTAAAGCCAATATCTGTTGATTATGTATTAATGCATGCCTGAATGTGTTACATGTACATGTAAAAATAGTAATTGTATTTATGCATACATGCATTTTAAAATCTTTTCAGGCTATAACATACCCAAAAGCATTCCTACACTGGACGTATCTATAATCGACAATAGATCAGAGCTTCATATTGGCATGAAAGCGATAGTCAGGGTAATTCTTACTTCACCGACAGGAAATTTTGACGACGTTGGCATTTCATTGTCACAGACTCAAAACGAAGAAAACTTTGACATAGACATAAAATCGTGCAACGTTGGACGGTCAATAATGAACGAAAGATCATATTTTAACGTTGTTTCAAGGATTTTGCAAAACGTATGCAAAATTTAAATATTATTATCATATTATATTATCATATTCTTATTGCATTTTTTCAGTTTCACAGAAACTTAGTTTGCTCTTCTTGGTAAGGGATATGGATGCGATTCACTAAAATGGTATATTGCGAAAATGCTTACTGGTTCTGAGGACCAGATTCATCTCCCAGACCTATCCGTACTGATGAAATGTCTTTCACATTTAAAATATAATTAAGGTCTTCCGTCTTCAGCAAAAGACCTTCTTGTTATTCTTAGATTTCTTTTCCACAGTTTTTATTATATTTTTTCTTACCGACTTTGTGCACGCGAGTTCTCGGAAACGCCTTGCTTGATTTTCATGAAACTTTCAGGTCTGATAGAACATCAAAAAATCTAGATATGTATTTTTTGTTTTGATGACCTCACTTCCGGTTCCGAGATTTCTGCATTTTAATGAATTTTAGAGGGTTAGTTTGTCCGCGAGTTTTCTCAAAAACGGTTTAAGTTAGAAACTTGAGATTTTAAGCGATGATAGAACAATATATATAGATGTGAAAAACGTATTTCAATCTCACCGGAATTTCTGCACGCCGGCGCTCGTTATGGCCCGAAAAAAAGGCATATCGAGAATTTCAAAATTTCTAACACTTTTTCTACAATATCTCTTTACCTGTAAATATTTTTTAGAACATGTAGAACAAAAGAAGTGAAGAATTACAAAACCTTTCAACGGATATCAGAGAAATGGGGCTGGCCCCTAAAAGAAGGGGTTTAGAGGGGCCAAAAGTTTTTTCTCAATAACTCAAAAAGTACTGAGAATTTTGTAACACATCAAAGAAGCAAAGTTGTTTAAAATGACAAGTTGCAGCTAGTGAGATCGTCAAAAGTCGTCGAATGACGTCACTTCTGGCCAAACAGGAAGTAGTCAAAATTGCTTATTTTTACAGATTTTGGCATGGAATAGAGTCATGAATCTCACAGAGGTCGTCAGACCGTATTTCCTATCGAGTACTATTATTTTCAACCACTTCCGGTTAAACTGGAAGTAGCCAGAAATGATTCATTTGAGCAGATATTGACATAAAATGACATGATTAACATCACCCAAGATTTCCGACCTCATTTTTTGTCCATTAGCGTCATTTCGGGTTTAACCGGAAGTAGTCATAAATTGCTTTAAAAAATATAGACATATTATGATGTTACTTTGTAATTTTTATGACGTAATAACTCAGAAAATGACGTCAGAATCTCGAATATTTCGCATACTGGCCATTTAAATGACGTAACAACAGACGGAATTTCAGCGAAAAAAAATTTCAAAGTCAACTTTTGCCCATTACTTGGATGCACGTTAACGAACACAACTGCTAGATGGGAGAATATTAACATAGACTACAGTCTGTCATCTGGAGTTTTATTCAGGAACTCCAATAGTTCTGAGGTGGTCTAAGAGTATGTCAAACATAGCATGTTATTATCGAATTTCCCTCAAAATATTGCATAAAAAGATGTTGCTGTGAGAAAATGACAAAGTTGACAATCACAAGAGAATATTGGACGGTGTCACAGAATTTGCTGGCATTAATTCGTCAGGTATTTTAGCCAATTTTGCGGGATCGATAAAACCTCAAGAGAGATTAAGCTAAGGGTGTCCCATATTTTCTCGCGAAAACCAAAATGGCGCCGATGTAGTTATAACCTCACCGTTAATCGATATATTTGTAAATTTTAAATCATGGAAAATAAATAAGATTGTACATAGCAAAGAAACTCAGATTTATTTTTTTAAGTCGAAAGTCAAAAGCAATTAGTGAGTTTTGGAGCGCCGAAGTTGAAATAATATGAAAAAATGCGCGCACAGAAACAAGTGCAGGGGCAGACTTTTGAACGTTTTATTCATAAACGGTAAGAGCCCTGTTACTCAAGAAACATTTGGGGAAAACTGCATTCATACACTTCACTTTTATACAGAATATGTTTTGTTTAATACAATGAAGAGCTTTATAAAAGACCGAAAGTCCAGCTATATCGTGTAAATAAAAAATTTTTCATCAATGCCTATGATAACATAATCGGACATAAACCGTGCTTGTAACCATCCATAAAATGAAATATGGAATTGGTGGTATACAGTACCATTCTTTCAGTCTTACTCTACCACCTTACAAATTTTCATTGAAATATTTTTTTTCAAAGAAGCCTTTGACAGCACTTTTCCGATGTTCTAGTGTGGACAAAATCGCGAATTTCCAGTATGCGAAACATTCGAGATTCCGACGTCATTTTTGGATTTATTACGTCATAAAGATAAGAAAGTGACGTCAAATTAAGTACAATTTTTTCAGCTCTTTTCGAAGGTATCAAATTCAACAACTTCCGTGAAATAGTTAATATTTTTTTAAACAGTTCTCAGGACTTTTCAAATGCCCCTCATATATATATATATATATATATATATATATATATATATATATATATATATATATATATATATATATATATATATATATATTGCTAAATATATATATATATATACATATATTTATATATTTTCCTAAATAAAGTTAAGTATTCCACGTACATGTACAAAATTCAAGTAGCAGCACATTGACAACGAATATCGTGGGTAGAGTGTTTTGAGCATATATTGTATGGATATTTTTTTTCAAAGGATGCTTTTTCACTTACAACTGCAATGGGTTTGTTTGAATGCTCATTAAATTAAATGCAATTTTCGACAGGATACACAAAATTGTGCACAACTCATATGTTCTAGGAAAATTCTTTCAAGCTTGTTAAATTATAACTAATTAAATAAAATAATAAACTCAAATGTAAATATCTCTACTTTCTTTGATAACTCTTGTCATATAACTAAAACAAGCTTACTTCAATTTCTTTTTTTCTTTTTTTTTTTAAAAAAGTCACTTTTATGGGGAAAATCATTTTTCATTGTTTCTTCATTTTTATGATTTTTCACCATTCAGTCGCTCTACGACTCAACAATTTTACCCAGAGATATAATGTAGGCGTTCATTCTACACTTGACAATTTCTTCATTCTGCTTAAACTGTTTTGTAAAATGTCTGGCTAATGCACTGATGTCTGAGGCAGCTAAACGAGCATTAACGAGGGTATAAACTTTTGATTATCATGCACGTCATAATAGAATGATAGAACGACGCAAAGATCCTACGCTTTATGACGTGGTTCATGTAACAGTACTAAAAGAAATAAGACGTAAAAATCAAACAAAATGCAAAAAATCCATTAACATGGGGATAACTGACGTCGAGGGAAAACCTAGTTTGCGACCGTTACATCAGCATTTACGGTCTCAAATTAAAAATGAATATACAGTTAATTCCTACTTGTGAAATACCGTAAAGTAAAAGAGAGAGGTAGATGGAGACAGGGAGATATACACTAAGGATATCGTCTGAAGAGGTCTTAGAAGTAGTGCAAATGCTTTAACTTAAAAATTCTTATCTTTTGCAGCATTGACGATAACTCTTCAGATGTGGAACACAGAATGTGAGCCGTATATGAAACGGACTTTCTGGCATTTTTATAATAAAAAAAAAATAAACATGTGCAATTTGTATTTCAAAAAGGAATTCTTTCCCATAATTGCAAACGTTCCCAACAACTTTTTCTCAGAAACATCCAAAGTAGTTAAAATGAAAATTTCATCTTTTGTAATGTGTTCAGTTTTCCTTTGTACTCTTCACAATATCGTCAAAAAGTGAAGGAAACACTAAATTTAAAAGAAAAATCATTGTTAGGAAGTTTCTCCTACATACTGAACATGTCCTCATCAAAGAATATGAGAGATGAATATATTCAAGGACAGTTGCATGGAAAAGATTATGGTTTAA
This sequence comes from Saccostrea echinata, assembly GCF_033153115.1. Classification (NCBI taxonomy): domain Eukaryota; kingdom Metazoa; phylum Mollusca; class Bivalvia; order Ostreida; family Ostreidae; genus Saccostrea; species Saccostrea echinata. The sequence goes on along the minus strand of NW_026889765.1, from coordinate 7,642,059 downwards.
TTAATTGTCAATGAATTTCTCAGTGTAATCAGTACTGAAACGCATTCACAGTGTAGCAAATTTGTTTACAAAACATAATGCAAAAACTAATGGTTATATTAATATTTTATTTCTGTTTACTTATCTGATTTTTTTTTAAATTTTAGACAGGCTTTTCAAAAATACTTCATTATGGCTATCACTGGATGGCTGCTTATGTATTTCCATCAGATAACGAGGCACATCGTCAATTTAGCTGTGACTTCTACGTTTTCTTTCACAATGCAGAGGGATTAGCTGATAGACAACAAATCAAAACTAATTACCAGTCTTTGATTGTATTAGGACCAAACACAACGAATCTCTTTGGAGAAGTTGTTTTTACTGTGAGGACCTCTCTTCTGGTAAGCTGTTAATTTCTTTTATTTTTTATTTCTATAAATTATATTTGTGCTGAATATTTCTCAGAATGTATGATTAATGAAAATGTCTATGTAGCAAATTTATATACCACATGAAATAACAGTATAACATTATTCAAAAAAAAAATTCTTTTCGTAGTTATTTCGCCAAATTATCATTATTGATTACGTATTAAATCTAAAACTGTTGGTTATCCCAATCAGCCCATGAATAAGACGGGATTTTACACAATGGATCCAGGAACTCCCTCTAATATCAGTTCCAAAATTAAGTCTGTTACGAAGATGGTCTTCAAAGCATGGATACCTTTTTATAATCCTCAAATTCTAGTCCGCCTTGATGGGAGAAATATTGAAGCATTGTACCTTAGAGTATGGAAAATCGGCAAGAACTTCTATTCAGTGAGTATAACGTGACGAATATAAAGCTATTATACTTTGTTTTCAAAACAAAATCAAACTATTATTGTTATTAACGGGGTGCATGTACCAATACAAGCAACATATCACTTTCTCAACCTTATAGATTTTACTCTTGAGTATTTATATCACAAACCTTTATGATATTTCGTTTACTATATTGTAATCTTAAACGTTGATTTACCGTATACCTAACATGAATTTCAAAACTTCACAAAAACACTGACAAAATAACATATATCGCAGGGTCGAGTAAATGCTTTAACAGGCCTCTACCTTTACCCCTCACAAAACTAGTATGAAAGAGAAAATCCAGACAATTTAAGAAGTCTGTGAAATTCAAATCCATACTTCTGCGTTCAATAATTCACAAGTGATAAAAGAATCATATAAATTTCACTATCAGTATGTACTGGTCCAAGCTGACAAAGCAGGCAAAAACATTGTCTTTGATTGTAAGGCTCATCATTTTCATTGTAATTTATACATGTAGGAACTGGGATTAAATTCACCAAGTGGTAACCCAACTTATACGTACGTACTCATAGTTAACTTTCTTAGGAGGAAATTCTTCGAAATCATGTGTCATTTTTCAATATTTTTAATATTCCCAACAAACAAAATGAATTTGAATTACCATACCTATACTGGATTCCTAACCTTCATAAAAATCCTTACAAAGATACATAATGGGTTCAGAAAGTGTTCTAAGACTCTTTCCTTAAGCCTTACTTGAATATTACAGTACCGAAGATAAAACTTCAGGAGCACTGCACAACAAAATATTTGAGAAGTGGTGTTAATCAGTTGTAGATACTTAAAAATTCCAGGGAACTTTTAGAAAATTAAAATCACAAAAAAATAATAATAATAATAATAATTATAATAATAATAACACCAAAGCGTACGACTTTTCAAACTTAATACAACCATTCACCACGATAAATTAAAGTCAAAGCTTTTCACATCATTGACAGCTGATTTCTCAATAAAAATTAAACTCGTAAATTTACTTACCTTGTCATGGTCATTTGCAACATTATTTTTTTTCAAAAAAATTCTAATTTTATATAAGTACCCTGATGTTGATATTAAAAAGATGCTTGAGTTTCTGATCGACAATTTCAATGTAGTTTTTTTTTCACACCAATCTGTCGTAATTCACATTGGTACCAATTGTGTCCCGGCCCGTTATAAGCAGACCTATTTATGGGTCACCGGAGTATCCTCAGGTGACCTATTGCTATCTGTTTGTTGTGTATCCTCGTGCGTTAACATTTGAACATTTTCAGCTTCTTCTCTGAAACCGCACACCCAATTTCAACCATTTTTGGTATATAGCATTTATATGTAAAGGGGAATATTAATTGTGAATATCATGGTCTCCTCCTTCCTGGGGCCCGAGGAGTGGGGCCAAACCCACTAAAATTAATGCAATCTTTAAAAATATTCTTCTTTAATCCTGGACATCAAGTAGTCAAACTTTTGGCATGATTGTAATAAGAATTGAGCCCTTTACCAAAATTGTGAAATACATGGCCCCAGGGTCAGAAGTTCTGGTGATAGGACGGGGCTCTGTTGAATATGTAGTGAAAATGCATTATTTCTTTTAAAAATCTTCTCCTCTGCTCCTGGGTATTATGCAAACAAACTAAATGCATAGTTTTGATGAGTAAGGTTGCCTCTTCCAAATTGTGAATTCAATGACCCCTGGGTCAGGGGTTCTGGTGTTAGGACGGGGCTCTAAAGATTATATAGTGAAAATGCATTAATTCTTTGAAAATCTTCTCCTCTGCTCCTTGATAGTAAGTCTATGAACTAAGTACATAGTTATGATGAGGAGGGGAACCTCTTCCAAAAATTGTGAATTTCATGGCCCCTGGGTCAGGGGTTCTGGTGTTAGGGTGGGCCTCTATTTATTATATAGTGAAAATGCATTAATTCTTAGAAAATCCTCTCCTCTGCTCCTGTGTATTAAACAGACTTTCATAGTTATGATGAGCAAGGATGCATCTTCCAAAATTGTGAATTCCATGGCCCCTAGGTCAGGGGTTCTGGTGTTAGGGTGGGCCTCTATTTATTATATAGTGAAAATGCATTAATTTTTTTTGAAAATCTTCTTCTCTACTCTTGGGTATTAAACAGACTAAGACTAACTGAGCAAGGATAACTCTTCCAAAATTGTGAATTTCATGGCCCCTGGGTCTGGGGTTTTGGTGTAAGGGCTGGGTTCTATTCATTATATAGTGAAAATGCATAAATTCTTTGAAAATCTTCTTCTCTGCAACGGGAGATTATTTAAACAAACTAAGTGCATGATTATGATAGGCAAGAATGCCTCTTCCGAAATTGTGAAATATATGGCCTTAGGGTTTGGGGTTCTGGTGGAATGGAGGGCACTATTGATTATATCGTAAAAAGGCATTAATTCTAGATCTATTAATTAATCATTTATTAATCCTGTCTGCTCCTTAGTGTTGGGTTGATAAACAGATTGCATAGTTATGATGAAAAAGGGAGCTTCTAACAGAATTTTTAAAACTTGTGGTCTCAGGGTCAGGGGTGTCTGGCATAACCGGGGGGGGGGGGGGGATTTTGATAATATAGTGGAAGTTTGTTAATTCTTGAAGTGCATAGTTATGATGAGGGTAACTCTTCCAAATTAGTAAATTTCTTGAATCTGGACCTTGGGTTCTGGTGTTAGGGTAGGGCTTTGTTGAATCTCTATTGAAAATGCATTATACTTGTGAAATTCTTCTCTGCATATCGGAGGCAAACTCAGTAAAAGTTTTAATAATATAATCAAGGGTATTTTTACCAGATTTTTGAACATCTGGACCATTTGGTTAAGCGCTCTGGTCCTGGGCAGGGCTCTATTAATTTGTATTCTACTGAGAGAAGTCATTCACCTTTTCCATTCACCTTTGATAATTAATCACTGTAAATAATGTATTTGAAAGGTTAATAGAATAAGATAATCATATAATAATGCAAATTTTTTTATTGTTTAATTCAAAAAGTACTTTCTTAGTTTAAATGATCAGGTAGACCTGTAAGTAATAGGTAATTAAGGAATATTTTTAAGTTTTGTGTGAGTAATTGGTGTGTAAATCACACAGACGTGTCATTTAGGCATATTACATGAAGAGCGCTCTAGCGCTTCATGAAAAATATTCCTCCATGTAAGTCTGTGTGATTTACACACCAATAATTCACACTAAACTTACAAACATTCCTTATATTTACATTTTACATATTCAAAAGCACCAAAAATATACTCAATATTTGATTTATTCGCTGCCCTATATCGTTACATTTTTATTGACGTCTCTGTAGCTCATTGTGACGTCACTAGTGCAAGTTTCTCTGTGCATATTTCTAAGCGTGAGTATACACGAAAATGACATTCAAATCAATTTCACAGTTGGCTTAGAAGAAAAACACAGCAAATGTAAGTATATAAAAATGAGAAAAAAAATAACTTATCTTATTAAATGTTCTTCAAAGACAAGGGAGGTCAATGAAAGAGGGTTTAATATGGGTTTAAAAATAGTACAGAAGCACTAATAATTTGTTAATAGGCATTGTGATAGTGATAAGTGGGGGACAGATTAGAACTTAATTTATGTGTTGATACTGATCCTAATCTCCCTACTTCTTTTGCTTTAGGGCATCAAAGCTTCATTTATCAGTTTAATACTCTGTGGATCTTCTAAATTGTTGTATTATAATCAGGTGACCGTTAAGGTCCTTGGACCTCTTGTATTCATATGAAGCAGAATTTTTTAAAAATCTTATACATAAGAAGAAGAAAACACTTGCTATGGTCTTTAACTCGACAATTAGGTATATCAACAACGTATTATCAATTAACAATATTTACTTCCATTCATTTGTCGACTCGATATATGCCAGTGGGCTTAGAATTAAACATACCACCGAGCCTACTACATCTATTTCATATATGGATATTTTGCTAGAAAAAGGTGTTAATGGTAATATTACAACCAAACTTTATGATACGCGTGATGACTTCAACTTTTCAATCGTCATCTTCCTGAATTATATAGCAATATACCCTTATCACCTGTCTACGGATTTTTCAGGGTTTTTTTTATTTTTGAACATGAAAAGTAGCCACGGTGGATGTAACCAGTCGGCAGGGATGCTCACTCCTCCATGGTACCTGATTCCTCATCTGATATTTTAGAGGTCCGTGTTTGCTCTGCTCCTGATTTGTATTTTTCCATGGACGTTTCAGCTTGAATACCGTTCGTTATCTTCCTATTTAATTTCATGGACCATTTACAAATCTTAAAATAGCATTTTTTCCCAAAATTAGTTATGCCAAGACTAATGTTTTTTCAACACTTTATACAGCCATAAGGCATGGCAGATTATAGTCCGTGATTTTACATCATAGACTGTTTCGTTAATGAAATGAAATTGATGAAATATATGAGGATAACGAACAGTATTCAAGCTCAAAAGTCCATTATACAATACAAAATAGGAGCAGAGCAGACACGGACCTCCAAACATTAGAGGTGGGATCAGGTGCCATGGAGGAGTGAGCATCCCCTGCCGACCGGTCACACCCGCCGTGTGCTCCTTGTTTTCATATCTCGTGACTGGATATCTATAAAATAAAGTTAACTCTGAATAAATTCAATTTTATTCTTCAGAAAATCACTCGGAAGTTGATATTAAAAATGCTGAAGTTCTTCTTTGACAACATCTATGTAATCCTTTACACCAGTTTTTCCAACTAACTGTTGGAATTCCGACTGGCAGTAATTGTACTCTTATTTTAGCTGACCTGTATTATATTTCTATGAAAAAGAATTTTTTCAAAGCCTCTACATGAGAAAAGGAAAAAGCTTGCTGTGTTTCTACTTTTTTGATATATTGACAACGTGTTATCAATTAACAAATTACCTTTAATTTTAAAGTCGACTTGATATATCCGAGTGAACTCTAAATAAAACGACACCGCAAAGTCTGCAAAGTCGGTTTCATATTTAGATGCTTTACTGACTATGATGTAAGGTACATGGTTAAGTCGTATCTGAGCTATATGACAAACAGTATGTTTTTAGCTTTTCCATAGTCAACATCTTTATTTATGTTTGTTTGATTGGTTATATGATTAACGTCCCTTGCGATTTTTTTTCCACTTATACGTACCAGTCACGGTAGCCTAGTCTTAGAGCATTTGCTTCGTGATGTCAGGGCTCGATTCTTGTCAAACCTAAAACATAGGCTGTTTTTAAAATGCAAAACAACATACAGTCAATCACTCAGTATATGAGATGTCACAAATACCGGTAAAAAGCTTCACATTTAGACATTTACTCGGTATTAAGAACCATTGGGCAGTGAAGAAAGTTCTTAAGCTTACCTACGCTTGCCATGACAATGGGACTCCGTTTCCAATTTCTCATCCGAAAGACCGCAACTTTCACTTTAATGTCGCTGAGCGCTTAGAAAAGGAACATCTGCTACCCCTTCTTAAATACTAAGGTTTGTCATAGCCGGGGGCATTCCGACTAGGGACCGAACGTTTACGGATTGAGCTACCGCGCCGGCATGTCCTATAAAATAGAAATATTCTCCTATCACCTACATAAGGTGTTTATGTCTCCCGATTAATTCAGTTCTGAGAACGATCAATCTTTTACTAATTAAGTAAGTTGATGTTACACGGCTTTCTGTAATCTCGTTTAAAGTCATCAATTCGAAAATTCCATCGTTTTTACAATGTCTTTTTGTAAATACCTCTTGTTCAGTCGTATTTTGACTGACAGACTAATTATAAGGCTTGTCTTAATACTCATTTTGACTACAGATTAATCCATTTGCCTGATAAACATGGAGGGATTGCGGTGGAAGTGAATGATCAACAGGGGTTGCTTACACAATCTAGGCACCTTCCGACCTTTGTTGTTTCTTGTAGGGAGGAGGGCGAGGGGGTCTGTTCTCTACATGTTTAATATTGTATACAGGATTTATTAAATTGATCACTGATTTTTCCATGCATATTTTATTTTAGCAGACACAATTCGTCATAGTGATTCATGCCTGACTTCGTCATAATAAAATTTAGGAAATATAAATCAAAAGAAAGATTTTTTTTTAATTTAAATAAATGGAAACAATGTGCATAGTGTATGTATAAGACTTGATGATACAAACTTGACTGTAAAATGATCATTTCTTGAATTTCACCATGGAATAAAATAATTGTTTATTAAGCACTGATCAATGATATCAAAGTCACCTTGCACGATAAAATGACACAGTACAATGCTCTCTCTCTCTCTCTCTCTCTCTCTCTCTCTCTCTCTGCATGTGTTTTTTCTCTATAGATAGATTAGGTACGAAGCTGCACTTTCTAATTGGGATTTTCAAGTATTCTAGAATCAAAACCAATTTGAAACTCACAAAGCGTTTGAATTATATGTATTACTGGTAGGTACAAGTCATTTGATGACTAATTGTTTTGACAGGGTGCAGAACTTCACGTTTTAAAGACATGTAGAGCAACATATTCTAATGCTACTATCCAATTTCCCCCGCACTGGGTTAATAGAGGTTGGTATATACATGTATATTACATCTGTATATGTAATATTCATTCATCAATACGTTTATTGCATGTTCTAAATTAAATACCCGAACTTAATCACAAACTAGTCTCATTCCAAAAGTGTGTGTATCAAATATCATGTAATATAATTCCTCAGAATTAAATGTGAAAATTTACAGGGTATTATGACAATGAAAACACCACGGATGATGACGTCATTGTGTTCGAAGCTAGAGTGGCTCTATCGGAGACGGCTATTATTGGGACAGTAAGCAACATCAGTATCAGTATATTTATAGATGATATACAGGTTTGGACCTCAACTGTATCTATTGTCGCATTAGCATCAAATCCAGACGTAAGTCTCAAGGTTTATTAGGTTTTCTTCAATAATGTACTAATCAGATAAAATAGTCCCTTTGTTATATATCTAAAAGTACTCAATTTGCAATGATAAAAGATTTCCAATCAAATACATTAACGAGTTGTCATAATACTTTATAAATCATATAAACTAAAATGTTTATAAGTAAATGTCTTGATTCGTTTTCTTTAATTTCGCCAAGGTGCCGATTGAAGTATATATAAAGAGCAATTCATCTCATGAGTTATCTCCCTCGGAATACGTGACCTTTATTTTGGAAATCTCCATTCCTGGTGGACGAGCAGAGACTTTAAATATGACTATTATAACCAAAGAAATCTCGGAGGAAAGAGACACGCCTTTCTTGATTGAAAATGTAGGTCTTTCAAGCGTTGACAAGAATCTGGTTTGTATCCAATTTGATAAATATTTCCAAAGTGAATCCAAAGAACAACCGTCTGCTGCGGATACTGCATATCTAAATATAGCGTATATTAATGGTGATAATGCTTCAGCTCTGATGATACAATTTGACGTAAGGCTCAATCATGAGAGAGTGAAGTTTGACGATTCTTATGTAGTTGCAGTATATGCAGGGAGTACCACAACTGAGAAAAGTATCAATCTCAATAGGCCTGAGATTTTTCATGATGATAACAAGTCTGCTTTGTCCAACCTTCGTCAAATGTTGGATGGTAATGACACTTGTCTTAGATTGCCTCTGAAAGGAGAAAGGCCGCCTGTGCTTTTGATGAAAATACTTACGTCGTGGCTTGGAATTGAGACCAAGGAATTTGAAGTGAAAATAAAGGGTGATGGGATGTCTTGTGCTTCACATGAAAAACAGAATCTACTGGTAATTATGTCTTTTTTTATCAGATACGTGTAATTTTTTTTTATTTGTTTTTGTTTTGGAAGTATAATAAAAACACAAGGTAATAATGTGGCTCCAAGTAAACAAATTACTACCAATAACTCTTTACAGGTATCATTTCTGACAAATGATATTAAAGAAAGTTTCCACGGATTTTTCAAGATTTGTGTCTTGATTAACAGAATGAAGATTGAGGAAGAAAATTTAACACAGTGTACATACAGATGTGATTGTAAAAGTGAGGTTCAATGTAAGGAGCTGATCTTATTTATGACAAACGAAGAAGAGACAGGAAATTGGGAATTATGTCAATTAAGAGCAAAAAATCTTTGACAATACATGTACTGTTGGATATACCTAACAAAAAAGAGTTTACTGACCTTTTCATTTGCAGAAAAGTTGAAGAAAAAGACAATTTTGTTTTTTAGAATATTCAGATGTTTTTCAAACCTTTTGTCTTAATGTACTTGTACTGATTCTGTTATACAATTTTAACAAGGCTTAAAAGTGTTAAAAGATGTTTTCAACTATTTTACCCCACCGCTCATATTCGCAACCCAAGCCTTAATTTGGAATATGTTCAGATATAATCTTATTCCACAGAAGTGTATACACTTCAATTTGACAAGACTCGGGTTATCAAAAAAAATTCGAGAGAGCAGCAATCAATGTTGTCATGATTATGGATTCGCTCGGAAGAAGTATAATACAGTGACAATATGATTATACATTATTGACTTCGTTTGAATTATTTAGCGTAAAAATATTTACATTTTCCTTTAAAAAAAAAAAACGTCATTTAGGCTTTTTTTCTCCAACAAAAGACAATAAGATTGCTAAAATGTTTTTCAAAAAGTTATCAATAAATACATTTAGGAGTTTCTGTTTAAAAGAAAACTTAAATGTATCTGTTTTATTTTGTTTTTTAATGTTTTGTTTAGTGTTAAAATATACTGTCATGTTTTATGGAATGGAAGTATATATATATATATATATATATATATATATATATATATATATATATATATATATATATATATATATATATATATATATATATATATATATATATATATATATACTCTACCTCATGCTTTAAGTTCATGTACACATTGTTTTTCTCTCGCTTGTTTACCTGTTTAATCCCAATATGCATCGATATTCAATTAAGATTAAATTGAGTAAATAAATTTATTGAATTTTATGATAGATATTTATTGCTTTTCATCCATAGTAATGAATCCATGGAGAGAGGTCTAGCTGAGGAATGGGGTCACAATCCACGATAGGGTTCCTAAAACACAAACAGTAGATACTTGAATAATATCATAATGTTCTTTTTGATTTCGTTTACTTACATGTGTTTATCATCTTATGATCAATATATCTAGTATCATATTGGAACCTCTGACCAAAATGACAATTTCTTGAATGAATTCTCTCTCTCTCTCTCTCTCTCTCTCTCTCTCTCTATTTGTGTGTGTGTTCTTGTCCAGCAAGAAACATCTATTTTTCGGAACGGTATCTGTTGTGGTCATTTAAGAGTTTTTAAGGGTTTTCAATAATAAATTCCTTAAGTTAAAGTATACCAGCATTCTGTGTGATGCACTTCGAAATCATGATGAAAAAAATCTTAATTACGAAGAAGTAGAAAATATATGAGAAATTTTTACAGACCATATTATATGAGACACTTTTTTATTTAATTTGAGCTCGATCATTCATCCGATGATAATCGACTGTGGTATTACGTTTGTTGTATTTACCATGAAGATGGCAGTATGAAAGCATGTTTTTGAATCCGATCCAACTTCATCAACCTGCAGATTAACCAGGACAATTTGACGTTTCTTATGGCGTCCAACTGGTCTGTGAAAATATTAGAATTCTTTCTATAAACACAGAATCGTTCTATAATGACCAGCTTAACTGTAACCTTATTACCCCCAGGATCATGAAACAGTCTCAGACTTAAGTCAAAATTTCAGCCAATCATTGAACAGATATATATTGAATACTGATGATTGAAATTGAAGTTAACAACACGGATAAGGGCATTACTTCTGAAAAACATTTCATTTTATTGGCGTGTTCTGTGATAAAACTTTAAGACACTCACAAAAGATTTAAGTCTAAAATCGCTTCATGATCCTTGGGTCTCATCTATATGTAAAGGGTCCTGATATATAATAATTATGAGTATTAACAATTTGTGTTAAAACATAGTGCATAGTTACGCTATGGTATTTGCTCTTTGTAGTTAAATCTGAGATGTCCAATGAGAGTCAAAGGAATTTACAGAGCTGACCATGAGGATCATTGTATGGTAAGATGTTAACCACCTGTAAATCCCTCCGGTTCACGTCTCTCATACCAGTATCTATCTCCATACTCCAAATCTCTGAACTGCTGCCCAAGAAGAAACGTAGATAGGGGACCCAACATGGAACCATATCTTGATCTTTCAGTAATGCCACCAACAAATACTTCTAGGTCATGAACAGTACTACAAAAAAAAATAAATAAAAATAAAAAGGATATATAAATAATTTTATTCAAACTGGTATATATATATATATATATATATATATATATATATATATATATATATATATATATATATATATATATATATATATATATATATATATATATATATATATATATATATATGAAATATATGGAGATAACGAACAGTATTCAAGCTCAAAAGTCCATTATACAATACAAAATAGGAGCAGAGCAAACACGGACCTCCAAACATCAGAGGTGGGATCAGGTGCCATGGAGGAGTGAGCATCCCCTGCCGACCGGTCACACCCGCCGTGTGCTCCTTGTCATGATCGGGAAATAACAGAAAAATCCGTCGACAATTCAGTGTGTAAATAATGGCCTAACAATTAGTATGAAAAACGTCAGTCAGCATTTGACTCAATGATAAATTGTATTTGCTGACAAGGTCATTGTATCGACCATAGAACTTACGAAATGATGACTTAAGACGAGACAGCTGATATTCTTGTTTCATCAACTTATTTGTCAATAATTTACCTCGTTTTAGAAAATGTACATACGTAGAGCATGCTCTTGCGTATCGAATCAACTGAGAGATATATACCCCGTATGCAGGTGATGAAGGTATATTGCTGCATAAGTAAGGGAAGTTGACGATTGAAAAGTTAAAGTCATCACGTTTATCATAAAGCTTGGTTGTTAGATTACCATTAACGTCTTTTTCAAGTAAAATATCCAAATATGAAACAGATGTGTCGGACTCTGTGGTATCTTTTATCTCAAGTTCACCAGGATATATCGTATCGACATAAGAATGAAAATAGCCATGTTAATTGACAATACGTCGTCGATATATCTAAATGTCGAGTTGAACGCCACAGCAAGTGATTTCTTCTTTTCACGTACACGTTTTTGGACAAATTCTGCTTCATATGAATACAAAAAAAGGTCTGCTAATAACGGGGCGCAATTGGTACCCATAGAAATTCCAATAGATTGTTGGAAGACCTGGTCTCCAAAAACCACATAGATATTGTCAATCAGAAACTCAAGCATCTTTTTAATGTCAACTTCAGAGTACTTGTGTGTACAATCAGAATGTTTTTTAACAAAATAGTTTTGCAAATGACCAATGACAAGATAAGTATATTTACGAGTTCCATTTTTATTGAAAAAGCAGCTGTCAATGATATCAAAAAGCCTGGACTTTAATTTATCGTGGGGAATGGTTGTGTATAAAGTTGAAAAGTCGTAAGTTTTTAAGTTGTTGATTTTGGTAAAATCTTGTGATTTCAAATTTTTCAAAAGTTCCTTGGAATATTTAAGTATCCACATCTGATTTACACCACTTCTCGAATATATTGTTGCACAGTACTCTTGAAGTTTCTCCTTCACCACTGTTAATATCTTAGTGAGGAGTAAAGATAGAGGCTTGGTTGAACATTTACTGGAACCCGCTATGTATCTTTGTTTGTAAGGATTTTTATGAAGTTTCGGAATCCAATATAAATATGGTAATTCGAATTCATTTTGGTTGTTTGGAATATTAAAAATATTCAAAACTGACATATGATTTTGAAGAATTTCTTCCTTAGAAAGGGAACTATGAGTATAAGTTGGATTACCACTTGTAGAATTAAATCCAAGTTCCTCTAAAATACATTTAACATAATGAGCTTTACAAACAAAGACAATGTTGTTACCTGCTTTGTCAGCAGGAACCAGTACGTACTGATCATGTAATCTATCTAATTCTATTTTCACTTCTGGATTATTGAATACAGAAGGATAGATGGTTTTCATATTGCCTCTCAATCTTTTAATGCGTGATTTTAACATACATCTGATACATTTAATCCATTCTGACAAAGTGTCAAGGTCTTCTTTTTCATGTCTGGCCCATCGCCTGACGTAGTCCTCTACAGAATCCATAATATTTATGAAATTCTTACGCCAGTTGAAGGATCTGGGTTCCCTAAATTAAGGACCTTTTAAAATTAGTGATCTAAGATCCTCATTATTAACTATATTTACGTCACCAGTAATAACGTGCCCAGCAGGACTATAGTTATAGGGCGAAGAAGAACATGAACACGATGGAGGATTATGTTTCAGATATTCGATATCCAGGCCCTGTAAAGTTTTCTTGTAATTAAAAAGTTTGGAAGCAATAGTCGATGTATATTTATAGGATATATATATATATATATATATATATATATATATATATATATATATATATATATATATATATATATATATTTGCTTTTTGATGTATGATGAAGATTTGTCTTGATTGGCAATATTATACCAACAGAATTGCAATAGTGTTGTTTTTCGTTACGGGAAATATTCAAATCCATTTAAGAAAAATCTAACTACATATCTAACTTTGAAATTTACTCTCACAGGCCTGTTAAAAGCGGGGGGGGGGGGGGGGGTCATCGGGTTTGCTATTTGAAGTTTCTTCCACATATCTTTTAATTAAAAAGTTTTCGGCATGTTTGAATAAGGTCCGGCCTACGTTATTGGTCCCAATTGTCTTTATTTAGGTTTGAATCAGTGGCCCTTTTCACAAAAAATCTTACGACTAAGATAAAAATTTGACATCTCTCTAATGTTTCGTTTGATAAAGATATTCATTTTTTTTCTAAAATATTATTTGCAATTGTAGTCTAATGTAATAGAAATGTAAAATATTTGTGACCTCCTACAGCTTAGAAAGTTGTAAGAGTATAAGAAAATTTTTGTCTTAGTCGTAAGATTTTTTGTGAAAAGGCAATGGTACATGTAATATAAAGAGAACATTTTGTCCGAAAAGCTCTCCTGTGTTTATTTTTTTTTTAGTAATGACATGCTGCTAAGCTATATATATATATATATATATATATATATATATATATATATATATATATATATATATATATATATATATATATATATATATATATATATATATATATATATATATATATATATATATATACGAATTGTTTCCTAGGAAATTCTTAACAAGCACATATTGTTCTAATATATTTCATTCTCTCCTGATGAGCACAATAAAGTTTCTTAAACGATATGCATTTTCAACACTAATGCAATCGGAAAAGAACCAAAATTTAGATTGATATGGTTACCTAATAACAAAAGTTTATAATAAACGTGATTACCTAAACTTTTCAATCGTCAACTTCCCTTACTTAAGTAGCAATATACCCTTATCACCTGCTTATTGGGTCTATGTCTCCCAGTTGATTCGATATGTAAGAGCATGCTCTACGTTCGAACAATTTCTAAAACGAGGCAAGCTATTGACAAACAAGCTAATGAAACAAGAATATTAACAGTCTCGTTTGAAGTCAGTATCGCAAGTTCTATGGTGGATGCAATGACCTTGTCAGCAAACACAATCTATCAATAAGTTGAAGGCTGACTGATTTTTTCATACTAATTTTTAGGCCATTATTTACACATTGAATTGTCTACGGATTTTTCCATTTTCCGGACCATGACAAGGAGCACACGGTGGGTGTGACAGATTGGCAGAGGATGTTTACTCCACCATGGCACCTGATCCAACCTCTGATGTTTTTAAGAGGTCCGCGTTTGCTCTGCTCTTTTGATCTTGATTAGTATATGTTATCTCCATATTTCATGACATTGTAAGAGGACTTGGTGAAAACATACCAAAGGCTAAAAACGACATGTAGAAGGCACTTACGCGGAAATGCTAATTCAAAAAATAAAGTTCTGTTCAAACTTAATTCAAAGCAAACCTAGTGATATTAAGGCTGTTTTCGTGCAACTAAATACTACAAAAGAAAAATACAAAATCAATCATGACTGTTAAAACCCTCAGTTATAAATGTGCAAAATTTATTTTAACTTTTGTTTCCGCTATTGTTTAGTAGACATATATATTATTTCCAAATGTGCACTTAATTTACAAAAGCATATTAGGTTTAAAAGTTTTTTTTTTTTTTCAGCTGTATATTGCTTACATATTTACAAATGATTAAATATTTTCATCATGAAAGTGTATGTTATGATAACTTTTTAGTACATTTCACATTAAGAAAAAATTTTTGGAAGCCATTAATCCATAGTAAACAAAGTAAACCGCAAATGCTTATTTATTATGACTGGCGAAAGCCGATCACAATTATTACAATGAAACACATTTTTTGTCTATACATAAATCTGCGTTGTCCCCACCTTTTTTTTAATCTCTCATGTGTTTTCAACCATCTTGTCTTTGATCTAAGTATTTTTGTGCTGATTAAGAAGCATTAAATAGGGAATAGATTTATTTTTACCCATATGACAATCATCGTCAGGAGGTGTAGGGGCGAATCTAGCAAAATCCATGCATTGTTGGTTGCTGAACTGAGAATCCCCGTTTGGGATTTTTATAGGAAAGCACTCTTCACTACAAAAAATAAAAAAGATCCCTTCAATATATGGTAGATTAAGCTTATAGGTAGAATGGTTTACAAATAAATCGACAAAGGTTATCGCCTATGAAATAATCCAAAGTTTATATGATTTACTTCATAATTGTGTTACCGAATATATTTCTTTTCTTGCAGTTATAACTTACTGTTGTTCCTTGAAATACCCGTCTCAAAGTAAGGCACTAAAAGTTATATATGTGAGTGAGAGAGAGAGAGAAGATTTTTTTTTCAAATTTCAAGTTATCCTTTATGAACTACATGAGTAGCTTATGTAAGTTTTGCGACTTAAATTTGTATCTTTAATAATGTATTGGCACCTTGCACAGCGTACTGCACAACATCAGATTACAGATTTATATAATCTAATGTTCGATTCAAACATTCCCATTGAATACTGATAGTGCAAGTATTATAAAATATGTCAATTTTAACTTCATTGCAACAGGTATTTGGATATGAACATTTAATGCGTTAGTTTGTGTTATATGTTTATTATACACTCTTATCTATAAGCAATTAAACATTTATTTCTGCTGTGGTGGTCATTTGTATTCATTAAAATTCTATTAATCACATTGGACATGTATATTAAAACAATATAAAGAGAAAAAATGACAAATACAATATAAAAATAATTTGATTCAATTAAGGTTTTTTGTTTATCATCCATGAGACTAAAATAAAATAAAATTAACAACATATTATTAAAGGAAAATATCTACCATATCAAAAACTGTAGAATTCTTTCTTTAAAAAAAAGACTATGCCTTTAATAAGATTTTTATAGAGATCACGTGACGGGCTTACGTGTATGGACGTTACCTTTCGAGCTCCGTATTTTGATCAATTTTCTTGGATTTATATTCCGCATTTCAAATTCTATGTGGCTTATATAGACAAATAGGCTATATAGATATAATTTTCTGTGAATTTCCTAAAACTGTTGGATTTATGTGCATTTATATTTCTTGTTTATTTGTACCTGAGTCGGTGAGTTAGTGATCAGCGATTAGTGCTCATTGAACAATGTCGCAAATCTTAAAGCCTGTTTATTTAAAGAACAGTGAAATCCTTGCTCCGAAGGAGGGCAAGGTATCTAATTTTCTACTTGTGCAGTGTGCTACAAAGGTTGTCGGTGATACCATCCGGTGTATTCAATTGGATAGGGATTTGTGGCGGATCTATCTGAACACAAAAGAGGGAAGAGATGGTCTTCTTCTGCAGGGCTTAGATATTGGGGGCCAACATGTCAGGGTGTATGACTCTAATCCCTATTCAACAGGCCCTGAAGCTCCCGATGATAAGTCTTTAAAAATCACCATTTGCGGCGTCCCTCTATCAGTGGATGATAGTGCCGTGTTCGAAATGCTTTCAAAATTAAAAGTCACACCGAAAACTGAAATATATTATGAAAAAATTAGAAATCCGGAAACAAAGAAAATGACCAGTGTTTTAAACGGAAACCGTTTTCTGTACATAGAACCCTTGCCGCCTAATGCATGCTTACCCAGAAACGTGTATTGTGCCGGGCTTAAATGTAAGCTGTTTCACCAAGACCAACACATAGACAAACCAGCACTCACGTGTACTAATTGTTGGCAAAGTGGGCACAATAGGTTTCATTGCGAAAACGAGCCATGTTGCGCAGTATGCAAAAAATCTGGACATAAACCAGGGTGTGAATCATGTGATTTCTACATTCCCGTAAAACCAAAAAATTTGGAAACTTTTCAGGGAGAAAACAATGTCTTGTCAAATTTCTTCCCATGTGAGTTAAAGATTTTCGGAGAGACTTTTAAGTCGGCGGAGCAAGCCTTCCAAACAGCAAAGGCGCTAAGATCCGGCGATGTTGTTGCAGCGGAGCGCATTCGTAATGCCAAGACTGCCCTAGAAGCAAAACGCATCGGCAACCTTGTCCAAAAATCAGATCAATGGAAAGAAACGGAAAAGGGAGTCATGGAACAAATCATCGCAGAAAAGGTAAAACAATGCGATAAAATGAGAGACACACTGAATTCCTTTAAGCCGTCTGTGTTCTTTGGACACCCAGTTTATGATCCTTACTGGGGAACTGCCCTGTCATATGAAGAAACAATCAAAACATCACCAACGGCCTGGCCAGGAAAAAACATGATGGGGGAGATAATTGCTTGCGCCGCCGAAAACCTTAGAAAAAGCAGGAAAAAAAGATCAACAGAGAAACGGTAATTAATAAGTTAAAATGAATGAACAAACTGAACTTTTCTGTATATGTCAGTTTTAAAGTTTTTGTCGTTAAATGCTCGCGGGCTTAATGACTATTCTAAGAGGCAAACTTTATATGATTGGCTTAATGATATTAATTGCAAAATTGTTTTTCTACAAGAAACTTATTATGTAACTGACAAAGAAAATATTTACAATGCTAGATGGCATGGTTCAAGCTACCATTGTTTTTCTAATTCATCTCATAGTAGAGGGGTATCTGTTTTATTTCATGAAAGTTTACCTATCACTGTACATAATGTACACAAATCAGACGATGGAAGGAGAATATTAATTAATATTGAGTATGAAAAAAATGTTATAACTCTAGTTAATATATATGCACCAAATTCAGAAAATGAGAGATGTAAATTTTTCAAAAAACTTGCATCATGGGTTTCTCAATATTGTTTAAATGAACAAAACATAATTTTAGTTGGAGATTTTAATTCCTTGTACAATGCAAAGAACAAAAGTTCTAAAATGATTAATGATTTAAAGTTAAAATTTCGGCTGATAGATTTATGGGAAAAAATTAATCCTGAAAAAGAAGGAAATACATGGTGCGATTCAAGTAATAAACCTAAAAGTAGAATTGATTATATATTCACTTCGGAGAATTTATGTTATCCGGTTGAAAAGATATTACTTAGAAAACCTCAAGATGTTTCAAATACTAGAATGAGCGACCATAGATCATTTATTTTTTACTGTACTATATCGAAAAATAATAGAGGTAATGGTTACTGGAAAATGAATGCGTCGATTTTACAAGACGTGGAATTTTGTAACATTATCAAAAACTTCTTTGAAGATCTACCTGAAAATATTAGCAACCAAACAGATCCACAAATAAGATGGGAAATGATCAAATATCAAATAAAAGAGCTATGCATTGAATATTCTGAATCGAAAAACAAAAGCGTAAAAAATAGAATTAAACGAATAGAAAAAGAAATTGAAGAAATTGAAATGTCTAAGTATGATGATATAAATATGATATATAAAAGAAATTTGGAAAAAGAACTAGATAAGTTATTTTAGGAATGACTCTAATTCTTGGCCAAATTATTCGAGTATAACCTGGTTTGGGTCAGTTTACGCTTTATAATCCGCGAAGCGGATTATAAAACAGCGTAAACTGACCCAAACCAGGTTATACTCGAATAATTTGGCCAAGAATTAGAGTCATTCCTTATAATTTATTTTTAAAATCATTAAATAACTATGGGTGTAAAATTTCGTTGCTTTTTATTAGTTCAAATTTGCCGCTCAATAATACAACCGTAGTAACGGAAGTAACGGAAGTGATGGGAAGCGAGGGGAGGTAAAAACTGATACATAGGCCTAGCAGCTTGTTTACATGTGGTAAGATCGAATTATTGTTTGAAGTTTAAGGTACATTTATTAAATCTGGAATTTTCCATGAATCCCTAGGACTGGAAATGAGAGGATTGTATGGATACAGATGATTCAGCTGGTTGTCAGGGGGGTGTGTCCCCATACCAAACCAGGTTATACAGAAATAATTTGTGTTCCTTTTTGGATATTAACCAATCAGGGGCTAGAATACAAACAAAATTAAATTATATGCATATAAATCAAAAGGGGCCAGGGTGAGAGCCAAAGCTCGTTGGATTGACGACGGAGAAAAAAACACATCTTATTTCTTAAGATTAGAAAATAAACACCAATCACATAATGTCATAAATAAATTATCAGTGGGAGATAACTGTGTTTATGAAACTCAAGACATTTTAAACGCACTAAGTTCCTACTATGAAAAACTATATTCGTCTAGCAATATATCAGTAAACGATATTAATCAATATTTGCAAGAAACGGAACTTACTAATTACCTATCTGATGAAGATAGAGAAAATTGCGATAAAATTCCTGAAATTGAAGAATGTGCAGAAGCTGTATATAATATGAAATTGAATAAATCACCGGGATTAGACGGAATTCCCGTGGAATTTTATAAGATGTTTTGGAAATATGTAAAAGTTTATTTATATGAAAGCCTATTGAGATCCTTCGAGGTAGGCGAATTATCATTTACGCAGAGATCTTCTGTTCTATCACTCATACACAAAAAATGGAGCTTAATAAATCTTGATAACTATCGTCCTATTAGTTTAACAAATTGCGACTATAAAATAATAGCCTTCGTATTTGCAAAGAGACTACAAATGATTATGGACAAACTCATTAATAAAAATCAAACTGGATATATCAAAGGAAGATTTATTGGTGAAAATGCAAGGTTAATACTAGATATATACGATTATTCTGAAGAAAATAATGAAGAAGGAATACTATTGTTTGCCGATTTCCAAAAAGCTTTTGATTCAGTTGAATGGAACTTCTTATTTCAAACTCTTAAAAAATTCAATTTTGGAGAAAATTTCCTAAGATGGATAAAAATTTTATACACAAAACCTTATTTTCATGTTAAAAATAATAACTGGTTAACTAGAAAATGTACAATGTCAAGAGGCATTAGGCAAGGATGTCCCGTCTCAGCATTGCTCTTTCTTTTTGTTATTGAAATCATGGTATTAAAAATAAATGCCTCTGAAAGTATACAAGGTTTCAAAATTGGACACTCAGACGAAATAAAATGTTTACAGCATGCAGATGATTGCACTTTGCCAATGAAAAATATTGAATCCTTAAAAGCGTCTATTAAAGTTATACAATCTTTTGGGAAAATGTCTGGTACTAAGTTAAATTTAGAAAAAACAGAGGATATTCTCTTGGGACCCCTTAAAAACACACGAGAGGATATAGAAGGAATTAAAATGACAAATAAACCTATTAAATCACTCGGAATTGTCTTAGGACACGACAAAATATCTAATAATGAAAAAAATTGGTTGCATAAGCTTAAAGAATTTGAAAAAATATTAGATTAATGGAGAACAAGAAGCTTAACTTTTTTCGGAAAATGTACCGTTATTAATTCACTCATAGTGTCTAAATTACTATATGTGTTTACAGTTCTCGAAAATCCAGATGTCGAATACATTAAAAGTATAAATAAAATTATTTACAATTTTTTATGGAATAAGAGAGAGAGAATTAAACGCAATGCACTTGTAAGGCCAATAAATGAGGGTGGTCTTGGTTTAATAGATATCGAATGCAAACTTAAAAGCGTAAAAGCCGGATGGATCAAAAGGCTATACAATGAGAACTCTACGCTTAGAATTTTTTTAGATAACGCATTAAAAAGTTATGGAATAAACTTTGAATATCTATTACGTAGTAATATTATAAATCCGAATGATTTCAACGTTTTAAACAAATTCTCGAAATTTTACAAGAATATTTTCTGTAGTTTTAACGAATGTAAATCGTTATCACCGCGTAATAAAATTACAGAAAACTTATGGTTAAACAGTTTCATTAAACACGACAATAAACCACTATATCTAAAAAACTGGGCAAGAAGTGGTGTTCTATACGTAAAAGATCTGTTTACAACAGAAGGTATGAAAGATATTACGGATGTAAAAGAGATCATTGAATCAAAAAGTAATTACTTATGTGAATATCTAATAATGAAAAAAGCAATTAAAAAGCTAAATATAGATTACTGTAATGTAAAAAACACTAATATACAAAAACCCTATTTTTATTTTCAAGGAAAAAGTAGAAACCCAGAATTTGAAAAATCAGGATTTTATTATAAAATTCTACTTTCTAAAAAGAAGCAAAAGCCAATAATGGAAACGAAGTGGTCAAAAGAATTCAATATAACAAATGGTCAATGGAAAAATATTTATACAGCTAAGATATTAAATGTATTTGATAAACAGATAGCAGAATTCAATTTTAAACTTTTACATAACCAGCTGAATTGTAATTATAATGTAAGTAAATGGAATAAAGAGGTGGGGAAAAATTGTACAAGTTGTGGACAAGTAGAATATATTGAACATTTAATTTTAGAATGTTCGGATTCAAAAAGATTATGGGAAAAAATATCAAAAATATTGAAATTAAATATATCCTGGAAAAAATATTGTTGTAGGATTTTTTAATGAGTTTAACGAAACAACAAAATTTTTTAATAATGTCATATCAATTGTAGGTTACAAAATATACAAGTATAAAATGAAATGTAGATTACAAAATGAAAATGTAAATGCACATGCAATGTCATCTTTTTTAAAATCATCATTATATCAGTATTATTTAGTAGCAAAGGATGCAAAAAGTGTTCAATTAAATTACCATCTTTTAAAAAAGTTAGCTGACCAAATATGATTTTCTTTGTGTATGTATTTTGAGAAGTATATAAATTAAGATATTTCATCTATGATACTTATTTTATTTATAAAAAAAAATATTATACAATGATATATAAGCATATGTATAGAAATGAAATGTCAGCAATGATATGTATACGTACATGTAATTTTTTTTTCTCATTTAATGTATATTATTTTGTAAATTAAATATTATAATAAAAATACCGATCCAGGGAGCTCCAGGCACCCCAGGTGAGGTATATACAGAGGGCTTCTGCGGAAGTTTTGCCTCAATATTTTGTTGTATGTTATTGAAAATAAATATATCATTTAAAAAAAAAAATAATAAGATTTTTATATCAAATAAAATCTATAGACTAATCACAATATTCTTACTTAAATTTGTCCACTACACAACAATCCAATGGCGAGTTGTCTTTACCTGGAGATACACAAATTATATCAATTTTAAAAGTAAAGTAGTTTTTTTTAATATCTCAAAGAACTTATTAAAATATGGCTAACCATCATAAATGATCCTCTTTTGAATGAACGTATATATATTTCCACATAATTTTTCTCGCATTGTTTCCTGTACTATTTAACGACTTAGATTCCTTGTGAATTAATAAGTGAAAACTATTTAATCTAAATAATCTTCAATCGAAAGCAGATTCGATTGACTCTATTGTTAAGGAAACTTTTTTTTAAAAAAATTGATATGTGATATTTGTTCCATACACTATTATATGTTAATGTTAGTTACAGAATTACCTAGGGAAACTTGAGTGAAGGTCAAATCGTGATTCAAAAATTGTCGAAAAGCAAAAAATAATAGAGACACAAGTTTGTCTGCAGGAGTCTCATCGTTCCTGGCAAAGAAGATCTTATTGCTAATTCTTCGTGGACTGGGAAGTATTTTTTCCATTTACAGATCTTTTCACGGGTTTTCCGATACCTTATTGAAAATAATTTTTTTTAGTATTTATGATCGTGTAATATTATTTTGATTTTGCTAAATCTATCCCAAACAGATTGATACATATAATAAAACAAAACCAATTTCTTGTGTACTAAAGAGAAAGAAAAAGAAGCATAAAATACCATCGAATTTTTTAAGAAATCGATTTTTGATAGCAAAAGGTAGGGTCCTCTGCGTATTATTGTTCATTAATATATATATATATATATACATATATATATATATATATATATATATATATATATATATATATATATATATATATATATATATATATATATATATATATATATATATATATGTAATAAAAGTTCAGCAAACCGTCTTCGTATCGAGGTGGAAGATATCGGGCATGCGCGCAGTGAGTGCCATTCCCCAAGATGGATTCCTAAGATTATTACACTCTCCTGCTAAAGTTCTGTATTTGGAATTCTTTTCTCCTTTACAAGATTTTTTTGGCTTGCAAAACTCATTTTCCAACTCTTTTCTCACAGTCATGTCTTTTTTAATACTTTTGAAGAGTGTCTGCATACTAAAATGTATCACTACTTATTTCAAATAGAAATAGAATCCTGAAACTTTCAAAATTTGATCGGTACAATGTATATCGTTCTTGAAAGGCATGTTATATGCAGGTTTAAAATTTACTTTTACATTATGCTAAAATCTTTCTTATCTAAATTTTTATATACCACATATCCCTTAGACTGTAAATAAAGTCATTTTTATATTTGTGACATAAGTTTATTTATAGAACAAATCATTATAGTATGAACATGCTTTCAATAGTTAAAAATTTTTAATATACAATGTACTTACATGGAAACTAAGTATTTGACAATCTTAAGATATTTCTTTCCAGATTTTATTATATTATTTCCCTCTTCATCTTGTTGCTGTAGATAAGTGAATCTATTGCCGATTTCCGGTATTTTGTCTGTTGAATAATTATTCTCATCATAGTCTTTTTTAAACAAGGCAAAAATATACGTATAAAATAGAAAAGTTAAAATTGATTTGACATTGAATTTTTATTTCTTTTTACATATTTATAACACAGAAACAAGCAAAACAATACTTACTATGTCTCAGACACTTTTGTGTTGTTTTTTCTATGAAGCGCTCAGCATTTTGTACAGCATTTCTGAAAATCTTTCCTACATCAAAAGTAAGGCCAAGCGAATGGACCACTAGACAGCAACATACAATGATAAGAATACCTCGTAGCTGCATTGTTGACACTGCTTCTTCTGAAGAAAATTTTGAATAACGAGACTTTGATTCTTCTTGATTAAATGTCAGAGCGCATTTTACAGCCAGATCATAAACCATTGTTACACGTACAATGTAACACTTATTCTAAATACTAATTTTGTACATGCAGCACTGAAAAAATATTTTCGTTTGTTTTATCAGACCCTGCTTCTTGATAAAAATGTGATTTTGATAGGACCATCTTTCTTGAAACATCTTTTTGTGACACTTAAAACTGTTCCTGTTTTTAAATATGGTAATTAAAAACTAATGGTTAATGCTGGAAATAGGGACTTTTCTGATAAAACTCGAACTTTAACTTAAATTTATACCAAGTAATGGTTACAATTGATAATTTTTTTAAAGTTAGAATTGATACTTTTTTTACTACGTAAGTAGTAAAAACTAAGGGAAAATATTATGTTGACAAATATATTGATTTTAAAGAGCTGTATGACATTTGGGTAAACCAAAGAAGTTTTTAACTGTAAACAATAATTAATAAACAATTTGAAAGTTTTATATCTATGAATTAAAAGCACAATTTATGAGAGTCAAGTACTGTAAGAGTCTGTGCATACGCATTTATGCCAGGAGTGCAGCAATGTATGCTTTGCTCCCCATCTTGCGAAGTCATTTATCAGTATATATATTTGTGCTTTTTCTATTGAAAATACACATATAAATAACATTTTTACTTTATGAATCTATCAATTACAGCATCATATGTATCTTTCTTTGTTTTAGATCCTTTTCCACTCTCAAAAGTGCAATGCCATTTTCAAGGTCCAATTTAAAAATGAAAGGATTCCTTTTCATGCTACTTCATACTTGTAATTATTATATTTTGATCAATTAGCATCTTTTTGATTCATTTAGAACTTAAATTAATGTGTTATTTTTTGGAATTTGTCTCTTTCTTCAATTCATTTAATTTCTTTTTTATGACTAAATATGACAAATAAAATGTCTATCAGCATTTCTTCCATGAAAAAAAATGCACGATAAAATAACGTTAATCTATTAAAACAAATTTATTAGTATCATTTATGACTACATTAACAGAGATTTTTTCATTACATTAAGCCAAATTTCAATACTTTTTCATGTGTTTAAAATGTATTATTTTTTTGTTTTAAGTTTTTGATTTTAAATACCACAGTAAGCAAAAGGATACTTAATATAATTATATTATCGATGACCTTCATATCCCTTTAAACATATACAATGAAATATATACATCTGCAATTCTTTTCCCTTATGAAACAATATTTAAACAAGGCATATTTAAGCCTTCGTCACATCACCATAAATACTAGTACATTGCTAATTCATAAAAGATGGACATATATTCACATTAATTCACGTTCAACGTGTTCATGCGTTCAATTTACAATTATGATCCGAATTGACTAAATAGACAAATTTAGAATATTTTTTAGGACTTTTATTGTATCAATTTTTTTTTTCAAATTAGAGTAATGTTAAACATGTTAAATATCAATTTTAAAAATGTAGCTTCTTTCATATGTACAAAAGAAGACAATCAAGGTTTAGGTTTAATCATTTATATTTATATTTGATATGTATTTTCAATATAAAGTGTGTAATTCTGTGCTGTTATATACATATAAAATGTAAAGATTAAGAATTTTTTTTTAAAGTTTTGAGTGAGTTATTGGTGTGTAAATCACACAGATTTGCACGTAGACATACATGCATATTTCATGAAGCGTTAGCTTTATGACAAATGCCTACTGACAAGTTTGTGTGATTAACACACAAATAACTCACATAAAATTGAAAAAAAAAAAACTTTCCTCGTATAACATGGACGGAGAGATCAAAAGGTAATTTAATGATATTAAGTTTGACTTCACAAACATTGAACGCCGTTCCATTGCAACGTCATAAACGAAATCAAAATTCACATACACGTTGAACAGTAACGGTTGCTGCTTAATTTAGGAACACAAGTATGGTGTGTTTCATTTAATCAAACACAACAAAGGCATAGTTTTTAATCTACTTTTAAATCGATGAATGTACAATATAAGTATGAGAATTTTTAAAGTTCATCGTGCAGACTAATTTTTACAATGCTTAAATAACCATGACACAATTCTGGAAGGGAAACTAGCATAGGTACATTTCATTTGATAATGTTTTTCAGAGTCTTTTAAAATGTGTATTTTGATTATTTCTTTTTTTTTAAAGTTCTGTTAACAGATTTTCTGAAACTTTTTAGGCATCTGCCTATTCTACTGGCTATTCTACTGCCACTTTAGAAATTTTAACTAGATTATATATATGTACATTTGTACATCATCCACTTCATTTTAGAATACCCTCCTCCATTTTGGACCTTTATATAACTTAACTGACATTTGTATAACTGTCTGAAGAGCCTAACATGGAGAAAGCGCTTGCAGGAAATATTTTGTGATTTTTTTCAGGGGGAGGTTATTTTTAATACACCCAACAAAACTGTACCGGTTCTTCAGTTTGTTTTTGAAATTATAATCGAAGAAATGTTAAGGCAAGTTAGATTTTAACAGAAATTTTCAAATTTGCTGGTCATTTTTTTAATTCACCTTATAGAGCATAAAGATTATCAAGGGAAAAACATTTTTACCTTTCGCTTCGGACGTTGGCCCTGCTCTACTATGGAAAATGAATTTCCTTCTTTTTATGTCATTATCAATGAAGAGATTAGATTACATAATGCGATTAGTCAGAATGAAAGACTAGTACTTCTTAGTACCTATCCAAAAAACAAGAGTGATCTTTTTGAGATAAAGCGATCTTAGTATTTTATTTGCTTATTAGATTTCCTTGAATTGGTTGCTGATGATTCAGAACATTCTATATACCTGACTTTCTTCATACGTAAGCCCATTTAGGACCTTCCAAGAATATTTCTGATTTCGATAAAATGAATTGCCGAATTTGTTAGAACAAGTTTAATTCATAATTTTTTCAATTTTTTTTAATTTAATTTAATAAAATTCGTTATAAAAGACTTGTTATAACAAATTTTAAAAAACATCAAATGCGTTAAAACGGATTCTTAAATTTGTTATTGAGAATGAAATTCATTTTATCGAATTCAACATTTAGGGCATATAGAATAATTCTCAAGAATTCGATTTAACGAATTTTAGAATTCATTTAAAAAGAACTTAATTCATTAAAACAAATTTACGGATTAGTTTGAACGAATTCAATTCGTTTTAAAAGATTTCAGATTTTGTTTAAATGAATTTAATCTGTTAATTGACGGGTGTTACCGGTCACCAGCGGGTGCTTACTCCTCCTGGGCACCTGATCCCACCTTGCTTTATGTCCTCTTTACAGATTTGTCTTGTTTATAGATTTTTGTAGAGCGATTACTGTTCGTAATCTTCACCTTTTTTCATTATAACATTTCTTTTTGAATTCGTTAAAGCGAATTAAAAAAAAAAAAATCTGTTCTTACAAAATGAATTCGCTATAACGAATAAAAAAAATGATAACGAATTAATCAAATTCGTTTTAACAAATTCGACAATTCGTTACTCGAATTCATTTTGGTAGATCCTAAATTTGCACTCGTAGGAAATGTTCTACCAAGCCTCTTTCTTTACTCCTCACTAAAATATTAACAGCAGTCAATTAAGGAGAAACCTCCGGAGTACTGAAAAAAATTATATTCAAGAAGGGGTGTAAATCAGACGTGAATACTTAAAAATTCCAAGGAACTTTTAGAAAATTTGAAATCACAAATTTTACCAAAATTAATAACATCACACTTTAACAACTATTTCCCCACGAATATATTAAAGCCCAGTCTTTTTGATATCATTGACAGTTGCTTTTTCAATAAAATTGGAAATCGTTAATTATATACCTTGTCATTGGACATTTGCAACAATATTTTGTTCAAAAACATTTGATTGTATATACAAGTACTCTGAAGTTGACATTAAAAAGATGCTTGAGTTTCAGATTGACAATATCTATGTAGTATACGGAGACCAGGTCTTCCGGCAATCTGTCGGAATACCCATGAGTACCACTTGCGCCCCGATATTTGCAGGCCTATTTTTGTATTCATATGAAGCAGAATTTCTTCAAAATCTTGTACATGAAAAGAAACACTTCTTTTGCCTTCAACTAGATTATTTAGATATATAAGATATTATTAACAATAGTTACTTCCATGCATATGTCGACTCGATAACCCAGTGAGCTTGAAATATAAGATACCACACAGTCTTACACATCTGTTTCAAATTTGGATAATGTACTAAAAAAGACGTTAATGGTAACCTAACAACCAAATTTTATGATAAACATGATGACTTCAACTTTTCAATCGCCAACTTCCCTTACTCATGTTGCAAGATACCCTCATCACCTTCATATGGGGCTTATGTCTCTCAGTTGATATGTACGCAAGAGCATACTCTAGGAACAAACAATTTCTAAAACGAGGCAAGCTACCGACAAACAATTTGATGAAAAAAGAATATCGACAGTCTAGTTTAAAGTCATCATTTCGCAAGTTGTATAGCCGATACAATGACCATGTCAGCAAATACAATTTAGCATTAAGTCAAATGCTGACTGACGTTGTTTACACACTGAATTGTCTACGGAATTTTTCGTTTTTCCCGATCTTGACTAGGAGCACACGGTGTTAGTGACCTGTCGACAGGGAATGCTCACTTCTCCATGGCACCTGATCCCGCCTCTGATGTTTTAGAGGTCCGTGTTTGCTCTACTCCTAATTTTTAATGTTTCAATAGATTTTTGAGCTTGAATACTGTTCGTAATCTCCATATTTCATATTCACATTAAATTGATACAAATCATCTAAATCCCTTTAAACTATCACACTCAGAGCTCATGGAGATACATTTGTTTCAACCTTGAAATTTTTAAAAAAAAAAAAAAAAACTTGAAAAAAAAATTTAAGAATGTGAAATGTACTTTTATGCAACATTAAGGCAGTGTGTGACAATGCTTTGTTATCAACTATTAAGAGGTTTAGTAAAAAGAATTATGACAGAGGTCCGCGATCTTTCCAAACAACCCTCGTATTATTAAAGTCTTATTAAAATTTTAATTACTGTTTGTAGAAAAATCAGGATGACTGTGATCCTCTCGCTATCGATTTACAATCAGAATTTGAGTAAGACAAACGAGAACTGTGAATCATACATGTAGGTATATATTCTTCCACATAAAAAAAAATCATGAGAAATTGACGTGAATTTCATGTGAAACTCTTTCCTCTGTTTTAATATCACACGAGGTAGGACTGTGCATACATGTATTTTACAAATGGCATCCACACTACGTTCAAATTATTTTTCAAAAATTTGAGCAAGAAAAAGGTGATAAAGATATAATTTTCTCCAGTAGCTTGAAACAATTACCGTATGTCGGGAATTTTTTTTAGCGGGGTGCTAACTTTGGCTTATTTTAGCGGTTTTGAAGTAGCCCACTAAAATTTTAATCGCAAAATTTGCACCCTTGGTTGGTCTGTTGTTAAACACTGTATCTTTTATCTTGCGTTGATTTTTACTCAAACTCTTGCCTAAATCGGTATTCAAATGATTACTAGTACTAATCACACTGTAAAATCATCTAGAAAATGAATTTCCTCTCATACAATGTCAAGAAACTGAGTGACTCCGCAAAAAACAAGTTACTCCAAAATTATTGACATACGCAAAATTTTAAACCCGCCAAAGAAACCCGCTATACGGTATATATTGTTACTTTGATGTCTTTTTATGGAGTGTTGGTGTGTGAGTTCCAAGGTGAATAATTATAAGCTTTTACACGGTTAACACTAGATTATACAAACTATAGCTAGGTGCCATTTATGCTAACCGTATGTCAAAAACTCTTGCATTCTTGATAATCAGCGATTTTCTAGCTGGATATTCGTTTTCTACATTTGGCTGAAAAAATATATGCGCTAAATCCATGAAGTATTAGGTAAATCGCTCTTTTACTTCACATATTAAAAAAATGATATGGAAAACATACTTCAAATAGATTTTTTTAAATTAAAAGATTGAACAGTATTTTTAAAGATGATCCAGTAAAGAAAAAATTTAATCAAGTACATCGGTGACATGCATATATAATGCAATGCATAATATCAAATGTTGATATTTCTCAATCATCATCGCAAGCATACAATCTACATGTATACCTGCAGATCTTAAACAATCAACGAATCAAATACAAACTCAACACTGAAAAACTTTTAAGATGATTTTTATGCCTCATGGAAAGTCCCCCTTGACTTAGATTAGTCTAATTACCAAATGATGCGCACTTTCATACTATTAGAAGGTGAAATGCACGTGTACTGTGTGATTTTACATTCATCTTTTTTTTTAATTAGAAAAATTAAGTTACTACAGTGCATTGATCAACATGAACAGAAATTGAGGTCAATCCATAAGAAAAGTTCTAGAAGACCTTTTTTCATTATTATCGGTCGCAGGAGCGGCCGATCTCTTTGTAGTTGTGTAAGAATGTGCACATTGGGAATTGAGGCGTCATTTTTTTTCATTGCCTCAATGAAAACATTCTTTATTTATAACAAATATAAAAGTCATAGATAAATGTTTAAAAAATTTGCTTTATACTTTTCCTTAGTGACTGTTATTAGGATTCGATTTGGGATTTTTTTTTTTTCATTTCTCATCAGATATTAATTTATGATTTTGTAAAAAAGTTGTTGCATAAACTGCTCCTCAAGATGGGCGTGCATAAAATATAGAACAAAACGTATTGAGTTTCCGGATATTAATTACAGTGTCTAAAATAACTAATAAATTGTAAAAGTTTTTAAGAGGAAGCGAATTTTGTTTTGAATACACTAATTATAGTTGCAAATGACACAACGTCTGTTTTGTTTTTTGTTTTTGTTTTTTTTTTTTTTTTGTTTGTTTGTTTGTTTGTTTTTTTTTTTTTTGTTTTTTTTTTTTTGTTTTGTTTTTTTTTTGTTTTGTTTGTTTTTTATCTTTTGTTTTTTTTTTTGCACTTCACATACATTGGCATTATCATATGACAAAGATCCATGATGTCAGCACGTGAAGTTGTACATGTACGTCCTTTTTTCGGGGTGACGTAAGTCAGCCTCGTAAGCTGCTGACTAGCTTCAATTGCGCCTCCCTCAAATCACTACCATTTGCAATTTCTTATTTATCTTCACTCTTCGGGACAATTCGATCACTACTCTTTATGTCAACACGTGATACCTTGGAAAGCAAGGATCAAATCAGAGATAGGTTGCTAATATGTAAACAATAGCACTTGCAAGATTGATTGGAAATGTTAAAACGTTATTTTTTTATCAGTTCACAAAGAAATATAGTCCTCTGTTTATACATGCACTGAAATCAGAATTTCGGTTACAAAACAAGATCGAAAATGTATTTCATGTAATTTTCAAGCAATAAGTAGTATTTTCATTGATTTACAAATACTAAATACAAGTTCCTGAGTGGGAATAAGGTATGAAGTATTTCTACGCTTCAAATGTAATATTGTCACTATTTTATATACATGTATCTGTTCGGTGTTATCACTGTTGAAAACGATGAATAATAGCAGTGCGCTTGCACCTATTTAATTCACTGCCAATGACCACTTCATCAAATACTCGATCGGAACTCATCTAACATTTACGCTTCTTGAACATATTAAAAAGTACATTGTTAGAAGTGATACACTGCAAGACGCAAAACAGCTGGACCTCTATCGATGTTATACCAAAGACGTAGGAGATGAATTTCGACTATTTTTATTTTCAAAACATCAATTCATGCTGTGAATACAGACATACATTTTAAAGCTATTAACTGTCTTTGGCGATCACACATGTGAAAAACAAGGCTGATTGCATGACCAAGTCGCTCAGTCGGCATGCCGTAATAGATCTACTACATGTCGTAATATAGTAATTAATTTATTATTCTTTGTTTTCATTAATCAATAAACACACATCCACAAAAAAAGAAATAATAATAAGCAATTTGAAAATGAACTTTGAGGAGAACGTTACAAGTTTGCTACTTTGATAAGGCTTGAAAATATGGAGAGATTAGAAAAGAACAATGTTTTAAAATAATTTAAGGTACATGTATATAAACTAACATGTATTTAATTTTTTAAAGTTTAAATAATGATCAATGTTCACTAAGAAGTCTCCCTAGAATTTAAATCTTCTCCCTATATTTCTCTGAGGGAGAAGTGATGTCTCCCTAAATTTTGGGTCTAGATAAGTAGGTTGGTCCCTGAGTTTGCAAATTTGTTTTCTGTATCTAACGGTTTAAGAAACTTGTTAATCTTTTTTTTTTTTAATTTTTAAAATGCATGTATATAAATCTTCAGTCGCGGATGGGCTTGTGGCGGAAGCAATTATGTACATGAATGTGTTGTAAGTGAAATCTTCCATAAAAGAAGGTTAACAGCAATTAAAACAGAATGCTGAATTTCAAATGTAGTCAGTGGCATTTCCATAATTTTTAAAAATGTAATTACATGTATATAATTTTTTTGTCCCCTCGTTACACTTATGCAAAGTATTTTGATTGGTTTTGAACATATTTTATTGACATAAGCAAATGGATCGGAAACAAGTTCTTACAACTTACTGGTTCCTCTCCTTAAATATAACAATTGTCATGCAAAGAAAAAAAAATTGCATAGAAATATTAATTTAACAAGTAACATGATTGAAAGTTGTGTTCAATAACATAGCAATTTAAAATCTATAGGTTTCATCAATAAATTTATGGACAGCAGCAAATATTGTGTGATTAGTTTGTAGAGGCAAATCTGTGTCACCCCAAAGTAACAAATTTGTGTCAATATTGACCAACTCGTCAAGCAAAAACAGGCGGTTAAAAAGCTTATTTCTAGCATTTGGATAATTTCTACATGCAAAAAAGAAATGATAAACATCTTCGTATTTACCACATGAACAAAAAGGATTATCGATAATATTTCGTTTATAAAGATCATAATTAAGTAAACAGTTGTGTCTTAGTTTGGTATGAATTATGTTTGTATAGCGTTTACCAAAAGAAAAATATGTTGGCGGATTGCTGACTTTTGTAATAGACCATAAGTTTTTACGGAATGAATTAATTGAGATGGCTTCTCTCGCTTCTACTTTTAATAAATTCCACTGCTTCACAGCATCTGGTACAAAGGACCTTTTGTATACTTCTAATCTACATCGTGGGACAATAAACTGTTCTTTATTACGGGTATTATATTTTGATACATTTTCATGCGTGTTGGGGACAATATTACTCAAATACATAGGAACATCCCCTTTATGAATTTTGAACATAGTAGTCATTTTTGCAATATAGCGCCTGGATTTTAAAGTTTCCCACCCAGTTTCTAAATAAAGTGTTTCTGAAGATACAAAAATAGGAAGCCCTGTGACAATTCTAGCGGCAGCTAGTTGCACTTTTTCAAGCTTATCAGCATCGTGTTTAAAGCAGCCATCCCAAACAATAGAAGCGTATTTTGATAGTTGTATCCATAATTTCCCTTCGAAAGTGAAACCTTACAGCTATAGATTTTGAATTGCTGGATTAAATCCTTCACTAAAATCATACATCCCCTAATCCACTGTCTATTTGATAAGTCAGATTTTAGAATGCGGTATAATTGCCTTTCTTTAAATATGACATTCCTACACGGCTGCTTCGGGCAGGCGTTAACTGAAGGACTCTTAAAGTGATGATTGAAGTGGCTATGATGTACTTGGATTTGGGGTAATTTAAAATAAAAGAATTAAAATCAGTTTGGAAATTCAATTTTTACTTTTAAAAAATAATATGAATGAAAACAATGGTTTGAATTCCATTTATGCACTTCATTGGTATTACACATTTTTACAAGCATACTAGTAATTAATGTATTTGAAAAAAAAAATGACATTGGCAATAGTTTCAGGCAAATGCACAAAAGGGTTATTAACAATTATATCATACGATTGATTTGGTTTTGAAAGCATATACATGTAGTAAAGCAATATTTTAGGGGAAAGTGCTAGTTACATATTTATATGACTGTCTTGAAATACAGAGAATTAGCTCTAAAATTTTGTATATTTTTGTGCTCAAAAAGAATGCATGGAACTTTAGTTATCTTAACATCATTTTCTACTAGTGTGCTACAGATCTGAAGGTATTTTGGGTCTAAAATGCTTCATATGATTAAAAAAATATACCAATTTAGTTGAAAAAAAAATGTCTAAAGGGACCTGCTTTTGGCCAAAAAAAAAAAAAAAATCAAAGAGCGGGTTTTTCGATTGTATCAAATGCTAGTTGTATCAGTGATTAATCTGGCTCCGGAGCCATAAAACTTAGATGAGCTCAATTTTGATCCCAGTCTCACTTTTATAAAACGTCTCACGTTTATTCTACTCAATTGTTCCTATTTTTTCATAATGAATACCGGATCTAGATGGGGGTTCGGACTGGAATTTGCGGAGTTACATATTTAATGTACATAGTAAAGTAACTAAAAATGAACTTGGACCCCCACCCCACCCCCGTTTGGAAAACACGAACCCCTGTTAAGTTGGCAGGAAGAGTAAAAAATATGAAGCTGAAGAATTGTAAGCCCGTTCAATTGATTGATTGATTGATTGTGGTCAAAGTCAGCATTTGAGATCATTCTGACTTATAAATAAAGAGGAAAATATTAAAAAAGATGGTGGAAAGAAATTTCTTCTGCGTCCCACTTTTGCACAGAACTGCGTAATTATGGCTTGCCAAATAAGAATCAGAAACATATGCAAAGAGTTGAAATTTTTTTTTTGAATTAATACATTGGCTATGTACATGAATTTACAAGATACAATCATATATGTACATTATGGAAGACTTTAATATGTACAGCTGTAGATTTAAATGTGAAATGATTTACTTTAAAAAGGAAAAAAAAAAACAGAAAAAATTTTTTAAAAATTATTTTTAAATTTTGAAGATGATTTGGTTAGATCGAATAATATTTGAATTGATATAAAATCACTCATGAAAAAAAAATTCCGTCTTCAATACATGTAGTACTAGTTTGATTGCCGTTTGTAATACCTTGTCATACCTTGTGTGCAATTAAATAAAAAGTAAATCAATTATTTGATAAACAAATGTTAATTTTGCATTAAAGTACATTGTATTTCATAATCTCTCCTTTTTTTTTTTTTTTTTTTTTAAAAAAATTCTTTCAAGGTGAAAACGAAGATATCTAACTGTGCCCTGGCTGCAGTGTGTGATAATTTAGATGATTTATATCAGATTAATGTGAAAATGAAAGGAAAAAAATCATGATCACTGAAGTAAAACAGCATATTAATAAAAACGGAAAATACTTTTTAAATGTACTTCATACGGATCAAAGACTATGCGTATGGTTGAAAAAATGATTAAATGCGGTGGAATAAAATTTCACATGTTGTGAATTTATTACAGTAATAGTATAGATTTTACTATTAGAAAATTCTGAAACCCAGTCTTGTTTGTAAAATTTTCAGAAGATATTACTTATATATGTAAGCCAGTTCAACTGACTGAGATCTAAGTGAGCATTTGATATCATTATTATAATTATGAGGTCTTCCTTAAAACTGTGATAATTAAGCATGATTTCTTATCTAATCAACTCTTTTTTCTACAATTCTTTCAAAACTAAAGCATCGGCACCAAACGTTTAAATATGTACCCCATTCATTTACAAAATATATCATGGAAGACAATACATACATTTAAATGTGAAATAATTTTCTACATTTAAGAAAAACAATAATCCTATATACTCAACAATAGAAAAGAATATTTACACAGAAGCCAAGTGCTACCCACTGTGACATTAAAGTGCTTTAAGGTCATCGTCATACAACTTCCATGCATATTACAAGAGCATGTTCTACGTATGAACAATTTCTAAATCGAGGTAGGTTATGGAAAAACAAGCTGATGTCCAGAACAAGAATATCAACAGTCTCGTTTAAAGTCATCATTTCGTAAGTTCTATGGTCGATACATTGACCTTGTCAGCAAGAACAATCTATCATCAAGGCAAATGCTGACTGACGTTTTTCTTACTAGATGGATTTTTCCGTAATATTTCCAAGTCATGACAATGAGCACACGGCGAGTGTGACCGGTCGGCAGGTGATGCTCACTTCTCTATGGCACCTAATCCCACCTCTGATGTTTTAGAAGTCCGCGTTTGCTCTGCTCCTGGTTTGTATTCTTTGAATGGACTTTTGAGCTTGAATACTGTTTGTTATCTCCATGTATTCCATGTACAAGTACTTTAAAAAGTACACTTCTCCGACAGATAGTTTTTCGAGATGTTCTAATTTAAAATCGTTATACCATTTACGGGCATCAGATGTTCTTATACAAAAAATCAGCATTGTTTACCAGGAGTGTTGATCGAACAGATTAATTATGAAAATCCTTGTATTTTTGAAAAGAAAAATTAACAACAACAAAAATACTTAATTTTAGCTTGTATCTCCTCAATATTTGATTCAGGAAAGACCATGCAGAAATCATCAAATCTCACAAAGGTCCTTTAATTATTGGAACTCTTAATAAATTGTACAGGGAGAAAGGAAAATAAAGTTCAAAACAACGTTATTAAGGCAGTGTTGGCTTGATGACGCGACCTCTATAAAAAAGCTAACATACAGTTGTGCCCCCTCGATAAATTTGCCAGTATATACTCAAAAAACATGTGACTGCTGTGCCCCTCAAACACGTCTGATGACCATTTTTTATTAGCTTGTGTAAAAGGAAAGGAGAAAACCGGGAATTGAATCCTACATTACTATAATAGTCAGACCTGTGCTCTACCTACTGAGCAACCCAGGCCAGTATCCACAGTCCAAACCATTACATTTCCACCTCCTTAAACTGTCTTCGAAGGTGAAGACACAATTAATTAACCCAAGTTATCAAATTATGTCGCTGGAAACAATAACTTAATGTACATGTATGTCTGGATCCGGAATCGAACCCGGCACTCCTGCACCACTTGTCCGGCGCTCTATACCGACTATATCCACGACCCAAACCATAATTGCTCTTGCATGGCCGTAGGAACCGGGGGGGGGGGGCACGGGGGGGTGCCCCGCCCCCCAATAATTTTGCCGATATATAGTTTACTATAGAAAATATAGGTATTATATGCTTGTGCCCCCTCAATAAAAACGTCTGATGACCTTTTTTTTTTTTTTTTTTTTTTTTTTTTTTTTTTGATTGTCAAGGAATTTTTGGTATAGTTGATCATGTTGATAATGCTCCTCAACTGAAAATGTATAGCTGTGCCCCCCCCCCCAAACTGAAATTGCTTCCTACGGGCCTGTCTTGTCAAGAATTTCTGAAAGGTTGTGACCCATATATCCCCCACCCACTCCACCCGCAAAGCTAGCTTCTAAGGACCCTGCACCTTTACCCAAGGATGCTTTGTGGGAGCTGAAATTTGTCCGGTTCTTAAGAAGTTGAAAACTCATAAATGGATAAATATGTACAGTCATACGTACATAAATATAAGCTGAGTAGTCATCGCTCAGAAAATCTCCATGTGAGTCTTTGGATCAAATGAGCTAAAATGTATCATTCTTTACATAGAAGACAGGTCGTGTCATCAAGCTAACAATGAAAGCGCCTGTGTGTTTTCGGGGAAAATAATGTCGCAAATAAAAAGTTTAAATTTACATTCCTCTCTTCAGTTTCCGGTGTAGATTTTGTTTACGCAACTCGGTGGTCTGTGGAGTCACTGTGGAATGAGGTGATATTATGGTTATTTAGTGTATGTAAATTGTATATTTGGATTGGAAATAATATACTTATTAGTGATTGATGGTTGTCGACAATATAGAGAAAATGTAATCGGCGTAACATAAGTCGGTAAAAATAATACGACCCCTAGT
This sequence comes from Saccostrea echinata, assembly GCF_033153115.1. Classification (NCBI taxonomy): domain Eukaryota; kingdom Metazoa; phylum Mollusca; class Bivalvia; order Ostreida; family Ostreidae; genus Saccostrea; species Saccostrea echinata. The sequence goes on along the minus strand of NW_026889765.1, from coordinate 7,603,726 downwards.
AAAACTCGGGCCTGAAAATTTATCAATAACTTGAAAATAACGCCCTATAGACAGATAGAGGGGTTGGTATTTTTTATTTAGGGCTATATTTGCATCACACGGATATGAAATTTCAGCTACATATATTTTTGATCTTGATTAATGATAGATCTATTCTATCCACCATTTCATTTTGCATATTGCTAAGACAGTTGTTTAAGTGAGTAAGGTCATAATTTTATGTAAACATTTCAATAGTAGCTTTCACCTACGTTTTTGGCCCATTGTTTTATAACTCTTTTATTTTTATAACTTGTAGAACAATTATGGTTATGCAGTGTAATTAATTCATTTCTGTTGTTAGTTCTTACTAGGATGATCCGCAGATGGCCTCATGCCTATTTCCTCTCTTGGAACCGATTCCAGAATATAAGTTGCAGATTAATTGGGTACCAGTTAAGGAGCAATATAAAAGACTGCTATAGCATTCTAAATGTTACTGATGACAGTTCAGATGACGAAGTGAAGGAAGCGTATCTCAGGCTTGCCAAGGTCTATCACCCTGACTCTGGAACTTCTTCAGCTGACCCTAGAAAATTTAATCAAATTAAAGAGGCATATGTTGCAATTAAGGTATAAAATTACTTGCCTTTAATGTTGGCTCTCTAAGTAAGCAATGTACATTCAAAATAGTACCATTCTTGTTTTTATAACATGAATTATATTTTCGAGAGAAATATGTGTATGTAGAATGGAATTAATTTCATACATGCATATACTAGTAGATTTCCTTGTGTTTTTCAATACAATGAAGAGTGAATAATTAAACAATGGATGTCTATCATAATTCTTTCATAAATTGCATTCACTAATGAGACAAAAATAACTTTTTAGGTAAAAAAAAAATTGCTGTGAATATTTATGCATTGTTTTTAATCTTGTTTGAATGTTAGAGTCATAGAACTGATAGAAATACCCCTGCAGACACAGACCATCAAATGGAGGATGATCTTGACTTTGACATAAAACACACTGTTCCACAGCATCGTCAGTACCTCAGCTATGATGTATGTAATTTCTGCTTGCTTCAAAATAACACTAATATTGATTATCATGATTTTGAAATTTAGTAAACCTTTGGCTTATTTATTTTTCTACACCTGCTTTGAGGAAAAATTCAGAGTTATCTCTCTTTGCATGGAGACTTCTTGTGTGTGTTACAAGATTTACAAGATTTATCCCCAAATATATTTAAATTTTTCAGTTATGGTAGATTATCAAGGAATCTAGCAAGAGATCTTAGGATCTCAGGGTCTTCATTAGTCATGAGCCAAAGAAATTGATTATCATATGATAGGGACTGGAAATTTTTACATTTATTATTACAAATATTTATAAGTTCAAGTCTTTGTACACTAAAATGAGGACATACAAGGAGAAAATGAATTTCATCCTGAATCTCCTTGAGATCACAAAGGGAACAAAATCGTTCATCTTTAGGTATTTTTTGATATCGTCCAATTTCAATTTTAAGCCTGTGAGCTGATATTCGTAACCTAGTTATGACTGATCTATGTTGATTGTTGTGTGTGTTACAAGTAGAATTTTTCCTTTCATCTTCTGATCACCTTTTCTAAATACATTGATTAAGTATATAGAGGATATATTTTATTTATATCCATTGAATGGGATATACATATAGTTCTTTGAAGTGTTCATTGAGGTATCTTGGTAACATTTGTATAAATGATTGCTTGCAAACTGGTATTTAACAAAAAAAGGTAATATCATGATCACTGCATTTAGTAGAAGAAAGACTGTGTGATGGAATTATAAAGATACAAGCCATTTTTATGGTGTTGAGCTCTAGAGCTCGAAAGTCGTCTAGCAAGGGCCCGATCAAAATTGCCATCGAAATTTATGTGACCAAATGTGTCAGTGGATGTATCTGCAAAAGAAAATCGTAATAGCTATAAATCAATTTCTTTGAAAATGCTCACAATTAATAATAGCTGGTTGATTATTACATAATTATATTAATACATGTACACTTTTTAGCTATCAGATTTTATATTTCAAATTCACACATTGGTCATAACCTTAAATAACTTCTTTTTTTTTTGAATTGCTTTCATATTAAATTATTTTAATCAAATCTACAGGGTGTTGGATTTGGCACACCACTACAAAGACAAAAACAATATGCCCAACACAGAGTAAGAAAAGTCTCTGAAGATTTGTTTGAGCACAAGAAGGCAAGATGGATGAAGCCTTCAGAAACAGCTTTGGTGAATAAAACCAAATCAATAGCTCGGAGAAACAAAATGAGGTGCATTTTTGTTTCCTAATCTAATGCATATACAGTTGAAATTAGGTATCTCAAACACCGATTTCTCGCATAATCACCGGTGTTAGATTGTCCAGTGTGAGACAGCAGTGTGAGATTTTTTTGTCTTACACTGTGTATAAATACGCTGCGAACAGTAACGTAAACATTCCTTCTTATAGAATACTTGTAATAAATAATGTTTAAAAAAATCACATATACTTAAATTGTAGATGTCTAATTAATATAATCAAACTTGTTTTAATTCAAAAGATTGTCGTATTTTCACTTTCTAAATGGCACTATTTGTATCTCACGGAAGGATTCTTATAAAATGTTACGCTATCGTTTGTTTTTAAAATCCAGTTTATATAACTCAGAATGATTTGAGTGGACTGAAATTTATTTTCTGAGTTTACACAAATGTGTAAACCATTTTCAGGTACGATTTCTTTGATGGTGTATTTAGATTTTTAATTGGATGCTAAACTATAAATATATTTTTTTTCAATGGTGATGACATCATTGACATGACGTTATTTTGGATAAAATAATGCGAGAAAAATAATCATTCATTATATACTCGTGTGGGATAGTGAAATGCAAAGCCTCGTCCTAAACCGTGAATCTTGTCCCCTCGGTGGAATTTCACTATCCCACACTCGTAGTAATGAATGATTCTATTAATCTCGAATACAATGGATAAGTAGAATTGAGTTTGAGATAACGAGGTTTGACTGTAGTATGTTATGCATGCAGTTTTTTTTTTTAAAGTTTCAGGTATATTGTCTCTTTCTCCTACTTTTTAAGATAAAACAAGTTTTTTAAAAAAAAATTTATAATATTTTGTATGTATGTTATAGATGTGCACTCAGGTTGTGATATATGTATTTAGATTTTGATCCAAGATGTCTTCATGAGCCGAAAAGGGCATGCTTTCAAAATATTAAGCTACAGTTTAAGTGGTAACATAAAAAATTCCCTTTGCATACTAGTATAAAGAGCCATTACATGTAGATGTACAAATAAAAGTAAATTTTGCCCCCCCCCATTGCTGTTAGAGTAGTTGATTGAAATCCCCTGAAATACCCTTAAAGCCATGTAATGATTGATCTTATTTCTAGTAAAACCATTGACCGTGTGGTTGAGGATTTGATTCAAGAATCCATGCAGAGGGGTGACTTTGACAATTTGGCTGGGTATGGTAAACCTATTCAATACAAAGACAGAAACCCACTTGTGGATGCCACCACTTATAAGATTAACCAGATGTTAAAAGATGAAGGATTTGCACCAGACTGGATTATGCTAGAGAAAGACATAAGGTACGTGCCAATATAGCATTGTTTTTCTGACCCAAAATTACAGCCAAATAGACATTTTTTACTGTAGGAAAAGTGGTCATTTTTCCCAAAATCAATGATATTTACCAATTGTTTTCTAGGTGAATGTAAAATTCCTCCAAAAATGGATGAAAAAGGATGCTTTTAAAAAATATGTGTGAAAAACACTGTTAAGTACATGTGTTTGAAAGCGGATTCTTACTCCACTTTCAAGTTTTATTTCTTAAATACAGGTACATTGCATCACATCACATGTACTTCTCATACTGAATTATTGGTCTAGTTTGTTAGGAAATTAAAAGTTAAAATCATGACAGTATTTTATTGATGAATATATGTCACTCATGCAATCCTCTTGCACTGCATACCTGTGTATAACTGAAAATATTTCCAATTGTTATTTAGGAATCCATTCTTAAATTTTCTGTACCTGCAATGGAAAGAACTATGCCCTCTAGTTTGATATTCCTGCCTACATTTTACACCCATTTAATTCAACATGAGTGGAAATTTCACCATAGAAAACATTTTTCTTTAAATCAAAAAAAGTGTTCATAAGTAATTGATTAATAATCATGATAATTTTAATATCAGTGTCAAATAATTAGTTGCTCTTATAATTATAACTCTTTTTATGAGGGGGTAGAAAATGTTATCCAGTGAAAGCAGGCTTTAAAATATATTTTAAAATACTTATGGATATAGATTTATATCAATGACCCTTACATCTCTCCATATGTTTAACTTATGTAAAATTAAACATATATGATTAATAAAGTACAATTTTTAGTTGAAATCTCATTTAAAGTTGTTAAATAAAATAAACATTTTGAGTTTTTTCTGCAAGTATATGCCCCCCCCCCCCCCCCCCCCAGTTCAACAACAACAACAGAAGCTTTTGTATATTTTTTAAATTATAATTCATAATATGTAAAAAGGAATTATTTTGTTTCAGAGAGAGACAGATGTGTAAAAAATATTTTCCATTTTCTCTTGATATCTATGATGAAATTACTGAAAAACACAAATTTTACCAAAATTAACTTATCTCACTTCATTTTCCCAAGTAAGATATGTTTTGTGAAAATTTATTTAAATATCTCTATATTAATATGAAAATCATTCAAATATCTCAATATTTGCTTCTGAGAAATTGACTTATTACTAGGCAGCAGAACATTACTATATCATTCGCAGATCTGATGTGTTATTTGTTAACATTATTCTATTCCCACATTCCATTATTGTTCAAGTAACTACAGAAAGAATTTTACTTGTTGTAGGGATGGTATATTAGATTCAAGACATAACCTTGCCAAAGTACTAGAAAGAATAGGAACCCCTCCATTTCCATCCTCTCATTTAGATAAGGTTTGGAAGTATGAATGTGAAAAGTTCAAAGCCAACATTTCTCTGATCAATGACAGTGTGAAAAAATTCAACCTTATTGTCCCTGTAATGAAAAAGCAACTTATACCTTATTCCTGGGACAAGGAACGAGACAGAGTAATGAAAAATCATAGAGAGTATTTAACTGGTGCCCATTCTAAGAGTGTTTCATCCGAGTCATACAGTATTTCTGTAGAAAGAGATAAAATTAACAGTTTTGATGGCTCTTTCAGGAGTCAAGACCCCATGTCTAATTCTTATGATAATGTGATTTTGTGGGGAGAAGTATGGAAACAAATTAAATCGATGTTTTCATGGAAAAAATCAAAAACTTCATGATGGATGTTTCAAAAATTGCATTGATTTTAATTCTTGACTGATGTGCAATTGAATTCAAATTGCACCATATGATAATCTGTTGTTGATTATGTAGGTGGTACATGTACTTGAAATGAGATATCTGTGATAATATTGAATTTGTTGGTCATTTTGTGCTTTTGTGTTAATGTTACATAAAGGTTCCTGTTTGTCAGAGTAGTGACTGCATTTAATTGGTAGCAATAAGATATGGAGACTAGATAATAAAACAAAAAAAAACTTGTGATGTATTCATGTCTTTTCATTATAATGTGCACAAGACATACCATTGCCTGTTGAGGTAATTAAGTGACACAAGCAAGAATATATTGTGCAGGCATACACTGTACTTACTTGACAGGCAATGACAAGGTGTAATTTGGATTAATATGCATGGTTCCAAAATTTAGGGGTAATGGCATGTATTAATGTTTTTATTTATTTAATTATTTTTTAACCTTCTGTATTATATAAATATTGTTTCTTTACAAAAAAAAAATCCTATTTATTGGCTCATGCTTTTTTTCTGTGATTGGTAAGTAGAATGGCTTAATAATTATTTTAAGTGAACTATGCTTGGTCAACTTACTGTGTGCAGATAAAAGCTTATAATAAAAGTAACTGTATATAAATGTATCACAGACGCACAGAGTCCTCAGAATACTGCACTTAAAAAAATGTAAAAATTACCTGTACTTTTTACAATTTAAAAAAACGAAAAATGCTCAAAAAGCATATTTTTAAAAAGAATTATATAGATATACTCGTACATGTATTTTCAACGTCATAGTAGTTTCTCTAATTTCAATTGTCAAAGCATGGAAGTAAACGTTTAGCCTTGTAACAAAAAATATATTTATTTGTTAATTGTCCTCACTGGGCAAAACTCCATATTGTTGGTACCTTATTTCTTTAATAAAGTACGACTCTCTTAATATCATCTGGGAGCACATCAGCGAATCCACAACAAATTTGTCGTTCCATACTGATTGATAAACAGTAAAAGTCACATTTCTATAGGGCTTGCTTTGCTTCAAGCAAAACTCCTCAACTTTCATCCGAATAAACTTGAAATACGCAACTTCATTCTGGAAGTCTGTGTTTTGGCTTCGAATTTGGCGCTCTAGTTTTTTAACAGCAAATTTATATAAAATGTAGTCCAGAACTGCCCATTTCTCAAATTTTCGTTTTGCATCTTTTCGGAGGTAAAATTTTTCATTAAGCTTTGACTTTGTCTTTTTGTCCAATGCTTCAAATTTATTTTTCGGAACATAAAGAATATCTTGTAGTTTCCAATGTAGAAGTCTTCTAAGTAGAACGATAGACTCCTCTAATCTTTCTACCACTAAAATTAAATCCATTTCTTTATCCAACTTTTTTAGATACTCTTTAATCCCAGCCCAGTTTTTTGAGTGAAACAGTTGAAGTGGGAAGCCCAGTTCAAATGCCATTCTGTTATTTGTTAAAGAATTTTTCACTTCGGGTTCATATTTTTCAGGGTTTTTCAAATACATTGATATTGGATCTGATACGTTGATATTGAATATATATGGTGGCCGAAAATAATGAAGAGTTGATATGAAAACTGTGAAGGGTTCTCGAACAGATGCTAAGTACACTGTATCACGTGGCATTATGGCGCTAAAAGACTGGCGATTATATATCACATGACTACACGAAATGTCGAATGTTTTGTTCTTTGGAGGAGGTTCTATGTTGTATTTTGTAACAGACTCGGTAATACTGATGACGTTAGGGTACACATTAGCATTACGACCAAGGACAAAGGTCAAATTTCTCATGTACCCGTATCTCAGTAGAATATTTTGAATAGTTGAGCTTGCTGCTTTATGAACTTTGATATAGGCGATATGATGTCGGGCAATGGTGTTCAAATTGGTCTCCCCAGTAAGAAGCGTTGCTGTACGACTGAAAAATATGTCTGTCGTAAGAAATACTAGTATTAGGGGCAATATCAGACACAACAGCCGTTTATTTTTCCAGTATCTACAAAAAATAAATTGAAAACTGATTATTGATGATAGAGAAAACGCAGTGGGAGTTTTGTCCTTACAGGCTACTGACAGATAAGTTAATGAAACAAGGGTACATCTACATATATCAATCTTGTTTAGAGCTAACATTTTGCAAGGTATATGGTCAATACCATGATCAAGTTTGCAAGTTCAGTCTGTCGTTAGGTCGAATGTTGACTGACGTTTTTCATACAGATAGTCAGGGGATTAATTTCATTATGAATTGTCTAGGATTTCTCCGTTTAATCGACCATGACAAGGAGCTCACGACGAGGGTGAAAAGTCGACAGGGGATGCTTTCTCCTCCTGGTACTTGATCCCACCTCTTTATGTTTTCAGTGGGTCCGTGTTTTTTCTGCTCTTAATTTTTAATGTTTACTAGTTCGATTTTTGAGCATGATTATTGCTCCTTATCTTCATATTTGATGTACTTGTGATTACTACAAGGGTTAACCTAAAGGTAATGTCACAAATGATATGAAATCTTTAATAATAGGAACTCATCAACAAAGCTTTATGCATTAACGCCTCTAATTATTTTGACTGTAGCTTGAAATTTCCTTCAGATAATTTTAAGATACAAAGAAAAACACGAAATTAGACTACGTCTAACCTGCTGGACAACAATGGTACTTGATACGTTACGTCTTCTTGACGCTACTGTTCTGATCTTATTTTAAGTTCATCAAGAAAACTATTAAATTTCTGAACAATCGTTTAATCTCAATGCTCTCTTTTGTAATCTTCAGTGGCAACTTGCGCCAATTGTAAAGTATCTTGGATTGCACTGATTTAAACCATTCCAATGTTCATATTTATTCCGCTGCATCTGTATCTTCTAATGAAGCGTCGGATTCAAGAATAAATGACACTAAAGGGGTGGACGGATCCTCCACACACTTTCTAACTGCTTCTTTGCATCTGTACAGCTTTTAAAGATACTTTATGAAACATTTTCTATTCATATACGTGTAAAATTCATAACTGTATTACTTTTAGTTGAAGAAAAGAATCTGAGATTATGTCTTAACATTTCATCAACTATCAACCAATTTCAACATTTGAACAAAGGAAGAAGTGACTGGAAGATCACACAGGTACTTGTAGACAGGACCCCCCCCCCCCGCCCCCCCCCCCCCCCCCCGTCTTTTTTCATAAACTATTCTTCTAGTACACATTTACAATGCATTCCATATGAAAAATCCAAAAAATAACGCAGAATTAACGTTTTACTAAAAAAATCATACCCGCGGTATTATAAAATTTTATAATACTGCAGGTATGATTTTTTAAAATTTTTAAAATGAAAAACCACTTTTAAGCTTTAAAATTTCATTCACTTACCTGATACGAAAGTGTGCCATTTTCCTCACAAAGTAGGACAGAGGTTATCCGTTTGCAAATTAGCACGTAACACAAACCGATAATTAAGACAAACAATTTATGAACTTTTTTCTCATGTCTTTCCTGCATATTTCAATATTTAATTCAGAAACACAATTTCCTACAAACACTTGTTTTGCGACACAAACCGCAATTACCATGTCAAGGCACACTCTTTACGAAAAGCATACAAAGTTTCAGCATAGATGAAAAATTAAAACCTATGGATTAATGGAAGATTCGGTCCTGCATTCAAGTTTATAACAATAGGAACAATTAAATTTGGAAACATATGGACGGCATCTAATGGTCGATACGAAGATGAGTTGTTGAATAAAAGGATATCTTTACCACATATATTTGGTCGATTTTTCCATATTAACAAAGAGAGATATATCTTTAATTTTGCGCTGCAACAGAAGATGATAGGAGAGAGAGAGAAATGTGTGTAAAATTATGATTGTGAATGTAATGTTATGGATGTAACATAACTTCTTTGCACTTAAATTTTTATGGTATTTCAAAGAGGGTATATGAAGAGATAAAGAGATTTGATTTTGCACCTGTATAATTTTTTTTTAGCTTTTTTCACTTCAGTTTTAAAATTCATGCCATTTTCTGTCCCCTTTTTTTCAAATAAAGTTAGGAATGAGAATTTAAACCAAGATTATATTTTCCGTTTGGCTAGAAAATATGGACAATTTCTGTTATTTAAGAACATTTATTATGAAAAAGCTTACACATGTACATGTATATCAACAAGACATAAATAGTATAGGTGTTGCTAATGTCAAATAATATTCATATATCAACAAAATCCTATTAATAAAGCAGGTTTAGATGGGATTGTTTGGAGGATAGATTTAGATAAACAAGATAATATTCAAAGAATTTTTAAAAAAAATTAACACTTGCACGTAAATTAATTAAACTAATATTGATTTACATAAAAATGATAAAATACTTTTGATTACATTGTAATCTCATGTGAAATCTGTTTCATCCATCGTGATGGTACTTTTATGTTATATACACATTCCTTTGTACATTTAGCACGCTGATTTGTATAGATTACAAAATCTACTCCCTTCCTTTCATGCAACCCGCTTCCGTTCCATAAGATTGACGAGGAGCGAATCACAGGATCGCAATCTTTGGCAAGGAATAATGCATCCCCCTTTCCCCAGAAAAAATATTGGAGTTGCTTGATATTCACAAATTGATTATATTTCTGCGCATCTTTTGTAGGAAAAAAGAGGATTATGGCCCTTGACGCTCACCTGAGTATTTTATATAGTATTTCCAAATTCTGAGACCTACACCACTTGTGTTTTATACACTAGATCCTGACGTTGCTCTGCTAAAAAAGTCATAATCCAAACAATCTCTTTATCTTTTTATTGTGACAATATTGTAGGTGATTTGGGTAGACGTATATACTCTTTAAAAAATTAGCGTTCAAAACATTTTTTCTCATTTGTAAGTGACGAAAGAAGTGTTTCTGGAGATTATAAACATGTTTTATTTTTTGGATCGAGGGGTGTTCTTATATTTTGATTCTTTGCTGAAAGTATTTATATACACACAATCTCTATAAAATTCAACAACATTGCAATTTTCTTCACGTAATACATGTACCTGGACTTTCAAAAAGACTTTTCTATAGGAAATGAAAGCAGTAAGTCTCTAATTCATTTAGAAGCTTTAAATGGGACATAAAGTGTTTAAATCAATAAATTGATATATCTAAAGGACCATTTTACGCATAAAATGAACCTTTATGAATCTTTACGGACATACTTTCTGTACAGTATCAATTCATCTGTCCTCATGCATTACAATCCATTGCTATAAATTGTCACCCTGGTAGGCGTGGCTTAAGGCGCGCTGTAACAACTGTTTTTATCAAATGTCTTTCAACCAATCGATGTATTGGTATGAGTCCTTAACAATAAAAGAACATCATTGGGCAATGTTACAATTCAGATTACATCATACGCACATACTATAATTGGTCTAGACGATTTACCATCGCTGAATGCAATGTTATTGCGTCTTGGATAATAACTAAGACGGTCGTTGTATTGCAATTTACTGAGATCTGTGCCTGATATCCACTCCATTGTATATTCTAGCACTTTGCCGTCATCAAACACCCAGCGAGTTCCATTCCATCGACCTTGGATGTATGGTTTGTTTGCAGTTGTCTTCTTGCCTTGTTCGAACAAGGAGTCTGGAATAAAATAATTTTCAGCAATAATATATAACACACAAAGTTTAACAAAAGCTCGGGCTTGGAATTATGCAGGTGTTTCAAAAGCGCTTTAGCTGTCAGCATCAGAAGTTCCAGATTCTTCTATTATGAGGAATGAGTGTTAAAACGGGTGTTTAATGTTTCTTTTAACCGTTCAGTTTTAATTAGAAGCGGGTTAATTAATGTAACCCGTAGAAATGTTAACTTTTATATACCTGTGGGAGTTTGTGTTTTAGTTTTTTTTAGTTTTTTTATTTGTGTTTTTTTGTGTTTTTAAAAGAATTCTAAACAATGATTTAAGTTATGAATTATAACATTTTTGGGATAAATCAATGAGCAATACCTTGCTGACAGAGAGTTTACAGGAGGTGACTATATTAAGATTTATGGATTCTCGCCCAGTACAACTGTTCAAATGTTAAATTATAAGAGTATCCAGTTCAAAACTATTAAAACAAAGTCCCCATCCTGAGAATACTACTAACTGTCCAACAAAAGAGTTATCAATGTATTATGCTATATAGTGACCAAAAAACTCTACGTCTGTGTTGCATGGTATACCCATGATGTGCCCAGAATTTCTATGAATGAAACTGAAAAGGTACATGAGCACAAAAATCATCGTGTGTTGTAGGACAGGGATATTTTTTTAAAAAAAATGTTGAATAAGTTTTCCTTATTTTTTAACCAATTAAGATACAGTGTATATACAGTAAAAAGTAAAATTACAATAAAATCATCATACTCAGATCAACATTCATTAAAGGAAAAAAGATATCTATCATTATTATGACTTTACACATTAAAGTTTTCAAAAGGACTCCTTCTTCCTTTGATCGGATAGCAATGATATCGGAATTTCTGCGGGAACACTCTTTACGGCCGTCAAATACACTGGAATAACCGACAAAGGTGAAACAAACGTTTACTCTCCTGGCCTCATTAAAGCCATCTTGGCATCTCCCTGTTGAAGAAATCAGATTTTTTTCTAATTAAATGCTTATTTTTACAATGCTATACATTGTATGCCCATAACATTCTAATGATTTGTTATTTTTGGTGATTAACTTTTCAATATTGTCGTTGTGTGTATATGTAACAACATTCCTGCATATTTTAGTTCAACATATTACCAAGATCTTTCTTTTTTAATTTTTAATTGCAATGAATATTTACAAATGAATAAGCTCTATTCAAACGGATAGAATTTCATACGCTTTAAATTTTGTTATGAATTTAAAATATTCATTTTTTTAAAAAATAAAATTTATATCTAATAAGTAAACATTGGATACCAGGGAATACTTGTTAAATGGTTAATCCTTCTTTTAATTCCCTTATGAAATTTGTTTTGAAATTGATTTTTTTATTTGAAATTATTATGGAATTATATCGATTTCTAATAATCTGATTCACACACCTCTATTTAATGTGAGATCACGAGGTGTTTGGAATATAAAGTAACTTGAAAAAAATGTCCATTGACTGATATCCATTCACTAAATGTTAAAAACGTTTCGAATACATGTATCTTCATTTTCTAGAATTCTTACCTCCAGTCCTAATAAAGTAATTCCATCCAGGAACTCCGAAAGATTTTAAAGTGCTGTAATGTATTGTTTTGAACAGAACACATTCGTTTGTGTTAGGGTTATGTTGAAAAGAGAGACATGTATTTGAAATTTCACATTGAACTGCACAGTCCTCTAAATTGCCAGCCGAAGAATCGAGAGTGTGTTCATTATTAAACTTCAAATTCGAAAAGTTGTTCATCTTCACAAAATGCAGTTGTTGGTTGCAAAGACTATAGGTAATCATAAAGAAGAATTTTACTCCAAAGACTTGTAGAAAGATTCCAAAGACCATGTTTGATTTTTACTTCTATAGATTGAAAGTTATAAATTAAGAATGGATTACAATGATTTTAGGAAACCTTATATAAACAATTGACGTTTTTAAAATAATTGACCTGATTAACAATTTTCAGATCTTATGATTAATACTAACTAAAGTAAACAAATAGATATTGGTTTTCACAGAAAAGCAATTAGCTTTTAAAGGTCAATCTCTAAAACCCTTAAACTTTGATTAAAATGAAAACTTCGAATAGAATTCTGTTATCTGTCAGAGTTTCCCTAAATGCCAGCAACATATCAAATACACAATTTAAAACTTACGCAATTTATTTTCATTCTACAAGTCACAGTACATGTCATCAATGTAGGCCTCACACCCTCGGAAGTCTTGAAGTACGTGGATCATTATTTGGAATGTAGTTTATACAAGCCAAAAGGCTTTGATTTGTACTGGTAAAACCTATCTAGTTTCACACAGACCGTTTTTTTTTTTTTATTTATTTGTCATTGCAGTTATCGATCCTGGGAATGAGCGAATCTTAGTGACAGAATTTACTTTTCTAATGTCGTAAACAATCCGTTGGTACGTCTGGTTTTGGTACCAGAATACTAAATTAATTAACAACAACGAATTTGACTTTACACAAGACTGTGTGTGTCCAGTATGTACTGCACATCTTTTCTTACACACTGAAGGTTTTTGGGATGCAAAGTATAAAAATGCTGCTTGATAGGCAGAGAGCCGCCCACTATTACATCATGACAAACAGCAAACTTTAAAAAAAAACTTTTTGAAAGATACTAAAGCAGCAGAGGGTTAATTGTTCTCGTGAATATTCCAATGTCTAATTTTTGCATCATTTTGCAAGGTTTAGAGAATCTTCTAACAGACACTTTGATTATAGTTTTTTCACCAATTTCTACAGTTTATGTACATTTCAGGAAAAATCTCCAAGATCTTTGTCAAAGTAGTTTACAAGATTTCGGTTTTTTCTTTCAAAATACTCTTAAGACATGTTTATGTGACAAACACGTCTCTCTTTGGGTCAACCAAGTGTCTAAGCTGCACACACTAACAAAAAATTCTATAGTTAACTATAGTTTACTATAGTTAATTATAGTTAACTATAGTAAATCAAAGTGTCAAAGTGATCATTATAGTAACTCAGTTTTCAAAGTGATCACTATTGTGTCAAAGTGATCACTATAGTAAATCAAAATTTTCAAAGTGTTCACTATAGTGTCATAGTTATCACTATAGTAATTCAAAGTTATCACTATAGTAAATCAAAGTTTTCACCATAGTAAATCAAAGTTTTCATAGTGATCACTATAGTAAATCAATGTTTTCATAGATATCACTTTAGTAAATCAAAGTGTCAAAGTTATCACTATAGTAAATCAAAGTTTTCATAGTGTCAAAGTTATCACTAGTTAACTATAGTTAACTATAGTAAACTATAGTTAACTATAGTATTTTTTTGTTAGGGCAGTTTACATATTTTATCTTGCTTTCAGTTTCATAAGAACCTACAAACCGACCTATAAACTTAACGATAACCAGGAACGGTAAAAATTCAAGAAACTTATTACGCAGCTTTAAAACTCTGGTCCTCTCAGCTTTGTCATACCAAATATTTATTTTTGCTTCAGAACTTTTGTTTTTTTTTTTAACTAATTTGCAAACATTGTAAAGTCTTTTTTGACACATATTTTAAAAGATTGTGATCACAAGTAAACTACATTTTCGTCATCATTATCAAAGGAACTCTGACCGTATGACCAATATTGCAAAGAGCAATTAAGAGGGACTCACTCTTGAACAGCAAATACCACAAGGTGAACCCCTTCATCCGAGTCTTTTCCATACTGGTAACAATATGTTTGCAGAATCGTTTTAAGAGTCTGATAACGCCTTCAAGCTCCTCCTGTGACTCAGAATGGCAAGCAACGCATACACATGCTTAAAACCTAATTCATACATGACCTGTTGGAACAACTCCGACATAAGATTCGAACCTTGATCATAATGAATGATCTTAGGTGCTCCTAAAAAATAAAAACAGGCAAGGGCCTTCACTACATGGTACGTGCCTTGATATTCTTAAGAAGTTCTGGTACAGCTTCACGGAATCGAGATCATGTAGAGGGTGTCCTTGCCATGGTTTAATTGTGACTTACACCCATCATACTCACAATTTTTTGGTGGAAACTCCTTCCGTCTGTCACATTTTCTTCTTCATGCTATTCCTCTTACAATTTAAGCAGTAACCAGTTAATCTTTAAAAATATATAGGTGGTGTTTTGTAGATGTGCAATAAGGTTTCAGAGTGTTTATTCTCATTCTGGGGACCAAACGGGAGTTGAAAAACGATGTTTTTTTCTACAAAAAACCTGGTTCCCAAAACTCCTCTTACATTTTACGCAGTAGCCATATAATACTTTGCAAGATGATTGGTGGTGTCCTGTAGATAAGCAATAAGGTTTCGGAATTTTTATTTTCAGCCTGGATGTCAAACTGGGATCGTGAACAACATTTTTTACAGAAATCTGATTTCCAGATTTCCTCATACATTTAACCTAGCAACCTAATCATCCTTTGGAAGGTAATTGGTGGTGTCCTTTTCATGTGCGTTAAGGTTTCAGAGTTTTCATTTTCACCCTGGGAGCCAAATACGTGTCGAAAATCGACGACTTTTTCATTGTACAGAACTCTCGTTCCCAGAAATCTTCTTACATTTTATGCAGTAGCAATTTCATATTTTGTAAGAAAGATGATTTGGGGTGTCCTGCAGATGTGCAAGAAAGTTTTGGAATTTTCACCATGGGGACCAATTGGGGGTCGAAAAATGTCGTTTCACTTTTCAAAAACCTAGTTTCCAGAACTTTTCACACATTTTACACTGTTATCATCTCATCTTTCGCTAGGTGATTGAGGCTGTTCTGTGTAATAAGGTTCTAGAATATTAATTCCACCCTGGAGGCCAAATGGGCGTCAAAAAGTTTTTCGTTTTACAAAAAAAAAAATGGTTCACAGAACTTCTCATACATTTTACGAAGTAGCCAAATCATCTTTTGCAAGATGAGTTGAGGTGTCTTACAAATGTGCAGTAAGGTTTCGGAATTATTATTTTCACCCTTGGGGCCAAATGGGAGAAAAAAAACGTTTTTAAGTTCCAATTAGGGCAAAATTTTGTTCTCTTTTCAGAAATCATTTTTTCTGAGATTTCCTCTTTTAAAATCAGAATTTACTTCATTACAATCTAATTTCAGACCGTTAATAAATTTATTAATTGAAATACTAATAAAATACGGCCATGGTCATATGCTTACCTGTGCATTTTATGCTGAGTGATGATACATGCATACATATTTTATGTAAATCATAGAATGACTTTTGTGGCTTCTTCGCTACCCAGGTTCAAAGAAACTAGCGTTAATTTAGAGGCAAACACTTCTGTACGGGTATTACTGTCTCACGATAGCATCTAGTTGTAAATGATCTCATCTAACTTTTAGACTATTCCTCAATTTAAATTTGTATGATATTTTTGTAAATTGTACTCTCTATAATATTCTTGTTTTTACAATTTTTAGGCATTTTTTGGACATTATTTATTAGGTTTGTGTTTTAGTAAAATAGACTGAAGACTTTGTGTTTACCTCCGACTTGTATATAGATTTGTACATACTTATTGTTTTATATATATATATATATATATATATATATATATATATATATATATATATATATATATATATATATATATATATATATATATATATATATACTTTAACGGCGCTATTTATAAACAATTTTATACACTCCTCAGTATGATACTGTAATTCAATTTCAGAACATTGATCTATCATGACCCCTTCAAAAGCTTATAGTTTGGAATCAGTTTTGCCAAAGAAATCCTGCATTTATATGATACATCTGGGGTTTTTTTTAATATAATGCAAAAAGTGTATTTTTTTCTACCAAGATGTTTAAATTATGTACGCATGTTTATTCAAAAAAGTTTTCTAAATACCAAACTTAACAAAAGGCCCATGGGCCACATCGCTCACCTGAACACACTGGGTAGGAAGAAAGGAAAATCAGTTCAGTATTGAAAAGTTTTAAAGGGGGGGACTTAAATTTACACTACCTCAGGATGCTTCTCTATCAATATTACTAATCATGGCTTTGTTGTTCTTAAACAGAAGAATTTTAAAGATTTTTTCCTATGTATTCCTATGTAAAACTCTGTTGCTCATTGTGGCCCCACCCTACCCACCGTAAATTTGAACAAATTTGAATCTACACTACCTGAGGATGCTTCTATAAAAATATGACTATTCAAGGCTTTACTGTTCTTGAGCAGAAGATTTTTTTCAAGATGATTCCTATATATTCTGATGCAAAACTTTGACCCTTTGTTATGCCCCTAACCCCTGGGGGGCATCATTTGAATAAAACTTGATTCTACATACCTAACGTTGCTTTTGTATAAATATGACTAATAATGGCTTACTTTTTCTTGAGAAGAAGATTTCAAAGGTATTTCCTATGTAACGTGTATGATCAGGTTCTTACAAGGAATATATATTTTTTCCTTTCACTCTGTCTGCGTTAATGATTGGAATGATTATTAAGATTGCTCTGTCTGAGAGTATATCAAACAGTACTTCTTTCCTCGTATCTAGGGATGGAGACTGTGTAACGTACTACTTGCAATGGAGATAAGAACCAGTTATCTCAATCTTCTTTAGATGTACTACACCCAGAGCTTTACATCAATTCCCTAGGATACTTGCCACTGGTGTTTATAACTTTTACACTTTTACTTTGCTTTAACCCTTAAGGTTTTCCATCCTCTATCCTTAAATGTCCATCACATACATAATACTCTGATATTAATCAAAGCGTTTTTAAGTAGAAAAGGATTTACCAAGAGAAAGTTTTAAAAATGTAATTAACTAGGCAGAAAGTACTTAACAAAGATTGCATTGAAGTCTATGGAGAAATTTTTAAAAAATAAAAATTCAAATAATAAAAATATCATTAAAACACATAAGAAATAGAATTACAATTGAAAACAATTTTTTTTACCTGATAAGTTTTTTTTTTTTTTTTAATTGATTTTTAATTAATTAAAAACAGAGGGAGATAACTCTTACCAAAATTCAAGGTCATAAATTAGGACACATCCCAACCTTACATGCTAACAGTAATAAATGGGAATTATGTCTAAATATACTGAGTATTCAACACCTACAAATCTGTTATGTATTCAGTTTCATTGAATCTTTAACCGTTCACGGTAGCTCAGTCGGTAGAGCGCTCGCTTCGTGATCGGGAGGTCGTGAGTTCGAATCTCGGCCGCGACTGACCTAAGTCGATAAAAAATGGGTAGCAACTGTTCCTTCGCCATGCGCTCGGCACTTTGAAGTGAAAGTTGCGGGTCCTTCGGATGAGACCTTAAAAACCGAGGCCCCGTGTCACGGCAGGCGTTAGCACGATAAAGATCCCTCACTGCTCAATGGCCCTGAGTGCCGAGTAAAGGTCAAAATTTGAAGCCCTTCACTGGTATATGGTGACGTCTCTATATGAGTGAAAAATTCTCGAATGGGACGTAAAACAACATACAATCAATCAATCAATCATTGAATCTTTTGCAATAAGAATGGAATACCTTAACTTCTTTATTGCTGATTCATCATCATGTTCAGCTACCTTCTAAATGCCTGACTTTCCCAAAGCTTTGCCTTATATACCCTTAGGCTAGTCAACTCCAACGGATGTCAGGTCATTCCTTTATTTGAAGACTTCAATGCATTTTACTCAAACACCCTTTAACCATTACACCTCTATATTCTAATGTAAACCTTGACCCACTGTTATGGCCCCGCCCTACCTCCAGGGGTCATGATTTGAACAAACTTGAATTTACACTACCTGAGGATACTTCTGTATTCATATGTCTAATAATGGCTTAGCTGTTCTTGAGAAGATTTTTAAAGATATTTCCTATACATTCCTACGGTAAACTTTGACCCCCTGTTGTGGCCCTGTCCTACCCCCAGGATCATGATTGGAACAATTTGAATCTACAGTACCTTAGGATACTTCTATTATAATATGACTAATCATGGATTTGCTGTTCTCGAGAAAAAGATTTTTAAAGATATTTCCTATATATTCCTATGGTAAACTTTGACCACCTGTAGTGGCTGCCCTACCCCAAGGGTCATGATCGGAACAAACTTGAATCTACACTACCTGGGGATACTTCTATTATAATATGACTAATTATGGCTTTGTTGTTCTCGAGAAAAGGATTTTTAAAGATTTTTCCTATATGAAATTCCGACCCCCTCTTGTGGCCCCGCCCTTCCTCCGGGGGTTATGATATGAACAAATTTAAATCTAGAGTATGTAATGAAGCTTTCACATAAGTTTCATCTTCTCTTGTCCAGTTGTTCTAGAGAAGAATATTTTTAAAAGATGCCACAAATTTTTCAAAAATTCTTAATTATCTCCCTTGAAAGAGGGCTAGGCACTTCCTGTGAAACTTAAATCCCCTTCTCCCAAGGATGCTTTGTGGCAAGTTTGGTTGAAATTGGCCAAGTGGTTCTTGAGAAGAAGTCGAAAATATGAAAAGTTTACAGACGACGGACGACACTGACGACAGACGGACGCCGGACACTCTTTGATCAGAAAAGCTCACTTCGGCTCAGGTGAGCTAGAAATGAAACTGAAAAGCTATTTACTGATGGAAAAAGTTTTGATAAGTATTCTAGAGTGAGAGCAGGGTACAATTAACCTAATGTTATTGTAGATCGAACATCAAGTGTAACAGATCCAGTAATTAAATCTGAATTTCAAATAAATTCTATGTAGGGAAACATCAGTGATGCCTAGCTCCAAGCCCTGCAAATAAACCTAATCAACAAGTACATGTTTTGGAACACCAGGACTGAACTTTGAATTCTAAACCCCGAAAGTGTCGGAACAAAACGAAATCAAAGCTTTCCTCTTCTGACTCCCGCACAAGCATGTTGCTGGGATTTGTATTGGTCATTTTTACTCTCAAGTTTAAAATCCTTCACTAATTCGGAACTTTAATCTTACAACAACTATATGAAAGAAGCGACCCTATGCCAAGGGAACCTTCTAAGGCCTCCGACCTTGGATCGAGGACCTCTGGAAAGAGAGGAAAATATGAGACTTTTAAAAGTGGATGGGAACATGAATGCTGATAAATATATGGAAATATTAGATGACAATTAATTGATTGATTGATTGATTGTATGTTTTTTACGTCCCATTCGAGAATTTTTCACTCATATAGAGACGTCACCTTATACCGGTGAAGGGCTTCAAATTTTGACCTTTACTCGGCACTCAAGGCCATTGAGCAGTGAGGGATCTTTATCATGCCAACGCCTGCCGTGACACGGGGCCTCGGTTTTTAAGGTCTCATCCGAAGGACCCGCAACTTTCACTTCAAAGTGCCGAGCGCATGGCGAAGGAACAGTTACTACCCACTTTTTGTCGACTTAGGTCAGTCGCGGCCGAGATTCGAACAGATGACAATTAAAGAGATTGCGTTCAAAGCCTTTTTTCTCACTTCCAAACACCCCTGGCCTTGAACCTTTGGCCAAATGTCATGCACTACGTAATATTGATATGTTCATTTGAAGTTATGCAAAAATGTATGATTCTTGTCAAGAATAATTTCCTAGTTATAATGATTTTTTTAACTACTACAGTTCTACATACCGTTATGTTGCAGGGTCATGGTCTTGCTTCGTAATTGAAAAACAAAACTGGTTCGTTCCCTGACAGTATTTTAATTATGGATATCAAAAAATTGCAAAATAGAGAAATACATGTACTCTCTCAACACACATAAAGGCAATAGACATAGACAAAACACAAAACTAAAGACGTTAAACATTCATTAAACGTTTTGATATTTCAAGACTGCAGGTAAAATTAGCTAATAATCAATGAATTACAAGTTTGATGTACTATATTTTACCAAGTATCTGGTATAAAAATATAAAAACAAACTGTAGAAATCGATTGAATCGATCTAAGGTTCAATCGATCTAAGGTCAACAAATAGACAATCTGCTGCTACCGTAAAGGTACAAGGCTTGGATGGTGTATATGGGGGGTTTCTTACTTTATCTAGAGTACGAGTATGTAAAACATGCATATTAATTAGAACAGAGTGAAATCCACTGGTCCTTGGTAGATCGCTGATCAGTCAAACGTATAGCAGCACCAAATATAAAAATTCACCTGTACAAAGCACTAGTACATAGCTCTTACATACCTGGAAAACTGGTTATATTTAATTGGCTGTTCCAGCCAATGGGAATTCTGAACTTAAATTCCGCAAAACATAAATGTCTTTTTAATTTAAATTACAACTGTGACATTTATCAAACTCATATCCTTGGACCTGGTTTTCATGATGAGTTTGAGATTTTACAATTTCCATAAAGATCTTATCGTTCGTTTTAATCCTTTTAATCATGCAATAAGTGTGCCTTCTTGCTGTTATGAAGAATGTAATTTAAAATATCTTTTTTTAAAAAATATGCCACCTATCCTCCATTCCTCTATGTCTGAAGCATATGCACAAGTCTCATAAATTGTGGGATATCTAATCCCTACATGTAGCCTTTCTATTTTGAACAACACACTTGCGTGTAGATGTAATTGAACATGTATTTATACAGTGATGCCCTGCCGATTTGAAGCGCATTCGATTTTCATTTATTCTCTTTAGAACTTTGTATAATTATGGCTACAGCTCTCTTTATAAAAGATAAGCCTGTACAAGCACATTTTACTAGGGATGGCATGGAATATTCATTCGATGGGTTGATATTCGAATATGAATTTAAGATTCGAATAATCGGTGTTTTTCAGATTTCATAAAAAGAAGTACTGTGATTATTAAATATTGATTAGAGCAGTGCGGGAATTATCCCTCTTTAATTTACTAGCGATCAATTCTGATCGCCTGATTTCTTTCACTACTTTCTTATCTTATAGAATTACGAAATTTCATGGATTTTGTTTTGAGTAAGGTGTTAAAAAATTGTACAATAATGCTTTATGTATAATACAAAACGTACGTTCATAGTTTTTATCACTTAAATACGATCGGGAGAATCATTGTTCATGATAATCTTGCGCACATTTTTATCTAATCCCTATCAAAAAATCACTATAGTTAACTATAGGCTACGAAAGAAAACTAAAGTTGACTATAGTATATACTCAGATATATAAGATACTTTTCTTTTATACTTTGCTTTGTTTTGCTATGATAATATTGAAATTTAATATGGGAATTTAAATCAGTAAGAAACTTTAATTTTTTAAAGATATGAAACCATTAACAGTTTTATAATTGAAATTAATGAAATGTAACAAATGTGAATTTCAAGAATAAAAATTGATTTACTATATAAATTCTGTGATACTTTGGGTTACTAAAGTAAAAATTTTGATTTTATGATTTACGATGGTTCTTTGAGTAACGAAAAAACTAATGTTCTTTGAGTAACGATGGTAAAAACTTTGTTTTAGTGTAAGCTACGATAGTAAAAACTGAGTCTTTGAGTTTCGATAGTAAATTAAAAACTTTCATTCTTTGAGTTACGATAGTAAATACTTTTATTTTTGAGTTACGATAGTAAAAACTTTTATTCTATGAATTACGATAGTAAAACTTTGATTCTTTGAGTTACGATAGTATAACTTTGATTCTTTCAGTAACGATAGTAAAATACTTTGGTGTTTTGAATTACTTAAGTAAATGAAGTTGACATTAAAAAGATGCTTGAGTTTCTGATAGACAATATCTATGCTGTTTTTTGGAGACCAGGTCTTCCAACAATCTATTGGAATTTCCATGGGTACCAATTGCGCCCCGTTATTATCAGACCTTTTTTATGTATTCATATGAAGCAAAATTTGTCCAAAATCTTATACGTGATAAGAAGAAAACACTTGCTGTGGCCTTCAACGCGACATTTAGATATATCGACGATGTATTGTCAATTAACAAATATTCCATTCTTATGTCGATACGATATATCCCGTTGGGCTTGAGATAAAAGATACTACAGAGTCTGACACATCTGTTTCATATTTGGATATTTTACTTGAAAAAGACGTTCATGGTTATCTAACAACCAAGCTTTATGATATACTTGATGACTTTAACTTTTCAAACTTCAACTTCCCTTCGTTATGCAGAAATATACCTTCATCACCTGCATACGGGGTTTATATCTCTCAGTTAATTCGATACGCTAGAGCATGCTCTACGTATTGCAATTTCTAAAACGAGGTAAATTATTGACAAACAAGTTGATGAAACAAGAATATCAGCAGTCTCGTTTAAAGTCATCATTTCGTAAGTTCTATGGTCGATACAATGACCTTGTCAGCAAATACAATTTATCATTGAGTCAAATGCTGACTGACGTTTTTCATACTAATTGTAAGGCCATTATTTACACATTGAATTGTCGACGGTTTTTTCCGTTATTTCCCGATCATGACAAGGAGCACACGGCGGGTGTGACCGGTCGGCAGGGGATGCTCACTCCTCCATGGCACCTGATCCCACCTCTGATGTTTTGGAGGTCGGTGTTTGTTCTGCACCTATTTTCTGATGTTTAATGGACTTTTGAGCTTGAATACTGTTCGTTATCTCCATATATTTCACTTTACTATGGTAAATGATATAACTTACCACAGTAAACTATCTATAGTTTACCAAAGTATTTTTGTTAGGATTAGCTTTCCAGGACTAAAACCAATTTTTGAAGTTTGCATTAAATGTATAGCACTCTGTAACAACTTTTATTATTAAATGTCTCTCAACTAATCAGACTCGATAAATAGGCATGGAAATTTGACAATAAAGAATTTTACAACTTAATATATATCATACGTACAAAATATTGGTCTCGACGATTTGCAATTGCTGAATGCAATCTTATTGTGTCTTGGATAATAACTAAGACAGTCTCCATATTCTAGTTTACTGAGGTCTGTGTTTGTTGACCACTTCATTGTATATTCTAGCGGTTTGCCATCATCCAATAGCCAGTGAGTTCCATTCCATATACCCTGGATGTATGGCTTGTTTGCATTCGACTTGTTGATTTCGTCAAACAAAGAAACTGGAGTAAAACAAAAACAATGTTCAGCAATAGAATATGTAACACACGGATGTAAACTAAAGCACGGCTTTGAATTAAGCTGATGTTTAAAGAGCTATAGATGTCAACATAAATATTGCAGCTCATAATATAGTGAGGATTGGGTTTAAACGGGTGTTTTATACTTACATGTGATGTAAACGGAATTTATGAAATAATAAATGTACACTGTTATTTAAGTGAAATGAAGGGAAAGGCAGCTATTGGAATGTTAATTTTTTTTTTTCAGCGAGAATTTTTAACGTCTTACGTTTCCAAACGATGACTTAAATGATTAATTTAAACATTAAAAATTTCTGATATGAATTAATGAGCGATACCATATGTGAAAGAGATATTTCATAGAAGACTTATTAAAATTACACACTATCTTAGGTGCGCTTTTTAGTAACAAAAAGTTTGTGCGTCTAAATTTTATACCAATGTTTTGTTTTGTTTTTTAAATAATTGCGATGTCTACTATCAAAAGTAAAATTATAATTAAATTATTATATTCAGATGAACATTACCTAAAAAAGAAAGAGATATATCCGTATTTTTTATCATCATCAACATAGTTATTACTTTTTTATTTATTTATTTATTATTTTACACATTAAAGTTTCCAAAAGATCCCCCTCTTCCATAGACCTGATAGCTATGATACTGGAATTTCTGCGCGAACACTCTCTACGACCGTCAAATACGCTGTAATATCCAATAAAAGTGAAGCAAAGGTTTATTATCCTGGCCTCACTGAATCTTTCCTGACATTTCCCTGTAACAGAAATAAAATGATTTAACTATGGATAAATTCACAATGTTGTATATTGTTTACGCTCATTTTTAAAGAGGCATATACATAGATTTGAATATCTTTTAAAATTTGCGATAGAATTTCATGACTTACATGTTGCAAGAGTGATACTTTTCATATCTGAAAAATTTCAAAACTACTTGATCTTATGCATTCTTTGAGCTTACGATATTTCTCAAATAAATGGAGGAATTTACATGTAACTTGAAAACAAATCAACAATGCAAGTGTCTATGCCCCTTTAATTTCATTCTGAAAACTTCGGAATCAATTGTTAAAAATAAATCAAATTGCAAAGTATGGAATTTTTATCGTTAATTTGTAAATCCCTTCAACCTAGTAAAGTGTGTTTTAATTATCAAAATTGATTTTATTATTTGAATTATGAATGATTTATTAGATCTCTAATATTCACAAATTCTGAACACACATTTATTTGATATGAAGATATCACATGATGTCACAATGTACAGTGTATTGGATAGTATGTGATATGAAAAAAAATATCAAATGACATATACTTTAACTAAAAGTTTTACACGTTCTAATTGTCTTTATTTTCTAGAATTCTTACCACCAGTCCTAATAAAGTAATTCCATCCAGGAACTCCAGGACCTATAGATTTTAAAGTGCTGTAATGTATTGTTTTGAACAGAACACATTCGTTTGTGTTAGGATTATGGTTAAAAGAGAGACATGTATTTGTAATTTCACATTGAACTGCACAATCCTCTAAATTGCCAGACGAAGGGTCGAGAGTTTGTTCATTATTAAACTCCAAATTCGAAAGGTTGTTGATCCTGATAAATAACAATTGTTGGTTGCAAAAAACATATTCCATCATAAAAAGAATTTTGATTCCAACGACATGGATAGAAAAATCAAATACCATGCTGAAAATTATGAAATATGAATAGATTATAATGTTTTTGAGGAACAATTATAAACTTTTTTAAAATAATGTTTCAGGGTTGATAATTTTTCAGGTGTTTTATATGGTTCAAAATAATACTAAGTAAATAATGGATATTGGTTTTCATATAAATGCAATTAGCTTTTAAGCATCAATATGTTTAAACCTCAACTTTCAGTGAAATGTAAACTTTGCATAGAATGTTGTTATGAGGTCGAAAATTTTCAAATGCTAGCAAAAAATCAATTACATAAATTAAAACATTTACATCGAAATGTATCAGTGAGAATATACTAAGTCTCGCCTTAAAGTGTCTGCTGTTGGTTTCACTGCTGACTTCAACGAAGGAGGGATACATGAAATAATAAAAACATGTAAAAATAATACTTTTGTATTTATACTAAAGTGTAATCATCTTTAAAAAGTTCCAAAGAATTACTTGCTGTTATCTAGATGCTCACGCAAATGTTGCCTCGTCGGCTTGGCGTAGTGGTTAGAGCGTTTGCTCTAGAGTAACAGAGTATGGAGTTGATCAGCTTTGAATCTCAGTGCGGGACGTGCAGACTGCAGAATGGGATCGTATAAACCGAGGTCCCATATCGTAGTGTTGCTGGCACGAAAAAGATCCCTAACTGCTCAAACGTCCTAAGTTCCCAGTATAGGTCTAAATTTTCAGCCCTCCATTGGCAAGTGGTGGCGTCTCAATATTAGTGAAAAATCTCAAAGGGACGTTAAGCATACAAACAAACAAACGTTGCATCTGCATATCTGGGTAACCTAGTCATTATACTAATTCTGTTATATTGAGCAGCATAACACTCAGGTGACTATCCAAGCCAATGAGTTATCGTTTTCCAGCACCTAATAAAGGTCCCCAGAATATTAAAAACAATTCTGAATCTATTTAACATCTTCAGAACACCGCCAATCATATTCCAAAATTTAATTTTGCTACTGTGTAAAATGTGAGGAGTTCTGGGAAGAAAGTATTCGTTGAAAAACGTTATTTTCTTTATCCGTAACTGGCAGCCAGGATGCAGAATGAAAATTCTAAAACCTTATTGTACATGAAAAATGTGACGATAACGAACAGAGATCGATCTAAAAAAATCTACAAACAATACAAATCTATGACAGGGCATAAAACATGGACCTCCGGACATCTTAAGGACACCACCAATAATATTTTGAAAGATGATTTCGCTACTGCTTCAGAAAATAACGGATGGACAGTCAATCAAGGATAACGGTAATTTTTTCCTGGCTTCATTAGCGCTACACTAATTAATTCTAGTCTCTAATGTTTTCCAAAATAGACTTTATTTTAGTTTAAATTAAGTTGGATCTGTTATAATGACCTTGTTAGCAAATATAATCTATCATTGGGTAGTATTTCGACAGAAGTATTTCATACCAATTGTTAGACCTTTGTTTTTATACTAAATTTTACTACAGATTATTCTATCTGATCAATACATAGAGCTAGCTCATGGCGGGTATGACAGGGCGACAAGAGATGCTTACTCCTCCTAATCACCTGATCCCATCTCTGGAATTTCCGGGGGTCCGTCTTTTATGCTCTCTTCACAGTTTTGAATTGCTTGTAGGGTTTGTTTTTTTTTAGATCGGTCACCGTTCGTTGTCTTCACTTTTTTTTCTAATACAGGAGTTTGACGTACTGGACATGTATGAGGCGCTTCCTTGTTGTTAGTCAAAGGCTTACCTGGTGGTAAAGTTACAGCAAATTCGACAGTTTCTGTGAGAGTCATGGGAACGTCGCGTCTGATAATGAAGACAACGATTTGTTGAACTTGGGCGCAGTGGCTTATTCTTTATACAATGTAGGCAAAAGGGCTGTAGTTTAAACAACATTTGTCAAGGAAAATAACTGAAATTGAATTATACATGACCGTATGTTTATTTGATTGAAAGCGGGAAAAGTTTACTTTAAATCAAAACGCTTAATGCATTTGTACAGGGAAAAAATCCTTTTTTTTCATGGGGAACAACAGAGCCATGTTAATCGTAATGATATTGAAGCATCCCAATATGTGGAATCTGGTTTAATAATAATATCATAACCTTTTGAGAGTATGTGGGGCCAACAATATGTGTTCATTTTTATTGGAATAAAGATTTATATATATATATATATATATATATATATATATATATATATATATATATATATATATATATATATTAAATAATTTGCATTAATTTGCTTTTCTGAAAAAAAAAACAGCAGGGCGAAGGTGACTCTGGTCAAGTGCTGTGGCATCAGGACTTCTTGTTTTATTATAACAAAGACTTTACATTTTAATTTTTCCAAAGAACCCTCTTCCACGTTTGACTTGATTGTGGAATTTCTGCGCAAACATTCTTTACACACGTCCAAAACGTTGTAATAACCCATATAAGTAAAACATAACTGAGTAAAACAAAGGTTTACCATTCTGGCCCTACTAAATCCATCTTGACATATCTCTTTATAAGAAAATGAATATTTTCATTAACTTTATCGATAAACTCACACTATATGTATGCATTTTTGAAAGGCTATATTTAATTCATATTTGAAGGAAATCCTCAAAGGATCAAATCTAAATATCATTGGAATTATTTTTGGAAGTTTATATTTTTAAATGTTATCATTGAAAATAACAATATCCGTGCATGTTTTTCAACATTACATATTCTCTTTTCTTAATTGCGACTGAAATTTAAAAAATGAGATAAAGCCCTGATTAAGAAACGTCAGATATTCTTTTATCACATGTTTCTCCAATGTTGATGGATAAATCTTCTTTCATTTTCCTGCCGGTTGCTTTATATCACATAAAAATGTAATCAATGGTATATTATTGCTTAATTCATTTAGGGAAGTATGTTAAAAAAGAATTTATTTCATTAAATACGGCAATTCACCTCATTTTCGCGATACCCTATTTTTTGCAAGATAATTATTCTGAAATTATAAGCGTGACAAAATTTTCACGAATTTTTCTTAACTGTTACATGTATCTATGTTATATATGATTTTAAATAATAAAAATATACGCGAGAATAAATTTTTGCAAGCAGAAAGCCTCGTGTAATGAAGCAAAAATAAAGTACTCGTGAATAAAAAATGATTTACAGTATAAAGATTTCTATCATGATATCCAATATTTACATCTTCCAACTCCTCTAGATATATTTGATAACAAAATATCATTTATTGTCGGACTCATAGAGTGGGGGCGGAAGGTGGGGGTGGGGGTTGACTCCAATGGCAGATTCCCAAACTGTAAAGGGTACATGTGTTATGAAATGCTCCACAGAACTCTTTCATCCAGTCCTAACTCCATCCAGAATATCATATAGAGTTTTATCAGCTGTAATGTACTGTTTGATACAGAATACATTTGCTATTGCTATTACAATATTGAAAAAAAGAGAGAGAAACATGCTTTTGCAATTTCACAAATGCACTGTCTTGTAGATTGCCAGGTGAAAACTCGAGATCATTGTCGAATTTTAGATTCGAAAAGTTGCTGATTTCCTCACAAAAAGATTTTCTTCTTGCATAAACCATGTGCTATTTTAAAAAAAAAAGAATCTTTAATCCAACGGTTTTTACAGATACCAAACAACATGTTGAATTCTTACCTTTATAGGAAGAAAGGTCTTTAATTATGTGCTCGAGGAACTATTAACAATTAACGTACATGTGGATAATGCTTCATGGACCACAAATTCAGTTCTTCTAATAGTTAATACTAAGAAACAAATGAATAATGGTTTTCGTGCGATTGCTTTTTAGCATTAATCTGTTAAAACTTAATTTATCTTTGATCAGAATTTCATTCAAAATTTAATCTCTTTATTGAATTTGATGCAAGCCGACATTTTCAATTTTCTACTATTTTTTTTTCTAACAGAAGGAATTTGTTTACTTTTACCTTTTGAAATAGACATGATACCGAGAAACAGAATCATTATAGTATATGAACTGAATACTATTTTTTATGTTAGCATGCGTCACAAATACCGATATGATATCTTTTGAACCAGAAATGAACCCTTATGGAAATTTATCATTTCTACGTCAATGATAAATAAGAAAAAAAACAAATGATATTACTTTTTTGCATTAATTTTAATTATAAACATTTATTTGCCCTATCAAAAAGAGGGAATGTAGAGTTTTTAAAAAATTACATTGTATCATTGGTCCAGACGTTCTGAAGGAGAAAATATCAAAATTTACAGACAATGGAAGGGCAGTTTCTGGGCACAATTCGATCAAACTCGTTTTATGCTCGAATGTGATTAATCTGTTGGAGAATGTCGTACTTCAGTACTTAGACACATTGAAAATAAACACTGTGAAATCGCTTATTATACCCGCTTGAAAAGGGAGTATAGCGATGGGGGTATCTGTCCGTCCTTCTGTCTGTCCGTCCGTCTGCCTGTACGTCCGTACGTTACGCTTTTGGGTACCCATCTCTTATCCGCAACTCCTTTTATACCACTGAATGAAATTTAAAGGAACTTTCACAGAATCTTTGTCACGTAGTGTCATTGTGAACCTCCTATTTTACTTTTCGATCGGACACTTATTTCGGGTTTCAAGTAGCAAAACATAGACACTGCCATTCTTTATATAATATCGAGGGGTACCCATCTCTTAACTGCAACTCGTCCTTTACCGCTGAATAAAATTTAATGATACTCTCACAGAATCTATATTACATAGTACCATGGTGCAACTCCTATATTACTTTTGATCTTACACTTAATTATTTCGGATCTCCCATAGCAAAGCATGGACTTTGCCATTATAATCACATTGGAGGCGGGGGGGGGGGGGGTATCATATTGTAAGCTCATTGTTCACAGTTCCTTTAGTTTTCGTTTGGGTTTAATCTTCGTTGCTTTCGCGGTATAAAGAGACGAATTCATATTCTCCATGATATGTTAAAATTTTACACTACAGTATCATTATTCTTCTTCAACCACAAAATCAAATCCCCACAAAAAAGCACTTGTGAAAACACAAAAATAAGTTGGTTTCTCAGTAAGTCCTTTTCATATATTTTAATAATGTTGAATACTTCGTACGAATAGTGAAAAACCTCTCATAAACTAAACATTTTTTTATTAATTTGTAAAATATTTTTAACACATTCGGCGCTCCCATATGATTCTTATTTCGTCTAAGAAAAGAAATGAACATGTACAAAATACCCTTTTCGGAAAACATTATATATGGAATTTTCGAAGTAGAAAATCTTAAATGAAATATTCATTAACAGTGACTGCATATATTATCTATATTTGTATTAAATATCAATATTATATATCAATGAAAATAAAGTGCATTCACTTTGCAATCTAAAATAACCTTAAATACTTTGAAATGAAACACAACTTAAGACGGAACACACACATACACAGAGAGAGAGAGAGAGAGAGAGAGAGTGAATGGGGAGGGGGCTTTACAATCGAAATCAAACCTATTCAGGTTTTTATATGTTCATATTTCACTGTGTTTTCGATTAATCTCCATTCCTTAAACAGTACCCTCATCAGACAATTCTTTAAAATTTATTGTATAGGATGGTCTGGTATATTTACATTAATCTACACTTACTTGTATGAAACCGTCAACAATGAACGTTGGTGAAATATGAATTATGAACTTGCAGTTGACGAGGCGTTTTAAAAGCAGAACAAACAGTCACCTAAAAGCTAAAAAACCTTTTAAGTACTCTTATTCTGAAAGGATTTCTTAATATCTGTTTTTTTATGTTTACAAGTGCTGATTTTTTTTTATGGGTGATAAAATGTACAGTGTAATTCCATATTTTCAATTTCCGGATCACTTTGTTTCAAGAGAAAGCTCAAGCTCTTGTTATTGAGTGTTCTTACAGAAATATGATATTTAACGTAGGAATTCTATTTTTATAGCAGAATTACAGTTTTTATAAGTCTAAAAACTCTGATGTATACACTTTTAGCAAATTTCTTCTCCTAAATGACACTGGTTTTTTTTTTTTTTTTTTTTTTTTTTTTTTTTGCGGTAAAATTTTGTCTGCGTCATAATTGTAGAACCTATGTTTAAAATTGTTTGAAACTTTAAACACGTACGTGTTCTATAAACTAGGGAAGAAAGAGGATTGTACATTTAGAAAAAGAAACCCTTGCTTTCGATTTTTATGGGGCCCATCATATCATTTTCTCTATTTCCAAGATAATCATACGTAAAAATTCTAGGGGTAGTTTGCTCTAGATCAGGTAAAAAAAAATACACACATGTATCTCTTACGGAGAATTATGGGTCCATATTCAAGTTATGAAAGCATTGTCTTTATATTATTTTCTTCCATTTTCACACAGGTAAAGAGTAATATAAGTTAAAAAGTAATCTGTAAGTTGTCATAGTACATAATGATGTCATAAAAGAAGTCACCATCAAACCAAGAGCGTGTTCAACAGCTCAAGTGCTTGCAAGAGAACTTACCAGAATTTCTTATCCTCAAATAGAAATGTTTTTGAGTGCTCGGCATCGCTTGTCCTGTTGAACAAACCTCGTGAGTAGTGTTTTTATCACAATTAAAACATGCATGTTGAGTAAAATGGCCAGTCAAGAGTGGTCTGTAAATTGCATTGTTTTTTTTTTAATGTGATGGCTTAAAGGCATTCAGAATACGGTAAAATCACATATTTTCGTTGGGTCAAATTTTCAAGGTTTGGGGGAAAAAACTATTGGTTTGTGGGGATTTGATTTCGTGGTTGGAGAATTTTTAGTAGTAATGCATATGAAATTTTACATTTCGTGGTGGTAATAAATTCGCGGGTCTCTCCATACCTTGATAACAACAAAAATTAACCCCCTACGAAAATTAGTGATTTCACAGTAAAGGAAGCCCCCCCCCCCCCCCAATCTGTTTTGATTTTTTTCTAAATGTGATCTGGCATAAATAAATAGGTTTCGGAATGGATCTATAAGAAGAAAGAGTTAGAAATATTTTAATTCAAGAGTAAATATCTAATTAATAATAATTGTAAATAAATTATATTGTTTAATATCATCTTGTTAAACACAGCTTCCAATTACTTCCAAATGCAACAGAACAATTTTAGTTATTCATAATATTAGTACATATAAGTAATTAAGTACAAAAATGAAATAGTAAAAATTTATGTAAACTTTATTTCCTTTGGTCATAAGTTACTGAACCGAGAAAAGAAAAAAAATGTCACACAAGTAAATATGACTCTTTTTCGAAAATCATATTATCAAATACACTGTTTTACATCATTTAATTGTTCTCCATTAATTTCTATGCAACTTAAAAAATATTTTGGTAGCATGGCGAGATGTATTAATCTAAATTAAATCAGACATAAACTTCTCTATCTTCAACTTCCCTTACTTATGTAGCAATATACCTTTATCACCTGCATATGGAGTTTATGTCTTCCATTTGATTCGATACGCAAGAGCATACTCCATATAAGAACAATTTCTAAAACGAGGCAAACTATTGACAAACAAGTTGATTAAATAAGAATATCAACAGTCTCTTTTAAAGTCATTTCGCGAGTTCTATGGTCGATACAATGGCCTTGTCACCAAATACAGTCTATCATTAAGTCGAATGCTGACTTATTTTTAATACTTCATGTAATTGTTACGCCATTATTTACACACTGAATTGTCTACTGATTTTTTTTCCATTTTCCCTATCATGACAAGGAGCACACGGCGGGTGTGACCCGTCGACAGGAGATGCTTACTCCTCAATAGCACCTGATCCCAACTCTGATGTTTTTAGAAGTTTTTGTTGGTTCTGTCCCCAGTTTGTATTGTTTTAATGAACTTTTGATGACTGTTGTTGTCTCCATATTTCATTTATCAATCAATTTATCTGGATCAATTCAATCTAGTTATGTGTAATGTAAATGAAGTATGTTTGATTTTTTGGTAGGAGGGATTCTTTAATGTACAAAAAGAAAAGAATAGTTGTTTTATCTAAGTAATTTAAATACCGGAAAACTACTGAAAATCCACTTCATAAAATATTTTAAGCATTTATTTAAGCATTTATGCATAATTTTCGACTAGCCCACGGATATTTCAAAAACAGATGCATGCATGATACAAACTTCTATATAATATAATTATCGATTATTTATCCTTAATCTTTAAAATTGTAAATTCCTTAATTTAAAGGAGATATTTTGAAATGCATTGTATTAAAATCGCTATCAAAACGATAAATAATATGTTATAGGGTACGATAAAAAAAAATCAAAACTTGAACAATAATTTCATATTATGTCATACGTGCAAAATATTGGTCTTATCAAGTTACCATTGCAGAATCCAATCTTATTACGTCCTGGAAAATATCTAAGGTTGTCATTATAATTAGCTTCACTGAGATCTGTTCTCGGTGTCCACTCTATATTGTATTCTATAGGTTTACCGTCATCTAGTACCCAGTGTGATCCATTCCATCGACCTTGGATGTATGGTTTGTTTGCAAATGACTTCGAACTGTTGTCGAACAAAGAAACTAAAAAAAAAAATTAAAAATGTATTTGTAATATTCATAAGTTGCACAAGTAATTGTTATCACGATTATTATAATGATGATCATGAAAAAAATTTCTTGCGGAAAGATTTTGGTTGAAATACATGTAGTCATCTTGCCTTACAACAATAAAACACATACTATTGAAGAATATACTCAAATATAATTTGCTTAACTTCGGAAAAACCCTTTCTTTTTGTACTTAACCTGCAAAGCCAAACATGGTGGGTCTTTTTCAAGTGATTAATAAAATTATTCATTGTATGAGTTTTCTTCGCAATCTACAAATAGGGAGGTGTGTACATGAAACTATGGGTCATATTTATGGATATTTTCACCACCTAGATAAAAATTAAGGTAAAAGTATTTAAAAGACTTTTTCGAGAAAAAAAAACAAGGCACTAGCTATGGTGTACATCTTCAACATATGTGATAAAAGTCTAAAGAGGCATTAGAGAATATAAATATCTTTTGCAAAAATCATAACATTCATTCTTTTTTCTTTTATTTATATATCTAATTCTTCTCTTTTTGTAAACTTAAACCAATTGTGATCTCTACAATTACATTAGTATTGTTACTGAAACTTCAACATGTATATTAGAATGATGTCAATGATAGAAAATTACTATTAACAATTTGATATTTTTCTTTCTCTATAGGTTTTACATTAAAGTTTAATTTCCCATATAATTCAAATCAAGCCTATCTAAGAAGCTTCAGGAATGAAGTTTATAAAAAATATTATGAATTCGGCTTTACACATTAATCTCTCCAGAAGGTCCTCTTCTTCATTTGACCTGAGAGCTATGATACTGGAATTTCTAATGGAGCACTCTTTACGGCCTTCAGAAACCTTATGTTTACCAACAAAGGTAAAACAAATGTTTAATGTTCTGGCATCACTGAATCCTTCTTGACATCTCCCTAAAAAAGAAAGAAACTTTTATTTTGCTGTTTTCACAAATTCGCATAGCATCACAACTGTGCCTCTCTGGGAAAGAAAATTCGGACAAATATATATATATATATATATATATATATATATATATATATATATATATATATATATATATATATATATATATATATATATATATATATATATATATATATATATATATAACCAGAGGGTTACAGGTTTACCAAACTGTGAAACCCTTTCATTTACAACGACACTTTTTTTTGGCACACTTTGGGTATTATTTCTCGTTTCATATGCATTCCGTCGCCTGAAGTATGGTTTACGTCAACAAAACATATAATTTACTCATCTAAGTTTTTACTATTTTAAGAGCTTTAATTAATTATTGTTGTTTTACGTCATTTTGATATTAATTTGATGTCGACATGTGAATGTTATTAATTATTTAAGAAATAAGGTCTCGCTTTTAAACATCTATCGGGATATAAATACGGGTTGGTCACGAGATCAAATTCCACAAAGCCCGAAGGGCTTTATGGTAAATTTGATCTCGTACCAACCCGTATTTATAGCCCGATAGATGTTTTAAAATGATACCTTATTACCTATATTTACATTTGTGACTTATTCATATTTTATATTTGCCTGATTATAATCTTTAACGCGTGAAACGTTTTATTTTTCAAACCCAACGGCACGTGTTTGATCCTCTGATTGCGCGTCGACCCTTTGTGACGTCACTGAGAAATTACGTCGAACGTTTATGACGCGAGGAACCCGTGTTTATACGGATATAGATACGCATTGCTTTTAGTAGTGTTATATAAAAGAAAACATTTGCAGATGTAAATATTACTGTATACAGGGTTATTTTTGCCCCGTGTTATTTTCGCCCTATATCTCACTTACAAACGATTTCTCTCCATTTTAAATTCGCTCAAAGCTGTATTTACAGAGATAGGTTTGTCTCTCTTGAGTTCGTCCCGTTTTAAATTTGCCAATGGACAATGGGCAGAAGGGGCAAAAATAAAAAGGGAGCGAAATTTTCCCTGCATACAGTATTCAATTAATAAAGGTTGAAATGAAATCACTTCAGAAACTGAGAGCATATTGACGTCTGGCAATGTCAAGAATTGCGAATGTTAGCTGCTGACAATATCTGAGATAATTTTAAAATTACAGGATTCCATTTTTTTTTTAAAATATCGAATCGATAAATACACACTTACATGTATTTTGATAGCAAAAAGAGCCACATAAACATGGACTAATATAGATGATTTTGATTTTTATAGATCTCTTACCTCCAGTTCTAACAAAGTAATTCCAACCATCAACTTGTACAGCTTTTAAGCTACTGTAGTGTACAGTTCTCAATAGAACGCATTCGTTTGTGCTGGAATTATACTGAACAGAGAGACATGTGCTTTCAATTTCACATTGCATGGCACAGATTTCTAAATCGCTGGCTGAAGATTCGAGAGTTAGGTGATTATCAAATTGAAAATTCGAAAGATTGTTGATTCTCACAAAAAGAAGTTGCTGATTGCAAATACCAATAGTCATCACAACGAGGATTTCAACTACAACTGCATGTATAGAAATACCGAATACCATATTTAATTCTTTATAAAACGTATTTTATTTCCACATTGGTTGCATTAAGAATGTGATCCATAACGCAACGGTAGAGTCTATTGCTTAACCTAACGCAACTGCATCTGGTTATATACAATATTAAAATTACCTGTTTATCAATAAAATGCATATGCATGATCCAGTATCTCCGATAAACAGTGCGACATTTAACTTCGAACACGACATTGTCCAGACCTTTTACTAGCATTTCTAATTGTGATGTCCAAAAATAAATTATAGCACTTGGTGGGATTTCTTAGCAGTATCACAGGGTCTCATGTTGAACTCTCAAACATCTCTTTTTTTAAAGATATTAAGTCCTTAAAAGTCAGAATCCCATGTGAGAATGGTGGGATTTTTAGTCCTAACAACTATCCCACCTTTCTCCCATGGGAGAAAAAGTGACAGATGGGATATTTTCTCCCCTTTGGATTTTTTCTCCCACAAATTTGCTCAGATGGGATAAATCCCGCGGATAATGACAATGAGTCCTTTTCTTCCATACATTGTTAAACATGGGGTATATCCCATAGATTATGATGAGTCAGATATCATTATCATAATCTATGGGATATATAGAAATGGTAGTAAAAATACTGGACAATGTCGTGCCCGGAGTTAAATGTCGCTCTGTTGATACCGTTTTTTTAATCTCTAATTTTGATTTATAAAAGGTATTTTTGCATTTTATTCTAACAAATATTCAATGTTGTCGAGGAAAAAAGATTAAAATGAAATCCATTAAAACTTCAAAATAGGTACATGTAAAATCAAATTTATATACCGATAAACGCAATAGTACCCGTAGTAGTCTATTCAGCATGTCAGTATGTTGAAACCATGCCAATGAAACGGTCTCTTTAGTTGCTGTATTACCAAAAAAATTATATATTTATGCATAAAAGCTTTAAAAATGATGATATAGATTATATTTACATTGTAATATTTTCATTCGATATACAAGCAATTGCAAGGTACATATATACTTAACGTTATCAATAGTATACATCATATACTATCATATCAGTCAAAAGTCGTTATCTCGAACTCGATGGGACCCAGAAAAAGCTTCGAGATATCCGAGGGTTCGAGATGTTGAGGGCAAAATACCGGAAGAAAAACGTTCATGGGACTTCGAGATATACGTGTTCGAGATACCGAAGTTCAGTTGTGTATATCGTGTATTGCTGTATGTATCATATATAAATATAACACCTGTGGTATTTTCAGCCCAAACCATGAAGAGAAGAAATGAAATAATAATTCGTTATCTCTGACTGAAGCCTTGTCAACGCTGATATTCATGCAGAAACTGGCCCATAGTGTATAATTCTAAAGACGTGTACACGATGAAGAATTTAGTGAAACAAATGGAATCTGTGACGCATGAAAATTTGCTTTTCCGTCTGTTTCATAGGTTGATACATGTACCAGTTTGTGTTCCTTACACCGTAAAGCTTGACAATGTGTGTGATTCTTAATATAAGTAGTATTTTGGGGGACTGGAGTTTGTCAAACAAGGGTGTTCATTGACTAATGATACCTGTAGTTTTCAGAAGTGACTATATCGAGTTATTCTTACACGTTTCTGTAGATAATGGTTTTGTTTTTAATCAAAACGCAGATGCCCTATAATTATACCGAAAGGGGATATATCATACCTTATTCTTTTTATGCCCCCGTATCGAAGATTCGGGGCTATATAGTTTTTGCCTTGTACGTCTAGCTGTCTGTCTGTCTATTTGTCCGAAAAACTTTAACATTGCCCATAAATTTTGATTGGTTGGAGCAATGCTTTCATATTTCACATGTGTATTCCTTGTGACAAGACCATCATATTTGACCTTTTGACCTTGACCTTGGAGTTTGACCCAGTTTTGCAAAAATTTACCCAACTTTAACATTGGCCATAACTTTTGAACAATTGGTGTAAGGACTTTCATACTTCACATGTGTAATCCTTGTGACAAGACCTCCATTTGAATACCAACAACTTTGACCTTGGAGTTTGACCTACTTTTGAAAAACTTGAACCTTGGCCATAACATTTGAACGGTTGGAGCTAGGGATTTCATACTTCACATGTGTAATCCTTGTGACAAGACCTTTCTTAGGATACCAACAATTGTAATCCATTGACCTTGACCTTGGAGTTTGACCTACTTTTGAAAAATATTAACCTTGGTCATAACTTCTGGACTGGAACGATTGGTACTTCGGCTTTAAATTCATATTTCACCTGTGTATTTCTTGTGAAAAGGCCTTTCCTTGGGTACAACTAATTTTGACCATTGATGTTTGACTTACTTTTGAGAAACTTTAACCTTTTCCATATCTTTTCAATGGTTGCTGCAGGTGCTTTCATATTTCACAGGTATACTCTTCGAGACAAGACTTTACTTAATGGGTACCAATATATTTGACTTGCATTTTAGAAAGTATAACCTTTGCTATAAGTTGCCATACGGGGGCATCAGTGTGTTACAAACACATCTTGTTTATCAGTTAATAAATGTAGGTGACACTAATCATGACATCTTCACAATGTCAAGGTTTGTGTGGAGTTCCGAAATCACAAAACCTGGACATTGTGAGGATGTAATCATGAATTCCTTACACATGCAATTCTGATAAATCACTGGCGGATTTAGAGGGGGACTCAGGGGGGCCCGCCCTACCCCCCCCCCGTCTCCAAAATATACATAAGATTTAATAAATCAATTTTTTGGGGCGTGGCCGTGGGCCCTACCCCGACCTCAAACTGCCCCCCCCCCTTTCAAGATTCCTGGATCCGCCACTGTAAATAGATAGTTTTGAAAGTTATTGTTCATTAATACTGCATTTAAATGAGAATTTTTGGTTGAAATTTAATGAAAAGTAATCATTGATTCAAGGAAGAAAACGCAACTTATAAAGGTATTTCCACCCTCCTGTGATGTATAGGTTTTTGCCAAATATGTATTAATTTAAATTCACGTCCAATAGAAATATATCTTTCGGAAAAATGCTTTTCAGTGGGTGTAATGAAAAATATTGTTAAGTAAAGGAATTCAAAAATTGAATATTTTCTTCATTTAATCAATTATTTAATCTTTTAAAAAGTGGTGCTTAAAAGGCAATAACTCCTTCTCATATATCTTCATACAGGCATTTTCTTAATTGTTGTACTTCTAATTTAAAATGTGTTCTCTGATATTCACGATTCAAACATATTCATAAAAAAAAACCCAAAATATTTTGGAACTTTCAGTAGCAGAATTATGTATTTGAACCAGTTTTTACATAATTTTATGAATACTGTTGACTAAAAATGTACGTTCTTTTATGCTGACATATATTTTTGAATCATGGCTGTGGTGTTTTTCCTTTGAAGTCAAGTGTACAATAACTGGAGATACACCGATGGGCGGAGCCTGCAAAACTGTGCCGTGTAATTAAATTATTGAACACCAAGGCGATTTCAACATTTTAAATTACATTGTATATTGAATATGAATTACAGAATGGGCTTTGTTATATACAGAGACAAAATTTCGAAATGTCTTACGGAACTCTGCAAATATTCGATCCACCGCATCGAGAAATCAAGTTCTTGACATGAATTCCACAAATAAATATCTTAAAATGTCACATCTATTGTAATAGGAATTTTTAGCAGGATATACCATCTTTGTAGAATAAAGTTCAGCTGTACTGCATCCATAGATGAAGAGTTATTAACACAGCGTTTTTGTTCATGCCACAGCTCTCGAATATGTCAAATGATCAACGGGTATTTTTTTTTCTTGATTTTCAATTAACACCTGAATTTCCCTTCTTCAACTTCGAATTTTTCATCCATGATATCCAAAGGTTTTCTTATGAATTTCATTAACAATCCGTTTTTATATTAAGTTGGAGAGCTGCAATCCGACGTCTTTTCTCATGAACACACACATAAATTGTGCGAATCAAAAAATACTGGCGGGAAGGAGAGAATATCCATGCGGTCACCTGACAAAAACTATATTTTTTATTGGTGTAATTGAAAATCATGCTTGAAAATTTGGGACGTAACAATTATTGACGTTTTGATTGGCCATGATACAAGAAAATTATTGAATATTTATTATGGTGTATCCTGATTTATTTGGACGAAGGGGCGGAGACTCGTGCTTCGCACTCGTCACCGCCCTTCGTCCAAATAAATCAGGATACACCATAATAAATATACAATAACTATTACTTGTATACTATTATATATTTTCTGTCATCCAAAAAAAAATGGCAACCTATACATTTTTTGTGATTATTAATTAATTTCAGCTCTATTAATTGAAAATAACAGGACTTTTCCTAATTTGAACCCTCAAATTGTGAGGGTGGAAACTATGCCTTTCAAGCATGAAAAGCCATTTAAGTAGGAACATATCTTAATTCTCTTCAGAAAGGATCACGTACATTTTGACACAGGCGCTTGGTTTGAGGATGGTGTATTTTGTGTACTGAGTGTCTAATTATACATGCATTACGAAAAAAATCAAAAATCGCTGAAATTGGCATTTTTTGAAGATATCATATTTCTATATACAGAAATATATCTTTAAAGAAATTTCATTTCAGCGAGTTTTTTTTAATTATTATTTTCATGAGTGTATTTAGACAGACATAGACAAAAGACACAATACACAAAATACACCACCCTGAAACAAGCGCCTAATACTTTAAATGGCTGTGATTAGCGACAATGCATTTCCTGATATTTTTATAAAATTAACTTTTAGCAGGGACCTATGTTACAACACGAAATATAATAACAATGCAAAATGTAATCAACTGGATTTATTACATTTTGCGTTATAACATTTTGCGTCGAGATCAACGCAGAATGTAATAACGCAAAATGTAATAGCACGATTTTTGGATTGTTACATTATGCGTTATTACATTTTGCGTTGGAATTAACGCGAAATGTTATAATGCACTTTTTGGTTGTTACATTTTGCGTTACTTAATTTTTGCGTTGAGGACAACGCAAAATGTAATAAAACAAAAGTAATAAAACATTTTTTTTTGGGGGGGGGGGGGGCATTGTGTTCAACGCGAAACATCACATTGATTGAAACATATAACAATGGGGAAACTCGCTTCACTAAATAGACAGACATATCTATGACCATGAGACAAAGTTTAATGTTAGAGCTTTTAAGGACATTACTAAATCTTATTGTTTATATTTTAACGCTGTTTCTAACACTTTTATTGAATACTTAAACTTTGATTGGCATGTCTATTTATAAATCAGTCTGTATTATATATCTATCACTGACATTCTTAATTACCAAAGATTGACCATGGGTCCATTAAAATCTTGATATGCATGTACGACGTGCATGTGTACATTGATTAGAAAATTAGAAGTGCATGTGTTTGTGTCTGGTGAGGTGAAGTGGTGGGTAGGGGTTACTCGTACGTTGATCCTTGTATTTTTATGCACATGCAAAAACTATCCGTTTTATTGTTGAAGAGAGAGTGAGAGAGAGAGAATTTTATTTTTGCTGGTCTGCAATGCACATGATTTGTAAAACAGTATGAAATCTTAATTGTCAAGAAACCCCCTTCCCGCTATATTTACACCTGCCAGTAAAAATAAATAGATTTCTTGTCTAAATTTCAGGCATGTGCCTATCAAACAGTAAAAGCAAACTGATACACTGATCAACGAAATACCCCCCCCCCTCCCCCCACACACACATACGTGAGCACGCGCGTTTCTAATACGCAATACCTATGATTTGGATATCAACTGATTTTAAATGGCTTATGAAATCGAAATACGATGAAATCAGATCTAATGAAAGAATTAGCATATGATTATTTTTCCTTTTGTTAATTCTTTTTCATCTATTTTCTTCATCCACTACTCAATTGAAAATTATTCTCAACCTGACTTTTTAATTATTTAAAATGTGTTATTACATTTTGCTTTGTTGCATTTTGCTTAACCTCGACGCAAAATGTAACAACGCAAAATGTAATAATCATTAACATGATCAAAATAAACATTTCGCGTTGTAACAGACCTATATACTAGTATATAGGTCCCTGCTTTTAGGCACATGCAGAAATAATTTCAAAAAGTGCATGGAGTGAAGAATTATATCATATGCTTATTGGAAATTGTATTTTAGTCTTCAACGATTCCGAATTTGAAAACTAAATAGTATTCCATTACTTCGATTTTTGTATGACAAGTTCCTAACGAATAAACTACGTTTGACTTAACTATCATAAATGTTTGCGCGAATTTCCTCTAACTTCGCATATATTGCGAAAGCTACATTTTCTCGAGGTAATTTGTTGTCATGCATTTAAATCTATGTAACTTTGTAAAATTTAGCTTCTAAAATTTGTTTTTCTTAGTTAAATTTATGATTCAAAAGTTAATTAGGTGTATTTTAGAGTTAAGGGAAAGATAATTAATCTCGCCTGAGATTCGCCTCGGCTAGATATTTAGACTGATGCGTTCACGCGGAGATTCTCCTTAGCTGGATATTTGGACTGACACTTTCACTGGTGAAGAGGTCAGTCCGGCCAAGCCGAAACTCAGCCGAGATTTATAAGGGGCAGACTGCTTTTATCTGCTTATGCTATTGTATAGCTAAATCTGTCAATCCACAGGAGTCGGCAGTTTTATCCATAAAACAACGTAAACAACAACTAGTGAGCTTCGCGAGCGTAGCGAGCGTTCTATCCATAAAACAACGTAAACAACAACCAGTGAGCTTCGCGAGCGTAGCAAGCGTTCGCTCGCTACGCTCGCGAAGCTCACTGATTGTTGTTTACGTTGTTTTATGGATAAAACTGCCGACTCCTGTGGTCAATCCATGAATCACTGTTCTCAGAATTTTTATCAGTACGCAAAGAGAAGCATATGTCCCATCTTTATATACCAGAGAGGAGTACTTTTCTCCTTTAGTTATTACAAATTACTGAAATAAAAATAAAATATTAGCTAGGTGATATAGATATTTTGAAATAGCTGCTTGTGTAAATATTTTTGCAATGGCTTATACAGTCAAGTGACTTTGTTTCCATTTCAAAGTTCTGAATTCTGAACTTTCCTTTTAAGGGGAAGAATACAAAAGTAAATACAGTAAAATAAGAGAACTTAAAAGTAGAAATAAATTTTAAACACAATAATTATACTTTAACAGCCAGTTCGGTAGCACTGTTCACAGGAACATCGAAGCTGTTTCATTCAAAACCAATCACTGTATCCCAACCAGACATGAAGATTCGGTTAGTCCCAGCATTGGAGGATAATTATATGTACCTTCTGGTAGATGAGGAGACAAAACAGTGTGCAGCAGTAGACCCAGTGGAACCAGAGAAGGTTTGTGCATGCTGTTTACTTGTCTGTCCATCCTTTATCTGCTATATATATATATATATATATATATATATATATATATATATATATATATATATATATATATATATATATATATATATATGAATTATGGAGTACATGTTTTTACTTTTAGATATTGATATTTATTAATCAATTACTTTTGCAGATAATAGAAGCTGTTAAGGAAGAAAACTGTACCCTAACAACAATTCTCACAACACATCATCACTGGTAACAGAATGATAAATCATCTTCATATTCTAATTGTATAAACTCCCTAAGTCTTGTAACATGTGCTGATGCAGAATTTTTTTTTCCAGGATGGTCCATCCTACTCTAAAAAAATCAGACCCAGAAA
Organism: Saccostrea echinata; assembly: GCF_033153115.1. NCBI lineage: Eukaryota > Metazoa > Mollusca > Bivalvia > Ostreida > Ostreidae > Saccostrea > Saccostrea echinata. The sequence continues at coordinate 7,558,944 of NW_026889765.1, read as the reverse complement.
TGGGGGGGGGGGGCACTTTCCACTTTTTCACTTCTTATCCTTGGGGGGGGGGGGGGGGGGGGGGTTTCCAACGTCATTTTACAGCTACTTTACTATGTAAATTTAATATTTACTCTGAAAATTCCAGGGGGAGGGGGGCATTTTTAGCTACTTTAATTTATAACTCTTAAAATTCCCAGGGGAGGGGGGAGGTTCCAATCCCCTCCCACCCCCTCCCCTCAATCCTCATGTGTGAATCACATTAATTTTTTTCTGTGGAAAAATATTTTCATTTTAAAACAAAGGATGCTCTAAAATTATAGCTTCAATGCAAGTAAAATTCAGATAATACGTTTCTTATGACATTAAGTTCTTGAAAGTTATTTACAGTGATACAGTATACTGATAAAGGGAAATCAAAAAATAAAATTGCAATCATGTTTAAAATCAAAACATTGATCATTTTAAAAGAGATATACATTATATTGAAAATATTTCAGGTCATATGTAGCATTGCAACATTTGAAAAGGGAAAAATGTGAAATTTTCAGGGATCATGCCAATGGAAATGATAAATTAGTGAAATTAGTTCCCAGGCAAAAGATCGTTGTCTGTGGAGGTGATGAGAGAGTACCAGCTCTGAATAAAAAAGTGGGTCACGGAGACCAGTTCAAGGTACATTCTTGTTCAATGCTCATGAAAGAAATTGGCTTCCATTTGTAAAAAGGATGACTGCACTTAACGCCTGTTTTGGGGTCTTTTTCGGTTGCTTCTGTTGCCTTTATATCTAAACTTTATTTCACTTTTGTATGTTTATGAAAGAATCCTGTCAATTTGAAACCAAATTTAAATCTTAAAATGATTTTAGACTGTGATACAATAAAATGATTCAATGTTTTTTGTCCTTAGTGCTTTCCAAATATAGTGAATTTACAGTTAACTGCCCTTGACTGAACATTAGATATGCATGAGAGGTGGAGCTAACATTGTAAATATGGGTCTTAAATTAGACTTGATAAATAACAATGACATGTTTGAAAAAAAGAACATGATCACTCTTTCCAATCTCCCTCTCCATTCTGAATGGCACAAATACACTTCTGACAAAGGTTTCAAAACGAAACTAACAATATGATCACGTCAATGTAATTTAAGCAGATTGTATATCAATGCCAGATGACTTAACGTGTTCGAACACAATGTCCTAGTTAGCACAAAACATGCTACCTTACAAGTCACGTGACGGAATTTGTATTCACAAAGTTACCCGAGGTAGGACATCATGTGGTGAATTATAATATTCAACATGTCACAATCCTTGGTTACAACACGGAGAGCGAGTGTAAGAAGAGGCAGTTTTTTCTCTTTTTAACCATGAGCGCATGTTTGTCTATTAATCTCCTTTTGACACATTATTATTTATGCAAATATACAACTACTGTGAAACGGAGAACAATAGACAAACATGCGCTGACTATGTATAAAGTCAGTAAAAAAGTGGGCGTCCTCATTATCGTACGGAGATTCAAGAAATTGTGATGACCCCTGCCTTTGAAAACAGATTCAAACTTCGTAAATACACACTTTTATTAAACGTAATTACATAATGTTGTAGATTGGATGTTGACCATTCTTGCAATGAAAAGGAAAATGCTTGTTTTGAAAGTTTATTTTGTCGCAAATTTCGCATGTCCTTAAGTGCAGTCATCCTTTGTGAAAAGATACTTGTAGGTGTAGATCTCATTAAATAATGCCATCAAATAAAGTAAACATCCCTTATTTTTTTCTGGAGAATGGCATTTGAAGGTGCATGTAACAATCTGAAATGTATTAGAGACCACTGAGTTCCTCATTTTAAATGATGTTTATATAAGGCCCAGGAGAGTAATTGTCAGACATTTTTATTTCTTAAGGTTGGAAATTTAGATGTGAAGTGTTTGTTTACTCCATGTCACACAACAGGCCACATCTGCTACTTTGTTACAAGCCCCAAAGGAGAACAGCCAGCAGTGTTTACAGGTAAGATATATACCTAGAAATCAATGTTTACAGGTAAGGTACACAGAGATATCAATGTTTACAGGTAAGGTACACAGAGATATCAATGTTTACAGGTAAGGTACACAGAGACATCAATGTTTACAGGTAAGGTACACAGAAACATCAATGTTTACAGAGACATCAATGTTTACAGGTAAGGTAGAGTGACATCAAAGTTTACAGGTTAAGTACACAGAGACAGCAATGTTTACAGGTAAGGTACACAGAGACATCAATGTTTACAGGTAAGGTACACATGTTTATGTCTATGTTTATGTACCAAGGTATGATTCTCAGAGATACAGGATTTTTTTTTTTTTGAAAAATGTGTATTGAAATTTCATTCTTTTTTGAAATCTTTTATTCTAGAATATGAAATGTCTCCCTCGAACACCAGTTTTAGTAAATATTTTTTATGTTTTAGGGGACACCTTGTTTGTTGGAGGGTGTGGTAAGTTTTTTGAAGGAACAGCAGACATGATGTATTCAGCACTCGTCACAATTTTATCAAAGCTGCCCGGAAATACGGTAACCATTAATATCAATTTTAATATCAGGGCTCTAATTGGCGACTAATTTAGTCACCATGGTGCCTAAAATTTTTGATTGGCGCCTAAAATTTTTTCATAAGTCGCCAAACTGACGACCATTTAAAATTGACTTGGTGATCGTGGAATTCCGGAAATTTTCACATTTTTAACAATTTTTCTGAAAAAGTGAAAAGAAATTTAAAAGAAAAGGAAATTATTTTTTAGCAATGGACATGCCGTGTTTTCTTAGGCACGTCATGGCTCCCTATATTCTAGAGGGACTTATAGGGACCCTATATATTCTATTAATTTTGAAAGTTGGTGCCTTAGAAAAATTGCCTGGCGACTGAAAAATTTGCAATGGCGACTAAATTTTATCTGATAAGGTGCCAGCTGGCACCTAAATTTTAGAGGCCACTTAGAGGCCTGAATATGCATGTACATGTATGTAGTTATCAGAATGTTATTTAATTAAGCTGTATAAAATATTGCTCATATTAGATTGAAAATGAAGTTCAGCATTCTGTAAAGATCATCAAAAATTTTATTGTAAATTTTTAAAAATTAATGTCAATGTCAGAATCCTAACCAAAGTGCATTGAAATTTAATGCATATTAATTGGGAGTAACTCTCAGTTCATAATGGCATTTAATCATTTTTAAGAAAACCTAACTTTTTCTTTAAATCAATTAAGAACACTTAATTTTAAATATTTAAGTGATTGAAATGTATTTTTGATTTTGATAATCTTGTTAAAAGCACTCATTTCTTCAGATAGTCTTACATCTAGGCATAATTAAATTTCAGTATTGATTTTTTTTTTTTTTTTTTTTTTTTTTTTTGCATTCACCATAGCGCGTGTTTTGTGGACATGAGTACACTGTGAATAATCTAAAATTTGCCCTCCATGTGGAACCAGAGAATCAAACTATAAAGGAAAAATTTGCATGGGCCAAGGTAAACGTAACTGCAAAACACATATTTATTCCTCATGTGTGTTTCTTTATTTTTTCAAGATTGTGCTATTGAATAATTAATTATTGAACCAATGTACCTCATATTTTGATACAAAATCACTATATGTATATACATCACTTTCATAATCAAACCTATGAAATCAAAATAACTCCAACTAATGCTAATGTTCCATCACTTGTGAAATTATGCATATGTTTGACTTTTTTATCAGGGTCCCACCCTCACATCAATATGGGGGTCCCTATTGTACATACAATTATTTCAGAGTTTGTCTCTGTCTCATGACTTAATTTTGAAAATTCTGTCTCTCAGGACCAGAGAGCCAAGAATTGTCCAACAATTCCCTCCACAATTGACGAAGAACTAAAATTCAACCCATTCATGAGAGTTGAGTACGTAGGAAACTTATTATACATCTAAGTACAGAATTAACTTGTAAAGATAAGATAATTTGAAGCTTAAGGTTCAACGACCTTCCGATAAGAGAGATAACTCTCACTAAAAGGCCATTTTTGTGAATTTTTGCACTGCAAGGTATTCTGAAATTGTTTCCATTTCAGTTATAATCAAGATATTTGGGGGGGGGGATCATGTTAATGCACAAAAAATATAATTGATACTCTTAATTCATGCAAATGTACCTGGTAATTGAATTTTCAATTTTTAGAGATTCTCATGTGCAAAAGCATTGTGGGAAGAGTGACCCTGTTTCCACCATGGGATTTTTGCGAGATGAAAAGAACAACTTCCGCGGCTAGATGTAAAAGACATTTATATTGACAAAATCCCGGTAATATGAAAATAGATCACATAGAATTTGGTGTAGTGATCGACCCTTTAAGGATGATTGAAGATCAAGAATCCAAAAAGAGGCAGACATGACATTTATTCAGGATTACCTAAGCAATGAATTTGTTTAATTTCTCCATGCATACATTTACTCAAATCATTTCTAATGGGAAAAAATAAATATGTGATCTTTGTTAACTTTGATTAATACATGTACATGTATATATAGTATAGTGCAAGATGAGTTTACTTGTAACACATACAAATGATTGCTAAAAAAATTTTGGGTTGTTTACATATATATATATATATATATATATATATATATATATATATATATATATATATATATATATATATATATATATATATATATTATGTAATGTGTTTAGTTCTATAATGTCATTGCTTGGAGAGTGGTTTTTTTTTTTTTTAGCAAAATCAAGTATGTGTTAAATAGTTATCAGTAGTGCAATACTTCAGGAGTTCTTTATCATTTGTAACAACTATTGCTATAAAAATATGGTGTTTGAATGACTGTCAGCTTCATGTGTATTTAATGTCCATTTTCCCCACAAATGACAGGTTTGCTGATTGACATGAGTGTGTTCTTTTGATTAAACATAGTAATTTCTTAGACGACTTCACAAGTACATTAAAAAACTTATTAGAGTTAATTTTGAAAATGTAGTTATTAATCAGCAATATGCACTGTACTTTAGTGGAATGTAGAGTGTAAGAAACTTTTAAGATATCTTGAAATTTAAAAAAAAATTACTTTTCAATTTACCTCCTGGCAATAAACCTGTTTACCCTTTCTGACTTGTGTCAATAGTTTGGAGGAATTTTATTCTGAGCAGATTTGGCAGTACAGTCTTGTTTCTCAATAACCAGGTATATAGCATCAATAACCTTTGGTATACATGAAGCACCAGTAACCATTGGTACAAAGCCAGTAATCATTGGTATAGCACCAGTAATCATTGGTATAGCACCAGTAATCATTGGTATCATTGGTATAGCACCAGTAATCATTGGTATGGCACCAGTAACCATTGATACAAAACCAGTAATCATTGGTATAGCACCAGTAACCATTGATACAAAACCAGAAATCATTGGAATAGCACCAGTAACCATTGGTATAGCACCAGTAACCATTGATACAAAACCAGTAATCATTGATATTGCACCAGTAACCATTGGTATAGCACCAGTAACCATTGGTATAGCACCAGTAATCATTGGTATAGCGCCAGTAACTATTGATACAAAACCAGTGATCATTGGTATAGCACCGTAACTAATAGTATAGCACAGTCAAGTAACCATTGATACAAAACCAGTAATCATTGGTATCGCACCGTAACTAATAGTATAGCACAGTCAAGTAACCATTGATACAAAACCAGTGATCATAGGTCTAACACCAGTATTCTATATTCAGGTTCATAGGTGTCTTTAAGGTCAGTATGGCAAACATTTTTTTTTCTCTCAGTTCATGGACGTTTCATTATCTGTAGATTTCAATCCACGTTTGGGATGAACAATTGGTCGACTTCTGAAAATAGTGGTGAATAATATTCATACATATTGTGACTGAGAGAACAAAGAAGTCTTGCTGTACTGTTGAGAAATCTTTATTGCAAAATAAATGCACTAATTAAGATTTACTACTGGTAACTTAAAGACATATAACAAATTACATAAATTAAACATGTAAATAAATGCATGCATTTATGTTAGTAAAATGTAAATTCTTGTTAAGCTTAAATGCACATACATGTAAATATGCATGTACTACACTTCTGATTTTTCATGGATTTCTTGTAACAATTCCTAATGCCACTGGAATGAAAGCTGATCAAATGAATGAAATAAAAAGCTGATGCTACATACATATTCTTTCATGAGTTCAGTTTGACACTAGTGAAATTACATCTTTATTGAACTATTTTCTTTCAATCTTTGTACAAGAATATTTATACATGTAGATGTTGAATATTATGAACGGTTCATTCCACATTGGAGGTAAGCATAATCTTTATGGGCATTATAAAATCACTAAAATTACTTTTCGCTAAAATCCTATACCGATTAATTTAAAGACAAATCACTAAATTTGTGTCTCTCTAAAAATTCCACTTATATGGTTTAATATCTTATGTCTACTACAATTTCCTTTGTTTAAAACAAAAATAATCTTTGAAATAGTATACATGTATTATAGAAGCACCAAGTTTAGCACACCCACACATAACAGAAAAGTGAGACAAAGTTTAATACAATATGTATGTTTATAAAAATTGTAAATTTTTTCACAAATATCTGGCACACAAGAAGATAATGTGAATAATATTAAGATAGCATACAAAGAAAAATAAAAACCAGAAGTCTCTGATGAGACTGTAGCTTCACTGGTGTGAACTTATAATAAACCAGAAGTCTCTGACGAGACTGTAGCTCTACTGCTTCGTACATTTATCAAAGGAAGAGAAATGTAGCACTTGGACTTGAAACTATGCAAAAGCAATGAATTAGAATAATGATCTTTAGTTTAGTCTTGAAACCAAAAACTGATATAAAGAATTTTAAATATGTATCATAGTGTAGTCTACTTGTGTTCCAATTAACATTGAAATCAGACAAAAACTGTAGGGAAAGTAGCATTTTGAAATTAGTTCACAGAATTTCTATTTTTAGTAACCATGGCAACACTGTTCATCAAAATCAGAAACCGATAAATAGAATTATATATTTAAGTGTAGTCTACTTGTGTGCCAAGTTATACTGAAATCGGAGCAAAACTGTAGGAGAAGTAGCATTTTGAAAAATTGTTTACAGACGACAGACACCTTACTATCGCATAAGCTAGCTCTTCTTGTCTCTGACCATTAGAGTTTAAAAAGATGTATCTTAGTACAGTGCGGTCTCGTTATTACGATGTTCATTTTGTCACGGGAAAATATCGTAATACCGAGGGCAACGTAATAAAAGTTCCCAATAAAATCCATTAAAACATCGTTTTGAAAGTTTGTTATTTTTGTGGAAGGTGTATTTTTGCCCTTTTGTTCCCTTCTTCTGTTCTAATTCCTAATCAAAACGCTGATACATATATGATTTATTAACAACTTATCTTGAATAGATATCTTCATGGTGATATTTCTTCTATTTCTTTCATTTTAAAAGAAATACGTATATTTCTTATAAAAACTTCGGCGATCTATCGGATCTTCATTTATCTACCGCCATTTCCTTACTTTTACTTTCGTTTCTGACTCTGTAGATAATGCGTTCGTAAAAAATTCAACAAGCCGTCTTCGTATTCAATTTAAAGTCGTTTACTACATAAAAACAACAATTTTTAGTGAGCTTTTGGGTGTTCAATGAGCTTAGAGCAGCAGTGAACAACTGATGAAAGAGTGTGACTGGCATATTTAAGGACGGAATTTGACAACGTACAAGCTATATGTCAAAATAAATTTAATTTTTTAAATTACTGAACAGAGTTCAATTAGCAGTTCAGCAATTATCGATTTGTATTTCTGCTGACACCTGTGAGGTAGTCCAAGCCACAATCAAAGCTGTTAAAACGTAAGTGAAGTTCAAATTTGGCCAAAATTATGTTTGATACCCAAGCTGTCCATTACCGCAATTTAATTGCAAACGAAATTACACAATACGTGTTTAACATACAGGCACAAGATTAAATGTAACCTTTTATTTAATAAATTAATTTTATTTATTAACCAAAGTATAAAAGATAAAATAAACTTTACAGACATAGATAAACTAGAGACTACGTTTTTAAATAAACAGTTTAAATTTAATTGTTTAACAATGGCTTTGACACGATGTCTCCAGTTCTGCTGACCTCGCTAGAACAGTCAAGGTGTGTGCAGTCAAGCGTCACTAATCACCTAACGGCCCTGCAAGTTAACACTCTGTCAGAGCACAGGTGTTTCAATGTTTATTTAGCGTCTCCTTAAGTGTCTACCGTCGATCAACACTGAATAAACACGGAGTGAAAAAAAAATTTTGGACAGAATTTTTACATCGTAATACCGAGTCCCGGCATTTTAGGACATCGTAATAAACGGTTCTATTTTGTATAGATTTGTTAAGAAATGGTTTTGTGCTTTGAATTTACAACGTAATAAGCGTTTTATCTTATAAAACCGTCACCGTAATAACGAATCCACACTGTATAGTCTACTTGTGAAAAAGTTTAATCAGACCAAACTGTAGAAGTAGAATTTTGAAAGAATTTCAAAGAAATTTCTAGTTCTGGTAACTATGGAACTCCTTTTGTCAAAATCAAAAATTGATAAACAGAGTTATGTACCTTAATTAGTATATACTTGTGTACCAAGTCTTACTGAAATTGGACCAAAACTGTAGGAGGAGTAGCATTTTGAGAGAATTTCAAAAAAAATCTTTTTTTAGTAACCATGGCAACACCTTTTGTCAAAATCAAAAACTGATAAACAGAATTATGTATTTTAGTACAGTTTACTTGTGTACCATGTTTTTCTTGAAATTGGGGGGGGGGGGGGACTTTAGTAATAGCAATTGGAAAGAATTTTAAAGAAATTTTTATATTTACTGACCATGGCAACACCATTTTTAGAAATATAAAAATACATAGAATTATTCATCACAGTCTTACTGAAATTGGACCAAAACTGTAGGAGTAGCATTATGAAAAAAAAAATCAAAGAAATTTCTTTTTTTATAATAACCATTGCAACACCTTTTGTCGAAATCAAAAACTAATATAAAGAGTTATATATTTTAGTATAGTCTACCTGTGTCTAAGTCTTATTAAACTGGACCAAAACTGTAGGAGGAAAAGCATTTCAAAAAATTGTTTACAGACAGACAGTCTCTGATTAGTAGAGCTAAAAACTATGGTAAAATGAATTTCCCTTACAACTTTCCTTTAAAGATATAACTGAAACTTTATACATCATATCACAGACATACTGTTATCTGTATTTATGGCACTAAATTTCATTATTGTAGAGTTTTTAAAAGTGTGTTGACAGAGATCTCTAACTATACCATCTTATGGCATATATTTTAAAATCTTCACAGTAATATTTACATAACTAACAAATAACTACAGGAATAACCCATGTCCTAGGAACTTCTACAGGTAAATAGAAAGAACAAGAAATTTTAAGTGTCTATTTTTTGTTGGTATATATATGGAGTGACAACAGACATTGTGGAACCACACTAATTTGCATTGGTGGTGAAGAGACATGCTAGAAATCAACACGAATTTCAATTTTCAATTGGTAAAAACTCTGATACATGCTTATAAATGGACATTTTTGACTTACACAATAACATTTTAATTTACCTAAATTACTATAAACCTTATCTTAATGAAACTTGATACATGATTTATTATGCATACATTTACTTCTGTCATGTTTTAATTTTGTATTTACTGCCACCCAGTAAATTCAAAATTTACAACATGACACTTCACCAAAACTATAACACTGCTTTATCACTTATCACCTCCCATATTCTAGCTTCTGCCTCTTTCTTTCTAATCCTCTGAGACCAAATAAGGACACAATGAAATAGTTCAAAGGTTATTTCAGTTGAGAAGTGATGCAGTTATAAATGAAGTAAAATCCAAGATTTAAAGAGTATGGTTATGACTGACAGAACATTGGCAAATTTAAATTAAGGTACATGTAAAATTCAATATGTATCTAAAATCAGATCCTTTGTTTATGAAAAAAAGCACAATAAGACAACTGAATATCACAAAATATTAATTAAACAAATAGTGCATACACAAGACATTACCATACACCTGGTATAAATACATAATATATTTGATTATTATTCCTTCTATTAGAATTGAAGAAAAAAAAATATTTAAATCTGATCATGAAAGACAGAATAAACTGCACTTAGGAAGCATCAGCATCATTATTTATACTTCCTGAACTGACAGTTCCGTTCCCATTGTGTTTGTCATCGCCCGCTTCCTCTTTCTTAGTCAGCTGTTGATGCCACATGTCGGCATAGAAACCATTCACTTGGAGAAGCTCATCATGACTGTAAAGGAAAAGGCTGAGTATAAAAGACAAGTTTATAAAAGTATGAGTACTTCCTATCTAGTTTATTATAAAAAAAATCTGCTGCTGAGCTGAGTAAACCTGCTTAATTAATAATAATTTTAAAAATATTGATGTGGTATATCAGATATTGTTTTGCTATTAAAAACTGTTTCCTATATAAATCTATACTGAAAAAAGTCTAACATTTCCAGTGATTTACTGAGCAATCCAAAAAACTCAATGTTGGACACCACAGAGCAAGATACTGGCCCAGTCAATGAGATATTGGACCGCTTACGTTACACTGTGGGCAGGATCAGCTATTTCTTATTTGCATTCATTGGTGTTTGACTGTTACGGAATTGACCAAAAGTTTAAACCCCAGTGCGGGTAAATGAAATTTACATCATGAAAGCCAGCACAAGATACCTCCCCCCCAAAAAAGTAAAAGATATAACAAAACATTTGTTTGATTCTCTGGTCCGACAAAACATGCATGTTGCCCTCGAATCCAGTCAATAAATGTATAATACAATGATCTTGAATATAGTACATATATTATATTATATATATAGTATGAATATGTACATGTACATCCATAAGACAATGTAATTTTTTTTCTCCAGAATATCATACAAATTAGAAAAACCTGGCATATTACTGATTAAACCAACCTGTTGAAAAACTTTGACTTTTTGATAAAAACACAAATTCCTTAAATAAATGCTAAATTTTTATTTGAATAATCAACCCCTGTTTCATAAATTGGATCTAATGATCATGTATAATAAACTGACTCCCATCTTGTAACACTTACGTTCCCCTTTCTACGATCACCCCTTCTTTCATAACTAGGATCTGATGAGCATGTATAATGGTGGAGAGTCTGTGAGCCACAATTATGGTAGTCCTGTTCTCACAAACTCTCTCCAGGGATGTCTGTATGTTACGTTCTGTCTTGGTGTCCAACGCAGATGTAGCCTGAAAAAAAAAAATAAGAATGGAGGTCTGTGTATAAACACACACTCAGAATGATACTATCTACTACTACATTGTATCTATTCTTTTGAGTTTTCTGCCAGTAATAAAACAATAACCCTCAAATGTCAGATTCACATATTCGACTAATTTATGATGGTTACTGTGTGACTTGAGATGTGTGAAACAAAACATTAATGTACTAAATGTTCTCTGCAATAGAGTTATTAACATCTCCTCATCCAGTAGCCATTAACTGTCTTTAGGTCAAACATATATAAATTCCAATCTTTCATAAGCCTTTGTTTTGCTGGAAGGAGGCTTCCAATGTACATGGACATATATTTCTGTCAGACATATTTCTCTGTCAGTGACTTTTTCCTTCTCAAATTGACCTTGGTTCAGTTTATGACATACCTGTAGATGTCATGAATTTATATAAATGTAAGGTAATCTTTGTGTCAAGCATGGACCTTCAGTGTTTCTTTATCAACAGAAAAAATAGCCAGCCATTTAAAGAAATGTCAGAACTGATAAAAATAAAACTCAAAATTTCCTTTGATTACATGCTAACAAATCAAGTATAAGATTAATCCACAATATTTAAATATTACCTCATCCAGCAGGACAATCTGGGGGTTCTTCAGTATAGTCCTGGCTATAGCCACCCTCTGTTTCTCTCCACCACTTAGCTTAAGTCCTCTCTCCCCAACCACTGTGTTATAACCTGTAAAACAGTTTTAAAATAATGTATGTAGATCTTATTAAATTGACTAAGAGAGTATAATGCATTATTTTGGAAGGATGTTGAATTAGGTGTAAAGATTGACTCCAGTTCACCAAAATGTTTCTTATAATATAGCCAAAAAAAATGAATTTATTCATTTGTCATGCATTTTAAAATTGTTAAACTTGGTTTGACATCAGCACACATCCTTTACTCAAAGACAATGTATGGTGATGTGAGAGACATACTGAATCAAAGGTAAAAAAGATATACTAGTACATACATGTATGTACTTTTGAATCAGACAAGTGGTATATGGAACAGACATATTGGCAGACAAGTGATATGTGTGACTGTGACAGACATATTGGTAGACAAGTGCTCTGTTGGAAATACATATCAGCAAACAAGAGCTATATGGGACAGACAAATTGGCAGACAAGTGATATGGGACAGACATATTGGCAGACAAATGATATGGAGAGACATATTCACACACAAGTGATATGGGACAGACATGAGGAAATTTTATCACTGCATAGCACTTTTCAAGTGGGACCCATATTATCTTCATAAGATAAGCATAACCTTACATTGCATTTAGCATATTTCTGAAATGCTTTAAAAGACATATATAAAAGTACAAAGTTAAATAGTTATTTTCTACAATCTTAATGTGAAGAAGAAATGCATCCTTACCATCAGGAAAAGATAAAATTCTCTCATGAATATCTGCATTATCAGCTGCTTCTTCCACCTGTTTGTCATTAGCGTCAACATTACCATAACGTATATTATAGCGGATATCAGCATTAAACAAGACGGTATCCTGGGGCACAACACCAATTTGCTGTCGGAGAGATTCTTGTTTGACCTTCAAAATCAAAAAGCACTAAAAGGTACAATATTGCAATAAGTATTAAGTCATTGTACATGTATTACCACTTGTATCAACACTGACATGCCTCTAACAATAACAGTTGAATTTTATTATCTCAAATACCAGGGACATGTAGCAGTGTGTTGGCAGTCACAACTACTTTTTCTCTATGATTTTCGCCCTTATTATCTAAAATCCTTGATATCTGGACGTTTTATCTTGGTCCATCAAGTTTGAAATGACAAAATTTGACTGTATATGAAATTGTTTAAAGGCTGACAAATTAAACAAATAAGAGAATATTTCACTTCAATTCAAACTAACCAGTGAAATGTCTTGACCATCTATAAGGATCTTCCCTGAAATAACATCATAAAATCTGAATAGCAGTCTGATAATGGTGCTCTTTCCACTGCCCGAGTGACCTACCTACAAGTACAGTTGAATGTACAGAGTAAATTTCATAAATCTCATAATAAACATTCATGATTGAATCAATATGTAGGTATCCACAAATTGAAAGATTTTTTACCATGCAAAGAAAATCATTGTGACAGATTTGGTTGAAAATGGTCAATTTGTTTTTGGAATGGAAGTTATAAATACAGCAATTTCTAAGAAAGCAATTGACAATGACAACAAAATATGGGCTTTGAAAAAAAAAGTTTAATTTTATATAGTAAGATGAGTGTGTGATAACTATAAAATATTGAAAAAGCTACATACTAGTGCAAAAGTCTGTCCAGCTGGTACCACAAAGGAAACATCCTTCAGAATCTTTTTACTGACAAGATAAACAGAAATAAGTACTGCATATTTAATTCACATTAAAGTATTTCAATATTCTGCAAAAATATTTCTATATAATTTCTCTATATCTGAGTACTTAAATTTCTTTGTTCAAAATTCTACATGTTTTGGGGATTTCATACAATATATCTAATTTAAAGAACATAATTTGTCATTTATCAATTAATTCTGAGGAGAACTAGATCTCTACTTGATCTACTGTGTAATGACATAGAAACCAGAGCTGCCAAATAACAATTATTTACCTTTCTTCATAATGGAAGTTGACATTTCTGAATTCTATTTTACCATTGGTAACTGCGATATTCTTAGCATCCGGGATATCTTTAATCTGCATGATGGAAAAAATGAATCTAACATCAGATCTATCAAATATTGCATCTTTGCTAGCCAAGTGTCTGATTCGCTTACTCTCATCTCATTAGGAGGTGACAGTAAGAGAATTGACATTTTGATAAGGAAGATGCTAATATTGTGACAATGTCAACATGTTGATTTATTCATTTAATAATTAAAAGTCATCAGGGCCAAAACTCCGGAAAATTCGAGGGGTGATCAAAAAGTTCGCGAACTATCTCTATATTGACAAAACCACAATTCAGATCAGAATGAAATTTGGCACACACATAGTCATACACATGTTCTATAAATAGCAGATGTTATATAAAGTTTTGCTCCCTGTTTGTGACGTCACAATGTGAAAATGACATCAATATGTAGGTGACTTGTGACAAAAAACGGTTGACTCAGTCGTACTCAAGCAACGAACGGCTGTAAAGTTTAATCTCTTAGCTTTTGTGAACAGAACGCTACGAAGCATTGAAGATTTGTGCATGAGCAGAACAATGGCAGATGTGCATTAGCATTGGAGAGGACTACTTTAAAAAATAATGAACGCTGATACCTCATTTTATTTCTTTTAAGGAAGTAATTCAATTAGTTCGCAAACTTTTTGATCACCCCTCATAATTGTCCTTTGATAGTACACTGTAAAAGATTATTTGCAGAAAAAAAGATGCGATAAAAAGTTTACCTCTTGACTTTCATCCAACAGTTCAAACATGTTCTCCATATCAATGAAAGACTGCTGTATCATTCTGAAATACAGACATAAAATATGGCTGAATATCAGCATCTTGGACAATGATTTATCAAATCCTAAGGGTTTCTGAAGTGAGTCCATAATCTCAAGTATATTATACATGTATATCTGAGTCTTATTTTGATTACTTGAACACATGCCTGTCTCAGAGACTTTCTTGCACTCTAGTCTGGTAAATTTGACATTATGCGAATACTATCACATGGTAAAATCATGTCAGTTTAAACTTCACTCATTTGCCTCCTAAACGATGATGTTTTAAAACTTTTTGAAAACTGGTTTTAGTGTAGTTTATACTAATATCATTTTTTTTTATTTTTCATTTGCTTCTGTTTGTATGTATCTTGTAAGAGGACACATATGTCAAAGAAATAATGGATGTTAAAAGTGTATCTATGATTTCATTGCTTTCTGCAGTTACGCCTCTATATTTTGAATACTAATGTGTCAAAAACCATGGATGTCAAAAGTGAATCTATGATTCTGATTTATTCTTCATTGTGATTTTCAACTTCAATATTTCAAACCCTGGATATCTCAAGGACAAGTTCAATTTCTGATGAGTTCAAGATACTCACATTTGACTTTAGTTTCTTATACATATATTAGTAAGTTTAAAAATTCACTAAGCACTCGTATTTACCTGTAATAAGTTCCTAACCAGTTGAGTGGTCCATACAGCTGACTGAGGTACGTCCCGAACAGAACGTAGTCCCCCACCGTGAGGTGAAGGTCACTGATAGAGTACACCACTGCATATGCACACAACAGAGAGCCACTGATCGTTCCGAAGGTTATCACCGTGTTCTGGAGGGAGTTCAGGAGGTTGAGCGAGGCAGTCGATTTCCACTCTGCAATCTAAAAACAGAATTTGGTAAAAAGTTGTCTCAAACATCACCTGTTAAAGTACACACCAATTAAACACATAATTTGAATTTTTTTTTTTTTTTAAATTTAAATAAAATGCAAATAATGTGTAAAATTTTAAGAATTTGTTGGTTGAACAATATAATTCCCAAAAAGACATACATTCATGAGAGAAATCCATTCAAAATAAAGAAAGAAATATTAGGTACTTTCTTTATAAAAAAAAAATTAAAGATTATTACCACACATATGAAGCTTTCAAATTAATTTCTGAGTGATAAAATAGAGATGCATTTCTTATTGCTTCAACATGTACATGTAATTTATAAGTATACCTGATAATCTTTTATTGCTGTATCAAATCTGTTAGTCTCAAATTCTGAAGCTCCATAATATTTAACCTAGAATGGAAAGTACATTATATTAAAGAATGCAACAAAATACAGACCTTTCGAGGCAGACAGACGTGGACAGAAAAGCAATATACAGTCATGTAGGACAAAGGCACCTTAAAAGAGCGAATTTAAGACAAAGATATATCCTGAGAGATAAAGTGATGCAAACATTAAAACATTTCATTAAGATTAAAAAAAACCCTGGGAAATTATGTACAAATAATTATTCTCCTTTTTAGGATATGATGACCTCTCAAATATCCAAGACAACAATTAATGTACTTTAAAATAAAAAAATTATATTTCATTCTCCATCAACCATCATTAATTAAACTTTATTTACCGTTTCAAAGTTGAGCAGGGAATCCACTGCCTTGGAGTTTTTCTCATTGTCCAGTTTATTCATCTCTCGTCTGTATTTAGTTCTCCATTCAGTGATCCAAATGGTAACAGCTAAGGTAAAAGAGACAATTTAGTTACTGCCCAACTAATTAATAATTAATTATGATGACAAACAGGACTTCCTAGTCCATATTAAAGCATTCTGATGATTATATGCTCCATGAAAATGAATGACCAAATCAATTAAGCTGAAGCATTTAATGAAGCATATCCATCAATTGCATGCCCCTAAATGTCATCATTTCAGTTCTATTTTTTTTTCTAAGTGTACCAAGCTTTCAAAAAGTAGCACATTTGTGCTGAAGCACATAAAAAAGAAACATTAAATACTCTAACAAAAAAAATTACCATGTTTCAATGAAAATTATAAAAGAGAAAATGGAATTTTGAATGTTTGACTCACAAATACATGAAGCATGATACAAGGAATTCTTTATATAGATTAACAAAAAAAAATTGCTACTGCATTGTCAATATTTTTCTTTAAGATAAATTTGTTATGCTGACCTAGATAGAGAACCATGCAGAGAAAGACAACAAGCCCAAAGATGTAGTTGAAAACTGTGACGAAATAGACGATAGCGATGATAATGTCGACGATTGTTGGCAAGATCTGGAACACCACGTAACTAAGTAGAAAAGATCAAAATCATTTTAAAGTTTCTTAATTTGATAATGAAATCAATATAATTCTGTTGATATATTCCTGTTTCTTTATAATAACACCTAGGAAGAATTTAATAATCACAAGAGATGTATGTGAAACACTTATGCCCCCCCCCTCCCCCCACCGAATAATTGGAATTTTTCTAAGTCCAAGGAGCATAACTCTGTCAAAAATTGCTCGATCGTACCCAAACCAGAACTTGACCTAGATATTCTTATGATAAATCTGTATACCAAATTGTATTTCAGTATGTGCAACCTCTCTGAAGAAAATGAACGGAAACTATTGGTGAACTGACAGACAGACAGACAGACAGACAGAGACCGACCAACAGACAGCAGCAAAGCAATATGCCCTCGAAGGGGGGGCATAAAAATAATCCTAAAGCATATATTTCATTTCTTTTGAGATATGCTATGGAATATTCATTATTCTTAGAACTTCACATACACAGTCCTACAGCTATAAATCTACATTTAGTAACATTTGAGCTTTTATGTAATATGTAAATATTTGAATACACATGTATTAGTTAATCCTTTATTCAGATCACTGAAAAGTGAAATACATTTATACCTTGGTATCTTATATATCAAATCTCAGAAACCATGGATATGTTTTTAATGTATTTTGGGAATCAAAACCATTTTTTAACCTGAGTATTTAGAATCAGTGGATATTTCAAAGTCTTTTTTCAGCTCCAGCAAGTTTGAGATACTGAGCTTTGACTGTATAAGTATGATTTTAAGTAAAGAATACCTGAGTAGATTGTTGATACTATTCGTCCCTCGGTCCATCACTCGTAACACTTCCCCCGTCTTCCTCTGAAGATGCCACCTCAGAGACAATCTATTAAAACAGGAGATGGATTATGAAAGTATTGCAGTAAAAAGCTTAGAATCAATCTCATAATAATTATTACTAGAGAGCATGAAATATAACTTTTGAAGTGTGTGCAATTTAAAAATGATTTTTTGATGGACTTGTTTTATAAATCTTACTGTCAATCAAAAGATGATATGTTTTGGTTAAGGCTGTATTTAAAAAAAACATCCATACAGGGGCTGACACAAATAGACTTTTCAAGTACTTGCCCATGAGCGAGTACATGGTCAAAATTCACTTGCCATACCTGAAATTTTACTTGCCCCACCATAAACTATGAAAATAGGAAGACAAAAAATGATTATTACAAGTGCCCATTTCCACTTAAAACTAAGACGTATTATTTTTTTTTCTTGAAAAATCACTTGCCATCGCGCAAGTGGTTAATAAAAATTCACATGCCCATCCCCAAAATTCACTAGTCCCGGGTGTCGGGCAATGGGATTTGTCAGCCCCTGCCATATGCACTTTTTTTACTTGAACCTGCTTGTAAATTAAATGTTTTTAACTGACATATAACTCCATGGCAATATTACAATAACTATACCTGTGTAAATGATTGAACAAGCGAACTTGGATTCTTCTAGTTGTATACTGTTGAACTGGTATCCATAGGAATGACCTGGCATTGTTTAAAAACCCTGTGGTACCTAC
This sequence comes from Saccostrea echinata, assembly GCF_033153115.1. Classification (NCBI taxonomy): domain Eukaryota; kingdom Metazoa; phylum Mollusca; class Bivalvia; order Ostreida; family Ostreidae; genus Saccostrea; species Saccostrea echinata. The sequence continues at coordinate 7,540,174 of NW_026889765.1, read as the reverse complement.
AAATAGCAGAATTAAACTGAAAAATTTACAAGAGATTTCAGGAATGAAAGGTACAAAATTGTTCTTTCACTACATGCATAAACATGTATACAGTACACATTTTACAATTACAGCAAAACTGGGTTATAACAAACTAAACAAAGTCACTGAGATTTCCCATTTTCCTCATAACCAAGACTCTTAAGTGGCTTTACATCTGTAAAAGTCACACAGTGTAAAGTTTTCTACAAATTTCATTAAAATTTCCTTATCATTGGGATTTCCTTTAAGGTGAGTTCTTTAAAACTGAGTTTTACTGTATATTATATAAAATAAATAAATGTAGATATTTTTACCTGTTCCTCCTCCCTTGAGAAAAATAAGTAAGCAATAAATGAGTATATAATCATATCGAAACTCTGGCCTCGTGACCTTCAATTCAGCAAGGTCATCTCCAAGTGTGTTGGGTTGGACAGTCAGGCTGTTTACTGTAGATAAGAAAAGTTATATCTAGCATAAACCATATAAGGACAAAAATGAAATTTACAATATGTTTGTAATGCAACAAACTTTTTTATGATTTTTAAAACATCTCTATTTTGGTATTTATGAAATACTTTTGAACTTCAGGATCTTGAACATCGATAACTTAAATGAATATCATGAATATGTCAAAGTGAATTGGAAGTCCCAACCACCTTTTTTCTATGCAAAGTATATTAACCTCATTTTCCTGAAGCCTCTGATATTTCAAAGATTTTTCTGAGTCCCATCAAGTTCAAGATAATGAGGTTGACTGTACGTAAATAATAAGATAAATTTTTATCTAAAAGATCTTACTGATGTATTTGCTGTAGAGAGGGACCAGTACATTTATCCCCCTCCCTGCCCCCAGAAGAAGCAGGCAGACAAGGACCAGCCCCTGCCTCCAATAGCTCCCCTTGGGCCATACAAATGGAATCATAACCTTAAGTTTTGACCACACATTCTTCCAAGTAGACTGATTCTGTGCTACTTCTGGAGTGGGGCCCTGTAGGGGAAAAAAAAATTATTGTTCATTAAGAGTGTAATAGAAAAGGAGAAGTTGCTATGGACCAGGCCAGGACTTGTTCCCTGGATTCTTGATTTCTAGACAGTGGATAGGTACTCTAACAACTGAGCCACTTGACCAATGGTGAACAAATACATTCAACTGCCACAGCAGTCAAAGTATTTAAAAAAATTGGTTTATGAGTAAACAATTACATATTTTTAAAAAACTGTCCAATCCCTTGTTATATTTATCATATCTTTTTATAAACAGTTAAAGTATTGAATCAAAGGCTTGTGGATGTGGGTGCAGCTTTGGAGACAGCCATTTGCCTACATTGCATATCCTGTGCCCAAAAGTGTAGTTTTAAATACATATTTTTCAAATACATTCCAAATTATGACAAGAATTTCAATGTTCTCTCTCTCTGTCTGACATGCTATTACACTCATGCTGACATGACTCTTTCCGACATGCTATGACTCTCTGTCTGACATGCTATCACTCTCTGTCTGACATGCTAATACTCTCTTTCTGACTTGCTATGACTCTCTTTTTGACATGCTATCACTCTCTTTCTGACATGCTATCACTCTCTTTCTGACATGCTATAACTCTCTTCCAGACATACCATCACTCTCTTTCTGACATGCTCATACTCTCTGTCTGACATGCTATCACTCTCTGTCTGACACGCTATGACTCTGACATGCTCATACTCTCTGTCTGACTTGCGCATACTCTCTTCTGATATGCTATGACTCTCTGTCTGACATGATATTACTCTCTGACATGCTATCATTCTCTGTCAGACATGCTCATACTCTCTTTCTGATATGCTATCACTTCAAGTTCCCTACTTAATAACTACCTACATTTTCTACATCAGTCAGAAGATGGTACAGGTTTCTATTTAGACCAGGAGCCAAAAATCCCAAAATCAGAAGCATCAAAGAACAACTGTATCGAACAATCCACAGACCTAATTCTATGTGATCTGAGTACCTGTAAAATTGACAATAATAAAAATTAGTAAAAATATTTCCTAAATAGATTAGGTAAGTTTTAAATATAGAAGTTGCTTAAATAAAGCTCAGATGCATATCTTTAAAAATTTAATGTACATGTATATGGATATTCCCTTGTTTCAATTTTGATTTTTTTAGAACAATGACTGAGCTAGTTTTACACATTCAAGTTAACACTTTTCACAATGTATGAGACAATATAGGACAGCATACACAATAATATTCTTTATAATTTTTATCATTACGCATGATGTTATTTGTCAAAACTAACCCCTTCAGGGACCACCAGTAATTTGAACTCTCCCATGATATAAAAGACAAGTTCTCCTTAATGAAAACGAGGCTCCAGAAGACCAGTAAAATTAGGCCGTGACCTCGAGTTGGTATAGAGGGCAGCATCTGTCTCCTCTCGTAAAACAAAAGCCTGATGGATGCTATCCAGCAGTAAACCAGGGCAATGGCGGTAAAAACCTGGTACCCCGCTACAGTCTGATCGCGTATGGAGGTGTCACAGAGAATTGTGTGAATTACAGCCTCCAGCATGAGAATAAAGCTCAGCATGACCTGCAGGGTGAATCCACAGGAACCTGGAAGGTTTTTCTCGGGCAGTTTGGTGGCATATTTTCTGTACAGTGAACATTGGATGCAGCCAAATAACAAAATGTGAAGGAATAATATGCCTGAGGTGACAGTATCAATGAAACATGGATTCAGTCCTTGGTTTACCCACGTCTGAGTGAAATTCAAGTCTTTGCAATACTTCATGTTGTACTTTTATATCTGAAATATATGCAATGAAGTAAATAAACATATTTGCTGACAACAGGTAATATCAAGGTAACATCATGTAATGTAAAAAAAGATATAAAGAAAAAGTATCAGCATACATGTATAATGGAGACGAATCAGTACATAAATACAAAATATCATATTATGACGAAGTTTCAGCATATAATGGTGAAGTATCATCACAATATTAATGTTGTCAACAGAAGCCTCATAACTAATGGCAGTTGAGGCTTCCATAACATACGGCTGACATGCTTAACAACCTGTTTATATTAGTATAGTATCATTTGACAATGCAATACTTTCCTTCCTTACCCCTTCAACTACATACACGTTGAATGTCATGTCGACTTTATACATGTCTACATTTTTCATTTATATGAGACATACCGAAAGTAAATATCTTCTGTCCTAAATTAGGATCCTGCTGTATAGTCGTTACACAAGGAGAAAATTCGAGCTTTGGCTTCAACACTCTATATTGACTACGTTTAATAGATTTAACCACCGGATTTCTCTGTACAATGTAACACCTACACCCGTGCTGTTGTTAAATGCTTTCAATGTGAGATCATCATTTCCTACACACTTCTTTTTTTCGATGTTTGCGTTGATTTCACACACATGCTTATTTGCATCATAGTCTCCAAAGCGCTTTGTCTGAGTTGAGGGGCGGATCAAGATCATTGATCAGTGGCGTAGCTACTATGTATGCTTGAACATGTACGTGCCACAGGCACTTGCTTCTGTAATAATTTTCTATCCTATAGGCCTATAATATAATAGCACAAGGTATCTAACTCCGAATTACATGTGTATCCCCGACTATCCAAACTCCGTCACCATAAGCGGAAAACTTATTAAAAATTATTAATATAAATTGTTCGCTACATTTAGATATGAACTTTAATAACATTGTTTTTATTACTGTTTAAAAAAAATTGCAGAACTTTAGCAATAGTTTGTGACTTCATCATGTGTGTTCATAGAAACAAGAAGAGGCCCATGGGCCACAACGCTCATCTGAGTAAATTTGGTCCTGCTGTCCTTCTCTGGACAGATTGATTGATTGTTTGTTGTTTAACGTCCCTCTCGAGAATTTTTCTCTCATATGGATACGCCACCACTTGCCGGTGGAGGGCTACAAATTATGACCTATACTCGGCACTTAGGGCCATTAAGCAGTGAGGGATCTTTTTCGTGCCAGCACCTACTGCGACACGGGACCTCGGTTTACACGGTCTCATCCGAAGGACCGGTTTCCACATCCAGCAGTGGGATTCGAATCCGCGACGTAAGGATCAACTAGTTCCTAGCTTACTCCGCGACTCTAGAGCAGATGCTCTAACCACTGCGCCATGCGGGAGTGGGGTCTGTCAGCTAACATCCGCAACTGTACTCGGCAGTGCTGGTACCGGACATCCATGACTGTACCTGCTCACTAATATCAAAAACGGAATGTCAGAGCAAGATTTTCCGGATTGTTCAACATATTAAACTATATGTTTTTAATTAAGTATGGATTGTTTTTTAATGAAAAATACGAAATGTGTTAATATGGAGGAAAGAAAATTTCTGATTTTAAATAAATCTACTTTATGGAAGGCTGTAATCGCCAAAACGGTAACGATAACTGGCTTAGTGAATATATCGCGGAAAATATATGTAAACTTGACTATGCCTAAATTTTGTATATCTATGACTGTATACCTGTGCCTGATATACACCATCTGCGAATGTACCTGTGCCGTACATACACACTACCACTGACTCAACCCGCGCTTGATTAATAACATCCACGACAAAAAATTCTGTGGATTTTCTCCGATTTAAATTTAGAATGAATTCAATCAAAGCGCAATTAACGCTAATCTTTATATTACCCATGACAGTGATACCGAGACAAACGATGACAGCAGTGATTAGGGAAAGATCCAAAACTTTTACAGCTTTATGTTCAGAGTACAATATGAGCCAGGTCTTTAATTTTTTTTTTTTTTTTTTGGGGGGGGGGGGGGGGCTGGGGGCATGATTTCAATATCCTACGTGCTCAATAATAATGATGAATTTAAAATGAAACATCCTAGTATAATTATAGAAAATATACGAGTAAACAATAAACAAAGTAAAATAAAAAAGGAAATTAAAATACATATTGAAATTAATTTGTAATCCTTAATTTTATGTTAGAAAGTATAAGTACGTCACAATATTATTAATTTCACCCATTTTATTGATCACGCAAGTGGTGTCAATGAAAAGCACAGGTTTTTTTCCCCATATATATACATTTGTATGTCTTACGATATATACGGGTGGAATGGGCTGATCCACCCGTTTTCAATGAGTTATATATAAACATCTCAAGTGCACCCCAGGAAATAGCCTCCAATGCCCTGAAAAAGAATAGTTCCTGACAAAAAAAATTATTTATTTACAAAGTACATAAAATTTACTAGGCACAGGTATCAAAGTTGTAAAAATAAGCTGGAAGACCCCCCCCCCCCCCCAAAAAAAAAAAATTCTCAAAAGAAATAAAAATTAATTTTATATGCATGGAACAATTAACATCATGACTGGTCGATAACCGTGGCGTGATACCTGAAATATGTAGGGTATGGTATTAAAATAATTGCTCATATTAAAGGAAATTAATGCTATAATTATCGATAACATCCGAAGAAAATATTTGTATAAGTAAATATTCTTATTAGATCCGCCTCTCTAAGATTCTGCAATCAGTTGTCTGGAATCAATCTATAGGGAATATCGGTGAAAAGCGTCAATAGCACCTTTATAAAAACGTAAGGAATTTCTTGGGATGCAACATCAACAACTGTACCTGTCCTGACAACTGTACCGGTGTCTGATTGACAACATCCACGACTGTACCTGTCCAGTACACACACTTTATTCTACATCCATGACTGTGCCTGTGCTTATAAACAACATCCATGACTGTACCTGTCCAGTACACACACTTTATTCTAGATCCATGACTGTGCCTGTGCTTATAAACAACATCCATGACTGTACCTGTCCAGTACACACACTTTATTCTAGATCCATGACTGTACCTGTGCCTTATAAACAACATCCACGACTGTACCTGTCCAGTACACACACTTTATTCTACATCCATAACTGTACCTGTGCCTTATAAACAACATCCACGACTGTACCTGTGCATATATACACACTTTATTCTACATCCATAACTGTACCTGTGCCTTATAAACAACATCCACGACTGTACCTGTGCATATATACACACTTTATTCTACATCCATGACTGTACCTGTGCCTTATAAACAACATCCACGACTGTATCTGTCCAGTACACACATCTTACTCTACATCCCTGACTGTACCTGTGCCTTATAAACAACATCCACGACTGTACCTGTCCAGTACACACACTTTATTCTACATCCATGACTGTACCTGTGCCTTATAAACAACATCCACGACTGTACCTGTGCATATATACATACTTTATTCTACATCCATGACTGTACCTGTGCCTTATAAACAACATCCACGACTGTACCTGTGCATATATACACACTTTATTCTACATCCCTGACTGTACCTGTGCCTTATAAACAACATCCACGACTGTACCTGTCCAGTACACACATCTTACTATACATCCCTGACTGTACCTGTGCCTTATAAACAACATCCACGACTGTACCTGTCCAGTACACACATCTTACTATACATCCATGACTGTACCTGTGCCTTATAAACAACATCCACGACTGTACCTGTGCAGTATACACATCTTACTCTACATCCATGACTGTACCTGTACCTTATAAACAACATCCCTGACTGTACCTGTGCCTTATAAACAACATCCACGACTGTACCTGTCCAGTACACACACTTTATTCTACATCCATAACTGTACCTGTGCCTTATAAACAACATCCACGACTGTACCTGTGCATATATACACACTTTATTCTACATCCATAACTGTACCTGTGCCTTATAAACAACATCCATGACTGTACCTGTGCATATATACACACTTTATTCTACATCCATGACTGTACCTGTGCCTTATAAACAACATCCACGACTGTATCTGTCCAGTACACACATCTTACTCTACATCCCTGACTGTACCTGTGCCTTATAAACAACATCCACGACTGTACCTGTCCAGTACACACACTTTATTCTACATCCCTGACTGTACCTGTGCCTTATAAACAACATCCACGACTGTACCTGTGCATATATACATACTTTATTCTACATCCATGACTGTACCTGTGCCTTATAAACAACATCCACGACTGTACCTGTCCAGTACACACACTTTATTCTACATCCATGACTGTACCTGTGCCTTATAAACAACATCCACGACTGTACCTGTCCAGTACACACACTTTATTCTACATCCCTGACTGTACCTGTGCCTTATAAACAACATCCACGACTGTACCTGTCCAGTACACACATCTTACTATACATCCATGACTGTACCTGTGCCTTATAAACAACATCCTCGACTGTACCTGTGCAATACACACACTTTATTCTACATCCATGACTGTACCTGTGCCTTATAAACAACATCCACGACTGTACCTGTCCAGTACACACACTTTATTCTACATCCATGACTGTACCTGTGCCTTATAAACAACATCCACAACTGTACCTGCGTATGACACACACTACATCTATGACTTCCTATGCCTTATAATCAAGATTTACACACAATAAACTTCTCAGGGTTTAAGAGGTACGTATTGTATACTGTATTTGGACCATCCTACCATAAAAAACAACAATATTTAAACAATTTTCTTTCACTCACAAATTTTGATCTTTAAGTGTGTACTTGACTCTTGAAATTTGACCATGAAAATCAATTAGAATCAAGTTCGAGACACAATTAATCATCAGTGTACAGGTGGAAAACTCAAATCTATAAGTCAACATATAGCCAATTACTATTATTAATTTTAATTAATTTTAATAAACATTTGTCGTATACGTTTGACGTATAATCAGTTGTAAACTATGATAATAATACCCCTCAACTTTGGGGTTGGCACAGAAGAAGGTATAAAAATGTTTTCATAGTTGAAAACATTTTAGGATGGAATAGTGCATTTTATCGTGTTAACAAAGAAAGACCTATCGAAAATAGTTATTGCAGTACATGTAATACTACATGTATCTACACTTCACAATTCAATGTTTAAATGGCATTCAAAAGAATTAAAAAAAAAGAAGTCTGTGAGCCAATGCTCACTAGTAATACCCCCGCTTTGACGTGAATGTACACAAGTTCAGTTATGGACAGAGACAAGAATGAACAAGAAGTTGACGTCAGATTCGTACAAAAATGAATCCCACAATATGGCATGCCTAAACAAAGAGTGTGCTAAAATTTCAAGCATCTGCGAAGAGTAGTTGCTGAGAAAACTGTGACGAAAATTTTGTTACGGACAGGCAGACAGACTGACACACAGACAGACGGACAGACAGACAGACACACAAGGGTAAAACAGTATACCCCCCTTTCCTTCGGAGCGGGGGTATAATAATGATGACAATAATAACAATGATGAAACATGACATAAACAGGAGGGGAAAATGAGGAAAAAGTTGGATTTTTTTTCATGTGCTTAAGAGCCCTCTATACACTGCACACTAAAGAGTTCTAATTTTGTGGTACATTTATGCAAATAGAGTAATCTGCCCTTTCAATAAGAACAAGCATTCTGAGAGTATTGCATTAGCAATACTAGTCCCCTACCGGCAAGTGTAATCTGGTTCCCGTTAAAAATTGAAAATGCCATGATTCCGTCAAAAATCAATGAAGCGGAACGAAATGCAAACTTCATCTATAACTCATCAAGGTAAAGTCACATACCAAAAATCAGCTCAATATCTGCAAACGTTTAGAAAAAAATGCGGAAAACCCCGAAAAAATGAAAAGGTCGTAATTCCGTCAAAAAGCACTGAAGCGGAACGAAATGCAAACTTGATCTGTAACTCATCAAGATACACTCACATGCCAAAAATCAGCTCATCAATATCTGCAAGCGTTTAGAAAAAAAGTGCGGAAAACCAAGTTGGACAGACAGACAGACAGACAGACAGACCGACAGACGGACGGACAGACTCAGAGGAAACCTATAGTCCCCTCCGGCTTCACCGGTAGGGGACTAATAAAATAAATTGAAACCGGAGGGGACGATAGGTTTCCTCTGAGTCTGTCCGTCCGTCTGTCTGTCAAACTGTCCGCCTAGCTGTCCCTCTGTCCCACTTGGTTTTCCGCACTTTTTTCTAAACGCTTGCAAATATTAAGCTGATTTTGGTATGTTAGTGTGTTTTGATGAGTTACGGATCAAGTTTTTTTATTTCGTTCTGCTTCATTGATTTTTGAGGGAATTACAATCTTTTTAATTTTTAAGGGTTTTCCACACTTTTTTCCCAAACGTTTGCAGATATTGAGTTGATTTTTGGTATACGAGTGTATCTTGATGAGTCACAGATCAAGTTTGCATTATGTTCCGCTTCAATGATTTTTTGACAGAATTACAGCATTTTCCATTTTTAATGGGAACCAGATTACACTTGCCGGTAGTGGACTAGTATTGTTAATGCAGAAAGCTTGTCTCAATAGCTTTAATACGCATGCTTGAATAAACCATATGATAGCAAGAATGATAGTAAAATTCTGCCACCTATCGCAGAGTTAATTTAGAAAGGTGACATATTGGAATGATTTTTTCATATTCATATACCGAATATTTATGTGAATTTTATCAAAAAACATAACTTACTTGGGAAAACAAAGAGAGATAAGTCTATAATTTTGGTAAAACTTCATCTCTATAGAAATCAACGGAAAATATTTTTAACCCCCCCCCCCTTCACTGAAACAACAATTCCTTTTAAAGTATTATGAATTGTTATTTCAGAAATTCAAATTTATACCAATTGTTTCTTGTTTCAGGGGAGTGGGTTGTTGGGGAGGAGGGGGGGGGGGGTATGAGGGTATAGAACATATATTTACATACTAAAAGCAGCAAAAATAGTCATTTTATTGCCAATGAATCTAATATGTCAGTTGACTTTTACATAAGTTAAACATACGGAGAGATTTGATGGTTATTTATCCATTTCCATGAGTATTTGAAAATCTGGATCACTTGTTATGTTTAAAACCCGATTTCAATTTATAAAATTGTCTAACCCTTCCCCCTCTTTATGAGAAGAGTTTTAAATGAACAGTTAACTTTTTGACACTGGTTTTAAAATAATTAATCCATTACCTATAAACTCTTCTACAATAATAATAAAACTTGGCAGAAGTTGTGAAGGCGAGGATGGAGTATATCGAAAGAAGGAGTATTTCCTCTTAAAAAAAAAGACTAAATCCCAAGCTTTCTTGCAGGATTATATGATTCAATTTTTTTGACGGAGTGGGGGTTGCATTGGGGGTGGGGGTTCGGGTCACAAACGACAAAAGAACAAACTTTTAGTAGAGCCTTGAGTAACTTTTCTTGGATGTTGTTAATAACGCAAAGATGCAGACATGGAAGTAGAATAAAGTGTGTGTACTGGACAGGTACAGTCGTGAATGTTGTTTTTAAGGCACAGGTACAGTCAGGGATGTAGAATAAAGTATGTATATGCACAGGTACAGTCGTGGATGTTGTTTATAAGACACAGGTACAGTCAGGGATGTAGAATAAAGTGTGTGTACTGGACAGGTACAGTCGTGGATGTTGTTTTTAAGGCACAGGTACAGTCATGGATGTAGAATAAAGTATGTATATATGCACAGGTACAGTCGTGGATGTTGTTTATAAGGCACATGTACAGTCATGGATGTAGAATAAAGTGTGTGTACTGGACAGGTACAGTCGTGGATGTTGTTTATAAGGCACAGATACAGTCAGGGATGTAGAGTAAGATGTGTATACTGCACAGGTACTTTCGTGGATGTTGTTTATAAGGCACAGGTACAGTAATCGATGTAGAATAAAGTGTGTGTACTGGATAGGTACAGTCGTGGATGCTGTTTATAAAGCACAGGTACAGTCATGGATGTAGAATAAAGTGTGTGTACTGGACAGGTACAGTCATGGACGTTGTTTATAAGGCACAGGTACAGTCATGGATGTTGTTTATAAGGTACAGGTACAGTCGCGGATGTTGTTTATAAGGCACAGGTACAGTCAGGGATGTTGTTTATAAGGCACAGGTACAGTCATGGATGTAAAATAAAGTGTGTGTACTGGACAGGTACAGTCATGGATGTTGTTTATAAGGCACAGGTACAGTCGTTGATGTTGTTTATAAGGCACAGGTACAGTCAGGGATGTTGTTTATAAGGTACAGGTACAGTCGTGGATGTTGTTTATAAGGCACAGATACAGTCAGGGATGTTGTTTATAAGGCACAGGTACAGTCATGGATGTAAAATAAAGTGTGTGTACTGGACAGGTACAGTCATGGACGTTGTTTATAAGGCACAGGTACAGTCATGGATGTTGTTTATAAGGTACAGGTACAGTCGTGGATGTTGTTTATAAGGCACAGATACAGTCAGGGATGTTGTTTATAAGGCACAGGTACAGTCATGGATGTAAAATAAAGTGTGTGTACTGGACAGGTACAGTCATGGATGTTGTTTATAAGGCACAGGTACAGTCGTTGATGTTGTTTATAAGGCACAGGTACAGTCAGGGATGTTGTTTATAAGGCACAGGTACAGTCAGGGATGTTGTTTATAAGGCATGGGTACAGTCATGGATGTTGTTTATAAGCACTGGTACAGTCATGGATGTAGAATAAAGTGTGTGTACTGGACAGGTACAGTCGTGGATGTTGTCAATCAGGCACCGGTACAGTCATGGTGTAAAATTTCTAGAGTTGTCTGGACAGCACAGCAGAATCTTAGAGAGGTGGATCTAATAAAAATATTTACTTATACAAATATTTTCTTCGGATGTTATCGATAATTATAGGATTAATTTCCTTTAATATGAGCAATTATTTTAATACCATACCCTACATATTCCAGGTATCACACCACGGTTATCGACCAGTCAAGATGTTAATTGTTTCATGCATATGAAATTAATTTTTATTTCTTTTGAGAGTTTTTTTTTTGGGGGGGGGGGGGTGGGGGGGGGTCTTCCAGCCTATTTTTACAACTTTGTTACCTGTGCCTAGTAAATTTTATGTACTTTGTAAATAAATATTTTTTTTTGTCAGGAACTATTCTTTTTCGGGGCATAGGAGGCTACTTCCTGGGGTGCACTTGAGATGTTTATATATAACACATTGAAAACGGGTGGATAAGCCCATTCCACCCGTATATATCGTAAGACATATATTTATGGGAAAAAACCTGTGCTTTTCATTGACACCTCTTGCGTGATCAATGAAATGGGTGAAATTAATAATATTGTGACGTACTTATACTTTCTAACATAAAATTAAGGATTACAATTTAATTCCAATATTTATTTTAATTTCCTTTTTTATTTTACTTTGTTTATTGTTTACTCGTATATTTTCTATAATTATACTAGCATGTTTCATTTTAAATTCATCATTGTTATTGAGCATGTAGGATATTGAAATCATGCCCCCAGCCCCCCCCCCCCCCAAAAAAAAAAAATTAAAGACCTGGCTCACATTGTACTCTGAACATAAAGCTTTAAATTTAAATCTGTAAAAGTTTTGGATCCTTCCCTAATCACTGCTGACATCGTTTGTCTCGGTATCACTGTCATGGGTAATATAAAGATTAGCGTTAACTGCGCTTTGATTGAATTCAGTCTAAATCTAAATCGGAGAAAATCCACAGAATTTTTTGTTGTGGATGTTATTAATCAAGCGCGGGTTAAGTTAATCAAGCGCGGGTTGAGTCAGTGGTAGTGTGTATGTACGGCACAGGTACAGTCGCAGATGTTGTATTATACAGTCATAGATATACAAAATGTACGCTGTAGTAAATGTTACTTTTTAGAGATAATAGCGATCTATGCAATGGATTTAGGCATAGTCAAGCTTACAAATATATTTTCCGCGATATATTCACTAAGCTAGTTATCGTTACCGTTTTGGCGATTACAGCCTTCCATAAAGTAGATTAATTATTAACACATTTCGTATGTTTCATTAAAAAAACAATCCATACTTAATTAACAACATACAGTTTAATACGTTGAACAATCCGGAAAGTCTTGCTCTGACATTCCGTTTTTGATATTAGTGAGCAGGTACAGTCATGGATGTCCGGTACCAGCATTGCCGAGTACAGTTGCGGATGATAGCTGACAGCCACTGTTGCCATGCGGGCAACTGTTCTTTTCCAGATTTCCCCCATTGTTATTACAGTTATACTTATCGTGGCCCCACCCTACCATAAATAACGCTTCAATTTCCAAAAATCCCTCAAATCATCTTAGATTGAGTCATATTTTTATGCCCCCGTAATCGAAGATTCAGGGTCATATAATTTTTGCAGACTCTCCGTCTGTCTGTCCACAAAAACTTTAACATTGCCCATAACTTTTGATTGGTTGGAGCTCTGGCTTTCATATTTCACATGACGTGTATTCCTTGCGACAAGACCTTTCTTTTGGTACCAACATACCTGAACTTTTGACCCATGTTTGCAAAATTTTACCAGACTTTAACTTTGGTCATAACTTTTGAACGGTTGGTACTAGGGCTTACATACTTCACTTGCATATTTTTTGTGATAAGACCTTTCCTTGAGTACAAATATTTTTGACGTTTTGACTTTGACCTTGGAGTTTGACCCACTATTTCAAAACTTTAACCTTGGCCGTAAGTTTTGAATGGTTGGAGCTAGGGCTTTCATATTATACATGTGTATTCCTTATGAAAGACCTTTCCTTGGGTTTAAATATTTTGGACCTTGGAGTTTGACCCATTAATTTAAAATCTTCAACCCTGGCCACAAGTTTTGAATGGTTAGAACTAAGGGCTTTCATAATATGAACAAAGTTGATTTTTTCAGCTCAAGGTCCTTCTCCTCCTAAGTAATTATATAATATATAACTATTACGGACTTCACTGAACGGTCATTATGTGGTTATATTATATAAAGATCCATTTCAAGTGATATTGACATCAGACACAGAAAATGATAGCGACCTTGCAAGCTCAGTCGCTAGCTATCACTTTCTATATATTTGGTCAATATCACTTGACATATGTCCTTATACATGTAACCATATATCGATCTACACTGCAGTCCATAATATTGTTTAAAACATTGCTGTGACGTCATGCCTTTGTTCTTGCAGTCTAAAAATTTACCTGTAGCCGTCCGATAATAATAATTCACAGTCCAATAATATATTATCGGACGGCAGTGATAACAAAATCAGACAGTAGTTAAAAAACAACAACTAGGGTGAGATCAAGGTTTAATATGTCCAGACACCAAAAAAAAAAGTTACGGAGAAAAAATTCAGGGAAAGCGAACGCGAGGAAATTAAGTTGTTAAAAATAGCAAATCCAAGAAGAAGAAACTGGAGTTTTAACCTTTCTCAAAAGTAACACTTTCCATTCGGATTTTTGCAAAGCGTTTTCGATACAGCACTGTGAATAAGCCAATTTAAATCCATTTCTGATAAAGATCCAGTCTGCGAATCTCTTCATTTAACGAGGTTTGTTCGCTAATGACCGCACTTTTAAAACCCAAGATTTTCATTATATCATTCAATCAAAATTTTAGATAAAAATCCGCACTTTTACTTTTAATGCATTTTGAAGATATCATCCAAACACTGTATCTGTATCAATGTCAAACGCACTTAAAAAAAAAATATTCCGAATCATTAAAAAATATCCTTCATCACCTGACCACTGTCCATATTTCCTGCTACGACTGCCATTGAATGAATGAATGAAACAAAAGCGTTCACTAACTCTTTTCTTTTGTCTACTTATTAGATGGTTTCAGGTAGAAAACTATTGATGCCTGAACTGCTTTTGTGTAATTATCGGACTCCTCCAGGTAACTTTTGGACATTTAAATGGCAATGTTTTAAGTAAGATATATGCCTCATACAATTCTATATGTAAAATTATCAGACTGTTTTCGGCCCTAACAGGCCTCAAACAGTCTGATAATTTTACATATAGAACAGTATTCGGCATATATACATTACATATTATCTTTACTAGCAATTTCCTTTCTTTAGAAAAAAAAACAACTTTGAAATAGTATACATGTATTATATAAGCACAAAGTTTAGCACATTGACATAAGAGAGAAAAGCAAAGACAATGTTTAATACAGTATGTATGTTTATAGAAATTCTGATTTTTTTTCCCACAGATATCTGTCTCTGATGAGACTGTAGCTCCACTGATGTGTACTTATAAAAAAAAAGATTTTTCTTAGTAAAGTCTATTTGTGTAGAAAGTCTAAAACCAAAACTGTAGGAGGAGTAACATTTTGAAAGAATTTCAATAACATTTCTATCTTAAGTAACCATGGCAACATCTTTTCTCGAAATCAAAGTGAACCTTGCTCTTGTATATCCCTTTCAACTTTCATTTAAAGGATTATAATGGAAACTTTAAACAGCATATCACAGACAAACCAACATGCTAGATTATAAAAGGAAATGCCTAATATCCAATTTTTTTTTAAATAATTAATTCTAAAAGCGTGTTGACAGAGACCTCTAATCATCCAACATTTTCAGTACATGTACCATCTTATGGCATTTTTTATAATCTTCACAGTAATTAATATTTACATTGCTATAAAAGTAACTACAGGATTAACCCAAGTTCTAGGGACTTCTACATGTAAATAGACAGAGAACAAACAATTTTAAATAAGAAATGTGTCTATTTATAGTGAGTATATTGAGTGACAATGGACATTTGGTACCACAGTACTTTGCATTAGTGGTGAAGAGACATGCTAGAAATCAACACACATTTCCACTTTGTTAAACATCCTGATGCTTAGAAACAGACATTTTTTTTTAAATTATACTGAGATTTTAACCTTCATAATTATAAACCGTGTCTGTATGAAACTTGATACATAAATAATTAGGCATACTTCACCAAAAACTATAATTAAACACTGTATTATCACCTATCACCTCCTACATTCTAGCTTCTGTCTCTTTCTTTCTAAACCTCAAAGGTATACATGAGACCAAATAAGGAGTTTATAGACTAGTTATTGTTTCCAGCTGTCTTTACAACAAAACAAAAAATTAACATTTTACTAGAGCTATACATATTTATTATATGTATCAAAAAACACAGAAATAACCACACATTGCAAATATTCACAACAACTCAATATGGAAAACTGAGGACACACAAATGTTCTGCAATTACAGATATAATACAAGTTAAATTGATGCAAAGCATCACATCAGCCGCAAACAAAATGAAGCATTTCAAAAAGTACTTCACAATTAATTATCCAAGGAAAGTACAAGATATTTGAAGCTGAAAGAGGGATAGTTTCTTTTCAGACTGTCTTCAACACAAAAACTAAATAAAAAATAAAACTAAATAAAAAATGAAATAAAATAAGAATAAATAAATAGAAATAAAATAAGAATAAATAAATAGAAATTTTAGTACGTTTGTTCATCAAAATTGATTCACTGGTGCTGATATCCAGGATCTTTGTCACATTATGATGCTGATGATTTCTGCAGAGTAGGCTATGCCGCACAGCACAGTGCAAAATGTAGAAAAAATATCCTTGTGTCATTCGCAGCTGTAGCATATTCAAAACAATTTTACTTGTTGAACAACTTTTCAATTTTAGAAAAAAAATATCCTTGTGTCATTTGCAGCTGTAGCATATTCAAAACAATTTCTACTTGTTGAACAACTTTTCAAAATTTTTATTCATCATGCACTTTTACCACTTTTAAATTTTTATTATTATATTTCACTTTCACTTCTCTTCAGACAATTATTAATTTATGATTATATAAGAAGAACTATAAAATGTTCTTTGTATCTCATCCCCAATATTTTGATAGTTCAATATATCGTGGTATCAAAATATTATGCTACACTGGCAAGTATAGGTCCACACAATAAGTATGCAGTATGCATTCACATCCAGTACTGAAGTGTATTTATATGTTTTGGCAAGAAAAATGGCATTAAAAAGGCTTAAGATTTAAATGTAAACAATGGATATTTTGGAAGCATGCACCTGCAATGACATCACAGATGACACTAAAGTGAGACTTAATTATGTAATATAAAGGGTGAAGAGGGGCTCTGAAGAGAAATTGTTAGGTTGTAACAAGCTAAAAAAAAGTACATTTAAATAAACATAAAAACGAAATAACTTCTATAAACTACAAGTTCTTATACGATGACTTAGAAACAGTTCAGAGGTTACTTAAGAATTGATGCAATTATAAACAAGGTAAAACCCCAGTTTTAAATTGTATGGTTAAAAACTGACAGAATATGGTTAAAAACTGACTGAACATTGGCCAACTGAAATAAAGGTATAGTTCAATATCTCTAAAACCAGATCCTTTGTTTAAAAAGAAAAAAAATAACACACAAATTAAGACAAGTGAATATTACAAAATATTACATAAACACAAAACCAGGTATAAAAACTGATTTTGAAAAAAAAAATTCTAGTTAAAATCTGATCATGAAAGACAAAATAAACTGCACTCTGCCATCAGGAAGCATCCGCATCATTGTTTATACTTCCTGTTTCGACAGTGCCGTTCCCGTTGTGTTTTTCATCGCCAGCTTCCTCTTTCCTAGTCAGCTGTTGATGCCACATGTCAGCATAGAAACCATTCACTTGGAGAAGCTCATCATGACTGTAAAGAGAAATGCTGAATAAAGACAGGATTTTATAGAAGTGTGCAGCACTGATTCATTTGTTAAAAATTTTTCTGCTCCTGAGCCAAGTTAACCTGCTTTAATAATTATTAAATACTGAATGTGATATATCAGATGATACAATCTTGAATGTACTAAAATGTCCATGTACATGTTATATACATCCATGAGACAATTATTATTTTTCTACTCCATATTATCATGCACATAAGCAAAGTCTGGCCTACTGCTGATTAAACCAACCTGCTGAAAAAACACTTAGATATTTTGGTAAAAACACAAGTTCCTATAATAAAATGCTAAATTTTTATTTCATTACTAAGGATCTGATGAGCATGTACAATCGATTGACTCCCCCCTTTAATACTTACGTTCCCCTTTCTACAATCACCCCTTCTTTCATAACTAGGATCTGATGAGCATGTGTAATGGTGGAGAGTCTGTGAGCCACAATTATGGTTGTTCTATTCTCACAAACTCTCTCCAAGGATGTTTGTATGTTACGTTCTGTCTTTGTGTCCAATGCAGATGTAGCCTACAAAATAAGAATAGGGATTTGTGAACACACACAAAAAATGATATCATCTACTACTATCTATTCTTTTCTGCCATTTCCAACATTTTGTAAAAACAAAAAAAAACAAGATGTGTTTGTGAAACACTGATGCCCCTGTATGGCAGCTTATGGCGAAGGTTAAAGTTTCTTCAAATGCAAGTCAAAATCCAGGCCAAAAGATAAAAAATGTTGATACCCAAAGAAAGGTTTTGTCTCGAGGAATACACCTGTGAAATTTGAAAGACCTAGATACAGCTGTTCAAAAGTTATGGCCAAGGTTAAAGTTTTTTAAATAAAAGTCAAACGTCAAGGTCAAGGTCAAAGTGGTTGGTATCCAAAGGAAGATCTTGTCACAAGGATTACATATGTAAAGTATGAAAGCACTAGCACCAACCATTCAAAAGTTATGGCCAAGGTAAAAGTTTTTCAAAAGTAGGTCAAACTCCTAGGTCAAGGTCAAAGGGTCAAAGTGGTTGGTATCCAAAAGAAGGTCTTGTCACAAGGATTACATATGTGAAGTATGAAAGCCCTAGCTCCAACCATTCAAAAGTTATGGCCAAGGTTAAAGTTTTTCAAAAGTAGGTCAAACTCCTAGGTCAAGGTCAAAGGGTCAAAGACGTTGATATCCAGTGGAAGGTCTTGTCACAAGGAATACACATGTGAAGTTTGAAACCCCAAGCACCAACTGTTCAGAAGTTACGGCCAAGGTTAAAGTCTCATAAAATTTTGCAAAAGTAGGTCAAACTCCAAGGTCAAGGTCAAAAAGTCAAATATAATGGTACCCAAAGAAAGGTCTTGTCATAAGGAATACACATGTGAAATATGAAAGTCATAGCACCAACCAATCAAAAGTTATGGGCAAGGTTAAAGTTGACAACAGACAGACAGACAAATGGACAAACAGACGAACAGATAAAGAGACAAACAGACAGACAGGACAAAAACAATATACCCCCGGGATCTTTCGATCCGGGGGCATAAAAACCTATGTCAGGTCTACAACATATTATTCCAATTTATGTATGGCTTGACATGTAATACAAAACATTTAAGTTCATGTTTCTGTGCAATAAAGTTCACATTTTCTCAACCAGTAGCCATGAACTGCCTAATTAGGTCTAGGATATATACATGTAGTCCCAATTGCAACCTCTTATAAGCAATTCTTTTATTCTGGAAGGGGCTTCCAATGTATTTCTGTCATAAATACTGTATATTTCCTGGTGGCATTTGTCAAATTGACCTTGGTTCAGTTCATGACCTAATGTATACTGGGTTATTTTTGCCCCATGTTTTTTTCGCCTTTTTACACTGACAAACAATTTCACCAACTCAGTTCATGCTGTCTTTCTTGACTTCATCCTGTTTTGAATTTGCCCATTTGTGACGAGGGCAAAAGGGGGTGAAAAAAAATGGGAGCGAAAATTTTCCTTTATAGAGTACCTAGATGTCATACATGTATATTAAATAATCTTTGTGTTAAGCATGGCCTTCAATGTTTCTTCACCAATGGAAGAGACAGCCAGCCATATAAAGAATTGCTATATCTTTAAAAATTGGTTTCTATATAAATCTATACTAAAACTAGAGGCCCAAGGGCCTTAACGGTCACCTGAGTATAAAACATCAATCCATAGAGTATAAAATTAACTGATAGAAGAAGCTTTGTTGCCCAAAAAGCAAGAGAAATAGGATGATCAGGATCATCAAAATAATTAGTTTAGTATTCAGTAACAACTCATAAATTAAGTTCTAATCTGTCCCCAATTTAGATTTTTTCCAATAAGTTTTATTTTCTATTATGGCCCCACCCTACCCCCGGGGGTCATGATTTGAACAATCTTGAATCTACACTACTGTAAATCACTTTTTATTTGGGAGAACTTTATTTTCGCATAATTACGCGAGACAGTGTGCACGGGAAAATTTCTTTTTCATGTATATTAGTATTCTTAAAGATTATGTAGAGCAATAACCACAATTCATGAATAATTTGTCTTGCTAATAAAGAGTCAATGACTATTTTGTGAAAATAAGGTGTCATGAAAATTTAGTGAATTACAGTACTTGAAGATGCTTCTGTATTAAAATGACTAATCATGGCTTTGTTGTTCTTGAGAACAAGATTTTTAAATGATCTTTTCTATATATTCCTAACTAAAACTTTGATCACTTTGTTGTGTCCCCTCCCTACCCCAGGGGGTCATGATTTGAACAAATTTGAATTAACATTACCTAAGGATGCTTCTGTATTAATATTACTAATCCCGATTTGCTAAAAAATCATGGATTTGCTATTCATGAGAAGAACATTGCTCAAGATTTTTTCTTTGTATTCATATGTAAATCTTTGATAATCCATTGTTGCCCCACCCTACCCCCAGAGTCATAATTTAAACAAACTTGAATCTTTACTACCTGAGGATGCTTCCATGTAAATGTAACCAATCATGGCTTTGCTGTTCTTGAGAAAAGAATTTTTTCAAGA
The DNA here is from genome assembly GCF_033153115.1 of Saccostrea echinata. Lineage (NCBI taxonomy): Eukaryota > Metazoa > Mollusca > Bivalvia > Ostreida > Ostreidae > Saccostrea > Saccostrea echinata. The sequence goes on along the minus strand of NW_026889765.1, from coordinate 7,519,403 downwards.
TTTTTTCTATGTATTCCAATGTAAAACTTTCATTGTCCATTGTTGCCCCACCCTACCCCTGGGGATCATAAATTGAACAAACTTGAATCTACACTATCTGAAGATGTTTCCACATAAGTTTCATCTTTCTTGGCCAAGTGGTTCTAGTGAAGAAGATTTTTCCAATGTATTCCCATGTAAAACTTGGATCATCCATTGTGGCCCCGCCCTACCCGAGGGTTATGATTTTATCAAACTTGAGTCTATACTTTTATAGGATGTTTCCACATAAGTTTCATCTCTCTTGGCTTAGTGGTTCTGGAGAAGAAGATTTTTAAAGATTTTTCCTTTGTATTCCAATGTAGAACTTTGATCGTCCATTGTGGCCCCACCCTACCCCTGGGGGTTATGATTTTATCAAACTTGAGTCTATACTTTTATAGGATGTTTCCACATAAGTTTCATATTACCTTGGTCCAGTGGTTCATGAGAAGAAGATTTTTAAAATATGCCATTAAATTTTCACTAATTTTTAATTATCTCCCCTTGGAAGAAGGCATGGCCCTTCATTTGAATAAACTTGAATCACCTTCACCCAAAGATACTTTGTGGAAAGTTTGTTTGAAATTGGCCCAGTGGTTCTTGAAAAGAAGTTGAAAAGTTTACACACGACTGAGTGACTCATGTGACCTAAAAAGTCCAACATCTCCAATGTTTCACTAAGCGATCATAAAAAAAACAAGAAGTCTGTGAGCCATTGCTCACTAGTAATACCCCTGCTTTGATGTGAATATACATTCTGATGTGAATGTACACAAGTTCAGTTATGGACAGACACAACGATGAACAAGAAGTTAACATCAGATTTGTACAACAAGAGGCCCATGGGCCACATTGCTCACCTGAGCACATTGGCTAGGAAAAAAGCAAATGTCAGTTCAGTATTGAAAAGTTTATGGGGGAGGGGGGTTGAATTTTAAACTACCTAATGATGCTTTCATATCAATATAACAAATGGCTTTGTTGTTCTTGAGCAGCAGATTTTTTCTCATATATTCACTTGTAAAACTTCGATCCCCCATTGTGGCCACACCCTACCCCCGGGGGCCCTCATTTGAACAAATTTCATTCTACACTACCCAAGGATGCCTCTATATTATTTTGACTAATCATGGCTTTTCTGTTCTTGAGAAAAAGATTTTTTCCTATATAATCCTCTGTAAACTTTGATCCCCCATTGTGACCCCATCCTATCCCCTGGGGGGGGGGGGGGGGGGTCATGACTTGAACAAACTTGAATCTACACTACCTGAGGATACTTCCATATAAATATGACCAATCATGGCTTTGCTGTTCTTAAGAAGATTTTAAAAGATATTTTCCTATATATTTCTATGTAAAACTTTGATCCCCCATTGTGGCCCCACCCTACCCCCGGGGGTCATGATTTGAACAAACTTGAATCTACACTACCTGAGGATGCTTCCATATAAATATGACCAATCATGGCTTTGCTGATCTTGAGAAGAAGATTTTTAAATTTTTTTCTATATACTATTATGAAAAAACTTTGATCCCCCATTGTGGCTCCACCCTACCCCAGGGGGGCATGATTTGAACAAACTTGAATCTACACTACCTGAGGATGCTTCCATATAAATATGACCAATCATGGCTTTGCTGATCTTGAGAAGAAGATTTTTAAATTTTTTTCTATATACTATTATGAAAAAACTTTGATCCCCCATTGTGGCTCCACCCTACCCCAGGGGGGCATGATTTGAACAAACTTGAATCTACACTACCTGAGGATGCTTCCATAAAAATATGACCAATTATGACTTTACTGTTCTTAAGAGGAAGATTTTTAAAATATTTTCCTATATATTTCTATGTAAAACTTTGATCCCCCATTGTGGCCCAATCCTACCCCAGGGGGGCATGATTTGAACAAACTTGAATCTACACTACCTGAGGATGCTTCCATATAAATATGACCAATCATGGCTTTGCTGTTCTTAAGAAGATTTTTAAAGATATTTTCCTATAGATATATTTCTATGAAAAACTTTGATCCCCCATTGTGGCCCGACCCTACTCCCGGGGGTCATGATTTGAACAAACTTGAATCCACATTACCTGAGGATGCTTCCATATAAATATGACCAATCATGGCTTTGCTGTTCTTAAGAAGAAGATTTTTAAAGATTTCTATATAAAACTTTGATCCCCCATTGTGGCCCCACCCTACCCCCGGGGGTCATGATTTGAACAAACTTGAATCTACACTATCTTAGGTTGCTTCCATATAAATATTACCAATCATGGCTTTTCTTTTCTTAAGAAGAAGATTTTTAAAGATATTTTCCTATATATTTCTATGTAAAACTTTGACCCCCATTGTGGCCCCACCCTACCCCCGGGGGTCATGATTTGAACAAACTTGAATCTACACTACCTGAGGATGCATCCATATAAATATGACCAATCATGGCTTTGCTGTTATTAAGAAGAAGATTTTTAAAGATATTTTCCTATATATTTCTATGTAAAACTTTGATCCCCCATTGTGGCCCCACCCAACCCCCAGGGGTCATGATTTGAACAAACTTGAATCTACACTACTTGAGGATGTTTCCACAAAAGTTTCATCTTTCCTGGCCCAGTGGTTCTTGAGAAGAAGATTTTTAAATGATGCCATTATTTTTTCACTAATTCCTAATTATCTCCCCTTGAAAGAGGGCGTGGCCCTCCCTTTGTATAAACTTAATCCCCATTACCCAAGGATGCTTCATGACAAGTTTGGTTGAAATTGGCCCAGTGGTTCTGGAGGAGAAGTCAAAAATGTGAAACGTTTACAGACAGACGGACAGACAGATGGACGACGGACAAAATGTGATCAGAAAAGCTCACTTGAGCTTTCAGCTCAGGTGAGCTAAAAATGAATCCCACCATATAGCAGGCCAAAACAAAGAGTATGCTAAAATTTCAAGCATCTGCAATCAGTACTTGCTGAGAAAACTGTGACCAAAATTTGTTATGTATGGTATGGACAGATGCAATAATAAACAGGAAGTTGACATCAGATTCGTATAAAAATGAATCCCACCATATAGCATGCCTTAACAAAGAGCGTGCTAAAATTTCAAGCATCTGCAATCAGTACTTGCTGAGAAAACTGCGACCAAAATTTGTTATGTATGGTACGGACAGACGCAATAATAAACAGGAAGTTGACATCAGATTCGTACAAAAATGAATCCCACCATATGAAATGCCTAAACAAAGGCTGTGCTAAAATTTCAAGCTTCTGCAATCAGTAGTTATTGAGGAAACTGCAACCAAAATTTGTTATGTATGGTACGTAGAGAGTCGCATGGATAAACAGGAAGTTGACATCAGATTCATACAAAAATAAATCCCACCATATGACATGCCTAAACAAAGAATGTGCTAAACTTTCAAGCATCTGCAATCAGTAGTAACTGAGAAAACTGCGACCGAAATGTGTTATGTATGGTACGGACAGACGCACGGATAAACAGGAAGTTGACATCGGATTCGTACAAAAATAGACCCCACCATATGGCATATCTAAACAAAGTTTGTGCTCAAATTTCAAGCATTTGCGATGAGTAGTTGCTGAGAAAACTGTGACAAAAATTTGTTATGGACAGACAGACACACAGACAGACAGACAGACAGCTAGACACACAAGGGTGAAACAGTATACCCCCCTCTCCTTCGGAGCGGGGGTATAAAAATGGATGTTTGACTGCAGAGTGAGATATTGGACCTGTTGATGAGATATAGGACCCCTTACGTCACACTGTGGGCGGGATCAGCTAAATCTTATTTGCATTCATCATTCTGTTCGACAGTGTCAAAATAGACTGAGTTTTCGTGCAGATAAAGGAAATTTACATCATGAAAGCCAGCACAAGATACATATACATGTATGTCAAAAAATATAAGGTATAACAAAACATTTATTGACTGTGTTCTCGGGGAAAATGTGTTTTGTTGACACCTTGAACCAAACTGTTTGCATTTGGCCTAGGGCAAACAGTTTTGTTCTTGGGTCCGACAAAAAGCATTGTTGCCGGGAAGACAGTCATTAAATGTGTAATGTCAGAAATGTTAACAAAAATAAAATTAAAAATTTCCTTTGATTTCACTCTAGCTAAAACAAGTACAAATTCACAATGTATAATATTACCTCATCCAGCAGGACAATCTGGGGGTTCTTTAGAATAGTCCTGGCTATAGCCACCCTCTGTTTCTCTCCACCACTTAGCTTAAGTCCTCTCTCCCCAACCACTGTGTTATAACCTGCAAGAATGGTTTTAAAATAATGTATGTAGCCTCAAAAATTAATATCACTTAAGATCTTATAAACATTGTTTGAAAGGAAATTGACTAAGAGAGTATCATGCATTCTGGGTAATTATGGCAGGGTGTTGATGTAGGTGTATAGATTAACTCTTGTTCACCAAAATGTATCTTATAATAGCCAATAATAATCAATTTACTCTTATGTTATGTATTTTAAATACAGTACTTTAAAAGTTAGTCTGAGAGCTATTTGCACCCTTCACTCAAAGACACTGTAAGTAAGAGACATACTGAATCAGAGGGAGAATAGATATACATTTGTATTTAAGACAAGAGATATAGGTTTAGTGATAAGGGACAGACATATTGGCAAACAGGTGATTATGGAACAGACATGAAGAAAATTTATCACTGCAGAGAACTTGCAGATTGGGACCCTTATTATCTTAAAGATCATAAGATTTGCCTAACCCTACATTGCATTTAGCATACTTGTAAAATGCTTAATACATATGTACATTGTCATGTTGTTGTTTTCTACAAGGGGGGGGGGGGGTTGTGACTGGTCGGCATGGGATGCTTACTCCTCCATGGCACCTGATCCCACCTCTGATGCTTTAAGAGGTCTGTGTTTGCTCTGCTCCAAATTTGTATTAATTCAATGGATTTTTAAGCTTCATTTCTTCATATTTCATGGGACAGACATGAGGAAAATATTTCACTGCACAGCACTTACCAAGTGGAACCCTTATCATCTTCATAAGATAAGCACAACCCTACAGTGCATTTAGATATGTACATTGTCATGTTGTTGTTTTCTACAAACTTAATGTGAGGTATGAATGCATCCTTACCATCAGGGAAAGATAAAATTCTCTCATGAATATCTGCATTATCAGCTGCTTCTTCCACCTGCTTGTCATTAGCGTCAACATTACCATAACGTATATTATAGCCAATATCAGCATTAAACAAGACAGTATCCTGGGGCACAACACCAATTTGTTGTCGGAGAGATTCTTGCTTGACCTTCAAAATCAAAATGCACTAAATGTACAATTATGCAGTGAGTACATGTGTTATCCTATGGACATGTATCAGCACTGACATGCCTCTTACAATTAGTTTTTTTTATTCAAATACCAGGGATATGTGGGAGTGTGTTGGCTGTCCCAATCACTTTTTCTCTCTGATTTTTATCCTCGTTATCTCAAATCCTTGGATATCTAGAAGATTAATCTTGGTCCAATTGAGTTTGAGATAACGAGGTTTGACTGTATATCAAATTGTTTAAAGACTGTTCTCTGCACCATTATGACAAATTAAACAAACAGAATATTTTAATTCAAACTAACCAGTGAAATGTCTTGACCATCAATAAGGATCTTCCCTGAAACAACATCATAAAACCTGAATAGCAGTCTGATAATGGTGCTCTTTCCACTGCCCGAGTGACCTACCTATAAAAACAACTGAACTTAAAAAGTAATTTTTATAAATCTCATAATGAACATTCATGAGTGTATCAATATGTATGATATCCACAAAGAGAAAGAATTTTTGCTGTGAATTTTCAAAGAAAATCACTGTGTATACATTGTGACAGATTTACATGTAGTTAAAAATAGTCAATTTGTTTTTGGAATGAAAGTTTTAAATACAGCAATATCTAAAGGGGGGGGGGGGGGGACAACAACAACAAGAAATGAAAAAAAAACTGAAAAAAATTGATTTTCTATAGTAAGATGAGTGTGTGAAAGCTATGAAATATTGAAAAAGCCACATACTAGTGCATAAGTCTGTCCTGCAGGTACCACAAAGGAAACATCCCTCAGAATCTTTTTACTAACAAGATAAACAGAAAAAAGTACTGTGTATTATCATTTTTATTTTAAATCAAGTCTTTCAATAATCAGCAAAAATATTTAAAGGTTATATATATATATTAATTTCTGATGGTGTAAACCACAGGCGCCTGACGTTTTTAACCTTTCTTTCCATAAATAAAAAATCCCCCATACTATAATAATAACAAGGTTCGTCACGGTCGCCATCTTGAATTTTTCAGTTCAGCTACTTCGCCTCGATTTTTTAGTCTACAATGTGTTTAAAATTAACGGATACAACCGTTTCCCTCAAGTACTTACTTTAACTATGCCTCCACTTTTGGGCAATTCAGCTCAAATCACATTAAATCCTCTCTAATTCTTAAAATGTCGCTTCAAACTCAGTCTACTGCTACCGATTCCGTAAAACTTAGAAAAGGGAGGCCGGAAGTTGATGTTAGAACGTCACAATACGGGAAAGCCCTTTTCTGATTGGTGGATATCTTGAGAGTTATATTAATATTAAGAGCTGTTTAAAAATGGAGTTTGAGCAGTTCTAGACTACTGGTACGTATTTTATAAATAACTTAGTAATATATATTGATACATCTATAGTCCCCAACTGTTTGCAAATAAATATATATTTAGCCTAAAACTGTGTACTTTTTCAACTGCTATTTAAGAAAAAGTGAAATATTTAGGCTGAATAGTATACACTGTATTTTACATACAGAGGCGTAGTTACACACCTGAAAGTAAAGGGGGCTTAAATCCAAATAAAAATTCAATTATATTGTCAAAACATAAAAGCGTTTACAATTTAATTCTGAAATTTAGGGGGGGGGGGGGGGGGTCTGGCAGATTTTGAAAATAAATTTAATTGTCCTTCACTGACATGGAAATAAAGCTGGGAAAAAAATTGAAAGCCCAGCCCCCCCCCCCCCCTCCGGAATCAATTGGTTCTCCCTTAAAAATAAATGAATGGCAATATAATCTGTGAGGCCACCCGTAGGTCTTAGGCGAAGCCTTGATTCGGGGGGGGGGGGGGGGGGGGGGGGGGGGAGCTCCTGGCTTGTACAAATATTTCAATCACATTCTTGCAGGGAATAGCATGGTATTTGGCTTTTCTTATGAAAGACAAGACAGAAATATTGTTTTTAACATGAAGTTTAACTTTCTCGGAAACTTATTGTAAATGTACTTGAGGCATGCAGAATCTTTTACCGCTACATTTGTATCGTCTGCTCTCTGTTATAATATGTATTAATAATGTTCAGCAACAAGTATTTTAAATGTTGGTAGCAAAAATAATTTTAAAATCATATACTACAGTGGCGGATCCAGGAATCTTGAAAGGGGGGGGGGGGGGGGCGACCAGTTTGGGGTCAAGGTAGGGGCTCACAGCCATACACAAAAAATTGCTTTATTAAATCTTATGTATATTTTGGACACAAAGGGAGGGGGCGGGTCCCCTGCCCCCCTCTAAATCCGCCAGTAAACTATTTGATCAAGCCATTTGACGATAATTAAACTCAATTTCTCAAAGTTTTTATAGAATTATTAATGTGTTATAGAACACTTACTATAGATTAATGATTTATTTGGATTTGGCAATGATTCAATAAAAGATTTCAAATAGACGTAATAATATAAAATTTGATTCGAAATAATGACAATTAATAATTTGAAACAAAAATATTTGCCGGATGATGCTAATATTTTTTTTCTCAACAATCTCTCTCTCTCTCTCTCTCTCAGACCTAGATTTTAAAAAAAAAAAAAGATGTGTAGTAACGCACTTGCGTACTTGCAAAGACAGCTTCGCGCCTGTAGAAAGAGGGGGCATGGAGGTTCAGTGATCTGGGCCAGCTCACCACTGTGATGAAAAATAAAACATACACATATCTATCCTTCTTTTTATATATATATATAATTTTCATCGCTTCCAAACACTGAAAATAGTACCATTATAAAGAAGAAATATTTATGCCAGAATGCAAGGGGTCTGGTTTACACGAGAAATTAGTAACCAGAATTCCAGGACCAGGCATAATTTTTATTTCCTTATGATTTTTTCTTCAACAAAATAAAAGAAAAAAAATATTTCACATATTATATCTGATGATTATGGAAAGCATCGGCCTGATCAGCATTCAACATGTCGAAAAAGTTTGTAACTGACTTTGCATGATTTTTCCCGCGAAACGTCATATTTCTTTTAACCAATGAAATTTATGTAGAGGGAATTCCTATTTACATAACAACATCAACTTCCGGCCTCCCTTTTCTAAGTTTTACGGAATCGGTAGCAGTAGACTGAGTTTGAAGCGACATTTTAAGAATTAGAGAGGATTTAATGTGATTTGAGCTGAATTGCCCAAAAGTGGAGGCATAGTTAAAGTAAGTACTTGAGGGAAATGGTTGTATCCGTTAATTTTAAACACATTGTAGACTAAAAAATCGAGGCGAAGTAGCTGAACTGAAAAATTCAAGATGGCGACCGTGACGAACCTTGTTATTATTATAGTATGGGGGATTTTTTATTTATGGAAAGAAAGGTTAAAAACGTCAAGCGCCTGTGGTGTAAACTTGTGTAATTAATGTCTTTCTTAAAAATTCTGCATGTTTTGGGATTTTTACATGTACATGTAATATGTACATTTTATCTAATTTACAGAGCATAATTAAGTCATTATCTATTAATTCTGAAGTGAGCTACTTGATCTGCTGTGTAATCATATAGAAATCAGAGCTTCCAAATAACAACTGAATTTATATCGTACCTTTCTTCATAATGGAAGTTGACATTTCTGAATTCTATTTTGCCATTGGTAACTGCAATATTCTTAGCATCTGGGATATCTTTAATCTGCATGATGGAAAAAAATGAATTCAATGTCAGATCTAATATTGCATCTTTGCTAGCCAAGTGTCTGATTCGCTTACTCTCATCTCATTAGGAGGTGACAGTAAGAGAATTGACATTTTGATAGGGAAGATACTAATATTGTGACAATGTCAACATACAGAGTAATTCATTTATTAACTTATATCATCAGGGCCAAAACTCAAATAGTAAATTGTACTTTTGATGGTAAATGATTATTTGCAGAAACCAAAATTCACCGAGTGGACTGTAGCTCTACTGGTTTGTACTTACAACAAAGGAAGAGAAAAGTAGTACTTGAACTTGTCAATGAAACTATGCAACAGCACTAAATAGAATAATGATCCTTGGTTTATAGTCTCTCTTTTTTTGTGGCAAGATTTATTGCAATCAGACTAAATGCTAAGTTATATTGAAATCATCCCAAAATTGTAGGAGTAGCATTTTGAAAGTATTTCACAGATATTTCTATTTTGAGTAATCATGGCAACACTGTTCATCGAGATCTAAAAAAACCTGATACACAGAATTATGTATCTTAGTGTAGTTTTCTTGTGTGTCAAGTTATATTGAAATCAGACCAAAATTGTAGGAGTGGCATTTTGAAAGTATTTCAAAGATATTTCTATTTTGAGTAACCATGGCAACATCGTTCATCGAAATCAAAAACTGATACACAGAAAGATGTATGAGTGTAGTCTACTTGTATACCAAGTTATACTGAAATCTGACCAAAACTGTAGGAGGAGTAGCGTTTTGATAAATTGTTTACAGACAGAAGGACAGCTAGACGGATGGAAGGCGGACACCTTAATTATCACATAAGCTCTTCTGATCCCTAACCAGTACTGAGTAGAGCTAAAAAAAAAGATGGGATAAAAAGTGTACCTCTTGGCTTTCATCCAACAGTTCAAACATGTTTTCCATATCAATGAGAGACTGCTGTATCATTCTGAAATGTAGACATAAAATATGGCTGAATATCAGCATCTTGGACAATGATATATCAAATCCTTAGGTTTTCTGAAGTGAGTCCAAAAGTGCCTTAAATTATTGTCTTAATCTCAGGTATAATTTGTTATAAATCCAAGTTTTATTTTGATTACTTGAACACATGCCTATCTGGGAGACTTTCTCTCAGTCATACTGAGTTCAAAATATAAGTTTGATATTATGTGAGCACTATCAGATTGTATGTGTATTCATGTGAGTTTTAAATTTCACTAATTTGCCTCATAAATTATGAGGCTTTAAAATTTTTGAAAATTGGTTTTAGTGTAGATTATACTCATATCACTTTCTTTTTTTATTTCTCAATTTCTTCTGTACTTTAATATCTTGTAAGTCATTTTCAAACACTATTTTCAGTGTAATTTAACTTACTGTGAAAATGTTCATTGATAGGCATGCTCCCCCCCCCCCCTTTTTTGGTCAGATTTTATTGGTAATGTATTTTGCATTTTTTTTCTTGTTGAAGATAGAACCTAATCCCCCCCCCCCCCCCTTCCACAGAAAGGATTGGTAGGGAAAACTTTCCCAAAGACTTGAAATAGATCATTAATTATTTTTATGCCCCTCTCCCCCAATTCATAAATAATGGTATACATGCCTGAAAAGTACGTTTTGGCCAGTTCAACTGTTTAACGGACTTAATTACATGTTGTGTCAACTTGTGTTAAGGACTTTTTGAGTCGGTGTGGAAATATTTCAATAAATAAAATGTTTTTTTTTTCAAATGGGCTTGATGTTCAGCCATGCCCATGGTAAAATTTCTTTGGCTTGCAGTTATACAATATGGGATCCCACTATGGGATGACTGCAAGACCATGGTTATCAGTATTCAACCATGACTAGCTTTACTACAGAAGCACTTTGTTATAAGCGTGTTTTACTGTACTTTTTTGTCAAAAACCATGGATGTCAAAAGTAAATCTATATTCCTGATTTATTCTTGATTTCATTTTCAACTTCTATATTTCAAACCTTGATAATCTCTAGGGCAAGTTCTATCCGGATGAGTTTGAGAAATCACATTTGTCAATGACTATAGTTAATTCACTGAACTCATAGTTACCTGTAATAATTTCCTAGAAAGTTGAGTGGTCCATACAGCTGGCTGAGGTATGTCCCGAATAAAACGTAGTCCCCCACCGTGAGGTGAAGGTCACTAATGGAGTACACCACTGCGTACGCACACAACAGTGAGCCGCTAATCATTCCAAAGGTGCTCACTGTGTTCTGGAGAGAATTCAACAGGTTAAGCGAGGCGTTCGTTTTCCACTCTGCAACCTGAAAATTAATTTTAGTAAAAGTTGTTTCAAACATCACCTGTGCAAGTAAACAGCAATTTGAATTTTTTTTTTTAGTTTTTTATTTTAAATGCAAATGATGTTCAAAATTTAAAGGATTTGTTGGTTGATTGATAATTCCCAAAAAAAAAACTTATGAGAGAAATACATTCAAACCAAACAACTTAAGGCTTACTGATCGTCACCATACAGAAGGAGCCTTCATATTTCTGAGTGATAAAATAGAAATACATTTCTTATTGCTTAAACATGTACATGTATGTAATTGATAAATATACCTGATAATCTTCTATTGCTGTATCAAATCTACTGGTCTCAAACTCTGAAGCACCATAATATTTAACCTAGAATGGAAAGTACATTTATCACAGAATGCAATGAAATATAGTTCATGGGCTTATTCCCCGAACATCTACTAACTAAAACAACTAGTTCAATATCACACTCAATTAAGAGGCCCTATAAGGGGTACAGCTAAAGTTTACCAGCTGTGTTGCCTTGATTAAACAAAGTATTCTAAATTACATTGAATACATTTTTTTTTCTATAAAAATTATGTCCTTAAGTACAGTTTCATTAATTAAATGATAACAATAATTAAGGCACTAAACAAATTATTCCATCTTACACTTCTTGGTAATTTTGTACCAAAATAAATTGTTTTAAGATTTGACTTTATTGAATGATGCAAATATGATATTTTATTCTTCATCAGCCACCCTTAAGGTAGCTCGCGGGTTGCTGACGTTACAATAGGTATCTACGTTAAAAGCTCACCATTATTACAACATCAAAATACAGACAACTAAAAAATATCTTTAGCAGTATAAAATGAAACATTAGTTATAAGTTTATTTAAATTTAATTAAAAGTAAAGGACATGTATACAAATAAATTATGAGCTTTCTTTATGGTAGAAAATGAGATGGATGAAATGAATACTGTTCTTCAAAGTAAACTGCAATATTTTGTCATTCTTTGCAAATATAAATACATGTATTATTATTAGTTCATTTTGGCGGAGTTTTAACACTGGCGCTGCAGAGAGGGGAAGAGATGGTCATCATTATGTACTGAAGGGAAAGCTGAAATCTGTTAATTCAGTGATAGTTATTTTTTTCTATGAAGTATGAGCATCCATATGAATTGTGCTACCTTTAACCATATAGAGATTCATGCATATATACTTTGTTATGTTAACAATTAAAAAATAGGCACTTTTTGCAACAGATTACAATAGTTTAAAATTGATTTGCAAATATAATCAAACCCAATTAAATGCTCATTTTTTTTAATATAGATTTTTTCCAGTTATCTCCGCATTGTTTGAGTTATTTGGGGGAAAAACATGAATTTTCCTCTATGTTTCAATGAAATAGTGCCATTCTGTGATCAAACTAGCAATTTACAGCAAATTTTTAAATAAAATTATGCAATATCATCAATCAGTAACATATTAATTGTCGGATTGCATGCTTTATTTTGCAGGAGTTGTTTAACAACGCACATATTTTTAGTCATACAGGCATAAGAAAATAATGACTTCGGGATAACGTAATATAACTACATTTTAAAAATCAAATGTTTGATGGAAAATTGTAAAAATTTAAAGTTTTTTGCAAGAAATTGAGTGAGAACACGTATTAATTTTTTTGTATGAATTGATTCTAAATTATCTTCACATTCATTGTGTTAAATAAGATAAAATTTGTCCTTCATTTCAAAATTATGAGCATGGTTTTGAAATGCATTTACCAGTGTAAAAGGTGTATTTTACTATATATTTCAATGAAATGGTGTCATCTGTATTCACCAACATTGGTGCATTTGAGATATGATTAAAACATAATCACATAGAAAAATCTGAAAAAAAAATTCAGAAAAAAATTTTTGAAGCAAATGGATTCAGCAAAAAAAATTTCAGAGTATGTTTTCAGAAAGACAGTAAAGCCGCGAGCTACCTTAATCAAACTCTCTTATTTACTGTCTCAAAGTTGAGCAGGGAATCCACGGCCTTGGAGTTTTTCTCATTGTCCAGTTTATTCATCTCTCGTCTGTATTTAGTTCTCCACTCAGTGATCCAGAAAGTAACAGCTGATGTTAAGAGATGGTTAAGAAACTAATTAATAATTAACTAAGCGCACATACAAGCACTTTGAAGAGTTTTTGCTTGAAATTCCTGAAAATGATGACTTTATCAAGTTGAAGCAATTTAATCAAGCATATGCATGCCTCTACCTGTTTTGTCTTTTCAATTTCAAATCTTACAAGAATACCCAGCCTCCAAAAATAGCAGTTTTAGTGCTGAAGCACATTAAAAAAGAAAATTAAGTTGCTCTGACCAAAAAAAAAAAATACAACCTCATATGTCAATGAAAAATACTGGGCTAAATGGAATTTGAATCTTCAACTCATAAATACATGAGGGCATGATATAAAGGAAGTCTCTAGAGATAAAGGAAGTCTTTATTAGACTATAAACAGAAGAAAAGTTGTTACTGTATTATCAATTGTCACATATCTGCGGCTTTTCCTTTGATCTTTCAGTTGTGATATATCCAATATCACATATGCGATAATACTTCCCACGCCCCCTCATATATCACTGCACAAGACACTTGGGGTAAAAAGTGTTACAAACAATGTAAGAATGAATTCTAACCCTACTTGATTCAATATTTCAAAACAAAATCTCTTATGAAGGGAAAAAAATCAAATAACTAGAAATATGTCCATAGGACATGAATGCCCCGCCGAGGGTATATCAGTAATGCAATATTTTAACACAAATTGAGAAAAGTGAGGTCAAGGTCAAAGGAAAGGTCAAGGTGAAAAAATATTGATGCAGTTGAATAGCTTACATCAGTATGTATCAGCATAGGAAGTTTGACACTAATTTAAGAAAAGTAAGTTCAAGGTCAAAGGAAAGGTCAAGGTCAAAAATTGTTGATGCAGTTGAAAAGGTTACATCAGTATGTATCAGCATATGAAGTTTGATAAAAATATTATGAATGGTTTCTTTAAAACTGAGCCAAACACTAATTTAAAAAAAAGTGAGGTCAAGGTCAAAGGAAAGGTCAAAGTCAAAAAATATTGATGCAGTTGAATAGCTCTCATCAGTATGTATAAGCATATGAAGTTTGACACTAATTTAAGAAAAGTGAGGTCAAGGTCAAAGGAAAGGTCAAGGTCAAAACATGTTGATCTCATCAGTATGTATCAGCATTTGATGTTTGATAACACTATATTGAATGATATCTTTAAAACTGAGCTAAATACTAATTTAAGAAAAGTGAGGTCAAGGTCAAAGGAAAGGTCAAGGTCAAAAATTGTTGATGCAGTTGAATAGTTCTCATCAGTATGTATCAGCATTTGAAGTTTGATAACACTATCTTGAATGGTATCTTTAAAAACTGAGCTAAACACTAATTCAAGAAAAGTGAGGTCAAGGTCAAAAGAAAGGTCAAGGTCAAAAAAAGTTGATGCAGTTGCATAGCTCTCATCAGTATCTATCAGCATATGAAGTTTGATAAAAATATCTTGGATAGTTTCTTTGAAACTGAGCTTTGAACAGAGCTAAACGCAAAGTGTGACGGAAGGACAGACGGAAGGACGGAAGGACAGAAGGACAGAAGATGGACATGACAAACACTATATGCCCCGGCCATATTCATGGTGGGGCATAAAAATCATACTTATCAAGCGCTTTGCTACACAACAAATCATCGAAATGAGTTAGAAATTCCAAGCTGATCTTATCCAATTCCATAACGTCCGACCTGTTCCCTCACAACTCCTAAAATGGCTAGATTTTTTTACTCCTGACACACACGTCATCAGATATGTGACAAGTTGCTTACATCATAGAACTCTCGTATTACTGGATATCAGTTTCATGGGGCATTGAAAGCTCGGGCACTCTTGGCCCTTGATTTCCACGCTCAAAGAAACTGTATATTCAATACTACTCAACGTCTATGATGTAACCTATACTACTTTTTTATATTAATTAATTATCAATTATTGCTGACCTAGATAGAGAACCATGCTGAGAAAGACAACAAGCCCAAAGATGTAGTTGAAAACAGTGACGAAATAGACGGTAGCGATGATAATGTCGACGATTGTTGGCAAGATCTGGAATACCACGTAACTAAGTAGAGAAGATCAAAAATTTGGTAATAAATATAATTCAGTTTATAAATTCCTGTTTCTTTATAACAATATACTCTGCTAAATGCAAAAATTTTCCAAAATGACAAAGCTCAGAAAAGTTTTGGACACTCAGTAATTGTACTAATTTAAATACGGCTGGGTTTTTTTTTTCAGTATTAATTTTT
Organism: Saccostrea echinata; assembly: GCF_033153115.1. Taxonomy (NCBI): domain Eukaryota; kingdom Metazoa; phylum Mollusca; class Bivalvia; order Ostreida; family Ostreidae; genus Saccostrea; species Saccostrea echinata. Next base: position 7,503,727 of record NW_026889765.1, on the reverse strand, counting down.
TATATATTTACCGATTAATTCTTTTTGAAAAATGAAATTTATCTTCTATTTTGTTTGACAATATCCACAAAATCTTTGTTCCTTTACAATATTTCTATGACGCCCAGTTTCAATTTCAAGGTTAGGTGAAGACATTCTTATTCTACTTATTTGTTTGTTATAAAGAGGAGGTGTTGACTTTCTTCGAAAATACTGTAAGGTTAGATTATCCACAATATGTCTGTAAAAAATACATTTTGTTGAACAAATTAATTCCTTAATCCCACGATTTGACGCACTGTCTGTATCCTTAGAGTGTTTGCCTGGCTAACCCTTAGACCATTTCAGAAGAATTGGAGTGCAATTTAAAATTAAACTATCAGGGATCCAAATATTTCATTCACGTTATGAATTATATATCACTGGATTCATAATAAAATAGAATTTTCAAACTTATTAAGTAACACAATTCAGATTGGAAATTTCTGTAAAGAAATACTCCAGGCAAAAGCAGGTGTAAATGAAAATACAGATATTTCAACATGTAAATCAGCTTTATTAATTCAAAATTGTCTGTAGAAAATATCAAAAATTATGTGTGATGATATAATTGATGGTAAAATTATTATTTTTTGTCAATTTTGGAAGTTTAATTCCTCAGAAAGCCATAAATTATAGCGCTATTTCAATGTCAATCCTGCCAACTAATTTTCAGACTAGTGTGATTAAACATGACTTCTGAAAGTTTTTCTGTTTTAGTTGAATGGTCAGATTATGCTAAAATAATTATTTTCTACATCTTCACATGCTAAATATGTGTAAAATGGGAGGTAACTTCTGAATTTATGAGAAACAAGTAACAAAATCAGGACGGGCGGCACCACACTTCACAACATTTTCAGGTGACATTATAAATTAATCCTATCATAGCAGATTTTATTTCTCTTGAGATAAGCCATAGAATGTTGATTATTTTTAGAATTTTACATACACTGTCACAGTCATTGTCCTACATCTTAGAATCTATAGTAAAATCAGTGCTTTTATGGAATGTGTAAATATTTGATTATCAGTTAATCCTTTATTTAGATCACTTTAATGCAGCTAAACTTTAATTGGTATCTTAAACATCAATATCTCAAATACCATGGATATGTTATAAAAAGTGTTTTGGGAATCAAAAACACATTTTCTTTATGATTTTAACATCAATATCTAGAATCAGTGAATATCTCAAAGTTTTTTTTTTGTCAGCCTCAGAAAGTCTGAGATAATGAGCTTTGACTGTATACATATGATTTTAAGTAAAGAATACCTGAGTAGATTGTTGATACTATTCGTCCCTCGGTCCATCACTCGTAACACTTCCCCCGTCTTTTTTTGAAGATGCCATTTCAGAGACAATCTGTTAAAGAGGAGATGTACATTATAACAGTAAAAAAGCTTAGAAACTAACTCATTATTATTATTAGAGAACATGAATTATAACTTTTGAGATGTGTGCAGAACTTGTTTTTTTAAAAATCTTCTTGTCAATTTGAATCAAGAGATCATATTTTTCCATTAAGTTTTTTAAAAAAACATTTTTACTTGATCCTGATTAAAATCAAACCAACATGTAACATGGCAATAACACAATAACTATACCTGTGTAAATGACTGAACAAGCGAACTTGGATTCTCCTGGTTGTGTACTGTTGAACTGGTATCCATAGGAACGATCTGGCATTGTTTAAAAACCCTGTGACTCCTACAAATGCGCAACTTAAAACTTAAATAAAAAGTTGCCAGAGATTTCAGGAATGAAAGGTACAATATCATTCTTTCCCTACATGTATAAATATATATTGATGAAGACAGCTAGTACACTTTTTACAAGTAGAGTATAAAACTCAGTTATAACTAAGTCACTAGACTTCCCATAAAGAAGAAGTTTTAGGATAGCACTAATTTTGATGGTTTTAGCCCCACCCCTCAGGCCCCAGAGGGGCAGGGACCATGAAATTCACGATTTTTGTTCCCCTTCACTCATATATGCTTTATGCCAAAATTGGTTGAAAATGGTTCAGCGGTTCCAGAGAAGAAGCTGAAAATGTTCAAATGTTAATGGATGATGCACAAAGCACGACAAAAACAGATCGCAATAGGTCACCTGAGTGACTCAGTGCAAAGTTTTCTAAGGATTTGTAAAAGTTTCCTTATAATTTAAATAATTATCTTTAAGGTGAGTTCTTTAAAACTGAGCTTTACTGTATATATATATATATATATATATATATAAAATAAATAAATGTAAATACTTACCTGACCCTCCTCCCTTGAGGAAAATAAGTAAGCAATAAATAAGTATATAATCATAGGGAAACTCTGGCCCGCTGACCTTCAGTTCAGCAAGGTCGTCTCCACGAATTTTGGGTTGTTCATTCAGACTGTTTACTATACATAAGAAAAGTTATATTTAGCATTAACCATGTAATGACAAAAATGACATTTAGGATATGTTTCTAATGCTACAATCTTTTTTTCATGATTTTCAAAACATCTCTACTTTGGTATTTATAAAATACTTTTGAACTTTGGTATCTTGAACATCAGTATCTTAAATGAACATCATGAATTTGTTGAAGTAAGTTGGAAGTCCTAGCCACCTTTGTTCTATGTATTTTAACCTCATTTTCTCGAAGCCTCTGATATTTCAAAGATTTTCCTCAGTCCCATCGAGTTCATTACAGTCCCTAAAATGTTCTACTTCCCCATTTTTTGGTTTGCTCTCTGTTCATTCAGCATGTCTTCACCATTCGTCCAGCTTGCGCTCAGTGTTCACAGTTTTGCATTCAGCATTCATGCAGCATTCCCTTGCCATTGTTCACTTTGTGTTCACCTTGCATTCAGTCTTGTTTATTCACTAGCTGTCATTCAGAACTCCAAAGTGAAAGGAAAACAGAATTAATGTATCGGCAAGGGTCTACAGGTTTTGGAATTTAAATTTATGTTATTAATATTTTAATATCGATTTCTACATCCAAAATATCTGCTTCCTTTCAAGATAATTTGATTTCTTTTGGCTTGAAATTTGGAATTGGTCCTTCTACAAAATCTATTTTGAATCCTTTTACTTGATTCAGAATGTTTTGATCTGAAGAAACCTTTTCCCAATTTTTTATGAAAAATTCTAGTCTTTCCCCCTAATGGGATATGAGCTTGATCTATTGAAACAAAATTCAAATTCAGAATTGCAGAGTGGAGATTGCAGTGAACCAGTCTCATCTTTTCCATTTGATCATAGGAATTTGATTGATACCACATGTAAATTCTCTGTTAGCATGCAAGTGCCTGTTTTTGTTGGTCTTGAAGCTTTCTCCACTGCCTTTTTGCTGTGGTTTTGATCCACCCTTGTTGAACAATCCTCGTGGTTGAGGGTGGGGTTGACTACTCCTCGAAGATCTCGAACGAAAGGGCCATTTGTATATATATAAGTATATATAAGGGAGCACCCATTGTACAACGGCCAGGATCTCCAGATTTTTTGGTTGTTTGGTTAAGATGTAGGTACATGTATATACTAAGCTTTTAAAGAGTTTTTGGGATATTTTCTTAATTTCTATCGCACAGTAACTTGTGGAAAGCTAGGCCTATATTTATTTATTAGAGTCATTTCATAAATTAGTCTCAAGGAAATGTTACATTTTTGGGAATTTAGAGTCAAGACGACTGCAGCCATTATTATAATTTTATCATAATATAATTTTTTTTATTCGTTATTTTCTTTATTTATCTTTATCACTGATTAAATTGAATTTAACTTGTTCAATAGAGGTTAAGCCAGAATAAACCATCATCTCAAGCTATTTGAATCTTATTTTTTTCATATTTATACGAGTCCAACATTTAATTTAAATCTTTTGGTATACAACTTACAGTAAACTTTTGGGTATTCAAAAAACCATTTATACCTCCAAGTGACATAGTCACTGAGTGCCATCCTGTTACACCTTTTTATTTATTCTGGAAGTGTTAGGAACAAAAATAAATACGGTATGCAGGGAAATTTCTCGCTTCCGTTTTATTTTCGCCCTAGACACAAGTGGGCGAATTTAAGACAGGGCGAATTCAAAGAAAACAGTATAATTTCTTAAACAGAGCCGTGACTGGGCGAATTTAAAATGGGGCAAAATTGTTAGCAAGTGTGAAAGGGCGAAAATAACCCTGTATACAGTAAATAAATAAAAAAAATTATTCAAACAATTTTTATCTGGTCTGGTAATGTCAGCACAACAAAAATTATTTATTTATGAGATTTATTTAACTTTTTTTGTTAACAATGCAAGGAAAACCTCATGACAGACTCATTCACACACCGTTCACTTTGTTCAGTGTTCGCTCACCATTCAAAAAAGTAGAACATTTCAGGGACTGTAATTATTATTTTTCTCTAAAAGATCTTACTGATATATTTGCTGTAGAGGGGGACCAGTACATTTATCCCCCTCCCTGCCCCTAGAAGAAGCAGACAGACAAGGACCAGCCCCTGCCTCCAATAGCTCCCTTTAGGCCATACAAATGGAATCATTATCTTAAGCTTTCGCCACACATTCTTCCAAGCGGATTGGTTTTGTGGTAGCTCTGGTGTGGGGCCCTGTAAAGGGAAAAAAATAAGTTTATAAGAGTGTTACAGGAATGAACAAACTGCAGTGAACCAGCCAAGATTTGAACCATAGCTTCTTGAACTCTAAACATGAATTCTACCAACCAGCCACAGGTGAACAAACTCTACCAACCGTCATAATGGCTACAGTATTAAAAAGAATTGTCTTTATGAGTAACAGTATTACATATTTTTTTCAATTTCCTTGTTACATTGTAACTACATGTATATTCAAAATTTTATGTACCGGGTAAACAGTAAAATAAAGCACTGAATCAAATAAACATGCTATGGAAAAAATCAAATAAATCAACAATTAAAAAAAATAGTTTTGTTGAAATTTGACACCAGGTGTCCTACATGTAACTGGAAATGGAGAATTGGGATGTAGCTTTAGGGACAGGCCACTTGCATGCCCTGAGTGCATACCCTGTCCTAAAAAGGATAGTTTTAAATATGTATTTGTTCTGTACAGTCCCCATTAATATCATTTCAAAACTCTTATTGATCTCTCTTTCACACTCTCTTTCTGACATGCTATCACTTTAATGTCTGTGTTACAACTTACATTCTGCATATCAGTTGGAAGATGGTACCGGTTCCTTTTCAGACCCAGAGCCAAAAATCCACAAATCAGAAGCATCAAAGAACAGCTGTATCGAACAATCCACAGACCAAACTCTATGTGATCTGAGTACCTGTAAAATAGACAATTATCAAAATACCACTAACTAATATTTTCTTTTTATACTTATTATACAGTAAAACTCAGTTAAAAGGAAATCACAGGGACTTCAAATTTTGCTGTCATATAACAACTGAGAGATTCTTTACGTCTGAATAATGACAGTTAAAAGGAAATCACAGGGACTTCAAATTTTGCTGTCATATAACAACTGAGAGATTTTTTACGTCTGAATAATGACAGTTAAAAGGAAATCACAGGGACTTCAAATTTTGCTGTCATATAACAACTGAGAGATTCTTTACGTCTGAATAATGACAGTTAAAAGGAAATCACAGGGACTTCAAATTTTGCTGTCATATAACAACTGAGAGATTCTTTACGTCTGAATAATGACAGTTAAAAGGAAATCACAGGGACTTCAAATTTTGCTGTCATATAACAACTGAGAGATTCTTTACATATTCTTCAGGATTCATTTGAATTCCTTATGGCTGAGATACATGTATCATGTATCATGTATCTTTATAAGTAAGTGGCTATTAACCAATATTTACTGTAAAGTCAAAGTTGAAATAATCAAGTTGCTAATTATTATATTAAAAAATGCCAAACTGAAGCTCATATACATGTACATGTCTCATAAAATCTTTTGTTCATTTTTGATGTTACAGTCAATGAGCTACATGCAGCAGTTCTACACGAGTTAACAAATCTCAAAACCATACTGTAAGAGACAAACATTTCTCGATGTTTTAATCATTAAATGTGATCTTATTTGTCAAAACTAACCCGTTCAAAGACCACCAGTAACTTGGACTCTCCCAAGATATAAAGGGCAGGTTCTCCTTTATGAAAGCAAGGCTCCAGAAGACCAGTAAAACTAAGCCATGACCTCGAGTCGGTATTGAGGGCAGCATCCGTCTCCTCTCGTAAAACAAAAGCCTGATGGATGCTATCCAGCAGAAAACAAGGGCAATGGCAGTAAACACTTGGTATCCCGCTACATTCTGATCACGTATAGAGGTGTCGGAGAGAATTGTGTGAATCAGGGCCTCCAGCATGAGAATAAAGCTCAGAATGACCTGCAGCGTGAAGCCACAGGAATTTGGACGGTTTTTCTTGGGCAGTCTGGTGGCATATTTTCTATACAGTGGACATTGAATACAACTGCATATCAAAATCTGAAGGAATAATACGCTGGAGGTGACAGTATTGATGAAACATGGATTCAGTCCCTTGTTTACCCAAGTCTGAGTGAAATTCAAGTCTTTGCAGTACTTCATGTTGTATCTTTTATATCTGAAATGCATGGAATGAAGTTAATAAACATATTTGCTGACAGCAGGTAATATGAAGGTATCATCATGTACATGCAATAAAAAAAAAAGATATAAAGACAAAGTATCAGCATATAATGGAGAAGAATCTGTGTATAAATACAGAGTATCAACATACTGTACATGGTATACAGTGAATTATACAGTTTACACTTAGCATATACCATATTTAGCAATATTCAGAAGAAATTGATTTTACAGTAAGCTAGTGTAGATTAGATTTAGAGCATTATGAATGTGCTAGATGTAAGTATATGTATACACTGGCAAGACATCTAGCAACGTACTTGATTAAGCGGAAGCTGCCTTCCTCCAAAAGGGCTAAATAGAATACACTGCCATTTGTAATACGTTTACAGTAATATGACGATGTATTGGCATATAATGGCAAAGTATCATCACATCATGAATCTTATCCCCATAAGCCTCAAAACTAAAGGCAACATTGAGGCTTCCATGACATACACTAACCACCTAGCTGTTACCATTTAACAATGCCATACTTTCCTTCTTAACCCTTTAACTCCATACACATTGAGTGTCATGTTGATTTTATGTCGACATTTTTTATTCATACGAGACATATCAAAATTAAAAATCTGTTCTAAATTAGCATACTGCTGTATACTTGTTACACAAAGAGAAAATTTGAGCTTTGGCTTCAACACTCTGTATTATTTAACTTCGTTAAATAGATGTAACCACCGGATTTCTCGATCTGTACAGTGAAAAACCGGAATCTGTCTTGTTGTTAAATGCGTGTTCACACACATGCTTATTTGCATCATAGTCTCCAAAGTGCTTTGTCTGGGTTGAGGGGTGGATCAAGATCAATCAACGTTATTTTATCCAAAGTGTTGAACCCAATCTCTGAACTCCAGTCTTTGTTTTGTGACAGCTGTGATGATTTCATTTCCTGATATTCCTAAAATAATAATGAAATCAATTATCACCAAAGAATTGATATAAAGGTTAATTAAAGGTTCATTTTGAATTTATAAATAACTTTAAACATGCAATCTCCCCAATCAAAATTGAAGTATCAGATAGTCAGTATTCGTTAATTATGAGACTAATATTTAGCTTGCAAATCTTTTATCACATCTGAATCAATTAAGTATAATTAAAAACAATTTTAAATAAAAATGACTGTTTGACTTATCATGTCACAACAGATATACATTCAAACATACATATATAGACAGACCTGCATGACCAAGTACTAGGTGTTTTTCTCGTACAGTTAACTACATGTACTTCTGAATCAGTACAATATTTGAAAACATTACAATGAAAACTATTTGAGTTATTGCATCATAACAAAAAGTGTCAATAGATATAATTCGATTGTACATACAGACAAACAGGCTATGTGATGTAACCCTAAAATATATAGGTTTCTTTCTCTTATAGTAAAGAGCTTCTGTACAAAATTTGAAAATTTTATGTTGAAAACCGTTTTGAGTTATTGCATCACAGCACAAGTGTCAATGAATATACTTTTGGACAAATATAAGTAGAGCCCAACCCTTACACAAGAACATCTGACCCAGAGGCCATGAAACTCACGATTCTGGAAGAAGCACCCTTGCTCATCATAACTATACACTTCAAGTTTCTTTGCTTTATAACCAGGAGCAGAAAGAATATTTTGAAAGAAATTATGCTTTTTCACTAAATAATCAATGAACCCCCCTCCCTTTCACTAGAACCCCTGACCCTGGGCCCATGAATCTCACAATTTTGGAAGAAACATCCTTGCTTATCATAACCATGCACTTAGTTTGTTTAAATAATACCCAGGAGCAGCTATTAAATCTCGCCACTGTTGGGCATATTTCATATATTTTTGACAAGCAAAAAAAGGCCAGCTAGGTGCTGGAAAAAAGGGCACGGTACTGCACCATGCTAGTTTGCTTATATTTATCACTATAAGTGTTTCAGGCTAATAGAATTTTGCCATTAATCAGTCAGGGGTGAGACTGAAATCCGTCATTTTTAAAATGACGATTTTTAGTCATAAAATAAAATTTTTATTATGACTTAAACTCGTCATTTTTAAGAAAATGACGAAAAACAGTCATTAAAATTTAGAGTGTTTCTAGAATACCAAGTTACCTCTCCTTGAAAAATGTTAGATCCACCAACCGAAAAAAGGACAAAAAACATCGTAAACAAACTTCATTTCTCTAATACAGTTGACTACAATACTGGTTATGTTGACAGTACAAATTTCCCAAGCAAAAATAAGAGTGGAAGAGTTATTTGTCAATTTATTTGCATTAAATAGGAAAGAAGACGAAAATGATGATATTCCGTCTTTTTTCAAATTGGAGGGTCTGGGCGCACTGAAATATCTCGCTTGTTTTACGGGGCGCACTACTTTTTTATGACTTACACTTTTTGTCGAGACTTTTCTCTACAAGTACGTATTCTTCCAGACGGTGTACTATATGTTTTTATAGGGCTAAAAGCCATGTAAAAATGGCGAATTAGTTCTACCAAAATTCGACATTTTACCGCTAAATAATAACTTTCACCTTCCATGTTGATGTTCTAACGCACGTGGTCGGCCGTAATTAGTGACCCGGATGAAATGAAACTTGCGTAAACACTCTCCTTTCAGCGGTAAATTGAAATTTCGCTTTTATGTAACCAGGATAGAAGAATTATGTTGAAAAAGAAAATATGACGATAGTAAGTCATATTGACAAAAATGACAAAAATACGTAGTTAGTAAATATGACGATTATCCATCATTTTTCAGAAATGACAGATTTCAGTCTCACCCCTGACTGTTAATTGCTAGCCCGACTGGGCTGGTGCTGAAAAAATTTTTGGTGCACACTGTTAGCACTAATTCAAGATAATGTCAACCACTCCATACCCAGTGATTGCGATAAATTTTGAATATGTCAATTAAGTACACATACAGTATCTTTGCATACAAAATAGACTTATCCTTACCCTGATCTGTTTTGGCATCTTCTGGTTCATGTCAGCTGAGACAGAAATTATGAGATACAAGCTCTTCTGTTTCAGAAACTTCATCACACATTGCTTGCATATGCCTGGGATTCTACCAAAGAAAAGTTTAGATACTAAATTAAAAAAAAAAAATGAAAACCTATGATATTTATCACTTTTAATAAACAAAATTTGCTTCAGTTATTCACTTTTATACTAAATACAACTTATAAAAATTAATTGCATGTACAAATACTTAACACCTTCCCCAATAATCCCTTTAATCTGGTCAAGTTTCATAATGATTTTACATGAATAATGTTTATGAGCAATCACTGAGCTTATGACGTCACTTTTCAAATTAGACAATGTTATGCCAGGTAGCAACTGGCCATCCCCAATAAATATACTTTACTGTTTGAAATGTAATCAATAATCATTTATAACTGTCACTGTACACTGTAAATTAAATCTTACCTAGAGCTCTTAAAACTCTCCCTCTCCAAGTTGAGTAAGGGGTCATAGTGGTTACATTCGGACAGCCATCCCTCTTTGGGGGGTTACTCTTGGATTCTGCTTGGCCTTGCAAACTTAACTTCCGACATTAAGTGGTATGGACAAATTGTCAATACCTTGATCATCACTAGGACAGTACTTCCATGGCCATAAACAAATTGCTGTGCAAGCTCACCTCTCAGGCTTACTTAGTTTACACGTGAACGTATGCACAACTTTTGTTCTTGTACAATCTTTAATGCAATTTATGTCACTTCACTAAGATATGCGCGATGAACGATATATGTGGCATCAAAACGCGAAGTACAGTCTGCCATGGAGGCTGCCATTTTTTTTTTACTTGCGCCACCTATATAAACATCTTAAGGGAGATAACTCCTAACAAGTAGCAAATTCCATGATTACCCTTTAAATTTACACAAAAATATGTTTTCCATGTTCCATCTTTACCTTAAGTATATATTTATTTCTCCCAAATTCTCTTGGGATTTTAGGAAATTATTTCATGATATTATGCACTATTAACATACAATTTCCATGATTTAAATGTACAACATACCCCCTTAGAGAAACTAATCCTCAACTGTTTGATAAAAGAATTATAACAAAATCATTACATATCATTCATTTTAGACCCAAATGAATGCATCAAATACAGTTTTAATGAATTTGCAGATTTTCATTATATATCTACCCGTAATACCGCCTAATTTGTGCAACCTGCCTAATTCTTACGTAATATTAATCTGGTACCCTTCCTACAATTCCGTTCGAGCACTCTCTACATCATCTTCGCAAGCCAAGGATTTTCCGTTTCCGTTTCGCTCCCCAAACCGTTTGGCAGATTACACCACTGAAACTGTGGCGGACATAAGCGACATCTTTTGGTCAGCTGTTGGACGCACTACATTATACTCTGCATTCCAGCCAATCAGATAGCCGTTTTCAAATTGTTGTTTGGTATACACTGTAAACAAGAAATGAAGATGTACACGAAAGCCAGAGGTAGAAGAAGTACATGAGGTAATTAAAGGTTTATCAACGAAAAATAGATACGAAGTGAGAATATAATGTGTACAGGAACAAAATGTTTATAAATGATTGTTCGTTTATTGTTTTTATTATAATGACGTAATGTGACATGAAAGCTGTCTTCTCATTGGTTCAAAGGGTTTAACAAGAAACAGATTTTGTTATGTTATCTGCCAAAGGTTTTGTGGGGCACCAGTATCTGTCAGCTTACATATACCGCTGTACCCGTATATGAGTATACCGGTAGTGCGATTCATGAGCGTAGCGATGTTTATTACTCTAGTTTATACCGGTGTATTTTCCCGGATTTTTAGATAAAAATTTCTCAATCTAATTAAAATCAGACTCCTTAGATCAGAGCCGTATGATCCGTGCGTGATCACTATGCCTAAGAAGGACATAACCCGACCAGGGGTCATGTTCACATGAACTTATCTTAATTAGCCAATCAGCGTATCGCCTCTGAAAGGATGACTGCACTTAAGGACATGGGAAATTTGCGACAAAATAAACTTTCAAAACAAGCATTTTTCTTTTCATTGCAAGAATGGCCAACATCCAATCTACAACTTTATTTAATTACGTTTAATAAAAGTGTGTATTTACGAAGTTTGAATCTGTTTTCAAAGGCAGGGGTCATCACAATTTCTTGAATCTCCGTTCGATAATGAGGACGCCCACTTTTTTACTGACTTCATGCATAGTCAGCGCATGTTTGTCTATTGTTCTATGTTTAACAGTAGTTGTATATTTGCATAAATAATAATGTGTCAAAAGGAGATTGATAGACAAACTTGTGCTTATGGTTAAAAAGAGAAAAAAACTGCTTCTTCTTACATCCATGTGTTGTAACCAATGTGACATGTTGAATATTATAATTCACCACGTGATTTCTTACCTCAGGTAACTTTCTGAATACTAAATTCCGTCACGTGACTTGTAAGGTAGCATGTTTTGTGCTCACTAGGACATTGTGTTCGAACACGTTAAGTCATCTGGCATTGAAATAAAATCTGCTTTAATTAAATTGACGTGCTCATATCATTAATTTCGTTTTGAAACCTTTGTCAGAAGTGTATTTGTGCCATACAGAATGGAGAGGGAGATTGGAAAGAGTGCTCACGTTCTTTTTTCAAACATTTCATTGTTACTTATCAAGTCTAATTTTAGACCAATTCTTACAATGTTAGCTCCACTTCTCATGCATATCTAATGTTCAATCAAGGGCAGGTAAGTGTAAATTCACTATATTTGGAAAGCAGTAAGGACAAAAAACATTGAATCATTTTGTTATATCACAGTCTAAAATGATTTTAAAATTTAAATTTGGTTCCAAATTGACAGGATTCTTTCATAAACATACAAAAGTGAAATAAGGCGTAGATATAAAAGCAACAGAAGCAACCGAAAAAGACCCCAAAACAGGCGTTAAGAGCAGTCATCCTTTACTCAAAATACATGTACACAGGCCCGTAGGGTAGGAAGCAATTTCTGTTTTCTATAGTAATCTATATATCGGCAAAATTATTGGGGGGGGGGGGGGGCATGGCCCCCAGTGTGATACAGAGGGGGTCGATACGATGTATCGATACAAAATAAATAATTAAGAATCGATTTTCCCCCGATACTTTCAGGAAGTATATACACTGTAAAAATCGTGTTTAGATGTTGAACACTTTTCTTAACACATTTGTGAAACACAGTTTTTCACATGTTCTAAATCTAAACATGTTTCCCACTTCAACATGTTATTTAAAGTGCTTAGAGTCTAAACGTGTTAGAAGTCCATGTGTTTAGGAATTAAACACCTAAACCCTTTCTTCATGTTCTAGTTTTAAACATGTTTAGATTCTAAACACAAAAGAGGTATCCTTGCTCTGCATGAGAATATATACTGTTGCATTCATTATTTGTCCAAAAATCCTGAAAATTCATGTAAATGTCATCCTTGTTCATTACTGTATATACATGTCATCCCAGAAGCATTACAGTTACAAAAAAAATCAATAAGAATATACTTCATTAATCTAATTTATTAATCAAACTAATCTATTGATATCAAATCCATGCATCACTCAAAAACATATGTTATTCTAATACTAAAGAAGTACTTGAATATGTATATTATGTCTTTGAAAAGAAATTATACTTAAATGAGGAATCCAAATTCTAAACAATTCAAAAATTGAAACGAAAAATTATTTTCAAACTTTCACTTTTTGACAACATATCGAGTTCTTGACTTCTAAAATTTCTAAGATTATCCTTTCTCAACCAAAGACATGTTTAAGTCAAGTGTAATGAACCTAATATTCACAAAATATACATAAAAACTACATGTATTGATCTCATTAAACAGAACAATTGAAGAACAGTATATAATTACCTTTTTATAGAGGCAATCTACCATAACGTGAATACAATAATTACAATTAGTTGCATTAAAAAGTACCAAAAAGAAAAAAAAAAGTATCAATGTCATGAAGTACAATTAATAGGAGTCAATACATTTGACATAAGTAACATAACATTGAACCTTATCCTCAAAAGGTTATATCTTGGAATCTTTTTAGATCTGATATACTAGTAAACAGGAATGTTTCACACCAGTTAACATTTTTGTAGAACATGCAAAAAGAAATGACAAAAACATATTCATAATTGACTACAAAGTATGTCTAAAGCAAACATAATTAAACACACCTATGTTTACTAATATTTCATTCAAATGAAACAAATCCATTGAAATGTAGATTGAAACCAATTTATAACAACAAACCAATGGTGTTTTCTTGCTTACAACAAAGTCAGGTTTTGTCAACAAATAGTACAAAATGTAGAAATTTGAACTAGAAATAATGAGATTCTACAGTAGCATGATTCACTGTGTAGCGTCAAGACGCTTGCAGAATTTCATGTAGTTTTGGGAAACAAAAAATTTATTCTCCCTGTCTTCTAATATGTAATGTTGCAAAAAGCCCAGAAGTTGAAAATGTTTTGGATATGACAAATCCCATGCATAGTAGGAGTAAATCAATCGTAATAGTCCATCCCTGAGTATTCCCACATTTGTGTCAACCTCCTGGCCTGCTCCCACAATATACATATTTTGAATCTCGTTCCTTTGGTTGAGAACTGCAACTAATCTTGGTGGGTCGTCATGCTTTGTTTTTTAACCTTTCCACTCACTTGCCTAAAAAAGGGACATAAAAACTATACATTGTACATTTAAGAGTTTAACTTGGAAAAATGATAAGTTTTTTCATCTAAAATTTATTTTCTTACTACTGATACTGGCTTTATTTCATACCTTGCACGATGTAATCAAGGGAAGCTGTTTGGTACCATGCTTGTACTTGATTGATTCCTCCAATCTGTTCAAAAGCTTTATTGTAACTTCTGGAATCTAATAAAAGAAAAATTCTATTACTATGTGGATTAAGGTATAACAAATTTTAAAATACTTCAATACTTAATTAAAGTAAGTATAACACTCACAGAGTCTGAGTTTTCCTCCATGAATATTTGGGACACTTTTCTCATTACTTCATCCCAGTGAGCCAAAATAGCATCTTTTTTCAGGTTTTGTTTGATAAGGAAAAACTCCTTCTCAATCTGAAATAAAGAAGGGTAATCTTAGCAATACCTAACCATTTCTGTTTTGTATATTAAGAAAAATACCTTCATCTATAGAGTGCTTAAAAATGCAAGGGATACAAACAAGATCCTAGACAAATAGCCAACAGTTAAAAAATATGCTTTACTGCACTATACGTTAAATTAGAGCACACTGCATTAACATTGCAAAAATCACAAGAAAGGAAAATTCATTAAAATAACAGCAGATATAAATTACATACAAACGCAGCTTTTCCTAGAAATGGAAACTTCTTGATGAGATGTTCCACAGATCCCCCATGTCTTTTTTCTATAAACAATCTTCTCTGTTTTAATGTATCTCTTTGAGTCTTAGCAATAAGTGCATTGTCTCTTAGTTTGGTTGGTTTTTTAAATTCCTCCATCAGTACATTTTCTGCTTCTTCTAGGGTCATTCTCTCTTAAAAAGATATTGATGAACATTAGAATAAAATGAAAATTGACAAGATATTATTGATTTGCAATTTAGCTATCTTCAGCAATAAATGTTATTTCTGTGTGTCACCTGTAAATAAAGCAATCTACCCATGCAACCCTCTCTGCCTTTTGAAAGATAAATATTTCGCTTACCATCTGTTGAGGAGACTTTTTTCAAGCACACTTTTGGCTTTTTCTCTGCTGTGTGTTCAACAGCCTTTCCTCTTGCATTCCATCTCCACCTTATGTGTCTTACTTTTTGTGACAACTTTTTGTTGAAGTATCCCTAGAAATACAGAAAATATAGAAAACCATTATCTGAGATTTTAAAACCTCTATTATATAAAATTTAAGCAATATGAGCTGCAACTTTGATGTCAAAATTTTCTGTTGCAAAATTGCCATTAACTATTTCAAGGACAGAGAAAAAGAACATTTATAAACTTCTGTTGTTCATATTTGTAATAGAAAAACTATTTACAAGCTCTTAATGATGCAAATTTACATTACTGTCATCCTGTACAATATAGTTTTCTTAAATAATACTAAATATTTGATTGTACAGAGATCTTTCTTTTGAAACAATTTAATACTTTATTTTAGTCTTATTAATCATAAAAGGTTTAAATTACTTCCAAATTTATCATAATGACACATTTTAATAGCAAAATAAAATTCTCAAAAATGCAGCTCATACTAGTATTGCTTTAAATGGTTTACCCAAGGATCTTTTGTGGCAGAGTGTCCAATACAGGGAAACTTGGAATACATTAATCTTCCAAAGTCGGTATATATTCCCTTTGTTTCAAAGTTACCAACACTTAAAACATGATAGGCTGTCTCTTCGATCATTTTATCCCATTCTTTGTAGATTTCACCCTTTTCCAGTAATGATCTTACAACGGGAGAGTATGATGGTATATACTGTTCTAAAGACTCAGTGGATGTTGGTTTTGACGGTTTACGGCTCTGTAATTTAAAAGGAAAAAAAAATATTTATTACACATATTAATGTTTTTAAATTAATTAAAGAACATTGCATTTGTCTTTTTGCAGCTTTTTAAAGTACTGGTAGAATAAACTAAAAACGTATCAATTTAAAATTTTGCTTTCAATTTATTAAATCAACATAATTTCAAATTATTTCTTTGGAAACATTTCACTGGATATAAAGTACTCACTTCAGCTGAGCTTTCAAATGAGGTGCCTTCTACTTCAACATGTTCAAGATCTAGGCCACCACTTGCAATCTCAGGTAATGTTGCCACTGGTACCTCATAGATTTGTAAGCCTCCTATTGGCTGAGGTGTTGGATCATCATTTGCAGACTGTGTCGTAGTAGGTTCAATTTCTATGGTCTTGCACCCTGCTGAGTCCTCCTTATATTCTATAATGCGATATCCCTCAATATTTTGTTCACTTTTTTCTTCATTTCTTCTAATTTTTTCAATAAGGGTGCAAATTTTCCTTGCTGGTCCAACTTTTCCAGGTATCATCAAAAAAATGTCACTCTCCTTCATATTTATTAAACTGAATCCATCCACTTCATTATCTGTAGTGGCAAATTAAAATTTTCATATAGAGACAATACTTCCTATTAATGTCTATGTGAGAATTCAGGCTTCATTTTAGGATTAACACCAACAAAAATCTACATTGAATAACATTACATACATTTGTCCCCTTAATGTATGACTAATCTGAGGCCATTTGTATTTTATACTTAGTGCAGGGAAACAGAAAGTTTCCTCTGTTAGTCTACATGCAAAAGCATTAAATATGGGGCAATATTCAATGATATTTAGTAGTTTGCATTGAAAGTACTTGATGTTATTTAAAACATATATATCACTGATTACGCAAAAATCCAACTCATCTTCATCATAATTCTTCAATAGTACACTTCCAATTCTGTATGTTATCCCTTTTAGCTTTACACAACTGGTCTGAAGAACTGTATCAGGAATATGAGTTTCATTTCTATGTATTGCATCTTTCATACCATCACACAAGTCAGCAAATTTCATAGATGACCCAACGCCTACTGAATCACCAGAATAAAGATATACTTCAGATTTTCCATTTTGTACACTAAGCTGTCGTAGACACATCCACTGCTGATGATATGAAGCAACTGACAAAGGTAGTGATTTGAAATTTTTCCACTTCTTGTTTTTAAAGAGACTGTGTTTGGCTTCCATTCGAACACACCAATGATTTCTGCCTGGGCCAAAGTGAATGATTTGATTCGGAAAATGGCAAAGATAATGGAGTTTTGGTGTAAACTGAATATCTGGATATAACTTGGAAAAATTTGAGTTGTGGTCATGTATCAGTTGCTTTAGTGTTGCAATTGTTTCATCAGAAGCAATAGGGGAAATAACAAGAAGAGTGATCTTTAATAGTCTGATAAAATTTTTCCAGTGTTCATCATCAGGCTGAATTTTTTCTCCAATCATAAAAGGTAAGAGTTCCATAAAAGTTTTTGTCTCTATAGCAGTCATTGGAAAGGTGTTTGGTCTTCTCAAAGATTTCATTTCTATCTCCTGTGGTTTATCTGTTGATTCTTCTGTTGTATAATTGAAAGTTCTTATTACAGTATTGAGATAAGATAGTGAGAAATATTTTGTCTTTTCAATAAATGTTTCAAGCATTAACTGAATTTCTAATTTGACTATTCCCTCTAGAAGAACATGCATTGGATCATGCAATATGCACTTGGTTACTTCAAATTCAGGAATCTTCAGTAGTATACTTCTTCCAGTGATGCCATATTGCTTAGACCAATATTTCTTGGTTTCTCCCTTAATTTGGTCCAATACATCACACCTATCTTTATGCTCTGCTTCATCCTTTTTAATAAAGTCATCCTCTGAAAAACTTGATGCTAAATTGTCATATCTTACTTCGCAGGTTCGACACGGTTTTTCTGCCATTCCAACACCTTCTTTAAACCCTCCCATAAGCTGTGCAGCTGGAGTGTCTCCTAAAGCACAGTAAAGCATTCCATAATATTTTTTTCTTTCTTCTCCAATAAGGAAATGTTTTCCTTCATGCAAAATGTTCAATGAATCAACAAAATCTTGAAGAAGATTTGATAGACCATACTTTCTCAGGTCTGTAGATTTTCCAATCGCCAGTAGTTGTGTTGCCTGTAATTTGAAACGATTTTCCGGCCCAATATTCAGTAGAGTCCAATAAAATACAGAAAGTTTATGTTTTTTGCGATGTGAACCAATTGGATTCACAATTTCAAAGTCATCATGGTAAAGGCAAAATAACAATGCATCAGGATGATCTCTTAGAAAAGGGTTCTGAAAATGTGCACCATCTCTAATGTCAGAAAATTGAAAATCAGACCTCTTGGGAGCATGAAGTTCTTGTTGTACTTCTGGCATCTTTAAAATCTCATGGAGTTGACAGAAAAATGGAACATAGTATCCCAAGACATCTTTTTCTATGAACCGGTATTTGTTTTGCAATTTCACATTTACACGTTTCTCTCCTAATTTTACAGCAACTGGTTTAACATAACCAAGGTATCTTTCAAAATATTTTTCTCGCAAATATTTTGACTCTAATCCCTCAAACATATTGTCTGAAAATATTTCATCCAGGTCAATTCTGGCGAACAAATCTTCCGACATTTGTGACCGTATATGTTCTTTCATTAAGCTATTTCGAAAGCTATTCATTTGTTTCATTGATACTAAAATGTCATCAATGGCTTTTTGAGATAAATTGTGCTGAGCCACTAGCATCAAGATAAATTGTGCTTCCCATTTTTTCATAAAGTCTTCAGTCTCTGTTTCTATATCATCCTGATCATCATTAATATCTAGTATATCATTGTCAGAATTTTCAGCCTCAGGATCATTGGCATGCTTTCTGTAATGATGGGTCCTCAATCCTGCCACAGTTTTAAAAGAGGCCCCACATCCTGCCCTGCTGCAATGTACTATAAAGTTTGGTTCAAACTTATGCCTTCTTAACAAATGTCCATATAACCTATCTTTGCTGTGGCAGAAAAAAGGGCACATGCTACAGTAATTTTGCAAGCTCATATTTCCCTAATTGGCATGCACATGCATTCATCAAAATGAACCTAAAGAAAAAAGAAATACAAAATTGTATATGTCATCTGGGGACATGAAAACAACACAATCTACTAACTATAGGATTAAGTAATTTTTAAGAAAAGAGATGTTTTGTTAATTTGTTGACTAGTTAAACTTGATTAATAACTTGCATTGGCAGGGAAAATAGAATAAATTTGATACTATAGAACAAAAACTTTAAATGTGCACTATAAAACTGAATTAAATATATACCTTTGAATATGGAACTTGTCTCAATGCTGATACCATTCCCAATCAGCCAATTATAAACATCATCCAGTGAAGATTTCTCATCAATAGACATATTTCCTAAGTTAATGAAAAAAGAAAATTAATGACTTCATTTAAAAAAATATAAACAATTTACAAAAATTATGATAATTTGTATTTGGCCTTTTTACAGTATTTGTATTCCATTTACTGAAGCCACACCACAGCTTTTAAATGAATGTTCAAATACTGGTCCTTTCAATGTATGTACACCATGCGACTTTATCAACATTATACACATTTCTCATTTAGCAAGAATTGATGAAATTTGAATCAACATGTTGGCACACCAGCACTATATTTACAAATGAATCCTGATGTTATGAAGGGTGACTATAAAACTGAAAGCAACCCCTCCATAAAATATACAACTTGACCTGAACATTCTGTACCCATATTCTATATTTTGCCTATTTTTAATTGGAAGAACTACATGTACTGTATGTTCAAAATGCAAATGGTGAAGATTCAAGTCACTATTGACTGACAGACAATATAATAATTATATATTAATAACTACATGTCAAGAAATCTTTGTACATATATAATAGATTTCAGTATTTAAAGGCAGAGAACTGCAAAGAAAGAAATACACATACCTCTTTCTTTGCTTCTTTTTATCACAAATTTAACAGTGTCATGGACCAATTCCGAGATGTCGTATGCCCCCAAATCTCTCAATTGTGGGAATGTTCCCACTAAGTAATAAATTAACCTGTCTGTCTCTTCCTCTGATAGTTCCTCTGCCTCTATCTTCAAGGAACCCAGTACCTCGGTGTTATTGGCACGGATTAATGTCTTCGATGGCACATGATTTAAAAGAAACAGTTCTATATCTTCTTTTATTGATGCAGCATATTGGTCCATAATCTGAATAAACTGGGGAAAAAAAATATATACTAATTTTCATATGATTCCCTCAACTCTCACTTTTAACTATAAATAAAATTAACTGATTACACGTACGATGATGAAAATGGACAGGAGATTGGTAAGAGGTAACATTTTGCCATCGAGGAGCATGTTTACACGAATAAAATAATGTGCCGTCCAAACCCGACCTGCGAGATGCATACCGATCCCGATTTTCATTAAATAACGTTTTTATGATTTTAAAAATTATAGTATCTTTACTCATTAATCATTGAACATGTTATTCATGTCAACTTTCACAAATTATTTTACGTAGCAATAGGAATACAAAAAGGGGTTTTAAGCAAGAGCATGTCATCATTCTTCTCGTCGACCAAGCCGCTGATATTTATTTATCATTTGACTACATAATGGGAGTAACACGGCTCTGATTTGATATACTGTACATTTTTTTTCTTGAATTCAGACAATATATATATGAACAGGATGAGGGAATGACGCTCTTGGAGAGTCTGATTACAATATCCTTTCTCACATAATCTCCATATATATAATCAAAATCTATATATTGTAATATGTCCTTTTTTTATATATAAAAATGCTTAATTATCTTGAAACAAATAAAGTTTTCACCTTAATATATTAAATATTTTTGTACATAAAACAGGCATAACATTTAAAAACAAGAAAATAAACATTACCAAGATAAGATCCCTCAATCATGTTTCCAACATGGCTGCATGTGGTCGCTTGATTACTGACCAATTCCTTTGTCCTCAGAAAGTGGCGCGAATTGCATCATCCTGTGATTGTGTTTACATCTTAAACATGTTTAGCACAGAAACGTTAGTTACTTGGTAACTCCAAACTCTTATCTATATCAACATGTTTAGATCCTAAACATGTGAAGTTTAAACGCGTTTTGTTCCCTTCGCGTTTAGCATGTAAACATTTTCTTGAACATGTTAAACCTAAACATGTATATATTGTGTTCAAAATCTATACATCATTTTTACAGTGTAAAGAGCGCATGTTTTAGTTTCAAAATTAGAGTATTTGTATTAAGAACATCGGTATAGAATTCATTAAAAACCAAATGAAAAGTAAAATTTCTTCTTCTTCTTCTTGATTTGAACATATTTTATTGCGTAACACAAAAGGATTAGAAACAAGTTCTTACAACTTGCAAGTTCTTCTCCTGGTGTTAGTAACATTAATACAGTTAGTACAATTGTCACAATAATAACATAGTAAATAATACTGGCAAGTGACATAAATAAATTGAAATGTTAATTAAATCTTCCAGATTCATTAATAAATTTATGAACTACTGAGAAAATAAATCTTCTTCTTCTTCTACTTCTTTTTAAAAGAAATCTTTGTTTCAGAGAATATAAAAGATTGATTGATTGATTGATTGATTGATTGATTGATTGATTTATTTATTTATTTATTTATTTATTTATTTATTATTTATTTATTTATTTATTTATTTATTTATTTATTTATTTATTTATTTATTTATTTATTTATTTATTTATTTTAAGACATCTTTGTTTCAGAAAATGTAAAAGACTTGGAATAAGATTTTTTAAAAAAATGCTGAAATCTATATTTCCTTTTTTGAAAACCAAAAAATAATTATGGAGAAACTTGTCAATTAAAGAACTTGAGATATCATGCGATTTTTTTTTCTGAAATATCGTGATGCATCGGATGTTAATTTGTAATTGGGATTTCAAATTAACATCTGTTGCTTGATATTTCTTATTATTTCTTATTCAAAACATACACTGTATACGTGAACTGACGCTGTAACAATAAATTTATTAATATTGATTTAAAAACAACAACAAATCCCATCCCCAGAGGATGGAACTTGAAAGGGGACGAAAAGTCTGGAGGATATTATATAAGTCGTGTCAGGGAATCAGTGCCATAAGGCTACTTTAAAATGTAAATAAATAAATAACTCCATTTCCCCTAAGTGTAGAATCCACATCTTTACAAAGTCCAATTCAGTCACGTAGTATGGGGGGGGGGGGGGGTATTCCTTAATTTCCTGATAATTAGTATGGACAGACCCCTCCCCCCCCCCCCCCCCCCACACCACCACCACCATTTTGTCAAATCTTCCCAAATTAATGTAATAATGTTTTTTTAAAATCTTTTCTTGTTGAATAGAGTTTTAACGTCCCCCTTCCTCTTGAAATATATATATATTTTTAATTGGGCAGTCTGAGAGGGGGAGGGGGCTTGTCAAAATCTTGTCAGTTATCCCAGTTAGCACAACAACGTTATTAAAACGTTATAAAAACGTTATGAAAATGTTATGAAAACATTTTCTAAAACATTATTACAACGTTATTTTGTGTGGTTTTTTAAACGTTATTATAACGTTTTGCAAAAATATTGTACTGAAATGTTTTAAAAACATTTTTAAAAACGTTTGGAAAACATTTTTAAAAACGCTTTGAGAACATTTCTTAAAACGTTTTTAAAACATTTAAAAAAATCAATTTTACAACATAATAAACAATATACATGTATTTCTTATAATTTAATAAAAAATCCATTCATTAATGTTGTCTAAACGCTGTTTTTCAAACACCTGCACAATAAAATTACAGTCTTCCTTCAAATGAAATTTGTACTGTTTGAAATACGAAAAGATCACAGCATCCTTATTCCATTAGAAATTAATCTGTTATACACTTGGACTTCTCTATTTTCTTCTGAAAAACAAAGATTTGGACATAAAACTTTGACTAAATGATTACCCATTCATACTCGTAAATTTCTTTAAAGTTAAACATATCCATGTTATAGGGCATCTGACAACTAACTACACATACTAGCATATAAAAATCTGATAAACACAAAGAAAGTATGTTTTGTTATACAGTTGTATTATTAAACAAAAATTTACAGGTGGTAATATATCTATATATTTCTGACAACCAACTTCAAACGTACCTTATCATACTTAATAATCCCTCCAGAAAGGTATGGATCAAACCTCTTCGTCCCACCTCTCATTAAATCGTTAGAGATTGTCTTCGATGCTTTGTAAGCCTTGTAAGCAGCAGCTACTAAAATGTAATGTGAAATTCATTATAAGAACTGTAAATAAGTTAATTTATAAACATATTTAACAAAGGCATCGGAAGCAATTTAAAAGTGGGGGGGGGGGGGGGGCAAAACCAACAAAAACGTTGGGGGGGGGGGTAAACCCGAATTTTCACTAACTCTATTACGTCTATCTTTGCAAAAAAGTTGGGGGGAGGGGGCGTAGACCCCCTGGTTCCGACGCCTATCTTTAATAGTTAAATGAAAACAACACAGCATTACTAGTACTTAGATCAGTTTCCTTTTGCTGTATACATTTTCCAATGATTTTTAAGTTGATATTTTAACATGATTTATAAGTTGATATGTTAACTGAATCTTAATGCATTTTCTTAGCATTAATGGTGATAAAACTTACTCTTAATAATTCTTTAAAGGGGTGCACTTTTCAACCCTCTGTCCAGTCTCAGTGAACTGACCCATGGAATTTGTTTGCATCATTGTCCTGCATATCTCCGCCCTGCATTGAAACCACTGCATTCACTAAAATGAGTGTTATATTTTATCATGAAGAATGTGTATTTCAAAATTTGATTGCTAGCAAATATATAATCAAGCCTGAGATTGATTAATTAATTCCTCTCCTTTCCCTTCCAAAAGAAAATAGGTTTAACGTACGTGGCATTGTATTCTGTAATACATAACTCAAATTCGGAAAAGTCTAACGAATCCACCTCTTAATAATTATTTATCCCTGTCTTGTTAAGGCCCCCTCCCACACCCATTCCTATACCCAACTATGTTTTAATTATGTTTTGAAACCCGTCAAACAGTTTTAATACATGTAAATAAACCCAAGTTTTCAAACAACAAATCGCCCGCCAAATTCAAATGCCGATGAACTTTATAAACATATATACACCTAAGTCTATGAGAATGAAAGATCTAAGATTCTAAATGCATATGTATTTACAGCTACAATATGATTGCTAAATATACATAATGAATACTATTTAAAATTTAACATACCATATGTTGACATTTGTAAGATATTCCTTTTCGTTGTCTTACAAGAATGCTGTAGGGTTTTTCAAAACTGTGATTCTGTTGACCTATATAGATCACATGGAAATAGTTTGCAACAAGGATCGGCTGCATCAGCACTGGCCATGGCATCCCGCTGTGTCACTCGATTAACTCTCGATAAAAACATTATTGAAGGGGGAACTTAATTCCCATAGCACAAATAAATGACTCCACTGAATTATTTAATTCAGGAACTTTGTTGAACAAATAATTTTTTGGAAATTTTTTTACTCTCCTTGTTATATATAAATATTTCTTACAATGGTATAACAGAAAAATATGAACACATTTCCGTGTTGTTGTTGTTTTTTTTTAATTTTTGGGGTCTGAATTTAATTATCACAACTCAAAATCAATCATAACTCAAACTCTGGAGCTATTTATAAGAAAACAGAAATTTTATTCATATACATGTAACGTCTTACACTAAGTAATTAAAAACTTCTGCTGCTTGGAGTTGATATTTCTGTAACGTTTTTACAATGTTTTGCAAACATTTTAAGACAATGTTGTATTCATGTTGTCTGGTAACATTTGTATTTCATGAAATTTATAATAATTATTACACAAGGTATTTTTTTTAATCATGCTATTCAATTTATACTGCGCGATATTTTATCATTATAGAAATTAATGTTAAATGCTAAATGTTTTCTGAAAACCTCCTTGCAACAGGAAAAAAATATTATGAAAAACATTTTTAAAATGATTGGTAAGAACGTTTTTAATAACGTCTTTACAACCAAAATAAAACGTTTTAAAAACATTTTTTAAACGTTTTATTAAAAACGTTTTCAGATAACATCAATACAACGTGAAAAAAATGTTATGAAAACGTTTTGTGCTACCTGGGATCTTTCTGACTGACCCCCACTTTGAAAAACGATGCTACGTGCCTGTGATTACAAGTTTGTGGGTAGTAGGGACAATTTCTTCAGAGTCCAAGGATGTCCATATCTATACATGTAAAATGTTACGTAATCCTTATTATTCATGTGCACGTCTTGTTCAAATTATTATGGTATTAGCACAGATATATATAGCTGCGTGTATAAGGGTTGTACATAAATCTAAAAGTGAGCTAGTCTGAGATTAAATATGACATTTTTCACTTGATTTCTATGTTTTCCTGGAGATTTTTTCTTCTCCTTTTTTTTTAATGTTTGAAGTGATTAAAATGTTTTCTATATATATTATGAGTTGTTACCTCGCCTTAATGCCTATAGCTAGACTTTTTCAATTAAGATAAATGTTTTGCAACTATTTTATTTGTAAATTTTTTCAAGTTACAGAATTATAAAAAAAAATGGGGGGGGGGGGGCAGAGCTCTCAGACATCTCTTAATGGATGTATCATTTACAATTTAGAATTTTTGACGAGGAAACCCAATTCCTGCAGCCGATTACGGACGGGATGGCTGTTGCAAGAAAATACCCATTCCTGATCACTGATGGAATAGATATTCACTGGGCCGGAAGGCGTGAAAAATTTGGATAATTAATATTTGTCCGCCATGCATTGTAGCCTCAAATCTGTCTCTGAGACCCACTTTCTGGACCCCCCCCCCCAAATAAAAGGACCAAAGTAAAGCAAATAATCACTTAAAAGCCAAAACAACAAATCAAAATAAAGGAGCCCGTGTGTCCTCTCTTTGGTACCAATCTTTCGGAAAAATGAATTTGCAAATATCAGAATAATTGTCCATATATATAGCTAAAGCATTGAATCAGGAGTTAAATTTATTCGGCAGTAAGGTTGATGTATTTCTCGAGCCTCTCCATCTCCTTGTGGGCGACATCGATCTCTTTCTGGATACGGACCTCCTCTCTTTTCTGTTGAGCCCGCTCCTGCTTCTGGGCCTGGGCCTTCTCTTGAGACTCTTTCATACGAAAAAGAATAAGATGCGTTTCAGATTGGCAAAATAATTTAATATATCAGGAAAAACCATAAACGAAACAAAATAATATAATTTTTGATTCCTCCCTTCTTTTGTACTAGTTTCGAATTCCCTTCTACATCAAGAATTTGACTACTATTTGAGAAAGGTATTGGCAAATGTCAGGACAATGCATGCATCCATATAAAAAATTTTGAATTTATTAAATTACCAAACCAGAAAATGAATAAATTTGGCGAAGATACAATTCTCTTTAAAGAATTCAGTATAAATTATGGCAAACCATGGAAAGCTGAATAAAGACATTCACTTACCTCGCCATTTCTCAAAGTTCTCCTTTTTGTTCTCGAGTAATCTTGGTGGAGGCATCTTAGGAGTTTCCTCAGACACAAATGTAAGATCAAAAGCCACGCCACCTTGCTTTTCTGTCACTTCCTGTGTGACCATTGTTTTTCGTACTTTCTCGTACGCTTCCATTTCTTCGTTCATCACGCCAACTTTATTATTTCTAGCAAAACAGCTCTGAAGGAGACCCATGGTCTTTTCAGTGTGTTTTTGTATCTAGAGAGACTATTATGACGTCATAATAAAATGTATGATTTTTACGTCACAATGCTTTGTAAAAGTCAGGAATGTGAAAATAAGGTTGAATTTCAGAAAGTAAAAAAATCATGGAAAGTGGAAGAAAAAATTAATTTTATTATATACTCTATTTATAGAAAACTGTTCCTATACATGTATAATTATACAAACGAAAACGGTTCATAACATTATTTATTATACCTATACTGTAATTACTCTATATAAAATGAATACCATTAAATTGTCTATTTCCCTTAGAAGGCACAACTCCCCCCATCTTTGAACTACTCCCTGTAAAATCAGAGCTACTCCCTGGGACTACCACCTCATTAATATTCATTAGTATTTTTAACCGATCAAAATGTTCAGTGGGCGGAGCGTTAAAGGAATCTCGAGTCTTATTAGCAATGTACCCATGACGTCAAAATATTGCAACATGCGAAGTCAAAATCAATACCAAATGACGAGCACGATAATTCTTTAAAATATCTGTGATATTATTTTATTTTTTAAACTTGTTATTATTTTCCTCAATATTGATGTATTAGACAGGCCCGTAGGAAGCAATTTCACTTTGAGGGGGCACAATCATACATTTTCAGTTGCCGGGGGGGGGGGGGGGGGGGCTATCAACTACCAAAATTCCTTGCAATTGACAAGCAAAAAAAAGTTCATCAGACATTATTATTAAGGGGGCACAAGCATATATTAGGTATGTTTTCTATAGTATTCTATATATAACGGCAAAATTATAGAGGGCAACCCCCCCACCCCCACCCCCCCAGGTTCCTACGGTCATGTTAGTGAGATGTCTAACAAAATTTTAGTTACATGTATATATGTTTATTTGAATGCCCTTATATTGTATAAAAATGTCTGAGTATCTCGTTTAATAATTCTCCTTAGATTGTTTCGGTGTAACATAATTATGGAATATAATGGATACTTGGGAAATAGCAAATTTATGGTTCCCCTCGGCAGGAAACTATTTCCCTCGATCGGCTGCTTCGCCCCCTCAGGAAATAATGAAAAAATAGGAAATATGGGGAACCATAAATTTGCTATTTCCCTCATACCCATTTCCATAACTGTATAATATATAAGGATATCCGATCCTCAGCCAGGAAGGACAACTATTAAATTTATTATTTTATTTAAAAAGTCTCAAAATGAAGCTTGAAACTGAGATCTTTTCGTGCAACAATTTTCATTTTATGCATCTCAATATGATTCAATGCTCTTTGAAGTCTAAGAAACGGTCTTGTAAAAAGTTGACATTTGTACCCCTTAAAAGAAAAAAATAAATAAATTCATATTTAGAGAAATTTCCTTTAATCTAGCATTAGATATCAATGCTTATTAGGATGATATGAAATTAGACTTGATCTGTGATTTCTAGCAATGATAGCAGAATCTTTTTACACAATGTATTATATAACAATTGAAGTAAATAGAAGAACTTAAATATTGCATAAGCATAAAAAAGATGCAATTTCCTCCAAATGCCTGGATACCTATATTTTTTATCCTAAAATACATTTATTGATCAATTTTCAATTAGAAAATGCATATCTGTTGTTTTAATTCGCATTGCCTGAAAATATATTTGAGATTTGATAATTTTCCCTATATAATATGATTAACTATAATGAAAAACTTTGAAGAAATTCCATGACTAAATTCACGTTACCCTGTGAATCAGAGACATTTTTGTGAGCATTTTCAATGACTTGAAAGGTGATTTTCAGAACCTGAGGATCGGACTACCTTAAGGTCAAGATCTAGTAAATGAAAGGAGATTTCTCAAATTTCATAAATAAATTCCTTAATTTAATGATGCTTTATAACTAAAGCTTGATCAAATAAGGTGTATCGGGACATAATTGTAGCTAAACAAGATGAAAAATCATACTCTGAACTGTCATCATGAATATGGGATTTTTTTTTCCATATCAGACAAAGGAAATGTATCCATATTGCCTACAGTTTCTCAGAAATTGATATTAATATATATGTTCTAAGCCTCTTCCATAAAGTAATATTAAATTAAAATTAAAAAAGTTAAATACATGTGTATAGGTATTGGTATTACTTTTATTTATTTATATAAAGACCTATTCACCGGAGGGTCAGTGCACGTGCAGCAGCGAACGACACCTCAAATGGTTGCAACGTTTGGAGTAAGCAATGTATCTGAGCAGTAAACGACGGTAAATGATGTCTTACACACTACGAAAGAAAACACGGAAGTTATACATGTATGTGTGTCAGTTTTCTTATTTATTATATTTCGAACTATATAATAAAACAGTTATGGAATCTTTCGGTGGTAAATACGGTTTGATATTCACCAGGAAAATATCAATATTGACCTTGACTTCGTCTCTGTTAAAATTGATATTTTTCTGGTGAATATCAAACCATATTCACCATTGAAAGACTGCATAAATATATCTAAAATCCAGACGTGTTCTTATTTTTACGCATTTATGTGTAGATTTTAAGAGTTTAAGAGACTCATTTTCTTTTCACATATACAATCTTATATTTGTGGAGTTTTTTTAACAAACGATTCAACAATTCCTTGAAAATTTGCGTCTGATTGATATTACTAGTTTACAAACTAAACTGTCATTCAGGCTCATGAGAAGCAATAGACTACATACATGTACAAGCACACTAAAAAAATCTTAATGATAAATCACGACTGTGTTCCCGCAAGAAATAATATGTACATGTAGGAAGGAGAGGACTAAATATAGACTGAGCCAGCTGCCCAATCCCCCTGATTTCTGTGAATAAAGTATTGTTTAAATTTGAATTAAGAATAATATGTCTAAGAAGACACTTTTTTATTGCTTGTCATGGAAATTTCTGTCCAGTTGCACCCATCCCCACCTCCCACCCCCGGTAAAAAAAAAACATGAAATGTCTTCCACTGAGACTAAATTTAAAAGAGAAATATGAGTTTAATGTCATTAAATTTATCTTCTCTTAAGCTTGTTTGAAATTAGTATTTTCATAATTATGTGTTCTGATGAATGATATAAGCCGTATCCATTTCTTTTATAGGTATATGTAAATAGTACAGAATACAAAGATAATCAAGATCAACTCAGCGAATGGGTTGTAAAATAGCGTCAAATGAAATGATAATGAAATAGAATAAGAGAGCACAAACATGTATCTGATACAGTCAATTAATTTAATTAACCCAGTGTTTTGCTAGTATTTTTCATTACATTTTTCTATTCTTTATATTTTATAATGATAAAAAATCGCGCATAATTCGAAGCTAGTTTTTAACTTTGTTTTTGCATGCATACGTGTTGAATTAATTGTCGTAGATTTCCATTTCCAATAATCCTGTAACACATTGTAAGAAATCTTTCTACAAGGTATCATGTCACAATTGCACCCACACATCTTATAAGTACAGCTAGAAACCTCTTTTTTGACTGCCTTTTATGTTCTTCTGTGTTATATAAGACAATGTTTTCATATAACGTAAGTAAAAATGACTCCACTTTAAAAAACAAAACAAAACAACAACAACCAAATTAAAAATAATAATAATTAACGTTCACCTAAAGTAACTACGATAGTCGTCCCATATAAATGCGAACTTTTTTATCATTTCATACCTGACAAAAATTATTCATCATTTTTAAAGGGTGTAAACTTACTGATATCAGTGGTCGACGCAATTAAAAAAATAGCATTGTCATCGATGTTTCGTTTAGTACCCAATTTGTACGAAAATATAATGTGACAAGATTTACATCGATAAAACTCTATATAATCTGCAGTACGAAAATGTGGACATTAATATATATCATTATAAAAAGCAATTTTATGACGTTATAAATGCACAAACACTTATATAGGTAAAAGCGACGTACAAAATACGGAATATGACCTCTGTCTACACGGATAAAGGGGATGTAAAAAGGGATGAAACGATGGAAAGACACAATTTAATGAATACAGCAAAAATGGCTTCAGTATATTTCTGTACTTTACAAAAATGAAGAAAATTATTGAATATGCAGTACATATGTGTCCAAGATAAGGAAGTAATATTACAGCTATATATGGCGTACCTGAGCTAAAAAATAAAAAAAAAATATGAGATTAATTGAGTGGAAATATACATGATATACTTGAGTGGAAATATACATGATATATGTAATGTACGTTCAAATTAAAATTTTCACCGATTTTGAACTTGAATAACATCATGTTTCCACATGCAGTGAAATTGACTTTAAACTATGTCTGTTATTTAAATGCGGAGTCGGTAAATAAATCGGTTATAAATTTCTATTATATTTGAAACGGTGTTGATTTAAATTGTGCAATTTACAGGAAAGTCCTATCTTTATATAAAGTAATAAAACAAATAGAAATATCTTTTTAATTGTAGTTAGTCTTAACATATAAAACAACGCAATATATGTCTTTAATCAAATTATGATGAATATATTTTTAAATCAATTTTGTCATTGTTATATATACCAATAGTACCAATCAGGCCCAATCTGGCACCAAAACAGTCCCTGAGTCTGCTTTGGAACTACTTTCTCAAAATTTGGACTGCTCTGGAACCTCTGGGACTGTTGTGGGACTGCTCTGGGACCGCTGTGGGACTGCTTTGGGGCCGCTGTGGGACTGCTCTGGGACTGTTGTGGGACTGCTCTGAGACTGTTGTGGGACTGCTCTGAGACTGTTGTGGGACTGTTCTGGGACCGCTGCGGGACTGCTCTGGGACTGTTGTGGGACTGCTCTGAGACTGTTGTGGGACTGTTCTGGGACCGCTGCGGGACTGCTCTGGGACTGTTGTGGGACTGCTCTGGAGCCGTTGTGGGACTGCTCTGGGACCGCTGTACATGTAGGTCTGCTGTGGGACTGCTCTGGGACCGATGTGGGACTGCTCTTGGACCGCTGTGGGACTGCACTGGGACTGTTGTGGGACTGCTTTGGACCGCTGTGGGACTGCTTCCCGTCAGGTTGTTTCTGGTTGGTACCGTACGTACATGTATATACCCGATATAATACATCTCCATCAAGACACATACATGTACCAATATATTTTTAAATAATTAAATAGTAAAAATAAAGATTTATCTTTTTCTTCGCACTCGTGAAAATATCAATAAATCCTGTCCCACTCAAATAATTTCCTTATCCAACTACAAAACATTGAATATCCTCTCTCTCTCTCTCTCTCTCTCTCTCTCTCTCTCTCTCTCTATTGGCCAGAAAAACTAAAGATAAATTATTTTTTACTTACGAAAATCTCTCTCTCTCTCTCTCTTTGATAGTGTTAAACTAATAATAAAAACACAACTGACCACTTGGATTAATCCCTACCACATCATAATCTACAATGTACATCATTAACGATTTGCAATTAAGCGATTATTTTGTCCGTTCAAAGTTATACATGTACAGTGCAAATGATGAAACAGAGAGAGAGAGAAAGGGGGGTTTAAATACTAAATAATCAATAATGATAACAACATTTTTAAAGTTTATATGAATGTAATAAATCCCGGATAATGAATTTATGATAAAAAGAAAATTAAAAGACACGAAAAAAATATTAAGAATATACATTTGTAAATAAGCATGATGTTTTCTTCATATTTTTTTTATGAACATCGGATTAAGTTTCTTTCATTTATCGGACGTTTTACGCGTTTATTTTTGCTGTATATCTTATTTACCAGATAATTCCTTTTTTTTTTAATTTTACATTGTAAATCCTCTTGATCTTCTCACTTCTTTTACGATAAATTAATATGTAAAGCCATAGGGTTTGTTTGTTAATGTGTAAAATTAATGTAAAAATTCCAATAATGAAGAGGTGGTATTTTTTTTAATCAAGGGCTTTATTTACATGTATACAAGTACGTATATACAACGACATATAAAATAATTATGTACTCGGTTTTTCGTGCTTTTAATACCGGTAAATCGGGAGAGAAGTGCGTACTTCGCTTTTAATATTATAACATAGTACCTAATGGAAGTTTTCAATTCGGAATTTATTTTTACCTGTTAGGGTTAATTTATTTTCAACAAAAATGACATATAAATCTGTAAATTGATCTCGAAATACTTAAATTTTGCAATCTCCTTGCCGCTGTCAGATAAGCGGAATAAAGCATAGTCGGACTTTAATAAAGGTGGGCCTCCCATGCTTTTTATTTTATTATTTTTTTTTTATTATACAAATTCAGACATTAATAATATTAATAAGGAACGACGATAAATAATAAAAAGAAATTTCCATTTAATGATAAGTTTACAGAGTATTGAAAAACACAAAGTATACATGTACAAACGTTAACCGGCGTTGGGGCTGGGGAGATGGGTGAGGGAGGCATGGTTAACGATTTTACTCATTGATTAGCACAATTAATTATCCATGAAAGGTTTTCATAAAGAAATCAAAGTACTGAAAGTACTGCTACGAGTTGATGGTACTAAATGTAACATGATTAATGAGTTGAGGTCTCTAATCCATATTTGGGTCATGTGAGATAAAACTTCATAAGATATGATCAGTATTGTGATGTTATATACAATAATGAAAATTATCACTTTAAATTTTTTTTTTGTTTTGTTTGATTGATTGATTGATTGTGTGTTGTTTAACGTCCCATTCGAGAATTTTTCACTCATATAGAGACGTCACCATATACCGGTGAAGGGCTTCAAATTTTGACCTTTACTCGGCACTCAGGGCCATTGTAACCTTGGAAAATATTTATATCAAGCTTCCACTAGAAGAATGAAACATTTGTAAATTTTTAAGTATTTTATAATTACAGTTGCCTGTTAGAAAACACGTCCTACATAGTTTACTTGCTATTTATTGATTATGCTCACTCTCATATTGTTATACTTTATAATATTGTATATATGTTTAGTTATGAATATAATTATGTAATCTAATGTGTCGTATGACGCAAAGAAATAAAGAACTTGACTTGAGCAGTGAGGGATCTTTATCGTGCCAACGCCTGCCGTGACACGGGGCCTCGGTTTTTAAGGTCTCATCCGAAGGACCCGCAACTTTCACTTCAAAGTGCCGAGCGCATGGCGAAGGAACAGTTGCTACCCATTTTTTATCGACTTAGGTCAGTCGCGGCCGAGATTCGAACTCACGACTTCCCGATCACGAAGCGAGCGCTCTGCCGACTGAGCTACCGTGAACGGTTGTTTTGTTTGAGAAATAACTTTTAAATTTTATCATTTCATTTGCACCTTTTCCATCATTTTTTAACACGTATTTTTTTTTTTAAATATCTATACTTGAATGTACAACATGTATAATAATTAATCACATAATGAAATGAACCTTTAGATATAGAAAACAAATAATACTAGTTAGTTGTGGGATTTTTGAGTAATGACAATTAAGCTTGCATTTAAAGTAATTTGTTTAATATTTACTAAAAAATTAGGGAGTGTCATCACTGAAGTGTTCACAGAGCGCAGAATATCATCACTAAAACTACCGGAAACAGTTTTTGGACACTCTATATATTTTGATAGAAATATTATATATCAAAATGACTAAAAATTTCAAATAGGGAAAAATGGCACAACTGTTGTAAAATCATATTAAAGAATTATAAACCAACTTCTTAATAAACAAAAAACAAAAACGGTTTTTTTTTTACGCACATCTTAACCTACAACAGTATTACAAGTAGGGAATTATTATTTACAATAGCACAAATTGAATTATTCATTAATGTGCACATTGAATATTTTCACTGCTCTCTTAAATTAATTGACAAATCTTTGATGACAATAATTTGACATTTTCTATGCACATCAATATGCTCCAATTCTTGTGGCATGCATATTACATAATTCAAATTTCTTGATTTAGCCACTATTGAAATTCAACTTGTATTTCAAAATTTACAGGCACATTTGATATTTCAATTCTCTTGATTTAGCTACTCTTGAAATTCAACCTCTTGACTTTTGATTAAAATAAGCATTTAATATGCCATTTCGTTTGGTTTAGTCATTCTTGAAATTAAACTACTTGACTTTAATTGATATGTACACATGTACATTTAATATTTCATTTCTCTCGAATGGATTTAGTTCTCTTGAAATTCAACTATTTGACTTTCATTGATACATATATGCACGTTTAATATTTCAATTCTTTCGGCATTCGACTGAAGATTTTAAATATTGACTGTTTACATGATCTATCTACAGTGTTTTTAACAAATTATACTCTTGAATTAATTTGATTTCTCATCTCTTCACATTTATAAATATGCATTTCACATTTAATTTATCAATAACATCGGACTTAATTTCGGTTTTTGTTTTTATTTACTGCCTTCAGTACTATCAATTCACTTTATCACATTGTCAGCATCTGATAGCAAGACACAACTGGAAATAGTAAAGGAAAACGCTTTCCAATGTATAGTTCAGACATTTGATGAGATAAGAATCAGAGGCGTGTTAAGTGACCCTTTACTGTATATAACATGTATAAAGCTTGCTGTGAAACAGATCTAGATTGTGAAAGACGTCAGCAATTCTCAACAGTGGTTTTAACAAATATATATGTGTTACAATGTATCTCGGCTTTTATCTCATGTATCTTTAGGATCAATCTGAGAAAAAATTTGGAGCACAAAGTTGTCCGCTGCTGAAAAAAAATCTAACTCTTTAAGCCTACGTGACACATGAAAAAAATCAGGTATATTTTTTTACACATCAAGGTTATAAAATTGTGAAAACTACAAAAAACCTTATCCTTAGACATCAGTATCACTGATACACTCATGTAACATCAACCAATACATTTAATGTTACTAAATAAACATGCTAAACTCACATGCAAATACACATGCAATGGCGATTCTAGCCATTGGAGGACAACATTACCGCTTCATTGTGAAAATTTTCAGTTCTTTACCGCTATATTTCTTCGAAATTTCGGGTGATCATTACCGCTACATTTTATCAATAAGACTATTGCCTATTACAGCTCATTACCGCTACATATCGAATCTGCCAGCAATGACACGGAATATGAGTTATATTCAATAAAATTCACTCACAATGTAGTGACACACAATTTGGATCTGAATATATATGAAAATGGTGACAGTAGTTTGTGAAGCAAATAAGCTCTACCAATTACTATAGTATGTAAAGACTGTGTGTTTTATCCAGGAACAATGCTCGGTTTTTAGACTCTCTAGAATGCTTCATTAAATAAAATAGATTTTAAATAAAAAGTTGAAGAAAAAAAGTCTAATGCATTTATATGTTATACTTTAAAATTAGGGATGTCAACGAATATTCGAGTACTCGACTATCGTTCGATCATACCGACTATCGACTAAATTTTTTTAGTCGGTTATTCGTTAAAAATTTGCTACTTAAAATAGAAATCTTAAATTCAACGTAAAAAAAAAAATGGATATGCTCATTTCATTTATGAACGTATCAGTGTTCAGTGTTTTCGTGAGTAGGCTTAATCGGTCTTCGTTAATTGTTCAAAGGAATTTTTTTATGTTCAGCAAACATGCATTGGCATACTTTAAAAACTGTCAGATCCAAATTGTAAAGTTTCAACATGCAATTCTGTAAGATGGCGTATAATGTAATTATCAGTTTATGAATAATGATTAAACAGCTGTTACATATTTGTTAATTAATCCATGTAAATTTGGGGACAGTTATGAGCGTCTTTCTTTCTTATATTTTAAAATATCAATTATTTCAAAATTGTATTAATTGTTTGCAAAAAATCTCATAATTAAAATTTATTGCAAGCTATCTTTGTTTTTATAAGAGTTACGCTTTAATTGTTTAATAACAATCACGGGTCACTGTCAAAACACATTAAATGGCTTCAGGTAAGAAATCAGCAACGGGTACATGTACTAGAAACATGAAAAGAAATGATAAATGCGAGCGTTTGATATTCTGTATAAAGATAAAATGTGCAGTAAATATTATATTTGAAATGAAATACATTGGATACATATATTTATTATTTATTACTACGTAAATGTTAACGATTCAATAATTCGTTGTATAATGGTGAGTGCGTAAATTAATTATTGTACATGCTAGAAGTCTGTTAATGACAAGTAGGAAAAGTGACATGAAAAATTAATTTAAATTTCAACGAGAACTCGACTATCGTTCGACTAAAGCCTCCGACTATTCGACTAAGCTGTCCGAGTAAAATTGACATCCCTAATTTAAATCAATCTGTACACGCATAAGCCACTGGCTGACGAAAGAGGCAATGTGGCGGTAATGTTTACGTTTAATAAATGTAGCGGTAATGTAAACATTTTTGTAGCGGTAATGAGTATGTAGTAATGACAATTTTGAAAATGTAGCGGTAATGATACGCACCCCTAGCCATGTACTCAATGTTTTTTAAAATTACTTGTCCACCCAGAATAATTCAATAGCAATCGAAATCTTTTATTGCTTTCAAAAGAAATAAGAACTTTAATTTCAAAATTATTTTTTCAACTGGTACAGCTCATTTCTTCCGTTTTAGATTACTAATTAATTTACTCCAACCTTCTTCTCGCTTTATTTACAAACATAGACAGTGTTCTCCGTGTTGAACGAGTCATCACTAACGCGGGAAAACTACTCTGCTCATTAGTATAACAACGCAAGAATTAGTTTATTTATATGCCACTAGCACGTCAATCTTGTAAAAAATAACCTGGTTTGTGCAATGTTCATTTTTGTAAATTTTCTTGTACAATGTTCCATTTTGTGAATTTTCTTTAAAAATCTGTTTTCGAAATACTGCTTATTATAGAAAACATTTATTGATTTATAAATCAAAACTTTGTTTGCACGACATAACACGTTTGTTGACCGCATGCCCCTAACACTAATTTCTCTGGCGGAATGACATAAATTCCAATAAAATAAAATTAATAATACGTATTTCAGTTATAAACACTTCTAAGCATATTTTTTGACCGTATGATATTCACCGTATGATCTTGGAATGAATTATAAACATCATACAGGATGTAAAATATTTTATGATTACACGAGTTCTGTAACTATCCAGATGTACATGTAGA
Organism: Saccostrea echinata; assembly: GCF_033153115.1. Lineage (NCBI taxonomy): Eukaryota > Metazoa > Mollusca > Bivalvia > Ostreida > Ostreidae > Saccostrea > Saccostrea echinata. The sequence continues at coordinate 7,465,468 of NW_026889765.1, read as the reverse complement.
TCTGGAAAAGAGAAAAAAAATGTTCAAAGAAAGGCTTTTTTTTAAAATAGAATTTAGGGACAACGACCCTCTCCTCAATAGAATAGATTTAATTTTTTCTAACTTTAAAAATGTTCAACAGAGTTTTTAGAAAAATATGTATATATATAAGAAATTCAAACAAATTTAAACTGAGCATATATTAAACAAGACAAAGTTTACAACGGAAACAGTGATTTATCAAATGAAGTACAATTTTTTCAATAAATTATAAATGCAAACGTTTTGACCTTTTAAAAGACGTTATTTAATAAACAAAATTATTAATTGCAACTGGATAATTATTAAATCTCTTTTCCTCCTATAATAATGGTCAATTATTGAAAACTCTAGCATTTGTCATATTTTGCAATGATACATGTTTAACCAGCTGAGGGTGATTTTTTTTTCTTGACACGTTTGAAATCAATAGTCACTTTCATCTGTAGTGTGGATATAAATATAGGTATCGCATAAGAGTTAGGGTTATTTGACGTACGACAGCTGTGTCCTCTCATCCCTACAAGTAAGTATAAACAACTTATATAGATGTCTTCTTTTGTTTCTTTGTACTTTTAAAAGAAGATGGGCGAACAAGCTGAAAAATGCCCATAGTTCAATAAGCAAGAATTCAATGTGAAAAATTAAATCTCAATTATAACGCTTTTTTTTTTATTTTAGTTATTATTAATACATGTACTTTATGTAAAACGCGCACTTTGTAATACTCTCAGTGTCAAAAATTTTCGTCTATAAAATAACATGCACGCACCAGAGAGGACAAAACATGCTCAATGACATTTCATAAAGAGGACCACGCTCATTTTATTTGAAAGTGTACCTTCGAAAAATGTTTTAAGATTTATTTTCGTTGCTTAACAAAAACACTGAGAAAGGACCCACTCTAACTTAAAAATTCACTTTTATGACACAAAATCCGTATCTTTCCGAGAAATATTTGAAATCCAGATATTCAACAGTCATATATATCACAAATAAGATTTAAATGCCATTATCTTTTATTTGGCATAGTGGTTAGAGTGTCAATCTGAAGTTGATAAAAAAAAAACAAAACTGATACTCAGACTTTTTTTTCGCTTGGGTTCAAATCCTAAGAAATTTTTTTTTAACCATAGAATATATTTTCCGACAGTAAAGTTTTGTTTGTCATAATTTCATGCCTTTCAATAATTAGAACGTTGCTGTAAATACTAAGTTCAAAATTGAATTGGATCTTTATACGGCAGTTTGCACGTCTTGTTCGCCCATCTTCTTTCGAGCTATTCAGACAGTTGGCTGTTTAATACCAATCTAGTAGACAAACTCAACAAACATATTCTTTGTATATACAATGTCCTGTCCATGAATATATTTCATTCGAAAAATTAAATTTAAGCAAAAGCAAGATTAAAAGAAAATAGATTCAATGAAGTTTTGCATATCTGCAGTGCTGTTTGATATTTCAATAGTGCTGCTGGTGTTTTAGACGTTCATTGTATTTTAATGCGCATCAATTATATCCTGCTCAAAATCCTACTTCCAACTCCCCCATTGATGAGCAGGATGCAACAGACTTAGTTTGTCTGATGGAAGAGGTATGAATCTATTTTACCTAACTATCCGCTAAAATGTCGATCTACATACTATTTTAATTTTAGCTAAAATGTTCTATAATTCTTCCACTATAAAAATGTCCACAAGCTTTCCGCTAAAACGTCCGTTTTTTGCTAAATGTCCAAAAATCAGATGAAAAGCAAATTTAGAAAATAAAAAAAAAATTGTGTAAACAATTATTTTTGGCAGTAGATTATGAAATGTTTTAATACAATTTTAACGTTACGTCTATATATATATATATCTATTTATCTATCTATCTATCTATCTATCTATCTATCTATCTATCTATCTATCTATCTATCTATCTATCTATCTATATATATATATATATATACCTGCTCTACAGTATATATACTAGTAACTCGAAAGGACACATTTAATTTTGTACTGATCGATTATTTTTATTATTATTATTTTTTACAGAGAAATATGGCAGAAAGATTTCTCATTTTGAGTATACTCTCTCTTGGAATCATTTTGAATAGCGTAACATTCGGCATTGAGGAAGTAAGAATTCCTGATCGAAATACGACACCAACTGATGCAAAGAGCTCCCAGAAAGGGATCCTCGACAAACGCATTTACCCGAGTTCTTTCTTCATCGTTAACTCTAATGGTCACTGGGTTTTGGACTGGCGAAGGCTGTTTAAAAAACGCAATTCACCATAAGTGTACATTTTGAATCTACAAATCACTAAAATTAATTTATGTACATGTATCTTATTAGTATAAATAAAATCTACTCTCACCCACTGACTAGTATGTTCATAGAATTCTGTGCGATGCGAACATTGGATCGTTTTCTTCTTTTTCTCAATTTTCCTTTTCTTGCACTTGAACTGTATACGTTCAAAAAGATCAGTATTACTTTTTTTAATCAAAGTTTTCCTTTCATACCACCATTTCTTCACGGGATCCTTTTATCAATTTGAATTTCAACAGAGAAAAGCATGCTTTATACATATACATGTACATGTTAAGAAATTCATATTTTAGCCAATATAGGTCAAGAATCACGAGAGAGACGTTAAATTGCCAAAAAAATATTTTTGATACTCTTGATATCAATTTTAGGGTTATCTCTCGATATGTATCAATTTCAGGTTTATCTTTTGATATTTATCAATTTTGGGGTTATATCTTGATATGTCTCTAAACTTTAGGGTCATCTCTTGATAAATTTTAGGGTTATAGCTTGATATACATAAATAAAGAGTTGTCTCTCTTCATCTTATAAGTTTTAGAGTTAACTCTCTTCATAAGGCCATACTAGTATTATAATTATGGCACTGAAAAACAAACCTACAACAGTAGAAAAAAAATTACAAAGTGAAATAATTCCGGATTTTCTACAGCTCTATCCCTATTGCCCCCTATAGACATCCTTTAGGAATGGAGTATTTCTTCGATTATACAGTCATGTATTCTCATAATTGGTGAGTTCACTATACTAGTATCTTGCACTGAAAAGTTGACAAAAGAATTTAAATTTATTAACTTTTCCTTGGTTTAAATAAGTTAAAATCTCAATATAAAACTAGTAATATATGCTGGTGTCTTTTAGTTCAAACTTATCATGAAAATAAAATTTCAAAACATCAAAAGAGTTTTACTCATTTTATTTACCAGTAACGTGGAGAAACCAACTCGTAAAGATATACTATAATACATAATTTCACTGCAGCAAGTAATCAATTAAATTATATCGGTACATCTTATGCAATCAGCAACAAACTGTACATATAAAATTATTGCAACAAACACATAGAATAACGATATTTTCCACATAATTCTATCAAAGTATTATAAATATAGCATCTACAGTTTATCATATTTAGTAGATATACCTGTGCGTCAAGCAAGAATTATGCAGTTTGTCTCATTACATTTATAATAAATCTTTTGGAAATATTGATATTTGACAAGGATATGTCTTTACTAACTTGCAAGATTATTTTGCAAAATAAAATGCAATAAAAGTGCACTTAAAATATTTGTATGTATGTGCACCCCCAAAACACCAGTCTAACAATAACCAAAGCTATAATAGTTTCTGATTTCAAAATCAAATTTTAATTTAAAAAATTGATAACAAATTCCTCAAAAATCCTTTAAAAAATTCAACAAAATAAAGTACAGAATATTTGGTATTTGTGTTTGTGGGTGGGGTGTATAAGTAGAATGTCTGCAAATTGGTGAAAAAGAACCAATGGGAGCAAAAACAGAAGGTTCATTTGGTAACCATCACAGTCAGGAAATCCATAAATGTTGTGTTACATCTATACTCAGTCTAGAAAGATGTTTGCAATTTTGGTTCAAATTGACTTTTTACACAGAACTTTTTATCACAAAACACTGGACTTTAATTTGTAAGAATTAACTTATCCTAGATCACATCAAGGTTAAGTAGAGGTGACTGACTGTACATAAAGGTCATGACCTTAGATCCACTAACCAAAGCTACTAAATACTTATTAACTCATTTAAAACATTCTGAATGGACATTTCATCTTGGGGAATTCCTATTTATTATCTCATTAAATTCCGATTTGTCTTTTTTAAGTTTATTAATCATGATTACATGACTATAGCATTCTTGCTTTAAACACATTTATGTACATTTTCATCTCACTCAATAATTTTACACAAACAACAAACAATATTAACAACATACTTATAACAAACAATTAATTTCACGCCATACATTTATAAACACCCCTGAAAAATAACAATAATGAGTACATCTTGCTTCTCTGCTAAGTATGAATTGGTTACAGCTAATTAAGTTATCATATGGAATACATGACAAAGAAATTTTTGCATATAATGTTGCATATGTGTAACATATCATTATTTCACATAATTAATTTTAATTAATATTTGTTAGTTTAAAGCAGTGAATTATAACAAAGAGAAGATTTAAAATAGAGGTGCCGTGAGCAATGAGCTAAAAAAAATGATACCCCCATCTCCCATGTAAGTATATAATGGCGAAGTCCATGTTCTGCTGTGGGAAACCCCAAATATGTATCCAATCAAAATTTTAATAGGAGATGCACAATGGCACTATGTAATAAAGAATCTTGGAAACTCTCCTTAAATTTTACTCAGTGGTATAGGAGGAGTTGCTGATAAAAGACGAGTACCCCCAATTTCATAGAAAAAAATGGCCATGTTTTGCTATGGGAAACCCCAAATATGTGTCTCTTCAAAATGTGAAATAAGAAGTGCACAATGGCACTCTGTAATGAAGATTCTGTGAAAGTCTCATCAAGTTTTATTTAGTTATATAGGAGGAGTTGCTGATCAGAGTTGGGTACCCTCAAATGAAACAGAACAAAGACAGATGGACAATCACACTCATCACTACATACCCCACCTTTTCAAGCAGGGGGTATAAAAACCATATAGGTCCCACTAGAAATACATGTACCAGTTAATCTTATTACATTTTTGATAACATTTCTTTCAAATTTACAACCCAAATTTCTTTTATGATGCAACCTTTAACATTGAATAAAAAGCACAAATACATCTCCCCCCCCCCCCCCAAATAAAAATAATTATAACTTAGTTACCTAGAATTAAAAACCCTCTGCTAACAGATAAATTGATTAAGCATTGATATTTCTTAAAGACCTTTCAAAAATTTGATATCTTTTGCTAAAAGATAAATTGATAAAGCATTTTGACAAATTTTTTTTTAAATTTGGTCCTTAGAGATATAATAAATGCTTGAATTTTTCATTTTTTAAATCCATCTTCTTTTAAAGAACACTCACAAAAATTTCCACTTCAAAGAGTATCGTCTTCACATTAAAGAAAAATCCATCTCTCAACTCCTTTTTTTTCCACAAGATGGCATTTGCTAAAAATCACACATTTTTCTGATTTTTTTTAACTCAAATAAAACAATTTGAACAAATAAATTCTCTAACACACCTAAATGTAACTGTGAAGTTGACTAGTAGCATAACAAAGAATCATCTATGACATATTTATGACAATTTATACATGAAAATGAGTCATATACTTTTCTTCTTTAGAAATTAATACATTGTAAATAATATACTTTAAGTGAACAACTTGCTGGTGCATATATCATAAGTGGTTAGATGGTGCAGTAAATTTTGTCTCCATGGTTTAAAACAACAGTGCAGCAAAATCTGAAGAATATCTGCATAATTCTTTGGTAAATGCATTGCCAAATACTAAGTGACTGTATTCCAGTTATTAATGCCATACATAGTTAAATGATACAAGCTTGTGAATACATAAAAATCACTGTCTAGTGTTTTACAAAGAACCATGAAATTAGTTGAAAAAATGGACATGTCAATCCTATATCAATTATATAAATTACTTAGTTGTCATTCAATGCATTCAGAAATCACTGCTTGTAACAATATTATGCAACACAATCATTTACTAAACCAATTCAGAAGCACTTCAATAAATATATATATCATATATATTCATGTTTAGTAATCAGCTTTGTGGGGGCAGGTTGTCTCCCTTTGGATTCCTCCATCCACTGAACCACGAAGACACGGCAGATTTGGCATTAACTATGGCGCCACCTAAAATCAAATGACAAAAAATATGAACAAAGTCAAGGTCAAAAGAAATCTAATTTATAATTATTATAGGGGGGGGGGGGGGAGAGGGGAGGGGCTCCTTACCCACTGCCTTTCCAGCCTGTTCCACATATCGCCCAGTTTGTACCATAGCGGCATTGATCTTCTTACCCCTCTCAGTGTTCTGTAGATTACTGAAAGCATGATTTGAGAAAATGATATTCGTAATACAGTACATGTAAAATTTTACATTAAAACACTAAAAAATAGTGGAGAAATAATCATTATTAAAAAAGACAAATAAGAAAAAAAAACCATTATCATCTGAAGAAAATAATGCAAAATTTACTAAACATTTATGTACCGTAATATCGATTCTTTAAAAAATATAACATTTCTCAGAGTTTTTACTCAAGATCAAATTTAATATGAGAACTTTTCACATAAAACAACACTGTACTAAGAACTAGGTTTACTTTATCAATAAAATGGTCTTGCCCATATACCAATTAACTGAACAAGACCCAATGTCCCATTTCAAACATCAAAAAAAAGTAGACTTAGTATTTTCATTTCCTATAAAAAAAAAAAAGGTTTCGTCTGAGAGTCCAGGTATTAAGGGAATGAAGGACACATGGTCACATGACTCTGCTTAAGTATGTCATAGTCTCTGTTTATATAAGTGCAAAACGTGTAAAGCATCAGTTCTTGTTTAATTTTTTGACAATTTTTTAACTTTAATTACCATCTTATATTAAAAAAATTAAAAAGTTTTAACATTCTTGTAAACATTAACAATTATGAAAAAGATTGATCCACTCCTCTGTTTCCCTAAACTGCGCATCCAACAAGTCGGTGACGTCATACACGATCTGTTAGTACAGCAAGATCATACTCGGTGAACAGAGGGGCGGTATTATTATGTAAAAACAGGTCCTAATCAGTATATAATGAAATATTTTGAGAAACGGGGAACACAAAAATTATTTTTGCATGGCTGATGATGGAAATCTTATGTGGGTATATCTTATTTCGCTTATTTAGCTTACGTGTGACGTCATAGTTGGTTTTTCCCGTACTCGAGAAATGTAACATGACACGTTTTTGTCATGCTTATGTCCTCTTTAACGATGTCCTGTGAAATAATGAGGTCAGCTTCATCATTCGAAACTTTTACAGTTGATCAATAATTTGAAGGATTTGCATTTCAACGTAAATTAAAAAATATTGAATGATAGAATTTTTTGTAAATTATGTTTTTTATTGTTTAAGGTGTCTTAAAAAGTGTGTTATTTTCCCTATCCAGATGCAGTGTGATAGACAAAACTTGCTTTTTCGAATTTTAAATCCTAGTTATACTCTGAAATATTTTAAAAGATACGTGTCCACTTTGATATTTTTTATGTATGCTTAAAAAATCACATTATGGACAGAGTAATGCGCCCGGAAACATGGAGAATTAAAACTCCACTTAGATACTGTAGGGCATAGTATATGTCAATCAATATCTCCAAAATAAGGTAAGAAACCTAATGATTTAACTGCTTTAAAATTTGTGGGACATACTTAATTAGAAATGTACAAAATATGAAAAAAATTGAATGACAAGTATTTTTTCCAGCTCAAGGTCCTTCTCCTCCTTAAAAACAGGCTTTGTGAAATTGCAATGTTATTGAATTTTGAAGAAAATGGGAGTATTTCAGTATCTTCAGCAAAGATTTAAAATATGAGCCCACCTCTTGATCCAAAAAATAAAACATGGATTTTAATCTCCAGAAAAGCTCTTTCTTTATAAAATTGGACATTTTGAATCAGAGGCTGGGCTCTATGCAAAATATTGAAAAACAGCTTAAACTTTTGGCCATTTTTGAAGAAATTTCAGGATTTGAGGATAATAACTCAATTCATGATGTCAAAATACATGGATTAGCTAGAAAATTATGCAGTCACCAAGGATCCAACTGAAATTCAATGTATATTCAACTAAAACTGAACAGTTGTGACTTTTCAGAAATTTACAGGGCCAAAAACAGGCCCTAAGTGAACCTAGTTCTTTTTAGACCAGCCTTACTGTGATAGTCTCATCTTGATGTCAGACATTGCTAAATTTCCCTGACATGGGTGTCTGTAAAAGAAGAGAAAACAACTCATTTGTGAATAGATTGTTACCTAAAGATTATACAAATTTACCAAAGATAAATTTACATAAGAGAAAAAAAAATCTAGGTTATCAATCCCAGTTACAGTGCAGGGAACTAATTTTGTTACATAAACCAGCATTAGCATGAGCATTAGTAGCATCAGGATCGAGCTAGCATCAGCATCAGCATTTAAAAAACAGCATTACCAGGATCAGCATCAGCAAGCAAAGGATAAAACCAGCATTGACCTAAATAAAATCAGCATTATCCTACTAGCATCAGAAAATCAATGAGTTTTAATTCAGTAAAAAATTAAAAAAAGAAAGAAAGAATATTGGTTAAAGTATTCACATTATTGATACATAGTGAGATATTATGATCAAATAATTGTAAAAGGCACTTTCATTGCTTTAACGGCAATGCTGAAATTCATTATCTACTTCCGGTAGCATGATGCTACTTCCGGTAGCATTGACCTAATTATAAAACAGCATCAGGATAAGGATTACTAGCATTAAATCAGCAAGCAAAGGAAGCATTCAAATCAGTAAGCAAAGGAAGCATTCAAATCAGCATCGATGCTGTAACAAAATTAGTTTCCTGCACTGTAATATAATATTCAATATATGGTGAAGGTGTTTCCAGTGACGACATTTGTCTGCCTAGTGTGACTATCATGACAAAATTCACTCACAAACTGATCAATAAAATTAATCTAAAGACCCCATGTGTCTCATCTGTTTTTGATTATATTAAGAGTTATCCTAATTTTCATTTATTTCCTTCATCTTTACACTAATCTCCTATGAAGTGAGTACTTTTCATCCACAAGTGTTTATCACAAAATTTGAACAATGTCCTAGAAAGACAAAAAACAGCAGACACAAAAAAAATCATCTTGACTATGTTTATGCTCTGACAAAAATTGGGGGAAAATGCATATCAGGTTATTTTTTTTTTAATGTAAAAGAATTATATCATAATATTACAATAACTGAAAAAAGAAAAGTCTTGCTCACAAAACTGTCGAGAGGTCAAAAGGCTTGAAAATGCTTATCTGATGAAATACAGACATGACCAAAAATGAAAACAAAAAAATCAAAGAATTTACAGAGGTCATTTTATGAAATGTTGAGAGCTAGGGTTGTGTATTGTAAGGAAAATAGTATCATGATACATCACAATATTTCAGAAAAATATCGCAATGTATCATGATATACATGTATCAAGTTTTTAAATTTACAGGTTTATCCACAATTATTTTTTGGTGTTAAGAAAGGAAAATGTAAATTTCAGCATTTTTTTTTTTTCAAAAAGTTATCCTAAGTCTTTAGAATTTTCTGAAACCAATACTAAAGCAAGTTAAAGCTGTTTTAACTTTTTTTCCATTTTAATAAATCTATTAAAAAAAAAAAAAAGAAGAAGAAGACATTCAACTTGTCCTCTGGTTTTTATTGAGTTCTACCATTGTTATTTATGGAAACACTCTAATCTTGAAACCAAAACATGTGCATTATATATTTCCTGAAAGTGTTGGGAAAAAATAAAGATTTTTCAATTTATGTATGCATCGTATTGACCCCTCTGTATCACAATGCATTGATTTATCAATGTATTGTTATACACCCTATTTGGGCTAGAGATCCTAGTCATAAGCATGAATTATACACTACTAGTACTATCTTACAGAAAGGTTAGAAATTCCAAAGGACAAGATAGGCTAAGACTCCTTTTTGGCCCCTGGGTTTGGGTGTCTTTTAGAATGGTGCAATAGTTTATCAATTAAAAACCTGTTGTCATCTCTGCCACAAAATGAGTACTGGTCCTAAGTTATGGGATACACAGAGGTCACAGGAAGGTCAGAAAATATGTCAGTTTCTGAATTTTCTCATTTTTATGCAAATTTTCATCGATTTTACAGCACATTTTGGTTCAGAAAACATATAGCACAAGGTTGCCTATCTACCAAATTTATACATTTCATACACTAGTATCAGATGCATCTTATGTATCAAAATCTCAGATAGGCAAGCTTGTGCTCTATGTTTCTCGAAGTGAAAAGTGTCTCAAATTTAACGAAATTCAACCAGAATTGAGAAAATTCGGGAAAATGTCCTACTTCTGCACCCTCTTGTGGCCTCCATGTAAGCTTTGAATCAAAATTAGTGCTGGTTTTAAAACAAGCATCATTTTAAGTTCTTAACTACAAACTATCACAATTTTAACTGTGTTCTGATTTTTACATCAAATAAGGGGCCAGATTCGGCCATTACCATACCTTGTCCTTTAATGACCTACATGTACTTCTGACACAACAAGCCTTTATTACAAGATTTATAAACAGTCAATGTTTGATGACTGTATGTCTCAATTTGAACAGCATATGCATCTATATGCCTAAAACACTATGACCTTGAATAGGAATATCATTTCAAAAGAACTTAACATCATTGTAACCTACATTTAGATTGCATCATATCAAGAAATCCATTACATACTTCTGATAATGATAAAATATATAACAAAAATTTAAATATTTGATAAGGACATTTGAGAATATTGATAAAGAGTATGTATGAATGGACAAAAGATTTCAGATAGTGTGATAAAGCTATTCCAAATATTTACTCGATTTAGCATCCATCTGTCAAGAACTTACCTACCTTTATGAACAAGAAAAACAAGAGGCCCATGGGCCACATTGCTCACCTGAGCACATTGGCTATTGGCTAGGCAAAAGCAAAAATCAGTTCAGTATTGAACTGGGGGGGAGGGGGGGGGGCTTGAATTTTAAACTACCTGATGATGCTTCCATGTCAGTAAGACTAAACAAAGCTTTTCTGTTCTTGAGAAGAAATATTTTTTCTATATGTTCTTAATATGTAAAACTTTCAACCCCCATTGGGCCCCACCCTACCCCTGGGGGTCATCATTTGAACAACATTGAATTTACACTACCTGAGGATGCTTCCATATCAAAATGACTAATCATGGCTTGGCAGTTATACAGAAGTAGATATTTTCCTATATATTTCTATTTAAGACTTTGATCCTCCATTGTGGCACCGCCTACCCCTGGGGGTCATGATTTGAACAAACTTAAATCTACACTACCTGAGGATACTTCCACATAAATATGAATCATCATGGCTTTGCTGTTCTTGAGAAGAAGATTTTTTAAGATTTTTCCTATATATTTCTATGTAAAACTTTGATCCTACATTGTGACCCCGCCCTACCCCCGGGGTCATGATTTGAACAAACTTGAATCTACACTACCTGAGGATGCTTCCATATAAATATAATCATCATAGCTTTGCTGTTCTTGAGAAGAAGATTTTTAAAGATTTTTCCTATATATTTCTATGTAAAACTTTGATAGTCCATTGTGGCCCCGCCCTATCCCTAGGGGTCATTATTTGAACAAATTTGAATCTACACTACCTGAGGATACTTCCACATAAATATGACTCATCATGGCTTTGCTGTTCTTGAGAAGAAGATTTTTAAAGATTTTTCCTATATATTTCTATGTAAAACTTTGATCCTTCATTGTGGCCGCACCCTCTCCCGGGGTCATGATTTGAACAAACTTGAATCTACACTACCTGAGGATGCTTCCATATAAATATGAATCATCATGGCTTTGCTGTTCTTGAGAAGAAGATTTTTAAAGATTTTTCCTATATATTTCTATGTAAAACTTTGATCCTCCATTGTGGCCCAGCCCTACACCCGGGGGTCATGATATGAACAAACTTGAATCTACACTACCTGAGGATACTTCCACATAAATATGACCAATCATGGCTTTGCTGTTCTTGAGAAGAAGATTTTTAAAGATTTTTCCTATATATTTCTATGTAAAACTTTGATCCTTCATTGTGGCCGCACCCTCCCATGGGGTCATGATTTGAACAAACTTGAATCTACACTACCTGAGGATGCTTCCATATAAATATGAATCATCATGGCTTTGCTGTTCTTGAGAAGAAGATTTTTAAAGATTTTTCCTATACAATATATATTTCTATGTAAAACTTTGATCCTACATTGTGGCCCCGCCCTACCCCCGGGGGTCATGATTTGAACAAACTTGAATCTGCACTACCTGAGGATACTTCCATATAAATATGACTCAACATGGCTTTGCTGTTCTCGAGAAGAAGATTTTTAAAGATTTTTCCTATATATTTCTATGTAAAACTTTGATCCTCCATTGTGGCCCCGCCCTACCCCTGGGGGTCATGATATGAACAAACTTGAATCTACACTACCTGAGGATACTTCCACATAAATATGACTCATCATGGCTTTGCTGTTCTTGAGAAGAAGATTTTTAAAGATTTTTCCTATATATTTCTATGTAAAACTTTGATCTCCCATTGTGGCTTCGCCCTACCCCCGGGGGTCATGATTTGAAAAAATTTGAATCTACACTACTTGAGGATGCTTCCACATGAGTTTCATCTTTCTTGGCCCATTGGTTCTTGAGAACAAGATTTTTAAAGATGCTATTAATTTTCACTAATTCTTTATTATCTCCCCTTGAAAGAAGGCGTGGCCCTTCATTTGAACAAACTTGAATCCCCTTCACCCAAGGATACTTTGTGGCAAGTTTGGTTGAAATTGGGCCAGTGGTTCTTGAGAAGAAGATGAAAATGTGAAAAGTTTACAACAACAACAACAATGACGACAACGACGACAGACAACGGACAAATTTTGATCAGAAAAGCTCACTTGAGCCTTCGGCTCAGGTGAGCTAAAAAGACAAGCCAAAAAATAAAACACATGCTTTATGGTGATAAAATGACATCATTCAATGGACTTAAGTTCACAATTTTATTTTTCTTGAAAGATATATTCCTGTGGAAAATCAAGTCAGTATATACTTACATGAATTTCGACAGTAAAATGTAGAAAGAAATTGACAGAATTAAAAAAAGTTTCAACCAAACACTCAATACCTTGCCTAATCTGACTTGGTGTTTTTTTTTTCTGATCTGGGGTGTAAAAAAAGAAAGCACATAGAAAAAACTTGAAAAAGCCTAATGTAGCTACTGAAACATCACTTTTTATGCCCCTTACATGCAGCTGAACTTTGGTTTCTCAAACTCCAATATCTCAAATACCACATAATTTTGTCAAAGTATATTCTTACCATTTTTCAACTTCAATATCTTGATCCTTTGAATCCCATTGAGTTTGAGATAACAAAGTTTGACTGTATATAGGTGCACATGTACTTACCCAACCAGAACATTAGCCATGCCTGGATGACTGGTTCCACTCCACTGCCTATAGTTATGAGTAGTCCTGTATGCTTGACAAAAAGCTGTCCCATAATCCTCAAGAAGCTTTGAATCTGAAAATCATATTCATAACACAAACTGTACCAATTTTATCACAAGCCTTCAGATTGCTTTAATCCAGCTGGCAGCTGGGGGTCTTCTTCCAAGGTCAAGGGTTTCTAATCTGCTACACTCCACAGGGGAGGAGTGGATCAAACCATTGTCTTGGGAAGATGACTGCGCATATCCGGGGGGAGGGAGGGTTAAGGAAAATATTTTTATACCCCCCCCCCTCGAATATGCGAGTCAGATTTAAGTGGTCTAAATGTCTGTGCATTTTATCTTCACTCCATATTACTTCATTCTCATTTTTTTCTCTTAAGGCTGGCTGAAATTTATTCTACATTTAACATCACCTAAAAATTTCAAAACCTGGGAGAAAAAAAATTAAACAAAACAAAATTTCAAACAAATGAGTATTTAAGAATTTACATGTATCAAGTTACTGTAAACATTTGTGCATCATGTAGGCTTATTGTCTAATGATCATTTTTTATATCTGTCAGTATAAATGATAGACTTGCATCTCAAATATACCTCATACAGGGCCCAAATATTATCTATTCCCATGGAATGCAGTTTTTAATTGCTAAAAGTAAAAGCAAACTGCAATACAAACTTTAAAAAATGCCGATTTGTTTGTTTTCTTCAAGTGCCAATTTCTCCAAACCTATCAAAGTGGGTGACGTTAAACATAAAAATAACTTTCATTGGCCAGATTTATGACCAAGCTGGGGTGAATTTCATTGTGCATAAACAATTCTTTTTATGTTGTTTACATCACATGTTCTCCACAACAAAAGAATTAAAAAATGAAAATCCATAAAACTTTTCTTTTTTTTTTCTATAACTGTTATATTTCCAATTTTTTTTTTTAATTTGAATAAACTTGAGATTCTGCCTACCATTCTTTTCCATGGTTGCCAGCATTGATTGGAGGTAGGCTTTAAACTGGGACTGAATCCATTCATCTCCTCCCTCCCACTCTGTAAACATAACAACTTTATATTTCAAATATACTGTACATATAGATGTTAAAGAATATTTGCCCCCATGTTAAGTTGGGTTTACATTCTACCTAAGAAAGATAACTCTCTAAAATTGATTTATCACTATGTTTCCATGCATGGATATATATGAATCTTTTCCAGAAAAGGGGGGGGGGGGTGGCTTCTACACCATCTCAAATAAATCTCAGACTTTTTGACAAGCAAAATTAAAAAAAATTAACTTGTCTATTTTGTGTGTGCATTTTTTTTTTTTAGAAGGGAGAGCGGGTAGAGAGTATTTGTGTTACTTTCCAAGCTCCTTGTACTAAGTCAACTTTTCTTGAGATACATGGCTCCCCTTAAAATATTACAAAGGGTCGGAGTTTCTTGGGAGAGGGGGTTTTCCAAAGTCAATATTTGTTACTTTTACCTACAAATTTAACTCTGAAAATCCCCCTCTAGAACCAAACATGGTTTCCTTTACAAAAAAAAATGTTTGATTTGTGCCAAATGTAGCCCTGTATGATGTGTAAATTTGCTTGAATTTTACATGTATCTTCATTTATGATTCAACATAATAAAAAAAAGACCATTTTATTGAGCAGAGTTTCAGTCCTCCTCATTCCTCTCCTTATATGCAAAAAAAAAAAAAAAAATTCTCATAAGGAAAACACTGGAAAATATGAATAAAATGTCTTGCTTACATTTTTTGAAAAAAAATTTCAGCCCAAAAGTGAGAGTTGCATTCCCCAGTAAATTATCTAGCATTCACACCAAATTAGCAACAGAGCAGCCCCTTCTCAAAAGCATAGTATGTCATGTATCCCTCCACTTCATGAGAGCAAAGTGAAAATAAATCTTACGTACCTGTTCCATCTAGGTATGGGTCATCAGAATCTTCCCCTAGAACAGCTTTAATGATAATGTCAGCAAATCGGAGGTCAGCGGTGGTCAGATGAAGGAGACGGTATAACTCTCGATCATGGATATCAATCTTACCCTCCTCCGATTCAGACACCTGTCAAAGGTCAACAGGCAGTTAAAAAATTGCAATAAATGAAATTCTGATCACCCTCCCTTTCTTATTTATCTTTTGCACAGTTTAAAAAATCCACATTTTATTTATTACTTTTTTCATTTTTTTTTGGTGGGGAGGGGGGGGGGGTCAAATTTTAATTGTTTATGTTTCAATTCTTTTTCTCTTTGTTCTAGTAGATTGAATAGTGCTTTGGAACTCTAAGGTAAGTAGCTGAATGTTTAAATTAGAAATCAATAGATCTGTTTGAATCCATGCATAACCACCCAATGCTGAGTGTGTTGTATTTTAACCAAGAAATTTATAAGGAATCTTGCTCCATAAGGAGTCTATGATGCGCCATGAAACCTGATCATCAATACATGTATTGATGTGGAACCATTACCTTGAATTTTTTTTTTTAAACTGCTTTTTTATTATTTGTAGTGTAATTGCCCATCCCTTTTAATCATATCAATTAAAATTATATTTCCCTTTACACATCACCCATGACAGGAGATAACATGGTCATATGTCCAGTTTTTCCTTTCATGTCTTTTGTCGGTCTAACATGTCTAAAGTTGTAAGAATTTTTAACTTTTTTGGTATATACCTCAATAACAATGTCTGTCAGATGGCGTTTCTGTCTAAACAGTACATTGGTGGCTCCAATGACAAAGCTTCTGACATTGACATCTGACATAAGATCAAAGTACTGCAGGGAAAGGTATGGATGAAGCACACAACCCTACAGTGAAATCAAAACAGCAATTATTTTCAAATTCTTAATCAAGCAGTTAAAACACATGATTCGATCACTTGATCCTTTTCAATTACATACAATAAACATAAATACAATATGTACAATTTACAAATACACTATCATGATCATTTCTGCTTTGGCATGTGAAATTGACATGCTAAGATGTGCATAAGTTTGCATTGAGATGGGATTCTGAGATTAATTTCAAGCAATATTTTATGTAAAAATCTTGAGGATATCTTACTTTAGTAAAAACAGCAAGTGGAAAACCACAGTCATCTTGTGTAAGTTTGGAAGACCTCAGAACAACGTTCATTTCCACAGCTGAATTCTCGTCGGTGGGTGACGTTGGCTCATGGATCCCACTTCCCTTCTTCACCTTCAGCCCACTAAAAGCTGAACTTATCTTATTCTTGATTGCTGCTGCCTTCTTTCCAGGACTTCTTTTGGGGTCACTATCTGGAATGCCCTTTTCTGTGACCTCTGAACTCTCTTTCTCAAAACTATCCGTCTTGTCATATTCTTTTATACTTGGTGATCCAATATCAATCCCAGAATCCTGAGTATCACATGACTGCTTCTTGGAATCTGATTGGTTAATTTTTTGCTGATCTGATGATTCTACTTCACTAATGGATTCTTTGTGTTCAATGGTTAACAGTAGTCTATCCTCCTCCCAAGAGAAACAGTCCTCCTGATCAATCTTCTGTATGCTCTCAGGTGAGTCCAACTCCTCCACCCCCTCACTCCTTTTCAACACCTCTCGGGCATCCTCCAAGTTCAATGAAATCTCAAACTTAGAGGGGGGATCTTTCTCGTCATCACTCAAGTTTTCTAGCTTTTCTAAATTGAATTCCTCAACATTTACCACAGAGTCTAGCTGTCTTACAATAGTTCCAGTTTGAATGGCCTTCAGTTGGGTGATATCCTTTACGTGGGCTAGAGGATCATCGGAGAAAGAAACTGAATTTTCACTTTTTCCAGAGCTGGATGATGCCTGATTCACATTTTCAAAATCCAGTGCATAACTCTCAGAAAGTGTCCGTTTAACATTATAGCGACTTGATTTGGTTTGTTTTTCTGACTTTGACTCCCCAGTGTCAGATAAGCTCCTCACCGTCTTTGTTTGAACCTCATCACACTGAGACTGTTCAAAGTCTTGAACATTGCTGGAATTCTTATTTTCATCCTTTGCATCATTATTTTCTGTCTTTTTGGTGGAGTCCATTCCATCTCTTGGAATCTCAAGTTCCTCTGGTTCAGTATATGCTGCTTCCTATTAACAAAATTAATAAAAAAGTATATTTTTTAACCCCATCAAAAATGAGTTAATGTTTTTAGTGTACTGCATGGTGCATTATGCCACCATTTTGCATTCATATTAAACAACAATTTGCTTAATTGTGAAATGTTTCAAATTTAATAATTATTAAGTGCTACATTTATCTGTTGTTACAGTATCATCTAATTTATTTCAGAGGCATTATTAGAGCATCTTTTCTCATGATACTGCATTTTGTATTTTTATGAGAGGTGATCTCCCTTTCTTGGGCATACATGTATAAGGTCATACACAATGTACAATCATGTACATGTACTTTACAACATACCTTTCCCACAAATAATTTCCAAGATATTCTTCATTTAAAATCATTGTATCATCAGATATTCATAAACAAAAAATCAGTATACATTATCATATATTTTGAACAGATAGAAAATGAGGAAAATCTTTGTATTTCTAAAAACAAATAAACAAAACTATAAATTTAGCTGATACATATATTTCCTCAAAATTTGATTCAGATGAGGTGTACAACATTACCAGGCATCATAAAATTGCACAAAGGTCCTTCAATTATTCAACTCTTTAAATTTCAATGGAATAAGAAAATAAAGTTAAAAAATATGTTGATACATATATATCCTTAAATCTTATATAATTTACAAGACCCTTAACTGTTTATGAACATTGATTCAGAAGTTGTTTGATCAAAATGACGTCATATGAGGAAGAAGAGAAAAGTTAACACAGATCTTGAAGAGTCTGAAAAATCAGTCTTTTATCAAAATTAAGCTAAAAATAAGTTTGTTTAAGTACCTGCATAAAACTTAAATTTAAAAATGAAGGCAGATTATCAATCAGACTTCAGCCCCCCCCCCCCCCCTCAATTATCCACTATGCTCCCTAGCAAATGAAATGAATAGTCAAGTGGGATCCAGATCTAGAGGCTAGCTTTACTCAGACTGGGTATACACATACTCTAATGCCCTGTTCACACGGAGAGTTTAATTCGAATTAAACGTAAGTTACTGCGAATTAAATTTGATCCGCGTTCACACGGAGAATTTAATGTGAATTAGTTTAATTCGAATTAGTTTACTGCGCATTAAATTACTTCGCATTAGCTCCATGTGAACGCTAAGCGAAGCTAATTAGAATTAAATTTTACGCATGCGCAAGAGCAAAATTAAGTCACCTGCCACATGACGGTGGTCAGTTATAGGTACCTATGTCATTTTTAGTGCAAAACAAAGGAAAATTACGTTAATCACTGAAATGTGTATAGACACTATGACATTATATCAAATGGATTTGCTCTGCATAAGGTGACGTGATTTGAAAATGACGTCATAATAGCCTTACTGAAAAGCCTTACTGTAGAAATAAAATTTTAATTCGCATTAGTTTACTTCGCATTATCTGTCGTGTGAACGCAATTTAATTCGCATTATTTTAATTCGCATCATTTTACTTCGCATTAATTTATTGCGAATTAAACTCTCCGTGTGAACAGGGCATTAGATCTTTAAAATCATGGATATTGGATTTTAAATTTTTAATTAAGCTGGGCACAAGGAAGAATGGCATGGGTGTCATTTTTTGTCTCATGCATAGTACACACCCCTATTTTTCTGTCAAAAATTAATGGAGCAAAGTGTGCATCATGCAGTATGATTGCCATAAAATTCTCCTGATTCTGTACCTCTTTTTCTTTCTTTGGAGAGCTCCTTGTGATTGTCACCTTTTCATCATGGTAACAGACCTCCAGAAATTCCTCACTGCTGTCTGAACACATTGCGTTTCTCAGTGTGGGGGACAGTTGTCTGTTAAGCTCTACACTGGCTGATTCTTCTAATCCATTTTCTATCATACCTACATGTTGATAAAACTGTTTTAGAAGTTTGAGATTTTCATTCAAATAATTTTAATACAAGACTTGTGCAATATTTACATAAATACAGTTGAATTTTAGTATCTTGAACACTCAGTCTGATATCTCAAATACATGTATACATGTATGTGTACCATGGATATGTCAAAGTGATTTAATTATAGTCCCAAATACTTTTTCTTTATGTATTTTAATGTCATTATTTTGAATTTTCAGATATCTCTAAGTTTAATCTTGGTCTCATCAAGTTTGAGATACAAGTATTTTTTGTACTTCAATTGCTTACACCTGAAATTGTTCTTGTAATCTCAATTATAATTTAATTATAGTTTTCTTCAAGAACTGAATATTTCTTGTACCAGATATTAAGTCAGGCAAATAGTCTTACCTGGAAAAAGTGAGAGAATGGCAAGGATTGTGTTACATAAAGTCTGGACAGGAGCACCAGTAAAGAGAACCTGAAAAATAAGTTTTTCTTTTAGACATGATACATCCTCCCTCTGAGTTACTCCCCTTGTCCACCTTCTTTGAAGTCAACCTGGTGAGTTCTTTTCATTGATTGACCATATTTAAAAATGTGTGAAGAACATGTGCATTAGAAAAATCTTCAGTAATATAATAATCAGAGGCTTTAAGAAATTTTTTTCCTTCTTCAGAAAATCAATGTTTTTTTTAACCTAATGCCAATTATTACAAAAAAATTGTTTAAAAAATAAAGGAATCTGTGTATATTGACTCCAATATGATGGCCAACGGGAAATTACTCTTGCTAAGTTTCTATAATGGAAAACTATCCATAACAAAATGATGAAACTGTTTGACAAAATAAAGTAAGTGAACATGCATATACATGTAAAATGACTGGTGCAATGCAGTGAAAAGGAAATATTTTTTAAGTAAATTATTTTAATTACATGTAACTAATTATTTAATTCTCCTTTAATTGATCACTAAAATAGAATTCTTTTCTGTAATAAAGATGGAGATACTGTATATTTTTCTGGGTGGAATATATTATGTATGCGGTCAAATATTTTGTTTGGAAATTTGACACAGTGCTCAAGGTTCAGTCAAGACATATAATGGAAATGCAAGAAATCTGTGTAATTTCCTACTTGAGGATTGAACAGAAATTGTGATTCTGTAGAATTCGGACCAATGGAAAGGGCAAGACTTGAACAGAAGAATGTTAAAGATGACAGTTTTATAAATCATACATAGAATTCATAGATATTTCCGATTTACTTAATTAGGTATCGCCTCACTTAGCAGAAGATCATACATGTACCTATATCATTTATATTATTTTTATTCTTATTGGGTTCAAAATTTCACCAACATAACATTTTGACAATCCCCCTCCACCCCCCCCCCCCCATCCCCCCCTTGTCAAAACCCCTTAATCTTTCAAATGTGAAAATCTTAATGGGGATCAATACATGTATATCATGGCCATAATACACATACTGGTACTTTGGGTTCAATATTTTATAAGGAGGCTCAAATTTTTGTAGTGATGATATATTGGGCCTCGACAGTTCCAATTATTATTTGACACTGGACACAGGTATATTAAAGTCAGAGGTAAACTGTTAAATAAATGAAGTTTTGATGATAGAATTAATCCATCTGTAATTAAATCTTCACTGACAGCCGATTAGAAAGAGTATGGAACACAAAATGAATTGTCTTTGAATTTGCTGAATTAACTTGTACATCTTTTATAACACGTAACTTACTCTTCGTTCCAGGAGGATTAGTTTGAAAAGTAGTACTATTTTGTGTCTGAATTGTGTCACCACATCTCGAACCGACATTCCTACAGAAAAAAAAAAAACAGCAAATGATGCTAATATGGGTATTCCTGAATTCTTTATCATACAGTAGAACACACTTATTATGAAGTGCCAGGGATAGACAATTTTCCTTTATTTTATTAAATGTTTTGCTATAACAATGTTTATTAAACTATATTTGTATACCTACATGATTAATATCAATAACTTCAAATTATCAAGATGTGAATAAATTACTTTAATTTCAAAAATGTCAAAAAAAATCCCACCTAGAAAAACTTGGGATCCATCCCTAAGACTCTCTGTCAAGGACAAGCTGAGATTTTTATATGTATCTTCTAGCACTTCCACTTTACTAAAATCCAGTTCTTTAAAATAAGCATGAGTAATTAACTCCAGCTTGGCCTGAATAAGACCATAAAGAGGCTGAAAAACAAGAATAACATTTTAATTCTTAATGATTAAGAACCCATTAACATTTTGTCATTTGCATATAATTGTTCATCTAATTTAGTTCTAAATATATCAGAACACTAGCTGACATTTTCCTCACTTTGACTATAATACATGTATATTTCCATGCTAAAAAGTTGAATGGTATCTGTAGTAGTAACTCATTATGTTTGTACGATCTAAATGGTGTTTCTAATTTTATTTCAGTCACATAATATGTACAAGAATAGACTTACACATATAATGCCTCAAAAGCTTGTATAGATTATGCATATCCATTGATAATAACACTCAATGGCTCTCGAACTCTCTCTGTATATATGTACACTTTTGTATCACAATGCAAATACTTTTAGAGAGATTATATAGTCATTTCTACTATAATGTACAATGTACAAGAGTCTGATGGACTGGATGCTCTAAGGCAGACAAATATCTACTATAAACTTAGGTATTTGGCAAAGTGTTCTGCCTGCAACACCTAACAAAAAAATTACAACAGTACATGCATGTATTTCTGTAATAATTTCATTTAAAATTTTGAGTTTTAAGTGAGCACTGAAATTTTTATATTTTACAATGTATAATGTCATGTCATACTTATAATGTCATAAGAAACTGTTAAGCAGTAACTTATGCTATAATATACTATTGAACTTGGTATCTAGTACAACTATGAATATTTCCAAATGAGTTGGACAATGGACGTAGAGTAAAACATGACTTCTCCGGATATTACTCGTTCCATAGAAATTGGCCAGAATAGACATCAATTTGGATTAGACAATACTTTAATTGAATTTACTGAAAAGGACTAAGGGTTTTCATTGTATAAGGTTATGGAATGCATAACATCTGGATTACAAAAGTTTTTTGTATACCAAATTAAAACCATTTTTTATGAGGATTTTTTCTTTATTCCTCAAATTCTCTGACAATCTTGTAGTTTTTTTTCTCTCAGCTCAATATAGAGTTCAAGGTACAGGTTCATACAGTGTTTTCTAGAATGAATTCACAATGATGAATTCTATGGCATCTCCTTGATAGTCAACAAGACCAAAAAGTTCCAAACTAGGGGTGTAAAATGTTCCAATCTCAACCTGATACCAGTTCATGTAACACTCACCAATCGACTTAAAACACAAACACTCTTCTGGACTGTGCTCCTTGTAACTTCTGAGGATTTCTTCACCAATTCCTGGAAATTCAATGAATAAAATGAATCTATTGTAAAATCAGTGCTTTTAGGGAATATGGAAATACAGTAAAACCTGACTGTCTAATCTGGATTTTTGTATTCCAGGCTTCCTATCCAACTCCTTCAAACATTTGGCAATATTTCCATAGTAGACAGCCGAAATCTTGCATATTATGATGAAAACTAAGATCTTTTTGGTAGATTCAATTGTTAAAAATGTTATTTAATCTGGAAAGTTGTATATACAGCAAATTTCTATGGAACCATTGGTGTCTGGATTAGACAAGTTTTACTTGTATAAGAATATGTAAAAAATGTCATTAATTGTGTGCTTATTTAAGTTACCAAGGAATTAACTTATAAAAAAATCAAGTATTTAAACCTCTTAACTTCTAAATTGATTATAATTAATTTATCATGCTTATAGCTGATAAATATGTATAATATTGTAAGAGACAAAAATCATAATTACTGTTGTAAATTTGAAAAGTGAAGAAGTGTTATTACCTTAGTCATCAATAATTACAAGAAGTATACATGTACATGAAACTCTCGTTTTTTATTTGATCCACATCCCATGATTTAATAGTACATGTGACATTATATAAATATTGCATGTAGCTGAGTGTAACATTGAAAATTTTCACCCAAAGAAAACCATTGTCACCCGAGGCACAGCCGAGGTTGACAATGGTTTTCGAGGGGTGAAAATTTTCAATGTTACACTCAACTACATGCAGTATTTATTATATTATACTGAATGTTTTATACAAATACATATTACAGTGAACCTTGTGCACATGAATTCCGCACAGTCAACATTTTTTGGAATAACACCCAGCGTCAAGGAATGTTAACTGTTGCTACGCTGGAGGGCATGGCTTCATTATTCAGCGGGTGATAGTGTTTTTTAACAAATGTTTCTCAACAAATCAGATTCAACTAATCTACATGAAAGTATAATATGATTTAATAGTACATGTGACATGATTTAATAGTACATGTGACATGATTAAATAGTACATGTGACATGATTTAATAGTGCATGGGACATGATTTAATAGTACATGTGACATGATTTAATAGTACATGGGACGTGATTTAATAGTACATGGGACATGATTTAATAGTACATGGGACATGATTTAATAGTACATGGGACATGATTTAATAGTACATGTGACACGATTTAATAGTACATGTGACATGATTTAATAGTACATGTGACATGATTTAATAGTACATGTGACATGATTTAATAGTACATGTGACATGATTTAATAGTACAAGTGACATGATTTAATAGTACATGTGAAGGATAAAAAAAAATCCTCTGGCAACCTAGGCTTATTACTGGTAGTTTATGGGTTATTTCTCCCTTTCACACTTACAAACGATTTTGCCCTTTTTTAAATTCACCCACACACAGTTGTGTTAAAGAGATAACCCTGTCTTTTTTGAATTGGCCCTAAATGAAATATGTCCACTTGTCGAAGGCAAAAAGGTAAAAGACTAAAAATCGGGGGAAGAGAAAATTTCCCTGTATTCCGTATTGTTTGAGGTTTCAGGCCTTCATAATACATGAAATATGTATTACTATGATTACAGTTGTGTGGTGACTATATTAATCAGTGTTTGTTTTGTTTCTCACTCATGTACTTACTGAAGAGTCAATTTGCCTATAGCAGGCCACTCCATATACAGTCCTGTATGTACCATCCCGAGATGGAAGATGAAAGTAAATTGTATCTGTAAAAACATTGTCATTTCTCAATACTTGTTCAGTGAATCTTCCAACAGGAAATGAAAAAAGAAAGTTAATTGTCTCTAGTCTAAGAAAAAATTAAAGAAATGCATTTTTTAAAATACATTTACAATGTACTTTCAAGCATATTGAATACATTTTACAAACAAATGCCAATATAAAAAAAAAATTCTTTCTTTCTTACCTTTCTTGTAATTATGTGCTCCATCAGGTATAGCCAAGGAGGCGAGGTGCTTCCATTCCGGTGGGACCTCGGAACTGTTTACGTCATTCCCCTCCAGAAGTGGAGGATAGGAGTATTCAACCTATGGGGAAATGAAGTGAAACAGACCTACATGTATAATAATATCAATGTATAGAACTGACAACATGTATATGCACCTATTTACTAAGTTGATCTAGAATACAGTATAATTTAAAATAATCCTTGGGATATCATGTTTTTTTTGTTTTTTTTTTTTGTGGGCTTTATGTGAAAATTCTTGACACGAGCACATTGCAGAGGTTTCTGAGAGAGGAACGAATGACATATCTCTGCAAAGAAGATTGGAAAACAACATGAATCCGAGCAAACACTGTGTAGCAGTGTCATGATTGTCAATCCATTATTTATTTGCTCTGCCTTGTATAACCTTATTCTAACTCAGAGTCAGAAAGCTGCTTTAGTGTCATGAGAAATAAGCAGTCTGAATGGAGACAGATCAAGTTCACATAGGGTACACGACTTTGAACAGTATACATATTTCAACATTGTGAATATGAAATTCTAAAAGCTGCAAAAGTTTTTATTTTACATTAAATTTTGTTAATTTAAAGTACAAGTAATAAATATGATCCTTCAATATTAATATTTTATGTCAATATTTTGTACAGTATCTTGTTGAGCTGTGTGCAGGATTTTAATTAACCCAAATTCCAGTATTTTCAAGGCTCATGTATTTGGGTGGTCCGAAATATCTGATGTTTTCCTGGCTTTTCTATGATTTGATATTTTATGTGCCAAGAAAACATCAGAACCGGCGCCATTACGAAACTGGGAATTTGCCGCCTCAAAACGGAGTGATGTTTTCTTTTCATAGATATTGGTAAGGCCAAATAAAAAAATATGTGTGGTTCCGGTTACCCGACCTTCCCTATTTTATACCCCCGACCCTAAACTTTTTTTTGGCAATTTTCATATTTTTTCCGGAATTTTCCCCGATTTCCATTAATGGCTCCAGTTTAAGTTTTAGTTTCAGCAATGACAGCCTCCTTACAAAACATAGTGCAAGTGTTTAATAGTGTTAAATCCAAAGCAAGCTAGCACGTAGGTGTCCCCTACCAATATTGACTAGTATATTATCACACCTCATCTAAATGCCATTTGCAAAGCAGTGATAGGTATTATTTAGAAAAAAATTAAGAAAATCATTTTGTTAAAAAAAAAAAAAAATTCCCTACCTACCTACCCTAATTTTTTTGGAAGTGTAACCGGAACCACACATATTTTTTTGTTTGGCCTAAGTACTAGAAGCATTGTGCTATTGATAAATTGTGAGTTTGGCATTCAATTCTGTTCGCAACTTTCGAAAATCAACTCTGGTTGCAGGTGGCAAAATTTTCAGTTTTCGTAATGGTGCCGGTATTTGTTAAAATATCAAATCATAAAAAAAGCCAGGAAAACATCAGATATTTTGGACTAGTATTTGGGTATGAAATTTATCACATGTAACATAATAAACAGATGAAGGGTGACAAAATTTTCTTGGTAACTTCATTAATTTAAAGGTTGATGCAACATATTCTAGCAACTGTCATACTGTGAATATTTGAAACATAATACTATTCATGGGTTATAGATTATAACTGCACAAATATTATGATATGGTCATTAACTTATGTAAATATAAGCAATACGAGCATTACTTGAAACATCTGTCAGCATATAGATAAGGATTAGTAAGTGGTCAGATCAACTATATAGCCCGAAAGAAAATATTTCTCTTTAAGACTCAATAACGAAATAAGGAAGATCAATTTTATAATTCTGAATAATAAATATGAGAAAATCCTGAGAATTTCTATTAACTGATTAGAAACACCGTTAAAACAAAACGTGAAAGTGCAATGTGGATACTGATCACCGACTCTGAGGTGTATGCGTACATACAGTAACCCATGATGTACCCAGAGGTTGACAAACCCCCTCCCCTAATTCTTCAAAAACCGAGGACCATTTGCCTATTTGTACCTGGCATCCCTTTTTGTGATGAAATCCAACAACAACCACATGAAGCACAGGGGATTCCTGGCACCTGTCAGTTATTGACATTATAAGAAATGACTTCGATTTTTCGTCATGACAAGTCAACACAATATCAATCGCCCACTTGGTGTCGGGTGGTTACGTTCTGATTCCGTGTTCGACCCGCGTGGTTACGACCCAAGTGGTTTCGACCTACTCTAATATATATCCCTACATGTCAATATCTGAGTACAGGACACTGTGAGGTAAACAAATGGATATTCGGTAGCTGTATATTGTATGGCTTCAGAGATGTGCGTGTCAATAGGTAGTTGTTTCCGTACGTGTTAAGTCAACATGCAGTGAGAAGGTTTCCTAACATTTTTTTCTACTATCGCGGAGCATGGATGTTGATAAATTTGATTTAGTAATGAATTATATTTGAAAAGTTTTCCATAAAATAATCAAATACTTCGTCAAATCTACCGTGATCACATATGCACTGTCTAAACAACATACGTTTCTCCAAATTAAATTACATACGATAATTAACACAAATATGCAATACGATATAAAAAAAAAATGTAGACGAAAAAATGAAATGTAAAACTGTTGAAAGTGTTAATTAATTTCGTTCCGAAACAATTAATTGTTAATTAATTACTTTGGAACGAAACCACTCGGGTCGAACTTGGATTCGTGTCGAAACCACGCGGGTTGAACAAGTAATCGGAACGTAACCACCCGCATTCGCCCACTTCCGGATTGTTGGGCATACAACATCTCGTTCTTAATACAATTCGTTACTGAACAGTGACCTTTGAAACACACCATTATTGAAAGAATTTTTCGATGCTGGATGAGAAAAAATGCATTTCAAAAGCATGAAAAGCAATACTCCATTGCAACCCACTACTGAAATAACATCAACTGCTGAAATCCAACGTAGATTAGCCACGTTATCAATGAGGCGCTTGGGTCAAGGATTATGTATATTTTCTAAAATAATGCGCACTTCTTTTTCAATGATGTCATTCAAAAATCTTCTTTTTAAGAAAAACGGAGCCAGAAAATACGAAGCTTATATGAATCTTTCCTTAATACTGAAGATTGATATACAAGAATCCTCTTTTGTGTACAATCAAGTTTGTTCAATTTATAGATCCTGGGGATAATTCGGACTACAATTTGGGGTTCAAGTTTTATAAAGGAAAATATAAGAAATATCTTTTAATTAATATTAATTCTTCAATTTCAAATGTTCCCCTTATATAACACTATTTGAATATAAAGTATTTTAGTATTTAAGCCCGTATATTATATTTTTTTTATATTCGTTACATGACCATAAATTCAATGTTTAGTCATAAACAATAGACGTAATACTTAACAGTCACGTTTTTCATATTAAGTGTTAGACCATTATTTACACACTAAATTGTCTACGGATTTTTACATTTGCACGAGTATGACTGGAGCACACGGCGGGTCTGACATGTCGACAGGGGATACTTACTCCTGCATGGCACCTGCAGCTGATCCCACCTCTGATGTTTTTAGAGGCCCATGTTTGCTCTGCTCCCGATCTGTATTGTTTCAATGGACTTTTGAGCTATCTTACTTTTCGTTATCTCCATATTTCATGGGACTGCAATAAAAGGTCCATGTATAGTCATTTATACATAAGTAGCAAAAGTCTTCTTTCATAAGAAAAGCCTGGCCATAACTAGCCATCTTAATATACATGTATATTAAGCATCTTTCTTGGATGTACATGTAATATCAGTTTTAAAAAACTGTCTCCTGATCTGGGACAACGTTTGAGCAGAATCTTATAAAGAAATACTTCAATTACAATAATTAACATTTGCAACAAAATGGCCGCAAAGTATAAAGTTTTTATTAAACCTATTTATTGAAAATTCAAGATTGAAATCATGGATTAATTAGTTTTATGACCACAATAAGGTGTTTCTTTTAATTACACGCAGATACATGTATGTGACTACCCATTTCTCAGGAGGAGTATATGGTGCCTCAGATGAACGTTGTTGCCCAAGAGTCTCGTCATGCGACGTGAGTAGTAACTTCTATGTGGGTGAAAGTTCCATTCAAGAAAATTAAAATGTATTTTATTAAACGATGAAAAAAAAAAGACCCTGTGGCAATAGCCTCACACGAGTATTCACAGGTCGTAATTCATATCCAGAGCTTTCTTAGCCTGCTTGCTCTGTAGCGCACCTGCTCATTTCAAGACAGGAAAAAAGCATAAGCTCTCTAACATCTTTCTGCATAGACCCTTCATGGCATCCATCGTCGGACGTCTTGATTCTTTTTACGTCTGTGAGTGCATGGACTGGAGCCTAGTAACATCAGTGACTTTTCAATCCCATGGCCATGTACCAGTTATGTGATTGCAGGCCTCTCCATGAACCTTAGTGTTGTCACAGGAGTTCGCATACCAATCAATTTTACCGCAATTATCACTAAATAAAAAATACGTAATACTATAATAATATCACGTGTTATTATTATAGTAAATTGTATTTTTTTATTTACTGAAAATTGCGGTAAAATTGATATGTACGCGAACTCCTGTGGTGTTATCTTAATTCCTCATTTTGAGGGCCTCTGTAATCGCCCCGGATTGTTCCAACTCTAACAATGCAACGTACTGCAATTCTAATATTAGGTTCTTCAATGACTGCTTTAAGGCAATCTTTCATGATTGATTGGTTGTATGTTGTTTTATACGTCCCGTTCGAGAATTTTTCACTCATAGAGAGACGTAACCATATACCAGTGAAGGGCTTCAAATTTAGACCTTTACTGAGTTGACTTGACTCGGTACTCAGGGTCATTGAGCAGTGAGGGATCTTTATCGTGCCTAGGCTTGCCGTGAAATGGAACCTCGATCGGTTTTTAAGGTCTCATCCGAAGGACCCGCAACTTTCACTTCAAAGTGCCGAGCGCATGGCGAAGGAATAGTTGACACTCTTTCATGAAGAACTCAGATTCAGCCTTCTTTTCTTTAACTTTCGACAGAGCTCTCCATTTTTTTGCGCCAATGCTCAGGCTTGTGGAGAAAACCATTTCAAGTTCGTTATTTTTTTCAAACTCCTCTGCATATGATGTATTATCGTTTTACTAACAGCGTGACAGTTTGCTTGATGGGGCGTGGTAAAATAATAAACTCGTATGAATGGATGAGTATTTTTAACAAATTCAAATTGGTTACTCATTTAAACTTGAATTTATATAGATTGTAACTTTTACGACATATATTATTTATCGCTGTCTTACTATCTGTGATTTTTTTCTTCTTTGTCTTATCTACAATGCTTGTATCATATAAATATAGATGACTACCCTTTGTTTCATTTACATCTTTAACGATGCTATAGCAGATGACGCAAGCGTTTCCTTGAAACACTCTAGTTAAGTGCAGGTCTCGGAACCTGGTAATCTAGCCAAGAACCCCTGCCATATGTTGCTTTATAACTTGTCTGACATCATATGTTGCTTGATAACTTGCCTGACATCATATGTTGCTTGATAATTTGCCTGAAATCATATGTTTCGTGATAACTTGCCTGACATCATATGTTGCTTGATAATTTGCCTGAAATCATATGTTGCTTGATAACTTGCCTGACATCATATGTTGCTTGATAACTTGCCTGACATCATATGTAGGTTGATAATTTGCCTGACATCATATGTTGCTTGATAACTTGCCAGACATCATATGTTGCTTGATAATTTGCCTGACATCATATGTTTCTTGATAACTTGCCTGACATCATATGTTGCTTAAAACCTAGCCTGACATCATATGTTGCTTGATAATTTGCCTGACATCATGTTTCGTGATAACTTGCCTGACATCATATGTTGCTTGATAACTTGCCTGACATCATATGTTTCTTGATAACTTGCCTGACATCATATGTTTCTTGATAATTTGCCTGACATCATATGTTTCTTGATAACTTGCCTGACATCATATGTTGCTTGATAACTTGCCTGACATCATATGTTGCTTGATAATTTGCCTGACATCATATGTTTTGTGATAACTTGCCTGACATCATATGTTGCTTGATAATTTGCCTGACATCATATGTTGCTTGATAACTTGCCTGACATCATATGTTGCTTGATAACTTGCCTGACATCATATATTGCTTGATAATTTGCCTGACATCATATGTTGCTTGATAACTTGCCAGACATCATATGTTGCTTGATAATTTGCCTGACATCATATGTTGCTTGATAATTTGCCTGACATCATATGTTGCTTTATAGCTTGTCTGACATCATATGTTGCTTGATAATTTGCCTGACATCATATGTTTCTTGATAACTTGCCAGACATCATATGTTGCTTGATAACTTGCCTAACATCATATGTTGCTTGATAATTTGCCTGACATCATATGTTTCTTGATAACTTGCCTGACATCATATGTTGCTTGATAACTTGCCTGACATCATATGTTGCTTGATAATTTGCCTGACATCATATGTTTCGTGATAACTTGCCTGACATCATATGTTTCTTGATAACTTGCCTGACATCATATGTTGCTTGATATCTTGCCTGACATCATATGTAGCTTGATAATTTGCTTGACATCATATGTTGCTTGATAATTTGCATTGATTCTGGAATCTCTGCAAAAGCATCATCATCAGTATGGGAACTAGCGAATCTCACTGTAGATCTTCTTCTGGTTACAGTGTTTATCAGAGAGAAGTGAATCGCCCCTTTCTTTTTCTACAGTGACCTGCTGCTGGGACCAGATAATTTCAGGTTTTTCAATGTTCATCTTTTTGGGCCTAAAAATTCATAGCTCCTTCACCATTCTTATGCAAAAATCAAGGGTTTTAATTATATTAACATAGGGATGCGACCCTTACACAAAGGGAGAAATAAGGGAAATGTAAAAAAAAAAAAATAGCATAGTTGCTAAAAGATCTTCTCAAGAATCACTGGGTAGATTCACAAGATTGTCACCAAATATTTACATTTCCAAATGTTTCTCTGTGAATACTTTTTGAAAGTCAAGTGTCTTAATATCTCGATAATCACACCTGAATGCTTTCGCCAATCCAATCACGGATCCAGGAATTTTTTTCCAGGGGGGGGGGGGGGGGTTGGGTGTAACAAAAATTCCAACCCAAAAATTTTTTGACCAAAAAAGAAGTTAAAATCTCTTTCCTTAACGTGAAAAACACCTATTTCGTGTTAGTAATGGTTGGCTCCACGTTTTCTAGGGGGGTACAAAGTCAATTTTTTATTTGCTTCAGTATATACTTTTAATAACTCTGCAAATCCCAGGGGGTCCAGACCCCCGAACCCCCTATAGATCCGCGCATGCAAGTGATAGGTCACATTGCCTTATATGCACGCAATTTCCCGCGGCTGTCATTGTGTCTTGACGTCAGTGGACAGGAACTATGGAAATTAATATGGAATGCCTCTGTATTCATATCTATCAGACAGCATATTTAGGTCACCTGAGTCACTCAGGTGACCTATTGCTATCCGTTTTTGTCCGTCGTCGTCCGTCCTGCATTAACTTAGCATCTTTGGGTAAAGGGGAACAAAAATTGTGAATTTCATGATCCCTGTCATCTTGGGGCCCCAGGGGTGGGACTAAAACCACCAAAATTGATGTAATCTTTAATTATAAAACATCTTCTTCTTTACTCCAGGACATCAAGCAGTCAAACTGTTGGTATGATTGTAATAAGCACTGATGCCTTTTTCAAAATTGTGAATTTCATGGCCCCTTGGTGAGAGATTTTGGTGTTAGGTTGGGGCTCTATTGATTATATAGCGAAAATGCAGTAAACCTTTGAAAATCTTCTCTGCTCTTAGGTATTATTTAAACAAAGTAAGTGCATGGTTATGATAAGCAATGAAGCTTTTTTAAAATTGTGAATTTCATGGCCCCATGGTAAGGGGTCTGGTGTTAGGGCGTGGCTCTATTGATTATATAGTGAAAATGCATTAATTCTTTGAAAATCTTCTTCTCTGTTGCTGGATATTATTTAAACAAACTAAGTGCATGGTTATGATAAGCATTGATGCCTTTTTCAAAATTGTGAATTTCATGGCCTCAGGGTTGGAGAGGGGGCTTTATTGATTATATAGTGAAAAAGCATAACTTCTTTGAAAATTTTCTTTTCTGCTCCTGGTTATATAGCAAAGCAACTAAGTATATAATTATGCTGAACAAGAGTACTTCTTCCAAAATTGTGATGTTCACGGCCCCTAAGTCAGATGTTCTTGTGTAAGGGTGGGGCTCTACTGATAATATATTGAAAATGCATTAATTCTGTTAAATAATTCTGTCTGCTCCTTAGTGTCGAGCAGATAAACAAAGTGCATAGTTACGATGAACAATTGTGCTTGCTTTAACAAAATTTTTAAAACTTGTGGTCCCCAGGTTTTGGTGTTTCTCGGGGCCGGGGGGGGGGGGGGGGGGGGGGGGGGGGGCTATATTAATAATAAAGTGAAAATATGTTAATTATCTGAAAATCTTCAATTAAGTGCATAGTTATGATGATGAGGGAACCTCTACCAAATTTGTGAATTTCATGACCCTGGGACATGGGTTTTAGTGTTGGGATAGGGCTGTGTTGAATCAGTAGTGAAATTGCATTATTTCTTTGAAAATCTTCTCTGCTTCTTGGCATATCGAAGGCAAAGAGAATAGAAGTGTTAATATGCAAGGATATTTTTACCAGATTTTTGAACATCAGGACATTTGGTCAAGTGTTCCGGTCCTGGCCAGGGCTCTATTATTTTGTATTCAACTGAAATAAGTTATTCCCCTTTGCCATTCACTTTTGATAAATAATGTATTTGAAAGTTAATAGAATATTAAGAGAATTATGCAAAATATTTTATTGTATAATACAAAAAGTACTTTCATAATTTTAATGATCAGGTAGACTTGTAAATAATAAATAAATAGAAATTAGACAAAAATAACTTATAAATGTTCTTCAAAGACCAAGAGAGGCCAATGTGAGAGGTCACAATATGGAGTTAAAAGTAGTACAGAAGAACTAATAGTTTGTTGATAGTCTGCATGGTGATAGTGCTAAATGGGAGACGGATTAAAATGTATGAGTTGTTACTGAATACTAGACTAATAATTTCATTGATCCTGATCGACAAAGCTTCATCTCAGTTTATTTTATACCCAGTCTATGGATCCTCTAAATTGTTGTATTATACTCAGGTGACCGTTAAAGCCCTTGGGCCTCTTGTTTAAATGTATTTTTACATGTTAATTTCAAATATAAATGCAAATAAAAGGAATCACTGTCTAGTTTGTTGGATATGCCAGGGGCATTAACTATAGTTGGAAACGTGGGATAATTTATGCATAACGGAACTCGCCTGTAAATTATCCTAATGTCGTTTCCAACTGTCGTTAACGAGGTTTCCATACCAAAAGCATTAAAGGTGCTTGGACACAGATTTGAAGTTAATATTTACTCAAATTTTCTGTATAATTTCATGACTTATATGTTGCTATTGCATTTCATACGAAAATTTGATAAAAATCTTATTTTATCAGTTTATCTGGAAGTTATTGAAACTTTGAATTTCTGGACGCGTTTGATAGACACATCCTTGCACTTTCACAAATTTTGACTTCATCCGTATTACTTTAGAAAAGTGGCAATTTTGTTGTTTATTAATGAAAAATATTAAAACTGTAATGCAGAAATTTCAGAGTAGAAATGTAGAAAGCAAAATCCTCTCACCAGTAATGTCAGTACGCGCTCAGTGGTGTGTGCAGAGTTTAAAGGGTTTTTATCACGTCTCAAAAATTTTTGATATGACAAAGTTTACATGCTATTAAAATCATATATTTAAAAATTTTTGGCAGAAAATTAATATTTTTGATGTTTCAGCGATTTAAAGTTTGAATTTCTCAATATGCATATTTTGATCGCCGATGTTACGCGCCATTGCTCTGACGTCATAGGTGTCAATCCTGTTCAGGCGAAGTACTTATTGTGTATACAAAAGGGCTCATTTGTTGTGTCTATTAAACCCGTTAGAAAATAATTAAGTGATAATTGGATAATTGACAGCTAGTAAGGTATAATTTATGGCGTTAAGATGCACAAATGTGCACAAGGAAGGTTTAGGAAGAATTTTTTCCCACGTTTCCTGGACTTGGTCTCGAGATGAAAGGGGGGCCTTTTTCTGCAAATGCGATGGCGTTTCTCTCTATTCAGAACAATCGTTTATGCCCGATTGATCACGATTTTTTTTCTGTCTTATAAAATATTTTAGGGAAAGATGCTTTTTAAAAAAATAAATGACAAACACGCATTTTTTAAAAGTCGCACAGAATCTAGTAGGAATGTTGTGAACTTCGTAATGGCGTACGGCGCCATTGAAGAAGTGTCATTCTAGCACATGATATTCACTGCTAGAACAGATAGAAGGTATACAGGATTTATTTATATAACTAATTAAAACAATAATGAATGAGAATTTAAAATTCCCATATTTATAAATGTTTACGAAGTTAAACTTTAGTAATTCGTTCTATTTAGTCGAAGTCCCGAGTTGTCAACGGCTTCGTCTTCGGTACAACCTCTCCAATCGTCGGCATATTTTCTGGTTATTTCTCTCTGCTAGACGTTCATACATAAAAGATTGATCGTCAATAACCAAACGAATATAGTCGATGTCAAAATTTCAACCGGCCATATTGTGTATTCTATTTATTTAGCGTAAAAATATATTCAATTTATTTTTTCTTACGATAAGCTTTACGAGTTCTCTATTGACCATTGACACCTATGACGTTTCAGTACCACGTGACCCCTATCTAATTAGTGGAGATTTTTACTCAGAGGACCCTATATTACGGGTGTTTTATCGTCTAATTACGGCCGTTTTCAACATTATTTCATAATTAAACGATAATTATATGTTTCAAGAATATAATAGCGTTTCATTTTTAAGAAATTTAGATACGTGATAAAAACCCTTTAACAATTGAACTCACCCGGTGAAACGTAAACATTAACAATAACAGAGCTCGTGCCCTGTTTACAAAAAACAGTTTACGTTTCACGGGTGTGTTCAATTTGTTAAACTCTGTACACAACTATCAACACTGAGCACCGGCTGACAATACTTAAGTGAGTGGGTTTTGCTTTCGCACATTTTTACTCTGAATTTTCTGGATTATAGATGTAATATTATTCATCAATACACAACAAAATTGCTACTTTTCTTAAGTATTAAAGATAAAGTTAAAAATTGTGAAAGTGCAAGGATGTGTTAATCAAACGCCTCCCGAAATTCGTAGTTTCAATCATTTCCAGATTACATAAGTTTTTAATTTAATTTTTTTTTTTGAAATGCTATACCAACATATAAGTTGTGATATTATACAGAAAATTTGAAAAAATATTAACTTCAAATCTGTGTCTATGCACCTTTAAGTGAGGAACTATATTTTGTGGCGGATGGATTTTTAGAAGAAAATGATCATTTTTCTCTTTCGAAGTATTTAAAGTATGTTAAGTTTGGATTCCTTTTTTTCCATGCAGCCTGTACACAAAGTCAATCTGTGCCGTGAACTGTTTTATGCTGGCCCTAAATTATATATTAAATAAACTATCATGGATTCTATCATCATATTTGATAAATATAGTAAATATATTGCGAAAATCCAGAAAAAAATAGCCTTAACTTAAGCTTAAAATTAGCACTATTTTAGTAATATCTAAAAGTTAACATCACAGACCCCCCACTTTTAAAGATATACACGCTATAACTTGCGTCAGTTAAAAATAAAGTTGGAAATTTATTTATTTTGTTTAACACATAAAGTTACGAAAATAATGTAAATTACACAATTGGAAAAGAACGCATTATAAAGATCTCAAATTATAATTATTTATTATCCTACTAGGAGAATAATGCCTCTATTTAAATTCATGCATCATGTGACACCGTCGCTACTTTTAGATTGATAAACAAAAATGGCGTCAAGAAAACGAGGTAGGCCGTTCGGTATACAAATCACTTTTGACATGGATAGCATACGTTTTATGCTTTAAGATACTTTTCTTTGAAAACAACCAGTATTAACCATCTACTCTGTAATGACAGATATTAACTTTTATTCAAAATCGTAGTGAAAATGCAACGTACCTCGTTGTCTATGATTTCCCGCGGACATGCGTGTTTATATACTGTTTACGCACTTCCTTCATCAATATTCATGAATAGGCTGAATTCTTAATTGCAGATCTTGCTTAATTGTTTTGTAATTACAACGACTTATTTAGTAAAGCTTTATGGAAAGTAACTATTTTTTATTACATATCATGTTTCTCAAATCATTTAATCATTTTGTTTCACATAAAAATCGCGTTTACATAGAGTGTATATCTTTAATTTCCTTTTCTGAATATATAAGATACTTATAACCATTTTTCTTAAATTCAGCAAAATGTCATTACTTTCAAATGATTTTATTGCTTGTTACAATTTTTAATGGCAGAAAAATGATATTTTTGAGTGCAAGAAGGTCAAATAATTGAACATGCGAAATAATTTGAAATTTCTTTTGTTGTCTCAAATTTTAATGTGTCTATTCAAGATGAAATAAGACTGTGTTTGTTCTAGGGATGAGGTCAATTACTTTAAAAGTAATTATAATTAAATTACAATTACTTTGACTTTTTCTTCAATTAAATTTCAATTAAATTACAGGATTTTTAAGATGTGTAATTAATTAAATTACTTTGCAAAACTAATTAAATAAATTACAAATTACATTTTAAATTTTTTTGAAAATTTTCATAATCCTTGTCAATATTGATAAATATACGGAACATCATTCATTTGTACATAAGCTCAGTCACTGCACAAACAATGCAAGAAATAATATGCTATATAGGCATTGTGTATCTTTGTGGTTTAATTTATAATTTTTATTAACAAAACGTTAAAGAACTATCCGAGATCAGTTTGATGCAGTTTCCTCCACACAAAATCTACATGTACCTAAATTGCATGGCTCATGTTATTTGATTAAAAGTGTGTATTTTAATAGAGTAAAATGGGTCGCAACTGTAACCCCTCTAATTAAATATTTCCTTTGAAAGTAACCTGAATATTCTAAATTGCTATTTATGGTGAACATTTTTACTTCATAAATAATACTTGTACAGAACATAACATTTTCAGATACAAAATTCAATTATTAAAAATTTGTTTAGATATTAAAGTAATTATAGGATTGAAAGATTCTCTTTTCTAAAGCTAGTGGGCATTTTCAATTGTCATGATATAATTATCTCCACTGGCTTTGTCTTCTAAATCATGGAATGAATACCTCTTTAGAGGAGTTGATTTGTTTTGATTGCAATTTACAACTGTGATTTGGAAGGCAATTATCTCTTTCCAACAAGAGAGAACTTAATGACACACACACATCTTTTTTCTTTATTATTGACCAACAACAAAGATTGAAATTATCAAATATAATAAAGGTGTGTTTCATAGCTGACCTAAGAGGGGTGGTACACAATTTTGATGAACATAAAATAATAATAAAAAAAAAAATCAAAATTTACATAATGATTAGAAAGAAACTAGACTATTATTATCAATCAAGCCAATCATTTATTTGCCTGTAAACATTATCTTAAGATTTTGTATAATTGAGGGATTGAGGATGAAGTATATGAAGATAACGAACAGTATTCAGGTTCTAAATTCCATCAAACAATACAAAATAGGAGGAGAGCAAACACGGACCTCCAAACATCAGAGGTGGGATCAGGTGCCATGGAGGTGTGAGCATCCCCTGCCGACCGGTCACACCGCCGTGTGCTTCTTGTCATGATCGGGAAATAACGGAAAAATCCGTCGACAATTCAGTGTATAAATAATGGCCTAACAATTTGTATGAAAAGCGACGGTCAGCATTTGATTCAATGATAAATTGTATTTGCTGACAAGGTCATTGTATCGACCATAGAACTTACGAATGTTGACTTTAAACGAGACAGCTGATATTCTTGTTTCATAAACTTGTTTGTCAATAATTTACCTCGTTTTAGAAATTGTACATACGTAGAGCATGCTCTTGCGTATCGAATCAACTGAGAGATATATACCCCGTATGCAGGTGATGAAGGTTTATTGCTGCATAAGTAAGGGAATGTTGACGATTGAAAAGTTAAAGTCATCACGTTTATCATAAAGCTTGGTTGCTAGATTACCATTAACGTCTTTTTCAAGTAAAATATCCAAATATAAAACAGATGTGTCAGACTTTTTGTATCTTTTATCTCAAGCTCACAAGGAATGTCAAGTTGAAGGCCACAGCAAGTGTTTTCTTCTTTTCACGTATAAGATTTTGGACAAATTCTGCTTCATATGAATACAAAAAAAGTCTGCTAATAACGGGGCGCAATTGGTACCCATGGGAATTCCAATAGATTGTTGGAAGTCCTGGTCTCCGAAAACCACATATTTATTGTCAATTTAATTAGAAACTCAAGCATCTTTTTAATGTCAATTTCAGAGTACTTGTGTGTACAATCAGAATGTTTTTTAACAAAATAATTTTGCAGATGACCAACGACAAGGTAAGTAAATTTACGAGTTCCATTTTTATTGACAAAGCAGCTGTCAATGATTTCAAAAAGCCTGGACTTTAATTTATCGTGGGGAATGGTTGTGTATAAAGTTGAAAAGTCGTAAGTTTTTAAGCTGTTGATTTTAGTAAAATCTTGTGATTTCAAATTTTCCAAAAGATCCTTGGAATTTTTAAGTATCCACATCTGATTTACACCACTTCTCGCATATATTGTTGCACAGTACTCTTGAAGTTTCTCCTTCACTACTGTTAATATCTTAGTGAGGAGTAAAGAAAGAGGCTTGGTTGAACATTTACTGGAACCCGTTTGTTTGTAAGGATTTTTATGAAGTTTCGGAATCCAATATAAATATGGTAATTCAAATTCATTTTGGTTGTTTGGAATATTAAAAAATATTCAAAACTGACATATGATTTTGAAGAATTTCTTCCTTAGAAAGGGAACTATGAGTATAAGTTGGTTTACCACTTGTAGAATTAAATCCAAGTTCCTCTAAAATACATTTAATATAATGAGCCTTACAAACAAAGACAATGTTGTTACCTGCTTTGTCAGCAGGGACCAGTACGTACTGATCATGTAATCTATCGTTTTTTCACTTCTGCATTATTAAATACAGAAGGATAGATGGTTCTCATATTGCCCCTCAATCTCTTTATGCGCGATTTTAACATACATCTGATACAGAATCCATAATATTTATGAAATTCCGACGGCAGTTGAAGGATCGGGGTTCCCTATATTTAGGACCTTTTAAAATTAGTGATCTAAGGTCCTCATTATTAACTATATTTACGTCACCAGTAATAACGTGTCCGGCAGGACTATAGTTATAGGGTGAAGAAGAACATGAACACGATGGAGGATTATGTTTCAGATATTCGATATCCAGGCCCTGTAAAGTTTTCTTGTAATCAAAAAGTTTGGAAGCAATAGTCGATGTATATTTGTAGGAAATACAAGGTGTAGTCTTTATTTGAAATATGGTGGAATACAAGACTGGACCCTTTTGTGATTAAGAATATTACTTATATTAACAGCGTCAATTCCTTTGTTGGCATATTGAAGTTTAAGGAAAAAACGGATTGTTTTAGCTGCATTTTCCTCAGTAAAACATGAGGGTTTAGAAAGCCTATGATTTGCAATATCCATAATCACAGTTTCAAGGGGACAGAGTAAAGTTTGGTGCGAATATGATGTAGACCTAACTGTTGATTTACGTAAGGTAGTAATGAATCAAAAGAGACATCGTGTATTAAAGGTTTATTATAAGACCGATGCCCATGACTACGCTTACGTCTCTGTGTATGGTTAAAAAGTCCATAACATTTACATTGTTACACTGTGGACTGAAAAGATTTCCAATACTATCGACATTGTCATTACATCCATAGGGAAAAGCTGTCCTTAGCTTTCTAATCCAAAATTCTTCTCGTTGTCTACGGAAAGGTGTACTCAGTGATGGGCTGTTTGTGTGGTGGTAAATCTTTTCTAGAATTCTAACTTTCATTGACAAAATAGAATGATCAGGTAAATTAAAATGCTTGTATAAAAGTTGCTGACCCCCATTATTTATCTGAAATCTATGACCTGATATTCTTTTATTGAGTGATCCCTTGGTTTCACCAACATGAACAAGTCCACAAAGACTACATTCTATTCCGCAAACAACATTTGAAGATTTACAGACCAGATTTTCCCAAGTTTTGGTACAGAAGCTCTGTCCAGTAAGATTACTGGTAAAAGAAGTGTTAGTTATCAAAATGTCACATGTTTCACAATTTTTCGCAGAACATTTTGAAATAGAAGACATGGGATCGGAAAAGGAATCCTCGAATATATCTCTAATAGAAACCTTACATTCTTTCAATTTTTTGTATGAATTATTGGTTTTATACCAAAACTGGGAATCTGAAGACTGTGCATATGACATATGTTTAATATCTCTGAGGATTATCCGAGGGGCACCGAATGAACTCCTTGAGTCTGTGTCCCTTATAGACTCAAAAGAGTGACGTCTTTTTATACTGGGCGACGCGCCTGCCAGTATCATTTCGTTATTCTGTGTACTCATGAATGAATAGGTACCGAACGACATTGAGGATATGTTTTACAATAAAATAAAAGACAGTAAAAATGGTAAAGTAGTGGAGACAATATATCATGAATGTGTATTTATTTATATAAAGTAATTGCATGTAATTGAAAAAGTAATTGAAATAACGTGGTATTTTTCCAGTGTAATTAATTAAATTACATTTACAAGTAATTGGAAAAATGTTCAATTACAAATTACTTCCAATTACTTCAAAAAATGTTATTAATTACGGTCAATTACAATTACTTTTTTCAATTACCCCATCCTTTGTTTGTTCACATGATTTATTTGAATTAAAAATATTGGAAGAAAAATTAAAAAAAAATGATTTATGTGTAAGACGTATTTACAGTGCAAAAAGGTCAAACTAAATGCTCTGTAGCATCAAAAGAAGCGCATTGACACCCATTGGGACCAAAACCATTAAAATTAATGTAATCTTTAAAAATCTGCTTCTTAACTCCTGGATATCAAGCAGTCAAACTGTTGGTACGATTGTAATAAGCATTAAGCCCTCTACTAAAATTGTGAAATTCATGGTCCCAGGGTCAGGGGTTCTAGTGCTACAGCGGGGCCCTATTGATTCTATAGTGAAAGTGCATTATTTCTTTAAAAATGTTCTCCTCTGCTCCTGGGTATTAAGCAAACAAACAATATGCATAGTTATGATGAGGAAAGGTGCCTCTTTTAAAATTGTGAATTTCATGGCTCTTGGGTCAGGGGTTCTGGTGTTAGGGCGGGGTTCTAATGATTATATAGTGAAAATGCATTTATTCTTTAAAGATCCCCTCCTCTGCTCCTTGGTATTAAGCTGATGAACTAAGTAGATAATTATGATGAGAAAGAGTGCCCCTTCCAAAATTGTGAATTTCATGGTCCCAGGATCATGGGTTCTGATGCTAGGGCGGGGCTCTAAAGATTATATAGTGAACATGCATTAATTCTTTAAAAAATCTTCTCCTCTGCTCCTAGGTATTAAGCAAACAAACAATATGCATAGCTATGATGAGGAAAGATGCCTTTTCTAAAATTTTGAATTTCATGGCCCCTGTGTCAGGGGTTCTGGTGTTACGGCGGGGCTATAATGATAATATAGTGAAAATATATTAAGAAGATGGGTGAACATGACGAGCGAAAAGCCTATAGTGTGACAATCATGAAGTTGAAAAATTAAATCTCAATTATTTCAAAATTTTCCTTGATATTTCATCTAATATTAAAATATACTTTATGTAAAATCTCTACAATTTGCAAAAATCTCACAAAGATTGAAATTATTTGCTCATGAATTATTGTACACACACTAAAGATGGCGAAAGAGTCATT
The DNA here is from genome assembly GCF_033153115.1 of Saccostrea echinata. NCBI lineage: Eukaryota > Metazoa > Mollusca > Bivalvia > Ostreida > Ostreidae > Saccostrea > Saccostrea echinata. Next base: position 7,422,286 of record NW_026889765.1, on the reverse strand, counting down.
TTCTCATTCTATAACACTATTTTTCGATACGAGTGGGTCTTCGCTCCATTTTTTTGAAAGTTAATCCTCGAAGTTTGCATAAATTTTTTTTTTCCAAAAATATGGAGCGAAGACCCACTATACCTTAAAAATATACTTTTATGACATAACATTCGCATCTTTTCGAGAAATACTTGAAGTCCATTAAGTCAAGGGTCATATCACAAACATAATTTAAATGCCACTATTTATCAGGACTTGTGTAGTCTAGTGGTTAGCGTGCTAGTCTCGAAAGAAAATGATACTCAGGATTTTTATTGCTTGGGTTCGAACCCCACGAATACTACATTGTTTTTTTTAATAAAAGAATAAATTTTGCCGGGAATAATTTCCTTTGAAAAGTTTTTTTTATCATAATTTCATAAATTTCAATAATGAGAACTTTACACTAAATACTAAATTCACAAATTGAACATGATTTTTATAAATCTGAAGCTATAGGCTTTCTGCACGCTATGTTCGCCCATCTCCTTTTTAAAAATCTAAGATTATGCCGGTGAACTAAGTAGATAGTTATGATGAGGAAGCGTGCCTATTCCAAACTTGTGAATTTCATGGCCCTAGGGTCAGAGATTCTGGTATTAGGGTGGGGCTCTAATGATTTTATAGTGAAAATACACTTTAAATTTTACAGATTAAGGTGTAAATTTTACAGATTAAAGTGTAAATTTTACAGATTAAAGTGTAAATTTTACAGATTAATGTGTAAAAATTACAGATTAAAGTGTAAAATTTACAGATTAAATCTAAAGATTAAAGTGTGGAAAATGAAAAATAAAAAAAGTGTCCAAGTGGCACTAATATGCTTCCGTATTTTAAGGCTTGGGAAAACCAAGTATGATCACAGGGAGATCGCTCGGGTCTAGCATGCTACAATAAGGAAGGGCATTTTTACCAGATTTTTGAAATTTTGGGCAATATTGCTTTGTCTATCAGTTAATTTTGTTTTATACTTCTATGGATCCTTTACAGTGTTGTAATGTACTCAGGTGACCGGTAAGGCCATCGCAGGTAGGTTAAGGCTTCCCGTAGAATATGACAGTGCACTCTGTGCCTTCACATCTCTGAACTACCAAAATATGACATCATAATGGAAAATGACGTCAGGTCACTGCAAACTTGAGGTGTTATGACGGGGAGAGTGTCATGAACTTTACACTTTATTTCAAACTGCATGTAAAATGCTAGATAGCTATTGCAAAATTCACGGGTCCTTTAAGGTTTTTTAAGTCTTATATGTCCGAATATTTTAAAAATACACCGCTTACCTACCCTTGATTGAAATTCATCATGTTCAAAATGCTTATGAAAAATATACTTTTGAAATGTATTCTGTTTTATACCCGTGGTTGGAGGTAGAATTTATTTTGTGTGTATAAAAGAGTCTGGCGCAGGTGATTAATGAGGATTAATCTGAGAATTTTTGTGGAAATCTGTAAGGAGAGGTTGTTCTCTAACTGAATCTTGCTTGGGAAAAATGTGTGTTGGCTTTGTTTTAATACAGATTACGATATTGTGTGGAAAATACCCTCAAATTTGTAGGGAAGTTGAATTTCTCAGGAAATATTTTGTACCCAAGTAATACTATGACTTTTCCCAAGCACATTTCGGATGCACAAGGATACGATGAGTTTATTTATATAACAAAATGATAATAATTATTGTGTTAATCAGCTGCGCCGAAGCGATTTATATGCAACACTTCAAAAAATTATAAATGACCGTCACGTGATCAACAAAGTCATGTGATATCATAACAAATATGCTAATATATAGCCGAGAAAACCCTTGATATAAATTGGAAGTACTAAAGTTCAATACTTATAAATTAAAACCAAAACCGACCTCGCAATGACATATTATGTTTTGAGCGCATTTTATAGCTTCGGGAAGCCTTAACATACATGTAGCTGCGCTTTGGCCTCTTGTTTAGAATACATGAGACTCAGTGTTATAAGTGCTCTTAAAGCATGGATGGAAAAGTGAATTTTGAAGAACATGTAACTAAATCACAAAACCCTCTGGTTATGTCAAATATATATACCCTTCTAGAATGCAAAAAATCAAGACAGCTTTATAATCTTGTCTAGCTTTATAGTATCAGATTCTAGTTTTGAAAACAAAAGCAACATAAGAACGAGACGTCTTAAACTTATTAGATCTCTATATTCTTAATGAAGTTTTAATGAGTTGCTTACAATCACAAATCAATTTTCTCTTTTGTTTTTTTCTACTTTGAAACAATCTCTGCAAACAATTAGAATGGATCTTCTAAATAAAAGACTAAAGAAGAAAAACTGGTAAAAAAAAAAAAAAAAAAAAAATTCCCCACCTTGCGGTCACAAAGTTTAACCCATGTATAAAGGGGTTCAGGAAACTACTGATAAAATGCATGTTCTAATTACGTACAACATGATGAAGTATTTAGACTTAAATATATATTCACAACCCTACTTTTGGTTGCATACAGTAAACACGGGAACATTGATGGTGGAATCATATGAGATCAAACTCGAAATCAAATGATCGATGTGTACTACCAAATTGACAAGTGCTATTAATAACACTGAAACGTTCTTGATTATAGTTGTGATACGTAAGCAGTTGATCAAAGTCTCCATTAAAAGTGTTGGGTTCGAATATGCTTCTATGCTTTTATTCTTCTTTTATGAATATATATATATATATATATATATATATATATATATATATATATATATATATATATATATATATATATATATATATATATATATATATATATATATATTCCTTTTTTTTAAATAGTTGCTGTGCTTTCTATTTGCATCATTTTATATAATTAGATGCATGTATTATAGCCTATAAGTAAATTCAATAAGTAAATCATAAAAACTGCTTTAAAGTTATTTATTCTCAATTTGAAAAAAAAAAAGATTAAAATATGGGAATCCAGTGTATCTAAAAGAATCGAAGAAAGTAGAAATCTGAAGCATAAACAATCTAAAAAAGGTTATAGAATTTAAAAAAACAAATAATCTCAGTAAAGTCGTGTAACTTATACACACGAATTAACTCTAAAGATACAGATCATTTTGCTGGCTAATACTTAGGTCACATTTAAGCCGATGGTCGGGCGACCAAATTTTTCTTGTATCGGCGGCTGTAAAACATGATCGGCCGACACTAGCATCGGGAGATGTACAAGGAGCAGTCACATTAATTCCTACGAACACCGATGACTTCAAATGTTTAAATATTTATAAGTCGGTCAATCGTCCCTCGATCTTTGAGCTGCAGTTTGATTTTCATCATCGGCCGACATTTACGAAAACCCAATACCTTTATGTCGACCGACCGACTATCGACTTACCAAACTGTCTGCAGATGGTCGGGCGATGATCAAGGGTTGGTCGATGGACTATTCAATAACTGCTTCAATTAAAGAAATCGGCCACCGACGCAGAAAAAATTATAACTGGGCCCGACGGACACAAAATTGGTCGGCCGACGAAAAAAGGAGCCAAAATCGGACAAGACAACGGCCGATGAACTGCCGATCGTGGCCCGAAGAATCTCCAATATTTGCTTCAAAATTCGTCGGCCGTTGTCTTTTTTGAAAATGTTACTTGGGTTTAATTAAGGGCCCTCTATACACTGAAGGAAAAGATGTTTTGAACATAGAGAAAATTATAGTGATAAAGGTGTAAATATTGAACTTATCTATCACATTTTCAGCATAAGGTACCTTGCATTTACCCCCAGGAAAAATGTTCAATGACAATGAAGTACTGATGAACAGAAATCACTGTTGTTTACTAAAGTGGGCAAAATACTGCAAATGAAGAATACATTCTATTCATCTTGTCCTATTAAAATGTCGCGAATGCTTGATTTGGTTACAAATTAAGTAATAAACTGACAATTTTCAATTTATTTTATTCTTGATCAAAGGGCAGATTACTCTATCTGCACAAAAATACCACAAAATCAGAACTATTTAGTGTGCAGTGTATAGAGGGCTCTTTAGGTTTTATTTAATGCATTCAGTATCTTATAAAAAAGCTAACATTTTGTTGTATATTCCTAACAATGTTTCCAATTTTTTTATCCCTGCTCCGGGTAGAAAACACAAATAAATGCTCACGTAATATACAGTCAGAACCGTTGCTAAACCCAAGATAAACATCGTGTACTCGCCAAGCCAGAACGGATCTTCTTTGTTAATGCAAAAAAACCCAGGTCGTCTGCGGCATCTCCTGGCCCTGTTCACATACCAGACTTCACCTCGTTCTTTTTTCGGACAGATTGTAAGCCGTCCGATCCAGCATTCCAAAACACAGTACATCCATCTCCAAACAGGCGTACAATGGTCCAATATGCAGTAACCAAGAAAACATGGTAAGGGAATTTTAATCCTGTATAATTGAAAGAATTATTTTATCATTATTCATGAGATTCTTATAATGGAACGATTAAGAAAAAAACTTCATTTTTAGAATGATTATCTTTGGTTGAATTTAGCCATAAAAAGAAAGGAAGTTGATTTACTTCGATATGACTTTGCAGCGTCTATGGTGTCATACAAAGTGAAAAATGTTTGTTCACTTTTAAAATTTGTTAACTATATAAATCTGTACTAAAAGTCTACATGTTTTCACTAATATAATATTTACTTTCGACAAATGCAGAGAAAATCCAGGCCAACAAATTTTAGGATTCGTGGACACTTTTTATCGAGGAAAATGAGAGTTTGGATTTGCTTGGTTTTCTCTAATTTGTAAGCTCCGAACTCGTCAGCCACTCCTTTCCTGCCCAACCTCGGCAAATTTCTACTGAAAATAAACCGGAAATGACAGCTTAGGAAGCCAATAATTGCGAAAGCCAGTCGGGCCTTGACATCAGCAGAATCCCGGGCATCCATGTTCGAAAACTGGTTGTCGCACCATCGGGTAGTAGATGTCGTATTTAAACGGCATTTGGTATCGAAATCGGTCATAATGGTTAGCTGAGGAATGAATACCAAAAGAAGAATAAACAGGACCTCCGATCTACCGTCCACATAATTCAATGGTTCTTGAATTTTGTATTTTTCGGCTGTGTTAACTTTTAGTTGATAGCATATGTTGACCAATTGCCCTAAAGCGATGACTGTGCCAATAACTTGAATGATCATGAATCTGCGCTTCAAATCCTCGGCTTTGCATTCGTTGTTTAGAAATTTCTAAAAAGTCAAATTCAGAAAATTCAGAATTACATTTTTCTTTAATATTTGTATTTGAATGAAAAGTTCTTCTTCAATTTTTTTTAGCTGATAATGAAATTAGTTTTCACAAGTTACCAAGATAAATAAATTAGTGTCGTCTTTCAAAATTCAGTGTTACAGTGTATAAATTAGCACAATATGCGAACATTCCTAAGTTTGCGTTTTTTTCAGTTTTATCTATATTGAGTTAATATTAATGAATAGTTGCGATTACTTGAAATTCATTTTTTTTTTTTTTTGAATTGGTGTGCTCCTCTCCAAATTACCAGCATTTCCAAAATTAAGTTAGAGCTTTCCTATTAAAAAAAATTAAAAACCCCACTTCAATTTTTTTCTCGAGTTGTCGTTCTGATGGTTGACTAACTGACCTTTGTACATGACTTTTTTTGCCAAATCTTCCGGTCCCTTTTTTTAGCATTAACACCCACCTTAAAATCTCCAACAGAAGAGATATTTTCAGGTTAGGGTAATTATAACTCTAACTCTCGCTAACACAACATCAGTGATCAATTCCCCAAAGAATTTTTAAGTTGTACTTAGTAAATATTTTATAGAAGAAACGCGATGAAAGTGAAATTGTAATAAAATCCTTGATAAATTAGAAGCCTTCATCAAAATTTAAAAAAATAAAGACGATAACTTACAATCTCAAATACAAATTAAATGACTATTTAAAAAAGGGGGTGGGGGATGGGTGGGTAAATAAATGGGTATAAAAACGGAACATAATAAGACCCACTACAAAGTACTGCTACTAGTATTTTCCCAGCACATTTGTTTAAAAAGAACCATAAAATATATCGTAATACTGTAAATAATATTAATATTGGATTTAAAATAAATTTTATAAAATATATATTATATTGTATTTGTTACTTTTTCAGCAGGCATTAGTGAATACGTAATCCATCCAGTAATCAAGCTGCCCAATATGAGGGTTAGTGAAAATATCCGGGTGGCTGCGTAGAACTGCCAAATTCGTGGTTGCGGCTCTTCGGCCTCAGGCTCCTGGATGTCCGGAACGCCCATTCTGGCAGATTGACCGATTTCTTGGACCTCAATATCTTCTGGTACATGGTATACTTCATCTTCACTCGCCATTTTGAGAAGATATGTGTATTTGAATTTATAAGTTTGGACTGTTCATAGGAGCCGCTCGGTTACCTTCAGCAATAATTTTGATTTGTTTGAAGCTTTTTTGTGATGAAGGAGGAAGAAGATGGGTTTCAATGATATTGATTTTTTATTGATCAAAAGAGTGATAAATCTTAAATCTCACATCTATAATTTTTACTGACATTAAGATGTTTTATCCTTTCTTGTGTTAATTACAAAATTACAAATACGCTTGCTTGTATTTGTAATCTTCATATTGGGTTAGTAAGATCAAAATGTATAGCGTAGAAAAGTCATTTTAATTTTCATTTTAATCAGAATTCTTAAGCACAGTCGATAAAGACTTTTAAATCTTTAACTTAAGGGCAAATTTTGTAAGGGATCTTTTTAAAAAAAAAAAAAAAAAAAAAAAAAAAAATGTTAATAGCAACTAAATCTATCTCTATATAAATAAAATAAATAAATTAAGCTATAATCAAAGTTTCTCAATAATCTAATTTAAAGTGACAAAAATTGTAACTATACACATTTAAAAAGGAAGACATTTGAACATTATAGAAAATGTACAATTTCTTAATATTTTAAAGATCTGATATATTCTGTATATACACATGTGCATCATATACAATCATACGGAAGCCCATTTAGGACAGTCATATCAAATATATTTTTGAATTCGATATAACGAATTGTCGAATTTAATTCGTTATAAAAATTTTTTGAATTCGTTATAACGAATTAAATTTGTTAAAACAAATTTGTTGAATTTGGTAATAACGAATTCAAAAAATTGTTATAATTTTAACAGATTAAATTCCTTTAAACGAATTCTTAATTTTGTAATTACGAATTCAATTTGTTAAATCAAATTCTACAATTAGGGCCTACAGAAAAAGTCTTTGTGAATTCCATATAACGAATTGGCGAATCCGTTTAAACAAATCAAATTCGTTAAAACAATTTTTGGGATTCGTTATAGTGTAAAGTTATGTTGTGTTATTATATTGAACATTATATTTTGAGATGGTCCCTCAATGCTATTGATTGACTCGACTTAACTTTACTGTGTTTTATAGTTGTAAATTACGGGAAACTTGCATTTTACAATACTACGTTTTGCTCAGGTACTTATTTTTAAAGTTTAATGTGTGTAATTTTATTTATTACTAGACTATTGTAATGGTATATCTTACGTATTTAGTTATGTTGAGGAAATTCGAACTCATATGTCACACGTGCGTTTCATTTCATGGTAATTATTAAATATTTTAATTGACACACTTACTGATTCATTCCCAGGCTATAACGATGCATTTTCGTTGATTGTTATGGTATATGCATTGTCTTAATTCCATTATTTGTACACTTTTTGAAAGAAGTTGTCAGCTACTAATTTTTTGTAGTTCATAGGTTGACCTTTACTTCCGGGTCAATTTGCTGTTTTTAGATTTCACCCCTATTAATATTCATGCCTCTTGTGGATTTCAGGACGTTGACATTGTAAGTAAACAAAAAATATTTTTTATCTTTATACATGAGATGTTGAATGAAAAGTAGTATTTAAATTGTATAATTTTATTTGTTTGAAAGTTTTAATAATGGAACTATGTTGCACAAGACATTTTCCGTTTACTGTAAATGAAATATGTTCTTAGTAGACGAATTTTTAGAGTAAATTGGTTAAACGGATTTTATTGGGGGTATAAATAAGAAGAATCCGGTAATTTTCAGTTAGTCTGCAACTTTTGGGTTTTAAAGAAACAAGTGGGGTTAGCATAATTTTTAAGATGCAAGTTTATTTATTCATTTGGAATTTTACTGGGTAAAAACTAATTGAAATTGCTAGAAAATATTTTTAGGGATTTAGATTTGATCACATATTTCCACAATTTGGAAATCTGATCATTTAATTTGTTAATTAGTGTGAATAACTTAACTTAATTAAAAGACACATATTCTGAGTTATCTCTGAATCAGGCTTTATAAAAGTTGGGAATTTTATCAATTAATTTATTAGTTAATGCAAGTAATTTAATTAAAGTCACATATTCTGAGTTATCTCTGAATCAGACTTTACCAAAGTAGTGTGAGTTCTGATTTTATTTTGGGAGAAATTAAGAAACAAGGAAATCATATTTCATGTTATTTTGAGGAGGCTATTAAATGAAGTAATTATCTTGTTAAAAGGAACTATTGCACTAAATAAATTGCTCTAGAGTCGCGGAGTAAGGAGTTGATCCTTACGTCGCGGGTTCGAATCCCACTGTGGGACGTGGAGACCGGTCCTTCGGATGAGACCGTATAAACCGAGGTCCCGTGTCGCAGTAGGCGCCGGCACGAAAAAGATCCCTCACTACTCAATGGCCCTCAGTGCCGTTTTTAGCTCTCCACCGGCAAGTGGTGGCGTCTCCATATGTGTGAAAAATTCTCGAGAGGGACGTTAAACAATAAACAAACAAACAAAAACTAAATAAATTGTGGAACTTGAAGCAGACTCTTCATTTTGTTTCTTTGGTACTTATATAGTACCTGGTGTCAGAAAAAAATTAAATAATAAAAGAAATAAACAAACTTTAATATTTGAAATGCACCATCCTGACAGACTTAGGCAGTTCAGAGTGTAGCATCAGCACGTTACAATAGCGAATCTAAGAAATCTTTTATCATAGTAACAGATTTAATTCGTTATAACGAATTAAAAAAATGTTATAACGAATTAAATTCGTTTTAACAAATTCGACAATTCGTTTTATCAAAAAATGTTTTTGATAGGTCCTAAATGGGCTTCCGTACTACCAAAATAAGTCCTGAAATACCAGTCCCCATGCATACAAACATGTGTTCATAATTTATATTTAAGCTTGTGAATATATTGTTTCTCTTGTGTATTATGTCAACGTAATACCCATCAACGATATTCGCTTTTTACGAGAAAGAAATCGTACATTGGTGTTTACTAATCTACATGTAAAGTTGGAAAGGCCACAAATACGTTGATAAGAATGAAGAAATACATGTAAGCACGTACAATACCCAAAGGTGCGTTCTGAGACAAGTCATTCAGGCTAGGGGAGGACCTTCTTTTCTTATGCTAATGCCCGACGAAGTCTAGAGCTCTTCATGTACTGAACATTCTTTCTCATGACTTTTTCATGGTATTATTTCTATTGTGTTTTGCACCATATGCTATTTTGTTAATGGTATACATTTGATTCGACACAATGTCGTTTACAGACTTTGCAAGACAGGGAAAAAATGTTAAGACACGCTGAATAACGGAAAAAATTCATTATTTTTCGAGCTGGTAGTCTTTTGAAGTATTCAGCCATTGTAAAATAAAATTTGTTACTCTGTTTGTTAAGCTACTTAGTACAGTTGTTTTGATATATGAATATAAAGGGTTCTTTCTAACAAATAGCATTATAACACGTAAATATGTAGTTATGTAGATGCTATCTTTTCCATAGCTATCTTTTCCGTAGTATAGATGTACATGTACTATATATCGATACAATTTGGGGAGCATCCCCTCCCCTCCCCCCCCCCCCCCCCGTTTCCTGGGCCCATGCATATATAGACATGCTTTATTTAGTGCGATGAGTGCTCAAGTAGCTACTTTATCACGTACAAAATAAATGAACAAGATAAAATCCTTTTCAAGTTTCTAACTAAATGATTAACGATGATAAAGTTAAGTGCAGGATGTTTGGGACAGCGCGGTGGATGGTAAAAGATATGAAGTGATGAAATAATATTGTATTTATTCAAAATAAGTATAGCGTAATGTAGATCACTATATGTTCACGACACCTTGTTTTCGCAAGATGGCTATTTGATATTTATTAGCAAGCTATGGTTTTTGTTGTTACAATCCTTACTAATGAAATTTTCGCGATCAGACAGACTCGTATAAGTACGCGAAAATAAAGTCCTCGCGAATAAAAAGTGATTTACAGTAAACCTTTCTCTACTTTCATTTCTGCATTTCAATGCGCTTCATGTGTTAATAAGTAGCAATTAATAATAGTGTTATCAATAATCAATTAAGGTGGCCAAGTGTCCAATAAATTACCTTATATTTACAACGTATTTTAAGTTAATATTTTCTCAAATTTTCTGTATAATTTCATGACTTATATGTTGCTATAGCATTTCATACTAAAATATAATAAAAATCTTATTTCATCTCGAAGTTATTATAACTTCGAATTTCTGGATGCGTTGGATTGACACATCCTTACGCTTTCACATATTTTAAATTTATTCTTAATACTTAAGAAAAGTGGCAATTTTGTTGTGTATTAATGAAAAATATTAAAACTATAACCCAGAAAATTCAGAGTAGAAATGTTCGGAAGCAAAACCCACTCACAGTATTGTAAGTCCGTGCTCAGTGGTTTGTGCAGAGTTTAACAATTTAACACACCCGGTGAATCGTAAACATTAACAATAACAGAGCTCGTGCCCTGTTTACAAAAACAGTTTACGTTTCACGGGTGTGTTCCATTTGTTAAACTCTGTACACATCATAGAGCACGGACTGACAATACTGGTGAGTTGGTTTTGCTTTCCAACATTTCTACTCTGAATTTTCTGGATTATAGATGTAATATTTTTCATTAATACATAACAAAATCGATTCTTTTCTTAAATATTAAGGATGAAGTTAAAATTTGTGTAAGTGCACAGATGTGTTAATCAAACGCGTCCCGTATTCGTAGTTCCAATAATTTCCAGATAAAATAAGTTTTTAATTATATTTTCATGTGAAATGCTATTGCAATATATAAGTCGTGATTTTTTACAGAAAATTTGAGAAAATATTAAGTTCAAATTTGTGTCTAAGCACCTTTAAATATGAAATGCGTGTATGGATTTTCTAGTAATAAACTATATAATTATATTCAGTAAAGAAAACAATGTCATATCTTCTTGCTATAATATGAAATACATTTTAAAAATGAACTTGACCACCCAGTCTTATAAAATTTTAGAGGTATCTACATAATAACATCGATTTGAAACTAAATAACATCAGTTGTAGAAAGACTACAGTCATATTAAACGATTGACTTACTTTAAAAAGCTTAAACTTTCTAGAAATAAAAATGCGGCTTATCTTTGAAACTGTCACAAAACTAAAAGCTGTAGGGTTAAATTTTTTATTGCGAAGAAATAAGTTGTAATGCAGATGCTGCTCACTCATGAAAACATGTCTACTAAGTGTTATTTGCAATAGGAAGTAGGGTCTCATGACGTCATCTTCCATGAAACGTTGTTCGATTTCAATCTGCTTGTAAATGGTTGGCCCATGTTTAGCGTATTGATTCAATCTTGTTTCTAAAATATACACGACACTTCGAACTAAATACTGAAAAATAAAACACTATAAAAATAGCTTCAGGGATGACAGAGTAATAGAGTGACTTATAAAAATTGTTGACAAAAAAAAAAAAAAGAAAAAAAAAAGCAGAACAAAAGAAAACAACAACATGGTTTTGGAATTACAAAAAAAAATTCGTAGCATCCCTCCTTCTGTACAGAGTAAATTATCTTGAATATATGAATAATGTAACTCCTTATAAGTAGGATTTCTGAGGTAAGAATTTTTTTGGTTTACTTTTATCCTCAAAACTCGTATAATTTTAAACCTCGTATCACACAGCAAGAACTCTTAATTTGGAATAGGAAAGACATGGCCAGAATTTTTTTTCTATATGCTAGCAAATTTAAAGAGTGGGTTACATCCTCGTTACCAACTCCCTAAAAACATATGCATGCTACTATAGATACGCTTAAACGAATCACATACTTGATAAACACACAATGTGTTACAATATTTTTGGCAAAGTTCTATGTTTTTTGCAAACGCAACTTCAGATGTGCTAATATTGCCAATCATACTTAAGGAAAAAAATGTGTAAATTAGGCTGAAAAGCTTTTTCATAGTGTAATATTCGTTTTTTTTTCCTATTGTTAAAAAAATTTAAATTATTACATGTAACTAGAAAGGGGAAAGACGTACTACTGTGTAGAGACTTGTGTCTAATCTTGGTATACCAAACTCCTCGTTTATTAATTAATCACATTTTTTGATGTAAAAAGCATCATTTTGTTCAGGCTTTGATGACACTAGCAAACGACAAAAACATTGGTAAAGATTTTTTGTGTCCCTGAGATGGAATATCACAGGAATAATGATTTAGTCCTGTCTGTTATTTTTACACAAATGTAATCTTCCTTATATTTTTATGAGAAGTTTTATACTAAAAATCAATGATATATATGAGTTCTAAGTTTCTTAACAATCGTCCATTTTTTTTTCACGCAAATTTATTTGGGTAGGGTTAAAAAACATTAATCTTTCTTAAAGTTCTGAAGAAAAAAAAAAAGACTTGAGACTTTAATTCCAATTATATTTAGAAACCATGCATTTTTTTTTTTATTTAATAGTATATATGTTTCTCTTTCTGACACTAGCTTAGTAAATAATCCTGTTTTTTTTAAAATGACGACTGTTATAACTTATTTTATAAAATGTGATAAAACAAATCTAAGAATGCGCGTATTCTTGCTCTTAAATTCATAGAGATCATCATAATAGCTTAGTTATTTGTTTTCCTTCAATGGGGATAAAACATCTTGTATTATTGATGTAAGGTATAGCATAACCTTTTAATTTTGTTATTTAAACTTGAAACTTGATACTTAAACTTAGGCTGCGTGATTTTACCCCTAGTATTTGCCTAACAAGAATATTCCTACCAAAACCAGTTTTTTGTGTAGAAAAAACATCAACACAGGGTCATTATTCTACGGGATCATTTTTCTACAACCCACACGGAGAAAAATGACCTCAAGGCCATAATTTCTACAAAAAGTGAGTCATTTTTCCACGTAGAATTTTGACCAGGGGGTCAAATTTCTACGTACAAAAATGACCCCCTGTCAATATTCTACGAGGCATATAATGTCGCAAGCGACAATTTGTACATGTGTAATTTTCCAGCCGGCGACAATATGTGCAGTGAGGGTAGGTTCATATTGTCGCTGACGACAATATGTACAAAGAGACAATGTACCGTCACAAGGTCTCGGAAATCTGGTAATCTAGCCAAGAACCCCTGTCATCATATGTTGCTTTATAACTTGTCTGACTTCATAATTTGCTTGAAAACTTGTCTGACATCATGAGTTGTTTGATAACTTGCCGACATCATATGTTGCTTTATTATTTGTCTAACATCATGTGTTGCTTTATAACTTGCTTGACATCATGTGTTGCTTGATAACTTGCCTAGATTCTGGAATCTCTGCAAAAGCATCATCACCATCGGTATCGGAACTAGCGAATCTTACTATATAGATCTTCTTCTGGTTAAGCCAGGGAGAAGAGAATCGTCCCTTTCTTATTCTACAGTGATCTGCTTCTGGGACTAGATAGTTCCAGGTTTTTCAATGATCATCATCTTTTTGGGTCTTTCAAATTCATAGCTCCTTGCAGATCCTTCACCATTCTTATGCAATAATCAAGGGATTTTATTTATATTAACATAGGGATGCGACCATTAAACAAAGAAGGGAGAAATAAGGGAAATGTGAAAAAAGTAGTATAGTTGCTAAAAGATCCTCTCAAGAATCACTGGGTCTAATAAGGGTTTAAAAAAGACGTTTTTTCTATAAAAATCCAGAACGCCTTATTTACCTTCAAATTTATTCAAATTACTTATTTATCAATGTTAGGATTTTTTTTGAAATTAAAAGTTGAATTTTATGGAAATTGCGTTCAACTTTACACATATTTTATTTTTTCGTTTTGACTAGCTGATTACAAACGGAAGCCCGTTGAAGCCAGTTCAGAGAAAGAAATATTTTTATTGCTTTTAAACGCAATAATAATTGCGTTTGAACGCAAAACATTGCGTTTAATCGCAATCATAATTTCGTTTAAACGCAAAAGATTGCGCTTAATCACAATGTATATTGCATTTAAACACAAAACACTTCGCCTTTAATCGCAAAAGGTTGCGATTAAACGCAATAATTTTGCGATTAAACGTAATAATCTTTGCGTTTGAACGCTATAATTTTTGCTTTTAAAAGCAATACTGTACAGCAAATATTATTCGCGTCATCTTTTATTTGCGATTCGTCAGTTTGAAATCAATCTGCGACTATTAATTTTCGCGACTGAGGAATCATTTTCTACAAATACAATGCAAAATAAATTGCTCGTGGCGATTACTATTCGCGTGTTAACGTAGGTCGCGAAACTCTTGAATATTTCTCCCACGCGAATAAAAGTTGGTTAACAGTAATCTTTGTGTTTAACGAAGCCGAGTATAATTATTCCTAGCCTAGAGATTTTGATAAATTTTCTTGAACTAATTTTCACTATAATATTTATTGTTTTAAGATTAAAAATCGAATGTTTACCGTCTCGATTTCTTAGGGGCCATCTCAAAAGTTGTCAAATTTTACTATTCCACCCTTTGGGATTTTGTTGGAAAAGCACCAAATTATCACACTTTTTCCACATTTTTTGTATTTCTGCCCTAGAGATTTCTTTTTCAGCCATGTACATGAAAGTTATTGTAAAAAAATCACCATATTATGAAATTTCAAAAAAGTTGACCATCTTGGTTTGTGTAGGAATTATTACAAAGTTTATTGTTCAATGCCCAATACCTCTAAAATTGCCATATTGCGTATATGTATATATCGGTGCTGAATAATCGGCGCAGATGAATTATTTTAGTAATAAATACCAGTGTTTAGATTGCTAGAATGTTTCTTTTGATGCTCTGTCAATTGTATCAAACCTTGCAGAGTACAATGTAGCTGCAATAATGTTGCTCTCTCCTAAACATTAGGAGGGCTATAACTCCTTAGGATCTCCTTAATGGTGCAAGTGCGGGAGTGATTCACTACCGCACAGATTTCGGCTCAAATTATCAGTAAGTGGGTGTTTTATTAACATATCTTACCTAAACTCATAAAATGTAGTTATGCAAGACATGAATTGATCCAAAAATATACAGAACAATCCGTATATCGGTTATTTTTCGTGTATGTCAACATCACAACTTGAATTTATCCGCCATGTATACTGACCTTGATCGATTTTATTTTTGGACAACCAATGAGAATTCGGGATCAAGGGGAGCGGATCTTTTAGGATTTCCTTTATTTTAAGCATAAATATATCTGTTTATGAGAAAAATGTCACATGGAATGCTTTTATTTATCGAAGTTTAGTGATACCATACAACACAATCATTTATCAACACCGACATTTGCGTTATCAAGTGATTCTAAAATTCAAGCGCAAGTCTCAGTTTTTCACGCGAGAACAGTCATGGAGAACGACTGGTAAAAACGCAGATTTATTTTGCTTGGTTTTTGCGTATAAAGGGCTATGATGTTCATAGTGAATAAAAATTCCGTCTTATTGGAAGTAAGTTGTATGTAAAATCAATTTATTTTGCCTGCAGTCGTCCGTATCTAAAAAATATATTTGCACCATTACGGAGATGCAGTGGAATTGTAACCCTCTCCTGAAAATATCATATTAAAAAAAATCGGAGAGGGCTACATTATTGCAGCTAAGTACAATGGACCCATGCATACTGAAATCTTTATTGCTGTCTCTTTTTTACTGATTAGGAAATTGTGTATTGTCTACTTTTTTTTAAAATTTATCTTTATTTTTACACATTCTGCTATTTCATACAACATGTGTTTAAGGAATCTACAGAAGGTGTAATTTTTTTTATTTTAGAAAGAGAGAGAGAGAGAGAGAGATGTGCCGATAGAAAAGCAGAAATATCAAAATAGGATGAAGAAGTTGAAATTGTGTTACGAAAATAGAATATTTTAAAAATAGACCAAATAGGTGTGTGTCTCGGTATGTACATGTACATTGACCAAACATTAAATCACTTTTTTTCATAGAGCACATGAAAGATAAGGATGTAGTGTTAAGAATAAGCAAATGAGATTACAAGATACAGCGTACTCTGAAGTTGTTGATCTTGAGGGCCTATGTACTATCTTGAACTAATTCACATCTACGTATTTGTAAAAAAAAAAAAATGAACTTATCATTTAATTTTTTTAGTTTTGTTCTTTAAATTTCTTCATAAAAGAATATTTTCTCTTCTAAGTAGCATGTGCAACGATGTACCTTACAAGTACATGATCCTTCGATTTTTCACTGGACTTTTGCGAGAAGCACTGACTTTTACAATCGACGGCTTTACTTTTCCCTTCCCAGACAACGTAATATATGCTTCGAAATGGCCCATTATTATCGTTTAATTAACTCGTAAGCTTAATATTTAATATATCGCAAAAGAGCTTCCATATACTGTCCTAGTGTAAAAGTAAGCCGTTGATTGTAAAAGTCAGCGCTTCTCGCAAAAGTCCACTTGCAATAGTTAACTTCTCACGTATTGATCATATATATCCGACAAAGATAAAATTAATGTAGGGGAAAGACAGTGTGTTTTCTTGTCCTTTTTGTGGTTAAAACAAGCAGGTTTCGTCTAAAAATCTACTAATTGTCCCCCGCTTTCACTGAAAGTGGGGGATATTAATTTGGGTCTGTCTGTCCGCCCGTCCGTCCGTCTGTATTTCTGTCTTTCTGTAACACTTTCCTTTCCGCCCGATATCTCGAGAATCCTTTGAGCTTTCACAATGAAATTATGCATAGAACCTCCCTATGACCTAAAAAGAACCCTATTGATTTTGAGGTCAAAAGGTCAAAGGTAAAGGTCATAAATTCATAAATTCTGTCTGTTTTAACACTTTCGTTTCCGCGCGATATCACGAGAATCCTTTGAGCTTTTGCAATGAAATTTTACATATCCTCTCCCTGTGGTCTAAGAAAGACCCCTATTGATTTTGAAGTCAAAAGGTCAAAGTTCAAGGTCGTAAATTTATACATTCCGTCTGTGTGTAACACTTTCTTTTCCGGGCGATATCTCAAGAAGCTTTTGAGCTTTTGCAATGCAATTTTATTCCATAATCCCTATGGCCTCTCTCGCCCTTATCAAAGTGTTCTGTCCCTTTTTTTTTATTTATTGTATGAAAAGTCGCTTGGCACTATTTTTAGCACAGGGGCATGTCGAGAGTTATTACGTATAATACAGGTTGCCGGCGGACTTTATATTCTAATTACATCTAATAGAACTGTTTAGTAAAGGTTAAATTAGACAACATTTACTGTGTAAAATTTTGACAATGTAGTAGTGTGGAATATATTTAATAAATAAATGTTTGAAAATAAATGTAAATAAATTAAACTACCATAATAATTAAACATAAAATATGGATCCACCCCTTTATTTCCCTAGCCCTACCTGTAAATACCTGTATATAGATAATTAGTTACCTTAGGGCAGATCAGAGGTTTTGGTGTTTTATTAGTTTTCATTGGTAGTTTGTTTAAGAAGTTGGATCTTATTGGCTTTATTCTTTCGGTCATTGGTTTTACCGCCAAAATGTTCATTCTTTGTCTTCTTGAGTTATGGCTAAGACAGTATTTTATGGACTCTCTCATGACCTTGACTTGGAGACTGACTTTTTCCACTTTTTGGTAAGTACTAACTTTTCTTTATTGCTAATAGTTAATTAACTTCTCCAGTCTGTAAATATGCAATTATAATAAATCCCATTTACACTTTATATTAATTGAATGAATGACCATGAGAGAAAGATATTAATTTTTATTTTAATGGAATATATATATATATATATATATATATATATATATATATATATATATATATATATATATATATATATATATATATATATATATATATACGTACTTGACGTGGTTTGCGGGTCATGTCACATAAACATGGTTTATGGGACCCTGCATTTGTAATAGGCTTATTTCAAAAGGAAACACATTTTTAAGAATAGTTTTTGATGTAGATCCCAAATATAGAAAAATTATAAAGTTTTCTCATATTTGGCTTCAAAGCTATAGATAACGTTGTGGGTCATTACATTGTGGGTATGAGTCCCACAGCGATCTATAGTAGATAATTATATATAACATACTTGTGGGTAGGGACCCACAAACCATATCATAGCAATATATATATATATTCTTTGTGGGAGATATCCCACAAACCATGTATGGATTCAAAAACAATTATATATAGCATACAATTGAATATGATTTGTATCGGAGCTCAAAAAAATACATATCATTTTATCAGACTAGTATATTGGTTTTTTCTTTGAGGTAAATTTTCATCAAAGCACCTGTGAGGACTAGAGGTGTTTCCTAAGGGGTAAAGTGCAGCATACTTGTGGGTAGGGACCCACAAACCATATCATAGAAATATATATATATATATATTCTTTGTGGGAGATATCCCACAAACCATGTATGGATGCAAAAACAGTTATATATAGCAAACAATTGAATATGATTTGTATTGGGGCTCAAAAAACACATATCATTTTATCAGACTAGTATATAGGTTTTTTTCTTTGAGGTAAATTTTCATCAAAGCACCTGTGAGAACTAAAGGTGTTTCTTAAGGGGTAAAGTGCAGCATACTTGTGGGTAGGGACCCACAAACCATATCATAGCAATATGGGGGAGATATCCCACAAATCATGTATGGATGCAAAAATAGTTATATATAGCATACAATTGAATATGATTTGTAAAGGAGCTTTAAAAACACATATCATTTTATCAGACTAGTGTATATTTTTTTTTCTTTGAGGTAAATTTCCATCAAATCACTTGTGAGAACTAGAGCTGTCTCCTAAGTGGAAAAGTGCATCCTGTGGGACATACTCAAAGAGAATGCAGATTTGTACAAATGCATTAAACAGAACATCCAGGGATGTGCTAAGGAAGTTTGCTTTGTAAACTCCTTGTGATAAGACAAAATTGAAACTGTTCTTAATGAATCACGGAAGCATGAAATGTAGGCCAGATGAAGCATGCAAAGCACCCATTGAAATGATCATAGATATGTAGATACACCTCAGGAGGAAGTTTGGTTTGTGTACCCCTTTTTATAAACTGAAAACAGACCAAAATGTTGGCCTGATCTGTAAAACGTCTTTTAAAATATATGCATCGTATATCTTAAGATTGGTTTGTAAATCTCAAAAGATAAGCTGGTAACAGACCACTTTCCTTAACTGAAATTATTGACGCCTGGTCAAACGCAGCATAAAAAGTGGGAGAACATTTCATAGTCATATATGTGTAGTAATATATAAGCCTAAAAGAAACCCTATAGAATCACAGGTTCCTTCCAACTTCAACTATTTAGACCTGACATTAAGTGCTAATCTGTCATCTGTCTCCTTTAACATTTCTAAATTGTCTGGAAATTAAGATATCGTTTTAGATTTAGAAAGTATGGTGGGTTATTACAAGAAAAATAATACCAAAGGACAAGATAGGCTAAGACTCCTTTTTGGCCCCTGGTTTGGGGTGTCTTTTAGAATGATGCAACAGTTTTTCAATAAAAACTAGTTGTCATCCCTGCCACAAAATGAGTATTGGTTCTAAGTTATGGGATACACAGAGGTCATAGGAAGGTCAGAAAATATGTCAATTTCCGAATTTTCTCATTTTAATGCAAATTTTCATTGATTTTGCAGCACATTTTGTTTCAGAAAACATAGAGCACAAGCTTGCCTATCTACCAAATTTATATATTTCAAACACTAATATCAGATGCATCTTTTGTATAAAAATCGCAGATAGGCAAGCTTGTGCTCTATGTTTCCCGAAGTGAAAAGTTTCTCAAATTTGACAAAATTCCACCAGAAATGAGGAAAGTCGGGAAAATGTCCTACTTCTTCACCCTCTTGTGGCCTCCGTGTAAGCTTTGAATCAAAATTAGTGCTGGTTTTAAAACAGGCATCATTTTAAGTTCTTAACTACAAACTATCACAATTGTAACTGTGTTCTGATTTTTACATCAAATAAGGGGCCAGATTCGGCCATTACCATACCTTGTCCTTTACCTTATATGGTTAGTTAAGAGAACACACGAATAGCAATTGACTGAACTTTACATGATTATAGATGCTGTCGATGGAAATTCAGGTCTATTTACAATATATTATTTTAGATTAAGAAATTACATGCTATAACAAGTAAAACAACACCATATTTACCATGTTTCAATGAAAAATAAGAGAAAAAGTTATGGTCAAATACGAGAATACAACCATATGGATTGATTGACCCTAAGATGATGATTGTTGGATCCATGCTTTCTATGAAAATTCAAGTTCTCATTAAATATCAGAAGCTCTTTTTTTCTAAATCAGTAGCATTAAGAAATTTAGTTTGATTATTCAGGCCTGTAAATACATATTAAAAATTAAATTTAACAAGGACACCGCAAAGAGGAGCATCCCTCGCAAAGAGCTTCTCTATAAATGCAAGGGAGCATTCGAAATCGATCCCGATGCAAATTACGTCACTTCCGTTTCGCACAGGACATAACCCACACACGATCGATTGCGTTACTATATCCCTCCAACTCCGTTGCGAGGGGATAATCAGATTTGCAAGGTGTGTACCAAAGCTATTAGAGGTATCCCTCATCTTCCTCTATCGCTCAAATGCAATATGGCTCAGATATTTTTATATACATGATTTAACTCGTCTTTTATACATTTCCAAGTTGCATATTATCCCAAAATCACATTTAAATTTCCAAAACATAAACATTTTGGTTCTGAAAAGGAAAATGCCAATTTTACTTCAACTGAATGGAGTATATAGCTACAATTGTTAGTCATCTATACCCCACCCCTCTAGATAGCTGATGATAATTCAGATCATGTTATATATGCAGAAATATTAATTTGACTTTTCTAAACAAAATGAGGATGGATCATTTACTTTTTTCATTCTTTAAGGTGTTGGACCAAGACTTTTTTTAAAATCAATAATTTTTTTTTTTTGCACTGGTCCCACCCTGGTGATAAATATTGCCTGGACCCTGAGTTCGAAGGTCAGGGGCATACTGATTTTGTCATGTCTGTTATTTTTCATAAATTTAATCTTTCCTACATTTTTATGAGAAGAACAATAAAGAAATTTGAAAAGATCTTTCTGAGATCTAATTTCCTTAGCAATCGCCCATTTGTTTCATGAAGTTTTATTTTGGTAGGGTCCAAATGTTAACGTTAACCTTTCTTATAACATCTGAAAAAAAGGTTTGAGACTTTATTTTGGATTTTTGGCTTTTTGCACATTATTTACCCAGAGCTAAATCAAAGAGGATTACAATTATGGAAACTATACATTCTCTATTTAATAGGTTTCTCTTTTTGACACCAGCTAAGAAAATTATCTTGATTTTTTAAATAATGACAACTGTGAAAACTTATTTATAATATGTGATAAAACGAACCTAAGAATGCACAAACTCTTGCTCTAATAGTCACAGAACATGTTTTCCTTTAATGGGGATAAAACTTTTGTATCAAAGATGAAAGATACATGTATAGTACAATAGTATAGTACCTTTTAATTTTTGTTACTTAAACTTTAAAACTTTTAGAAATGAACACTTCATATCAAAAGCCAACAATTACCCGGTACTGCTTTTTTACCTCTGCAGGCATGCTTATAAAGCTATCCTTAAATTAACGACCACGAGATTAAAAAGACATGTCTATGGTAATTTTAAAAAGCGATGTTGCCAGGAAAACAACTTACAATTATGAAATTAACATTGTCTAATTAAATCCAATATATTTGGTAAAATTTCATTTTCATTAATTGAAGTATTAAAAAATTTATGCATCTAAAGGTTAAAACGTACGAAAGCCGGATAGGCTCATTTTTGATAAGACAAAAAAAATTAGCTCGTTATAACGAGATAATTATCTCGTAATAACGAGCTAGTATCTCGTTAAAACTAGTTAGTATCTCGTTATAACGAGTTAGTTATCTCGTTGTAACAAGATAATTATCTCGTTATAACGAGTTAGTTTTCTCGTTATAACCAGTTAGTATCCCGTTATAACGAGTTGGTATCTCGTTATAACGAGTTAGTATCTTGTTATAACGGGTAAATTATCTCGTTATAACGAGCTAATTTTTTTTTGTCTTATCAAAAATTAGTTAGTTTTCTTGTTATAACGAGATGGTTATCTCGTTATAACGAGTAAGTTATCTCGTTATTAAGTGTAAGTTATCTCGTTATAACCAGTTAGTTATCTTGTTATAGCCAGTTGGTTATTTCGTTATAAAGAGTTAGTTATCTCGTTATAACGAGTTAGTTGTCTTGTTATATCGAATTAGTTATCTTGTTATAACGATATAATTATCTGGTTATAACGAGTAAGTTATCTCGTTATAACGAGTTAGTTATCTCGTTATAACTAGACAATTATCACTTTATAACGAGTTAGTTATCTCGTTATAACGAGTTAATATCTCGTTATAATGAGTTAATATCTCGTTATAACGAGTTAGTTATCTCGTTATAACGAGATAAAAATTGATTTAAAGTGTTTAAATATCTAAGTAAAGAATAGACCATTATTATAGGAAATATACAGAAGCGAGTCGATCAAATTTGTTTGAAGTGTGTGTGTGTTTTTATGGAACAACAACATACTAGTTTTTTTGTGTTATGCCTTTGATTATTATTGTTTATTGAAAAGACCGAAGAGAAATATACGGAAACATATGACCGCCTCATGTTGTTGTTTTATACCTTAAAATTGCAGAATTAGTGTCATCTTCAAATGGAATGTGCATAACGTGAAAATTTTGTCAAGGAGATCAAAAACAAAAAGATATACTCTGGCTGCTTTAACTGCCCTGTTCAAGCTTTGTTGACTTTGTTGAAATTATAATTTTTGCGTAACATTTGTCGCTATAAAAATGCAAAGAAATAGTCCCATTATTTTATATATTCCGGATTAAAAATGTCGATATACCATTTGTAAGCCTTTAACGTCCATATTTTGATAATTCCTTGCCTGTTAACAAGGAATACAGATCAAAATTCAATGTCTGACAAAAAAATAAATCACGTTGTTTTTATCATCAATTTCTCCTTCCCCTCAATAATAAATATGATGAATTTAATTTCAAGAACTAATACTGTACTTATCACTTAATAATTTATATATTTCTTTTGTTTATTAAAATTATTAAGAGCCATTCTCTGTAACGACTTGAACTTTTATATAGGAGCTGTGGCACGCGTAGTCTTAGAATTTCTCCAAACTCTCTATGATAAAAGTCTTTGATACTGTAAACTCAAATCAGGCAGAAATTGGTTGCTATGTACCATGGTTACCATGGTAACATGTCCTTAAGTTAAAAAAATGGCATTTTTCAACATGTTCAGAGTCCCACAGTTAACGTTTGCAGCAAACCAAACAAGTGGCAATGATTGTTTCTGAAAGTTGAAGGCCTGATGTATTAAATGCATGATAAACATGTTTGGTAAATCAACTATTACATTCGTTACTATGGAAACAAAGTATTCAAAAGTAATAATTTTGCTCATTTAATTTTATAAAATCATACACTTAAGAATAAAAAAAAATTATAGGTTGAAATGCAAGCAAATAATAGACAAGAGATCCTTGTAACATATACCAAGGATGAAATATGATATTTCTTACAGGTTGGCAATGGTTGCCATGGTTTTAATACCAAGAAGGGATTGTGAATTTACTCTCTTAGTGTTTAAATCTTATCCCATCTTTTTAAAAAGCATATTTTTATATAACTAATGATCAATTTTTAAAGACGTTCATGTGACCCTAATTTTCACATTTCAAAAAATTCAAATTCAATTCTTTAAATAGAGTGTTGCTATGGAAATAAACCAAAAAAATATGCATAAAAATCTGAAAAATATTATGTTTTCTTGGATACGTACCCTTGTATGTAGATTCCCAAAACTTTTATGATTGATAATTATGAACAACTAACCTGACTTTCAATTTTGACTGCCACCCAATCTCGAACTGGATGCAAAAAGCTGGCACATAGGGTTTAATATTGATATAAAATTAACAAAATCGAACATTTTCCGTTCTTGGTTACCATAGCAACAGTGTTGTATTTTTCAACAAACGTTATCAATATATGATATTCAACTTTAGTTCTACCAGTTAAGTACTATTCAAGGTGAGTCAAATAATATGTTTCTTGAATAAAATGTAAGTAAATTCCTAAGGCAGCAAAAAATATCACTTTAAACAACTGGTACATTGTTTCCATTGTTACACTGCAAAGTAACAATTAATCCCAATTCTCCTTATGTTGTCGGTGTTGCTAGGTCCTAAGGATGTATATGTGCCAGTCATAAATTTTATCGATTTTCCTGAAGATAGTAGCATTAACCCAATCTTAGCAACATATTTTGCATGGTTACACTGTGTTACCATGGCAACCATGAAAGTTATTTTTAGAATAATATTGCCAATACCTAATAACTTAAGGTCAAATATTTTTATTGTTTTTTCTTAGGTTGTTGATTGAGTTTGATCATTTAACACCTATCATTAGTGAATATTGAGCGTTTTTCTGCATTTTTCAGCATCTAAAATGTATTCCAAATGTACCCATGGTTACCACTTACTTAGAGATAAATTCTAAATAGTTTCTTTAGAGCATAAGTGGAAACAAGGTGTCAGGTTTTTGTGAGAATGGTTTGTCTGTTTTTCTTAGTCTTTATTAAGGCTTAATAAAGATTTAAAGTAGCTGAAAATCTCAATTTTTCCAACTTTTCTGGCTGTTACCATGGCAACCAAGACACACAGCAACAGAATTTTATTTGAAATATGTATATGGTGTCAAGTTGTAATAATGGGCAAAGTTTCATCAAAATCGGTGACCATGCGTGGCAAAGAAGTTTAAGTGGTTACAGAGAATCGCTATTAATATTTACCAATTTGGCATGAAATCTCATGTACAATATGTAATTTTTGCCTTATTATCAATGTGGTAGAATAAAAAACTTTGGGGGCTCTTTATTCTACGGAAGGCAAAATAAAAAGGTGAAGGTCAGCAGGCTGAATGTAGTGCATGTAGGAATTCACATGCCTCACTTTGATAGTAAAAACAGTTGACATGTTTGTGATCCTTTTTGGGTATAGAATGAAAGTTTAATATCTAAAGTTTACAATATGATACGCTTTATTTAAGGTGTATTTCAAGCATAAATTATGCCTAGAAATATGTATTGTATCGTGAGAAAGAATTCTTGATATTTTCACTCTTGCTTTGCACTCATGAAAATAAAAAAAAAAATTCTGTCCCACTCGTGAAATAAATTTCACATCAACTACAAAACATTGAATATCCTCTATTTATTAACCCCCCCCCCTCCCCCCCCCCAAAAAAAAATCACCAATCTCTTTTTGAAATAAAAATTATATGCTTGCTAGTATACATAATAAATATTGTGATGAGGAAAATAATTAACGGCAGTGTCTCATGAGGAAAATAATTAACGGCAGTGTCTCATGAGGAAAATAATTAACGGCAGTGTCTCAATGTTGTATTAATAATATACATGTAGTATTAGGCCTATTCGTTGATCAATCCTAAGTAATAATCGGAACTGGCTTAGTAAAATCTGTAAAATCCGCCAAACAGACGTGAATCTCATATAGGTTTACGTGAATCTCTACAGTTTGACCCCCCCCCCCTCCCGCAAAAAAATTTAAACAGTGAATCATGACAGAATATTAGATAAAATGTCAATATCAGCAGATCAGATCTAACGTCGTATTACGTAGAAAGGATGTTATATCATTTTTGCTTCATCATTCCTCATCATCGTGGACAATCTGCATAAGCTTGGTCACAAAGTTCAATTGGGAGAGGAGGGGGGGGGGGGGGTAAACCAAGCAAAATATTTGACAAGCAAAAAGAAATTTGATATTTCAACTACGAGTATTTGCCATTATTTTCGGGAGATATTTACTCAGGTAAAAAAAAAAATCTGGAGGAAGGGGCACAAAGATACTCTTCTCCGCCCCCTTTTCAAAAGTGGTGGTTGGGACATTAGCCCCCTATTAAAACGCCAATGATCTAACTGCTGATGTCTCACCATACCCCTTCTTCAAAACAATTCTGAATTTAAAAAATAACATATGTATCACACTGTTATCGTATATATTATTATATGTTGCACTTGTATTGTCTCTCATATCTAATTTTAGAGGTAGAGAAATTGATATATGAAAGTGTATACGTCGTCCAAAACATGTCGAAATAGTGTCATTCATCCGAAATAGCTGTCATGAATAAATTGACAAAGTTTGAAGCAAGTATATATTCGGTAATATTATTTTAAGAAAAATATCGCATCCTAATGCAACAATTTGAGTAGACGTTCACGAATTAATGTGTAAATGTGTTCGCCTTAGAGTTGCTATACTTATCAAAATATGATTATTGACAACGAGATAGTTCAAGATATAATCATAAGTAAACCCCAGAGCAAATTAAATTTTCAACCATTTATCAATTGTTCAAGTTAAATTTGATTGATAATTACTAGCTAATAATTCAATGGCATTAAAAACTACAGCCATTTTTACTATATTGCTATTAAATCTCGAAATAACGAGAAAACTATCTCGTTATAACGAGATAACTTACTCGTTATAACGAGATAATTATCTCATTATAACGAGATACCAACTCGTTATAACGAGATAACTAACTCGTTATAACGAGATAACTATCTCGTTATAACGAGTAATTTTTCTTTCTTATCAAAAATGAGTCTATCCGGCTTTCGTAAAAACGTTCTGAAGTAGGTTCAATTAAACCCTTTTAAAATATATACAAAAATATCAGTAATTAATTAATTGTTCTTTTTTTATTCGGAAGGGGGCGGCGGTAGGAGGATGCAGTCATGTGCTACTTTTAATATGCCCCCTGACCTTTTACATTGTAAAACCTCGGGTATCAATCGTGAATCCAAGCATTTTTTCCAATGGGGGAGGGGACACGCTCATCAAAAAATCTGATTCAAAACTCGGGGTGACTCCATGAGCACCCCTCCCCCTCCTGATCATCTGCACATGCTTATGATGGAATCTGGAAATAGGAATTTTAATGAAACACTTGTTTTCAAAAAAAAAAAAAAAAAGGAAAAAAGATAAATGCTTAGAATTGAACTACAGACATCTTTACTTAAGGCCAGACGACACGTTACTCAATTATATGTTTTGTATTGTATACCTTGGTATTATATCAAAAATTATTCATAATTGTCATTGTCTTGTGATTTCTTAATCGTTTTCAATATGTTTAAAAATAAGTACACCAGTAATTGTAACATTGGCAATTCAAAAGATTACCTATATGGATTATATAGGAAATATCACCCTCTGGTATCTTGCCAAATGCCTGATAGGGTACCTCAATTTTTGGTGAGGAAACTTGTTTTAGTAGCAATACTTAAATGGCAAATTCTTGGGAAAAATTATATATTTTTGAGAAACGCGTCGTCTGACCTTAAGATATTCCTATGACGTTTTTGGTTTACACACTAAGACGTATCTTAAGATATTCCTAAGATACATGTATGTCCTAAAAAATATCCTTAGACACGTCTTAAGACAATTCTAAGGATTATTTTTTTTTACATGACATGAGCAGTATGTGCACTGATGCGATGCGAAATTTCGTTCACAAGTGCGTGACTAAAAGAACAACAAACAAGTTGACAAAGAAAACGCAAGGCATGCCCATTGCTAAATTTGAATTATCTTTTCTCCTCTTCAGAAAGAAAGGTTGAAAATGTTGATAGTTCCGAAATTTGAGAATCGCCAAGTCAGTTTATAATGGTCGCCAATTTCGCGACTTGTAGAAAATTTTAGGCGTCAATCAAATATTTTAAGCCCCACGGCGACTAAATTAGTCGCCAATTAGAGCCCTGAGGACTAAGGTTTGTTTTTCTTGCTATTAAATGAATGAGTCAACCATTGTTTCGTACATGTTCTCAATAGTTAGATAGATGAATATGAGAGAGAGAGAGAAATTTTCACGGTATGGAAAAATCATAATTGCTCCCTTTTCCTTAAGACAAATGCGATACTCTGTCACATTTCGACCCCTACATCTACCGTATTCTGAATTCTATTGTCTCTATATTATTTCGAAGATTTTTTCTTTTGAAAGGGGAAAAAATCATGAAATTCAATTGATTTCTTTGAAATCAATTGAATTTCATGATTTTTCCCCTTTCAAAAAAAAATCTCTAAAAAAATATAGAGACAATAGAATTCAGAATATTATGGTAAAAAAAAAATACAATTTGAAAAAAGTTGATGACCCCCATACAATTCCCCAAACTGACGTTCTGCACGTCTAGTTGACTCGTGTCAGGTGCAGGACTAACCCTCAAATCACAAGCAACTATGGTGTCCATAAGATTCTTAAATTTCTGTAACACAAAAATGGCCCACACACAGTTTATCACATCCCACCCCGACCCTTATCAAATGAAAATGATCTGATTGACACAGCATTAGGTTTTAAGTAAACTCTGTGTCTAGTTAGATTCTTCTCTCTGATACAGCTATGGCTCACACCAGAATTCCAACATTTTTCTCCTTGTGACCTTGTCTAAATAATACCTGATAAAAGTCATAACACAAAATATTTTCTCTGGAGACTGTGTTCAAGTAATACCAGGTCAAGGTCATGACAAACCCATGGTCATGTCCATCTCTGTGTAAGATATAAGCAGAAGCCATGTAAATGCTTTTTTCAAAGTTAAGGCCATGACATGGCAATCCCTCCTCATAACATAAACAGACAGACAAGGCAATTCCTATATACCAGGGCCAAGCTTAAAAAATTCTTGGTTTGCAGTTGTCAACCTAAATTTTTAAAATGGGCGGTAATTTTTTTTATTTTTCTAAAAAAATGTAGTTTTCAAATATGTTTTAACTAACAAAAATAGGCTTACTTAACATAAGCTCCTCTTGTTATAAGTCGCTGATTGATAATACCAAAAATCGAAAATGAAACATGCAGTTTCACTATCCTGAAAGCTTGAAGCTTAAAAAAAATAATACAAAATAGCTGGAAAAAGTTTGGGTCAGGTGCATTTTCAGTGGGTCACTAGGCAGCTGAAAAAAATTATTTTAGGCCCAGGCTCTTCATTTGCAGGGGTAAGATAACACTGATAAGGTAACACTTTTATCAGTTAAAGATTATGTATTTATTTCTCAAAGTGAGGAAAACACACATAATAGTATTCACAATCAAGTACTTTACAACAGTGACCCACAAACACGAACAGACAAATATCTATATCATATATTTAAACTGATACTGATCCAAAAACCATAATCAGACACATTCTAATACAAACAAGAGGCCCAAGGGCCTTAACGGTCACCTGAGTACAATACAACAATTTAGAGGATCCATAGAGTATTAAAATGAAATGAAAGGTGAAGCTTTGTTGCCCAAAAGCATGAAAAATAGGGAGATCAGGATCAACAAAATAATTAGTCTACTATTCATTAACAGTTCATAAATTAGGTTCTAATCTGTTCCCCATTTATCACTATCACCATACAGTATATTAACAAACTATCAGTGCTTTTGTACTATTTTAATTCTTTGTTGACAGTTGCTATCTCTTACATTGGCCTCTCTTGGTCTTTGATGAACATTTAATAAGACAAGTTATTTTTGTCTCATTTTTATTTATCTATTACTTACAAGTCCACATGATCATTAAAACTATGAAAATACTTTTTGCATTATACAATAAAAATTCTTGCATTATTCTCTTATTCTATTAATTTTTCAAATACATTATTTACAGTGATTAATTATCAAAAGTAAACAGCAAAGGGGAATAACTCCTCTCAGTAGAATGCAAATTAATTGAGCCCTGGCTAGGACCAGAACACTTGACCAAATGGTCCAGATGTTCAAAAATCTGGTAAAAATATCCTTCCTTATTACAACTTTTACACTTTTTGCCTCTGATATGCCCAAGTGCAGAGAAGATTTTTAAAGAAATAATGCATTTTCACTACAGATTCACTATATTATCAATAGAGCCCCCCCCCCCCTTCACCACCGAGAAACACCAGAGCCACTCACCCTGGGACCAGAAGTTTCAAGTTTGCTCATCATAAGTAATCACTTTGTTTAACTGCTTAACATTAAGGAGCAGACAGGATTATTTAATAGAATTAACGCATTTTCACTACATTATCAACAGCCCCACCCTTATACCAGCACATCTGACCCAGGGGTCATGCAATTCACTACTCCGGAAGAAGCACACTTGCTCATCATAACTATATACTTAGCTTCTTTGCTTTTTAACAAGAAGCAGAAAAGAATATTTTCAAAGAAATTTTGATTTTTCACTATATAATCAATAGAGCCCCCCCCCCCTTTTGACCAGAACCCTTGACCCTGGGGCCATGAAATTCACAATTTTAGAAGAGGCATCCTTGCATATCATAACAATGTACTTAGTTTGTTTAAATAGTACCCAGGGGCAGAGAAGAGAATTTTCAAAGAAATAATTCACCTTCACTGTAGGAGCTATATAGCCCCACCCTAGCACCAGAACCCCTGTCCCTGGGGCCATGAATTTCACAATTTTGGAAGAGGTGTCCTTGCTTATCATAACAATGTACTTGGTTTGTTTAAATAATACCCAGAAGCAGAGAAGAAGATTTTTAAAGCATTAATGCATTTTCACTATATAATCAATAGAGCCCTGCCCTAACATCAGAACCCCTGACCCAGGGGCCATGAAATTCACAATTTTGGTAGAGTCGCTCTTGCTTATCATAACTATGTATCTAATTTGTTTAAATAATAACCAGGAGTAGAGAAAAAGATTTTCAAAGAAATAATGTACTTTCACTATATGATCTATATAGCCCCACCCTAGCACCAGAACCCCTGACCCAGGGACCATGAATTTCACAATTTTGGTAGAGTCACTCTTGCTTTTCATAACTATGCATTCAATTTGTTTCAATAATACCAAGGAGTAGAGAAGAAGATTTTTAAAGAAATAATGCACTTTCACTATATGATCTATATACCCCCCCCCCCCCCCCCCAGCACCAGAACCTCTGACCCTGGGGCCATGAATTTCACAATTTTGGTAGAGTCACCCTTGCTGATCATAACTCTGTATCTAATTTGTTTAAATAATACCCAGCAGTAGAGAAGAAGATTTTCAAAGAAATAATGCACTTTCACTATACGATCTATATAGCCCCACCCTAGCACCAGAACCCCTGACCCAGGGGCCATGAATTTCACAATTTTGGTACAGTCACCCTTGCTTATCATAACTATGTATTCAATTTGTTTCAATAATACCAAGGAGTAGAGAAGAAGATTTTTAAAGAAATAATGCACTTTCACTATATGATCTATATACCCCCCCCCCCCCCCTAGCACCAGAACCCCTGACCCCGGGGCCATGAATTTCACAATTTTGGTAGAGTCACCCTTGCTGATCATAACTCTGTATCTAATTTGTTTAAATAATACCCAGGAGTAGAGAAGAAGATTTTCAAAGAAATAATGCACTTTCATTATACGATCTATATAGCCCCACCCTAGCACCAGAACCCCTGACCCAGGGGCCATGAATTTCACAATTTTGGTAGAGTCACTCTTGCTTATCATAACTATGTATTCAATTTGTTTCAATAATACCAAGGAGTAGAGAAGAAGATTTTTTAAAGAAATAATGCACTTTCACTATATGATCTATATACCCCCCCCCCAGAACCCCTGACCCCGGGGCCATGAATTTCACAATTTTGGTAGAGTCACCCTTGCTGATCATAACTCTGTATCTAATTTGTTTAAATAATACCCAGCAGTAGAGAAGAAGATTTTCAAAGAAATAATGCACTTTCACTATACGATCTATATAGCCCCACCCTAGCACCAGAACCCCTGACCCAGGGGCCATGAATTTCACAATTTTGGTAGAGTCACCCTTGCTGATCATAACTCTGTATCTAATTTGTTTAAATAATACCCAGCAGTAGAGAAGAAGATTTTCAAAGAAATAATGCACTTTCACTATACGATCTATATAGCCCCACCCTAGCACCAGAACCCCTGACCCAGGGGCCATGAATTTCACAATTTTGGTAGAGTCACCCTTGCTTATCATAACTATGTATTCAATTTGTTTCAATAATACCCAGGAGTAGAGAAGAAGATTTTCAAAGAAATAATGCACTTTCACTATATGATCTATATAGCCCCGCCCTAGCACCAGAACCCCTGACCCTGGGGCCATGAATTTCACAATTTAGGTAGACGGCTCAATGCTTATTACAATCATTTCATCAGTTTGACTGCTTGATGTCCAGGAGTAAAGAAGAAGATTTTTAAAGATTGCATTAATTTTGATGGTTTTAGCCCCACCCCTCAGGCCCCAGGGGGGCAGGGACCATGAAATTCACAAATTTTGTTCCCCTTCACACATAGATGCCATATGCAAAAATTGGCTGAAATTGGTTCAGCGATTTCAGAGAAGAAGCTGAAAATGTTCAAATGTTAACACACGACGCACGACGGACGACGACGGACGAAAACAGATAGCAATAGGTCACCTGAGTGACTCAGGTGACCTAAAAATCTTAAAACAGTGAATCACATTCTATGAAAGTAATGATTACTCAGTGATCAAGAAACCATAACCACATGCATAATTGAACTGCCATAACCAAACTTCTACAATGTTTTGAACAAACATTCTATGACAGTGACCCACAATCCATGAACAGACACATACATGTATATATGACAGTGTTCAACAAAGCATGAACATTTTCATATATATGTATTCATGTACACAACTGTCTTAACTCAAAGACACAAAAAAAGTCATGAACAAACTACAGGAAAAATGATAGAACAAACAATATATGACAGTGACCCACAACCCATGAACAGACACAAACACTTATATATGACAGTGATCAACAAACCATGAACATTTTCATATATATGTATTCATGTACACAACTGTCTTAACTCAAAGACACAAAAAAAGTCATGAACAAACTACAGGCAAAATATGAGAACAAACAACCTACGACAATGACCTACAATCCATGATAGAACAAACAATCTATGACAGTGACCCACAATCCATGAACAGACTCATACATGTATATATATGACAGTGATCCACAAACTATGAACTTTTCATATATGTATGCATATACACAAATGTCTTTATTCGAGGACACAAAAAGTCATGAACAAACTACAGGAAAAATGATAGAACAAACAATATATGACAGTGACCCACAATCCATGAACAGACACAAACACTTATATATGACAGTGATCAACAAACCATAAACATTTTTATATATATGTATGCATATACACAAATGTCTTTACTCAAAGGCACAAAAAGTCATGAACAAACTACAGGCAAAATATTAGAATAAACAACCTATGAAAATGACCTACAATCCATGATAGAACAAACAATCTATGACAGTGACCCACAATCCATGAACAGACACATACATGTATATATATGACAGTGATCCACAAACTATGAACATTTTTATATATATGTATGCCTATACACAAATGTCTTAACTCAAAGACACAAAAAGTCATGAACAAACTACAGGAAAAATGATAGAACAAACAATATATGACAGTGACCCACAACCCATGAACAGACACAAACACTTACTTACATGACAGTGATCAACAAACCATGAACATTTTCATATATATGTATGCATATACACAAATGTCTATACACAAAGACATAAAAAAGTCATGAACAAACTACAGGAAAAATGTAAGAACAAACAATCTATGACAGTGACCCACAATCCACCATGAACAGACACATGCATGTAAATATGACAGTAATCCACAAACCACATATACATGTATGCATATACACAAATGATACAAAAATACATAAACAAACTACAGAAAAAAAATTGTAAAATGTTAGAACAATAAATAACCGTGACCCACAATCCAAGAAGTTGAACCGATATGACAATGACCCACAAACTATACACAAACTATGGGACAACCAATATACCAATATATAGAAATATTTACCTCCTGGAGAATATTGATATACAATTCAAGCTTTGATACTATAATTAACAAGCATTTTGACAATCTAAAAATAAATTATTAAATTTTAGAACTAAGATTTGATTTTATTAACTTTGTTAGTGTAAAAATCCTTCAAAAAATCACACAAAATACGAAATCTGATGTACAGGTTCTAGACAGACATTACTTGAAAAATTGATGTCACTTTATAATTCTTTTTTTCCTATAGAATAGATATATATTTTATCACCTCTGGCTTGTGAACATGACTGTTTAGTCTTTATTTATCATTTATTGCATAAATATTTACATTTCCAATGTCTTTGTCCGAGATAAAATTACAAATTGTAAAAATACTTTATTTCTACATAAATCTACTAGTTCATCGATAGGCGCGGTTAAAAAAAAATCACGTGCGGGGCGGGACAAATAGAGACAGAAGCGGGGCTATTAGCATGGGAATTTGCAGAATCAGGAGCATGTAAATATTAGGAATAACTGTCAGATTTTTTGGATTCATGACGATGATCAATCGATCGGCTTGCGTGATAATTTTATGCATAAACGCCTTTGGCGTTTATGCAAATTATCACGCAAGCCACTCGATTGATCACATCATGAATCCAAAAAATAAGACAGTTATTCCTTAAATGAGTTTTAATAAAACATAATTTCACCACGCGAATTTAATTTCTTGTTCGTCGCACATCTGGTGAAAAAAGTAAGAGCGGGCAAGAGATTAAATAATAATATTATTACTTTTTTGTACGCAAAATTTTTAGGCATAACATGAAAAAAATTGAGTGACAATTATATTTTTTCTACTTTTTTCTGATTTGTAGAGTAAACAGATTTAAATTATCAAAAATAGAGCGGAAATAAAACAGAAACTGGCACAGAATTTCCCAGGTGCAGGAGATTTAAATTAATATTATTTGTATAGCTTTGTTCAAATAAGAGCGTGTGGGTCCGACAAGCAAAACATTAAATTGGAATGGCCTTTGTATTTGATTTTATTTATGAAAATTGATAATGGCACATGTCACATATTCACATCAAAACTTATCACATTATCACTTTTGGAATTGCAAAGCAGTGTATCAACAGACTTTTCATATTTGAAACTAATTATTTTTTTTTCTGCATAATAAAGCATAATTCAAAATGTACCGGTAGTATTTTCAGATTAAGATGGACTTAACTGTAGAAAAAGACAGTTTTATATTCAGTCCACATATCAGCTTCAGAGCAAATAATTAACCACACACACATGAACACCATTAGGGTCTTGGCTTATCTGCGGAAAAAGTTTATATTCTGCAAAATGGTCTTCACTGGTTTGTGGAACATGTGCAAGTTTTCCATCAGGGTCTGCCTCAATAATCCACTCTAAGGAACATGCAAAGAAGAACTGACAATGTAATATAAGTTATGCTACAAGTCTTGTATTGAAATTTCCTCCTATATTTCAGAAGAGTTACACATACCTGTACTAAATTGCCTAAGCTGTTGAACATGTGAATTTACAAGGTCCTGACTAGTCTGTACAATCTGTGGAACATGTAGAAATGCTGCAACAGGGTTTGCCTCCAAAATGCTTCCTATAATATATGTGCAAAACAAAATTAATTGTGATTATATTTATGCCTGCAACTACATTCAGATACCTTTAATGTAAGCTATTTCGATGCATTTTGAATAGAAATTTAACATGCTATTAAATAAATGTTTTTAACATAAAATAAATTAATAAAAAGTATCAAATAAACTAATTGTTTTTTTATATAACACTAAACAGCAAGGGCAATGGTCACCCAGGTGTAAATTGTATAATCAACTGAGAAGTCCTATTAGGTAGACCCTAATTGTAAGGACCATTATGACAATCTATCAAAGGATCTTGGATCAGGCTAAACAAGAAATATACTAAACTTCAAAGTTCGCAGAAATGTTCTTTCTATAAATATCTACTTGATGGGTTTTACCTACCAACACAATCCAAATCAAACAGAGAAAATCAAAATTCCTTTTTTTTACCCAGTTTTTACAATCTGAAGTCATTTTGGTCTGAAAAACCTTATATGTGTCTCCACAAGTTCACTTTTTGGTGATTTTTTAAGTTTTTGAGGAACGTTCCTCTTTATACATTTCAAATTATTTGTTACAATAAGGCATTTGAGGAACGTTCCTCTCTCTTATAAACTCGTATTTTTAAATACCATACGAATCTTACCACATCTGGCAGAGAGAGGAACGTTCCTCTCTCTTATAAACTTGTATTTTTAAATACCTCATGAATCTAAACACATCCGGCATTTGAGGAACGTTCCTCTCTTAAGTTCACATATCTGTATACACCTCATGAATGATCAAACATAAGGCATTCGAGGAACGTTCCTCTCTGAAATTTACCTATATCTAAACATCTTATAGTCATTCACATGCGAGGAACGTTCCTCTCTCAGATTTCTATCTGTTGATACTTTATTCATAAAGTTTATTACAGCAGGCATTTGAGGAACGTTCCTCTCACAAATGGTTGCATTGCTGTTGAGTACTATATTTTGTGAAGCTTAAGACTTGCATTTGAGGAACGTTCCTCTCTCAAATTCACATATCTGTAGACAACTCATGCATGATCAAACATAAGGCATTTGAGGAACGTTCCTCTCTCAAATTTTCCTATATCTTTAAACATTTTACACTGCATGTTTACGTATGACACATTGGAGGAATGTTCCTCTCTATGCATGCATAAAGCATTGAAGGAACGTTCCTCTTTAGTACATGAAATGCAGTACATATTTGTAGAAACTTTTTTTTTGTTTTTTATCCGTAAACACTAAAAAATATATATATGAAAAGTCATTTTGACATTTTTAAAAAGTATATTTTAATAAAGCTATGTTAAAGCATAATATCAATCATGCACAGAGAAATATTTGACTTAAGTACAAGTATGTGCAATGTACAGTAT
Source organism: Saccostrea echinata (assembly GCF_033153115.1). Taxonomy (NCBI): domain Eukaryota; kingdom Metazoa; phylum Mollusca; class Bivalvia; order Ostreida; family Ostreidae; genus Saccostrea; species Saccostrea echinata. Next base: position 7,384,786 of record NW_026889765.1, on the reverse strand, counting down.
ATATGTACATGTATCAACATGAATTCAAGGGACTTGGATGACATATGATGCATTTGAGATTAGTTTTAGGAAAATTAATTGCAGAACAAATGAAAGGGCTTCCATATTTAATATATTATAACTCCAATATCCCCAAAATAATCTTCCTCTCTGAAGAATTGTTCTGTCATTGCACACATTTTCAAGAACATTTAAAATTCAACATGATGTTCAAACTTATTACAAGAATTCCAGGGGTTTTTTTGTACTTGATTTTATTGTATGTTTAAACTATTCAATGTTGTAACAAAAACTCTTGCCTAGTACATACTAGTATATTAGGAAGTTTAAAGTGCCATAGTTACAAAATACAATTAAGGAACTTCAGAATTTTCATTACTACAATGTACTTCTAGAAAGCATTTCAAACAATATGCTACCCTTTTCACTGAATGGCATTCACATTACTTTCTACAATGTCTACCTGGGTTAACACCCATGGTTTTTTGATTTTGATTTTCACCATGGTTCTTTCTCAGTTACATTTTCCTTTATACCGGTAATAGGGAGAAAACCTGTATCCAATTCCTTGGTCTCCAAAGGTTCATAACTGCTTTTTTCATCAACAAATTCTTTAGTTTCATCATCTGTTGGAAAAATGTCACATTCAGTATCACATTTTAAAATTAAATAAAGTAATAAATTAAGGGCCCTCCAGATTTTCAAAATTGTGATTTAAAGATAAAGTATCAGAGATAGAATATTAGAAAATATTTGTATAGTGGTAAGAAGATTCTGTATGATGTCTCATCTAAAATGAGATTTAAAAAAAACAGTGAAAAATGGAGAACTTGGATTAAAATTTTGAAATTTTATTTGCTATGAATTATGAAAATACATGTATAATCTTGAAAAACAAAAGGTAATGTTCTCAGAGAAGTGTTTATTTTGTGACGTCATAATAGAGGCCCATACTCCTCACATAAATTATCTTTATTCATCCTTTCTTTGAAATAGATATTGTATCTTAGACATCACATTAGAATCTCTCTCACAAGTTTTAATTTGTTATCTGTTATATATGATAATAATTATAAGGTCATAATTTGAAAAAGTTTCATTTATCCTTTTCCAAAGAAAAGTGCTGCTGTCAAATTTATTTCATGAGTTTTATATACGTATTCACCTTTAATCTACAAGTGCTTACTTTAATTCTGATTCTCATTTTTACTTTGCAGTGGTAACCTTTCAGATAAACCTCAAAAACTGAAATCTGTGTCTTTATAAAAATGAAGTATTGACTCTATAGTGATTTGTCTATTAACACCCTCCCCCCTCTCCAGATCATTCTTTATACAACTGACTTTGACATATTGCTGGTGACCTGTTCACAGATTACTTGATATCAATCACTGCCAATCATATATGCTAGGAAAACATTATGAGATTTGCCTTAAATCAGCTCTTGCAACTAATATCCCCTATCTATCCCTTGAGACTGCAGGGGGACAGGCTTCATGGACAGTGAAGACCAGTGCTGATGATATGATGATATCTGATTACTTGCTGAAAGTTTATATCAGTCAGGGTCTAATAATAGATACAGATCTGCAGTTAGAAGATCAAAGCAATTAATTAAGAGAAATTAACATTCTGTAATTGAACTGATTAGACAATTTCGATTCAAACTCCTTAAAAATTAGGATAATGTCAATATATTTAAAAAGACAAAAGGAATGTAGGTAATGTAGCTTACAAATGCAAGTCGTTAAGACAGAATTTAATTGTTTTTAACTAAGAGTTTTTTTTTTTGAAAATTATTTTCTCCACTTAAATTCTTAATCAGAAACTATATTTCCATACTGCTGTTTTAATTGTCCTTTGACATGAAGCAATCATAGTATACTATATTGTATCGCTAGTAAAACTTAATTTAAAAAATAACCTGCTAATAATATATTAAGGCCCATAGGTGGCAGTTATCCTAAAACACGAAATCAAATTGCCAACTGGTGACAGCACTGTAGCTATTCTTAGCTATGCTTAGCACTTTAAAAAATTGAAGTATTTCTAGATAGCAAATCAAACAGCATTCTATGGTCAATGTATAGAAGTATATATTCCCAGTCCTTTAGGTTAATAATGCTCTTATTGGTAAAACATTACACACTTCAGAGCAATCTTTAAAAATAAAATAGATATAAAATTCATAGATAGCATAAGAATACTTATCATTTGGCCTCAAAAAAGTGTTTTACATTTTACATTATCTTAAACTTGTAAGCGTGGTAGATGTAAATGTTAATGACTACAATGATCTCATTAGATAATAAGGTCTTGACCGCAATTCAAGTTGGCTGGATTAGGAGAGGGTATCAAGTTTTGACATTTATTGCTGAGTTTCAGAACAGGATAAATATGGAATAAATTGACGATGTTCACTGCCAGTTATTATAAGTCAGCAAGATGGGCAGTTCCAATACTGAGTGCAGAATTTTATGTTCAATGAATTGTTTCTAAGTCATGTCCTTTATGTAAACTGTTACATGGTAATACAAAATTAAACTTTGTAAGAAACTTTGGACATCATTTTTGTGTTGCCTGCAGAGCAGAGTGGTACTTAGGGATCACTTTACCCGATGTCTGTTTGTCTGTCTGTCCATCTGTCACACCTTGTATCTCGAGAACTGTAAAAGGTATGGATTTCATATTTTGCACATGTATAGCTTTGCACAATGGCTTTTGTATTTCACAATGATTACCGACCTCCTGACCCTTGAACTTGACCTTTGACCTATTTTTTAAAATAGTTCACAGTGCCGATATTCAACTTATTTTTGACATTTAAAAGCTGAGTCTAGGCTATTTAGCATAAGCACTGTTTGTAATAAAATATTTTGAAAAAAATACCAGCGTAACAGTCCACTTGACCTTGACCTTTGACTTTCTTTGCAAAATATACTGCAGACGGTTTAAATTAACTTATGTCTTTTGAATTTAGAGAGGCAGGGATTTGATAATTAGCATTTATACATGTTGACAATGTACTTTGACACTGTATGATATACATTAACCACAAAAACTAAAATTTTTAAAGTACTATGAAAATACATTAGGATCGGTATTCCAAAATGGATGATGTAGACTGACAATTGCGGAAATGACAGACTGAAGTCTCTTTTGAAGTACACGGTGTTGTTTGAAATAACTGATGATAAATAATTATTTCCAATAATTTAATTTTTTCTAATATTCATTTTAGCTTTGAGGGGTTGGAGATTTAAATTTCTATTTGATTGTTAGACTCCATGGCAATCCGGCTTACTATCCATGGATTTTTTTCTTTGCCGCTAAATGCATGAACTATAATCGCGGCTATAGTAGCAAATGAATAGCTGACCAGTCTTACATTTATTAACATCTTCAATGAAGCTAAAAGCAGGCAAAACATGCGTTCCTTAGAACACTCTAGTCTAAAAATAAAAAAAAAACAAAAAACAAAAAAAAAAACAAAAAAAAAAAAAAAACAAAAAAAACAAACCATAAACATATGTATATCAGTCATTTGTATATGACTAAATAATGATTATTTTAAAAAAAAAATAAGGGCCATTTAAGTAACTTTAAGTAACATATATACTAACTATCATCACTAAAATCATCACACAAAAAAAATAACTAGAGGAGAATGATATATGGTCTACATGTTTGTTTGTTTGTTTGTATGTTGTTTAACGTCCCTCTCAATAAGTTTCACTCATATAAGAATGCCTGTACTAAATATACATGCAAAGCAACATGAGAAATTAATATTTGTAAAACGTGAAAACAACATCGCCTGATCCAGAGAAAAAATCCATATTTCCTCTGGACACTTTAAAAAATATACATGTATTGATTTAGAAGATTCTATAAAATTAACATTTAAAGAATATTTTGTACTGAGTAGTACAATCATTCTCTTTTATATCGATCTAGCCCCCCCCCCCCCCTCACCTATTTCCCCTTTTCCAAATTGCTAGATCTGATTCTGTCTCTGTGATTTATTGGCAAGTTTGCAGAAACAAGCAAAATCAGAATTTCACAGATACACTGTATCTAGGATTGCAGAGTGGGTCATTTGGGATTGATAATCTAGTGATCAGCTACAGCAAGATTAACAGCCCATGTCATCTGTAAAATTACAGGTCAATTTCTATAGCCTCTGTCTTATCAGCTTTCATTATGGAGAAATAATATAGGAAGATTTTCTTTAACTCTTTTACATCATCAAGAAATCTCTTTATGGCTTGACAAGTGCTAAAGGAATAGATTAAAATTTTTAATCAATGGTCATAAGAACCTTTGTATGTATATCAAGCATGTGATGTAAGCATGCATGAGCCTCTTCAGTTTTTTTTTCTCCGTTTTTACATAATGAATAAATAAATACAAAATCGTGGTTAAGCATCGAATGATGTGAGTATCGATTAGTGAAACTGTTACTCAGAATTGAGTATTCAATTAAAAACAACATTATTATTATTTTTATCAGGTACTGGTAACACGTATTTAATTTTTTTTAAATTTTTCAATTGTGATTTTTTAGCATTTATGATGTCTCTCAAACATATAGTATACTTAGTTGAGAATTATGATGTTGTGTGAGTGATGAAAACAATTATTTTACACAATCTTGTGAATTAGTATCCCTTATGTATGCTACCTGCATGCAGCAGACTTTTTTAAAAGAGTACATTATTGAAGATTTAATTGGATTTGTCTTTTTTCCAAAACATTTCAAGTTGACAATTAGCAAAACTATCAAGAACAAGTTTCTATATGGCTGAGTATGATCTTTGACAAGGTCACTGTTGCTGGTAATTAAAGAACAACACTTGATTCCAATCTAAGTACTAATTCATACACAGATAACCTTAATTAACGAAATACAAAATAGCAGAGTTATATGTAATGATATCTTGGGAAAGTATAAACAATTGACCAGTGAACACTATGTGAAGCTGTGAAGCCGTTTAGTATCGGGAATGTATAAACAAACTACAGGGCTCTGTTTAGTTTAAACACATTACTTCTGTGACATTATTCCCTTGAGCCTGGGTGAATTGGCATGCTCTGCTCTCTAACGCCATTGAAATTAACAGTGCTGAGCACCTAGTGAAGCAGGGATGACATATGAATGGAACTGGGTGAATCAGAGCTTTAGGATTTTCTTTATCAAATCAATGGTTGATAAAAGAAAGCAAATACAGCTTTACATAAAAAATACTGGGTCTTTCCAAATAATTCAAAATGCAAGAAAAAAAACTTGAAAAATCTTTCGGAAATAATGTACCTCTTCAATACATGTACATGTCAAGTCATTCCATTTTACAAAAATATTATATGAAGAAAAAACTGTACTATGTACATGTATATTATAAATATTATTAAAATGTTATATAGGAGTTCAGTGTTTTTAATGGGAGATGGGCAAATTTTTTAAGGAGAAAAATATCAATAAGAATTATTATCAATTTTACTTTTGGGAAACAAATGAAAAAAGTGCAGGTGTTCCAACACAAAAAACTCCTACCAATTTACATGGGTTAGGTATTTTGACTGCATAACATTATCATGAACAACATGAACAAGGAATGTTATTTCCCAAAAACTTTTATTGTTTAGGCATCAGTTTTCTTATTAAAAATATTTGTGTGTGTGATGTCTTTTTTACGTGTATGTGTTTTTTAGGGCTGTATCAATATATTGAATAATCAATACGTATCAATATTAAGAATATATCCTATCGAAAAAAGAACTTCCAATACGTATCGGACAGGCAGATTTTCTTTTAATTCTATGAAAAAGTTGGGAATTTCAATCACCAAAGGTTATATTTTTCACTGTTTTGAATTAAAATTGATCAATAATGATATAATCATTAAGGAGATAGCACATCTTAGATAAATATATTACAAAATACATAGACAACTTTATTTAACATGTTTTTTTCACATTCATTAAAAGTTTGAATTTGAAGTGTAATTTGTTATGACAGTGAGACAAGAACTTCGAAATGGGATATAAAACAATTAGTTTTTTATAAAATTCATGCATTAAATGAATTATAAGACTTTTTTATAGACTTGTTAAAGAATCCAATATATCGGATATCGCATAATAAAATATCGCATCGTATCAATTTTTTTTTTTTGCTCAATACACAGCTCTAGTGTTTTTCTTAAATCATGGACATGGACCCTCCCTCCATCCCAACAAAATAAATAAATAAACTAAAAACAAGCAGTCTCATTGCTGCTACATGTATGCACAACATTTGAAAACATACATGTACACTGAATGTCATAGAATTTCTAATTTTCTCAATGATAATTATGACTACATACTTGATTTGTTCCCAGTTAGCACAACAACGTTATTATAACGTTATGAAAACGTTGTGAAAATGTTATGAAAACATTTTCGGAAACGTTGTTACAACGTTATTTTGTGTGGTTTTTTAAACGTTATCATAACATTTTTCAAAAACATTGTAATGCAATGTTTTAAAAACATTTTTAAAAACGTTTTGCAAACATTTAAAAGGAATGTTTTGCAAACATTTTGTAAAAACGTTTGGAAAACATTTAAAAAAAACATTTGATATTTAAGAACTTAACAAACAATTTTCTGCAAACAATTTTATTAAATGTTAAAAAGTCAATTTTTTTTTACTTCACAATGTTCTGTTCAATTTTAATATTTTTTTAAGAAGGAACCTTTCCTTAATAGAACACAAAAAAACTATTTTTTTAAACACCTACACTGTTAATAAAATAAAAAGTCTTTCTACATGTAACTAGTAAAAGTTTACTTAATCTGAAATATGAAAATAGTTGGTAACTTTATTCGGAGTCTGTAGGGAACTCCTCTACACGGGGACTTTTTGACTTCTTTCCTTTCCTCTGAAAAACAAATATTTGAACATGCATGTTAACTTTACAATTATGTTTTCTAATTTATATTGTTTATTTTTAGTTTAACATATCAATACATTGGGACATCGTAAAATTATATTAAGTATGATCTTTTTTCATTAATACATATTTGGTATACATGCAGTTACACTAAGAAACAAAGTATCAGATTGATCAGCAGACTTGATACATACTTTAGAATAATTACTGCCTCCTGGAAGGTAAGGCGCAAACCGTAAGACATCTAACACCTCTCTTTTGATCGTCTCAAATTGGATTGTCTTTTTTGATGCTTTGCGAGCAGCAGCTTTTAAAATGTAAAATGATATACATTGTAAGAAATGTAAATTAGTATATGTACTTAAAACAGTTTAATTTTACTATCACAACATTTATAGCTCAACATATTTATGAATTTCTTATTATTATTTTCTCTTTTTTTAACATTTTATTGATATTTGGTGTATGTATGATCCCAATCTTGTTGCATTGTTTTGTTTATGTGTTAAACTTACAAAGGATGATTTTGTACAGGGGTGTGCCGATGAAGGCAATTTTCCCTTTCTGTCCGGTCCCACTATACTGGCTCATGCAGTTGTTTGTCATCACAGACCGCATTATTGCCCTGCATATTTCCCCGGCATTATCTCCACCTTGCAATGAGGCCATTGCATTTATCTAAAACATTTGTAAATGCTATGAATATATATACGCATGGAGTACATGGATTTAAATGAAATATTACCTACACTTATCTTGATATAATACATGTAAATGATAATTTACTTAACAAATGCTTTAATCAACATGTTCTACAAAAACAAATGCAAAATGTACATTTTACTCCTTACCAGTTTCCTCTTAGAACTGTCATCTAATGTTTCCTGAAAGTCTTCTACCTCTCTGACAGAATTAAGCTTACTTCCTGATGGTAGCAAGCTTTCAATGGTGTCAAAATCAACATCCACAGAAGACACTAAATGACTTTTGATGGCAGATATGTCCTTCTGTAGAATATCTATCTTGGAAATAACTGAAATTTGGAATGAAATAAGCTGCTTAATTTTATCATCTAGAAAATAAAATGAAAAATGAAAAAAATTAAGATGTATGTTTAATTCAAGACGCTAAATCTTACAAAGAAAGAACTGTTTAATTTTTATAGATTGAAAATAAAGTCATTATACAATCAGGACTAAATTTACACACCTTGATGGATTAACTCAGAAATGTTTCCTCCCGATTTCTTTGTCGCAGATGTTCCAGTATCGCTACTTGCTGATAACAGAAATTCAGTTTTAAAATAAGTTGATTAAATTAAAGAAAAATAAATGAAACTTAAATTAATCAAATAATTCAAATTATGCAATATACCTTCAAATAATTTAATAGCATACCAAGTATTTGGTGAGAAAATGAAGAAGTACTTCTAGATGAAGATGACATAGCACCTCCAGCTGAAGATGCTGATGGAGTACTTGTAACTCTCAGTGGAGATTTCTCAGTGCTGAAGCTTGAAACCCCTGTTTTTGACCTTGGAGACCTACGAACTGCTGTACTTGTACTTAGCAACTGTCTCTTTACTGAAGTTGTGGCTAGGTCATGTTTCCTAGCTGGCAAAGATGGTGGTGGTGGTGATGGAGAGAGTGGTGAACTATCTTGTAATGATGTTATTGATGCTTTCTTCACAGGTGTTATATGTCTTTTATGATTCTCTCTCTGTGAAAATTTTGTCTTTGGGGGAGACGGCATTCTACCTTTGTTAACAAGACAAAAATATTCTTTAAGCAAACAATTATTGTGTATCATATGATAGTATTACATGTAGTATGTAATAAATACAATAGGTTGAGCTAAACCTGACACTGACTACAAGCCTGTAGGAATCGGGGTGAGATGGTAATGGGGGACTGTGCCTCTCCAATGATTTTAAAAATACATAAAATACAATAAAAAAAAACAAAGCGTTTATTTACAGTTGTGCCCCCCCCCCCCCGGTCCCTCATCTTCCTTAATAAAATCTGACTTTTTCTTGGTTTTGAGGGAATTTCTGTTGGAAAGTGTCCCTCAGACTGAAATTGCTTCTATGGTCCTTGATCAAATGTTAATAAATTACCTTCTGTGTCACTTTCAATATCTGTTCCACTTTCTGACTCGCTTATTAATCTTGATGGTTGCTTCCTCTTCCGCGAATCCTCCTCACTTTCCAGGTTTGATGTTTCCTCTGCTTTTTTCAGGTTCTTTCTGGCTGTTTCATAGTCCTCATAATCTGTTTATTGATTTCAAAATAATTTTATAAAAATATATTTATTATGTCATAAAAGACTGTCTCGTGCTTGTCATGTCTCAAAAATTATTGAATTTTACAATGCAACCAAAAACCCCACCTTGACCAATTTTCCTATATCTATATTTTTGCCAGTTGTCTTTGTCTGGCAGGGACATTTTATGTATTTTTCTCTTTGCATTAGAGGATGGCCAATAGCAGTATTGCTTCAAATAAAAGAAATAAGATAAAAATGGTAAAAGTGTTGAGTAAATAACAAAATCGGTTTGATATATGCAGATAATGTTCAGTTGTAAATGATTACCGAGTAATTATTTCCAGTTACTTATAATTCGAGACATATTCTGTTCATGGAAAATAAAGTAAATGTAACTCTTGATTTTTTAATCATGTTACAAAAACTAGGTAAATATTCATGCTTTCAAAGAGTTAATTGTTTATACTTACCCCTTCCAGCCATGACTTTGGGACACATTCTACGCTTTCATCATCCACAAAATGTACAACTGCATACATGATTCATTTAAGAGAGCCTAAAGTTTTAAAAAAATATTCTTAATAAATATTTCTGAAAGTGTTAGAGTAGATAATCATATGCAGTAATCATGGTAATCTTTGATTATTTTAGCAAAATGCAAGAATTATCAATTAATGTACTGTAAGTAATAGGTATGGCATATGTTAAATTGTTTATAGATGTTATATTACATTTGATTTTAGTAAAAGTTATTTTGAGTGAGTAACTGTTAAAGTTCATTCATGCAGATATAACATGGCAGCATTTATTTTTACTTATCCATATTTTAATTTAAATATTTTAAACTAAGCAGTAGTCCTAAAGTTTTAAGGTTTAATTTCAGTTTTACTTTTCTAAACACATACCATGTTTAAACTTGAAGCAAAGCTCTTGTTTCACTGGTGATAAATGTTACATTTGGAAGTTGTGTTGTAGTGGAATAAAAACAAATTTGTTGTCATGGTGAGAAGGTATTTTCAGACACCTTGTTGTTAGTTTATCAGCTTCAATTGTTTTTATAGTGTAACTTTGATGAGAGAATTGTGCGTGACCAATGATGTAAGAGTCACATGGATAAGTGAAGGAACATTCTGACGAATAGTATACTCTGCAGAGAAAAGCCTGTCTGTCCCTGTTGAGAGGCCGGATTACCTCACAGTATTTCTTCCTATCAGTTCTGTAAACATTGTTTGGTCTTTTATACATTATTTTTCTAACTTTCGCCTGTTCCGGGATGACATCGGTTTCCATAGACTCAAATATCCTTTTAACTAACTGAGCTGCTGGATTGTTCCCTCCTCGAACTTTACGCTTCAACTGCTGCATATAATTTTCGAAAGGCCATGCTGCACAATTTTCTAATGAGCCAAATGCATCAGCCTCTGTTTGTAAATGCAAGAGACTGTGTATATTATAGACATAAAACTCCTCTCCATACAACCTGCGACAATTCCGTACAAAGTAACACAGTAAGCGATGTGCATAATTTGAATAATGCAAAACAAGGTCTTCATTCAAAAGGATAGTTATTGCCACGCAAAGACACATAAAATGTTTGTACAAGTTTTGTGGCAACACGCCTTTTAAAGCAAATTGTCCTGTATATAGAAGGAACTGGCGAAACTCGGTAGCTTTCCATCTATCAACTTCCTCAAAACTTCTTGGCTTTCTTGCAAATTCTTTAGGCATATAATGGGCAAAAGACACAAGTTTAGTACTTATCTGAGAAATCTGACCAATGGACAGTCGATTATTCGCTCTCGGGCCCCGCATCCAAGTTAACAGAAGCTTTTTCATTACACCAAGGCACACCTGATGCATGTAATCCACAGGAAAGTCTTGTACCATATCTATTGGAAGGTCAAGAAATGGAGATCGAACATCTTGTTTATGATGCTCTTCTTGTGTTTGGTTCCGGAATGATGTATTTGTTCTGAAAACAAGATTATCTATGACTGGGTAGGTCATCCTTCCTATATATTGCCCACGTTGCTCGCATTTGTCACATCCATAATACCCAGAATATTGTTTGACACACTTGACAAATGATTTTGCTGGTGCATCACAAATTATGCACAGGACTTTGATTTCAAAATGTTCTTCATTGATGTTAATTCCATTGGTTATTAAATTATTTAGGTCAATAATTGTTTCATTCAAGAATTCTAGGTTCGATGGTTTTGAAGTGCCAACAGTCAATGTTATAGGGAACGCTTTTGGAGGTTTTAAATTGCAAATGAGTCCTAGTATTGGCCATACTGTTGTTTTGCTGCTTTTGAACAAAGGAAGTCCATCGATGTTCAGAGATAGTATTAATTTATTACTAAGCGCCTCAATGTCCGTTTGAGTGTATTTCTTTAATGTATTAAAAATCATTATTTCAATTCCAAAGTGAAAATAATCCATGTCTGAAACTCTTCTTAGATCAATGTGCCTTGGTGTATTAAGAAGCGTGCGCGAAGAAGCTGGAAGGTTTGGATTTACAGTTTTTCTTAATCTTTTCAGAAGATCATCAACTGTGCTTGCGTTAACTTCATTCACATTTACCCATTCTCTGAGTGTGTTTATCACTTCACTTCCCATATCAAAAAATAATACATAAAAGTATATTTTTAATATATTTTTAATACAATCATTTTCGTATTGTTTAAAATTAATACAGAAAAAATATATTATTTTTGTATCACCAACAAATAGGTAGATTATTTTTGTATTAAAATCTGACTTTTTTTACAGGGTATTATTTTTGTATTTTTTGAGACTTAGATTATTTTCAGTATATCATTTTTGTATTTTTGTGGACTTAGTTTTTTTCAAGTGTATTTTTTCTGTATTAAAATTGAACTTAGTAATTTTACAGAAAATTACATACAGTCAATCTGTATTATTTTTGTATTAAAATTGAACTTAGTAATTTTACAGAAAATTACATACAGTTAGTTTGTATTATTTTTGTATTAAATTTGGACTTAATAATTTTTCAAAAAATACTTTACAGTCAGTATGTATTTTTTTTATATTTATTTTGGACTTAGTGTTTTCTTTTACTGAAATTTGTATTTCTTTGAACTTAGGAAAATTTACAGAATGTCCTTGCAATAAGTCTGTTGGAATTAATATTTTTTCTCAGATTTTATTAATTAAGACCACTGCTATAAAGGTTGCTTTTATACTATTTACATTTAATTGCTATTTAGAACAGAAAACTTCAGTAGTTTAAATTTGTTAACTAAACAATTTCATTTTTAAAACATGTCTTTACTAGGTGTGAAATTGTCATTTGGAAAGAGATAGATACGTCTGAGGGGACACCTGTGCTGTACATGATACTTGTAAACACGCGGTAAATTTTGAAGTTTCAGAGCTTCAGACTTTCTTTTTGTGTTGAAAATTTTACAGCGTGTTTACAACCGAGTGTTTACAACTATCGCCAACAGCACAGGTGGCCACCTGCAGGCTAACAATAGACGAGTACATGTTATACTACTCAAAGAAATAACATGATTTACCCGTGAAAACACATCCCAACCAAAACAAAAACAAACAACATGGAGAGTTCCACTAATTACAGTACCTACGATGTTTTCTTGACTATACAACTCAATTTAGTATACATTATATTTAATTCATTACGTATTACAATTACATGGAATAGAACTATTTAATTATCCACTTTTAAAAAAAAAAGAAGAAATTATTACGAAAGAATTTCATAAAATAATATAGAAAATGTTGTGAAATTGGTGTAAAGGATAGTTGTTAAACATTATTTCAATCTCTGGTACCGTATGTATGAGTTAAGTTGTCCGTCAAAAAGGCTATATATTATGTATCTCCCGCTCGTTTTGATCATTATATTTGAACTTTATGGTCTACTTCACAGGTCAACTTGAATATAAAAATGGCTGCTCTCAGCGGAAATGATGACCGGAAATAACGATGTTTCGTAATCGGTAAATTCCGTAAGGAATAAAAAAATGATTCTGATGATTAAATTGAACATCGTTTTTTCTAACATAATTTTAGGTTTATTCAATTGATTCAAGATATTTAAAACCATGTAAATATGTTTTCTCTAACTGTTCCGATCTCAACATCGGTAATTTTCGTATATATGACACAATATGATTGGTCAGATTTTAAAACTCTTCCGTGCTGTTCTCTGATTGGTCAACAATATTTCACCCACGCCATTTTGAAAATTCTTCCCGGGACGTGTAGAGAAAGCTGGAGGTGATTTTGAATAAACTCTCATTTGCTCGCGAGTAAAATGGATCGAAAAACAGAAGTTCAGCATAATCATGGTACACAGGATCATATATATGGTATCAGGTTCGTTCGCCCTATCTACCTGTTCGCATGAGTCCGTTCGCGCAGGGTCCGTTCGCCATTATTCTTGTTCGCCCTATATCTCGTTCGCCCTATTATATATATAGTATATAGTAAATATCAACATTTATTATTAATTTTATTCAATATTTTACGACTTGGTGTTTTTTTTTTCAAATGTTGCTACATAATTTTTTTTTATTAACCGTAATCTTAATTAAATAATTCAAATTTGATATTTATGCTCTTTACATGCTTAATTGCTTTAATTATACTTAATAATGTCACTGTAATTTAGGGGATCATACAATCTGCGTTATGTTTTGAAAACAATTAAAGGACTGAGACGTTAATTTCTGTTGGTCGGCCGGGTCTTTGATAGGACAGGTATTTATTTTATAACTGTGACCACATGCATACTTCTGTTGTCTCCTGTGTGCAATTTATGTACCAATGTACATATAATTTATTTAAAAAATCCATTGCTTCATTATTCAACTTTCTGCAATATAAATAGGGCGAACGGACCCTGTGCGAACAAGTTTCAGGGCGATCGGACTCTGGGCGAACGGGAATGAGGGCGAACGGCGTCAAGGGCGAACAAGTTTTAGGGCGAACGAACATACAACCCATATATATGAACCAAGAAGAGCAAATACATAAGGAGACTGACGTTTTTTAGGCATCATATCCGGACTTTTCTGGTGTAAACAACGACAGTTGCGGTAAGATTATATATATTTTAGCACATTAAAGTTTCAGTTTTTTAAAAATAATAACTTAGTACAAAGATAGAGGAACAAAGACTGCCTTTTTTACCCATTTTGTAGTATTGTAGAAAGATAAAATAGTACGGTTATTGGCCATGTGGGGAACAAGGGTTTTTGTGATAAATTCTGATTGGGGAGGGAGGGGTGGAAGATGGGGGTAATTTTCAAGCCTTTGGCTTCCTAGTTCTAATTCATTCCAATTTTTTCAAGTTTACCAGAGACGAATTATTTATTTTCCCTTCAAAAACAATTCTGTAATTTGTATAAACTCAAATTTTTTCGGGGGGGGGGGTAGGTTGGGTTCGGGGGGGGGGGGGGCAGTTTATTTAAATAACATTGGGGCACACATTTTGTTTACTCTTTCAACATTTTCAAGGACAGATTGTTTATTACAAATATTTTTTTAAAAATATTTTATAAATCAGCCCCCCCTTTTCTTCTCCAGATTGTCAAATCAAATGGTTGTCCCCTAAGAAACCCCAGATTAAAGAAAAGTAATTTCAATGGTACAATTGTATGGAATTTGGTGAACTCCGCTGGATCTTTTGGAATTTCAATTTATAATTATTGTTAATTTCAGTCAGCCGAACATTGAAGAAAAGCTGACAAGTCATGGAGGAAGAAAATCCCTCTCAAGAAAGTATTGCAGGTGTGTGAGCTAAACAAAATCTATATAGAATTATTTTGAATGTTAAAATGTGTGTTTTGTTGAGATAATGGTTCATTAAATTTTATTATTATATCATTCTGTTCTATATTTCACAGTGATGAAGTCAGATGAGATGACAGGTTGTGTGATTTGAAGATGGACTTCTGCAACAAAGTAAACACTCCTCTACCTTTTCCATACAAAAGAAACAGCAAAGCAGAGAGATCGAAACATTTGGTAAAAGTACAAAGAAAACAGGATTAGTTAAATTTGTGAAAAATATCAAGACTATTGAAGAGCAGATTACATGTAAAAAGAAAGATCAAGACTACAGTTGGTAGCTGAATCAGTAGCCTAGCCACATTAATTACTTTTTAATTAGCTATTTGTACATTTAAGGTAATCTGAGTTACTAAAATTGTTATTTAACAAATTTTTCAAATAAATAAAAGATTTTTGAATAACAATCAATAGATGCTATTAAGAACCTTAATCTCCAACCCCTTTTCTTCAAATAACAATTTTTGCCCATGATCATTTTAGTAGTTTTTAAAACTCTGTTTTGTATTATTTTAAGCATTTAAATGTATTTTTTGTCTATCATTCTTGTACTTTTTTGATATTTTTGAAATACAATCCTTCATGCTGATAAAAATACAAAAACAATACATATTAATACAAAATTAATACATTCTATATTTTTTTCATACTTTTACGTGTACTGTATTATTTTCATATTTTATATCTTTTTTGTATTTTTAATTGTTCCAGATGAAAAAATACAAAAATAATATATGTGATACAAAATTAATATATTCTATATTTTTTTTTTATTTTAATTCTTAAAGGTGAAAAAATACAAAAATAATATATGCTAATACAAAATTAATACATTCTGTATTTTTTCTATACTTTTCTATGGACTGTATTATTTTTATACTTTGGAGAGGAAAATAGAGAAATAATACAAAAGTACAAAAACAATACATTTTTACAGGTCATGTGTATCATTTCTGTATTATTTCGAAAAAATAAAGTATATTAAAAATATATTTTTCTGTGATTGGCTTTTAAAAAGTCTATTATTTTTGACCTAAATTGGAACCAAGATTTAGAGGGTTCCAAATTTGGTCATTAAAAATATACTTTTTTTGTATTATTTTAGTATTTTTTTCTTGTATTATTTTTGTATTCATTTTCGATATGGGTTTGTCCATCACTGTTATCTGATTCCTCGTCAGTAGATGTAACACATGCGGCAAAATTTAGATCTAATCTGTTAACATGGTCAGTGCTGTTATCTTCAGATTGTGCATTACCACAATCGGTCTGAAAGTTTAGCAACTCAGGTACATTGTGTGCATCACGCACATCTTCAGAAGAGTTTCCATCTTGGTTAACATATGAGCTTTGAATTGAATCGGAATCTGTTTCTAATTCGGACCGTTCCTTCTGATTCTGTAATAGTATTTTTCGACGCTTTTCAGACATCCATTTCTTGTTGTATAGGCGTCTTTTATTTTGTTTTTTGTCAGGGTCCATGATCGGTATCTAAAGTAAAATTTTCTAATTCGTCAAATACTTCTGATCAATAGAATCCAGATTATCTTCAAATTTAGATATTAAAAAGCCAGATTTATAATTTTTTGTTATCCATATCTTTCTTTTTTATTAATTGTTGTTGTTGTTGTTTTTTTTTTTTTTTTTTTTTTTGTTTTTTTTTTTTTTTTTTTTTTTTTTTACGATTTTCAATTATAAATAGCTTACAGCTTTTGAAGTTTAATAGGTGCTGTAAAATTTTGGTATTATTTTGTAAAGCATGTTTAAAAACAAATTAGTGACAAAAACAGGAAAAAGAACATATCAATGTTTATCAGGTGTTTTTTTTTAAACTTAATCTTTCCTCAGACATATATACGTATTTGTGTAATTAGAAGGCACTGAGAAAGAATAGTGCACTGCATTAGTCAGCCTACCTTATTTAAATGAAGCATCTTTATTATTATTATTTTACGTACAACATATACATAGTATATACCGGGGTTGCGTCCCTGTCCTGCATTGGGAAAATTACTTAGCCTACACGACATCATTAAACCAGAGGCATAATTCGTTTTTAAACCCAAGTTATTTGTAACTGACGGTAATATTAAGCAAGCTTATGTAAGCAGAAAGTTTCTTCTACTTGTTAAACTAAGATATATCAATATGATGAAGGTTCCGATAACCTAACGCGGTGTTGTAAACAAGGAAAAGCTGTTAATTTGCATTCCTGCTGTGCATTTATTTTGAACTAGCCATTGCCTTAATTATGTCTCAGCCAAAGAATGCTTATTGCTTAGACAATATCAAACACTATTTCTTCCTGTTTTCTTATTGTATTTGATAGATTACTATGAATTAGAAACACTGTAATATGATCTAAAACAAAATGAAAAAAATCCAAAAGTGAATGCCTATGAATATTAGTACATAATAGGTACCCTTAATTTGTTTCGACATCTTTTACAACTTGGAGCATGCGCAATCTAATCTAAACTGACGGTCTAAGGCTGAATAAAAATATAAGATGAATAAAAGTTTCACACAGTATCGGTTTGTAAGTCAAATCAAATATAGTGCATAATCTAATTTATGTACATTTAGATAAACCAAATCAACACAATTCATATTTCAAACAATAGTTAAAACACAGTATTTAAGTATCAATGGACTGATTCTAGAACCTATGATTTTCTGTATGAAAATTCTTATAAGTGAATTGTTTATTGACATTATTAAACTATACATTCCCGGTAAAGTTATTATTACTGTATTTGACCATTGTTGTCTTGAATAGATAAAAACTGAGTATGTATAATCCTGTATTATATCTAACATGCTAGTTGCACATACAATACATAAGTACATGTACATGTATGTACATGTATATATATTGTCAATATATAAGTGTACATGTAAATGTACCAGAATTCATGATCTATAAGATTTTACCTGTTAAAGACATATATATATATATATATATATATATATATATATATATATATATATATATATATATATATATATATATATATATATATATATATATATATATATATATATTTAGATCGAGTATACGGAGCTAACTACAACCGCTATAAAGAATTAACATTTATAATCATGCTTATATTTGGTAAGAAATAAGAAATATTGATATATTAAGTACAAAACTATACTCACATTCAGTGAAGTATTTCAGCTACTGTTCTTTGTCTTGCAAGATTTCAAAATGTTTGACCCACAGAGAGATAAAGTCACGTGGAAACTGTATGCAGCTGGGATGGGCTGCCTCAGCCCTAGCCATGGAACCCCACTGTGTTTTTCCATTAACTCCCGATCAACACATTAGAGAGGAGACTTAATCCCCAGATTAACTGATTGCATCGATATCTTTTGTCCAACAAAATTGATGAATTACCATTTCATACTCTTTGTTTGTTGCATAAAATATTTTATTGAAATGTTAATTTTAAACTGAAATTTAATTTGATAGTAAGGTCACCTTTTAATAAGCAGCATTAAAGATATTTTTTCAGATTTTTTTTATCATAATTACATGTAAAATTATTCAATGTATCATGTAACTTTTTTTTAAAGTTTGATAAATATACCATATTAATAAAAAAAATTGATTAAAAAAAAATAGTTATTGAAACTGCAATTATTTCCATAACGTTTTAAAAATGTTTTTATAACATTTTAGACAATGTTAAATTAATGTTGTCTGGTAACATGTCATTTTTCAATTTGGAATTTATATTTTTTTTTTTAATTCTTAAAAAAGATTTTTAAAGTGTTACTTTGTTTGTGTAACTATTAGAAATATATATTCAAAAAATTAAATGTGTTTTTAAAAAACATTATGAAAACGTTTTAAAAATGTTATTACAAATGTTTAAATAGGAATTAAAAATAACGTTTTTCAAAATGTTTTTACAATGTTATTTAAATGATGGTAAAATGATTCTAAAACACTGTAAAAATGTTTTGTCAGAAACGTTTTCTGATAACGTTCTTGCAACTGGAATGAAATGTTATGAAAAACATTATATAAATGTTTTCTTAGAACGTTTTCTCAAAACGTCCTTACAACCTGATTATAATGTTATACTAACGTTTTTAAAATGTTTTCTTAAGAACGTTTTCTAATAACGTCCTTACAACCGGAATATAATGTTATGAAAACGTTTTGTGCTACCTGGGTTTAGGATCCTTCTCTCAGTAATGAACTGCTGCTGCAACAGGTGTCATGACCGGATAGATTACACTGAAACCAAAGGCACATTAGTTTATTTATCAAAACAATAAATTTCTCATTCATAAATTACTGTTATTTAGACGTGTCTAATCTAGCATTTCAATAGGCTATAATAACTTTGACAAAGTTATTGATTAAATCTTTTATTTCCATATTTTATGCAAACAATACATGGTATACATAAAGATTTATCATACATTTAAATAAATAGTTGCATATGTACCTTGATACATCCTTAATAGTGAGGGACTGCAACATCCTGTTTTTTATCCAGCAAAGTGATTTTTCTGTTACATGACTATACTCTAAGTTGACATCGAGAACATGGGTTTGCTATGTTTGAGAGATCCACATGCCCAAAGTCTGATAACACACCCACAATCATTTCAGTGTGGAGTGTCTTTATTGACATTTCTTCAAATAGTGGCACCGTGTTTCCATTCAGTAGGTCAATTGCACATGAAGAGCTTGCTTTAATTGACTAGCAGGAATAGTATTTCATCAGAAGACAATGTACTGTAGTTTGATTAAATGGGGAATTAAGAAATGGAGAAATTGACAATGATATACATGTACCTGTGTATTATACTGTGATACGGTAAAGTAATTATTTTTGTTCAAGCACTTGATGTATGCGATGAAGATTTGTATGAACAAACCGGGCCGGGATACATATCAGTAGAGATGCATCTCTGTAATGTTATTTGATTTTCCATTAAATGAGTGGATGTTCAACCAAATAGAATAGGTTGGTCATTTACATTTGAATCTCGGATGAAATAAACTAGAGAAGCTAAGGGTAAGGATACTAATAGCTTCAATTTTTATCATTTCATATAGGTATTAAATACAATTTTAAATATTTAAGAAAATTGTCATTGTTACATTTCTTTAATTTCTACGTGTATGTTTTATACGGCAGCTTTATATCAAATCGGTGGTAAATTTATATGTGTTCAGGAGAATACAGTATAACTTTTTGATTGATTGATTGTTGTAGTTCTGTATGTCTCTTGGAGGAAAATGTCACTTGTATGAGAGGTCACCTGATGCTGGTGAAGGCTTCAAATTTAGACCTTTACTTATTCGCAAGATACTCAGGGCAATTGAGCAGTGAAGGTTCTTTGGCGTGCAAACACCTCAGACATGGTGCGCCCGGTTCGAGGTCTCATTTGAAAGACCTGCAACTTAAACTTCCAAGTACCAAACATTTTGTGAAGGAACAGTTTCTACCTATTATATTCCTTTTATCATTTTTGCAACCAGGGCACGAACCCGAGATCACAGAGAGACTTATCGGGCTACATGACAGTACTTTACACACACTGTATTCTCTCCCAGTTCCCTTTACCATATGAAATTAAGGCTTATAAATCATGACCGCATTTTGCTTTACTTAAGTTGCATGTTTGCATCTTTAAAATAATAATTAAATGATATTTATATTTACAAGCAATATGTGCAAATCCAGGATTTTTTTTTTTAAAAGGGGGGGGGGGGGTTGTTCCACATCTTTACACAAGAATGTACATGTAGGCCTAAACATAGCTCTTTTTCAGTGTTCCCTTTCCTAAAAGAAAATATCTATTAATTCATAAGTTAACGGGAATCTTTAGTGATAGATGGAAACGAATCATATGATTGACACATCACTCAAATAATGGTATACATTTAAAATATTTCTTTATACTTGATCCAGAAGAATTACCACATGAATGGTGAACCATGAAAGAAACATGTCATGCTGTACAGGAAATGCAAATTGATTATGAATCTTTGCACTCTGTTGCTTAAAAATTATTATGGTTAAAATGCATAAAAACCACCACATTTACAAAAAGGGTTACAAATTTGACCAACATCTTTTTCTCAGTTTCCTACAAACTATAATTTTTTTTTTTAATAATTTGAAGAAGACAATGTCTTTCTTGTCCAGAGAAGTTTCATCCTTAATGTGTGATCTTGTGATCTTAAAATCAACAGGAGTCATCTACTCCTTAGGGGATACCAGCGTACTTTCCTCAAATCCTCTGTTTTCATGATAAAGAGTTAAAATTTAAAATGGGAAGAGGAACGTTTCTCAGATATGTTATGTGTTCAGGCTTATGAAGACAGTGTCTACAGATAGGAGAGGAACGTTCCTCTAAGGAAGCCAGTGTGACCAAATAGGAGAGGAACGTTCCTCTTATGAAGCCAGTGTGACCAAATAGGAGAGGAACGTTCCTCTTATGAAGCCAGTGTGACCAAATAGGAGAGGAACGTTCCTCGTATGAAGCCAGTGTCAACAGATAGGAGAGGAACGTTCCTCTTGTGAAGCCAGTGTCAACAAATAGGAAAGGAACGTCCCTCTATGAAACCAGTGCCAACAAATAGGAGAGGAACGTTCCTCTTATGAAGCCTGTGCCAACAGTTAGGAGAGGAACGTTCCTCTTACGAAGCCAGTGCTAACAAATAAGAGAGGAACGTTCCTCTTATGAAGCCAGTGCCAACATTTAGGAGAGGAACGTTCCTCAGATTCATTGGGTTCAGATTCATGTATATATTGTTAATATTTTAAAATGGGAAGAGGAACGTTCCTCAAATGTTCAGTGTATTTAGATTGATGTTTGTTGTATCATTGATTAGAATTGGTAGAGGAACGTTCCTCAAATATAATCTGTATTAGGGTTCATGGATATAGTATGTATTATCAATTGAAATTGATAGAGGAACGTTCCTCGTATAGCATTGTATATACAAACACACATATTTATTATAAGCAATCTGAAATAAAAGAGGAACGTTCCTCAAATACAGTTTTTGTGCATAGAACTAAGGAGACAACGAGGAAGATTCTGATGAAGAGGAACGTTCCTCTCTTAAATTGCACTTAAAGTGGCGAATTTCTCAAAAAGCTGCCTTGTAGAGGCTCACTTATTGACTTTTAGACCATTTTCGACTTCAGATTTGAAAAATCGGGTTTAAAAAAGGAATTTTGATTTTCTCTTTTTGATTTGGATTGTGTTCTACCGTATTATTTAAGAAGTTCAATTCTGACTAAGTTTCAAAAATGTATATCAAAGTTAAGATTATCTTCACACCTTTTAGCTATTGAAACTGGATATAATAAAGCAAACAGATCCCACTGGAAATGTTTTTTTGTGTCATACTTGTGTCGAGGATGAATATCACTTTCTACTAGTATGTCCTGTTTATCGAGATTATCAATGCAAATTATTTCTTTTTAAAAAAACATCCATACGTATAAATTACTGCAATTGTTCAATACTAAGAACTTTAAGGATATGTGTAACCTAGGTAAATATATTTATTATAGCATGAGGCAAAGAGGTGATCCTGTACATATAATCAAATATCAGCTGTCTCATTTAAAGTCATCATTTCGTAAGTTCTATGGTCGATACAATGACCTTGTCAGCAAATACAATTTATCATTAAGTCAAATGCTGACTGACGTTTTTCATACTAATTGTTAGACCATTATTTACACACTGAATTGTCGACGGATTTTTCCGTTATTTCCCAATCATGACAAGGAGCACACGGCGGGTGTGACCGGTCGGCAGGGGATGCTCACTCCTCCATGGCACCTGATCCCACCTCTGATGTTTGGAGGTCCGTGTTTGCTCTGCTCCTATTTTTTATTGTATAATGGACTTTTGAGCTTGAATACTGTTCGTTATCTCCATATATTTCATATCAAGGTGATCTTGTAATCCAATAATAATAATCACTCTAACCTTGTCTTAGAGGTATTATTTTCAATAATTTACTTTATTTAGGCCAAAAAAAATAATAGTCTTGTTTATTTTTAAATTTTGGAAGAAAAAAATCTCGAATTTCCGGAATTTCATCGTTCTTTCACCATAATCGTTTTCTGTGTTAACACAAAACAAGCATTTCATGAAATTCTTTTTTTTTTTTTTTTTTTTATTATCCATTGTATAACATACAAAATCAAGTTAAATTAGCAGCAAAATTACAATGGATATTTAGCACTCACACACCCATTCATACATCCATTTGCCTTTTAAATTAATATGGAGGTTGCTTCATAGTAATCAGCTTATCAACAATTGTTTCTATCATAAACTAAATATCAAAAACTTGTCAAATTATCTTACATTTGTTCAAAAATATTTTTCCACAAAATCCATTGTTCTTCAAAATAAAACAGTTTTGAGTTACTAATAGACATACATCTTTCAATATTGTGTTTCATTTTCAAATAATTCAGTAAACCAGTAAATGAAGGTATTTTTGGTTGTAGTAAACATGAAAAAATATATTGTTTTGTATATAGTATCATAAAGTTTTCAATTCTGTTGTCCTTAGTAAGTGGTAATTCACCTAGGATAATATTTTTGACATTGAATCCAACTCTTTTTGAAATTGTTCTGTATATATGTAAACTCAAGTTCCTCCATAAAGATACAATATGATCACAACTGACAAATACATGCAGTAAAGTTTCAGTTTCCTGAGCACAGAACTTACAAATGTCAGTAGATTTTATATTAATTTTCTTAAGATAAGAATCTACAGGGAGGATCCTATGTAGAATTCTATATTGTAGCCACTGTACAGAAGAATCAGAGGTTAGTCTTAAAACAAACCTTAAAAACATCTTTAATACAAATATCTGCCACTCCATAGGGAGATAAGTCTTGATTCCACTTTGGAATTGCTGTAGGAATTATATCATTTTTGTTTATATAATTGTAAATTTTCTTTGTACATTTTTCATAGTGAAAAATATTTTCAAAATAAAAAGGTAAATTAGGTTGAAAATGTTTTTTCAAACTCAGTCTATCTATTGACATATTCTTTAAAAATTTAGAAATGGCAGAAACTGTGCTATTATACTGCATTAAGCTTACATTGGAAATACTGAATTTTTCTTGGAAGGCAGATTTTGATAAAAATTTACAATCTTCTGACAAAAAATCTCCAATATTTTTAACTCCACTTTTATACCAATTTTCTATAAAAATACTCTTATTATCTACCTTAATATTTGAATTATACCATATAGGAATATTACAAGCCTTGTATTCAATATGAACATCCTGATCTACATTCTTCAGAACATGTAACCATGAAGTAAAAACATCAAACCAGAAAATATTGTTTCGAGGTATTAGACTATTTAAAATAAAAGCATCACCGAAATCCATAAATTTGTTTACAGCATCATTACCATTAATTCCAAAAAATATGTCTAGCCATGGCTTATTACTTTCTGTTACCAATCTTTTGACCCATGTACATTTCAATGATTTTATGAAGTAATCAACATTTAACATCTTTAATCCTCCAGATAAATAATCTTGAGTGACTATATCTCTTTTAACTCTATCAATTTTCGATTTCCATATGAATTCAAAAAGGTCTTTGCACAATAAAGATATTTTATCATAGCTAGGGGTAGGAAGGGAAATAAATAAAAATGAGTAAGTTTTGGCAAAATGAGCGTTTTTACAACGGTGACGCGACCAATAGGTGTAAGTATTCGTCTTTGCCATTGTTGTATCATTGATTTAATTTTTGGTAAAATAAGTTTATAATTTATGTCAATAATATTTTCTAGCTCTACAGAAAAAGTTATACCAAGCAAATTAAAAGTTGTGGATCCCCAATCTAGTTTCCATCTTGAATGATGATAAACTTGACATGAAAATTTTTTCGAGCCAATCCAAATAATTTTTGTCTTTGAACTGTTTATCTTTAAACCGGATATTTGTGAAAATAAATCCAATGTATCAAGAGCAGCAAACAAAGATTTTGGTGAACCATCAAGGGCAAGCGAGGTATCATCTGCATATTGAGAGATTTTGTGTTCTTTTTCATTTACTATTACACCTTTTATATCTCTGTTTTGTTTTATGAGAATAGCCAAAATTTCAGCACAAAGGAGAAACAAATAGGGAGCAACAGGATCTCCTTGCCTACAACCTCTTTGAATAGAAAATTGTTCTGATAAAAATCCACATTGTAAAACTGAAACTTTAAAATTTGTATTTAGGATCTTAATCCAGTCGATAATGTTCTTTCCAAAACCAAAATACTTTAAAACTTTATACAGAAAGGGCCATGAAATTGAGTCAAATGCTTTCTCAAAATCAATTAGCATCAACAGACCAGGAATATTATTTAACTCTGTGTAAGACATTAAGTCATAAATAGATCTGGTATTTTCCCCTATATATCTACCTTTAATGAAACCTGTTTGTGTATCAGAAATAAGAAATTCTAGAGTAGACTTTATTCTACAACTTAAACATCCAGATATAAGTTTATACAAGACATTTAATAAAGTAATTGGACGCCAATTTTTTAAAAACTGTCTTGGTTTATCACCTTTGGGTATACAGGAGATAATCCCAAGTCTTTGAGAAATTGGAAGTTCTTTCTTTGAAAAAATACAATTAATTGCATTTAAAATATAACATTTCAAATCTATCCAAAAGAATTTGAAAAACTCAGCAGTAAAACCATCACTTCCTGGTGACTTATTATTTTTGAATTCATATTCTTAAGTACATCTAAAACTTCACTTTCTTCTATATCATTCTCAAGACTATTAGAAGTCATCTCGTCAAGTTTTTTAACTTCAGCTGGATCAATAATATCAGTTAAATCCATATCAATACATTCTGACTCTTTATTTGAATACAGATCTTCATAGAAAGATTTAACTTGGTTTAAAATTTCAAATTGATCATAAACAGTATGTTGTTCATCTATCTCAACCCTTTTAATAATTTTATTAATATAGTTTCTTGATTCTAAATTGCAAAAATATTTTGTTGGTTTTTCACCCTCTTCTACCCACCGAGCACATGATCTGATTAAATGGCCTTGCATTTTAACTTTTCTTAAATTTTCAAGGGTAGCTTTTTTATCTTCCAAAATATCTGTATTATTATAATTATCATTATTTGTTTCCAATCTTTCTATTTCTCCTAATAGGGATTTTTCTAACCCCTCTCTCTCATTTTTCTTAAATGAAGAATAAGAAATAGTTATTCCCCGTATTTCCATAAGAAGAATTTCAAGGAATAAACGGTCATCCATACTTTCAACAAGAATAGCATTTCTTTCAATGTCATTTATGTTTTGTAAATATTGACCCCTAACCCTTTCTATAGTTTGCTTCACTTTTTCAACATATACCTTGTCATTCAGTAAACTATTATTAAACTTCCATAGACCACGACCTTTAATGAAGGGATTGAATTTTAATTCTAAAACAACAATAGAATGATCAGACCTGTACCCTGGTTTAACAGTGAATTCTTCAACAACATTAGATAGACCTTCAGATATTAAAATATAATCTAAACGGCCTTGTTTGACAGGGTTTTTTTTCCTCCATGTGAACACTTTCTTTTCTGGATTTAAAATCCTGTAATAATCAATCATTTGTAAATCTTCCATAACTTCTATCAATTTTTCGCGAGCCATTGGATTATTAACATTTGCATAATTATATGTATCTACTTCTGGATTAAGAGCAAGATTTAAATCACCGCATAGTACAAAATATTCGTTGTCAAATTCTAGAAAAATATCTCGAATCTTTTCATAAAATTCCGGACAGTCAGTATTTGGTCCATATACATTTACCAGGGTTAACCTATTGTCTTCAATGGTAATATCAAGAGCAATTAAATTTCCTTCCTTATCTCTCTTATCTCTGTGGATTTTAAATTCAAAATTGTTGTTAAAAAGAATACTTACTCCTCGTGAATTAGATTTATATGAACTAAAATAGCACTTATAACCCCACTGAGCTTCTACAAATGGTTCAGTTTCATAGGTAAAATGTGTATCTTGCAGACATAAAATAGAGTAACACTTTTTTCTATAATAGTTAAGGACATCCTGTCGTTTCTGAGTAGTCGCTAGACCTTGGCAGTTCACCGTTACAATTTTTATATTATCACTCATCAACGAAAACTGATCTGTAAAACTTAGGCAGCCTCCAAATGAAATATTCAACTACATGACTATTGTATTCTCTCATAAACATGCACACATTCACTCACAAATGTAAACAAAAAAGAAAAAAGACTGTATAAACAAAACAAAAAGAAAAGAAAGAAAAAAGTATGTACCTGTACGAAACAAAGTTGCAAATGCATAGTTGAAAGAGTTGTAAAGATCGATAATCAGAGTATTTATTTTTATTTGTTTACCTTTAAAAGTTCAGTGCCAGTTTAATACCGGAAACACTTCTATGGTCGGTAATTGAAGAATCGGGAATGAACATAAACCTATTTTTCCCGAAATTTACACTATAAATAAGAAACGGATTCAGAGCAGAATTGCTCAATCCGGGAAAAAGAAAATGCAAAAACTAGTTCTACAACAAACTGTTTTAAAAAAAAATTGTATTGCGGACACCTGAACACACTTTTAGTCTACAAAAGTTCTTTGAGGGTGTCAAATAATGCTTTTTCCATTATATTGAAGCGTTTCAGACCAAGATGCTTTCCCATCATGCGCGATATCACAACGGACACATTTGTCAAGTTTTGATCTTGCAGAATTTTAAGCATTTTCCTTCCAGCTCCAAATTCGCCGTCATCACAGTATCGGTCATGTATAGTCCCAGAATTGTCTTTAAAATGGTATACCAGTATATTGTGATTGGCATGCCCATAAACTGGATCCATGGAAATTTTCCTATAGAAGTTCTGAACTTTTGCATATGTCTCTACCTCAACTGCAGCTGCGCTAATTTGATTTCCTGATTCTGAGAGAGTGTTGGCGCGTTTAACTTCGATTTCCTCTAGCTTCTGCTGTTCATTCTGGTCAATTTGTAAAATTTCTTCTGCTTTTGGTGTATTTACTTTATCTCGGTAAACAGACCCATTGGGAAAAACAAGCTTGTCTCCAACAACTCTCGTTTTGATATTTTCACTCCAATATTTACTATTTAGTTCCACAATTCTTGTTTTAAATGTGGACTTTCATAGAATACCACTTGAGTTTAGTCAAAAGACATGAAATTTGATTTTAAAAGACAATATTGACCTGTGACATGTTTAATTTTATCTTTTATTAGTTCATATCCAAAAAATGTTGTCGAAAAAAAAAATAAAATGAAAATATACAATAAAATAATTTTCCTACCTACCTACCCTATTTTTTTTTCAGGCTGGTAGCAGGAAACAAGACTATTTTTTTTTGTCTTATCTAAAATATGGATCACAAAAAGATGTTGTTTTTTCCCCATCAATTTAATTAATTCATCATTTTCACCAATTGCTATTTTCCTATTCTTGGAAAAAAAGTTCACAAATTAATATATTTCAATGTACGTTATGTAAACTTCAGAAACTTGCATCTGCTGAACATCAATTTTAGTGCCCTTGTAATCGTAGATTCGGGGGTATATAGTTTTTGCCCTGTGCATCCATCTGTCTGTTTGTCCGCAAAAAAAATCATTAATCATCAAGTCGTAATGTTATGACAGCATGCTTTAATAGTGACTACTTATACAGTTTGATGGAACCACGGACCTATACTATACGTCCCTGACAGAATGGCATCCAAACGTCATAAACTTATTAGAACCTGACCTTGTTATTGAAACATTTGGTCAATTGCTTGCATATTACAACTAATTAAGTGTTTTGGCAGCATTAATAATGACTGTTTAATGGGTTAGGTACGTACTATGTAATAATAAGTAAACATGACAAACAGCTGGCAAAGTCCTGTCTCAATAAGTGTCAAACTTGGTATTTTCTTTTGAATAAATTTTAATTCTAGGATCAGTCTTCTTGTGTTCCTCTTTGTACTGTACAACCATAAGGGTGGTTGTATTAATAAAAATATTTCCTTAAACCTAGCAAATTGTTTATAGTCACAGTAATACCTTACATCTTTGATTTAGTAAAGACATAAAACATACAGGGTGCTAGTTCCATGTTTTCCTAGTGTTATTCACAAAATATTTTCATTATGGCAAGTGAAATATTCTGAAATGGTGGCCAAAATTTTTTTTTAGGTCCTCATTTAGTGACCTGAAAGTAAGTGTGACTTGGAACACTGTTGGGTAAAACATTTTTCATCTCTTGACCTCTCAAGAACATTGAAAAAAAAAAATGCACTACAAAGAGGATGCAGCGTATCAAATTTGAAAATCCATTATTCTAAATATTTACCTGATGAGTGATGAACTCCAAGGAAGATTGTCCATTGGGCATGGGATCACCATAGTCATATCTGATCTCCTTCCCTCTATCAATATCCCTTCTTGCAAAGAAAAAGCCTGGAGTAGTTGTTAAACACTTTTAACTTCTCATAACATGCATAAGATGGGGTTGTCTATAGCTGCATCATTAACCTACTTTCCAAGCCTTTGGAAGCTGTCAGATGCATCAATGCTTGTAAAATGATAATGAAAACCATAAATAAAAAGTTTAAAGTTACATATAAACATAATAACATATATGATGAAATATTAGGACTGCAGGAACAATACAGGTTTTATGCAACAATCACAATATAGAAGTCACAATATATGAATCACAATGTATTTTTCCAAAAATAATTTTTGTTTCATACAATTTGCAAGAGTAATAAAAATCCCTGCCACTGTATGATATTGTTCAATTATCGTACACATTTTAGAGTGCAAGAAAATTATGTTATTCTTTACTCTAAAAAATTGTCATCCTAGTGAGACATGACACTCTGCAATTTGTTGTAAAGATATAAAAATCCAAATAAAAAATATAACGCAGCAAGGTTAAGGATGCCCACAGGAAATAATACCCCTAAAAAAATTCCGAGAAAATAAATATAGTGTTGATTTTTTTTTACAGCATGAGTTTTGATTAATGGGAATTCTACTATTTGCATATGTAGGAGGGTTGTCCCAGAAATACGTGAACATTTTCAATATCTTTTGTTTCACTAATACTGTAAAGTTAAAAATAGGCATGATAGATCATGATCAACATTTTTGTGAATTTTTTCTGGAAATGTGCTTCTGATAAAATTAGTTTATTTAAGCATAAATTCGGCACAGTATTTAATTTTATTTTATTTACCAAGTAATGCATATCAAATATGGCGTGTGTTGCTAAAAGATTGTGGAATTAATTCTTTCAATAGACAATTTCTCAATTCCGATAATAAACCTAACAGTTCACATTGTTTAACGATGGCCTTGGCTTAGGCTTATGACGTTAAGCTCAGGACTTTCAGTTTGTCTTCATTTCTTTTGGTCTACAAAATGTCTCTTCCAGCACTAATATCTCTTTCATCGTATGGGCAAGAGTCCTATCCCGTTTTAAAGACAGTGCTGCTTAATAATTTGTGCTCCAAATTATCACTAAACGTCACCATTTTTAACAATATCTAATTAAAAGTGTTCTGGCATATAAGGTCATATATTTGTCATTAATGATATCAAATTAATGAATTTTCATACACAAGTATATCAGCTAGATCAGAGAGTATTTATGGAGGTAAAGTTTGTGACATTATATTTCCGTATAGCCTGGTAATAAAGAAAAATTCATTGACAATGCTACTTTTAAAAGTCAATAAACTGCAGTGTGCAGACCACCGATATTTAACACCCTTTAAATGCCGTTTTTACATATTAATGACATCACAAGCCTAAAATATTTTGTCATAATACTGAAAATATCATTTTCCAACAACTTGCAAAAAATTATTAGTTCTGGTCAAATAGTTTCTGAAATATACAAAAAGTTTGTGTTTTCTGGGACAACCCTCATATATATGAGATCTTTGCCGAGTTCGGCCAAAGCAACTTTACTTACATCAGCTGTTCGTCAAGTGACATGTTTAAAATTACAAAAAATATGTATGGCTACAAAGATCATAAAGTACAACGATATACGGATATCTTTTCACTATGAAATTAATTTTGTTTTCTTTAAGACAAATTCCTTAACCTGAAAAGTGCTGGGAGCAACTTCCCCATGCCTGAGAATTATGTAAAATTTTTGATAAACTTCCTACATTGACATAATATGCATTGAAATAATGGTAAAATACGGAAAAAAGCAACAGCGCACAACCAGCTCCTGGCACTTTTCAAAGTAGTAGGGATGTTACTACCTTTGTATAATAAAGTGCCCCAGCATGATACGCCCGTCAAATATTGTTCAATTATCACGAACAATTTAGAGTGCAAGTCAACCTTGATACAAGGATTTCCAAGATTTTTCCATTTCTTACAATTTTTGTTTATACATTTCCTGTGGTGTAGGCATTATAACAAATATTACATTATAGATCCTCAACTGGTAGTGTTAGAGCTTGACAAATGCCCATCTGCACCCCCCCCCCCCCCCCCACACACACACACACACAGTGACACACACACACACCTTTCATATTTGAGACATGATGCTCTGAAATTTACTAGTTGATATTTTCAAAAAATTAAATAAAAATATCATATTAAACAAAATCAATTTAGTCTTAACAACTTAATCATGTTAATCTATACCAATTTAATTTTAAAATAAAAGACTGGCCATCAAATGACATATGCTATAAACTGACCAGCAGTTCTTCTGTCTAATTCCCAAAGGATACAGATAAGAACTGCTTGATCAGAGATGCTCTAACAGAAATGATTGAGAACAGCTAGCCTTCCTACACTGAACTCATTAATTAATCTTTTAATAACTGGATGCATGTCCACTCATTACTCCCAAGGGATGAATGGATCTGTGCTATCTGCTTTGTAGTGCAATTAAAATGAATATTTATGTCATTCTGAAATTAAATTTGAAACAAAGATTTTTTTTTTCAATTTGTTACAAAGATTTATAAAAAGAAAAAAAAATTGTAATCTTGATGCAACATTTTTAATAAGGTTTCTGCTTGACTCTTAGATTTGTAGGGACTATCTATTAGTTTATTATACAATATCAAATTAGTTTATTATACAATTATTGTATCAAATTAGTTTTAATTACTTTTCACCAAATTCATTTTAAAAGTTAGGCTAGCCCACAAAAAACTATTTAATCCACTGATTCCTCTGCCCAATTCCCAAGAGATATAGATAACACCTGCTTGATCAGAGATGCTCTACCAGTTAGCTCCTCACACTAAACTAATTTCTCGCTAATTTGACCAGTGCTTGATAATTACACCCATGGGAGAGGTGGAATTTCTCTTGTAACATTATATTTGTTATAGATTGCTGTAAAGTATATAATGAAAAAAATAAGTATTTCTTGATTTTAACATCTTTTTAATAAGGATACTGCAACACTTCTACATTTTTTGGGATTGTGTAATTTAATAGTAAAAAGACAGTTTTTTTTTTTTTTTAAATTTCACTTAAATTAAAGGTCACAGTGACCTTGAAATAGGTCGCGACACACCTTCTACCTAAGATGCATAAACTGGCCAAGTTTGATGATTATAAATCTAATAGTTTTCTAGTTATGAGCCGGACAGGATTTTTCCATATTTGGCCATAGCATCTTAATTAAAGGTCAGAACGACCTACTTTTAGTGCGTGACACACCTTCTACCAAAGAAGTATCAGCTGACAAAGTTTGATAATCCTAGGCCTAATAGTATTAAAGTTATGAGCCGGACACAAGAAAAGCTAACAGACAGACAGACAGACGGACATGAACGCCATAACATAATACGTTCCGTCTAAAGACGGGCGTATAAAAATTCATAAATTATAGTGAAGCAGATATCGTTGAACTTTTGAGATTTTCGAGGGGCTGTGCCTGTTATTCTAGATTGTTAATGTATAAATGTGCCTTACTGTGGCTTTATATGAGGTCTACACATTTTCAATTTAAGGCCTAAAAAAAAAAATAAGTTTGTTTCCTGTAACCCGACCGACCCATTCAAATTATCCCCCGGCGGATTTTTTTTTTCTGCCAAATCTGCATTTGCTCTTTGGTTCGATCGATCAGCTGATTCCATTTATTCAAAAAATATTAATTGTAGCTTTATTTGAGATATAAAATATGTCATCCTAGTCAACATTTACCTTGAATATAAAGAGTAATCATTATTGTAACAACAATTTCCACCCACAACTTTTAGAATTTCGTTCTCTGCCGCTAAGCAGCCATTTTGGGTGTCCACTTTAAATATAACACCTGGTTAATTCAGTCTGGGGATGTTTGACCCTTTTATCCATAAGCAAAAAAAAAAAAAAAAAAAAAAAAAATCCCGACCTACCGACCCTTGATTTTTTGGGAATGTTACAGGAAGCAAACAATTTTTTTTAGGCCTAATTAGACTATAAAATATTGATTAATACATTCAAAAATATGACTTAGTTCTGGTCAGATCACACTTATTTTAATTTGATATTTACAAGCTACAATAATAGCTTGATCTACGCCTCAAGTACAGAGAAACTGTCTGTCAAACTAGGGTGTGACGTCATCTTAGTCAGTGCAGGAAGGTCAAGATGGCTTAAAATTCTACATTCAAATAGTGTTATTATGACATGATAAGTTACACATCAATTTATGTTTACAATATTTATCATGTTATGAGAAAAGACTGTATTTGAGTGTGTATGAAAAAGAAAACATTAGTATTTAGGATTTATTTGTTCAGTTTCATTGTGACGTCATAATCGATTTCCAGAAGCTCTGCATATAGGCTGATGTAAGTATGGGAGTCCTAAACCTAGCTGCGTATACAATATATATATATATTTTTATATAATTAGTTTTGATTACTTGTTAAATATACAATATCAAATTAGTTTTAATTATATTATATACTAAAAGATTGGTTTTATTTACTTTACAACAAATTTATCTTGAAAGTTAGACTAGACAAGAAAGTCGACTTTTGCACTCGGCGAGCAGAGTTTTGACACTGTTTACGGAAATAAAAGAAAATTAATAAATAAGACAAACATATCATAGATAGTTGTGTAGATAAATTATCGTAGAGGACAATGGTAATAAACAGTTTGCCAGTGCATTTCCTCTG
Organism: Saccostrea echinata; assembly: GCF_033153115.1. NCBI lineage: Eukaryota > Metazoa > Mollusca > Bivalvia > Ostreida > Ostreidae > Saccostrea > Saccostrea echinata. The sequence goes on along the minus strand of NW_026889765.1, from coordinate 7,350,506 downwards.
AAAGTGTAAATAAGTTCAATTTTGGGGAAGGGGGGGGGGGGGGGTACTCAATGTAATATGGAGTTGGATACCTTGTGTTATCATCATACTATGGGTTGAAAAATTTATTACCAAAACAAGTGCCTGTAATACCAGCTGTTAAAAATCAGTATGGGCCACTACCATTTTAGAACTAGTAGCCTCTTCAGCGACCAGTTTTAAAGGCTGATATTTTTAACCGAACAGTTTTCTCTGGTGAGGGGAGGGACTAAGATTTTCCCAGAGGCTGATCGTGTATGGTGTTAACAGCGATTCTCTGTAACCACTTAAACTTCTTTGCCACGCATGGTCACCGATTTTGATGAAACTTTGCCCATTATTACAACTTGACACCAGAAACTTATATCAAATAAAATTTCGTTGCTATGTGTCTTGGTTGCCATGGTAACAGCCAGAAAAGTTGAAAAAATTGAGATTTTCAGCTACTTTAAATCTTTATTAAGCCTTAATAAAGACTAAGAAAAACAAACACACTATTCTCCCAAAAACATGACACCTTGTTGCCACTTATGCTATAAAGAAACTATTTAGAATTTATTTCTAAGTAAGTGGTAACCATGGGTACATTTGGAATATATTTTAGATGCTGAAAAATGCTGAAAAACGATCAATATTCACAAATGATAGATGTTACATGATCAAACTCAATCAACAACCTAAGAAAAAAAATGAAAAATATTTGACCTTATGCTATTAGGTATTGGCAATATTATTCTAAAAATAACTTTCATGGTTGCCATGGTAACACAGTGTCACCAAGCAAAATCTGTTGCTATGATTGGGTTAATGCTACTATCTTGAGGAAAAACAATAAAATTCATGACTGGCACATATACATCCTTAGGACCTTGCAACACCGACAACATAAGAAAAATTGAGATTAATTGTTACTTTGCAGTGTAACCATGGAAACAACGTACTAGTTGTTTAAAGTGATATTTTTTTGCTGCCTTAGGAATTTACTTACCTTTTAATCAAGAAACATATTATTTGAATCACCTTGAATAGTACTTATCTCAGAGAACTAAAGTTGAATATCATATATTGGTAAAGGCTGTTGAAAAATACAACACTGTTGCTATGGTTACCAAGAAGAGAAAATGTTCGATTTTGTTAATTTTATGTCAATATTAGACCCTATGTGCCAGCTTTTTGCATCCAGTTAGAGATTGGGTGGTAGTCAAAATTGAAAGTCAGGTTAGTTGTTCACATATATAAACCATAAAAGTTTTGGGAATCTACATACAAGGGTACGTATCCAAGGAAACAGAGTATTTTTCAGATTTTTATGCATGTTTTTTCGCCTTATTTCCATAGCAATGCACTATTTAAAAAATTGAAATTGAATTTTTTGAAATGTGAAAATTAGGGTCACACCAAGGCCTTTAAAAATTGATCATCAGTTATATAGAAATATGCTTTTTAAAAAGAAAGGATATTAAGATTAAAACACTAAGAGAGTAAATTTAAAATCCCTTCATGGTATCAAAACCATGGCAACCATTGCCAACCTATAAGAAATATCATGTTTTGTCCTTGGTATATGTTACAAGGATCTCTTGTCTATTATTTGCTTGCATTTCATCCTATAATTGTTTTTATTCTTAAGTGTATGACTTTATAAAATTAAATGAACAAAATTATTACTTTTGAATACTTTGTTTCCATAGTAACGTATGTTACAGTTGATTTACCAAACATGTTTATCATGCATTTAAGACATCGGGCCTTCAACTTTCAGAAACAGTCATTGCCACTTGTTTGCTTTGCTGCAAACGTTAAATGTGGGACTCTGAACATGTTGAAAAATGCCATTTTTCAAACTTTACGACATGTTGCTATGGTAACCATGACACGTAGCAACCAATTTTTGCCTGATTTGAATTTACGGTATCAAAGACTTTTATCATAGAGAGTTTGGAGAAATTCTGAGACTATGCGTGCCACAGCTCCTATATAAAAGTTCAAGTCATTACAGAGAATGGCTCTTAATACCTATACACACACAGTATACACAGGAAGTCCTTGTTACCTGTGGGAACTTTTATACATATATTTCTAAAAGATGATAAATTTTTTAATTGTAAGCTAGCTTATTGTGAGAAAATATAGCATTATAACTGACAAACTGTCAACTTTAATGCATTTAATTATCAAACAAACAGCATATAGACCTCTTTAAATACAGCGATCTTTACAGCAATGTGTTGACGTGATCCTTGTCATGTTAAATATGGGAAATTCCGAAAATATCAATGTACCTGTATTTAATTTCAATTATTTATAAGTGTAAAAAAAGTTGTTATACAGTGCCTGGGAAGGTAAAACAACAGATGCGGGCAAATGGCCCTGTTATTCATAGCCACTAACCAGGGTCATTTTGAAATTTAAGGGGTCTAGAGGATATATATTCAGGTCATTCTAAAATATGTCATAGTTTTGTGCTAATAATAATGCATATACATGTATCTTTGACACCTAAATTTAAGTTGCTAAAGAATGCCATAGGAATTGACAAATCATTCGACATTGACTAGCAAAAGTGATTTTTCTGTTTCTAAGAAATTCATAAATCATTCGTCATCTACCACAGCAAGTATTTAGGAAAATTACATTTAAACCAAACACACACTTTTTTTAAATTGTCGATTTAGAGATCAAGGGACAGGCAAAGATAAAAAACTTCGATGATGTGGTTTTTCATTGTAAGGTAAATTTTTTTTCGTAAATCTGTGGTAAGCCATCCAAAATGACTTAACATTTCTTTGCCAATGGATGTAAAATATGTTGAATGTCGGTTCCAATTTTTTAATATGATACATTACAGATTCCATCTACCTTCGACGATGAATACTGTACCGATAGAGCAGACTGATATGAACTTTACAAAGTAGAAAACAATGTGTGTTGTGCTGCATGGCATCAGTGCATCAATGCATTGGGCCATTTTTCGGCAGTATGCACATATAGCACATGATATGGCCCCTTCCCAGGTCCTGGTCATAAAAATTTTTATGATCACGATCAAAATGTTTAGAAAACCCTGTTTGTATGAAAAGTTGTGCAACACTTCTCTTAACAATTGAGCAAATGGCAAAAGATGCAATGTGGAAAAGCCACAAATATCTAGAAATAACCGTAGTGGGAATTGAATCATGCCAATCTCAAACAAATGCAAAAAAATGTTTTATAACTGAGGTTTTTCCTAATGCTTCTGTAGTAGGCCCTATATTATGTTCTCCCTCCTTTCTTTCATCAGAGGTAAGGCATAATAAAAAAATATGTTTGTTTACAGTTACCCGACTGACCCTATATCTAATACGCAACCCAAATTTTTTTTCGTCGTAAAAATCCAGAAGTCACTCATTCGTTGGTTTAACTTTTACATGCATCTTAATCAGTCAAGCGTTTGAAATCGAAAGTACTAGAAATAGTTAGTGCAACATGGAATTAAAAAAGAAATACAAGACAGTTTTTTTCATTGTGTGGTAGCTGTAAGGCAGTTGGCAAGAAAGATATTGCCATATGGCAAGCCCAAACAAAAGTAAAGCACCACACAATGATAAAACTGTCTTGTTTTTCAACCAATTCATTTGAATTTGTGTATAAAAAAATTCAATAAAATAAAAATAATCCTACCTATCGGCCCTATTTTATTTCGGCATGTAACAGTAAACAAACATATTTTTTTGTTTGGCCTAAACATGTACGGAAACTATAAACATAAAACTAACACCCCAAGTATGCCATCTGCATTCAGAATCGGTGCATGTGCTTTTTTGAGGTTGACAAGCTGGTAATTATGCTTCACAGCTGCTTCAGGCTGAAGCATCCGTCATTTGTAAGGTAGGTCGCGGGTTTGCTTTTGTCATCAATTTCGGTACACAATTTAGACAATTCGAGTGGTTGTTTTGTGCACATTTGATTATGACGTGAGTTACATCACAAAGGCGATGTTGCACTGCTTCCTGCTTATTTCTCTGAAAATTACTTTAATTAGCAATAGAATCTAGTCCATACGAGGCGTCTGTACATTGTGCGAAAGTATTAACGCCTGTCCGATGGTCCGAATCTATCTCAAATTGAATTGGTCTACCCCGATCCGAATTGAAACAGACCGAATTCTCTATCCCAATTTTGGCCATGGGTAAAATGAGATTGAACAAGAATGACCATTTCGTATTTTTAACACATAATTATAAACAAAATAATTGTGAAAAAATAATTTAATACTTTTATATTTTACATGGTAAAAGAACTGTTGTTAAATCTCTTTACTTATTAATTTATAACATTGTGCATCTTTCGATGAATTAGTGGTGTACAATTTTTACCCAATGCTTGCTGTTTATGTATATCAGGCATGCTACAAATCCTGACTGCAGGAAGCACTGCATTAAAACACAAATTGAATCAACAAAAAGACAACCAAAAAAATTGAAAATAAAATAATGAATCCGAGAAAAGGGAAAGCTATAAAGATGAAATTAGAGTTTGTGTCTTTCACAAAAAAGAAAAATAGTTTACGGTTATTAGTCAAGCATTTAGTCTACTTCCTTTTCCAAAATGGCGACCATCGAAGAAGGAATGTAAACATGTGCTGAAGAAAGATGGCAATAACTATCAAAGAATATACTCTATACGTCAATTTATTTGATAAAAAATTTCATATTAAATTCATAAGTAAGTGAAATAATTTATTTTTAGTAAAGTCATTAAGTAAACATGTCAAAAGAAAACAAAAGTGCAAGCTTGAAATTTGCTAGCTAAATTTAGCTACGATGTATTATCAATACATGTAGCTCTATACATCTATCTTTGGACTCGGTATGGAGCAATCGGCTATTCTAATTTTCGGCTATTCGGATAAAACTATGCTGACAACTTGACTATTCGATAAAACGGGAACCACTGTAATACCACCCCTGTGTTCACCGAGTATGATCTTGCTGTACTAACAGATCATGTATAACGTCACCGACTTGTTGGACACGCAGTTTAGGGAAACAGAGGAGTGGATCAATCTTTTTCATAATTTGTTAATGTTTACAAGAACGTAAAAACTTTTTAATTTTTTTATTTAAGATGGTAATTAAAGTTAAAAATTGTCAAAAAATTATACAAGAATTAATGCTTTACACATATTGCACTTATATAAACGGAGACTATGATGTAGTTAAACAGAGTCATGTGACCATGTGTCCTTCATCCCCTTAAAATGAATTCATACAAACACCCAGCATATCGGACCTTTATGGCACTCTAAACAGATATTAATATACTGTACATGTATTACGAAATACAAGTATCAAGACTTCAAGTACAATTTTTTCTATAACAAAATTAAGCTATCTGTGTTTAAGCTGAATGCAAGTATTTTACATTTTTTAATGATGAAAAATTAATAAAGAAAAAAAAAACAATAAAGAACAAATGTTTGAGAGTTCTGACTATATACTGAATTGCGATTGACTTAAAAAGAACATTACCGATAACCCCCACCCCCCTTCAATGGTGGACTTCTTTTTTTTCCTTTACCGTGTTATACTTGAATTCTTAATAATGAACTTGAACATCCTAACATTACTTGTATTATATTATCTATCGCAGTGTTACTGCTAGTGGTGTTCCAATCATCGATTATAATCGAAAATCAGTCGATTGTTGGCATAATCCAAGCGCTCGATTACAAAATTTCTATTCCGATTAATCGGGTTATTTATTTTATTTTACAAGCGTAATAGTTTTCAAGCCAAATATTCCAGCCGCGACTTTTCTATTAACTTATTTGTGTATCGTAATGGCGTAGACGAACAGACATTGTATTCATACCCGGGTAACAACGCTAATTCCCGGGTATGGACATACTTTAGATTCTACAAAATGAATGAAGAACCAGCTGGACTAGATCGAACGTTCTATCATTAAAATATTGTCCTAAGGACTAGGGCTTGTCCCGAAACACAGTTAGATTATTCTAACTACAGCTGGACCACCACAGAAAGTAGTTATTCATCCATTCTTACCATTTGATAAACTAAATTGACAGACTTTGTAAATGTCCGATTATAATTGATAATTAGTTAGTTACAGTAGCCTGATCATCGATTATGAAATTCTTACCGATTCCCATCACTAGTTACTGCATATTAATTCTAATGCACGAAGAATGTTTATATCAATATACCGCTCATTCTGACTTTGTGGGCAGAATTATGAATTTCATAATACTAGAGAAGATAAGCTACTTATCTTCACGTAGGCAAATTTAATAAAAAATTCAGATAATATGCCGCAAATTCTAAGGAACATTATATCAAATTTTTCTGAACATGTTTTCCCGTAAGAATTTTTATGCAGTAAACCCGCGACCAACCTTAAACTGTGCTTACGATCAAACAAGTTCGAAAGTCCCTCGTTCTCTCGTCTAATTATCATAAATATGTGTTATATTCAATTGCTCTACTAATAATAACAAGATACTTACTGTCTTACAGCTCTTTACCCCTGCTAAACGCCGCCATTGTCCTCCCACAATGCATTGCGTGTATCGCTACACCGTATTGTGGGATATTCCAATTGACATTTATAGATACACAAAATGTTGAAAGCGAGGGACTTAGACCGACTGTTCTAAAAATAGATTTTGCGTTGTGGGACATTTTTCTATATATCCTTATGGGTCAAAAAAAATTATTTTTTTTGTTTTTTATGGTAGGAATGGCATTTCCAACATTTCTGTGAAGTTTAGACTACATGGTTTATGGGTCAAAATATAGATGACCCATAAACCACCTAAGGATCCCACAACGTGAGTCTGAGATACGCCAAATATCCCATAACACGCCTCTTGTATAACTATATATATATATATATATATATATATATATATATATATATATATATATATATATATATATATATATATATATATATATAATGTATACTGTATTAAATTACAGAGTCCATATACATATTTATGACATTATACATTCATGTGATAAAGCCTTTTCCCACAGAATGGTGAGGAACTATGTGTTTTAATTAGTAATATTTTTTATGCCTTTATATGGGAGAAAATATGTAATGTCTATGTATCAGTTGTCAGAGTTATCTCCCTTAATTGAGAGTACATGTACATATATGCATCTTATCTATTATATATCATTATCAATATGGTATCTATGAGAGCTAGATGTATGTATAAATGACGCATTAATAGGAATGATTTGATGTGATATAATATTGTTGTTTCATTATATTTCAGGGCTATGTTAATATTACATACTGCTCACTGTGTCAATAAAATTAGAAATGAACCCTGACAGAGGCGTGCTTGTTTATTCATTAGACACAAACCCCTGTAACAATTTGGCGCCCAACGTGGGGCACATTGACGTACAGCAGTGATTGGAGAGGACTGAAAGCAGATACGTTTCGATTTATTACGACGTAAGATGCATAGGTAGTTGTTTAACTGCTTACAATTAAGTTCATAAAGGTATTTTTAAAGCTTAATTTTTAATTTGAAAGAAGCGTGAATGGGGTGTATTTTGCTTTTTCCTCATTGTGCTATGTAGTTGCATGAATTTTTTTATGTATAATGATAAATTATACCTTTATTTCAAAAGTAGCATATTATAAAGTTGCAAACGTTTAGCACTTTTTTTTGTACATAATAAAAAATGTGAACTGCAATACTCGCACAGTAAATTATATTCCATTTGAAAAGAAAGAAAATGAAAAAAAAATAAAATACAAGAAAGTAGAGAAAGGTATTCAATGAAATAGATGTATTGAATGCTGAAAAATATGAAAATGATACTTTTAATGATTCAGAAAACTTTGTACATATTGAAAAAAATGTAGATTTTAGAGATAGTTCAAAGGGCAGACCTTACAATTTTAAGTTAAGAAAGTTATATTATTTTTTTATCAGTAATAATATTGGTGTGCAGCATTTTTCTCCTGTTGTTGAAGCTGTTTTAAATATTTTTGACATTAATGTAAAAAAAAAATTACCAAGTAAAAGTACAACTGCAGTTTTATCAAGTGAAATGGGTGTCGTGTCAAGGAATCATCTGAAAGAAGAGCTTTTAAACAGTGAAAATATAACAATGCATAGAGATGCAACTACAAAAAAAGGAAAACATTTTTATGGCTTACAATTTAATGCAGGAAATAAATTTTTAACTGGTGGTATTAGAGAAGTGTCTGATGGCAAGGGAGAAACTTATGTTAATAGTACTAAAGAAATGTTATATGATATATCAGGTAAAGAATGTGATCAAAAAAGTATTTTAGAATCTGTATCATGTTTTATGACAGATAGAAGTTCTACTGAACAAAACGTTAATTCTATTTTATCAAGTGAAATTTCTCATGATGTTCATTCTTTTAAATGTTCTGTACACCCTCTTTTACAATTTTGAGATGTTTGTTTACAAGAATTTTATGATATTGAAAAAGAATTAAATATTCATTTTGATGGACATTGTAGTACACCAAAGGATCCTTATGTTATGTTTATTTTAAGATGTGTATCAAAATTGTTTTTTAAAGATGGAGTGGGTGATCCACATTTTACTCGTATATTTGTTAGAAGTCATGGAACGGGCAAAGTCCCTCCTATGGACACAAGAGGAAATCGTTTTAATTTGTGTTTTTATAATGCTGCTGGTGCATTTTTTATTCATAAATTTCTATTACAATATCTTTTATCCTCAAAAAGTTCTTTTAATTTTGTTATGAATGCTACTGTTTCTTCATTGCAGAGCAAATTATTTTTAACAATTTTAAGAGCTCTTGGTATTATTTGTAAATTTTTAACTGAACCATACTGGAAAAAGACTTTGGAAGTATCGAGTATTGCAAATATGAGCACAGAGACTTTTATATATTTTAAATGTTGTTAATGAAAACTCTTCTGTATTGTTGAAGCGGGAAATTAAACTTTTTGAAGGTCCAGATTTTTATGATCCTGTGTCTGATTTTTTATACTCTGTGTCAGTAAATGATGATCTTACCTGTGTTTTTATTAAGAGATGTACTACTGTTTTAATAGCCAAGGCAAAGAAGTTGTTTGCAGATTTTTTAGATGGAGGAAAATATTTTAATACATGTTCAAAGAATTTTTTTAAAGAATGTTCATCCTGTTCTACAAATAATATCAGCATTGAAAGACTAATGGGTCAATTAGATTTTAAACTGAAATATGCTGCCACATCATCTGTAAATACTATTGAGATTGTTTTAATGTTTAACAATAATGATACTAAAAATTGGTTATCAAAGAAAAGTGAGGATGATCAGAGAAAAATTATTAATAATGCAAGAAAAGATAGTAGAACATTTTTATTAGAAAATAGAAGAAGAAAAAAAGATTTATTTCAGAAACATTTACAAATCATAAGAGAAAAGGAGGAAGAGACCAAGAAAAAGGAGGAACGACAGACTGAAGCAATTGACAAGGCATTAGAAGATATTAATATCCATGGATTGTGGCAATTGGAGGAGGAGATAGTTCATAGATTCAGTCAACTAAAAACAAAGAAACAGAAGATGACAGCCTTGAAGACACAGATTAATATATATAAAAAGGTTTTTAAAGTGGAGAAAGAGTTGAAACATTTATTGTGTTTTAGTAAAAAAGGAAAAGTGTTTGATGAGAAAAAATTAAAAGAAAATTTAATAACGCTATTAAAAGAAAGGAAAAACCAACAAGAAAGCAATACATGTACCACCAATCCTGAAGACTTTGTCTTAAGAGATATATATCACACATGGACTGATAATGGAGAGGATGTAGAATGGGAGTTGCAGATTTTAAGCTACAGCAATGGAGTGTTTAAAGTAAAGTCAATTAAAAAAGAGTTACATAATTAATATCACTTTATTTAAAATTCACAAAATAATATTGCAACATTTGAAATAAATGTTGCAGTTTTACATAAAATATAGCATTTAAATTATAAGAGAGGTATGTAACACTTTGAACGTATACAGTCCATTTCTTGTGTATTTTTTTTTTAATTTAATTTCAATCTATGAAAACTTTTCAATTTTATGTAATGAATAATTTACAATATAATGATTGAAGGAAAACTTCAAGTTACATACCCCGGTACCTTTTGCTCTGAATACTTATGGTTTCAGGGTTTTCTTCCTTTTTTTTAAATTAACATTATGAACTATATGTTTACAAACCCATTGATTTAAATGTTTTTCTTAAAATGTATTATGTTGTTGATTTTAAGATAAATTTAACTGCTATTAAATTTTTTTTAGAAATGGGTTTATAAACAAGGAATTTGATGCATGATGTAATGATATATGAAGGATTTGTAATGATGCCTATATACACCCATACTTTTATGACAGCATGTCACAGCATGCAGATTTTAATTTTTATTCTTACTATAAGATTCATTGACTACAAACACAAATACTGTGAATTCATAGAAATAGGAAATGTTTTATTGGTTCCCCAGCTATATATATATATATATTATGATTTTTGGATACCCATAAATTAAAAAAAACAGATATAGCAAAGTATTTTGACAGGTCCAATGGAAATGATTATAAGTGACTTTTACTGTATTTATATTGACAAAGTCTAACATACTTAGTTCCCATTGGATAAAGAGTGTTTGTCCTTTAACATGTTTAAAAAAATACACACAAAGTAGAACACTTATATATGTTATGAACACTATTTAAAATGTTTCTGTCTTTATGTTCTTGTCTTTGTGAAATGTGACTGTACATGTATATATATGTAAATGTATATGAAATGTAAATCTATATGAAATATATAAAAATATAATGGTTTATTGAAATCATAGAAAAGCAAAAAAATCATGAAGAATAAGACATAAATGAGTTTCACATATTACCATTATTGCATCAGTGACTATAATTTCATTCAAGTTCGTACAAATTTATATGCTAATATCTATATATTTATTGAAATTAGGTTATGTACTGGAATGATAGTGAGAAGAGAAAGAGAAATTAAAACAGACATCAGGGAAGGAAATTTATTTTTCAAAGGTAAGTTTCAAATACATTTTAATTTAATTTTAAATAAACATTGAGACGATTGACAAATATTAATGCTTTTATGTTTATATATTAAAATGCCTATTTATGTTTTAGACACAGCAGCAAAATTGGATCACAGTTATACCACATTTTGAAGCAGACTATAAGGTATGTCATACAGAGTTACCTTCTAACTGCTGATTAAATTTATTGGAGTTATTCCCCTTTGGTAACATTAATAGTGTGATTCTATTCATATATTAATTTAATTTGCATATTAATTTGCAAGCAACCAATGAAAATCTCCTTATTTATAACTATCTTACACACATACAAACAATATTATAATAATTTAGAATTAAAAAAATCATTTCTTATTTTTAGGTGGAATAGCTAAAATTACCTTTATTTTTTCAGTGTTTGTTATTTGTTTGAATTAAAATGTGACTTTCAGGTAAGAATTGGGTTTATTGCATTGCATTCATTTACTCTTTAGGTAGTATTTATATTCATATTTCTTTATTTCAGTGAAATTTGACCATACTTGCACTTGCAAATTTTAGATCGTATTGTTGATCAATCTTTCTTTTAATTATAAGCTTATGTGACTCGCATAGTTCAATAATTTGACCGGAAGTACAGTACCAACCAGACCCAACCTGACACAAAGCAGTCCCAGAGCAGTCCCGGGGACTGCTTTCTGGGACTGCTCTGGGACTGCTAAAGCAGTCCCAGAGCAGTCCCACAGCGGTCCCAGAGCAGTCCCAGCAGTCCCAGCGGTCCCAGAAAGCAGTCCCAGCAGTCCCAGTGGGCGGGGTTAATTAATTTAATGGGCGGAGCTTACTCAGAAATGAGATTACCAATAAACAATGTAACTATAAAAGGAAGTTGAAATATTATTGATGATCCATTTCTTTCTGAGCAGTATCAATTTTCATGCGACAGTCATTTTTTAACTGTTAAGAAAATCACACTACGCGTATAGAAACAAATAATAAATATTGAACAAAGAAGACATTGACACACCTATAAATAACATGAATATTTAAACACAGTTTTGTGGTATATTAATTTTTCACCAAAATAAATCAATTTCTAAATTACTGTTATTGATATTGGTTTCCATATTTATTTATTTTTTTTTTAATTTTTTTTATTTATTTATTTTTTTTTGTAGATAATTAAGCTTGAGTTATTTATTTTCTATCAAAACTAGCTTTAAATAGGCCTTATAATTATAGAGCAAGGCCGATTTCCATACTATACTCTGAATGCATTTTTCTTAAGTACAGGAGCTTTTGAAAAATTATTTGTGTATTATATTTCAGTCATGATTATTTTCACTGACTTGCCAATTTAATTATCGTTAAATTATCTATGTAACAGAAAACAATAATACTTTTATTATATAAACGTTTGAGTGTACATCTGTAAATCACGCGAATGGAACCCTCAGATTATGTTCAAAATTAATTAATCCCGAAATAAATTTATACACATTTATTGAAACGAAGATTTTTTGCAGTACATAGATTGAAACTAGTGTCATTGTTGACCAGCATGTTCAGTGATGTGTAACACTGATACCCAAATAACATGCATTGACTTTCTGCTAATCATGCCCGAAGGCGATTGAAACTTCAGGTGTTGACACCATTTTATACATTTGTATTGCTTTTTATTAATCGGCCAGGAAAACACAAACAAAACAAATAAGAAATAAGTCACAATTCCCAATATTTTAAAATGTTTATAAATTTACTCTTTTAATTACTTGTTTATAAATCAAAAACAAATTCATAAATAAATCCCCCAATAATTGTTCACAAATATAATGTTTTAAATGACTGAAGAATGGTAGAATAATTTTATTTCATGGTCATTTAATAAATTGTTAGGTTTTATTTGAGGGGGGTAAAAAAAAGCATGGAATGCTCTTTTTTAGCATGCATATGGTTTTAGCTTTTCCAATTTAAAAAAAAATCCAGTACAGTATGTCCCTCTGAATGTCATATTGTAATGACAAGTTTGTTTTTTGTTTTTTTTTGTTTGTTTTTAAATAGTGCTAATGAAACTTTGAGTACATTCCGTAACTTGACAGCATTAATTAATTAAATAGGCCTCGATATTTTTTTTTTCAAACACCTGTATTAAAGTTTTAATTGGCATTAATTAATTAAATAGGCCTAGATATATTTTTTTTTCAAACACCTGTATTAAAGTTTAATTTAAAGGATAAAAGTCATCTCCTGACTTCCCTTTTAACTACTTTCATTTTTTAAAATTAATTCTAGACTACAATTGTGTAAATTTACAGCCCCTGAAGACATTTAGTAATTACAGGTATATCTATCTCTACTTATTAAAATGTTATAAAAAAAAATCCTTGTTTTTTTTTTAATTCTTTATCTTAAACACCTCTCTGCTGAAAGTAAACAAAACAACAACAGGGAGCCTGCAAATTCAGAATACACAAGGGGCGGAGCTATCATGTCACTCAGAACCTTTTTCATGCATGAGTGAACAAAGCAGTCCCAGAAAGCAGTCCCAGGGACTGCTGGGACTGCTGGGTCTGCTTTCTAGAGCAGTCCCAGAGCAGTCCCACAGCAGTTCCAGAGCGGTCCCAAAGCAGTCCCGGGGACTGCTTTCTGGGACTGCTTAGGTGTCAGGTTGGGTCTGGTTGGTACTGTATATTACGTTAACCGGAAATAGAAATTTATTTTTGTTTTTCAGGTTTATAAATACCATACCACATTTATTCGAGTTCCACATGTGAACTACCCTCCTGAATTGAATTTTTTTCTTGAATATTAGTTCAGCATTTCATTTGTTCATTTAGAACAACCCTCCCTTGCATATTGAAAATTATTTAGAGTTACCGTGCATATTGAAAATTATTTAGAGTTACATCTGGAGTGAATCACTGAAATTTTCTAATTTGCAAACATTTTGAATGTAATTTATGCACTTAGTTTATTGTTAACTATCACACTCGTCATCATGTCGAACACCAAGGAAACAGACTTAACACAGAAAGAGGAAATATCCTTCACACAGACAGAAGTTAAGAATATTGTAGATGCTTTATCAACAATGAAAATAAAGCCCAAAGCTGACACTCCACAAGACTTTTTACAGTGGATGGAATCAATGAGCAAGTTATCTGAAGTAAAAATGGAGCCCAAGTATGCTAGTGATACCACAGCAGAATCAAAATCAGTTGTAAATATCCATTACCCAAAGATATCATTCTTCTCTGGAAACACCAAGACTGACACAACCTACGATGTATGGAAATACGAGGTTGAGTGCTTACTTAGAGAATCGTACAAGCCAGAAGTCATACATCATGCTATTAGACGTTCTCTGAGGGGAGAGGCAAGTCATGTATCATGCATCTTGGCCCAGGAGCTTCCATCGCTGCCATTATGAATAAACTTGACAGCATATATGGAACAGTGTCTGAAAGAGAAGACATACTGACAGAGTTTTATAGTGCTCATCAGAAAGAAGATGAAGAATGTGCCAGTTGGAGTTGTCGTCTGGAAGATATCATCAGTAAAGCACAACAAAAAGGCCTAGTAGGTTATATAGAATCACAAGAAATGCTGCGTACTATGTTCTTTAAAGGACTACGCCCAACACTGAAGGACATTTGTGGTCATTTATAAGACAAATGCCTTACATTTGACAAATTGAGATCAGCGGTCAGGAAGGTGGAATTAGAGCATCAACCACCGATTGAAAAGAAGAAGCTGGCTACTGCAAAGTCTGCAGTTCCTGCAGATCCATCAACAAAGAGCTTTGAAACTCTTGAAGCCCAGATACAACAACTAACTAGTGAGGTTAGGGGAATGAAACAGCAATATAGCTATAGTTACAACCCACAGATGCCTCAGCAATACCGACCAACAAGACAATCCTTTCAGCGAGGAAGAAGGCAGGGAAACTATAGAGGAAATTCCACTCAGGCAGTTAGGATGCCACAGTCAGATGTTGTTTCAGACATACCCAGGTATAGGGTCGCTCGCGTGGCGCAGTGGTTAGACCGTCTGCTCTAGAGTCGCGAGGTAAAGAGTTGATCCGTACGTCGAGGGTTCGAATCCCAATGTGGGACGTGGAGACCGGTCCTTCGGATGAGACCGTATAAACCGAGGTCCCGTGTCGCAGTAGGTGTTGGCACGAAAAAGACCCCTCAGTGCTCAATGGCCGTAAGTGCCGGGCATAGGACAAAATTTGCAGCTCTCCACCGGCAAGTGCTGGTGTCTCCATATGAGTGAAAAATTCTCGAGAGGGACGTTAAACAACATACAAACAAACAAAACCCAGATATAGGAATGAGTATGAAGTTCCTACGTGTTATAAATGTGGGCAGAAGGGTCATATGGCCATTGGATGCCGTGTACGAATGGATCATAGAAGAGCGCATTTAAACTTCAAGAAGCCAGCGTCTGGGGACAAGGGGTTGGCAAGAGAACAAGGAGTCCCAAAGTTCCAATAATTGGATCATCACATGAAATTAGAGTGTCCATCAATGATATAGCGTGTACAGCACTTACAGACACAGGAGCTACAGTCTCAACAATTAGCGAATCCTTCTATTATGAAAATCTAAGTAGAGATGTAGAGCTACATTCTATAGAAGAGACCATAAGAATAGAATTTGCAGATGGACAACTTATGCCCTACATTGGATATGTCAGTGTGAATTTGACACCATTTGGCATCCCTGGACTAGACAAACTACATGATTGCTTGTTCCTCGTTGTGCCTAATAGTAATTACAACTCCCATGTACCTGTATTAATAGGAACAAACATCTTACAGAGTCTTATTGATGTGACTAGAGAGGAACATGGCTCTAGATTTCTACAGGAAGTAGCTATTCAGACCCCATGGTATTTAGCCTTCCGTTGTATAATACTCAGGGAAAAAGACCTACAGAAGAATGGATATGCCTTAGGACTGGTGAAAAGTGCCGAGACTACAAGAGTTGTAATTCCCCCTAACAGTAACATCACCATCACTGGATATATGGATAAGAAGATTCCATACCAAAAAGTTACTGTGATGAGGCACCAGTCTTTTGAGTCATGCATACCAGATGATGTTGACATAGAGGCAACACTACATCCATATCTGTATGATGAATACCAGTTATTGCCCGTGACAATCAACAATATAACAACTAGGATCATTTCCATTTCACCGAAAGCAGTTGTCTGTGAGATTCAGCCTGTGGTCATACAGGATCCTGGTTAATTCTCTGAGAGTGAATCAACTGCATCACCTGAGTTGATTACCAGATGACATCACTGAAGAAGAAAGACAGGCTTGCAGAGACTTAATAGATTCCTATCAAGACATCTTTTCAACTGGAGATTTAGATATAGGAACAACGGATAAAGTAAAGCACCGTATTGAATTATCTGATGAGACGCAATTTAAACAGAAATACTGGAGAATACCACCAGCCATGATAGAGGAAGTGCGGTCCCATATCAAGGATCTCTTAGCTGCTGGGATAATTAGACCATCTCATTCTCCTTTCTCATCAAATGTAGTCTTAGTCCGGAAGAGTGATGGCTCACTACGTCTTTGCATTGACTATAGACAACTCAAGTCTCGGACCATAAAGGACAATTATGCATTACCAAGGATTGAGGAAATTTTGGATTCTCTCTCTGGTAAGACCTACTTCAGCGTCCTTGACATGAAGTCCGGCTACCATCAGATTGAGATTGAGGAACATCATAAAGAGAGAATCGCATTTACAGTAGGACCTTTAGGGTTCTATGAATTCAACAAGATGAGTTTCGGTTTAGCGAACGCCCCAGCCACGTACCAACGGATACAAGAAGAATGTTTAGGTGACCTACATCTCAAAATTTGTTTTATTTATTTAGATGATTTAATTATTTTTTTCTTCTTCTTTCAGACAACACCTTGATCGACTCCAACAGGTTTTCCAACGTATTCGAAATGATGGTCTTACACTTTCTCCTAAAAATGTTATTTTTTCATGAGCAGAGTCAATTATGTGGGACATATTGTCTCAAAAGATGCGGTTGAGCCAGACCCAGATAAAATTCCCAAAGTCAAAAACTGACCAGTACCTACTAATTCTGAACAAGTTAGACAATTTTTAGGTTTCGCCGGATATTATAGGAAATTCATCAAAGACTTCGCTAAGGTTGCTAGACCATTCATTGATGTAATGGCGGTTGGTAAGAAACCCAGAAGCAACAGTAAGCAAAAGGCAAATCCAAAGTGGAAATGGAATCAGGAACAACAAACAGCATTTGACATCCTCAAAGAGAAACTGACATCACCACCTATCTTAGCCTATCCAAACTTCAGCCAACCATTTAAACTGCACACAGATGCACGACAAACTTGATTAGGTGCGGTTTTATATCAAACTCAAAATGGGTTGGATAGAGTCATTGCCTATGCTAGTCGAGGATTAAGCCGCTCAGAGAAGTATTATCCTACACATAAACTTGATTTTCTTGCGCTGAAATGGGCAGTCACCGAGAAATTTGCAGACGATCTTCAAGGAAAAGACTTCACCGTTTACACCGATAACAATCCCCTTACTTATGTTTTAAGCAGCGCTAAACTTGATGCTACGGGAAACAGATGGATTTCATCTTTGGCTAGTTTCAACTTTAAAATTCTCTACAAACCTGGAGAAACCAACATAGACGCTGACAGCTTATCTAGACTGAAGGAGACTGAAACTATTTCTTCAGGGTCCATCAAAGCCATATGCCAGATAGGCCAACCTTATGCAGAGACATTATGTGTAGATGAAGATATGCCAGTTTATGCAACCTGTCAGTGAACCTGGAGAGCATTTTGATATTGTTTCATTACAAGATGATAACACTACTATCTCTTATTGGAAACAACAAGTCCTCACAGGAGTAAAACCTAGTAAGAACTCGCTCCAGACTGAAAGTGGCTTTATTTTTCATCAGATTTTTTTCAAAACTAAAGATAAAGGATGGATTATTAATACGAGAAGTTAGAAATGAGGGAAATACGTTAGAACAACTCATCATTCCAGCCTCATCTATTCTAACAGTATTGAAGTATCTCAACAATAAGATGGCTCACCTAGGCCGTGATAAGACTTTATCATTGGTTCGACAAAGGTTTTATTGGCCGAGAATGCAGAAAGATGTTATCAGTTGGATTGAGAATTGTGAGAGATGCGTCAAGAGTAAGAGGCCAGCTGAGAAGACAGAACTAGTTAACATCACTACATCTCAGCCGTTAGAGTTAGTATGCATGGACTATCTTACTTTGGAACCATCAAAAGGAGGTATTCAGAACATTTTAGTTATCACAGATCATTTTACTAAATTTTCTACTGCAGTTCCAACAAGAAATCAAACAGCTAGGACAACAGCAGAGGCCATCGTCAACAATTTCATCATTCATTATGGAATTTCTGAGAAACTTCACTCTGATCAAGGTACAAATTTTTGTAGTAATATTATTAAAGAATTATATTTACTTTTAGGCATCTCCAAATCCAGGACCACTCCATACCATCCAATGGGAAACGGAATAACCGAGAGGTTTAACAGAACCCTGTTGTCCATGTTAGGAACATAAGAGAATTATCAGAAAGCTGATTGGAAGCGACACATCAACAGCCTGGTACATGCATACAACTCTACCGTAAATGACACAACAGGATTTACACCATTTTTCTTGATGTTCGGGAGAGAACCGAAGTTGCCTGTTGATGTAATTTTTGGACTGTCAAAATCCTGTGTTGAAGACAAATGTACTAGCAAATATGTTGCCCAGATGAGAAAAAGATTGCAAGAAGCATATAAGCAAGCGCAGACAGCTATAAAATCTTCTCAGCTAAGACAAAGATCCAACTACGACATTAGAGCCAGAGCAGCCACATTGAATGTTGGAGATAGAGTGCTTGTCAAAATTGTGGCATATGATGGCAAGCACAAAATATCAGACAAGTGGGAAGATGTGCCATATGAGATTCTATCCCAACCGAACAAGAACATTCCTGTTTTCAAGGTGAGACGAATGGATGGCGAAGGACGATGTAGAGTTTTACACCGTAACCTATTATTACCAATAGGATCCAAGTTTACATCCTCTTTACCTCCAGTACCCAAACCTAGACAAAGAAGGAAGGCAGAAAAAAAGAGAAGAAACTGTAATTATTAACACAAATGATTCTCTTTGATTTCAGATACTGACAGTGAATTCTCATTTACAGGTAACCATATAGTGTCCGAGAATTTACTAACAGAGACCTCCTGTCAAGAAGGTGACGACCTTTCTTCGACTTGAGAAGCTTCAGCACCTGATTCAGAAGAGGACGCTCTTCAGCAGCAGGAGCCTGAGAATCAGGCTGAGGCTGAGATTGAAGAAGAAGATGAAGTTGTAGAAGAAAATGAAGTTGTTCAAGAAACAGATGATAATCAGCCTTCCATGGATGAAGATGAACCAAATCAAGAAAACCCAGTTCCTGCTCCGCGGAAGTCGGCAAGACAAAGAAAGGTTCCAGAATGGACCAAGGACTATGTTATGATGACACAAGGTCAACCAGAACCAGACTGGCTACGTGGAGCTAACTTTGTAAAAGAGATGATGAAGGATGGATTATTACAGAGTGTGGACTCTAATTTGTGCCAGACGACTCTTTTAAATATTGTGTCTTCATCTCAGTAATGTGTTTTTAATATTTGTACATATCTTTATTTTATGCCGTAAACTTCACCGTTGAATGACGCGGACGTCATTCTGCAACCAGGGGGAGGTTGTTGTAGTATGGAATATATATTTAATAAATAAATGTTTTAAATTAAATGTAAATAAATTAAACTACCATAATAATTAAACATAGAATGTTGGATCCACCCCTTTATTTCTCTAGCCCTACCTGTAAACTTGTACACCTGTATATAGATAATTAGTTACCTTAGGGCAGATCAGAGGTTTTGGTGTTTATTAGTTTTCATTGGTAGTTTGTTTAAGAAGTTGGATCTTATTGGCTTTATTCTTTCGGTCATTGGTTTTACCGCGAAAATGTTCATTTTTTGTCTTGTTGAGTTATGGCAAAGACAGTATTTTATGGACTCTCTCATGACCTTGACTTGGAGACTGACTTTTTCCACTTTTTGGTAAGTACTAACTTTTCTTTATTGCTAATAGTTAATTAACTTCTCCAGTCTGTAAATATGCAATTATAATAAATCCCATTCACACTTTATATTAATTGAATGAATGACCATGAGAGAAAGATATTAATTTTTATGATTGGAATTATTGATTTTGAAGATCAGTAATGTTATATATTGAAAGTGTAAATTGTTATGTTCAAGTTACACGATATATTTTTATGACCCAGATATTTGGTTACTTTGTTCAAAGTGAACAGATAATTTTTATTTTAATGGAATATATATATTTTAATGTATACTGTATTAAATTACAGAGTCCATATACATGTTTATGACATCATACATTCAGGTAGTAAAGCCTTTTCTCACAGTATGGTGAGGAACTATTTGTTTTAATTAGTAATATTTTTTATGCCTTTATATGGGAGAAAATATGAAATGTCTATGTATCAGTTGTCAGAGTTATCTCCCTTAATTGAGAGTAAATGTACATATATGCATCTTATATATAATATATCATTATCAACAGGTTATCTATAAGAGCTAGATGTATGTATAAATGATGCATTAATAGGATTGATTTGATGTGATATAATATTGTTGTTTCATTATATTTCAGGGCTATGTTAATATTACATACTGCTCACCGTGTCAATAAAATTAGACCTGAACCCTGACAGAGGCGTGCTTGTTTATTCATATATACACAGACCCCTGTTACAACAATATCAAACTTAAACATTATATGTGACTTAATGTTTGTATTTAATATGTTGTATAATCAAGTAACTCCGTGGTCTCGTGGTATGTTGCTCGCTTAGCAAGCGAGAGGCGCGGGTTCAATCCCCGGACGATTCTCTTGTTTTTTAAAATTTTTTTTTTTATTTACTAAATGATACTATTCAACATGTGAAATGAAAAAAAATTACGATGTATGGCGTGTACAAACTCATAAAATCATTATTAAAGTATGATAAATATTCTGTTTATAGTATATTAAAAAGAATCTTCTATACACATATTAAAGAATAAGCAATCAAATCTTTATATCCGTATTGGCTTTTTTTTTAATTTGCTTCAATATACTTGTATACATTTCATAATTCTACAAATACAGGGGGCAGTGTGACCCCCCTCCCCCCGAACTGCGCATGCTCTTCTTTTTCCCTAAGCGGGGGGACACAAATTCTTTGAATTACCTTGTTGTACATGTACTAGTATCTAGTATATACATGTAGTTATATAAAAGTGTAGTTCTTATTGACTTCAACTTGTACCAAGTACAAATGTACTTGTAAGATATCTGTTTACATACCAAGCAAGAAAGGGATTATTAATTGATATTTCTAATAAAAATATATATAATATATATTTAATATTTATTAAGCACTTGTTTTTTGTACGCATTAGACAATAGGACGTTGCTAAAACATGTGAACACTGGATGATTCATATATCGCTCAGCAAAATCTTCATAAAAAAATAAGATGAAAACTAAATAATAAACGCTTAGGCTGGGAACTTTGAATCTTCTTCGGACTAGTCTTACATTTTTGTGAAAATTCCTACACTGAAATATTACATCTAACTATACACAATGCAAATACAAACTCATTTCTAAAATAGAAACTGAAATAAGGGATACATGAGGAAAAATTACTATTATATATATAAAGAGAGAGAGAGGGATTGCATGCATTCATAAAATATATACACATATATATTTGTAAGAGTCATTAAAATAATTAATTCCAACAGTTCCAGCAGGTGTCAAACATATCCTTTTCAACTTTATTATAAGCAATATATTTTTGTGTTTCATAAAGTGTATTCATAAGCGAAATCGCTGCAGTTACATTAAGTGTCTTCCCTGTGAACCTCATTGTGTAGATATAATATTTAAGCCATAGAACAAGATTATTTGGTATTTTTTCCTTTTCATCCAAGTACCTCAAAATGAAATTATTTTTTGTAATTGATATTTGAAGATTAGTTTTATTTTCAAAGTTATCTTCAAATTCTGTTAAAAAATGCTGTACACTATCACACTCCCAAAGCAAATGCTCAATTGTTTCTTCTTCCACCTGTCAGAGTGTACAGTTCTTAATATCTGTGATTTTGATTTTGAAATTCGATTCTGAAACCATTGCAGTTTACAATCATTTGTAACTTTAAAAGGCAATTTATAAACTAGATGCTGTCATGAGACAGTTATACCCGCACTAATGTGTTTGCCTCTAAATACAGGCACGTAGCATCGGGGTGGGGGTGGGGGGGGGGCAGAGGAGGCCTCCCCCCACTTTTTTCGAAACATAACTTTTTACTATTAAAATGCTCATGAACGGGTGGTTGCCCCCCACCCCCCACTTTTTGTTGCATTATAGTCAAATAAAGGTAATGTAGTAGTGAATATATAAAATTGGGGTACTAAAAAAGTTGGAATCCCCCCCCCCTCCCACGAAATAGGATTTTTGAGTTTTGAAAAAAAAATTTTTTTTTGGCTTGTCAAATTTTTTCAGGTAAGTTGAAATTTTTTTCTCTGGTAACCCCCCCCCCTCCACTTTTCAAAAACGTTGTTACGTCCCTGAAATGTGCTTTGATTGCTCTCATTCAAATTCTGGTGACCAGGGAAGAAGCACACATTTAAATCAAGCATAAAATGCTCAGGTGAACATGCAGCCTTTATGGGCCTCTTATGTAAATCAGGTGCGGATCCAGGAATTTTTTCCAGGGGGATCCAACCCAGAAATTTCTTGACAAGCAAAAAAAAAAAAACAAAACAAAACAAAACAAAAAAACAACAAAAAAACCCCACTTAAATTCCTTTCCCAAATGTGAAAACCTATATCATGGTGGTGGTGGGGGGGGGGGGTCTGCCCGCTCAGTTTTTAAGCTTCATATGTATAACTTTTCATACCAACTTAACATTAACAGGGGTCCGTGTTTTCTAGGGGGGGGGGGTCCAAGGTAACTTTTAGTTTTAGTTGCTTTCGTATATAGATTTCGTGTATAGGTTCCGGACCCCCCCCCCCCTTTTCTAGATCCGCGCCTGAAATATTTCATTACCAGTCTGATATTACCCAATAATGTAAATTCTGATAAAGAAAGAATTTTTGAAAGATTTGTGTAAAAAAGGATGGTTAATTTTCTACCCATAATTGGAACTTGTTGAATTTATTGTCAAAACAACAAATATTATTATTTTAGTGCATAGCTTTTTTGATGAACTTAAAAAAAAATTAGATGCCAAAATGACAACTTATGCAAATTTTTATCAGTATTTGGGTAGGATTCGGAGAACCCCTTTCCAAATCTTAACCCAATCAACTTTGTCAAAAATCAACCCCCACCCACGATTCACCTGTTTTCCTGTCATATTTAGAATAGATAACACATTAGTGAAAAAAAAAATGTATGTAATTATAATATAAATTTTACAAATGTAAACCTTTATGGAAAATTTCTAGACTCGTGCGTGGAATTAAGTCACACTGCGAGCACTACTTTTACCGTTATCATTATTGTTTTGCACATGGTGTATGTTCATCAATATTACCACTGGGATTATATTATCATAGGATTGCGCATGCGTGAGGCTAATCAGTGGTGGTGAAAATGTGACTATTTGCTTAGTTTCTGAAGCTTAAGCAGAGTAGTTGTAAGTATATGTTTGAAATTGTGAACAATCAGAAACAATGAAATCAGTATGAGTGGTGAAAATAAACGCCGACTTTCTTCTGATGGTAAAACACCCAAGCCTTTGTCCAAGACTACCAAAATGGCTGACCAAGATAGCATGAATGGTCATCAGAGTGAATCTTCCGAAATGTTAGATCGTATGACAGTTATTGCTCAGGCAGTAGAAAGGCTGCAGAAAGGTCAGATTACATTGCAATCGATGTTAGAGAATAAGCGTGATAAATTTCGTAATGATTTCATGGCCAACATCGATGAAAAATTTAAAGCTATGAAAAATTACATTGACCTAGAACTTGCAGTACATACAAAAGAAATAGAATCATTGTCACAGTCTATTGACTCTATGTTGGTCCGCATTGAGAAACTCGAACACTCTCGTACAGCTGATCAGTCGTCGCATTTACCTGGGCATGTAAACAATGCGAATCCTCTGGATGACCCAGATCTTACAGTTATAGCTACGAATGTAAAGTTTGACGAAAATGAGAACATACTTCAAGTTGCTCGCGATCTAATAAATCATCTTGATGAGAATGCAAACGTACTGGCCGCTACCCGTCTGAATAGTAGAGCACGAGGAAAACCGGGTCTCGTTATGATTGCTGTCTCATCACTGAATGAAAAGAAAGCCATTCTACGTGAAAAACGTAAACTCCGGGATGTCGAGGATTATGAAACTGTGTTTATTCGATCAAGTAAATCGCATACAGAGAGGTTGATTGAACTGAACGCTCGTACGCTGCTCAATGAACTACCCCGCGGTAACCAATTGCGTATTACATCTAATGATCGAATCATAAAGAAAAATCAGGCAGCAGACCAAGAACGACAGGAACATGATTGGGGAAATTCCCGACCCATCGACACTCTACGTGTGGACATTTGAATGTGTGTGGGTGGACTCAGGCTAATAATGCACTAAGATCTGAAATAATAAAACATTTAAACTGTGATATTATTAGTTTTAAATGAAACTCACTTATTAGATAAAGATGTGATTGACCTGAAAGACTGTGGTTATATATGGATAGGTTTTAATCGTGCACAAACTCATATCTATGCCCTGAAGGGATCGGGTGGTGTTGGCATTTTAACTAAATCCAGCTTATACAAAGCTTACAATGTTGAAATAATTGACCAATCATACGAGGGTATATTGGGTGTGAAATATTCAAATAAACTCACCGACTTCACGTTTATTGTGTATTCCTTGTATTTGGCTCCTGAGAACTCGCCTTGGGGTCGCGACGCCGCATCTTTTTTCTCGCATCTTTTGACACAAGTATATCTGCACTGTGAAGTTGATGCTACTGTTTTATGTGGGGATTTGAATGCTTGTATTGGAAATACCCAAGAAATTAATGACTGTTTCGATAAGATTCCTTCTCGTCTATCTAATTGATAAAACTCAAAATCAACATGGTAAATCACTTTTAGAATTCTTAAACGATAGTCGATGTTGTATTTTAAATGGTCGTTTTGGTGACGAATCGAAGGAATGTACATTTTACTCAACCCGTGAACACTCAGTTGTAGACTATATCTGCATTCCTCAAGAAAAATTCTCACTGTGTCAGAATTTTCAAATTATGAAGTGCAATGACGTAGTCGAAAAATACAATCTTATTAACTTTCTGGGAGAAAGAAGTAAAGTTCCGGACCATAACGCATTACTTTTTGATTTAAAAGTGTATTCAGAATAAACGTCTGGAAATGAACGCATTGGACAAAGCAAAATACGATTCAATTTTAGACGAATCCCTACCGACTTCACGAGTCGCCCGCGTGGCGCAGTGGTTAGAGCGTCTGCTCTAGAGTCGCGGCGTAAGGAGTTGATCCTTACATCGCGGATCGAATCCCACTGTGGGACGTGGAGACCGGTCCTTCGGATGAGACCGTATAAACCGAGGTCCAGTGTCGCAGTAGGTGCTGGCACGAAAAAGATCCTTACTGCTCAATGGCCTTAAGTGCCGAGTATAGGACAAAAATTTGCAGCTCTCCACCGGCAAGTGGTGGCGTCTCCATATGAGGGAAAAATTCTCGAGAGGGACGTTAAACAACATACAAACAAACAAACAAACCAACTTCATGAGGTCACCGACTGTACTCACACTTTAATCGGACAGATCGAGCGGTGTCGTGCACTCAAAACCAAGTGGACAATTTATATAGAGAATTCCGAGATATTTTGACTCATGAGATGTCGGAGAACATTCCTATATACGACAGTTCAAAATATACGAGGAAACGTCTCCGTCCGCACAAGCCTTACTGGAATGACGAACTTATGGAATTATGGAGGCACTTGCGAGAAATGGAAAAAAAAAGGTTTTAAAGTGTGACCCAACAAAAAAAAAAAAAAAACGGTTAAGGTCAGACGATACGTTCCTCAAATATCTGTTTTGTATATCTTCGTATTGTGTGGAAAATATTCAAAATTTTAATTACCTTCTGATTTCTAAACTGGTTTTTAATTGTCTTTTAAAAAAGGAAACACTAAAAAATGTGTTATTAGCTAATTGAGTTTTT
Organism: Saccostrea echinata; assembly: GCF_033153115.1. Classification (NCBI taxonomy): domain Eukaryota; kingdom Metazoa; phylum Mollusca; class Bivalvia; order Ostreida; family Ostreidae; genus Saccostrea; species Saccostrea echinata. The sequence continues at coordinate 7,324,023 of NW_026889765.1, read as the reverse complement.
TCCAAAAGGATTTTATAGGAAACAATATCCTCTGGTATCTTGCACGAATGTCTGGTAAGGTACCTCGATTTTCTGCGAGTAAACATGTTAAAGTAGCAATACTTCAGTGACAAAATCTTAGAAAAAATTATATATTATTTAGGAACGTATCATCTGTCCTTAAAACAAATACATAGACAAAGGTACAAAGAATCACAAAATGCTTTGGATTAGCGAATTTGTTTTCATGAAAAAAAAAAAATTTGGCTTTTTAAAAATATTGAATCAGTGTGTTCAAATAACCCGAAAAATTCAGGGATCAAATTAAAAAACTGGGTCCCCAACGTAAAATTAAGTTTCCAAGTGAATGTTATAACGTTGATGGGGAGGTTACTTCTAATATCGACACGTTGAAATACAGCCGGGAAAAGGAGTTTCGTTGCTAATATTACCATGAAAATGATGACAAATTCGACGATGATTTTAAAACCAACGCTGTAATGCATAAAGAACACATGGAACGTAATATGCTCGATCCTCTTTACGTACCGAACGCCTATTTCAACAGCCAAATTACAGAGGACGAATTTGAAAAAGTTGTGATGAAATCTAAATCTTGAAAATCGTGTGGTATAGACGAGCTTCCGTATGAGGTACTGAAGTCGGACACAGTAATAAAAATTCTACATAAGATGTTTATGTTGTACTTTGATACCGGAATTATACCTTCAATATGGCGTAAAGCAATAATTTGTCCGTTACTAAAGGACCCATCCTCCGACCCTCTGCTTCCACTGAATTATCGAGGAATAAGCCTTCTCTCTGTTGTAACTAAAATTTACAGTTCTATTCTGAACAAAAGACTGGTGACTTACTTTGACGATAGCGATCTTTTAGTCGATGAGCAAAACGGATTCCGGTGTGAAAGATCCTGCTTAGATCATGTACCGGTATTTACCCTAAATAGTATAATCAAAAACAGAAATTCTACGTTTGTTACTTTCATTGATTTAAAAAAAAGCATTCGATATGGTGGATAGAGAGTTGTTGGAATACATTTTACTTAAAAATGGAGTGGATGGGCATTTCTACCAAGCGGTGAAATCTTTGTATCGGAGTACCGAGTCTTGTGTTCGTTTAGGCAGCTATTACACCGACTGGTTTGGATGTACGTCGGGAGTTAGACAGGGAGATAATCTCTCCCCAACGCTGTTCGCCTTGTTCATCAACGATCTCGCTGTATAAATAAAAAACTTAAACAATGGAATTGAATTCGGTGTCAACAAATTGAACGTCCTTTTATATGCAGATGATATAGCGTTGATTGCGCAGAATGAGGCTGACATGGACGCAATGCTTAATGTTGTCTCTAACTGGTGTAAGAAGTGGAGACTGTGTATAAACTCTACCAAATCTAAAGTAGTACACTTCCGTAAAAAACAGCGAAAAAGAAGTGACCATGTATTCACCCTAGGAGAAGATCGTATTGATTATTCATCATCTTATAAGTATCTTGGTGTATTGTTTGATGAATTTTCCACATTTAAGAACAACAGCGAAAATCTTGCAATTCTTGTTCTTCAAATAGTATAGAAGATGAATGCCACTTTTTGCTTCATGGTACATCATATTCAAATTTTAGAGCAATCTTTTTTACCAGTATTGGATTTAAAACAACTTCATTTGATATAAATATGTCAGATTTAGACAAAACCAAATTTCTTTTAATAAATTTCCCAAGACAAATCGGAAAATTCATATACTCAGCTTATACTTACAGACAGTCTATTATTTAAAATAAACGCAATGCGTTATATCACAGTATTCTTATTGAATGTTATATCGTTTAAAGTGACATATAGGCCCGATGGGCCTGGTGTTTAAATTCCTATTATATGTATATTTGTCGACATTGTTGTAATTGTACATAACACATGTCACTATAATAAACCATTTACTTACTTACTTACTTATTAATATTTAGTGTGTGTTTTAAATGGATTTATTATTCTATCAAGTTAACAGTACCTATAACAGACGATAAGTACATTATGAATATATTATTTTTAACGTATTTTAACCTATGGTCGACACTTAGGGCCATTGAGCAGTGAGGGATCTTTTTTTCGTGCCAACAACTACTGCAACACGGGACCTCGGTTTATACAGTTTCATCCAAAGAACTGGTCTCCACGTCCCGCATTGGATTCGAACCCGCGACTTAAGGATTAACTCCTTACTCCACGACTCTAGAGCAGACGTTCTAACCACTGCGCCACCGGGCGACTAGAACGGGGTAAAGTAATAGGAAATGAAAATGGTTAGGGGCCTATAGTTGGAAAAGGGTCAAAGATCATTGGAATGCCACAATTATACAAATTATACAATGAGGCAAGTCCCTGGGGTCATTCCACTCGATTTTTGGAACCGAAAACAATAAAATAGCTTTCATTAAAGCAAAAGCCCCTAAGTCATCTTCGTATTATAACACAATAAATAAGATATATGGGATCATGACCCTCCAGAGGTCATTCCCAACCCCTAAAACTTCAAATAATCATACACATTGTATCTTGAAAATGGTTGAAAACTCTCCCCTTAACCATATATAATGTTGTCCCTCCAGTCATTATGCATTAAATGGTATAAATGTTATGATCTCTTGAAATCATCCTCAATCCTGAAACTGGAAATGATCACAGTATGACCTGCGTCAAAAGTGTGTTAATGATAATCTGCTTGACATTTTTTCAGGACCCCCTAGGGTCAGTCCACCCTCCTAAAATTAGAAAATGAAAATCAATCAGAGACCCGCCATTATACTTTGTGTACATGTACATTTTTGTATTATTCACAATTTATTTTATACCAAAACAAGTTAAATATAATTTGTTTAAATAAATGAGCCTGGGGCTGGGAAGGGGGAAAATGGGAAGGAGTTATGTCTGCATGGTCTTAAATGTTGAAAACTCCTAAAATTTGTGAATATTAACCCGGCCGTTTCCCACTTGTCATCATTATTTACTGATCTTCTCACAACATACATGTGTCTTTATTAAATCAATAGATCATGGATTTTTTTGGTCATATGCCTAGCTCTCCCTTGAATCAGGAATGGTGATTTAAATATTTTAAGAATGATTAAGAATTAAAACAGGTCTTGCACAATCTCATAAAATTGATTAAGCTCTGTAGTTGAATAAGCTATACTGGTATAGTTTGGTTTTGCTATTCAAAACACCTTGATTTAGCTATTTAATCATCCTTTTTTTTAATATACATTTTTATCAATATAGATAAAAGTTGCACTGTGACATGGGTATAAATTTTAAATTTTCAGCTTTGAGTTTTCTGAAAACAATGCATGAAGGAAAATTGCTTTTCAAAAATTGTGTCTTGAGAATTTGCTATCACAGATATATATATATTTTGCATGGGGCTATATACCTGGAGTAATCTCTCTCTCTCTCTAACATCTACTTGAGTCAAAATTAAAGTGGAATTATAAGACAGTTTTTTTAATTGATGACTTTTTAGGATTTTACACTAATTCTTTTAACGTGGTTTGTTACAAATTTCACTTGGAACTCCTATTAATTTGCCCAAGATCAGTATTTTCAGTAGGCAGAAATGAAATTGATCAATTATGCTTGAAAAGTACTCACTGTGAACAATCACCTGACTTGTTGAAGACAGGTATACATACCCCTCAGGGTATAATTATCATACAAAGTCCTGTACAAAATTAAAGTCATAATTAAATCATCAGTGTCTTAGTCAAAATAAGAAGAAACACACTAGTGGTGTGATGAAATATTTAGAAACACAAAGAGTTTTATTTCTCATGCAAAATATTCTTTCTTGTGTAAAACATAACAATTGTTCAAATGAAGGGCCAAACCTTCTTTTAAGGAAGGGCCAAACTTCTTTTAAGGGGAGATAAGAATGAGTGAAAATTAAATGTTACTTCAAAAATCTTCTTCCGAAGAACCAGTGGGCCAGAAAAGTTTAAAATTATGTGAAACTTCATTACTTAGTGTAGCTTCAACTTTGTCAGGGGTAGGGTGCAGCCACAATAGGGGATCAAAGTTTTGTAAACATGAGTATGCACAGTAAAACACGCTTATGACAAAGTGCCTGGGACGGAAAATTTTGCTTTGTTATAAGTGTAATTGCTTATATCCATTAAGTTTACAATATATTTTAAAGTAACGGGGAATGAAAATCGCTTTGCTGTGTCAATTCATTATAGGCTTGTTTCGCTATAAGTATGCTTTACTGTATAAGAAAAAAATACCTTCTCAAGAACCACTAGGCAAGAAAAGTTGAATCTAATGTGAAAGTTTCATTATATAATGTAGAAACAAATTTGTTCTTTCAAAACTACTCCTCCTACAGGTTTGATGCAACAAGTAGACCATACTAGTCTACATATTGTTTTTGTCAGTTTTCTTCTTCAATCAAATTTTGCCCGAGCCTTAATTTGACAACTCTTTGACATTAACACTTGACACTTGAAACATGGAGAGGTGGTATGAAATTGGGGTTGAGGCCACCAAACTTTTTTTACCTTGACCTTTTGATAAGGTCAAAGTCAGTCTTTACATAAAAATATAGTCCAGGCTATAACCTGAGAACCCTTTGACATTAGGATTTCAAATTTGTAACATAGAAAATAGACATTTACAAAAGATGCACTGCACTAAAATGTTGACCTTGACTCCTTTCTTCATTCAAGGTCAAATTGAGAAAAACACCTCCAAACCATAACTTAAGAACCTTTTGACATTAAAACTTCAATATTGGAACATGGAGAAAGATGCACACAAACAAAATTTTTTTACCTTGTTTTTATGCCCCGCCATGAATATGGCCGGTGCATATAGTGTTTTTCATGTCCGTCTTCTGTCCCTTCATCCGTCCGTCCTTCCGTCTGTCTTTCCGTCACCTTGACCTCACTTTTCTTAAATTAGTGTTTAGCTCAGTTTTAAAGATACCATTCAATATAGTGTAATTAAACTTCTTCAGTGATACATACTGATGTAAGCTATTCAACTGTATCAACATTTTTTGACCTTGACCCTTCCTTTGACCTTGACCATACTTTTCTTAAATTAGTGTTTAGCTCAGTTTTAATAAAATCATTCAAGATATTTTAATCAAACTTCATATGCTAATACATACTAATGAGAGCTATTCAACTGCATCAATATGTTTTGACCTTAACCTTTCCTTTGATCTAGACCCCACTTTCTTAAATTTGTGTCAAAATTGATTTACTGATACGTACTGATGTAAGCTATTCAGCTGCATCAATATTTTTTGCCCTTGAAATTTCCTTTGACCTTTACTTCATTTATTTTTAATTAGTGTTTAGCTCAGTTTTAAATAAACAATTTAAAATATTTTTATCAAACTTGATATGCTGATACGTATTTGTGAGAACTATTCAACTGCATCAAAAATGTTTGACTTTTAACTTTCCTGTGACCTTGACCTCACTTTTCTTAAATTTGCATTTTGCTTAATTTTAAAGAAACCATTTAAGATATATTTATGTAAGCTTATGCACTTATACATAATTTGGTGAGAGTTTATTATCTATATCCAACTTTTTAGATTTCAATTTTAAAGAAACTATTCAAGATATCCTCATCAAATTTCATACACTAATACAAATTTTCATGTTGCATTACTGATAAACCCTTGGCGGGGCATTCATGTCCTATGGACATATTTCTAGTTGTATAAAAACCGTCATTTGACCCCCATTTGACCCCAATAGTGAAAATGAAAATTCCAAAACCTTATTGCACAACTGCAAGACACCACCAATCATCTTCCAAAAGATGATTTGGCTACTGTGTAAAATCTAAGAGGAGTTCTGGGAACCAGGGGTTTTTTGCATAAAAAACGTCATTTTTCGACCCCCATTTGACCCCTAGGGTGAAAATGAAAATTCCGAAACCTTACTGCACATCTACATGACACCACTAACCATCTCCAAAAGGATGATTAGGCTACTGTGTAAAATGTAAGAGGAGTTCGGGGAACCAGGGGCTATTTGCATAAAAACGTCATTTTTCGACCCTTATTTGACCCGCAGGTGAAAATGAAAATTCCAAAACATTACTGCACATCTACATGAACCACCAACCAGTAACAACAATATACCCGTATTTTCTTTAGAAAGTGCGGGTATAATCATTTTCCATTTTTTGTCATTTAATTCAAATATTTTAATCCACTCTCTTTTACCAGTAGGTTTTGTGCTATTTTGATTGAGGAGATATTTCGTTTTATTTTTGTGATTTTATGATATCTATCCTCAGGTGAAAATTTATTTTTTTTAGAATATATGAGTGTCATAAGTTCTCATAAGTGTAACAAAATCACAAAACCCTCTGGTTATGAGCAAATATGTATACCCTGCTAGACTGAAAAAAACCAAGGCAGTTTTATAATCTTGTCTAGCTTTATAATATCCGATTTCTCCAAGCAAACGCACTCTGAAAGGATTTGCTTTGAATTTATAGAGGAGAAAAAAATTGATTTTTTAAAACAAAGGCAACCTAAGAACGAGATGTTTTAAACTAATTAGACCTCTCTATTATTAATGATGTTTTGGTCATTTGTTTACAATCACAAATCACATTTTCTCTTTTGTTACTTTTTTTTTACTTTGAAACAATTTCTGCAAACAATTAGAATGGATCTTCTAAATGAAAGACTTAAGAAGAAAAAATGGTTAAAAAACTATCCCCCACTTTGCAGTCACAAAGTTTAACCCATGTATAAAGGGGTTCGGGAAACGACTGATGAAATGTTGGAATTACGTACAACATGATGAAGTATTTAGACTTAAATATATATATATTCAAAACTCTACCACTGGTTGCGTACAGTAAACATGAGAACATTGGTGGTGGAATCATATGAGATCAAAATCAAAATCAAATTATCTATGTGTACTACCAAATTGACAAGTGCTTTTAATAACACTGAAATGTTCTTTTAATTAGTTGTGATACATAAGCAATTGATCAAACGCTTCATTGAAAGTGTGGGATCTAATACGCTTAAGTCATTCTAGTTGTTAGGATGTCATTGTTTAACTACAATTAAAAAAAAAAATAGAACATTTTGTAAAAAAAAAACAACAAAAAACAAAAAACAAACGGATTTTTATTAAAGTGTCTGATTCTAGGAATTATAAGCTTTGGTAATTGATGTCTGATTTTGAAATTACAGTATCATTGTGTTTAAAAGCAAAACGAATTCTTTAAAGTATTATTGCGTTTGAACGCAAAAATTATTGCATTTATTAATAAACGCAAAGATTATTGCATTTAAGCGCAAAGATTATTGCGTTTGATCGCAAAATTATTGCCTTTAAACGCAAAAATTATTGTGTTTAAAAGAAAAATTGCGTTTTAACGTAAAAGTATTATTGCGTTAAAATACAAAAAAATATTTTGTTTAAAAGAAAAAGATTGCGCTTAATCGCAATCTTCCGCGACTAAACGCAATGTGTTTTGCATTTAAACGCGCGCAATATACATTGCAATTAAATGTAAACTTTTGCGTTTAAACGCAATGATCATTGCGATTAAACGCATTGTTTTGCGTTTAAGCGCAATAAAAAAATTTCTCCCTCTTAATTGGCCTCAACGGGCGTCCGAAATTTACAGATCTTCCAACCGATAACACCGTACCGACCCAGTAACCGGTTATATATATATATATATATATATATATATATATATATATATATATATATATATATATATATATATATATATATATATATATATATATATATATATATCTATCTATCTATCTATCTATCTATCTATCTATCTATCTATCTATCTATTCCTTGTTTTTTTAAGTTGCTGTGTTTTGTCTTTGCATCATTCTAGAGGCATGTTTTTCAGCCTATATGTAAATAAAATATCATACATATACTACATTTGAAAACATCTAGCTTAAAGACCAATAAGTATTTAACAATAAAGTTGCTTTAAAGTTATTTATTCTCAATTTGAAAAAAGGATTAAAACATGGGTATTTTGTGTATCTAAGAATCGAGGAAAGTAGAAAGCTAAAGATAAACAATCTAAAAAAAAGTTTATAAAAATTTAGAAAACAAAAAATCTCAGTAAAAGTCGTGTAACTAATATACACTAATTAACTATAAAGATAAAGATCATTTTGCTGGCTAATACCTAAGTCACATTTAAACAGATGGTCTGGCGACCAAATTTTTCTTGTATCGTCGGCTGAAAAACATGATCGGCCGACACTAGCAGGCCCGTAAGAAGCAATTTAACTTTGAGGGGACACAGCCATACATTTTCTTTTTGGGGGCACTACCAAGTATTAAAATTCCTTGATAACCCCCCAAAAAAAGTCATAAGACGTTATTATTGAGGGGACACCAGCATAAAGTAGCTATGTTTTCTTTAGTATTCTATGTCGGACCCCGTGCCCTCCAGTTCCTATGGCCCTGACTAGTATCGGGCGACGCGGAGCAGTCACATTAATTCCTACGAACACCGATGACTTCATAAGTTGAAATATTTATAAGTCAGTCAATCGTCCTTCAATCATTGAGCCGCAGTTTGATTTTCATCAATACCTTAATGTCGACCGACCGACGATCCACTTACCAAACTTCTGCGGATGGTCGGGCGATGATCGAGGGTTTCTCGACGGACTATATTCAATAACTGCCTCAATTATTGAAATCGGCCACCGATGCAGAAAGAAATATAACTGGTCCCGACGGACACAAAATTGGTCTACCGAATAAAAAAAAGGAACCAATATCGGGCAAGACTACGGTCGATGAACTGCCGACTGTCGCCCGGAGAATCCAATTTTTGCTTCAAAATACGTCGGTCATTGGTCTTTTTTGGAAATCTGACTTGGGTTTAATTAATTTTTTATTTCATACGTCCAGTATTTTATTAAAACACCAAAATGTGTTTGTATAATCCCAACAATGTGTCCAATGCTTTTGACCCTCCTCCGGGTATAAAACACAAATAAATGCTCACGTAATGTACAGTCAGAACCGTTGCTAAACCCAAGATAAACACTGTGTACTCGCCAAGCCAGAACGGATCTTCTTTGTTAATGCAAAAAAACCCAGGTCTTCTACGGCATCTCCGGATCCTGTTCACACACCAGACTTCGCCTCGTTCTTTTTTCGGACAGATTGTAAGCCGCCCGATCCAGCATTCAAAGACACAGTACATCCATCTCCAAACAGGCGTAAAATGGTCCAATATGCAGTAACCAAGAAAACATGGTAAGGGAATTTTAATCCTGTATAATTGAATGAATTATTTAATTATTATTCATAAGTTTCTTATAATGGATCGATTAAGAAAAAACACTTCATTGAAAGAATACACTGCTTCTATAGCCTGTAATGTGATTATCTTTGGTTGAATTCAGCCATAAAGAAAGAAGTTGATTTTACTTCGATATGACTTTGCATCTTCTATGGTGTCATACAAAGTGAAAAAAAATGTTAACTTTTAAAATTTGTTAACTATATAAATCTTTATTAAAATCTTAAGGTTTTTATAATGCTATATTTACTTTCGACAAATGCAGAGCCAATCCATCCCAACAAATTTTAGGATACGTGGCATATGTTTATCGAGAAAAGTAAGAATTTGGACTAGCTTGGTTTTCTCTAATTTGTAAGCTTGGAACTCGTCGGCCACTCCTTTTCTGCCCAACCTCGGCAAATTTCTACTGAAAATAAACCGGAAATGACAGCTTAGGAAGCCAATAATTGCGCATGCCAGTCGGACCTTGACATCAGCAGAATCCCGGGCATCCATGTTAGAAGACTGTTTATCGCACCATCGGGTAGTAGATGTCGTATTTAAACGGCATTTGGTATCGAAATCGGCCATAATAGATAGCTGAGGAATGAAAACCAAAAGAAGAATAAACAGGACCTCCGTTCTACCGTCCACATAATTCAATGGTTCTTGAATTTTGTACTTTTCGGATCTGTTAACTTTTAGTTGATAGCGTATGTTGATCAATTGCGCGAGAGCAATGACTGTCCCAGTGACTTGTAGGATCATGAATCTGCGCTTCAAATCCCCGGCTTTGCATTCGGCGTTTAGAAATTTCTACAAAGTCAAATTCAGAAAAATTCATTATTACACTTTTCTTTAATTTTTATATTTGAATTAAAATTTCTTCCAATTTTTTTTCAATATTTTTTTTAGTTGATAATGAAATTAGTTTGCACAAGTTACCAAGATAAATAAATTGGTGTCTTCTTTCAAAATTCCTTTTACAGTGCATAAATTAGCGCATTTTTAAATTTTATGTATATTGAGCTTATAATAATAAATAATTGCAATTACTTGAAATTACTTTTTTGTTTTTTTTGAATTGTGCTCCTCTCCAAATTACCAGCATTTCCAAAATTAATTTAGAGCTTTACTTATAAAAAATTAAAAAAAAACCTAATTTATTTCTCGAGTTGTCTTTGTGATGTGATATAAATATCTGAATTTTTTTGGGGTCAAATCTCCCGGCCCCTTTTCTCAACATTAACACATTAGAAAGAAGTAAAAACCTCCAAACAGAAGAGACATTTTCATGTTAGGGTTATTATAACTCAAACTATAAGCTAAGCCTATTGATCAACTGCTCAAAGAATTTTTTTAAAGTTGTACCTAGTTAATATTTTATAGAAGAAATGCGATGAATGTGAAATTGTAATTACATCCTTGAAAAATTAGAAGCCTTCATCAAAAAATTGGAATCATTAAAAAAGAACAATGACGATTACTTACAATCTCAAATAGAAATTGAATGAATAAAAAAAAAATGGGGGTTGGGGTTGGATAAATATGGGTATAAAAACGGAACATAATAAGACCCACTGAAAAGCACTGCTATTTGCCCAGCACATTTGCTTAAAAAGAAACATAAAATATATCTTAATATTGTAAATAATATCAATATTGGATTTAAAATAAAATTTATAAAATACATATTATATTGTATTTGTTACTTTATCAGCAGGCATCAGTGCATACGCAATCCATCCAGTAATGAAGCTGGCCACTATGAGGACTAGTGAAAGTACCCGGGTTGCTGTGTAGAACTGCCAAATTCTTGGCTGCGGCTCTTCGGGCTCGGGTTCCTGGATGTCCGGAACGCCCATTCTGGCAGATTGACCGATTTCTTGGACCTCAATATCTTCTACTACATGGTATACCTCATCTTCACTCGCCATTTTGAGAAGATATGTGTATTTGAATTTATAAGTTTGGACTGTTCCTAGGAGCCGCTCGGCTACCTTCAGCAATAATTTTGTTTAAATGAAGCTTTTTTGTAATAAAGGAGGAAGAAGATGGGTTTCAATGATATTAATTTTTTTATTGATCAAAAGAGCGATAAATCTTTAATCTCACATCTATATTTTTTATGACATTAAGATGTGTTATCCTTCCTCGTGTTAATTACAAAATTACAGATATTCTTACTCGTATTTGTAATCTTCATATTGGGTTAGTAAGATTAAAATGTTTAGGGTAGAAAAGTTTTTAAAAGAACAGTTTTTTTTTTTTCATTTTAATCAAAATTCTTAAGCACATTAGATATAGACTTTTAAATCTTTAAATTAAGGGCAAATTACATAAGCGATTTTTGAAACAAAAAAGTTATGTTAATAGCAACTAAATCTATCTTTATATACCGGTAAATAGAATAAATAAGTTAAGCTTCAGTCAAAGTTTCTCAATAATCTCATTTAAAGTGACAAAAATTGTAACTATACACATTAAAAAAGGAAGACATTTGAACATTATAGAAAATTTACAATTTCTTAATATTTAAAGATCTGATTTATATATACACATGTGCATCATATACAGCCATACGAATTGTCGAATTTATTTGGTTATATCATTTTTTTTGAATACGTTATAACGAATTAAGTTAATGAAACAAATTCGTTGAATTTAGTAATAACGAAATCAACAATTTGTTATAATTTTAACAGATTAAATTCGTTTAAACGAATTCTTAATTTTGTAATTATGAATTCAATTCGTTAAATCTACAATTAGTGCCTATAGAAAAATTGTGAATTCCATATAACGAATTGTCGAATACGTTTAAACAAATTAAATTCCTTAAAACAATTTTTGGAATTCGTTATAACGAATTCAAGAAATCTTTTATTATAGTAACAATTCAAAGAATTGTTATAACGAAAAAAATTCGTGTTAGCAAATTCGACAAATTCGTTTTATCAAAAAATATTTTTGATAGGTCCTAAATGGGCTTTACTACCAAAATAAGTCCTGAAATACCGATCCCCATGAATCCACATCCAAAGAGATGTGTCCATAATTTATATTTAAGCTTGTGAATATATGGTTTCTCTTGTGAACACTATGTCAACGTAATACCCATCAACGATATTCGCTTTTTACGAGAAAGAAATTGTTCATTGGTGTTTACTAATCTACATGTAAAGTTGGAAAGGCCACAAATACGTTGATAAGAATGAAGAAATACATGTAAGCACGTTCAATACCCAAAGGTGCGTTTTGAGACATACACATAAGTCATTCAGGCTAGGAGAGGGATACCCCCGCAAGACATTTTCATTTATTTCCGTCTCCTGCGGTCATGCATACATAGACATGCTTTATTTAATTCGATTAGCGCTCAAGGAAGCTGCTTTATTACATACAAAATAAATCAACAAGATAAAATCCTTCCCAAGTTTCTAACTAAATGATTAACAATGATAAAGTTAAGTGCCGGATGTTTGGGACATTGCAGTGGATTTTAAAGGAAATGAAGTGATGAAATTATATTGTATTTATTCAAAATAAGTATTGCGTACTGTAGATCACTATATTTTCAGGACACCTTATATTCGTGAGATGGCTATTTGATATTTATTAGGGAGACAAAATTTTGCAAGTTATGGTTTTAATTGTCATAATCCTTACTAACAAAATTCTCTCGATCAAATAGGCTCAAGTAATAACGCGAAAATAAAGTTCTTGCGAATAAAAAGTGATTACAGATATACCATTCTCTTTTTTTATTTCTACATTTCAATGCGATTCATGTGTTAATAATTAGCAATTAATAAAAGTGTTATCAATAATCAATTAAGGAGGCTAAGTATCCAATGAATTACCTAACATGTACTACGTACATGTATCTTAAATATGAAATGCGTGTATGGATTTTCTGGTAATAAACTATACTTATTCAGTAAAGAAAAAAAATGTCATATGTTCTTGCTATAATATTAAATACATTTTAAAAAATGAACATGACCCCCAAGTCTTCTTAAAGGGTACAGTTAAAATTTTAGAGGTGTCTACAATAATATCGATTTGAGACTAAATATCACCAGTCGTAGAAAGACCGCAGCCATCTTAAACGATTGACTTACTTTAAAAAAACATTACATAATAACCCTTCTAGAAATAAAATTGCTGCTTATCTTTAAAATTGTCACATGATTCAAAGCTGTAGGATTATATTTTTCATTGCGAAAGAATAAATAGAGATGCTGCTTACTCTTGAAACCATTTCTACTAAGTGTTATTTGAAATAGGTTGTAGGCTCTCATGAATACGTGACGTCATCTTCCATGAACGTCGTTTCGATTTCAATTTGCTTGTAAATGGTTGACCCATGTTCAGCATATTGATTTAATTTTGTTTCTAAAATATTCACGACACTTTGAACTAAATATAGAAAAATAAAACACTATAAATAGCTTCAGAGACGACACAGTAATAAAGTGACTTACAAAAATTGTTGACCCCCCCCCCCCCCAAAAAAAAAAAAAAAAAACAACAACTAACAAATATTAGCATCTATTTGTGTATACAAAATAGATGCCTTTTTTTTACGAGAAAAGTATATTTGCAGGGACCTATATACTTGTATATAGGTCCCTTGTACTTTGGCTTTTAAGAGTCGGGCTTAGATGACACAGCAAGTGTTGTCTATATAAAGGGCCAGATTTTTCTTCACATTCCTTTCTGATGAACCTTTCAAAGGTAAAGACGCATAACAAATGCTTGCAAAAAATACATCTAATTTTTGCTTTGTAATTTTAAAAAAAATCGTATAATTTTCCATTTATGTATTGTGTTTCAACCATTTTAAAATTTTTATTACTGTTGATGTTTATTAAATTAGGCGGATGATGTTGGATTAAAAATTTTTACGAAGCAGACGATACACACGCAGTTATGCCAAAAAAAAATACTTTACCTTCGTATTGTTATTAAATGATCAAATATTGGTTATCAACATTAATTATTGTCTTTTTGTTTCATACTGCGTCGAAATCGGAAAATGCAAACCCAGAATAGGGGAACAACAATATGGAAACTCGGTCGGACCTTTTCTTGGACACAGTGAGGATTGGCCCAAATATAAGTCAAAGAAAAGAATAGCAAATAATCTGTGAACCAGTTGGAAAACCAGACATTGAATATATGTATCATCACGATCCAATTAATATATCAGGTACATCCACCACCTTTGAAATAAATAAATCAGTTGAATGGTTATACTTAATTAATCTTTTTCATTGTAGAATGAGACCAAAATATTAGCAATAGTCTGCTTATACAGTGTATAGATATCGCTTCTAAAAAAATCCTTGCTTAAAGTGTTACCTTTCAAGCTTAGAGTGTAGAATTTATTTCCTGTTTTAAAGAAAGGGGGGGGGGGCTACTAAGGAAAAAACTATTAAGTTAAGTTTCAAACAAAAGTACCAGAAAGTCAAGCTGAAAATAAAATGTATTTAAATATAACTACCAGTAAATCCTACAAAATTATGTCACAATAAAATAATCTTTCATACATTCAAAGCATATTATGATTTTACCATAGAATTCTCTCAAAATAAGGACAAAAGACTTGCAGTTGCCTGGAATTGTTCAAAACTAAGGTCAAAATAATTCAATAGATTGTGCATAGATGCTTTGTTAGGTCACATTGTACAACAGCCTTAACTTTGCCATATGTCCGGTTATATTAGTAGAATGTTCTGGACCTATTATACATTTATATTAGGTTTCTATTTGTGAGAGGATTAAATTTAGTTTTTGTATAAATTCAGGTAGTATGTAATACAACAGATACAATGTTCTGTGTAATTGTAAAGGTAGAACTTGGTGAATCTTTCAAATCCAACTATTAGGCACTACTTACAACAGGGCTCAGACTGAACAATGATTTGTTTGGCAAAATAATTAATTTATGAAAGCATCAGAACCAAAGAAAGCCCTAAGAATTTGTAATTAAAGTTAGAGCAGTAGATTATATATATATATAAATATATATAAATAAATAAATAAATAAAAATATAAATATATATATATATATATATATATATATATATATATATATATATATATATATATATATATATATATATATATATATATATATATATATAAGCAAACCTCCTTATCTCTAGTCTGTGATGAATTTAAATAGAAGGGAGAATGAAACCAGCTTTCTTGCCCAGAGAAGAGTATTGTTATATTTATTTAAATGCTCCAGAGCTTTCCTGGAGTTCAGTGCTTTGTATTCATGAAATTTTAGACTAATGTTGTGAAAAGGAGGCTCTGATATATAGGTAAGTCAGAAGTTCAGTTGCATATCGTAAGTTATTACAGATTTACACTGGAGTTGGGCTTCCAAACAGGGGGATCTTAATTGTGTGGGTCTGGGAGCAGTAAACATCTACGAAGGGCCTTTCTCAAGTCTCGTATCTTTAGGTGCTCTTGTTGAGGATTCTATTTGCTAGCTATTGAATTGGAAATGAAATGATCTTATAACACAAAAAAGGGGGGGGGGTATCATTGTTAAATCCCATAATTTATCAATCTCATATTGATTAAGTTTGATTGAAAAGGAAAATACCAAACATTTTTATATAAACATGCATTTTCTATTACTGGAATTAGGATATCTTTGTTATGATCCTGTAGAGTGCAAATGAAAGGTTGGAAATTGCAACATCTTGTACAAGAATGTTTTATGATCATTTATTTATGAATACATGTATATCTTAATGATTAATTATTAAATTAAAAAAGTAAATACAGTCAAACCTCATTGTCTTGAACTTATGGGACAAGAAATAACTTTCAATTGAGATGTCAGATATTTGAGGTGTCAAGGGTAGAATGCTTGAGGATTAGGTGCCAATCTGAAGTGACCATGTTATTTAAGATATCAGTGTTCCAAATACCAAAGTTAAAATTACAATTACTTCTGTAAAGCAATTAAAATTTATAAATCATTCATCAGATTGTATGTTGCAAAATAAATATATGGTCTTTTTAGGTCACCTGAGTCACTCAGGTGACCTATTGCTATCCGTTTTCGTCCGTCGTCGTGCGTCGTCCGTCGTCCGTCGTGCGTTGTGCGTCGTGTGTTAACATTTGAACATTTTCAGCTTCTTCTCTGAAACTGCTGAACCAATTTCAGCCAATTTTGGCATATAGCATCTATGTGTGAAGGGGAACAAAATTTGTGAATTTCACGGTCCCTGCCCCCCTGGGGCCTGAGGGGTGGGGCTAAAACCACTAAAATTAATGCAATCTTTAAAAATCTTCTTCTTTACTCCTGGACAACAAGGGGTCAAACTGTTGGCATGATTGTAATAAGCATTGAGCCCTCTACCAAAATTGTGAAATTCATGGCCCCAGGGTCAGGGGTTCTGGTGCTAGGGTGGGGTTATATAGATCATGTAGTGAAAGTGCATTATTTCTTTGAAAATCTTCTTCTCTACTCCTGGGTATTATTGAAACAAATTGAATACATAGTTATGATAAGCAAGGGTGACTCTACCAAAATTGTGAAATTCATGGCCCCAGGGTCAGGGGTTCTGGTGCTAGGGCGGGGCTATATAGATCATATAGTGAAAGTGCATTAATTCTTTGAAAATCTTCTTCTCTACTCCTGGGTATTATTGAAACATATTGAACACATAGTTATGATAAGCAAGGGTGACTCTACCAAAATTGTGAAATTCATGGCCCTAGGGTCAGGGGTTCTGGTGTTAGGGTAGGGCTATATAGATCATATAGTGAAAGTGCATTATTTCTTTGAAAATCTTCTTCTCTACTCCTGGGTATTATTGAAACAAATTGAACACATAGTTATGATAAGCAAGGGTGACTCTACCAAAATTGTGAAATTCATGGCCCCAAGGTCAGGGGTTCTGGTGAAAAGGTTGGGGGGGGGGGCTCTATTGATTATATAGTGAAAAAGCAAAATTTCTTTGAAAATCTTCTTCTCTACTCCTTGTTATTATTTAAACAAATTGAATACATTGTTATGATAAGCAAGGGTGACTGTACCAAAATTGTGAAATTCATTGCCCCAGGGTAAGGGGTTCTGGTGCTAGCGCGAGGCTATATAGATCATATACTGAAAGTGCATTATTTCTTTAAAAATCTTCTTCTCTGCCCCTGGGAATTATTTAAACAAATTAAATACATGGTTATGATATGCAAGGATGCCTCTTCGAAAATTTTGAATTTCATGGCCCCAGGATCAAGGGTTCTGGTGAAAAGGGGGGGGGGGCTCTATTAATTATGTATTGAGAAAGCAAAATTTCTTTGAAAATCTTCTTCTCTACTCCTGGGTATTATTTAAACAAATTAAATACATAGTTATGATAGGCTGACTCTACCAAATTTGTGAAATTCATTGCCCCAGGGTCAAGGGTTCTGGTGAAAAGGGGGGGGGGGTTCTATTGATTATATAGCGAAAAAGCAAAATTTCTTTGAAAATATTCTGGTTAAAAAGCAAAGAAGCTAAGTGTATAGTTATGATGAGCAAGAGTGCTTCTTCCAGAGTAGTAAATTTCATGACCCCCTGGGTCAGATGTGCTGGTGTAAGGGTGGGGCTCTTGATAATATAGTGAAAATGCATTAATTCTATTAAATAATCCTGTCTGCTCTTAGTGTTAAGCAGACAAACAAAGTGATTACTTATGATGAGCAAACTTCTGGTCCCAGGGTGAGAGGCTCTGGTGTTTCTCGGTGGGGAGGGGGGGGGGGCTCTATTGATAATATAGTGAATATAGTGAATCTGTAGTAAAATGCATTTATTTCTTTAAAATCTTCTCTGCACCTGGGCAAAGCAGAGGCAAAAAGAGTAAAAGTTTTAATAAGGAAGGGTATTTTTACCAGATTTTTGAACATCTGGACCATTTGTTCAAGTGTTCTGGTCCTGGCCAGGGCTCTATTAATTTGTATTCTACTGAGAGGAGTTATTCCCCTTTGCCATTTACTTTTGATAATTAATCACTGTAAATAATGTACTTGAAAGGTTAATAGAATAGGAGAATTATGCAAGAATTGTTATTGTATAATACAAAAAGTACTTTCTTAGTTTTAATGATCAGGTAGACTTGTAAGTAGTAGATAAATAAAAATGAGACAAAAATAACTTGTCTTATGAAATGTTCATCAAAGACCAAGAGAGGCTATGTAAGAGATTTCAACAAGGAATTAAAATATTACAGAAGCACTGATAGTTTGTTAATATACTTATGGTGAGAGTGATAAATGGGGAAGAGATTAGAACCTAATTTATGAACTGTTAATGAATACTAGACTAATTATTTTGTTGATCCTGATCACCCTATTTTTCTTGCATTTGGGCAACAAACGTTCACCTTTTAGTTCATTTTATACTCTATGGATTCTCTAAATTGTTGTATGATACTCAGGTGACCGTTAAGGCCCTTGGGCCTCTTGTTAAAACTATATTTAGTTGTCTTTAGACATCAGAAGTGACCCAAAGAAAGACTTTGTCAAGTACATGTACCTTAAATTCTTAATAATGTAACAATTATTTCTCAGAAGAGTCCTAGAAGGATGCTTATATTTTGTAATTTTATACAAATAATCCTGATTGTTTGACTTCGGGTATTAGGCTTACATTTTAATGTGATTGGCTCTGAAAACTCCTAGCAGGGTGCTTATATTTTGTAATTTTGTACATGATTGTATATAATGCTAATTTTAAGACTTCAGGATGAGCATTTGGTTTACATTTTTAGTGAGTTTGGTTTTGTTTTTAATCAAAACACCAGAAAAATATAATTTCCTTTTTTGAACAAGTCCATATTGATAGCAGTACTAGTTATATTCAGGTTCATTGCATATGAAAATATATCTCCAATTGGTGTCATTAATAATCAAACATCTATACTTAAAAGAATTTTATACTTTGTTATGCATAGCTGTATAGAGTTCTGATGCACATACATGTATCACATGCATTAATAATGTTTATTGAAAGACCCTTTATCAGAGTTAAAGGAATCAGCACATAAATATGATTAGTTGAGTATACTAGTATTGCAAGCATCTGTAAAATTGCAGCCTAAAAATCACAGGTTCAAATTGGCACCGTCAAAGTGCCAGATATCTTCATTGCAGCTAAACTGGTTATTGGTAAGTATAAATTTGAATAAACTTGTTACATGTGTCAGGTAATTTTTTTTTTCTAGGAATATCATAAAGACCAGTAGGTTTTCTAAATATCAATATTATTATAATTGACTTCTACAACCATTGGCAACATCACTAAGTAGCGTGATACATTCTTATAGTTGTGTAATCCACATTTGGTTTGGGAATCTCCAGAAACTAAATATTTAGGTATCAATAGTAAAATAGTAAGATTCAACCTTGAAACTGTCGCCCGCGTGGCGCAGTGGTTAGAGCGTCTGCTCTAGAGTCGCGAAGTAAGGAGTTGATCCTTACGTCGCGGGTTCGAATCCCACTGTGGGACATGGAGACTGGTCCTTCGGATGAGACCGTAAAAACCGAGATCCCGTGTCGCAGTAGGTGCTGGCACGAAAAAGATCCCTCACTGCTCAATGACCGTAAGTGCCGAGTATAGGACAAAATTTGCAGCTCTCCACCGGCAAATGGTGGCGTCTCCATATGAGTGAAAAATTCTCGAGAGGGACGTTAAACAACATACAAACAAACAAACAATCTTGAAACTGGAATTTTTGAAATGTGATTAAGGATTTCAAAAATCTCTGCTTAAATTTTCTAACTAGAGAGTGAATGTGTCACCTTTGGTACATCACATTATATATATATATGATATCATATCAAGTCTCGTTTAAAGTCATCATTTCGTAAGTTCTTTGGTCGATACAATGACCTTGTCAGCAAATAAAAATCTATCACTAAGTCAAATGCTGACTGATGTTTTTCATACTTCCTGGTAGTTGTTAGACCATTATTTACACACTGAATTATCGACGGATTATTCCGTTATTTCCTGGTCATGTCAAGAAGCACAAGGCGGGTGTGACCGGTCGGCAGAGGATGCTCACTCCTCCATGGCACCTGATCCCACCTCTGATGTTTTAGAGGTCTACACATGTTTGCTCTGCTCCATATATTTCATTGGCAAGTTTTGATTACTTAATGTGTTAAAACACCTTTCTTAATAGAGAGAAATTCAAAATGTATTCCAAGTCTGCTGAAGGATTAATGCATCCATGCATCAAGATGTGAGTAGGACCCAGCGGGGAGGGGGGTCTTGGGCAGTATTGGTCTTGGAAGAGTTGACGTGTTTTGTTTCCCCAATGTGTGGGGTGACTGCAATCTGTGCTAGCTTGCAGCGATGTGGCGTCTGCGCACACCAAGTCAACTGATAACTGAATATTTGTGAGAAACTGGTACTGAACTATCACCTTGTTGATATGCTAATGCTAGTGTAAACTAAGCTAATAAGCTTACTCTTGGTGACAGTGATATATAATTTCGAGCTGTAATATAAAGTACAAGTTTGAAATATGAAAAAGTTTGATATTTGAAGTTTGAGATGTTTGATATCTGTGAAGTTTGAGATATTTGATATATTATGTACAAGATTTGATATATGAAGTTGATATGCTTGATATTTGAAGTTTGAAATATGACTTTGATTTTGAACAGTTTGTATGTTGATTTTGAACAGTTTGTATGTGTGCTGACCCTCCACGGTAAACCCAGGACGGTTAGACTTTGAAACACACATGAAGTTTGAATTTGGTGGGATTGCCCAGTTGAAATGGTATCCCACAATGTTTGTATTTTCTTGTGCCACGGCCAATACTCGCCTCAATATATAAGTATAAATTCTATACTGAGTTTTGTGTCATTTTCTCTGTATAAATAAGAAAAAACCAACAGCATGGTTTTGGAATTTAAAAAAAAAAAAAAGCATCCCTCTTTTTGTACAGTTCAATACAGGTATTATTATACAGAAAATATTACCATATCGTTGGTGAAACCAACTGATTGTTAGTTAAGAAGGGATGGGGTCAAATCTTTGCAACATCTATGGGATTACGTCTATTTGATATTCATTATTTAAAAAGAAAACCTCTTCTCACACCGCCAAAAGTGAACAACTGTACAGTCATTGAATGGTCTTGCAAGGCTAACAGGAACTAATTTTAAAAGTAAACAAATCTCTGTCTTGCTTTCCAGAAATTATGTTATAATCATTTCATAAAATATTTCTTCCTCACAAAATGACATATTATTATCACATAATAAAGCAATATATGAAGATGTGTCAGTATATCATAAACTCATCATAATGAATCTTATTTATTTATTTCAACATATAATGAATACATGTACGTATTCACATATCGTGTCAAAGTATCAGCATGTAATGACGACACTGCATAAAATGTCAAAATATCTTTATACAATGAAGAAGTTTCAGCATATACATATAAAGACATCAAAGTACCATTATACGAGGAAGAAATATCAGAATAAATTAATATTATGAAATATAAGCATAATTATATTGTCAACGTATCATAATAAAAACAGAGTATCACCATATAAAGAAAATGTGTTTTCATTTTATGAAGCATTTTCAGCTTTACATTCATAAAGACATTTAGATAGTATCCTATAATGAAGTCAATTTAATTGTGCCAAACATGAAATTAAAATCAGCTGTATTTGATGAGTTGATCAGTGATGTTATGATATGCCTCAACCTATGCTGTAATGTCTTTATTAAAGGGACCTTGACGAAGTTGCAATTCTTCATAATATCACATCAAACATGTTTTTGTAAACAGGACACGAACTCTGTTATGGATGAATACAAAAATAATGTCCAGGGCTGGGATTCATAAACATACTTAAGATTTGTGCTAAGTTTCACACTTAAGTATAAAATAAATTCTTAGCTAAGAAAAAATTCTTAAGTCATATTCATATAAATTCTAAGTGCAATTCTTAGCTAAGTTTAATTCTGAGAAAATTAGAGCACTTAAGTTAGGTCACCCTAGCAACGCATACAATTTCCCGAACAAAAAGCGCACTCTTTTGTGATGGAGGTATTTAGTTCCATGTGTATTACATCACAACTGATACAACTTTGTCATCAACATTGCACAATACTGCATCTTACCATTTGATAAACATCTCAAAGTCAAAACAAATTTCTAGTTGGATGTAATAGCATGGTTTCTTACTGAAAGAGTAAAATGTCTTCTGTAAAGCATTATTTTTATTTTGATAAAGAAAACTTAAGTATTTCTTATGTACTTAAGACACCTCCTGAGGACACTTAACTTTAAGTCAATACTTAAGCACTAAATATGTTTATGAATTACACTTAAGTATTTCTACCAAATTTTAAAAGTAATACTTAGGGGACTTAAGTATGAAATATAAAACTTAAGTGATTTTTTAAACTTAAGATTATACTAAGACGTTTTTTGAATCCCAGCCCAGGAACTTTTTGGAAAAAAATTCAACTTACCATAACATATATTTCAATTACAACATCATACTGTATATACATTCTAGTTAAAATTTCCGAAGTGACAAATAAATTGACAAATGCATAAGAAAGATTCAGAAATTTTGTTAGTAGAACTTAATTTGAAAAAAGAAAATATTAGTACACTCTAATATTTTTTTTCTGAAATACATGGTTAAATAAAAAGAAATTGTATTTTTTTTAATCTTGTAGAACTGTGTCAGGGTTGTAAACGATTAGATCTAAACCTTGATTGAGTTTCCTTTCTTGTATATGTGAAAAAATGGCTTTTTGATTATTATTTAACAGGAATTGTCTCAATCCTGGTTTGAAAAAAGTTAATGGTTTAAAAAAGATTTAATAGGAAAGATATATGCTGCAATAAGTTTCCCAAAAATTTCTTTTTATGAATTCTTCAAAGCTAAGCTAAAAAAGAAGTTTGAGAAAGTAAGTTTTCTTATTGAAAATTTTAAAATTTAAAGTGTTCCTATTTTCTTATTTTTTTTGCACCTTGGCATAGCTCTGATCCTTCCACGTATTTGGCTTCAGTCTTTTGCACCTTTTTTCAGATCTCATTTTTTTCTATTTAAACATTTCGGATTTCCAAGGTTTCCAAGACATAATGATTTCAACTACGAATATTATCAAGCGCTTTCTGCAGATTACTTTGTAGCAAAGAGAGATGAAGTTGAGTGATAATTATAAAACAGTTTTGTTGCACTCCTGACCACAGTAAGCTTTAAAATTAAAGCCACGGAACACCAAAATTCATAAAGTTCTGGCAATGTGGTAATGAAATTGTGCTTTATTTACTGTTCAATACTTCACGGTTAAAAAGCTTATATGACAAATCATTCCCTAACAAAAGTCGTAAAAATAGTTTAAAATAAATTTTAAAATTAGCATTTTAAGGTCATTTTACCATACGGGGCATGGCGCAGTGGTTAGAGCGTCTGCTCTAGAGTCGCGGAGTAAGGAGCTGATCCTTACGTCGCGGGTTCGAATCCATTGCGGGGCGTGGAAACCGGTCCTTCGGATGAGACCGTTTAAACCGATGTCCCGTGTCGCAGTAGGTGTTGGCACGAAAAAGATCCCTCACTGCTCAATGGCCCTAAGTGCCGAGTATAGGTATAAATTTGCAGCCCTCCACCGGCAAGTTTTGGCGTCTCCATATGAGTGAAAAATTCTCAGGAGGGACGTTAAACAACAACAACAACAACAACAAAAAACCCAAAGCAAATTCAAAGAATTGTGGTCCTCCGCTTTCGGTGTTTTAGTGGATGGGATGCCATTATTTATGGCTTATTGTAACTGTCTTATTTGTGTGTCCTATCTTATCTGTGCATTATACAAAAAATATTGAATTAATAACAGTTATGGCAAAGATTATAGCTTCTCAAAACAATATCAAACTTCAAGATCAAGATCATGAGGTCATATATCACAATAAAATCCGAAAGGTCTTGTCACAAGTAATGCACGTGGGAAAAAATATCAAAAACCAGAGTATACAATCGGAAAGGTCTTGAAACAGGTAATGCACATGTCAAATGTAAATACCATATCTTCTCACAATCAAAAGTTATTAGCAATTTTAAAATTTTTGAAAAGTAGGTCAAACTCCAAGGTCAAGGTCATGGGATTGAAAATCATTGTACATTTTGAAATGCTTGTCACGGGTAATGCACTGTCAAATATGATTGCCCAATCTTTGCTCCTTCAAAAGTTAACTACACTGATTAAATGTTTGAAGAATATGTCAATCTTTAAGGTCAAAATCACGGGGACAAATATCATAGCATATTCGGAAACATTTTGACACAGTTGTCAAATATGAAAGCACTATCATATGACATTCAAAAAGCAATCACAAAAATTAAAACTTTTTGAAAGTTATGTCAAACATGAAGGTCAAGGTCAAAGAGTCAAAACTCATAGCATGCTCAGAAACGCCTATCACTGGTAATGCACATGTCAAATATGAAAGCCCTATCTATTCTCAACCAAACGTTATAAGCAAAGATAGAAATTTCAGGTCAAACTTCAAGGTCAAGGTCACGGGGTAAAAAATCATTGTATTTTTTTGGAAAGGTCTTGTCACAGGTAATGCACATGTCAAATATGAAAGCCCAATCTCTTCTTAATTAAAAGTTATAAGCAAAGATACAATTTTTGAAAAGTAGGCAAAACTTCAAGGTCAAGGTCACGGGGTCAAAAATCATAGTATATTTGGAAAGGTCTTGTCACAGGCAATGTACATATGAAATATCAAAGCCCTATCTCTTCTCATTCAAAAGTTATGACCAAGGTTAAAGTTTTTGTGACAGACTGACAGGCGGACAGACTGACAGACAGACAAATGAGATTTAATGTCCCCTCGCTTTCGCGAAAGCGGGGGACAAAAACCATACGGGACAAACACATGGCCGTAGAAACCGAATCGGGGGGGGGGGGGCACTGGGGGGCCGTGCCTCCCCAATAATTTTGCCGATATATAGATTACTATCGAAAACATAGATACTATATGCCTGTGCCCCCTCAATAAAAACATCTGATGACCTTTTTTTTTTTGTTTGTCAGGAAATTTTTGGTAGTAGATAGTGCCCCCTAAACTGAAAATGTACGGCTGTGCCCCCCCCCCCCCCCAACTGAAATTGCTTCCTACGGGCCTGAAACACTGTTAGCATCTGAGGTCAACCAGAAACATTCAACTGTCATTAATTTATTACTTAATTATTCTATAATAGATGCTTCTTAATCAAATAATACTTATTATTAGTATAAATAGAAGTCAATTCATCATTGAACTTGGATCTTTATAAAAATGTGTAGCACGAGACCAGTTCTAAAGAACCACATGAACATATAAACCAGGTATTCTAATGAAAACCTTGTCATTCCGAACAAGTAATTAATAATAACACGAAGCAATGTTTTCGTCTTGGGGCAGACATCTCCATAAAAGTATAATTATCTTTTCAGGTTCTGAAATCAGTTATTTTTCATGAAACCCTTTTTAAACTTAGTTTTTACTTGAAGTACATGTATTCATTAAACTGATCAATTTTTTCTCAATGAAATACTTATACAAAAGATAAGCCTTTCAAATACATGTATTCAGCCAATAAACTAAATAAATTAAATTCAAGTTCTATGAAGACTTTCATTTAATGGTTGTGTTTTTTCACACTTGTTCTCTGCAATTCTCTCTTGAACTGGTCAAATCTCCTTCAAGTCCAATTTCTGTTCATTAATCTCATCAGAAATAGCTCAAAGCATGTCGCCACGATCCAAAGCCGATGCTATTCTCTCCGTGTTGTCCTAAACTGGTATTTTAACAATAATCACCTCTCATATAGCCATGCTGATCGGAAGGTCGTGTGTTCGAATCACGGCTGCGACTCACCAAAGTCGATAAATAAGGGTAACACCTGTTCCTTCGCCAAGCGCTAGACACTTTGAAGTGAAAGTTGCACGTCCTTCGGATGAGACCTTAAAAACCGAGGCCCCGTGTCACAATAGGCGTTGGCACGATAAAGAATCCTCACTGCTCAATGGCCCTTCGCCGGTATATGGTGACGTTTCTATATGAGAGAAAAATTCTCGAACGGGACTTAAATCAACTTACATTCAATCAATCACATAGCCATAGCCATGCTATAGTTTCTAGAAAATCACGTGATATAAACCTAGTGTTCGAATGAAAACATTGTAAATTCAAACAAGTTATTCAATACAACACCAAGAAGAAATTGATTTCTGTTACATTCGTGCCTCAAAGAAATCATATTTCTTTTGTTTGGCTCTATAATTAATATTGAAATCTCCAGTTGAGGGAAGTAAATTCAAGTGTTTCCAGTACAACAAAAGTACGAGCGTTAAGTATATCAACTTTATTTCTATATTAGTTGGAAATTATATGATCTAGTCTTTGTTTTATATAGAGTGAAAATATTTTTTTTAAAATATTGCTTGATCACTCTATCAGTCACAAGATGTTAGGCAGGTTAGGACACCATAGCTTGTTTGTTTGTTTTAACGTCCCTATGAAAATTTTTCATTCATATCGAGACTCCACCATTTGCCGGCGGAGAGCTGCAAATTTAGACCTGTATTCCGCACTTATGGTCTTTAGCAACAACGGATCTTTTTTGTGCCACCTTCTGCGACATGGGACCTTGTTTCATCCGAAGGACCGGTCTCCTTGTCGGTCTCCTTGTCACACAGTGGATTCGAACCTGCGACGTAACGATCAACCCTTTACACCGCGACTCTAGAGCGAACGCTCAAACCGCTGTGCCACCCTTCTTTGTAACGCTACAAGCAATTAGTAATGATTTATTCTATTTGTGTACCTAGTGACAATTCATTCTATCCGGAGTCGCATCGTTTTTCATTTCATCCATGATTTTCCTTATTTCATGTACCCAAACCTAGGTGGACCATGTGACTGTTAGAAGTGAAATTAGTACTAAGGGTCTCTCACAAGCGATCGATCGATCGAGTAGATAAATTCCCAAACTAACCGCTCTGTTACTCGAAAGGGTGACACGACAACATACATATTTAAGCAACACACTCTAAATTTGGTAGAGGAAGTACACTTCTTTTAAATCGGAATTCTGAATGAAATAAAATGATATTATTTGGAAATGGAAAAATTCCACCAAAACAAGAGGAACTTGGACCATAACTCTCACGTGCGTTAGCTGCGTCTTACTCGCTGTTATTGAATTCGTATTCCTTATTTTGACGCAAGCTTAGAACCAAGGAGTCTTGACTTAATTATACGGAACTTGAGAATGCTTCAGTATCATTATGACTAACATGACCTTGCTGTTCTTGCGAAGACTTTGAAAAGATTTATTTTCTTTCTACATTTACTTGTTCGTGTGTTTAGTAAAATTTTATTCCTGAATTTTTACCTACTCTAATTTCTAGGCCCAGAAAGAAGACCTTTAAAAAGGAGGTATCACAAACAATTTCTTGATCAAACTAAAAACAAGAGGCCAATTTATGAAACACTGCAGGTTTGTGATCATCACATTATTGCTTTATAAATGATTATCCATCAACTCGTACAAAAGATAGAGATGATGTTTGATCTTTGTTAACTTGATCCTCAATTGCTTTCGTATCAAACATCAAAGTGGGACAAAAACGCAACATGGTTGACAGATTAATGACTCTTGCTAGCATCAACCCTTTGAGACATTCTCAGCAATATTTATAATGCATAAAAACGTCCCTTATAAAAGGACCAGGGCTTTATTATCTTAGCTTTTATCAAAGATAAATTTTCATTAATTTGTTTGATGAAGTGTTCAATTTAATCTAAGGTATTGTTCAAAACATTTTATCGGGTGAGTCATAATTTGATACACTGGAATCAAAAAGGTAAGATGTAAATGAAAAACAAATCAGTGAACCAATGCAGAAAAAAACTGTTAGAAGTTGCCGAGTTGTTTTCCCTCTGAAAGCATTATATGCTTTTGTCACAGTATGGCTTTGTTAATCTTCTTATGTACCTCATAATAACGGAAATTACAAATGCATTCTGACATTCGATCAGGCCTTGCAGTTTTTTTTTAGAAATAAAAACCAACCGCCTTTTATAACGGGGCATGTAAAAATTTTTACCGTTAAAAGGTCTCAAAAAAAGGCTTATAAGGGCATCGTTGTAATTAGTTGTCTATTGAATTTTTTCCAGAGCTTTGCGATTCTTGTTCGTCCCTACAAAGTAATTTATAAATCAAAAGAAAAAAATAAGACCAACAATATTTAACAAAATATTCATTACATAAGGTAGTCAATTTCTAAAGTTTTGAGAACCAGCAATTAGGTAATTGAAAATGCTATCAAAAATGTCACAATTTACAAAGTAATATAAATATACCTATGTTATTTCTTAAAAGTTCATCATTGTAGTTAATCAAATTATATGAGAAAAAATATATCAGATCTCAAATATATTTTCAGGAAACGTAAATAAAAGCACCAATTATAGATTTTCTAATTGAAAATTGATAAAGAAGTGTATTTAAAAAGGATTCTAAAAAACTAGGTGTCTGGGCATTTGAAATACTTGTGCTGTGTTTTTAATTTTTCGATTGTTATAAACAATTCATAGCGTAAAAAGCAGGTGATATCATTGCAAGATATACATTGTAACAGGTCACTTCCAATTTCATTTCATGCTAATAAACACCAGTCTGGTACTTGTGTCTACTTTAGGCAAGATTAAAGAAAATTCGATTTATCTAAAAAAATATTTTTTTCTGTACTGATATGGGTTGCAAATGTCTGCTTTTTATGAGAACATTTCTAACACCTCAAAGAACCTTGAACCATATTAAGGTGCATAAAATAAAATTGTTTTACAAAATAATTTTAAACTTCATTTTGAGACTTCTTCATAAAATATATTCATAGTTTTGATTTGAGAGTTATTCTTCCTGGCTGCGGAGCGGTCATCCTTGATGGCTTGTTTTCAATACCCATATGAACTTGAATTTCGAAATTTTGTTTGTGAAATAGGAACATTTCTTGGAATCAATATCATTTTTGTGATCGAATGAGGTACAGTTGATTCCAAGTGTACCTGATTAAATTGTCCCAACCTTCTGTAATCCCTAATTTTTCTGCATCAAACGCGTATTTTACTAAGGAAATTCGATGTGTCTAAGTGAAATTATAGAAGTGATGCGAAAGCAACAACAAGTGAGTCAAAGGAAAGTTCCTAGTAATATCATACATGATTGCAATCTATAAACTAAAGGCCCATGGGCCACATCGCTCACCTGAGCACTTTGGCCAGGAAAAAGTAGAAATCAGTTCAGTATTTAAAAGTTTAAATATAAATGTGGTACCGACATTGATCTTCTATTGAGGCTGTAAGCTCCCCGGGAATGGCCAAGCTTAAGTTGGGGACGCTACAAAATAATAACTGTCAGTACTCCTGTACTAAAATCCTTGGTCCCTTGGTATAATAGGGAAAACATAAGATTCATCTTGGTCTCAATAATATTTATTAATTATAATGCAGTTTTCATTTAAACAGGTACATTGATATTGGTTGGTGGCGTCTACCGTACAGGCTACTTTTATAAAAAGGGGTGGGTGGGTGTACAATGGCTTTAGTAGGATGATCTCCAGAGTTGATTACAATAAAATAGGTGTCCAGTGTGTTGGGAGATAATTGTCGAACATTTTCTCACCTGGAATCACAATAGTATGGCTATGGTGAAATATGGGCGGATCTTGGATCTATACTTTGAATTTAGGCGCCTGACAACTCGGCAAATTATCTGATTACATAATGCGATCGCCTCCTATATATAACCTTCGGAAAAGGGTCACATGACAAGATTCACATGACAAGATTCAACCAATACAAATGCTGTACGGCGACGTTCCACCAATCACGACAATGTACGACATCGTACAAAATAAAAATCGTGTCGTACTGTCAAACAAAGTTGTCGTACAATATGGATTATAAACAAACCCAGGAATTAAGTTGTGAAAAAACAAAATAACAATAAATATGAATTACAAAAGATGTGTCTATAATAAGTAAGTAAACAATTTATATCTGAAACTTGTAAATTTCACAGAAGTAAACTTGCTGAGTATGCAGACAATATCGCGGATGGATAAAAATATAGTACAAGTTTTAGACACATGAAATCGGGAAAACAATTACTAAAATGAATATTAGAAATCACAATAATAATTAACATAATTAATAGCAAGTATAACTATGCCTGTAATGTAACATGAATAACATGAGGTTAAATACGAAACTAATCTAGTTAACATGCATCGATAAAGATGGCAGACAAGATGTAAACAAGTTGCATGCCAGCAGATGATTTAAAGTGTTGCAGCTAATCTACACATGTAGAATTGCTAAGATAATGACAGTTAAGTCAAGAAATACATGCAGATTTAAGATGAATGGTAACTAATTCATGGTATGTAAAAATAAATGCAAACTTTAACATTCCTGACCAATTTTGGCACAACGTTTTGACACACATGAAATAATATTACAAGTAAAGTCCACCCGCCCTACTATTATTACTCAGTAAACCATAGTGAAATTTTAAACATCTGACAGGTCCTTATAAGGCCTTGCCCTGCCTCCAGGGACATGATTGGAACACATTTGAAAGTACTATACCTGAGAATGCTTCTGAATTAATAAGACTGGCTTTGATGTTCTTGAGAAGAAAATTTTTTATTGATATATCCTTCATTGTTATTCTTTTATATAACTTTGATCCCCTGTTGAGGCCCCACCCAACCCCATGGGTTTTGATTGGAACAAAACTGATCTACACTACCTGAGGACACTTCCATGTTAATATGACTACTCATGGTTTTGCTGTTCTTGAGAAGAAAATTTTTCAAGATTTTTTTCTATATATTCCTATGTAAAACTTTGATCCCCCATTGTGGCCCCACCCAATTTGATTTGAACAAACCAAAATCTACACTACCCGAGGATGCTTCTATATCAAATGACTACAAAAAACTTCGCTGTCCTTGAGAAGAAGATTTTTCTGGATTCTTTCCTATATATTCCCCCATTGTAGCCCCACCTTATACCCGGGGGTCATGATTTAAAGAAACTTGAGTCTACACTATGTAAAGAAGGTTTCTCATAAGTTTCAACTGTTTTGACCCAGTGGCTCTTGAGAAGAAGAGTTTAAAGGATGCAACCAAATTTTCGCTATTTCTTAATTATCTCCCTTAGGAAAAGGGAGTGACTCTTCATTTGAACAATTTGAATCCCCTTCACCCAAGGAAGGAGTTTGGTTGAAATTGGACCAGTGAGTTCAGGAGAAGAAGATGAAAATGTGAAAAGTTAACGAAGACGACAGACAACGGACACATTTTGATCAGAAAAGCTCACTTGAGCCTTCGGCTCAGGTGAGCTAAAAAGGCAGTGCGCTATAAAAATTAAACTATTACTTGGGCATGAATTTGATGACTATTGTTCATGAGTCACTCGGTAGGGATCTAAGCATGCATTTCTTGGGTACTCTATAAAAAATATATGATTATATACTACCTGTATTTTACCCAAAACGTCAGTGTCAGGAACCCCCCGATTTCAACAAAAGTGTAATATTTTTTTGTAATATTTTTTTCTTTTTTACACGCATACGTTTTTATGACTAAGACACCACTATCCGAAGCGATTTCAAAAAAATCTTAAAATTTTTTACTCATCCAAATATAATGACCAATGTTCATACTGTTTTTAACCGACTAACAAATATACGAAAAAATCCAATTTAAAAAAATCTACATGTATCTGGATTTCTGTTCTTACTTCACAGGGTAGATATACTTTAATTTATAAGACCTTTCGCAATGGGTTACGATGCGGTCAAGCAAATATACATTTTAACTAGATTAAAGACTTTGATCATTTAGATATCCATTCGAAAAATACCCCAACATTTTTTAGACTTCTGAAATTGCCCTCAATTTAAATAACTTATGTAGTTTCTGCTTTGACATTTTCAAATCTTGTAGCATTTCACAATTAATGTAACGATAAAAGGGAGAATATTGTAGAATACCTTGATAGGGGTTCGAGTTTCAACTTAATAATACTGCAAACATACAAGTTTGTAATAATACACTTATTTCTTTCTTTGTTTTGTTGTTGTTGAATTTTTCATATCAAATATTGTAAATATATCCTTGAAGAGTAGGTTTTGATAAAAAAAAAATCGCTGTGGTCGAGATGTATATTTTCCCTACACCTGCAGGCTCGCTCCAAGAGTACCTGTGTTCGAAGTTCTTAAGAAACTTTTAGAAATAATTTTTGTTACTATAATTGCAAACAAATGTTTTGAATGAGTACGTAATTCATTTGCAATGAATTCCAAGCAGTATACGAGGGTATGGTTTGATGGCCAAGTAACAAGAGTCCCTTAAAGAGGAGCTAGATATTTCTTACACATTGGTAGGGGAAATATTTGATTCATCTTCCTGTTATTAACGCATAACATTATTGACTAGATTGTCATTAAAAGTACAATGCCATGCGTTTTTATAGATTACGCACACGTTTAAAGATACTCATGAAATATAAAACACATTAAAAGTTAATTTCCAATATTTTAATAAATTATAAACATTTCTTCAGTGATATATGATATAATAAATATAATCTTTGGTAAACCAATGCATTATTCCAAATATTGAATAAGATAAATATTTTAAGTCAAAAATACTGTCGGAACAAATCTTAAGGTGAACATTCAAGTTATAGTACGACTTACGAGCACGTCTCTGAAATAAATCTGAAATAATTCTAATATATCATTGATGGATTTTAAACAACTTGAAACATTTACACGTATGTTTTTTTTTTTTTTTTTTTTTTGTTTTAGTAAATTTATTTTTTTTTTCTATTACACTAATTCAACTTATTTTAATGTAAAATAAAATATATCATAATGACATTCAATTCTCTTAGAATGATAAATATACGTCATAAATTCCCTCTCCACAATGTCAGGAGTGTCAAAAAATCCCTCAAAAGAGAATTAAAATCTTCATTCTCTTTCAGAGGGTTACAACCACAAAAATGTATTTTTTTTTTAATAAATTCAAAATCACATCACATTTGATAACGTACAAAAAGCAACTGCTGAAACAAAGGTGCAGGAATCATGTTTGTCAATCAGCCGATTTTTTCCTGATAGGTTCAACATTACCACATGTTTGACATGGCTTCTGCAAGCACTCATTTCCTTTAACGACGAAAGGAAATTAAAATGTCTCACACGATTACAGAAGCCAAATGTATCAAGAATTCATCACAATGTTGTGTTCACCATATAAAAACATCTTATATACAATAACTGGTCAACATGAATCTTCTTCATGTTGTGTCACAGGATACAGTGTATAGATTTCTCATCAAAAAGAGGCCCTCATGATTCGGCAGGATGAAAGATTAGCGGCAAACAATTATTGTTTTGAATCCAAGTTTTTTTTCTTTATCTTTTACAATGAAACGGTTTCATGTAAGAAAAAGATTGATAAGATTTGAAACATCACGCCCATGGTTCATTTGCATAATCTCGTCCAAATTCCGTTTCCTCTGATGACGAAAGCAGTTTCTTTATCCACAATGCAGTGGGCAAAGCCTGACATCCAAGGTAGTCTTGTTTGAGTTCCTTGGCAGTGAAAGGAGGGTATACATTGCAGGGGGACCCAAATATTGTGGTACGAACTTCGCCTCTTTCCCCTTCCTTTACTTCCGGTGTGGAATGTTTGATAGCATTTTTGCTATGCTGCAAAGAAAAGAGTTCATTATGTTAAATGAATATGAAATTTTAGCAATATGATCGCTTGTTTTTGACTACGTTTTGTCGGACTCCATCATATATTCAAGTAGACTGACTATATTTACTTTTACAATCATGATTAATAAACAGATTTTGCGGGTTTGATTAATTAAGTTTATTAATATGAAAACAAAATAATACCTACTGCATTGATCTATCATAAAAATGCAGTTACAAATAAACAATTAAACGCCTTCATCTGCACGATGTACTTTTAATAGATCAAGATCCACCACCTTAAATCTATTTATCGTATAATGAGAGCTAGAAAATGTCATTACTTATGTCTGAAAACGAACTATTTTAAACAAAAAGTTATTGAAAAGTCTAGATGTTAATTATCTATGCATTAAACGCGCACAGTTAAATTCAAAACTAATGTTTGTTTTGACCCGAAGTAAGTAGGTGGGGGTAGCAATAATGTTTAGTCACAACAGGGGACCGCTTAACTTGTACATGAAATACCTCCCCTGGAAGGAATATTTTAGATATTTTATCTTTTGTGCTCTACATTCTCTTGTTTCAAGTGCATGTTTAAAGACTGAAGACATCAATATCGATTGATTTTGATTTAGGTTTAGTTTTTACCTAAAGACGTAAACAAACACAAACATTTTGCATGTCAGAATGACGTAATGTAATCAATATATAAGATGACAAAAGTAGACGTTAGTAAAATAAAAAAGAAAACGTTAGTAATATCATTAGTACATTTCAATTCCAAGGGGCAAGAAAATTGGGAAAACCATGGGCCACGCGTGATATCATAGGAGACATTAGTAATTTGAAGAATATGTACGAAGCATTTGCATCGTTCGTACCATTGTTTTTATACAATAAGATGCAAGTCTTATGCAATAAGGCAAACAAGAAATAAGGTTTTATACCATGATCTACATCAAGCATCATGTTTGTACAAGATTCGCAATGATTCAACTTAAAATGATTTCGCTTAAACCTCTGTCTGGACCTCTAAAATATTTACAGTATCAGGAATCATTTTCTATCCGTTCTCACTATTTTTGAATCACTTAGTGTACTATACTTTTTCACGTTTAATAAAACGAAATAGCAGTGATATAGATATACTCAAATGTATGCCTTCTGTGAAAACAACAGACGTTATCCACATACTCGTTTAACAAAATCATTTTCATTCTGAATTTCACTCTTTGCCAAAATTTCGCTTTCCGGACAAGAGAATAAGTACAAGTAATAAACTAAATGATTGAATTTCGTATATTGCAATTTAAACTGTCTTTCTCTCATCAATATTTAAACAACAAGTATACAAATCGAACACATTTAATCTTTCTGGATCAACAATTTTACAAGACCTCCTACGAATTGTGATCACTTGCGGTGCCCTATAACCTTTGTGTTCTTTCCATGTGTTCTTTTCAATCTTTCGTTATCAGATGAAACAATGAGCAGATGTAGATTTGAGAGCTCTTTGGTTTTTTGTTTAGAACTACAGCATCCGGATGTTTCCCATCTAATCAGAAAAACAAATCAATCTGGTAACGCATTTTTTGGATTTTACAAACCTGTGCATTTTTTGATATATCAAATGGTCAATAAACTTGATATTCATTAACCTTAGTTATCAAAATGACGACAGCGCTAATAATACTGAATGGTTGTTTTTTTTTCAGCAAAGTACATAAAAAGTGATATAAGAAAACGCATTAAAGTATAGACTTTTACTGATAAAAACAAATCATTTTACATGATTTATTTTGAAAGTAATATTCAAGAATTTAAAAATCCTAAATATTCCTTACATATGATTGAACTTTTTTTTTAATTTGTCACCTTTTAAATGCATGGATCGAACGAAACAAAAGGCTCTCGAGAAAATGATGGTTGCAGTCCAACCGGGCAGGCTTGAGTGAAACAGATTTGTAGTATGAATGGAATTCCACCACGTCAAAATATCTGTATAGATTATTATTGTAGCCACGAAAATGATCGTTATCAATGAAATACCAGAAAATCACGTTCCAAAGAGGGTCGGTAGGTTCTTCAACGATATGAAATATGTTTACCCATCAATCACGCGGTGCGTGCTAACTAGTAAAACGTCTGAGCTTTTCATCGGGTTTGATTAACTTTTTATTTGAAATAAAATATTTCGAGTCCTTTCAATAGCATTATTGCGCGCTCCTTAAATTTTTGTCGTTTAATTTGATTAAATTTTGTATAACCTGACAAAAAAATTTGATCGAATTCTATTTCAGCTTATTCTAATTTTACTTACGGTTGGCGTGAATGGGTATAATTATTTATTTTCTATTGAATAAAATTAGGATATGTACCTTCTTTGTACTTAACCTCAATACCAGAGAAGAAAATAATATATTTTTATATATGGAAATTTAACCTCGCTCTCTGTCTTGCTTCTACAGAAATCTCTTTATTGAATAGACTCAGCTGGTACTTTTGCGGTTTGTGCCTATCAGTGCCTGTGTCTTATACCTGTTACCCTTAATTTTCATTCTGCAGAAGTCTGCACGCAATGTTGATGGTTTGTATAAAGCTATTTTCGTCATTTTTACGTCAGTTTATATTTTTTTGTGCTATTCAGCTTTCAACAGACGTCCCATGCTTTTTGTTCGTGATAAGAATGTTTTATAATTACTTCAATTTTTTACGTATATATTTTTTTCTTAATATAGATTATGCTTTGTTGATTTCATAAGTATTTTGCAAAATGAAGTACAGGAAAGGTTTGATCAATTGAAATAATTATTGATTGCTAGAATAGTTGATGGTGTCTAAATTCATAATAAACACTAAAGTATAAAGAGATTATTTTAAAGCTTCAAATGTAAATGCGTAAAAGCTTCAATTACAAATAGTGACCGATAAAAAGATATGTTTGATAACCAGATTTTTTTTTTTTTTTTTTTTTTTTTTTTTTTTTTTTAATAGAAATTTGGGGACTATGTATTCATTCATAAAACACGACTTTTGTATAATAAGTAATGATTTTAATTTAATCAAGAATCTGGCATATAATTATTCTCATCCACACCTACACTGGTAAGAAAAATTTTGGTGATCAGTATGAGTATTGATTTCTGGTTCTTCCTTTACGTTTTTGTTTCCATTTTAGGCCATTTCTTTCCTTTCTCTAAAAGTTTTTCCTTTTGTTTTTACCTTTTTAAAGATTATAATTAGAATAATCAAAAAAAGTTATGAAAAAGGTTTAGAGGGTCACCTCAAAAAGATGAATTAAAAACGTTTACATACATGTACTTCTAGCGGAAGCATATAGCATATTCAGGACTCCCGCTCCCTATATATATTTATTAACAAGCATTCTTTACCTCGTGTATGTTCCATGTGCATTGATGCGTGTGATTGGATCTAGTCCACTGACGCGAATACTCATCATCATATGCATATTCATTATTTGCGCCACTGGCGAAAACGATGACGTTGCGATGACGTTTGGAGTTCTTGAATGCGTCAGCAATGTCTCCGGAAAAACTCTGGTCGACGATCAGATGGACATAATTAGCAGCACATAATGCAAGGTCTTCCCTCAGCTCCCTGATGGTATATTCTTCCGATTTGTCAGCCTGCAGATTAAAACATTTAAAAAAAAACCCATTATATTACAGTTTTAAAAAAAAATTAACCCCCCCCCCCCATATATTATCGATTGTAAATCAAAAAATGAGTACCAAATGCACGAAAAACGATTTCAAAAATTAATTTGATTTAAATAGTAAAGTAAATACTGTAAACGAAATTAAATTATCAAAGTCTTAAGACATGGACCGGCAGAATTGAACATGATCCTAATTAACCAGACACCTTCGATTCGATAGTAATCAAACACTTAACGACGTTGGATCCTGATATTTAAAGTCTTAAACTTTTTTTGTCAAGTATATTTTTAGCTTGTACACACATAGCTTAATTAAAAATCAAAACAAAAAATGGGGTTCAATATGCTTCTTTTTGCGCTACAGTACATTTAAAATGACCTTTTTGCACTGAATTTGTGTCTTAATCAAAAATAACATCTTCGACGTTTTCCCTCCAATATTTTTTATCCAAATAAATCATGGGACAAAGTATGCTATTATTCTTTCTTAAAAAATTTTCAAATTGCTTCGCATTATCAATTATTTGACCTTTCTGCACTCACAAAATGTCATTTTTCGGGCATTAAAAATTTAACAAGCAAGAAAAATATCTTAAAGTCTTAAACTTTTGCTGAATTTAAGTAGATTGATCAGAGTTATCTTATATATTCAGAAAAGAAAATCAAAAGTGGAGGTCTATGATGTTATTTTTTAGATATTACTAAAAAACTGTTAATTTTGTGATAAAATTGGCTCAATTTTTTCCTGGAGTTTCAGAATATATTTTCTATATTTGTCACAATATGATGAAAGAATTCACAAAAACTGATTTTATTAATATTTTAGAACCAGTATTAAACATTTCAATGCACAAGATAGCTCTGTGTGCAACCAGCATGGAAAAATAGGAATCTAAACTTAACAGTACTGTATATATTTCAAAAGGGAAAAAATGATCATTTTCTTCTAAAAAATCTTCCGCCACAAAATATAGTTCCTGGCTTAATCCTATTTGAATGGAATTTAATCGCGTTTTTTTTTTTCATTGGATATAGTATAATTTCCATTGTAGAATCCAGATTTAATGTTAGAACTTAAAAATAATGCAGAATTTTAGAAATAAAGCTCCAGACCAAAATCTGCTCAAAAGCTCAGGATCGAACGTCCTCAAGTTTACTCCATTAATCGATGTCTAAACATTGCTTTCTAGTATTGTTAACTTACAAATATTCAGTGAAAGCACCAAAGCAATATGTCTATTAAAATCATAAGATTGATTGATTGATTGTAATTTTTACGTCCATTGCAAGATTTCTTCGCTACTATAAGAAGTGTAGTTAAGATTGATGCAATTTTATCTTCAAATTAATAATATTTTCAAAGAAATTAGTATGTAACTCTTTTCTTTTGCGGAAGCCTGACTGACACCTTTGGTTCCGTATTTTTTTTTTTAAACTTCCGGTCGGATGGTTCCTGCAATGGAGCATTTTCGAGCTTCTCGATAAAAAAGCGGGATTTTGTAATAAGTGTGGTATAGGTTGATTGGAATCAATCAGTTAAAAAAACCCGTCTAGATATTACTATTATGGCTGTATGGTAAGAATTTAAGGGTTGTTTTTCAACATGCAGGTTCGGGTCATTTTTACGGAAGCTTATTTAGGACCTTTGCAAAAATATTTTTTTATTCAAAATAATGAATTATCAAATTTATAGAAACGAATTTAAATTGCTATAAAAAATTTTGAATTCGTTATAACAATAAAAAAAAAAAAAAAAATTAAAAAAAAAATTGTTTAATAGATTTGTTGAATTCGTGAAATAGAATTTCAAAATTTTTTTAAAGCGAATTAAATTTGATTAAATGAATTCTTAAATTTGTCAAAACAATTTTCTCGTTTAATCAAATTCTGACAAGTAGGGCCTATTGAAAAAATATTTATAAACTGGATATAACGAATTATCGAATTCGTGTAATTGTTTTTAATTCATTAAAACAAATTTAGGTAATTGTTCAAATTCGTTATAACAAATTTTTAAATTCATTTCTTGTTATTTGTTAAATCAGATTAAATTTGGTATAACTAATCTAAAAAACGATATAATGAATTAAAGTCGTTTTAAAAAATTTAACAATTGCTATATCGAATTCAAAAATATTTCTGATTGGTCCTGAATGGGCTTCCGTACATTTCTGATCCTGTATTGATTATTTTTTAAAAATGAAAATCTATGCTAAAATTTAGATTCATTTCACCTGAGAGGTAAGTCAAACAATTGTTAAAAACTGCATTATTCCATGGAGAATTTCATTAATTTTTGTGTCAGAGAATTATGTTAATTTATACATAGGTATACAAAGTAAAGGTGACTGCTCTTAGGTGTCAATTTTTATTCCAAATTCTAATCAGAAAAAAATCCAATATCATGACTATTTTCATTACTTCATTCATTGTTGAAATTCGTTGGAAGCATTTATCCCAGACCCCTATATTGACTTCATTAAACAATGCTAAACCTTTGCTGTCCATTTTGAATATAAACAAAAATCTTGAATACAATTAAACTTTAAAACTTCAAAGAGATATAGATATTGAATCATGAACCTTGTTATGATAGGTTTAATAATTTAATAAAATTCTTGGCGCCAAAAGGGTGGCATTTAAGGTCAATATAAGAAGATAGCGCAAAGATGATTGACTGGTAAAGTACGGATTTTATATTAGTAGAACACAGTGCTGATACATACGTTTATATTTTTATCTCTTAGTATCTTTTTTAATTATTTATGAATACTTCGTTGTAATAATTTACTTTTCATGTTTGAATATTCATATTTTTTCTAATAGTTATAATAATCTTGCAAACGATATTCCAACGCTTAGATCAAAACTGCAGAAATTAAGCAATTGCAGGAAACGTGATATTTTTTTTTTATAGTGATGACTTCTGAAATGTACTTCCAGTTTATTTCTAATTTATGACAGTAAAAGCTACAAATAAATTTCGATAAAAAAAAAAATCACTGGACGGTCTTTATATGATTTTTTAAAATTTAAAATGAAATATTCCCGATTCAATCCGTAATTTTAAATTGGGTAGATAGAGGGGAAAAGATCCCTCTGAAGAAATTTTAATGATTTAAATTTGCGGAATCTCATCCCAATATACTTATAGAAATAAATTGCATTAAAATTAACGCATATATTTAAAATTTAGACATCTAAGGGTAATCCTGTGTTATTCATTTCAACAAATAAAGTGAAGATGGTTTCTAAATGGTATCAACACCTGATATTTCAAATGCTTCAACAGGATCCAGGTATGTTGATAATATTGATCATGAAACAAAACTCTTCATTTATAAATAGTCTCAAGCTTTAGATGTATACCGCCGATAAAACCACGGGCACGTCATTTAAATATTAAGGAGAAGAAAAAAAACACTATATCAACTATTTTTTGAGGTTTTGCAGACCATAAATCTCCGCTTCAGCTAATATCACTCTAATAATCCGTTAAGACCTATCATTAGGGGGTTAAAAAGACCACCTCCGTGATGAACATGTATTATACCGTGAAATCTGTATTCTGTAAATTGTAGTAGAAAATAATTTTTTGGCTTTCGTGAGAAAAGACTTCCAAAGTTTCGCCATTTAATTGAGAGTTTTGGTATAGTTTTGTCGATGAATTGTATCAGGAATTTATCAACTGTTATCACGGCTTTTTGATTTTCATTAGTATCTTTGCAGGAAATCTCAAATAATGAATAGCCTTGCGTGAGATATTGTTATGCATTTTTCTTGCATCAAATTATGCGTGTGTTGTATATAACGTATCATTAATGCTATAGAAAATATTACAATCGATCATTTAAACTGTAAAAAAATTAAAAGAAAATCTATTGATACATTTTACAAACGGTTCCATTTTCTAATTTAACTGTTTGAATTCCAGATAATTTAAGAGTTCAGTCGATTATCCGAGTATCGTGTATAATCTTGAAATGATTGTTTTAATTCAAAGTAAAAAAAAAATATATTCACACTATTGATTCCATGCAGTTGTAATGTGCTGTTTCATGATTATGTGCACTGTACATTCATGTATTTATGAACGCCAGATATGACATCCAATTTCCTTAATACCCAACGTATGCATTCAGTTGGTCAGGAATATTTTTTTCCTTGCTAGATATTTTTCCTCTCCAAATATTGATAAAACATCAAACATTTTTTTGAGAATGACATAATGTAAGAATTATATGCTACTTTCGGCAATATTGAATTTTTTCGAGAGAAACTTCAAAGTATATTACAGTCCTCGGGGGACTACTAGTCGATAATTGTTGCATAATACATATTTCAAATGAAGATAACCTTTTCAATTTAAATCTGAAAGATCTTTAATTTTGAAGACATTGACGACTTTTCGATCTGTTTAAAGGCTTTACATTTCTTATTGATGTAATAGTGAGGTATAATATATACATACATGTATGCAGTGTCTGAAATACGAAGTCTTTAGAATCTTTTCATTTGAGTAAAACTACCTGTCCAATTATTAGAATATAAGAGTTCGTTATAAAAGGGATAAAAACAAAATTTATAAATAAACCTCTAAATAAAAGAATAATAAAATTAATAAACATTTATGATTTGAGTTACACATTTGATAAAGGTCGTAAAAACTGTTGAAAGAAAATCTTTCGCATCAATACATGTATACAGTGTAAAAGTCTAATGATTATTAGGAAACTATATAACCCTTTTTTTTTAAAAGAAAGAATAAAATTAATCTCATTGCACAAGTTTCTCAGAGACAAATGATGTCACTTACCAGAAGCAAATCAAGAGTCAAGACTAGTTTATTTTCTTTAAGTTATTAAAGGAGGAATTTCATT
Source organism: Saccostrea echinata (assembly GCF_033153115.1). Taxonomy (NCBI): domain Eukaryota; kingdom Metazoa; phylum Mollusca; class Bivalvia; order Ostreida; family Ostreidae; genus Saccostrea; species Saccostrea echinata. Next base: position 7,281,301 of record NW_026889765.1, on the reverse strand, counting down.
CTGGATCTTATAGAAAAGTTTATGAAAACAGAGTTTCAATTTTGCCGGTTCTTTAAGACATGTGTGAAATGAATTATGAAATAAATTGAATGTCTATCTTATACCCTTTTGTTTTTTTTTCTCTCCATATAGAACTATATAAAAGAATATGCGAATGACTGTGTCGCCTGGTCCAACACCATCACCCCCATCCCCCAAAAATAAATGAATTAAAAAATGAAAAGGCATTTATAAAAATAAATTGATATATAGGTGAAAACTGATTACTTACAAGTCCATTATTATCGACGTCCCAGAGTAGACTTGTGCCATCGTTCTTTGCTGGACTATTTAGATACACGACCAAAGAATTTACACAGTGTGGGACTCGACAGAGCTTCTGAAGGTGGTACCGGAAGGCATACTTCATGGCAGCCGGATGTACCTGGTGCGCATGCTCACCGGGAACTAAGGAAAGCATGAAATGGGTGATCATTTGGAGATGTAAAAAATTTTATGACAATTTTTTCAGCATAAAGGATAGTACAGTCAAGAAAGTTCATATAAAAATTGTTTAATGGGGGAAATACAAAAAGAAAGCAAACCTTTGCTCTAACTGACATATAAGTGTATATGTTTAAAGCAGGAACATAAATGAATATATTATATTAACCATTTATTGGCAAAAATTTCATTTCTGACCTTTGATTTAATGCTAGCGCAAAATAAGTTAGACAAAGGATCATGCATGGATCATGATGATCACTTGATTTATAAATACATCCACCTTCACAACTATAACTTTCTATATATTTTTTAATGTTTGGTCACTTTTGTATAAACAGAGAAAGTCGTTTTCTGACAAGAGTTGACTTCTTCTTTGGTATGGAATCGATCCATTTTTACGCAAACTTGGTTTCGTCTCGCGGGCAACACTGTCTAGAAAATGTTACACCAAATGTACTTTCTGGGCTCGAGTAATTTGAAAACATGTACAGTGCTTACTTTGTCTATTACGTATGAACCATATGGCCATGTCAAAATTTTTAGAGAAAAAGTTAAAAAAATGAAAATCTTTACTTGTAGTCATATAATGGGTTTTGGTTTGATAATTCAATGAATATAATGTGCTTGTTGGACAGTTTATCCATGTACTTATTACATGTAATATTATAGCATTTGTAGTTTATATATAATTGTATAAAAATGAATATATTTTCTGCACTGCATGACTTTAATAGACTTGCAAAAAATTGTAAATAAATTTAATTATTTTGTAATTGTATGTAAAGAAATAAGCATTTACTCAAACTCTGTTGTTTATTGCTACAAGTATAATTTCTATGAGAGAAAAACGTAACTGACACGTGCATTTTACCAAACTTTTACGTTTCGTCAATTTTCGACTAGATTCATCACATGGAACATGTTACGAGTGAAAAAGATATTTAGGGTTTGGTGGGAGATTAATAAAAGTCGATGTACTTATTATCGCTGTTGTATAACCGGGATATCTCCACAACATCAGCTCGAATTTCCTTTGCTTCTTTATCCTAGGTTCACCTAAATTCGCGGACACCTTTTGCACTAAAAACGCCCAGGTTAATTAGAAATGTACATGAATTCTGATTTTGACGCTTTAAAAGATAACGAAATACTATACGTCGTTGTGGAAATTATATCGCTGCACTTCGGTTATCTAAATTTAATTTGAACAAAGTACATTTTACGGTAATACAATGATTTTCTGTGCGATTCTTTGTGGTGTCTCTCTTGATATAATACAGATACAATGAAAACACAAATAATCTAGAACAAATTACATGTATGTGAGACCTTAAATTATAAGCAACCGTAACGTCATAATGGCCATTTCAAATAATCATTGATTAAAATATTTGTCAACGAAACGAATTTCTATTTGAAGGTGATTGTTTATTTTTGTTGTTTGTTTGTTTGTTTTTTGCTTGTTTTGTTTTGCTTGTCTATATGCAACTAATGATGACATAACCCTTTCTTTCTTTTATTTCTTCTCTTTCATTCATATATAATAGATTGTTTTAGTCTGAGATCTTTTATACAATATACTAAGTAAGGCAGTGACCTTTGAGAATATACCTTAAAGATAAATTACTTCCTGTTCTTAGCCAGCGTAAAAAACAAATGATAATTTCTTATAACCTTTGTGATGAAGACCTTGAACTAAATCCATCAGGGACCTATAAATAAGGAGTGAATTTAGAATTTGTGCTTGGATTGGGGTCATTATACATGTACACACTGAAGATGTAACTATCTAAAAGCTGTGAGAGGCCTTCATCGGTCAAACTCACGTTCGCAAAGTTTTTAAGGGGGCCACTTTGGATTTAAAAAAATGGGGCTCGATCTTCAGTTGATCTGAAATATATGATTATTCAACAATATGTAATATAAATATCAAACTAATCTAAAATCATTTAACGTTTACAAAATAATTCCAGCTGAGACTTTTCTAATGAAATAGTTGAAAGTAACATCCACAATGGTCTCAGTCTTTCTTTCTTAACAGAACAGAACTGATTTACTAATTTGACCTTGAGACTGCAAACACAAGATTTAGCGATATGAATGAAAATACAATAAACAGTCGGGCACTGCACCTCATATTTACTTTGCAAACTAAACAAATGTGCCTATTTGATAGTTCGTTTACAGAATGCACCTTACGTTTTACCGACAGAGTTTGTCTTCTGTTAATGTATTGACATGCCCTCCCCCTGGTGCTTGACCAACAAGATCTAGATCAAAGGATGTAACACTCTCAATCGACCTTGAGTGTGGTGTATTCGGGCAATAAAAGCGCTACACGCAATTAATTGACTTAATTAAATAATAATACAGAAGCATGATTCGTAGGAAGTAGATCTACATGTACCTGTATCGAGTAAAAGCAACCTTCATCAGTGCCTATTAGCAACTCGGTAGAGAATAATTACTTACATATACATGTACCAATCACCACCTTCCCCAAAATATTTTCAAAGGTAAAGATCCAATCAAAAGACTCGTGGTTCTCTTTTCTGGCCAATCGTAATGTTTTCTCAGTTAACACATATAGATCACCGTATATTGATTGATATATCAACTTTTTTACTTTATACATTAATTATTTTAAAAGATTTTGTATAGTACATGTTTATAAATAGATTACTAATACCCAACGCCATTAACCTACTTGAGCCTGTGAACGCTACTTTAGCAATGACATTTATATATACAAAGCATTTATATCCATAAACTTTAGTTCTTTATTTCACTCTGTTTAATAACTTTTTTGTGTAATAATTCAGGTCGTCATACAATTTTTTTCATAGTCAACAAAGGTCGTAGTATTGTGATTGCTTAAATTGTGCAACTTACTGTTAAAATTTGATGCTCCATTGGCGTAAAAGATCTTGATATTTCGCTTTTTGAAGCCATAGTTTCGTAGCATGACGTAGAACTCCGCTAAATTACTTTTGAATCGAACACTGCTAGTTTCACGATTCCAGCCCCCTGACAACATGACTGCCTGATCACATATTTCAAACACTCTGCAACTTGTATGCACAGTTTCATGTGTTGTGGAACATCTTTTTGTGTTGTCACGTATTGGATTACAAATTAAATCTTTTGTCTCATTTTCTGGTCTTAGTAGAGGGCAGTGTCCAAACCCCTTAATACCTTTCCAGCACTTTAGATAGTTGTATTTGCTGTTTTCTTTCTTTGCTTTAGAGGCCTTCCGAATGTGAACAACCGGAAGGAAGTTGATCTCACAGCGCCGCGCCCAGTGCTTCCGCTTACTATTTCTTTTGATGGCGTTCTTACATTTCTTTTTCAATGCAAATGTCAAGCAATCCCCTGTTGAATCTGCGCAATAAATCACACAATAATCAGATTATCGTCCAACAATATATCTTATATAGCAATAAATGTTTTCATGAGGAGTCAAGGTTAGGGTTTCAAAGTATGTATGAACAATGTAATACGAATCTACAAAACGAGCTCTTTTATAAATATTGCATATACTATTTTTATCGCATACATTATGGGGAATAAAAGTCATTTATGCTCGGATTATTGTCAGATTTCAAAAGTGAGAAGTGTCCAATCACCTATTACCTTGGCGTCGGTATGGTACACCGTCGCGAGTTTATGAGGATGGGTTTAGTTTTCGGTACGTCAGTAACCCTTGGGGATTTCAGAAAATTAAAACATAGTTTTGCTTATATTCATTTTGCTAAAAGAGATGAAGGTATTGTCAGTTTCTTAACTGGGGAAAGGTAATTTCCTAATTTCATGAGGAAACAGTATTCTGTTGGGTCACAGTAAAATATAGCATTTCATACATCTACACGGCGCCACTGCAACGTGGAATTTTACACTATTACAGTATTGAAAAATTTTACAATCCCTCCGTCTGATAAGAAAGATATAAAGAAGACTAGAGCAGAGCTCGTTGCAAAGCAACGAGTAGGTCTTCCGTTGGAGCTGCGAACAGGAAGAAGTGACCTTGAGTCAAGGTCATGCCACATTCTAAGGTTATAAGCAATCTTGTAAGGGGTATCAACTTGCAATGTCTCACCAGTAGAAAGACAGTTAAGGAATGTTGTTTCTCCGTTGATGACCTTGAACTCGTTCAAATGACCTTGCATCAAACCATGACACATTCTGGTTATAAGCAAACCCCATCTATGTGTTACCGACTCGACAAGTTAACACATGTTCTTTCAGACCATTCATCCAGTCAAAACATTCTTTCCTTAGTGACCCTAAATTTAATCAACATAGCCGTAGGAACCGAGGGAGGGGGGGGGCGTGCCCCCCAATAATTTTGCCGATATATAGATTACTATAGTAGACATAGGTACTATAGCTTGTGCCACCTCAATAGAAACGTCTGATAACCTTCTTTTTTTTTTTTTTGCTTGTCAAAGAATTTTTGGTAGTTGGTGACCTTTTTTTGCTTGTCAGGAAATTTATGGTAGTAGTGCCCCCTCAACTGTCAACTGAAAATGTATGGCTGTGCCCCCCCCCCCCAAAAAAAAACCCCTGAATTTGCTTCCTATGGGCCTGATCAAGGCAATGATACACTCTGTATGATATCAGCGATACCCTTTTGTGTGTTTCGCAGTTGACAAGTTCACAGTTTGCATTTATTGCATGATAGTGAGGGAGACATGAAGATTTCTTCGCCCATAAAAAATCATATTCCCCGAGGGCAACTTGAAGATTTCTTCGCCCATGAAAAATCATACTCCCCGAAGGCAACGCCCGAGAGAAATATGATTTTTCATTTGCGAAGAAATCTTTATGTCTCCCTCACTATTATGCAATAAATTGTTTATAATACCGAATTAACCAAAATGCAGGAATTACAAAGGAGATCCAATGAATAAAGCAAACATGCATTTGATGAGAACGATATGAAAGAGATGTAAGTTACAGGTACACCAATAGCCTCGTTTCATTAAAAAAAAAATCCTACGTGACAAGTTTGTGTGATCACACCAGTAACATTCAAACACCATTACATTTTTACACATTTAAATCGACACAATCAATCAACGATAATATGCTGACGGTGCGACCGTTGGGCGAGTGCATTGTTCACTTAATTTTAAGATCCGCCTCTTCAAACAGCACGAGACATTTGGAACGTCTAGACTGTGACGTCTCATGACGTATGTTAGCTGTATTTCCATAAACGAATTTTGAAAAGTGCAAACATTTTAATAAAGAACGTTTAATCTAATATCTGTATGCAATTCCATTAATTAAGGTGATTTTTTGGGGTGAATTTTAAGTTGTTGTTACCGCGCGAACGAAGTTAGCAGCGTCGCTATAAACAATCTAACTCCTCACTCGTTTAATTGTGACGTCACAATCGTGAAACACGACGTTTTGTTGCAGGGCAAACATGATGGACACGTGACTTTCTCGGCCAATCAAATTCTATTTTACTAGTGATTTTTCACTTGTAAGCTAGTTTTCACAGAGGTATAATAAACGTTTTTTTTAGACCATACATCGAAATAAATTATCATAATTTCTATAGTCGTAATTTATTAGGTTCAACTCACTGCTTTAAAGGATCATTGTAAATGTTTTATGCCCAATTTGGATACTGAACAACATGTGATTTTTGAAACACTGATGCCCCCATATGGCATCTTATGGCAAAAGTTAAAAGTTTCTCAAATGCAAGTCAAACTCCATGGTCAAGATCAAAAGATAAAAAAAAAATGTTATTACCCAAATAAAGGTCTTGAACAAAGAATATACTGTGAAATATATACTTGTATGAAAGCCACAGCAGCAACAGTTTAAAAGTTATGGCCAAGGGTTAATTTCTTTAAAAGGTCAAACTCCAAGGTCAAGGGAACATAATTGTTTGTACTTGAGGGAAGGTCTTAATTGTTACAAGGAATACACATGTGGTATTAAAAAAGCCTTAGCACCAACTGTTCAAAAGTTAAAACCAAGGTTAAAGTTTTTCAAAAGTAGGACATAATCAAAGGTCAAGGTAAAATGGTCAAAATTAAAGGTATACAATGACAGGCCTTGTCACAAGAAAATTACCTATGTAATATAAAAGCCCTAGTACTAGTCATTCAAAAGTTATTGTCAAGGCTAAAGTTGTTTAAAAGTTGGTCAAACTCCAAGGTCAAGGTCAAATGGTCAAACATATTTATACCCAAGGAGGAGACTTATCACAAGGGATACAGATGTGAAGTATAAAAGCCATAGCACCAACTGTTCAAAAGTTTTGGCCAAGGTTATAGTTTGGTAAAATTTTGCGAAAGAGGATCAAACTCCAAGTTCAAGGTCAAGAGGTCAAATATGTTGGTACCTGAAGGAAGTCCTTGTTACTAGGAATACACATAAGAAATATGAAAGCAGTAGTTCCAACCAATCAAATTTTATGGGCATAGTTAAAGTTTTTGCGCACAAAGAGGCTAACACAGTCTAACAGACAAATAGACAGGTGGACAGGACAAAAACTGTATGCCCCCCGGATCTTCGATTACAGTAGCATAATAAAATGTCGGCGTCTTTGGGTTTTCGCATTGGCCTTAAATCTGAAAATCCAACGGATTACAAGGTGCATTACGATACGCTTTCACATCATGTTCTATAACCCAGAGCATATTGTCTGCAAAGTTAAATATTTAATTCAGTATTTAATTAGCTATGCATAATTACCTATGTTGTTTTAAAAAGGAAATATAAAAAAAAATATTTGTTTTATATTTTTCGATGTAGAGATATACAGAAAATGTTTTCCAATTTTAAGTCCTATCGCAATACACATTTAAAAAAAAGTGTGTGTTGGAGGGGGGGGGGGTCATTACATTTTTGCTGGGATTCGCCTATGTATGATCGTAGAGAAACAAAGAGTGGGGAGGGTGCAAGCAGCAACTAAATCAAAATTTACATATTAAAACTACAACAAAAGACTATTTTCAGAAGGTCTGCCCCCCCCCCCCCCCCCCCCCCCGTACAATCCGTACAACGGACCTGTGAGAAAAATACTGATCCTACATTCAGAGTCCCAGGGCACCAGGAAAGAGTGGCAAAAAGAGAATATCGGTTTATTTCAGTCTATAAGTCGAATCAAAATATCTTTTCCTCAAGAGTCTTCTTTCTTTGAGTTCTTCCCAGTGATCGTGGGGGGGGGGGGGGGATCCTGTCCACAAGTACCTGTGGAAATTTCTTGATACATAAACAGAATTTAAAAGCATGTATTAGACATCTTTTGAAGGGGAGAGGGCACGGCCGTAATTAAAAGTTATATAGAGACTAGGAAGGAATGAACTTTCATTAAATTTTGGTTAAGAACTATTACCTAAACTCTTCACTTTAATTCACATTTTCAATTACAGATTCTTGTTTTTAAAAAGCTATACATGTACATTTATATGTATCTATTAGATGCATAAATTATGTTATTAATCATTTTATCTTAAAGGAAAAGTAAAAATCTCAATCAAACTTGTTCCGCATATTATGCTCTCTGATTCATTACTCAACAGATGCTTCATATACATGTAAGAAGGGAAGATTGCAGGTGTGATAAATTCACAGCATGCAGCTCCAGCCTTAATTCCAACTTTGTTCCAAAATATTATTATTCAACGCGAAAAATTAGAATTAGCCGATAGAATTTTGAATCACTTCGGAAATGCTGCCGTAACACCAGACTGAGTTCACAATATCGAGAGATTTTGATTGACAGGTGTAGCGCCGTTGTGCATGGATTTCGTGTAACTATACATGTACTGCAGATTGTGGTTGAAAATAATAAACAAACAGATCTAAAGAAAAGATATTGTATACTGTACATGTATTTGTTAAGAACCAGTTCATTCATGAAACGAATTTAGTCGTATTATGTGGGCCCATGTTAGATTTGGCAGGTTGATTTACTAGTAGAAATTCAATGGACCACCGTCATTTAGGGTATTCCGAATCACCCCGCACATCGCGACTCTCGGTAATTTACCTTACCGCTGTACCTCGCACGACACATGCACAGGTGTGACAACCAAACAGTCATTATTAGTAAGGTCTATACTTATTGCATACAACAAATAAAGAGGTAAACATAATGCGTTAACTAAAAGAATTAATTATTTTAATTCATTAACTTCCTATCCTTTTCGAAGAAAATGCCCGTCTAGAAACGTATTTCTCATCGATGTCGTGGCGTTGTTGGTGGATGAAACATGGCATATAAGGTATCGATAGAACGGCAATTTTATAAGCTTTTGTGAGTATTATTTGTTTTTTATAACACCTCAAAAATATACTAGTTATGGCCGCATTTGTAGCCCCCTACAGTTTCGAACCACGTGTGTACATGCCCCTAGCCAAATAAATTGCACACGCTACATGTATACTTGTTATATGTCAGATTATTATTTTTTTTATAACATTGTTTTTCTTAAATGCAAGGGGTATGAAAGTAATGATTTGACAAAGCAAGAGCTATAATAAGACTATCCCGGGTCCCGGTATACACTTGATCAGTGTTGATCAATGTTCATATGTACGAGTACACGTATGCAAATAATTCGATAGCTTTTGAAGATTTCAACATACATTTTTGTAACACGCATATTTGTAATAACCACTTTATATACAAAACAAAATTTCATTCTCTTATATGGTAATATGGACGTCGTAATAGATCTGACTGAATGCTTGACATGCCTGTTTCAAAAACGTTTCCTAAGTTATCTTAAGATATGCCTAAGTTATAACTTTAGAAGTTCCTAAGATTTATCACAGCTGTATCGCGAAACAATCTTATCTAAAAAAAAATTTATAAGTCATTTCTTAAGTTTTGCCTTTAAGGACTAATAAAATAACATTCCCGCTATATACAACTCTCAGTATGGTATATATTTTTAGATTCAAAAAGGAAGGGTGCGAGGATTAGGGATTGCCCCCACTTTTAAAGGATTTGGACACAAGTATGCTTAACTTTGCGAAGTGTTTTGCTAGATCTAAGCATTCACAGACACACCCTTTCAAGCCATCTTCCCTTCCGAGCACACGATATTTGTATTTTAATTTTTAAACATTGTTCTAGGCGTTATACATTTACTTTATTTTGTTCTTATAAGGTATCTACATGTAAATAAAATTTTAAAATGAATGCTTCGTAGCGAACACATGCGAGTTTATATTTTTCAAACAATCTTTGCCAATTACTACACTGCATGTACACGCTAGTTGTTTGTGCGGTGTAGAGCAACAATGTATTTCAACATCGAGGTGCCCGCGGCTCTCTGTGGCCACATGTATGTAAACGAGGACTGGACTACAACACTTAAAGACACAAAGCGGCAGAGACGGATGAAACTGTTTGCTATATTACAAAGACTTGAATTATAGTACATGTATATTTGAAGGAATTTTTATTTATGTTAATGTTTATTTAATTCTATAAATAATAAATGGACATTCACAAGAGTGGTGGTAAAAATAATATGTGCGTAGAATGCGTAGTAATTACAATTATTTACCGAAGCCCCCATTCAATTACAATTGCAGATGAATTAAAATACAACAACACGGGATAGAGCAATACTTTTTTTAAATGTATTGTTGCGTGAACAGACAAAAACAGCGATTAAAATTCAAAATGATTTTTATGCACCAGTGTTTGGAATTAAGATTATAAAAGATCGGTAAAGTAATCTTACTGATTCGATATAATTAAAAACATAACTTTCCATTAATTAATAGATCTTTGTACAAAATGGACATTATACGCGATCACAAATACTAGCTTTGTTTATGGCCACAGGTGGCTAGTACACTGGTGACCTCGATCAACAGCGTGGGATTCGCGCGTTGGGTTACATAACTAAACATCGAGCTGAACATGGAGACCTAATATGCATACAGCTAATGATCGTGAATTATTCAATGCATACAGTTTAAAATCGCTTACAAAGTTTGTTGTAATAATAAACGTAGAAAGATAGATTTAATATTCTCCGTTTTTGAACACTATTAATCTAATTTAAAAAAGAAGAAAAGAAAGACTAGTTGTAATAAATAATTTAATAGTGAACCATAAACCACGTTTTAAACCTTATTAAAAAGAAAATTAACATTAAATACCGCAGGGTATATTATTGATAGCAAGTCTGTTTAAGTTATACACATGAAGAGGTCTGATTTCCTTGCCGAATGAAAAACGTTACCTGTTTACCTGGCCTGCTTTCTAATACGTATTACGCAATACCCATGGTATACTCGAACAAAACAACATTTTCATTAGATCAAAAAGGTGTAAAAGAACAATTTTGTTCCCAAGATCCAGATCGAAATGTTTACCGTTTTTGAGTTATAAAGCAAAAACTTTTAAGGGCCCAAGATCCCTAATCATAGGGGCCAGCCCCTTTTAAATAGTATAATATGAAAGCCCTTGCAATTATGCACAACTTTTGTTCTACATGTCTTAACAAAATATTTCTAGTTTTCAAGATATAAAGGAAAATATGTCAAATTTTTTGCTGTTTTCCGCGTTCTAACTTTTGACCCCTCTCTAGCGCCATTTTTAATGCAAAAATCAAAAAACAAAAACCGATGTGCACAACTTCAATGCTTCCTCTTTTCAATTTCAAAGGGTTTTGTGCTCCAATTATAACCATTTCTGAGCCTTTGTCTGGAAATGGGAGGCATGCGAAATTCAATCAAAGGGGAATAACTCGTGAACAGAAGGTAATTTCTGAATTGTATTACGGTATTCTGACAGTGTTTTGTAAAGTCTAAAAGCTCTGAAAATTTGAACAAAATCTGTTTAAAAATGAGGAAGATATGAAGCGTCAAAGTTGGCGTCTAGGAAAAAAAAAAAAAAGAATAATCTTAATCATCACAATCAGTAGAAGGTCTTCCGTTGGAAACGGAAGACCTTAATAAACGGAATTCTTCTTTTCTTACTCGATAAGTAATCCAAGATTAGACCAGTATGACACAATCTATCACATTAGGCAATTTTAACGTAATGTAAGTCCAACGATCATTAATCGATATGCTTTAAAACCAATTGCTGTATATAAAAAGACATTTAATCTCTTTCATCTGTCGTTTTTACCTTGTTAATTCAAAAGTTCAAAACTGTGTTTAAAAGTAAAGGTTTTTAACTGAACAACTTAGCGGCGGCAAAAAAGGGCTTCCGATAATCCTCTATCGCGCTGTTTGAATCAGCGGGACCCTTTGATGTATTTGATCGAGGACAAATTGAGGTTTAGCAAAGTTTCATTACGGAACTAAATTATTCTTATTTAAATAATCAGGTAATTAACAAAGTTGATCCAATGGCCTTTGATGAGTAGGTTTATCCAATTTACCAGTTGATCTTCGTTGTAAAGCTAAGCCGTGAAGTTAATTCTTTACTCTTTGATAATTCTTTGACGGCCAAAGATAGGATTATCCATACCGCTATGAACTTTTCATCGGGGAAAAAAAATCTGTCAGAGGCAATATAAATCCAATAACTGAAACATATTAATTGAACTGTGTTTTGGTATGCCTTGATGTATTTAAAAACAAATTCATAATTATAACAAGACTTCACAAAGGCAAAGATCAATGAATCAGATACCGAAGGCATTTGATCTAAGCTTAAAGCATCTTGACCCCTTGTTACGAAATGTTTTATTTGCTTAATTGTCATTATATACAGTTGTGGGTGTAGATTTTTAGGTGGAATAGTTTAAAAGATTTAAATATCTTTTGTGATAATCACCTGTATCATTTATTATCTGCTTTTTTAAACTTGACATTTGGGCGAGGCCCTTGTCCCTGTACAATGATGAAGCATGACAAAGCCAATATGCATGTCCGTTTAAGAAAGCCCTTATATCAGAAGAGGGATATACAGGGCAGTCCCAATTCCTTTTTTCAATAATTAATACAGTAGAGTTTCATTCACCGGGACGCCAATAATCCGACTCTTCAACTTCCGGAACAATTTATATCTCTACATACCAAATATGTTTCAATAAACCGGAAGCTTCATAATCCGAAAATTTCCTTGGGAAAACAAGCGTCCGGAATAGGCTCGATTGTATATTGTTTATTGGACTAAGGCCCTTTATTAATCAAATTTCACTGAAATATATATTTTTTTCATAAGACACTGTACATTTAAGGAAAGATTCAGATATATACAGGCAGACAGACAGTGAAGAACTCCTGTACTTGTTCATCGAAAGCCAAGGGATATATTTTTTTAATTTTCAAAGCCGTGGTAAGATTTTCTCTAACAGATTAAAAAAAAAAGAATGTCACACTCTCCTGAATAATACTGTCCTTTTTTTTTTTTTACTACATTCAACAAACAAGATTTTGACATGGACTATTTTTTTCTTGCACAGAGCAGAAATATATATATTATACATGTATATATCAAATATATATTTACGCATATACTGCTAGATAAAAAAATGCACAAGCATAGTTTTCGTTTTTGATATGCTGCAACTCGTTTGTATCATTGCTGTTGCATATTGAATCATTTAACACAGTCTTCAGAAGTCTACAATACATGTCATACATAATCAAATTCTCCATCCATCTACACCACGATAGGAATGCAGTTGTTTGTCTTCACGCAAGCCATACCGCGAAGTTTTTCCTAATCAGAATGAAAGTTCATTACTTCAACACGTGGTTGGCCCTTGTTCACATCGATTAAACTTAAAGAAAAAAGGGAATTCTTTATGAATTGACTCTTCGAACAAGGTGATTATGAATAATAAACACGCCGAGCAGCTATGCAAATCTTGCATTGACCTTAGGAAATGTGCTTAACTTTACAATGATAACTTTCATTGAATCAGTGTCGTAAGGCCAAGGCGTAAATTTTGGATGGAAGAAAAGAGGCTCAGTTTTATCGAAATAGTCTAACGTACTTCTCTTTTATGCTGTAGTGGGTCGTGGTACAAACCAAGTGCAATATAATCATTATCATCACAATTAAAGAGGCTAAAGCTTTTTTACAATGTAATTGTGCACGGAAGGATTGCACATATTGCACTTTCCATTTTAAACCATAAATTCCACATTTGCATGAAGAATTCATGTACATGTTAATAAATATAAAAGATTTTTTTTCTTCAAAAAATCATATAATACTGAAAAGAATTTTGAAATAATAAATAAATTTTAAAATTCAAAAAAAGTAAATATAACAATAATAATAATTTTAAAATCCAAGCGAAAGTAACCCCCCCCCCCCCCCATAAATTATTATGCTTCAATCCATGTTTTGTTTGGAATAAGATTTATCTAAAATATGTATAAAGCTAGAAAAATGCACGATTTAAGAAAGTGCAGTACACATAGAATGTTTTGAAATTGCACGATTTAAGAAAGTGCAGTACACATAGAATGTTTTGAAATTGCTGCTACTTCTTTACTAAAAATATCTATAATTCATGCCTCGCTCCCCTCTAAATCGGCTTAGCAGGTCAGTATAGCGGTCTTATTTACTCTTGATGCTGAGATAGATGTACAAAATACACCCCTCCCAGAAAGATTGTTTCCTTATCTCCCTTTCATGGATAACACAGTTATTTATCAGATAAATCTTGACCACTTGTGATTTGTTCTTTGTACAATACCTACAGCGAAGTAATTATCGTCCGCCGTCTTACGATCGTTATTTTAAAAGAAAGCCGTTTTAGAGAGAGAGAGAGAGAGAGAGAGAGAGAGAGAGAGAGAGAGAGATGGCTATTTCCCCATTTCTCAAAACATTCCATATTACTGTGAGTCAGTTTCTACTTAAATTTGAGATTTGTTTTAGTTTTAAGTCTTAAATATAGCTATTTGAAATTCATCTGAGATTGTCAAAAAATATATATGAAAAAAAATATTGCGTGATCGAATTCTCGTACCTATTCAACTAATAAACATTCTATTTAAAGTATGAACATTTCTGAGATCAAAAGAAGCGAAAGTGAACTAAAATCAAACATAATTATTATAATAATAATGAGCAGCACATCATTTTATCATTTTTCGTTGAACTTTATATTTGTTTCATTAAACGCTTTAATATTTCTACATTTTTCAAAGATGAAACCTTATGATTTATGCAGTTCTTTAACCTACGGACATAGTCAAGATATCAAATGCGATATTAAATGATAAAATGTCAAATTTAGGAGATTGATTTATTGATGTTGAAAGGGTAAAAAGATCAACAGAAAAGTTGAAAAATCTTTGATATCAAGAAATCTTACTTGATTTCTTTTATTTTCTTCGCTTTAATGAATCAGTTTAAATTGTTTTCCTTGAGGGACTTATTGGTGTTCTTTTATTAAGTGGCGCCAAACGATTTAAAATTGAATTAATAGCCCGTTGACGAAAACAACACAAATATATATATTTAGTCATTGAAAAGTTATGAGAAGGTTTGCCCTTTCCCTTTAATCAACTTGGACATGAAAAATACACTTTGATTTTTAATTTCTTAATTTCTGTAAATTGAATTTCCCACACATTTCAAACGAAAATTTCAATAATACATTTAACCACTTAACAAGTTATTAATGTTCCATGTACAAAAAGCAGAACAAGAGGAAAAAAGTGAATGGAAATATAATTATGACATTATTGTTCGAAAAAGAAAGTTTAATAAGGAAAACTTAAATGACAGTCAAAATTATAAACAGAAGATGCAATTTTCTACCACCTCAAAGTTGAATGTAGTTGACAACTGATACACTTAAGAGTTTCATATACTTACCAATATAGATCCCTTTTTTATGTGCACACTTGAATCTACTTCGGATGTCTACCACAAATACTATCACTAAATGACCAAAGTTTGCGAGGGGATACGGATCGAATACTAGCACCCCCTCGTGCGTATTTCTTCGTGTCAATTTCTCATCGGGCAATAAAACATCATACTCTCCTCTAGGCGAAAATGGGGCTACATGCACTATATAGGAACTCTTAGGCACGAGCAATAGACGCTGACATTCCCTTGAAGAAGTAAAAAATATATCACTACAGTTTAATTTTTTCAAATGTGCGAAAGCGGCTTCGGCCCATAGGGTCTCTCGGGACGTTTCCGTTCCCACCCATTTCCCATCATCTAAGTTAAGACGTTCGGAACTATTATCTGTGATGTACGGTACTAATCCAGCAACATAAAGAATTTTCAAAAACGCGATTGACGATGAAAATAAAATCGTCTTTCTAATCGAAGGCATTTTATCAATGTTTACAAAGTAAACTTTAAAAGACAGATCCTTTCCTTTTTCACATTGCACTTTATTATACAAAGTTTACAAGGTTCAAGCAAATAGCAAGTTCGAGTTCTTTCATATCTTCGCCAAGGAAATAAGATATTTTAACAATGTCCTAATGGTGAAATTCGAGTTTCAATACACATTGTGAAAAACCGAAATCCTTTTTCCTGAAGTGACGGTATGACGAACACATTCAAATTTCGATGGAGAAATTTCAGAACTACAGTTTCAAAGTCTCATGAAAAGTCCCCTGTAGTAATAACACCTTTTGAGGTACATCGTTTACGAAGCGTTGCTCATTGATAAAGTATACGTAAAACTGGGGCCTTTAATCACTGTAAATATACTACCAGGGTGTTTTAAATCAAATTCACATTGCTCCACTCAGATTGCTCAGAGTTCTAATCTTAACGAATGCGACCTTCTTCGACCTTTTCGGACAATCTCTGTAACCAATGAAAGCGAATTATATCTCAGAGATCACTCCTGATTGGCTAAGATTTTGCTCTCTCTGATCTTCGGATGCCCTCTGAATGGGTCGATGACAGACTTTGCTCTTTGATTTTTTTCATGAAGAAATAAAGTCCTTTAAATACAAGGAGTGTGATTTATGTACGATCTGTGTTTATATATATCAGTGTGCGTTCAGATTAAAGAGAATCGGATAAAAGGAATTCAACGGCGCGTTACTATCACAGTAAGCACGGATATATATAAAACACACTGTCGTGTTGTATGAACAAGCATATTACCTTTAACTGCGCGAAGATCCATATTTTATCTCCTCTGAAGCTAAATTCACTTACGGTACTTAAATCATTCATGGCGGCTTCATCTACATGTAACCAACCTTAAGATCACTTGATGTTATACATCTGTAATAAGTTTAAACAGTTACGGAAATTATATTACATCAATTTTATATTGTTTAGAGAATGTGTTAATAAATGAGCTACTAACATTATTATATATACATGTATATATCATTTGAAAGATGAAAAAGATTATAAGATATCGATAAGAATTGGTTTACTTGGTAACATAGAAGGAATTGTTAAGAAATTTTTTGTCATATAAGTTGCAAAAAAGTTTATGTATATATCCAGATCCAATGACATTAAGCCAAAAATTTACTTTATTTAAGTTTTACAGAAGGATAGAAAAGTATGTGTGAAAAAGTATTACATTGCAAAGGACAAAATGCTCAGTAAATGGGTATTATATGATGTGTACAACAAGTGACTACAAAATTAAATAATATCTTTCTTTTTTTATTTCTAATCTCTTGATATGTCGTTATTTATTTTTTGATAAATAACACCATCAACAAATATTTAAGTTTTATGTACATTATTTAATTACAAAGAAAGTGCACTGTGTGTTAATCTGGTGGTGAGTGGTTTATTTTGTCTGCAAAAGAATTTGTATGAAAAAAGCTTCAAAAACATTAATAAGGATATCCATCAAATAAATCACGTTATCATATTCTTAAAAAAAATGTGTACAAAATATCTTTTTCTATCAACTCGATTCTTTATTATATGTGTATTTAATTCAAATATATCATAGACAGGGTGTATACTCGGATAATAATTAGAAAGAAAATCCTTACAATTACTGTAACCGGTAGACCATCAATTCGCATCAGAAAATATGGGGTTGAAATATAGACATTGTCTTTCTGATATATTTTCTATTTATCAATATAAATCTGAATAATATGCAGATTTTTAATTAATGGGTTATATGAAATATGTATTTTGCAACAGTGTTTTAGTTAGTAAGCAAATGGTAATTAAACAAGAAGTGTTTTGTGAAATACTGATACCCCCGTATGGCAGTTCATAGTGAAGGTTAAAGTTTCTCGAATGCAAGTCAAACAGTCAAAGATCAAGGTCAAGAGATCAAAAATGTTGGTACCCAAAGAAAGGTCTTGTCCCACGTAGTACACATGTGAAGTATGAATGCCCTAGCTCCAACCATTCAAAACTTATGGCCAAAGTTAAAGTTTTTCAAAAGTATGTCAACCTCCAAGGTTGAGGTAAAAAATAGTCACACCCAAAGGAAGGTCTTGTCACAAGGAATACACAGTGTGAAATATGATACCCCTAGTACCAAGCGTTCAAAAGTTAGGGTCAATTAAAGTTAAAGTTTTTCAAAAGCAGATCAAAGTCTACGGTAGAGGTCAAAAGGTAAAAATTGTTGGTACCTAAGGAAAGGTCTTGTCACAAGAAATATACCAGTGAAATATGTAAACCATGGCTCTAGCCAATCAAAAGTTACGGCCAAGGTTAAAATTTTTGCAGACACACATACAGATGGACGGATAGGGCAAAAACTATATGCCCCGAATCTTCGATTACGTGGGCACAATGGATGACGTTATAAATGCAATTGAATAATGACATGTTATTTCTATATACGTTAAAATCATGCATAACAGTTTGGTATATACTAGTAATAAAGATATTACTTTGTAATGATATTCTGAAGATTCTTTGTTTTCATCCGGAATCTTCAGGACTGATGAACAGTACATAGAGAATATATTTAATATCTAGTGTTGGATATGATATTTATTTCACGGATGGGACAATCATTTTTTATATTTTCAATGGTGCAAAGCACGAGTGAAAATATATAGAAAAAGTCTTACTGGTTAAATAAATTCCATGTACAACTACAAAAGTTTGAATTTTCTGTGTACTTGTATCTGTTTTTTCTCTCCTCTGCCCATATCACCTATTAGCGTTCTTTTTGTACTGCAGTGGTACATGTACTTCTCTCTCTATCTAAAAATTGTATTTTTTTTAAACACTTTATGAATAGAAGAAAAAAATTATCGCGAATTTGTTATTTTAGCTGAAAATAACATTTTTGTTATTTTCACAGTGAAAACGTGTCTTTGAAAATTTCAGTATTATTCAAGGGATAAATTACATTATTTCACTGTTGAAAAATGTAATAAAAAGAGCACTTTTCAGTCAGAATGTGGCTGTGGCTCCTGAACATGTTCAGTATTGTTGGAGTCTTAATTGTTCTGGATTTAACCGTCATACCTACCTATAAAATGCCTGAATATTCTGTCCATGCATTTGGCGGCTGGCGAAAAATGCCATACAATATTTACATTTTTGCACAAAAAACATAAAATGTTCAACAGTATTGGAGTTGTATCGCAGCCGATAATTGCAATGGAATGGAAACACCAGATTAGAAAAACATAAAAGCAACGGTAGAGCGACCATAATTCCCGCGTGGAGCTCTCCGCGCGATCACACATGAAAGCGAAACGATAAACACAGAGCCCAACCTCATTAATCATGAGCTTGTTTCTCGTGCCAATTATAAACCAATAACTAAGGTTATCTGGTGAAGATTCTAACCATTTTGAGAGAAAGAAAAAATATGCTGCATTGTTACATAATGAGCTTTTCAAGGTTACTCAGTGCAAAATGTTACTACCTGAAATGTTATCCAAGGCATGTAAGATATCCCAAACAAAACTACTGTATAACATGTAAACTATAGTTTAGAGTAGTTTTCTTTTGGTAACTATACTAAATCAAAATGCCACAGTTATCACAATATTATAAATCAAAGTTTTCAAAGTTATCACTATAGTGTCATAGTGATCACTATAGTAAATCGTATAAATCAAAGTGTCAAATTTATGTCTGTTACAGTAGCTAATTAAGTTTTGAAAGTGATACATATAAGTGTAACTTTAGTGAACTAAAGTGTCAAAGTTATCAATATTATAACAGGAAATTTAAGTTTTCAAAGTAATTCATTTAACTTTATAGTGAATCAAGTGTCAAAGTTATCACTATAGTTAATTCATTTTTACTGTGATTAAAGTCTCGATGAATTTCACAATTTAGGTAATATCCAGTATTGCCGATTTTTATTTTATTTTACCAAAGATATCTTTTAATGTCTTCTATTTTCAATTTCATATAAAACATGTAAAAATTCCATGCACTTTGCATGCAATTCTTTATATTTTAATTTTTATTGTTTGAATAGGATACTTTTTGAAACATTTTGTTCAATAAGATATTGGTAAGATATTTCTTACACGAATAAAGGTGTAAATTATATTTAATTTCATTTCGTATTTTTTTTTACTTGATATTATCAATTTTGATACAATAAATGGAAGACAACTGATATTATGTTTCATATGTATGGCATATTTATACGTCACATTATACAAATGTTAAAAAATACTTTAAACAAGATGTACAGGGTTTTCACCTTATATAAAGCGATACAAAGTAAAGCAAGAAATAACGATAGTAAATCAAAGTGTCAAATTATCACCATAGTAAATTAAAGTGCCAAAGTTATCACTATAGTAAATCAAAGTGTCAAAGGTATCACTATAGTAAATTAAAGTGCCAAAGTTATCACTATAATTATTCAAAGAATCAACGTTATCACTATAGTAAATCAAAGTGTCAAAGGTATCAATATAGTAAATCAAAGTGTCAAAGGTATCACTATAGTAAATCAAAGTGTCAAAGTTATCACTATAGTAAATCAAAGTGTCAAAGGTATCACTATAGTAAATTAAAGTGCCAAAGTTATCACTATAGTAAATCAAAGTGTCAAAGGTATCACTATAGTAAATTAAAGTGCCAAAGTTATCACTATAGTAAATCAAAGTGTCAAAGGTATCACTATAGTAAATTAAAGTACCAAAGTTATCACTATAATTATTTAAAGAGTCAACGTTATCACTATAGTAAATCAAAGTGTCAAAGGTATCACTATAGTAAATCAAAGAGTCAAAGTTATCACTGTAGTAAATCAAAGTGTCAAAGTTATCACTATAGTAATTCAGAGAGTCAAAGTTATCACTATAGTAAATCAAAGAGTCAAAGTTATCACTATAGTAATTCAAAGAATCAACGTTATCACTATAGTAAATCAAAGTGTCAAAGGTATCAATATAGTAAATCAAAGTGTCAAATTATCACTATAGTAAATCAAAAGTGTCAAAGGTATCACTATAGTAAATTAAAGTGCCAAAGTTATCACTATAGTAAATCAAAGTGTCAAAGGTATCACTATAGTAAATCAAAGTGTCAAAGTTATCACTATAATTATTTAAAGAGTCAACGTTATCACTATAGTAAATCAAAGTGTCAAAGGTATCACTATAGTAAATCAAAGAGTCAAAGTTATCACTGTAGTAAATCAAAGTGTCAAAGGTATCACTATAGTAATTCAGAGAGTCAAAGTTATCACTATAGTAAATCAAAGAGTCAAAGTTATCACTATAGTAATTCAAAGAATCAACGTTATCACTATATAAAATTAAAGAGTCAAAGTTATCAATATAGTAAATCAAAGTGTCAAATTATCACTATAGTAAATCAAAGAGTCAAAGTTATCACTATAGTAATTCAAAGAATCAACGTTATCACTATAGTAAATCAAAGTGTCAAAGGTATCAATATAGTAAATCAAAGTGTCAAATTATCACTATAGTAAATCAAAGTGTCAAAGGTATCACTATAGTAAATTAAAGTGCCAAAGTTATCACTATAGTAAATCAAAGTGTCAAAGGTATCACTATAGTAAATCAAAGTGTCAAAGTTATCACTATAATTATTTAAAGAGTCAACGTTATCACTATAGTAAATCAAAGTGTCAAAGGTATCACTATAGTAAATCAAAGAGTCAAAGTTATCACGGTAGTAAATCAAAGTGTCAAAGGTATCACTATAGTAATTCAGAGAGTCAAAGTTATCACTATAGTAAATCAAAGAGTCAAAGTTATCACTATAGTAATTCAAAGAATCAACGTTATCACTATATTAAATCAAAGAGTCAAAGTTATCACTATAGCAAGTCAAAGAATCAGAGTTATCACTCTATTAATTCAAAGTTTCAAATTTATCACTGTAGTAAATCAAAGAGTCAAAGCTTTCACTATAGTAATTCAAAGAGTCAAAGCTTTCACTATAGTAAATCAAAGTGTTTAAGTTATCACTATAATATTGAATCAAAGTGTCAAAGGTATCACTATAGTAATTCAAAGAGTCAAAGTTATCACTATAGTAATTCAAAGAGTCAAAGTTATCACTATAGTAAATTAAAGTACCAAAGTTATCACTATAATTATTTAAAGAGTCAACGTTATCACTATAGTAAATCAAAGTGTCAAAGGTATCACTATAGTAAATCAAAGAGTCAAAGTTATCACTGTAGTAAATCAAAGTGTCAAAGTTATCACTATAGTAATTCAGAGAGTCAAAGTTATCACTATAGTTAATCAAAGAGTCAAAGTTATCACTATAGTAATTCAAAGAATCAACGTTATCACTATAGTAAATCAAAGTGTCAAAGGTATCAATATAGTAAATCAAAGTGTCAAATTATCACTATAGTAAATCAAAGTGTCAAAGGTATCACTATAGTAAATTAAAGTGCCAAAGTTATCACTATAGTAAATCAAAGTGTCAAAGGTATCACTAAAGTAAATCAAAGTGTCAAAGTTATCACTATAATTATTTAAAGAGTCAACGTTATCACTATAGTAAATCAAAGTGTCAAAGGTATCACTATAGTAAATCAAAGAGTCAAAGTTATCACTGTAGTAAATCAAAGTGTCAAAGGTATCACTATAGTAATTCAGAGAGTCAAAGTTATCACTATAGTAAATCAAAGAGTCAAAGTTATCACTATAGTAATTCAAAGAATCAACGTTATCACTATAGTAAATCAAAGTGTCAAAGGTATCAATATAGTAAATCAAAGTGTCAAATTATCACTATAGTAAATCAAAGTGTCAAAGGTATCACTATAGTAAATTAAAGTGCCAAAGTTATCACTATAGTAAATCAAAGTGTCAAAGGTATCACTATAGTAAATCAAAGTGTCAAAGTTATCACTATAATTATTTAAAGAGTCAACGTTATCACTATAGTAAATCAAAGTGTCAAAGGTATCACTATAGTAAATCAAAGAGTCAAAGTTATCACTGTAGTAAATCAAAGTGTCAAAGGTATCACTATAGTAATTCAGAAAGTCAAAGTTATCACTATAGTAAATCAAAGAGTCAAAGTTATCACTATAGTAATTCAAAGAATCAACGTTATCACTATATAAAATTAAAGAGTCAAAGTTATCACTATAGTAATTCAGAGAGTCAAAGTTATCACTCTATTAATTCAAAGAATCAACGTTATCACTATATTAAATCAAAGAGTCAAAGTTATCACTATAGCAAGTCAAAGAATCAGAGTTATCACTCTATTAATTCAAAGTTTCAAATTTATCACTGTAGTAAATCAAAGAGTCAAAGCTTTCACTATAGTAATTCAAAGAGTCAAAGCTTTCACTATAGTAAATCAAAGTGTTTAAGTTATCACTATAATATTGAATCAAAGTCTCAAAGTTATCACTATAGTAATTCAAAGAGTCAAAGTTATCACTATAGTAATTCAAAGAGTCAAAGTTATCACTATAGTAAATCAAAGAGTCAAAGTTATCACTATAGTTAATCAAAGAGTCAAAGTTATCACTATAGTAAATCAAAAGTGTCAAAGTTATCACTATAGTAATTAAAGAGTCAAAAATATCATTATAGTAAATTAAAGTGTCAAAGTTACATAGATAATTAAAAAAACCCATTGAAATAATAGATTCCAACAGTTCGAGCAAGCTTCAATCATATCGTTTTCTTCATATTTATATGCAATATGTTTTTGTGTTTCATAAAATGTATTCACAAGTAATGAAAGAGTCAACGTTATCATTATAGTAAATTAAAGTGTCAAAGTTACATTGATATTTAAAAAAAACCATTGAAATAATAGATTCCAACAGTTCCAGCAAGCTTCAATCATATCGTTTTCTCCACATTTATATGTTTTTGTGTTTCATAAAATGTATTCATAAGTGATAATGCATAATTTACATTAAGTATCTTTCCTGTGCATCATATAGTGTAGAATATTTTAGTTATTGAACAAGATTATTATTTTGTGTATTATTCCTTTCATCCTTGAACCCCAAAATGATTTTTTTTCTTTCTTATTGATATTTGAAAATTTTCTTACCGTTCACGGTAGCTCAGTCGGTAGAGCGCTCGCTCCGTGATCGGGAGGTCGCGAGTTCGAATCTCGACCGCGACTGACCTAAGTCGATAAAAAAATGTGTAGCAACTGTTCCTTCGCCCTACGCTCGGCACTTTGAAGTGAAAGTTGCGGGTCCTTCGGATGAGACCTTAAAAACCGAGGCCCCGTGTCACGACAGGGGTTAGCACGATATATAAAGATCCCCCACTGCTCAATGGCCCTGAGTGCCGAGAAAAGGTCAAAATTTGAAGCCCTTCACCGGTATATGGTGACGTCTCTATATGAATGAAAAATTCTCGAATGGGACGTAAAACAACACACAATCAATCAATCAATCAATCAATTAAATTCTCTTAAAAAGTAATTTACACTTTCAGACTCTCAAAGCAAATGTTCAATTATTTCTTCTTCCATCTGACAAAATGTACATTTCTTATTATCTGTAAGTTTGAATTTAAACAAAATTAAAATATGAATTTAAAACTAAAATATTGTTCAGAATTCTATATTGAAACCATTGCAGTTTCCAATTATTTGTAACATTAAAAGGCAATCTAAAATCATTTTCCATTCTACATGTCATTCAATTCAAATATTGCATTCCACTTTCTTATACCAGTAAGTTCTATGGGGTTTTGATTGAGAAGGTTATAAAACTGCCTTGATTTTCTGCATTGAAGAAGGGTATTATATATTCGACAAAACCAAATAGTTTTGAAATTTAGTTTAATTTTCTTCAAAATTGACTTGTTTCATCCATGGATTAAGAGCATTCATAACACTTATCTATTCTAAAAAGTTAATTCTAACTTGCCGATAAATATCACGAAAAGATTCATAAGTCAGGAACAAACCTTTTTTGTACTAAGATCATTAAGGTGTCTGATATTACAGAGAAACATGGATTTATTAAAAAGTATTTTCCACCAGCAAGGACATTAGAACTGTAAAATAATGGAGCATCTGCTGTTACAGTAGTTGGGTTTCGTTTATACTGTAACTCAATCCATGAATCAAATACACCAAACCAGAATTTGTATCTCAGTGATTTTTTGATGTATTCAATTCCACACGTTGTAACTCTTTTAAGATCTAAATTTGGTAAAAAATTATGCAGACCTCTATTTGAAAATTTGAAATCTCATCCAAAAATAATTTTAAAGAATTTATAAAAGCCTTTACGTTTATCATTTTTTTAATCCCTCATCTTCATATTTTTTAACAATTACATCCTTTTTTATATTCTGTGTTGAGAATTCTTCCTCCAGAAGGAAAAAAAAATACTTTATCCAATTCTTTATAAAATTTTTCAGTATATGGAATTGTCATAAAAGTATGATTTACAATAGGCAAAACCAAAGTTTTGATAACAGTCATTTTTCTTTTTGAAGTTAAGTGTATTTTCTCCTACTGATGCAAGATTGATTTTATACTACTTAGCTTCGGCTGATAATTCAGTTTAGACATATTTTGTAGTTCTACGTCAAAATCAATTCCAAGTAAATTTGTTAGCCGCCCACGTCATATTAAAATATCTAAACAGAATATCCTGATCATATAATCGTATCAATCCATACTGTTTGAGTTTTAAAAAAAATAACTCTTAGTCCTGACAGAGTAATGTTGTAATACTTTGTTTCTAAAAGAGAGTCCTTGCTACCAACAAGGATAATTGATGTATCATCAGCTAGTTGTAAGATTTTCTTTTCATTATTTATTCAGTAATTCCTTTAAAACTTTTATTTTCTCTTTTTTGTATAGCTAATATTTTTGCATAAAGTAGAGAAATATAAGGTAACTAAAGTTTACTAAGGTATTTTTTTGTTAGGGATATGTTCCATCCGGTGCCCGGCTGGTGTAAATGTGACTGTTAAATGTTCAAATCCACATTCTAAGCCAGGTCAAAAAATTCAATTACGATATTAAGAAAAAACATCAGTTACAAATAGATCATTTACAATGAATGAATGCATAAATTAAAGTATATGCAATGCATATTTGGGATTGTATGTTAGATAAACATGTACATGTAATTAAGAGTTGATGGTCAACACTTAATAATATCATTGAATTAAGGGGTGAGCTTTAGTTTTCTTTATATATCAAATCAATTTCAAAGCCTCAGAGAGCCTTTCCATATGATGCCGTGAAAAGCATTGAAAGGTTATCCTGAAGAAAAGAAAAGAAAATTAGCGTTATTTTTTTTTCTATATTTGAAACTGCCAATGAGTCACAGAGATGGCTTTTGAAGCCAACCAGTGACTCAGTATAATCTGTAAGCAATATACATGATATAGCCCGTGGGCAGTTAATTAAGTAGATTATAATCACTGTAACTAATGATGAGGATTCATATCAAACAATGTTAGTTCTATTAAAAGGCTGCCAAATGTCACCAAGAGTATGCATTACAAACGTGGATAATTTCGTTTTCTATATAAAAAAAACTTAAATGTCATGGCTAGGATCGGTAGACAGAATTCTACTCTTCCTTCAATTTTTAATGGAAAAAAATTGTAGAAGTTTTTTTTTTTGAAACTTGTTGTTTGGCAAGGCTAATTTGATTTCGGAATACCACAATGCACATCTGGTAATGGTGATGCATAATGTAAACATAAACAAAGTACTATCCTAACAAAAATACAATAATAATCTTAAGTTTACTAATTAAAAGTTAATGTAGTATCAACGTTTTTACTATAG
Source organism: Saccostrea echinata (assembly GCF_033153115.1). Lineage (NCBI taxonomy): Eukaryota > Metazoa > Mollusca > Bivalvia > Ostreida > Ostreidae > Saccostrea > Saccostrea echinata. Next base: position 7,254,723 of record NW_026889765.1, on the reverse strand, counting down.
TTATTAAAAATATTTTTACAATGAATTTCAAATTCTTATATTTTAATTTTAAAGTCTTGTATGGATTTATTTTAATTTTGAAAGAAAATATATGTATTTCTCGTATATTACTTATAATTTCCATAATTTATAATACTGGTATGAAGTTAAAGAAATGTTAAGGTTCCATAAATCTCAAAAAGTATTCTGGAGTAAAATTACATAATAAAATAATGTTGAGGTCCTATTAATCTTAAAAGATATTCTAAAGTAAAGTTTCATAGAACATAAATGCATTAAAAATTTTATGTATAGTTAGCTGAAATAGTTTACTATAGTAAAATATGGTTAACTACAGCTTTTTTTTTTATCAGGAATTTATCATATATGACAAGGACAAAAACCCTGCATATTAGTTTGTGCATATTATAATAATATACATACGTGTTTTACTGGAAAGATAAAAAATATTTTGAAATCGATTGTTCAATAAAATGAAAGTTTCAAACCCTTGCAAGTTAACATTCAACATTTACTTTCACTAAATATAATTTGCATTCCAGTATTATGTATCCAGTAAAGGAATAAAGGTCTTTTTGATGTTAAAAGCCCGACAGAATTCCGTAAATATCCCGATTATATGGACTTCATGCTTATATTATCTAAATATTGAAATTTTCAAACTTCAGACACATTCCTGATAGTGGTTTGTTTATTTTAGTTTGTAATGTAAACACTAATAAATAGTGGGTGGCAATTTTTCTATTGTTAACTTTATCTTTATCGAAATCAAGGTGCATTTAACGAAATTACCGCAAAATATTGCTTCATCATAACAGATATTAGTTTACTTAAAAGAAAGTTTATTTTCAAAAATATCTCTCATTTACGTATGCTTTAAAAGAGATTAAGTGCATTTTATACTCTATAAATATTTGCTTGACATATATCTATTTTTTGTGCAGAGCGTTTATAGCAAAGGTTCACCTTTTTATTAAGAGGTTTGGACGTGGGAGTGGGAGATAAAAAGTGGGGGTGGTTGCATACTAGACCCTATCGTCTACAGGATTTTTTTTTAACGAAAACATTTATATTGATCATAACTGACCATTGTCGTCATTATTTCCTTTTATGTTTCAATCATGACAAAGAACAAAGAATTGTAATAAGATTATAAAGGTAATTTAAAACGCATTTTGTGGTAAATTTTGGAAAAAAGAAGAGTAAGAATAAAATGGATTTTTTAAGTACTGTACAAATGTACACGTTAGATATTTATTGATATTGTAATAGAATATAATAGAATAATAGAATATCAATTCATTGTAATAGAATTTCATTTTTATGCCTCCGTATTCGAAGATTCGGGGGCATATATTTAGTTTTTGTTCTGTCCTTCTGACTGCCTGTTTGTTTATCTGTTTGTCCGAAAAAACTTTAACTTGCCAATAATTTTTAATTTGTTGGAGCTATGGCTTTTGTATTTCACATGTGTACTCCTTTTAACAAGAACTTTACATGGGTACCAATTTTTCCGACCTAATGACCTTGTCCTTGGAGTTTGACCCACTTTTGACAATTTTAACCTTGAACGGTTAGTACTAGGGCTTTCATATTTCACAGATGTATTCTTTGTGATAAGTACTTCCTTTGGGTACGAACAATTTTGACCCTTTGACATTGACCTTGGATTTTGAACTACTTTTTTGAAAAACATTAACCTTGGCCATAACTTTTGATTGATTGTGTGTTGTTTAACGTCCCATTCGAGAGTTTTTCACTCATATAGAGACGACACCGTATGCCGGTAAATGGCTTCAAATTTAGACCAATACTCGGCACTCAGGGCGATTGAGCAGTGAGGGTTCTTTACCCTGCAAATGCCTACTGTGACACGGAACCTCAGTTTTTAAGGTCTCATCCGAAAGACCCGTGACTTTCACTTCTTGTGCCGGCGCTTGGCGAAAGAACAGTCACTACCTATGTTTACGTCTTAGGTTTGAAACGGCGCGGCGAACGAGAATCGAACCCGGACCTCCTGATCACGAAGCGAGCGCCCTACCACTAGGTTACCTGACCGGTACCATTGCTTTTGAATAGTTAGAGGAAGAGCTTTCATATTTCACATGATTGTGTATTCCTTGTGACCTTTCCTTGGGCATCATTAATTTTGACCCTTTGACCTTGACCTTAAAGTTTGACTTACTTTTCAAAAAAAAAAAAAAAACTTTAACCGTGGCCATAAGTATGGAATGGTTGGTGCTTGGGTTTTCATATTTCACAGGTGTTTTCCTTGTGACAAGACCTTTCTTTGGGTATCATCAATTTTATTCTCTTGACCTTGGGAGTTTGACTTGCATTTGAGAAAATTTAACCTTCGCCATGAGCTACAATACGGGGGAATCAGTGTTTCACAAACGCATTTTGATTTCTTTAATAATTGATTCATTTTCTCCATATGATTGAAAAATTCTCGAGAGGGACGTTAAACAACATACAAACAAATAAAACTTAAGTCAATTATGGAAGAATTGTAATTGAAGTTTGATCTTTTTTTTTGATTAATTGAATGGAAATAGTTCACGGAAAAAACATGCTTTAACGTATCTCAATACAGTTTCCAAACTACTTGGCCCACTTTTATAGAAATGTGTATCATGATATATTTGAGAAAATGTAAATTAACAGCAAAAGCAATTCATTTTGTGCTATTTTTGGAAGTTTGTTCCCCCTTCGTTTACATTATATAACTTTAGCAAACACAATAATATCGACACCGATTTGTAAACTCGGTTAGCTAACATACATTATACCTAAAAGCCTCAAGAAAATATTTGCAATCCAACAATCGTGAATGTGTTAAATAAAAAAAGATTAACTGTTATCTTATCTTTAATTCTTACGTATATGCCTCTTATATGTGTATGTTCATTGTTTCATCAATACATGAAATACTTGTTCATGTTAAATGTCTTCATCAACATAGGTTATGGGACATTTACTATTAAGTAAGGACTCAAAATAAAAAAAATTCTATTTCTCAGTATTTCATTTCTTTCTTTTACATATTTTTTTCTAGAATATTTCTACACGAAATCTGTCAGATAACTGTTTAACATTACATAAATACTGACAGAAACGAAGAGTGCGCGTACATCGTATGATCTATCGCAGAAAACGTCATAGCTAACCTCGCAAAACCTAAAACACAGATCAAAGCTAAATATTGATGTAAAAACGAAATTTTTTGTTGTGTAAACACTATAAATAATACAATCTAATTCTCGCAAATATTGCGTATAATTTTTCATGACATAACTGATAATTTTTTCTTTGATGTTTTTCACCAAGCCTTGCAAATCACAAAGTCAGAAAAACTGAGAAAAAAATTTTCAAACTAAAAACTTATCTGAAAACAACAGGAGTAATAAAAAATATTACATATGGTAGAGACAAAAATGAAATAAATCAAAGAAAAATTTGGAAGCGATATTTGCAAAAAAATACAAGTATCTCTCTTGAGGTATGTTTTAGTTCTAATTTTCTTTGATGTTTTTAGAAGACAGCGATAATAGTTTATATATTTTACCCCATCCTTCGTAACGGAAGGGTTGGGTCAGTTCAAGTTAAAATTCCAGGAAAACTTGCATCATTTAAATAAAGCAGTATCCTTTTTTTGTTAAGAATTAATGTTCTGCTAGAAAAAAAGTTATATTCTTGATGCATGTAGGTATATTGTAAAATAAACACCCTAAGAGAAAGGAGTAAAACAACAAAGAAACAAAATGCACTCATCTCTATGAAATTTATGACATTTCTACAGGATTTTATGTCTGTAAATAAAGAAAAAAAAAGACAATCTGATTACATGTACTTAACTTACAGCATTATTTGATTGATTAATGCCATTAAATTATAATTTGGGGTCAGTGCGTGACGGCCCACCATTATAATGATGGTCCATTTTTCAAAGTGTATAGTATACCAATTCATTTCATTCGAAAATTGTCAGGTATGCTAAATGTCCACAAAGGTGCGAATTTACAATACCTGAAGTTGGACACATGGAGTCTAACAATATTCTTCCTCAACAGGTGGTGCATGGGTAATAATTGAGGCGGGTCAGGTCATTAGCTCCCGTCGACCGCGATAATTCACGAGATTAGGAAAAAATTTGATTATCTTTTGAGGAAAATTAAGATTGGAATGTATTGAATGGAGGTTAGCAATGTTAAAATCCAATGGTGAATGAATGGTGTGGAATGTGTGTTAAAGGACATTTGATAGATATTTCATACTTTAAAAAAGCTCAGTTCCCACGTACGTACAATTCATTGAAAAGTGAAAAATAGCTGAATATGTTCCATATGTTCCTTCTACCTTTAACCATTTAAAACCACAAAAGAACATTTTGTATTTCAAATTAAAATTTCTTTAAAGTTCTTTCATAAAGTGACCTATAAATCACATTATTTATTGATAACGTGATTAATTAGTTATCTTAGAATAATCAACGGGGAATAACTTCAATCCAAGTACAGTAAAATTAATATAACCCTCCACTAGCAACAGAACCCCTATTCAAGTGGTTATGAATTTCACATAATCGTTTATCTGCTAAATACTTAAGAACAGAGGGGAAGATATCAGAAAATTAAATGCATTTATACTATATGATCACTAGAACCCCGCCCCAACACAAGAACCCCTGATCATTTGGCCATAAGTCCTGAACTAAAGGGCAATGAATTTCACGATTTTGGAAGAGGTACTCTTGTTCATCATAACCATGCACTGCTTTTCGAATAAATATATGCAGGGCAGAAAAGTTTTCACTATATATGATCATGGAGCCCCATCCTTAAACCAAATTTCCTGACCCCGAGCCATTAATTTCACAATTTTTGTTGAGGACTCAATGCTTATTATAATCATGCCAACAGCTTGACTGCTTGATGTTCAGGAGTAAAGAAGATTTTGAAGATTGCATTAATTTTGATGGTTTTGGCTCCGCCCATCAGGCCCCAGTGAAGCTGAGACCATAAAATTGCACAAAATTGATGTGCCCATTTATCAATTGATGCCATATACATGTACCAAAATTGGTTGAATTTAGTTCAGCAATTATGAGAAGGTGATGAAAATGTTAAAAAAAATTGCAACTGACGAAAGTCGGGGGGGGGGGGGTTCAAAGTTTACCATTGGAATATACAGGAAATATCTTTTAAAATCTTCTTCTCAAAAACAGCTAAGCCATTATTACACATATTATTCAGAAGTATCCTCAGGAAGTGTAGATTAAAGTTCCAATCATGACCCCTGGGGGTAGGGCAGGGCCACAACAGGGGGGTCAAAGTTTACCATAGGAATCAATAGGAAATATCTTTAAAAATCTTCTTCTCAAGAACAGCTAAGCCATTATTAGACATATTCATAAAGAAGTATTCTCAGGTAGTGTAGATTCAAGTTTGTTCAAATCATGACCCCTAGGGGTAGGTGGGGCCACAACAGTGGGTCAAGGTTTACATATGAATATATAGGTGTAATGGTTAAGGGGCATTGGAGTAAAACGCATCGAAGACTTCAAATAGTGGAATGACATGACAACCCTTGGAATGGACTAGCCTAAGGGTATACGACGCACGGAGACGGACAAAATCAGATATCAATAGGTCACCTGAGTGACCTTAAAAAAGACAACAACAAAACTTCCCAAACGCAAAAAAACTACAACTATTTCATGGGATTGGGTGGATGGAGGATTGACATGTACACTTCTCATGGACAAGTCGATTTCTTTCATGTAGTTACATAAAGCAGTGTACATATAACTCTTCGTACCAACACAGTGGATGAGGGTTACCCGGGAGGGGATCCAAAGTAATTTTTGGCTCTATTTCTATGTAAAATTAATAACTCAAAAAATACCAAGGAGGAAGTACTGGGGGGGGGGGGGGTCTAGACCCCATGGCTCTCCCCCTGAGCCAGCTGCTGCAGAAGGCAGAAGGGGGTCCAGATCCTCTGACTCTCCGTTTAAACCCACTACTGCAGCAGTATTATTTTTTTCTTCGAATTGATCATTTTCAAAGACGACAAGTTAAATGTAAAATCAAAAGTCATTTATTTATGACAAAAATTGAGTTTGTGTGCGTTCAGTATTGATTGAGTTCATTGTCATACACCAGTGTAACAATCAATACAAGCTAACTGTTTATCATAGAATTCAAAGTAAAGTTCAAAGACATATATCACTTAATAGCTTAGTATTAATTCTGTTTGATTGTCTTTAGAATTTTTCAATAAATGCGAAAGTTTAAGTGAAATTGGTCCTTAATTGTATTGTGAAAATGAATCATGAAATAGAATACAGAACCTATAATTAATTTGGCGTGAGTTTACAAACAAATTCGTACTCTACGAACACATAAACATCAAAGTATTTTGATACGGAGAAAACAGAGAATAAAGCATCGTCATTGCACCGATTGTGGTGTTTTTTAATAGCTGTAACAATAACATCACATGAACTGCATCAAAGAGACGTATTTATCAAAAACATTTTATGCATACCTGTATACCGTAATACACAAATAATTCAACAACTGAAACAAAACTAATAGGCCAATGGCCTTGAGAATGTAATGAAAAATCTAAAAAGTGCCTTTTTTATAATAAATTATGTTTGACAGCTATGAAAATGCATCAAACGTGCATGCTCTTTTTCGTCTATTTGTTTGTTTAACGACCCTTCGAGGATTTTTCACTAATTATGAGAGCCAACACTTGCCAGCCCTGGCTGCAAATTTAGTTCTGCAATCGGCATTTAGACCTTTGAGCAGTGGGGAATCTTTTTCGTGCCAGCACCTACTGCGACACGGGACCTCGATTTATACGGCCTTCATCCGAAGGACCGTTCTCCATGTCCTGTAGTGGGGTTCCAACCCGCAATGCAAGGATCAAGTACTTTACTCTGTACAGAACAAACGCTCTAACCACTGCGCCAAGCGGCGAATAAACTTTATTAGATTACACAATAGCACACTAAATCTAAGTAACTTTATTCAACTCATTTGAGCTATTCTGTTTCGTCTGTCGTCGTTCGTCAGGTGTTAGCATTTGAACATTTTCAGCTTCTTCTCTGGAACCGCGCTGAACCAATTTTAATCATTTTTTTAAATATATCATCTATGGACAAAGGACATGTATAAAAATTATGAATTTCATGGTCTCTGCAATCCTGGGGTCTGAGGGTTGGGACCAAAACCATCAAATTTAATGGTTTCTTCAAAGAAATTCACGGCCCGAATGGTCAGGAGCTCCGATGTTAGTGTGGGTCTTTGTAGATCATATTGTAAAAATGTATTAATTCTTTCAAAATCGTCTTCTCTCACCTAGGTATTTAGCAGAGAAACTGAGTAAATGGTTACGAACAAGGGTGCCTCTTTCAAAGCTGTGAAATTCAAGACCAATTTAAGGGATTTTGGACTTCTACTGTGGAGCTCCTTTGACCTAATAATGAAAATGCATTATTTGTTTTTGAAAATCTTCTCTGCTCTTGGGTATGTGGGAAACAAAGTAAGTGCATAGTTATGATAAACATGGGCGCCTCTTTCAAATTTCTGAAAATCGTGGCCCTTAGGTCAGGGGTTCTGAACTTAAGGCAGGGCTCTGTTGATCATGCATATAGTTAAAATGAAGGGAAAAAAAACTGAATTTTTTTCCTCAAATTGTGAATTTCATGGTCCCTGAAGTCAGGAGTTTTGGAGTAAGGATGAGATTCTATTACGATAATGTATGGAATTTTTTCTCAGCTTTAGTAGCATTAATTCCCTTTTGTTATTCATTTATGATAATTATTCACTGTAAATAATTTAATTGATAGGTAAATTAAATAAAAGAATTAAAACAAGAATTTTTAATATATAATTCAAAAAGTACAATTTTTATTGGACATGTAAACTTGTAAATAATAGATGAATAATAATGAGACAAAATTACCTTTTATTTAGTGCATTAAATGTAATTCAAAGACCAGGAGATGCCAATGGTGTGGGAATTATACATAAGCTGTGTTTACTATGTAAATACTGTGTCTTATGCTAAATCAATGAAAAAGTTGTATTTTTATGTTTAGTGATAGTGAGTAGATAGCACTGGCACATACAGGCAAGTAATAGATCTAATTTCAAAGTTGTTGATTCCTGATCATTATATCTGTCTTGTTTTTGTATCTTCATCTATCTGTTTATCTTATAATTTCGTAATTTTTAAATTAAAATTCCATAAATAGTTTTTAGTTATTATAGGGTACATGTAGACATGATAAAACTTCGCAATTCAGTAAACTGAGTGATCACTGGAGGGCCTGGAAAAGTCACTGAATGGCAGAACTTTCAGTTAAATGAATGTCTCCCGTTTAAACATAATTGCCACACAGGTATTCATGAACTGCGTCCTGGAATAAGGTTGCGGATATATTAATTTCTCTAAGGGAAAAAAGGTCAAAACTTTGTACTCATTAACGCATGTGCAACCAAGGGCTAGGGGAAATCATTACAAAAGATTTTCTTTATTTTATAACAAACAGCTCTCAATCAAAAGAAAAAGTTGATAAAAGAGTCAACAAGTAAAACAAAAGACAGAACAATGTTTCTTGAAGAAAAAAAATTCAAATAATTTTTTCTCACTCTCAGCACTGGTACTTAACCTACTTTCAATAACATTGAATCGATACTAAATCTAGTTTTCCTGTACTTATAGCTCTATCGGTGATCAAAGCTCCATCTAAGTACAAAGTAGAACTTATGTAAACACCGTTAATGTTTTTTTTTTTCATATATCATATCAACACATGCAATTTCAACATGTACAATATAGAAGCTAGCAAAACAACGGGGAAAAATACCATTAAACGTCAACATATAAATGCTTTCAATAAGATAATTTTACATTACTCTTTTTTTTATGTACAATACACCTTTTATATTATATACTAATTTATGTAATATAATAATAATAATATCATTATACACGCCTTATACATACAAGCATGTGCTTGATCACGAAGAGCAGCTGGTATCTGAATTTAAAAGTTAAAAGGTAACAAGTGCATTTAAAAAAATTATCATACAATTGTTTATTTCAAATTTATCTAAAGTTACTATTGATAATATTCTGCTGAAAGTAAATAAAGACAAGTCATTATAGTTTTGATTAATGAGACTAACAACAATTTCATGCTCCTAAGGTATTGTACACAACCATGTTCATCACTGAACTAATTATTGTCCATAGCGAGTGATACATGTAAATGAAGTTAATGATACTGATTAATTAAAATAATTTAAAGTTACCTAAGTTACGTAATATTTTTTATGCTGAACAATAGACACTATATAAAGGGTGCTTTCATAATCTACAAAAATCGATTATCTGTTGCATTAAGTCGGTTATGGATAAATAATCATGAAAAATCTCCTCCCTGACTCATTTGCACCAAGGAACGTAAATTAAAAAAAAAATTACAGTGCATCCTTAAACAAACATTTCATTAAAATTATTCGTTCTAGAAAAAGAATTTAATAAATATATAATGAAACAGAATACAAAAATAGTTAACCTTACTCAAAGGTATTCATGAAACAATAAAAAAAATTCCATTACCTATATTCTTGTCACTGAATGATCGACTAAAGTAAGACATTATTTTTATTTGGAGTTTGACCTACTTTTGCAAAAATTTAACAAAAATTAACATTGGCCATATCTTTTGAACAGTTGGGGCTAGGGCTTTTATACTGAGTATTTTATGTGTCCAAATCTTTCTTTGGGTGCCATCATTTTTACCTTTCGACCTTCACCTTTGAGTCTGACCTACTTTTGAAAAACTTTTACCCTGGGCATAACCTTTGAACGGTTGGAGCAAAGGCTTTTATATATTACATGTGTATTCCATGTGTCCAGTCCTTTCCTTGAATACCAACATTTAAACCATTTGACCTTGATCTACTTTTGAAAAAAACCCTTAAACCTTGGCCATAACTTTTGATCGGTGGGTACTAGGACTTTCATAAATAACGCGTATATTCTTTGTGACAAGACCTTCCTTTCGGTATCAACATTTTTGACCTCATGACCTTGGAGTTTGACCTACATTTGAAAAATAAAACTTTAACCTTGTCTATAACTTTTGAACAGTTGCTGCTAGGGCTTTCATATTTCACTTATGCATTCCTTGCGACAAGAACTTTCCTTTGGTGCCATAATTTTTTGTCCTCATGATTTTGGCCTTAAAGTATGACCTACTTTATGAAAAACTTGGCCAATTTTCTGAATGGTTGGTACAAGGGCTATTATATTTCACATGTGTATTCCTTGTGACAAGATCTGTCTTTGGGTATCAACATTTTTAAACTCTTGATCTTGACCTTTGGGATTAACCTACATTTGAAAAAAATTAACCTTGGCCTTGAGCTGCCATAGGGGGCATCAGTGTTTCACAAACACATCTTGTATTTTTAAAGGTGCTCCATATGTACATGTATCTATATTAAAATGGATTTATAATCAAAATATGAATAACATACTTCTCTGTTTGAACACTTTAATCCATATGCATGTATGTTATTTAACAAAAACAAACCTAGGCTTTGCCTAGATATCAATGAATATTAAACAAGAAGCCAGTGGGCCTTGGCGGTCACCTGAGTACCATGAGTATCTCTTGTTGCATGCATAATCAATTCAGCTACCCCTCACCCTGGAACAGAACTCTGGACTTAGGTGACAGGAATTTTATGATTTGATGTTCACGGTCATATTTTTTAAGATTGTTCCTAAAAGATTAGGATTAAAAAAAGATTTATAAAGATATATGTTCAACTTAGCACCATATTAGCACCAGGCCTGAGATCTGAGGAAACATATTTAACAAATCTGGTAAAGGCCAAATAGTATACAGCCATCAAGCATTCAGTTTGCTTGCTAAATGTTTCAAAGATGCACTCTAAAATCAATGTTTAAGATATGTCTAATTAATAGGGATGGGTATCGCCAAAAAATTTCGTATCGCGATATATTACGATTTCCCCCCCACAATATCACGATAATATCATGATATTTTCACAAGCAATTTTTACAATGATTTTAAATGAATATTCATAATTTTTCGGAAAAATATGCTAGAAAAACATAACTTTACTTTTTTCATTTTTTTTATTTACATAATATCAAGCAATTTTGGATGCTAAGTTGCCGTTCTTAAACCGTTTTCAACATTTTTACACTTCCTGTAATTGTAATTTGAAAGATTGAACAAATAAATGAATCCTTTCTGGAAATTATAAATATGTACCTAAATACCGGTATTTTAGTCTCCGTATCACGATACGTATCACGCAATTAAAAATCACGATATACCGGTATACCGATAAAATCGCACATCCCTACTAATTAAGCCCCACCCTTGGGCGTGCTTTATGGACCCAGGGGACATGAAATCACAGGCCCGTAGGAAGCAATTTCACTTTGAGGGGGCACAATCATACATTTTCAGTTGAGGGGGCACTATCGACTCCAAAATTCCTTGACAAGCAAAAAAAAAAAAAAAAAAAAAAAAGGTCATCAGACGTTATTAATGAGGGGGCCCCCCGTGCCCCCCCCCCAGTTCCTACGGCCATGAATCAAATGCGTAACAAACATGGAAACAGTATGTCTGGTGTATTAATGTCTCTGAGTAAAGAAGATTTTCAAATGTGTAATTTCAAGTTTTAATACATTGCCAACCCAGCCTCATCCTGCAGCCTGAATTCTCGATTCTGGGACCTTAAACTTAAAAATTTTGGTAGATGACTCGTTGCTTATTATAATCATGCAAACAGTTTGTCTGCAAGATGTCCCTGAGTAAGAAGAGAACTTTCATAGATGTAATTCATTTTCAATTTATGACCTTAGTTAGCCAAACCTTGGGCCTGAACTCAGAACTCAGGCGGCCATGAATTTTCAAAATTTTGGTCAAAGTTTAATTACTTATGGTCATTGTATTCATGCAAACTGTTTGCCTACTAGCTACGAATATTCGTAAGTAAAGAAGGCTTCAGAAATCTATATATGACAAATTTATTCCCACCCTGGGGTCTGAACAATGGAGGCAGGGGTCATGATATTATTAAAAAATGGCTGAGTGCTGTTTATTTTCAGCTTAGCCAAACTTGCATTTGACCTTGGATTCAAGGGGTCATGAATTTACAATTCTGGTAAAGGGCTGAAAGCCTATTGTATTCATGCAAACAGTTTACTAGTATCTGCTAGATGTCCCAAAATAAAAAAAATAAACTTGTATTTCAAATATATAATGAATTTAGCCCCATCCTGGGGACTGAACTCAAAGGAATTGAATTTTAGTTTTGATAGAAGACAATTACTGGTTATAATCAGGCCAATTCTCTGATTGCATGTCCAGCAGTAAAGAGATAAATTACTGTGAGTGAGCTCAATGGTTAACATCTAGGAATAATGATTTAAGAATACAATAACTTGTCAGGTTTTGACAAAGCCCATGGGAGCCAGAGACCATGAAAATTGTAATTTCTTGGTCCCCTTAAGATATACTGTTTTTAAAAACTGGTTAAAATTGGTTTAGCAGAAATAAGGAGAAAAAAATCAAAGTTGAAATTTCCCCTCATACAAAAAAAGATACTTGTAGGTTATCTAAGTATCTCAGGTGACCTAAAAGTGGCCAAAGACATAAGAGATCATATTAAAACATAAGTTCCAATAACATTTGTGGGTATCAGAAAAATCAGACACATTCATTACATTGTAATTCTTACTCAATAAAAAAATTACATGTTGCATTAAAAAAATTTAAAAAAAAAACTTTAATGACCTCTACTACTGAACACTTTTCAGGGTTATTTTCTTTGGAGGAATATTGTGTCCTATGGATACATAATGCAGACATTTACTAGCAATTTTCACATTCTTGGGTAAAAGAAAATATAATGAAGGTAAACTTAACCAATGGAGATATACATATATTTAATTTTATGTAGTCATATGTAGTCAACTCGTTTACCTAAAATCTACTGTACAAATTTTTAAAAAAAATTCAACCTATCTCCCTCTCTCTTTGCTTTGGAAGTTTTTTTTAAACTACAGATCTACACATTAGTCAGTAAAAAAGAAATTTAAAGTAAAATTTATCTAAGAGAATAAAGTAGAAATAAAGGTTAAGACAGCAATGCAGGTATAAAACATCAAATACAAGTAAAATATAATCACAATACTGTAAAATCACATATTTTTGTCAAATTTTCATGATTTGAGGAAAAAATATGGATTTGTGGAGATTTGATTTTGTGGATCAAGAATTGTTGAGTAGTTATATATATGATATTTTACAATTTGTGGTAGACATAAATTTGTTGGTCATTTTATACCTCAAAAAAAAAAAAAAAAAAAAAAAATTAACCCCCTATGAAAATTACTGATTTCACAGAACTTAATTAATGTGTACAAGGATTTCTTGTGCGTTGCATGATGCTGAACACATACATGTAATTTGTACATGAGCTGGTCCTTGGAATATTTGTAAGTCAAATGAGAAATGATAAAATAACTAGAATTAATTATGTCATCGTCAGCTGCATAATCTCCATATTTCAAAGGCTACTTTGGGTGTGACTAGAGCAGAGATTAAAGAGGTCAATAGGTTAACACTGTGATTATCTAATAGCTCCATGCCGGAAATATACTCCACATTTTGTCCCGAGTGCTCGACAACACACTTCCGCTTCTGATCAAATCCTAAAGAAATCAATGAGCTTACTTGAAAAAGTTGATTCATCAGCTACTGGATATATAGGCTTAATGTCTAATTTTGGTTTTTATGTAAGGTTTCAAGTATCATTTTTTTTTGATTTGACAATGAAAAAATGTCTCCAAAATTTATTTTTCACTTGCAGAAATGTCAGGAAACATATGTGCTTGGAGCCAAAGTTCTTTCCATAGTAACAGATTTCAAAGAAATGTATGGAATGCCATTTTTGTATGGTAAAACTTCACAATAAATTTTTGGCTGAGTATTATTTTAGTAAACTAAAATTAAATTGGTCAGAATCACATCAATCATTGTAAGTGGCAAGGACATGCAATTTTTTTTCATTAGAATTGAAATATATTTTGAATATAAACTAGAAATATGTCCATAGGACATGAATGCCCCGCCGAGGGTATGTTAGTAATGCAAAATGAAAATTGACAACACTATATTGAATGGTTTCTTTAAAACTGAGTTAAACACTAATTTAAGAAAAGTGAGGTCAAGATCAAAGGAAAGGTGAAGGTAAAAAAATATTGATGCAGTTGAATAGCTCTCGTCAGTATGTATCAGCATATGAAGTTTGATAAAAATATCTTGAATGATTTCATTAAAACTGAGCAAAACACTAATTTTAAAAAAGTTAGGTCAAGGTCAAAACAAAGGTCAAGGTCAAAAAATGTTGATGCAGTTGAAAAGCTTACATCAGTATGTATCAACATATGAAGTTTGATTTCGCTATCTTGAATGGTATCTTAAAAACTGAGCTAAACACTAATTTAAGAAAAGTGAGGTCAAGGTCAAAAGAAATGTCAAGGTCAAAAAATGTTGATGCAGTTGAATAGCTTACATCAGTATGTATCAACATGTGAAGTTTGATTACACTGTCTTGTATTGTATCTTTTAAACAGAGCTAAACACTAATTTAAGAAAAGTGAGGTCAAGGTCAAAGGAAAGGTCAAGGTCAAAAAATGTTGATGCAGTTGCATAGCCCTCATCAATATCTATCAGCATATGAAGTTTGATAAAAATATCTTGGATAGTTTCTTTGAAATTGAGCTTTGAACAGAGCTAAAGCAAAGTGTGACGGAAGGACAGACAGAAGGACGGAGGGACGGAAGACAGACATGACAAACACTATATTCCCCGGCCATATTCATGGCGGGGCATAAAAAATGTCCAACTGTGGAATGAAAATATAAGCCTGATTAGCATAAAATATCCTGAATGGATTGATACCCTCATTAGGGATATTCTGGCATGCCTCCTCAATTTGTTCCAATCATTGACACTGTTCTGATGCAGAAGAATAATTTTGAAAAATTAAAAAAAAAATCCTTTCAGTTTAAAAGATTTGAATTTTAACCAGTTATGTGACAGTAAGTTATGAAAGTTGGTGAAGATACATGTAAGTATGAAACACAAAGAAAGACAACTCTTTAACAATCACATAAATAATATCAAATATAATTTTAGTGTACATGTATCAAATACTATAGCAAATCTGAATTTATGATTCTAGCAAAAAAAAAAAAAAAAAAAACCAACAACAACAAACAAACAAACAAATAAACAAAACAAAAACCAAAACCAAAACAAAACCTAAAAAAAAAACAAAACAAAAAACTTACCTGAATATTGAAATGTTGCTCCTAGGAATGAATCTATAGAAGAACCAATAAACCCCATAAGGGTCCCCACTAACACTATGGGCCACTGTGGGGGACCATTGTTTATAAAGGACTCTCTAAGCAGGAAAATTTGTGTTAGATAGAACCCCAGGCCCACAAGTCCTCCCCCTACCAAACTAAAGGCCATTCCAAGAACAGTCACACCTCCATTAGTGCCTGAAATAAGATATCTTAGTGAAATATTGATCATAATAGTAATACATGTTCTCTAATTCCAATTCTGCTGTCTCAAATCTCTTCTCTCATATATTTAATCTTTAGATGTCATGAATATGAAGCAATATTATTTTGAAAAAAGAAAATTTGAAATCAAAGTTTAAATTAATTTTCCTTTAAGTCTTCCAAAGTTTTGATGGAGAATAAAAATCGGTAGAGACTGCAATCATAACTAACACACACAACCCCATTAAAAAAATAAGCACACGTACACTATAACATGTACCATGAACTTCTCTCATGAAAATCACTGAAAAATCTCTCAATGTTTACAATGAGGTGTCATTAAAAAGTTTTTGTCATTCATATATCCCCAAATTTACACATTGATACTCACCCACCCTAATAACAACTGGTAATTACTCACCTCGAGGAACCTTTGCTAAAGTTGTTATGAGCCTTGGTTCAGTATTTCTGGAAAACACAGCACCAAGTTCTGAAGAGAAGGTGTCCCCACAACAACAAGCCAGGGACCCCAGGACAGACATCGCCAGCCAGGAGGACGAGTAGTGATGGGAAAAGTCAATTATTACCTCCTTACAACCCACATGAAACATGTACTGCAGGGCAAACACAGCTGCCATGCCACCGTTACAGAGAACCTGTACCCAATTTCTTTGACCACCTGTTTCAGTTAGAAAAATTAAATTCAAATTAATTTTTTTTGTGTCATAAAAAACTAAAGATAAACAAATTAAATACAATACATATTATTAAAAAAAAAATAAATTTTGTCAGTTGCTGAAAAACATGGAAAAAATATTCAGTAAAATTTGGCTAATATTATTAATTTAAATTTAAACTGAAATGTCATATAGTTGTTGAACTTCAAAGTTTCTATATGTAATCATTGATAAATGCCAATTTGAAACTCTAAAACTTTCCAAACTGGGTATTCACCGACCTTCCTTATAGTTATGTTCCATTTTCCTCTTCTGTTCTGCCTTGAATTTAGTGACCTTTGATCCCATCACAAAAAATGTTAGAAGTGAGGTGAAAAAGCAGAAATTGCTGATGGTAAGAATGAAACCAACAACAAGACCTGAAAAAAGAATTCACATTTCATATCCATTCAACTGCATTTTAAAATTCAACCTCCACCCATCTTTAAAAAAAATTGATTGCCCTCTCCTGACTCAGGATAAAGAATTTGGGTAGGTAGGTACATGTAAGTAGGGGAAAATTTTTTTTATTCAAAAACATTTGTGAATATGAAGCTGCATGTATGATAGTAGTTAATAGGATAAGAAACTTTGTAATGAATAAAAAATATTTATGGGATAAGAAATTTCGGAATGAATTTAAAAAAATTGCTTCAGTTCTTGAAAGTTGAAAAAAGATTTGATTCTAACCAATTTTAGTCGGTCGGGAGAGGGCAAAGAAACAATTTTTTGAAGTACTATCTTAAACTTTTTCTTTCATATGTATTTCAACCTTAGTGTTGCCTACTACCTAATATTTTACCTAATACCTAGAATTTCCTAATATCTCTAAAGTTTTTTTTTTTTTCTTGGTCCTGTCAAGTCCAAGATAGAGGATTTTACTGTAATTCAAATTTTCAGAGACCATAAATCATTGGAGTGTATAATCAAACCTCATAACCTTGAACCTAATGCGACCCAGAAAAAACTTTGAGATAAATATGATGAAGCAAGATATCGACGTCCGGTAAAATACATAAAGAAAAAAAACAGTTAGGACTTTAACTCACTTTGAAATATTTACATTACACGTTTTTTTGCTTTTAAAGTGTGTGGAAAGGTACGGCCTTCAAAACACCATAACACGGACAGGGGGTCAAAAGAATTAAAGTATGCATTTTATTTTGACGTCACAAACGCTGAACGCCGTGGAATTGACATCAGTGAAAATCAAAATTCACGCTCACATTGAACAGAAGCTGTTGCAATGGCTCTTTTATTAACTATAACTTACCCGAAGGATAATACAGAGATTTTGAAATAAAAATCACTGTAAATATAAGCATTCGTTTGAAACAAATTTTCATAATGCGCTATTATCATGCTAACGCATGTTACTCAATTTGTTTGCACACACCATTGCAGTTATGAGACCATATCTTTCAAAAAATAATGATTCAATGCTTAAATATCCATGGTATTCAAAATGACTATTAGTTTCAGATAGGGAAGTTCAACTGTATATTGAATAATGAATTTGTATGGAAAGCAACTGTGAAATTTTTATAAATGACTCCTATTATCAGATTATTCTCTTTGAAATACCTGCAATGACACCAGTTCGATCCAAACTTTTTTTCTTCAGTCCCCATGTTGCTATGACAACTGGAGCCAATATGGCAATCATCCATCTCCATGGGGAGACAGGAACAGTATCTAAAAATAGATCAATTCTAAAATAATTCTGGATGGAAATGAAAGTGGATGGAATATTTATATAAAATCGTTTTATTCTTTTACAACAAAATTACAAGTAGTCTGTATAAATTTGATACTTTTTTCTAATATAGCTTTGTCTGAATATAAAAAAAAATGCAGTAGTAAGAACATTTGTAAAGGCCTGTAGTAAAACGATGTCGACCGACAGGGTACCCTCCCATCTTATTTCATGCACAACAAATTAACACTTTGTCACGTATTGTAAAAGATTGCATTGATTCGTGTAAAAGAAAGTCCTTACCATTATAAACATAGCTATATACTATAGTTATAAGCCAGCAAATTAAACTGACAGGCGTCACTATACCAAGCAACACGAACCACATTATTCTACTTTCACTTTCATTGATTTTTTAGATGGTTCAAGAGAGATAACTCGTGGTGGAACCAAACTAAAGATTGCAAGATTTCAAAATTTTTTTTCTCTTCTTTTTTAAACATATTATCAGTAAAAAAATTTGAATTATCAAAATCATGATAAAAAAAATAATTGATATATTAAAAGCAGGGACACATATACTAACGTTACTCTATGAAGAAAATTTTAAAGGCGTTATAAAGTCTTTTCAAAAAGGCGTTATAACGCCTTTCCAAAAGGCGTTATTGCGCCTTTCTAAAAGGCGTTATCACGCCTTTCCCAAAGGCATTATTATGCCTTTTAAAGAGTCATTATTATGCCCTTGACAGGCCCGTGCTTTTGAGAGGGGGGGGGGGCAATGATTTACCAGAGTTTGACCTTACTGCAACAAAATGTTCAGGGACCAATTAAAGTTCTTACGCAAGGAAATAGCCAATCAAAATGAACTTGGAATGGGGTTTTTCCAATGGCACTAAAGGTGGCATTATTATACCGAGCATCTCCTTCCGCTCTGATAGGGGTATCAGGAAGTCCACATTTTTCATTAAGTTCTTGAATGTTCTGCCTTATTTTCTTCATGCTGTTTTTATTTACTTTGGTGATAATTTCCCCCACTTTGTTGCAGGTCTGTTGCATGTTGGCGGCTGATGCTGGTTCAATATTTGCACCAAGAAGCATACCACGCATACCCTCTGTTGTAAGACTAGTACCCAGATGACCGACAGCCATGGCCACATTTAGCTGTGCAGCTCTTCGGCCCCTTCCAGATCTCCTCAACTCTTCGTAAAGCTTTTCTCGGTGACTGGTATAGTGGCACTTCTTACATCGGATGGAAAGGATCCATGCCAGGCCTCGTTTTTCCTCCCCATGCTGATTCCAGTCCAGTGAACCGTCACAGTCTGGAAACTTATGTGAGTGTTCTTTAAATGCATGGTTCCACAATTTAGCAGTCTTTTCTTGGTGAAGTACTTTGTATAATTTTGAATTCAGGTCATCTGACACAGCTTCCATGTAGGAGTCTACAGGCTGGACTTCACTTGGCCCGGGTCGCAAAATCTTTATCTCACTGCTTCGGCTCTTGGCATCTGTAACTGCGAACATTCCATTTTTCTGTGGCTGTACAATGTCCCGAAACTCTTCTTTACTTAGTCTTCTTATGGGAACTAGAAATTGGACTGGGCTGGTGGTCCCTGTATTCTTCTGGCCTTTGTTGTGAGGAATACTTCCTTTTCTGTATTGATGTTGATGCAACCATTTTGGTCCCTTTTTTGGCATGATTATTATTTAACTGTACACTTGTAGACTTTTTCTAGTAATATATGCTATTGTATGTGGTGCACATTTTTAAGTATTGTAAACTTTTGTGTTGTTTATTTATTTTAGAGCTGCCTGGTCTTCTAAGAGAAACTCCATTCTTTGATGACTGATGGAAAAGCCTCATCACCCCCCACTGCTAAAGAACCGCTTATCTTAATCGCCAGCCATTAATCAGTGATCACTGTTATCAAAGCTCCAAGGTACATTATTGAAGTCTCTTTTGACACCATTTTTTCCAGTCTCTGACTTTGTTTTAGAATTAAGATTTTCAATTTTTTGCTAATTAATTCCTTATAAATCAGTAAACTTCCTGTTTCTTAGGTAATTAGAGCTTATTAATTAGAGATGAAAAAACTTTAAAGTAGATAGCCAAAAACCCCAACATTTCAGCTTGCATTTCATTCCAAATTTTTTTCTCAATAATTAACTCATAAGATTTTTTTAAGTTTTGAAATTAATATACTGTAGATGAATTTCTATAGAAATTTAGCCTAAAATTCAATAATCTGTAAGGAAGAGTTATCTCCTATTTTTCATCCCTTAACGACAAAGATAAATTTTGATGCACTGGTATATGAAAGATAAATAACTAAGAGACATTTTATGCAAATTTCATTTAATTTCATTAACTTTTAGTTGTCTTAAAGGTCTTACGCAAGGAAATAGCCAATCAAAATGAACTTAGTCAATTGTAGTTCTATATATATAGAGACAATTTCTTTTTCTTTTTTCATTTTCGGCAACTTTTTTTAGGTCTACAGTTTTAATTTTGGACTCATGTACTAGGAATATCATATTTTTAGCAGAATTGTGCCACTGAATTACAGGGAACTCTTTTTTTAGATGCGCATGATGCAACTTCCTGGATGGTGTGTAGGCTGTTTGTCAACATGTGAAACCCACGTGTATTTCAGGGTAGGTATGTTTACACTCAATTTTCTTTCTTAAAAGCCGCATAAGGCGTATTTTTTCTGATCTCAAATTTTTGTCTCAGCATTAATCTTTATTTTCTCTTTCATGAATTATCTGCTGAGAGTCTAATTAATTAATTAATTTAATTAAAGCTACATAGTAACATATAGTGAAATTATTTCCTTGTGTGAGACCTTAAGCAGTCATGAAATGAATTTTTATGTTTAAACTATAGCAAGACTATTCTCCCAAAAAGTGAGGAGGGGAGCCCCCCTCCCCCCCCCCCCCCTTGCACACGTACTAACGTCCTGTTTGAAAAGGCGTTATTATTATGTATGCCAGATAGGAGACGTTTCATTTCAGTATTAATTAAACAAAGGTAGTGATCACAACACAGTAAGGGGATCGGGCTTCTTTATCTGTCTGATTAAGTTTAATTAAAACATCAACGTATAATTCCTATCATTCTTAAAGGTTTATATACAAGAAATAATCAAAACATGCATCTTTTATTAAATTGAAATCATATAACTCAAGTTCTCTCATATTTTGCTTCTATATGCTTTGTAAGTTATAAAAGTTACGATTAAAATAATACCATGCAAATAGACAGTAGTTGTTTTTAATGGAAACACAAAATGGAAAGGAAAAGACATTCCAGAATATTCATGAAAGATTTCCATTCCATAAAATTAAGAAAGAATTTGTTTTGTCGTTTTCGGCAATGATGATCTGTTTCAGCATTTCACATCTTAAATCTATATGAACATGTACCATCTTGAGATATATGTCCTACAACAAGAATAAAATGCATTCACTTATAATATAAAATATACCCCATTTTTAATTTTGTTTCAGAAAAAAATCAATTGATGTATTATAAAAGAGAATGTAACAGATCAAGAATGATCTTGATGATTTCAAAAGAAATAGAAAATGCACTATTCCCTAGATTCTTTTGTCCTCTGAGTAGAAATCAATTTTAAAAATTAAAAAGCAAGTAATAATACTGCAATGTCAAAAATCACTTTGCGAAGCTTTACTCACTTGGAAGTCTGGACTAATCCAGAATTGTCACTTTGCTTTAAGATCATATCTAGAATCTGAAAAAAAGACTTGACGGAATATAATCACAGATTTTTTTTCAGGATATTTATATTTTGTACTTTAATTTATTCTCCAGTTTTATGAGATGAAAATTGGAATTCTTAATGCAGCTTTCTTGGACAAAAAATGTTTATTTTCTTTGGCATCTTTGCAACGAATTTCATCAACAAAGATAATTTTCCAACATTGAAGAGCTTTACCAAAATTAAGAAAAGGTTTGTTTTTATTGAAATCAAGAACATGGATTGAAGGTGGATTAGCAACGGAACAAACAATTTCAGCAATTCGAACACAACCGAGGAAAATATGTCAGAAAACATTTTACCTCCGGTCCTTCAGTATGCATTCGGAGTTTTAGGAAACAATAGTCATGTTTCTCATGTGTAACTCTTCAAATGAACACAGATGAAAGCCATTCTATAAGCTGGTTGGTTGTCTAGCTCTTATGAACTTTTGTGAAATAGGTTTTGTTTTGTTAACCCTGGCATTATGATACTCTGTATTTCAAGGTTTAATTCTGAATTTCCTAAACAGCTGTGTGAATATTGCTAATTTTGGTTATCCTTCTGCTTTCTGTCTTCAGTACTTACTTACTTATTTAGGCCTGTCGTTCCGTGAAGAATATAGGCCATCCACGGCAGTCCTCCAGTGAACTCGATTCTGGGCTGCTTTCACTGCATCCTGCCAGGTCATGTCCTTAGCCTTTAGTTCTGACTCCGAGTCACGCCTCCAGGTGTTTCTTGGACGTCCCCTCTTTCTTTTGCCCTGTGGGTTCCAAGTCAGGGCCTGGCGTGTGATGCTGGATGGTGACTTCCTTAGCGTGTGTCCAATCCAGCCCCACTTCCTCTGTCTGATTTGTACGTCCTTTGGTTCCTGCCCTGCTCATTTCTATAGTTCTTCATTTGTGATCCTTTCAGGCCATCGGATGTTGAAGATGCGCCTGAGACAGGTGTTGTAAAATGTCTGGATCTTCTGCAGGATAGCTTTGGTCAACCTCCACGTCTCTGCACCATACAATAGGGCGGACTTTACATTAGAGTTGAGGATCCGCAGTTTGGTAGTAATGCGGATGTTCTTTGAGACCCAGATGTTCTTTAGCATTATAAATGCAGTTCTTGCCTTGCCAATTCTTGACTTGATGTCACAATCTGTGCCACCCTGTCTGTCCACCACACTCCCCAGGTAGATGTAGGACTCAACTTCTCTGATGGGCTCACCACTAACTGTGACTGGTGTTTGGATAATGGTATACAGTGGACACTCCTGACACAACTCGATGATCTAGACTTTGCCGATGACCTGGCTCTACATTCGCACAACCACAGTCAGATGCAGGATAAAACAACTCGCCTAGCAACAACATCAGTAGGAACGGGACTCAAGATCAACGTCTGTCTTCAGCCCTGATTGTAAGTGTCATGTCTTTTGACCGATTTACTGCAGTAAGATTCCATATGTCGTATTGAGACTTTCAGAGAAAGAGAGTAAATATCTTGCTTTGGCTCATTTCAGGCGCTGTATTGTCTTTAAATTTCGTGGGTGTTGGATTCGTCAAAAACTTTTACCCAGGGTCGTGCTTTTTTTTTAACCTTTGCAAACAATGGTTAAATGGAAAAAGTGAACACTTACATATATTCCATCACTGGGTTTGCTATTCTATCATCAACATTTATTTTGAACATAGCAGTATTCTATTTCGTTTGCAGAAAACCGAATTTTTCAGCAACCAACAAACGAAAAAAGAAGAGAAGCGACGTTTTCATTATTGTGTCTTTGTTCTCAATCGTGACATTATTTTCCATATGCTGGGCTCCTTTAATGGTACGTGTATCTTTTATATTGCATCTGTAATGTATTTAAGCAAAAAGAACCTCTGAACTTGATCCTAGGCAAACTTGTAAAATATAGAGATGAAATATGGAGATAACGAACAGTATTCAATCTCATAAAGCAATTGAAACAATACAATTCAGGAGCAGAGCAAACACGAACCTCTAAAACATCAGAGGTGGGATCAGGTGCCCTGGAGGAGTAAGTATCCCCTGCCAACCATGATCAGGAAAAACTGGAAAATTCATAGACAATTCAGTATGCAAATAATAGTCTAACAATTAAGTATGAAAAAAATCAATCAGCATTTGATTTATTGATAGATTGTGTAAAGGTCGTTATAAAACTTGCCGAATGATCACTTTAAACGAGACTGTAGATATTCTTGTTTCAGAATATTTTGATATGTTTCATAACAGACAAATATAGTTCTAAATAGCAAACAAAGGACAAGAAAAGTACTATTGTTACATAAAAAGTTCATAGAATTTTTAACCCGATGATTTTCATTTTTTGAAAACAAAACAAGATGATTTGTAAAAGGATTAATGGAAACTAACACTATTTTTGTTGTTGAATGAAATATGAAGATAACGTACAGTAATGAAACTTAAAAGACAATTGGAACAATACAAATTGGGAGCAGAGCAAACACGGACCTCTTAAAACATCAGAGGTGGGTTCGGATGCCATGAACTGAAATGTGTTTGAATAAGAATTTGTTGCTTGCTGGGGAAATGTTTTTTTTGAAAAAAAAATCATTTTATACTGTAACTACGAAATTGTTGAAAGATATTTTCAGGGTCGAGTATAACTTGCATGTTATGGAACTTATACAAGTGCAATTATAAATGCTTCACGTAAGTTGGTTGCCATTATTTTTATTCATTTCCGAAAGTAAAACGAGTCATAGAGGAAAAAGTAGAGGAAAAGAGAAAAACTATGTATTTGACAAAGAAAGGAATAAAAAAAAAACTCAAACAATAATATTGATAATTGTAACCGTTGCTAATTGAAATACTAGAAGATAAATTTGAGAAAGCAATTTTACGAAAGGATAAAAATTACACAGAATACACACCTAATCTGATAACAATATACATCATTTATCCCAATCTACAAGTTCTAATCATCTGAGCATTGTAAAAGAACTGGGTATTTATCGATTTTGTTCTAATTATGCCCCTTCCCTCAATTTTCCAGTGATGATGACGATAATGGGTTCTAAATCTAGTCGTTCTGTATAGTCTTTTACATTGTATGATGTTTATATCTAAAATACGTAGTTACATTCCCTTTCTACGCGCTATAATAAAATAGTATTAGAAGAATCATCCCTCATAAAATAAATCCGTAGTTCATTGGAAATAAGTCACGTTGGTAACCTGTAAACTAACGACATAGGGATTGGGTTTATATCAACAATAGACTAAAATATTTTCATATACTATATTATTCTTTGGGTAGAAAGCAAGTCCTTAATCAAGATTGCCATTTTTTTAAACTGACATTAAATATAACAGGATGTGGTCACTTATTTCTGAGATTAAAGATCATGCCATAGGTTTGTTTCTCTATAAGTTTTCGTTGTTATTTTATTTCATTTTTTTTGGGGGGGGGGGGGGACTAGTAGAAATACTATACATTGAAAAGAAGGATATATGATTATTATTGTTATTTTTATTTTTTATCATAAGCATCTGTGGGCTTTGTTATCGGGAAAAAAATACATGCATGTGTAGTAATCAAATATTTAAAAGTTTATGGAAGGCGTAAGATATTAACTTTATTGAGGGACCTCTGTATTGTCACAAAATGTCTGACTTCCGTTTGAAATGCCATTTTGGTCCGAAATTGTCTGATTCTTCTTGAAAAAAAAACTAGGTATACTCCAATAACTAGAACTATTCATGAAGTCATCAAAACGCTTAGATAATAAGTGGAATTTTATCAACTCAGACGTTTGATTAACATTGATTATCAGCTGTTTTATAATTGTAGATCAATATATGAAGCCAAAAATTACTTTCGGTGTACAAACTCCTTTTATCCGCCTTTACCATTCACTAGGCATGTGCAGCACACGATTATGCATGCGTTTGATGATAAGGGTAATTATATCTTCCTTCATCGAAACATTGAATACACAAAATTGTGACTCTACTTGTGTGCGTTTTCACATAAGTTCACTTGGCAAACAAATATCATCATTATTTCCTTCGATATACAATACCAAACTTCTTCAGATACTTTTGCATTTTTATGAATAATATAAAGAAATAATTAACAAGATATTTGAGTCAAGCTTAAATAAACTTTTAAGTAAGATAACTTTTTAATTGGATCTTTGCTACTAAAATTTTTGTGATGTTAAAAGATTTTTCATAAATTTTTCAATTTCATTTTTCATCATTTTAACTAATGATAATCATTTTTATTTTCAGATTTTTGTGAAAGTTCATCCAGCACTCAGTACTTCTTATTAATATAATGCTTAAGTAATAACATTTAACTTCGGAAAAACAAAAAAAAAAAAAAAAAAAAAAAAAAAACAAAAAAAAAAAAAAACAAAACAAAACAAAACAAAACAAATACATGTATAACAAAACAAAACGTGCTAATAAATTGAAAAACAAGGGGTTCAATATGAATTAGCTATTTAAAAAATGAATAGATAAAAAAATAAAGTTTAATACTTTAGAACTGCATTTTATTGGATATTGAATCTACTATGAGACACAAATTCATGCCCAAAAATTCACTCCATTTGTGTAGGGAAGAATGGAATTTAATATAAATTGATATCCATCAGAAAAGTTAATATTGATGCACTTATTTACTCTTCTTTTGTTTTTGAATTGAGTAAGATGTTTCTATTATCATCAAATGTCAGTAACATCACATCCCAAAACAAATCCTTAAATTACTCTTTCTTTCATATAAGCTATTGACGAACAAGTTGATGATACAAGAATATCAACAATCTCCTTTAAAGTCAACATTTCGCAAATTCCATGGACGAGACAGTTACAATGCACTTTGTTTACAGATAAAATCTTTCGTTAGGTCGAATGATACAAATTGTTCGGCCATTATTTTCACACTGAACTGTCTACGAATTGTTCGTTTACCTGATCATGACAAGGAACACATGGCTAGTGGGGCCGGTCGACAGGTTTGCTTACTCCTCGATGGCACCTGGTATTACCTTTTTTAATAGTCCCGTGTTGATCTGCTTACAAGAATATTTGCATTGTTTATATGGACTTTTGATTATGACACTGTTCGGTATCTTGAAGTTCACATTTCCTTTTCATGTTAGGTGCACTGATATACTTACTCTTGTGAAAAAATCATTAAACAAAGATGTAGACGATAAATGTAATCAAAGTAGCATTGCTTTTCTCATTAGGACTTTCACTGGGACTCTCACAACCTATTCCCGGATGAAGATGGAATTATTTTGCCATACATATTTGTTCTCTTAATTAACAAAGTGCTCGTTTATTGCCTCCAAAATTTTAAAGGCTGTACTAAGGTTATCTAATTCTTTGACCTTGCAGGTTCGTTTAATTTGTAGACTGCTCCCTGAAAATGCCCACTGAGCCCCAAATTGATATTGTATGGGAACAAATCTACATGTACGCATGCTTGACAAGTAGTGTTTTTTTTTTATTATTATTTTTATTTTGCATAATTAGCACTATGTAAGTGTCGCCAATGAGACTTTTAGTTTTAATACAGCATATTGTGTAGTTGAAGAACTGACGTCCTAAAGACTAACTTCTTATTCGATTTGACACCATGGGAATTTTTCAAGAAAGACATTGAACTACGGTAGGAGGTTTATAAGATATGGTATTATTTAAAACAAAAAAAAATTAAAATGGAATGATAGTGGTGTACGTTTAAATCAAACAGATAATTGATCAATTTATTTTTTAATGCAGAGATATATCCTGATGTATGAACATATTGTATCAAAATAGTATCATCTAGTGTAATTGTGCTACACAAGGGAAATATGGCCCTTTAGAAACACACAAAAGCATTGCACCGATTTCATGTCCAACTAACAAATGGTTTAAGTTTTAATTCTAATTGATATTTGAAAAAAATGGAAATAAATCACTTTACATTTTTTATATTAATGATGATTTTCTGAGTAGGATATGTTCATCTGAATAAAATAATTGCAACACGAGCCATGCAGTGTTTGCATAAAGACGAGGCAAAAATGGATAAAAAAAAATTGGAGACTGGAAGAACGGCCTACTAACTATTTCGATCATATTTACGTATATCACATATTTAATTTTGAGGAACGGAACTTTATGAATAAAATATTTCTTTAGACACAATTCCCCAAACCAGTCATAGTATCAAATATTAAAAAAAATGTAGTGCGAGTATATGTACCCAACATATGCAATAGGAGAAAGATATACTTTATATATAAAGGTATTCCATGCCAGACATTGTATGTACATGAATGCTAATTTTTTCATCTAGGGTCTTCATTTTGGTTCAAAATTGACCGGAAAACTGTAAATAAACTGGTAAACTTTCGGTTTTTTTCCCAAAGAGAGCATTTTTTTGTCTTAAAGATTGACAGCATGTTGTTCTATTCATTACCTCAATTTTAAGCCTTAATGACAATTTTTTTTTTTTTTTTGAAATTTTATTATCTGTAAATAACACTAATGCTTTTGAAATTCTTTGAACATTAAGCTGCAAAGGATATTAAAAACCAGTGAGCATACTATTGAATCTGATAACCGTAAAATAAATAAAATATAAAGAGTACATTGAAAATATTCTTTCTCTTCAAAAGGACGATATCCTTATCGAGGATCATCAAGTCGATTCACAACATTATCTTGGAAGATATCATTTTCATTATTAAACTTTGAATATTATGTCGCAATAATGATGGCTCAAAGATCATCGACTAATATATATATATATATATATATATATATATATATATATATATATATATATATATATATATATATATATATATATATATATATATATATATATATATATATATAATTTGGTATATCTATATTTGGTATATATGTTCGGTGTATTTATATTTGATATATCTATTTTTTTCCCTTGGTTTGAAGAATGGGCACTTTTAAAGGCAATGAAACTCATCTACTTAATATTTATATATTCTGATTTACCCCTCCCCCCCCCCCCCCCCCCCGAGAACAATAATTCTTAATAGACAATTTGTAAACACAGAATAAATAAACAACAGAAAAGCTTTTAAAATCAACTCAATGAAAATTAAGTCTAATAGCATCAAAACGATGCTTTAAAAAAAAAATACTCTTCATAACAAATGTTTTGACGTCACACCAGTTTCGCTTCAATTGATTCAACATTTCAGTTTTTACCATCACCCAATAATGACAACATTTTATTTTGGTTGAAGAGGAGGCCGGTATAACCAAAACTCTGAAGACTTAGGAAAATCATTTATGAAATTTCGCATCGTGTCAGTGCACACAGAGCTCAGGTAGACAGATAAGACAATAGCTGCCCCAGGTAATTAATCGACAATTGATAAAAGCAGTGAATAGGTGATGTGGTCAATTGTTTTCAATTAAATTCTCACTCGTTAGGGATATCGTCTTGATATTAATGTTAGGTAATTGTATACGGACGAGCATAAAATGTTACTTGTGTAAAAAATTCTTGATATTATATTTTAAAAGAATATTTCATGAGATCGAAATTTCTTTTTTAAAACAAATGATCCATTATAACTTTTTGAATGTGAGTTTTACAATTGTTGCAAACCATGACCAAAATGTACGATCCTCTCCAATTCTGATCGGTAGGAGAGAGCTATATATGGGGACTTCGGACAGTGGTTGAGACGATGAAGTTTCAACTGCATGCTTAAGTTAGAACCTTTTGTTATTTCACGGCTTATATTTGTTGTTGATTTTTTTCTTAACGACTGCAATAAACCCCCTTTCCTTGACTACCCCAAATGGGTTTGTATATTGACCAATATTGGCGCTTAAGAAAAACTTGCCTAAAATTTTGCATTGGCGACCAAATTTTTTTCATAAGGTGCCAGCTGGCGCCTAAATTTTAGAGGTCACTTAGAAGCCTGCTATGGTAGAGAGCCTTCACAAAAAATAATTTTCATCTTTTCTGACTCTGTGGTTCTTGAGAACCTGATTTATTGATTGATTGTATTTTGTTTAACATTTCATTTGCAAATTTTTCACTCATACAGACACATCACCGTATGCCGCTGAAGGGCTTCAAAATTAGACCTATGCTCGGCACTGAGGCTCATTGAGCAGTGAAGGTTCTTTATCGTGCCAACGCCTACAACTAGTGACACAGGACCTCAGTTTTTAAGGTCTCGTCCGAAAGACCCGTGACTTCCACTTGGCGAACAGTCACTACCTATGTTTACGTATTAGTTTTGACGCGGTGAGGCGAATGAAAATCGAACCCGGGCTTCCCGATCAAGAAACCAGCGTCTTCTTAAAAAAGAGCTATTTATTACTTTCAGTGTACCTAAAAACAAAAGTATATTTGAACGTTTAAAGTTTTTCTAGTTTAAGCGCCATTTGTTAGAGATATAACTAGAGACATAATTAAGTGTATCGTTAGAGAATAACTCAATTTTGACAGTGCTCCTTTACCCATTTCGCAGTTTCGCAGTTTTAAATTTCAAATAATTTGGATATTTATCATGATAAAGTTGAATGTTTTAATTCAAATTACTTGGATTTATTTTTGAGATATGTCTACCAAATTTGATTATAATATGACTTTTAAATAAAAATGTTATGAGAAAAGTCTACGAACTTTTTGAATGACCCTCGTATATTTAAATGTCTTTCAGGTCTCTTTTCATTCGCAAATGTATGGTGGCATATTTATGCTATCCACATAATTTTTTGTCAACATAAGATATCGCGTCAAAACAAGATAAATTGCTGATTTTGTTGAGATACACCAACTTCTATCTCGTCTACTCAAGATAATCTATCACATTTTGTTGTGATAGCTATCTCGACATAACGAGATAATTTATCATGTATCATGACCAAAATTGTTGCGTTGACAAGTGCTGCCTCTTCATAATCATGATAATTGCAGTCACGATAACTGTATATGTACATGTACATATACTTACTAGTATATAGATAAATAACGTGTTACGGGTGCCTCAGTCATTTTCCAATGATATCTTGACTTGACGCGATATCTTATGTTGAAAAAATTTATTTGGATGGCATAAATATGCCACCATACAAATGTAACAACGGTTTCCTTCAAAATGCTATAATTTTATTTCTAATGTTTGAATTCGTTAATGTATGAACGTTTGCAGTATCCTTCCATTCAATTTGGCGTGGCCCTTCAATTGAAGAAATTTAAATGCCCTTAACCCAGGATACGTCGTGCTAAATTTGGTTGAAATTGTCCCGAGAAAGAAGTTAAAAATGTGCAAAGTTAATAGTCAGACGTCAGACCAACTCAGTAAAGCTCATTTGAGCCTAATGCTTTGGTGATCTTATAAAAGGTCCAGTATTTACATGTCAGGATAAAAGGCAATTTAATATTTTTTTTTTTCATTGGACAATGAAAGTCTTTTGCCAAACTTCAGACATCAACCTTAAATAAATGAAAAATTCTGAACTAACATCTGTAATCTTAATGGATGCCTCCGTAAATCCATTAGAAGGTTTTGGGATCAATGCTTTTAGCATATTGATATATTTAAGTAAGCTGTTTTTACACAAAATATCCTTCTTAAGGTTATGGTAAAGAAGAAATATTTAACTGCTAATTAATGCAAATTTAATACTACCATTAAATTTAAGGAGACATGAAAAGTAAAAAGATTTTTAAATCACTAAAATACTGATTAACATATTCAACAGAGTAACAAACATCTTAAAATTTTTCACAGCAGCTTAAAGGAGCTTGATAATACAAAAAATATGCAAACTTATAATGACTGAACAGAACAAAAACTCTTTGTTATGAGATGGCACCCGATCCCACCTCTAAATTTTGAGGTCCGTGTTTGCTCTGCTCCAAATTTTTATCGTTTCATTGGACTTTCGAGATTGAATACTGTTCGTTATCTTCATATTTCATGAATATATTGTGTCTTCTCGAGACCGCTTCTGCAGTTCCTGTAAAAATAATTGATACTTCTCTAAGGAATCATTCAGAACTCCTGATCAAGAATACGTCAGACACGGAGAGCAGAAAGATGTTCTTTATGAAATATGATTAAATATTCCAGAGATTAATGATAAAAAGCAGATCAAGGACCATGGATAATGATCGAATTATAAATAAAACAGTAAACATTAGCAATTCAAACATCACTTTTGAAGAAACTGTGTCAGAAAGCATTCTACCCCCAAGTCTTCAATATGCGTTTGGAGGTTTTGGAAACATCATGGCCATATTTTTTCTCTGTCGATCTGCCGGGGAACATAAATGGAAACCTTTCTACAGATTTGTCTGCGGTTTAGCTATAAGCGATTTTTGTGTAATAGCCTTAGTTTATCCAGCGGTAATGGTGCGCTATATCTCAGGATTTACTTTTGAATTTCCCAGACAACTTTGTGAATACTGTTCATTTTGGTCCTCTTTCTCCTTCATGTCTTCAGCCCTGATTGTAAGTGCCATGTCTTTTGATCGTTTTCTGGCCGTTCGTTTTCCAATATGGTACAGGAACACACAGAAAAGAAGAGCTAACATAATGCTTCTGGTGATTTGGGCATTTACAGCCACCGTATCTTCTCTTAATCTTATAGGCATTGGATCAGTCAAAAACTTTTATCCAGGATCGTGGTGCTTTATAGACTTTGCAAATAAGGGACTGTTAGAAAGGGTGAACACTTACATATATTCCATCACTGGCATAATTATTTTATTAATAACAGTTTTTCTAAACGTAGCTGTTGCTTATTCCGTTTGCCGAAAACCAGTTTTAACGACTATCGACAACAAAAGAAAAAGAAATGACATTTACATTATTGTTTTCCTGTTTACTGTAGTAACTCTTTTTTCCATTTGCTGGGTTCCTTTGATGGTGAGTAATCCTTTTATTTAAGATAATTAAAAAAAATACACGGCTTATCTTTTAATTGCAGGATGCTAAACGGAAACATATTAAAATCAATGAATCGTCCAATGATTAGAAAACAACTCATAATTATTTAATATATATAAGGCATTTTCTTGGAGTCGTCTTTGTCACTCCGGTGCACTGTCTTTCTTTCTCTACTGATTGTTTTTCAGCCATGCGCATTCTCTAAGCTTTTGAACATTAAAGTACAGATGATTTAAAAAAAATGGATGACCGGATTTGTATAAATGTTTTGGTGTACTTTGGTTGTAAATGATGTAAATAGCAAATTTAAAAAAATATTAAGAAATTGTAAACTTTTATGATGTATAAAGTTCTACTTTTTTTCGGTCTCCCTTATAAATCTATGCAAATTTAATCACTTTATAGGACATTATTATGAAGATGAATGAAAAATTAAAAGTTATGCGGCTAAACGTATTAATTTTACTTTTATAAACATGCCCAATTGTTATTTTAATGATTTCTGAAGAAAGTTTGTATGTATCATCTGTCCTTAAGCATAATCTTATGAACTAATTTTAAAAGGGTTATTACACTAATTCAGTCCATTTCATTTAGTAGAATACTAAAATCAAGAATTCCCTTCACGATTTGGGTTTCACGCTCAATAAATTAATTTTTTTTAAATTTAATTCTACAGGAACTTGAATACTAGCTTTTTACACGTAGGCAATATTCTGGTATTGCCACAAAGTAACAATCCCTTATTTCCTTTTATCATAAAATGTTCCGTTTTTTCGCATATGAAACCTTTAATTTATTTTGTCCTTGTAGCGAGCGTGAAACTCGAATCTTGAAAGGAATTCAGTGAGCTCAGTTCTTTCAATATTATGAACGATGAAATATGGACATTACACTGTCTATAATCAGCTGAGACCGCTGAAAATAATTGAATATTTCAGTGTATTCCACAATCTGTAAACAGACCTACGCCTAGAGACACTCAATGTCCTCAGTTTACCCCCGATGAAGTTGGATATCTTTTACGTTAACAGTATTCGTATACGAATTTGCTATTTTCTAAAAAGAATCAGATTATTTTAATGTATTTTGTAGCAAAACCTGGGTTCAAATTCATGCTTTATGAACTGGAAAATGTTACTATTTTACGGTTTTCTGTCTGTGAATGCTAGAATATAAACATAAAAAACACAACGGATCCAGGGGAAGACATCTAAGTTGTGCATTTTTTATTGCCACATGCTTGTGCTTCTTTGGGACTATCATGCTATGTCATAATGCACTTTGAAAAATTACGCACTTTCAAACAAATATAATTAACCATCAAACATGTATTACAGTTTAGAATTTTGATCTAGACAGATAGACAGAGGGACGGACAACGAACAACGGCGTATCAAAAATATGACTGATACAATAATACGAATTCGTTTAGCATATTGAGACAATACTATTCACATTCACTGAACATTTAAGAAAACCGTTGTTGTTTATCAGCTACTAAACACCGCTAAGTATATCAACCTTGCAGATTTCCTGACCTTCAATGAAACGTACAATGATTATACCTATCAATAATACAGTATTTAATTTACTTAATAATACTTTAGATTGATTGATTGATTGTATGTTGTTTAACGTCCCATTGGAGAATTTTTCACTCATATAGAGAAGTCACAATATACCGGTGAAGGGCTTCAAATTTTGACCTTTTATCTGCACTCAGGGCCATTGAGCAGTGAGGGATCTTTATCGTACCAACGCCTGCCGTGACACGGGGCCTCGGTTTTTAAGGTTTCATCCGAAGGACCCGCAACTTTCACTTCAAAGTGCCGAGCAAATGGCGAAGGAATAGTTCCTGCCAATATTTTATCGACTTAGGTCAGTCTCGGCCGAGATTCGAACTCACGACCTCCCGATCACGAATAATACTTTAGCTGATATTTTGTACATATATAAATATAAACAAAAACTTACTTTGGTTGTTAATACATGTGTAGGATAATTAACGTTGCAAATATTGCAGAAAATAATTACATAACCCACTTACGCGGGCTATGCATATTTCTGCAACAGCTGCAACATTAATTTCGCTTTTAACGACCAAAGAAAGCATTTTATTGTTTAAATAAAACGGTAAAGGTTCAATTGTTGATATCATTGTCTTCTGTCACAGGTTCGTATGTTAATGAATGCCAGTGCAAAGTTCCCTAAGAATGGACCAGAGGAACTTATGGCTGTGCGACTGACCATCAGTAACTCCATTGTTGACCCATGGATCTACATCATTCTACGCAAAGAAAATCTGGTCAAAGTGGTGCATTTGATTCGTAGATTCAACAACCATAAACAAAGGCAAACACATATGTTCACAGTAGAACCATGTGCTGATGGAGATAAAACGAACACAATCGAACACACCCCATCTTTGAGCATTGCAAACTGTACAACACAGTCATAAATCCATATTATGTACTTCTACTAACTTGATTATATCATTTTTTTTTATTAAGAGCGATAAATATATGCACTTTTGAAGTGTGATTTAAGTTGATAACGAGTGTGTTTGCTAAAGGTAAGTATTTCGGGAAAATTCCATTAATTTCAAATGATCTTCATATGCATAACCCCATCATGTTGGCAAAAAGTTTATGTATTACGCAAGTGAATTAAAGCTAAGTATTGACAGTAAGTTTTTCCTATCTCTGTATAATACGTATAGTCCTTTGGCATTTTAATTAGTTTATTTGCACAGAAATGCCTGTACCTACCCTCAATTCACTAGGGTATCGTGGGTAATAAGAATGTATAAGAAAAGAAATCAAAACTTTCTCTGAGTAATAAAAATACATCTTATACGTTTTTATTAGCTCATTTGCATAGAGACGCCTATACCTAGCCTTAATTAACATATATTAATCATAGAACGATCTCGAATCATAGTGCTGAACAACCTCGCTATTTCCTGTTCTAAGATACGAGTATATTAAAACCGAATTTACTAAATGCATGTTTACGATGGTCTTACATTTTAACTTTGTCTGGGCATTATATACTAATCAAGCTAGAGTTGACAAGGTCGTCGAACAATTTTGATTTTTGGTTTTAATTCTTCTTTCTTCTTTTTCACATGAATTATATTTTGTTACAGTGTATCATTAGAAGAGCTTATCTTTGAACTTTGGCGAGGATGAAAAATCAATATTTGTATGCAAAGTATTTTTTTTGT
Organism: Saccostrea echinata; assembly: GCF_033153115.1. Classification (NCBI taxonomy): domain Eukaryota; kingdom Metazoa; phylum Mollusca; class Bivalvia; order Ostreida; family Ostreidae; genus Saccostrea; species Saccostrea echinata. Next base: position 7,218,724 of record NW_026889765.1, on the reverse strand, counting down.
GTGTTTGTATGTTGTTGAACATCCCTCTCGAGAATTTTTCACTCATATGGAGACGCCACCACTTGCCGGTGGAGAGCTGCAAATTTTGTCCTTTACTCGGCACTTACGGCCATTGAGCAGTGAGGGATCTTTTTCGTGCCAGCACCTACTGCGACACGGGACCTCGGTTTATACGGTCTCATCCGAAGGACCGGTCTCCACGTCCCACAGTGGGATTCGAATCCGCGACGTAAGGATCATCTCCTTACTTCGCGACTCTAGAGCAGACGCTCTAACCACTGCGCCACGCGGGCCACCAAAGTATTTTTTCTTCTCTCGGTATAAATGCAAAGTGATAGACAACATTACTTCAAGCAAAATATCTCATACCACTTGAACGAATAAGATTAGGTTAAGATATATTATACTTTCATGTAAATTAGTTGAATCTGATTCGTCGAGAAACATTTGTTTATAAACACTATTACCCGCTGAATATTGAAGCCACGCCCTCCAGCATAGCAACAGTCAACATTGCTTGACGACGGGTGTTATTCCAAAAAATATTGACTGCGCAGAATTTATGTGCGCAAGATTCACTGTAATATGTATTTGTACAAAACATTCAGTATAATATAATAAATACTGCATGTAGTTGAGTGTAACATTGAAAATTTTCACCCCTAGAAAACCATTGTCAACCTCTGCTGCGCCTCGGTTGACAATGGTTTCTTGGGGTGAAAATTTTCAATGTTACACTCAACTACATGCAGTATTTATATAAAATCTCATGAAATCCATTTGTGTTTTGGTGACTGCAGGGAGACAATATTTTACCCCCTTCCCCTGTTTCTCACAAATAAAATATGATTGTATGTACAAATTACAATCTTAGTATAAGGAATTCGGCGACTCTGCATTCCGTTACCTGTAATAAACTCCACCCACTCTAGAGCATTGTTCCGTGTTTCTATCCTGAGAGTTTCTCATCAGGTGAAGTGCATTTTCTACACTTTCATTTTCTCTGAAGAGTCCTGATTCAAACACGAATAAAACATTTGGGGTCAAATAAAAGAGACTGGATGTTACCTACAACATGCCATTAATTTATTTATATTAATAAAGAGAAACGTGGAAAGCACTATAGCATGAACGTTGCGCAATTTCAAAAAGGGTCCGTGAAAACTTCGTTTTTAAAATGCCTAAATGAATAAAGGCTATTATTCGGTCAAAAAAGAAAAGCAGCTAAGCACTTCAAAGTAAATTATCAATTAGAAATTTCAAAACTTAAATAAAATGGCAATTTATCATTGCTTTTGTTTTTACCTTTGTTTAGTAGCAATACATTTATTTTCAAAATATGCATTTAATAAGTTTACAAAAGCATGTTAGTTTTAAAAGTTTTTTTCAGCTGTAAATAGTCCTTTTCCTTTTAATCAATTTTTCAGAATTGTTTTAAAAACATAAATTCAAATACAAAATATTGAACTACGTATTTTATAAAATGTAAATTGAAATGATTAGTGGATCAAAAATGTGATTTTTTTAATCTCTATTGATCAGAGACCAGAAGAAGTTATGCGATAGTAAGGCGTCTGTCGTCCGTCTAGCTGTCAGTTCGTCCGTCTGTCTTTCTTTGTGTCTGTAGATAATTTTTCAAATTACTGCTCCTCTTCCAGTTTTGATCCAATTCTAATGAAATTTTCTACACAAGTAGACTTAACAAAGATTCATATTTCTATAAACGAGTTTTTGATTTTGATGAATGATGATGGCATGGTTACTAAAAATAAAATATTCTGTGAAATTCTTTTTCAATGCTTCAATCCTTCTTCAGTTTTGGTCCTATTTCAAAATAACTTGGTACAAAAGTCATCTTAGCTAAGATACATTATTCTGATTAGTTTAGTTTTGTTTACTATGGACACGGGATGACATGGTTTTTAAAAATAAATTAAAAATAAAGCTTCCTGTGATATTCCTTTAAAATGCCATTTTCCCCAAAGTTTTGGTTTCAAAGGAACTTGGAACACAAATAGACTACACTAAGAGTAAGATACAAAGTTTTGTGTATTGATTTTTGATTTTGATGAACGGTGTGGTTACTAAAATAGAAACTTCCACAAACTTCTTTCAAAATGCTTCTTTACCTACATTTTTGGTCCGATTTCAATAAAGCTTATTATACAAGTAGACTAAGATACAAATTCTTTTTATAGGTTTTTGCAATAAACGGTATTGAAATGGTTACTTAAAATAGAAATTTATGAAAAATTCTTTTGAAAAGCAACTTCTACTACAGTTTTAGTCTAATTGCAATCAAACTAGCCACAAAAGGTGACTAAAGAATCATTATTTAAATAGTTGTAGCCTAAGTTTTATGTCCAAGCAGTTCTTTTCTCTACCTTTGTTACAAGTATAAACCAATAGAGTAACAGTCTCGTCAGAGATTTCTAATTGTGTATGTTACAATCCAAGTAATTTGTTATCTCTTGTTATACAGAATTACACAACATACTGCATATTGTCAAGTACACTGAGCGCTCTAATTTGCTATAGAGATAGAAATGAAATTAAAAGATCACTGTCAAAATATCAAAAAAGCAATCCATAAAACATGAACCATTCGATATATTTTAATTACATACACTGGTCATTTAACACCGTCCGTCTGATGTATGAAGAAATTATTGCAACAACATATATGCTAATATCAATTTTGATGAAAAGGAAAGAAAATCATACTCTTTATGTATGTAAATGAAATGTACTGTAATGTGTATTTTAAACAAATACAAATCAATTTTGACTTTCTCTGTATAATAGGTATAGTCCTTCGGCATTTTAATTAGTTCATTTGCACAGAAATGCCTATAACTACCCTCAATTCACTTGGGTATCCTGGGTACTAAGAATTTATTTTAGGAATGACTCTAATTCTTGGCCAAATTATTCGAGTATAACCTGGTTTGGGTCAGTTTACGCTTTATAATCCGCGAAGCGGATTATAAAACAGCGTAAACTGACCCAAACCAGGTTATACTCGAATAATTTGGCCAAGAATTAGAGTCATTCCTTATAATTTAATTTTAAAATCATCAAACAACTGTGGCTGTAAAATTTCGTTGCTTTTTATTAGTTCAAATTTGCCGCTCAATAATACAACCGTAGTAACGGAAGTGATGGGAAGCGAGGGGAGGTAAAAACTGATACATAGTCCTAGCAGCCATGTTGTTTGATTACATGTGGTAAGATCCGAGTTACTGTTCGAAGTAAAAGGTACATTTATTAAATCTGGAATTTTCCATGAATCCCGAGGACTAGAAATGAGATGATTGCATGGATACAGACGATTCAGCTGGTTGTCAGGGGGGTGTGTCCCCATACCAAACCAGGTTATACAGAAGTAGTTTGTGTTCCTTTTTGGATATTACCCAATCAGAGGCTAGAATACAAACAAAATTAAATTATATGAAAATAAATCAAAACTTTCTCTGAATAATAAAAATACATCTTACACGTTTTTAATAAGCTTATTTGCATAGAGATGCCTATACTTAGCCTTAACTAATATATATTTATCATAGAAAGATCTCGAATCATAGTGCTGAACAATCCCGCTATTTCCTGTTTTAAGATACCGAATTTACTACATGTATGTTAACGATGGTTTTACATTGTAACCCTGTCTAGGCATTATATACTAATCAAGCTAGTGTTGACAAAAAATTGTGATTTTTGATTTTAATTCATCTTTCTTCTTTTTCACACGAATTATATTTTGTTACAGTGTATTATCATATTAACTAACTTTGAACTTTGGCTAGGATGAAAAATAAATATTTGTATGCAAAGTATTTTTTTCTCTCGGTATAAATGCAAAATTAGGATGAAAAATAAATATTTGTATGCAAAGTATTTTTTTCTCTCGGTATAAATGCAAAATGACAGACAACATTACCTGAAGCAAAATATCTCATGCCACTTGTACGAGTAAGAAAACTAGATTAAGATATATCTCACGAGATCCACTTGTGCTTTGGTGACTGCAGGGAGAAAACATTTTATCCCCCTTCCCCAGTTTCCCACAAATAAAATATGTATGTACAAATTACAATCCTATTCTAATTGTGTATGTTACAATCCAAACTATTTGTTTTCTCTTGTTATACAGAATTACATTACATACTGCATATTGTCAAGCACAATGAGCGCTCTTTTGCTATAGGGACATGAAAATGAAAATGAAATTAAATTAGTGAAATTTAAAAATTATCGCCAAAATATCAATAAAACGATCCATAAAACATGAACCATTCGATATATTTTAATTACATACACTGGTAATTTAACACCGTCCGTCTGATGTATGAAGAAAATATTGAAACAACATATATGCTTAAATCAATTTTGATGAAAAGGAGAGAAAAGTTATACTCCTCTTTATGTATGTAACTGAATTGTACTGTAATGTGTATTTTAGACAACAACAAATTAATTCGTACACATAAAAAGTTTGAATTTTCCTTCCTTAATTCCTCAATTAAATGAATAAATTTTCATTATTGTTAATCATTGTGTTTGCTTTATTTCAATGCAACTCCAAGTTCAAAGACAAAAAATATAATGTTTTCATCTTGACAAATTACATTATTTTAGAAAATTTTAACATAAACATACATAAATACAGGATGAGGCAGTATCAATGGAGGTCCCGTGTCGCAGAAGGTGGCGCGAAAAAGATCCCCTACTGCTCAATAGCCCTGAATGCCGAGCATAGGTCTAAATTTGCAGCTTTCCACCGGCAAGTGGTGGCGTCTCCATACGAGTGAAAAATTCTCGAGATGGACTTTAATCAACAATAGAACAAGCGAAAAAGCGTTTTATTCAAGTTTAGTAAGAGACAAGATATTCATATATATCTATAACACTCCAGACTGTAACAGGCATAAGTAAACATGTTTGCCATAAACAAAATACAAATGTTCACTAGAGAAATATTTACGAAATACAGAAAAAAAAAATGTTTTAAGGTTTTGTCAAAGGTCAAGATGTCCAAAAATTTATTTTTACTATAGCTCCAAGACTATGTGAGGTATAAAGTTAAAACTTTTACAGTTTATAAATATGTCATTGATTAACAGATAGAAAGCATCACTTGTAAACAAATGTTTAAAAAAAATATATTCTTTGAGAAAAAGAAATTCAAAAAATTTGCATATTTTAAAAAAAATGCACCGGCTTAATTCTGTACTTTTAGTGAAAACCATCATTGCAGAAATAATATATGTTTATCAATGAAGGGCAAGCTGGACATGAATGGTCTCTGAAAGGCTGTTATTGAAAGCATGACATGTATAAAGACAAGACCCCAATAAAATCCACCATTTGCAATGTACTTTCGGTTTCAAACCTTGACATTTGGACAAAATAAACAGGGAAAACAACTTTCCAGAGGCTATCGAAGTCCAACTTGCCCTTCATTGATAAACATATATTGTTTCTGCAATGATGGCCTTAACTAAAAGTACGGAATTAATAAGGAGTATTTTTTAAAAATTTATGCATTTTTTTTAAAGAATTTTTCTCGATAAATATATATTTTTAAGTATTTGCATTTTCTGTACTTAGGCGAGATGTATGCACTTTCGTTAACAATTGCAAATTCGTCCACATTTTATCAAGAACAAAACCTGGAGCAGCACCGCTACGTCATTAGAATGTCTCGTCAGCCGTAGAACGATCGAAAAGGTTAACTCTTCTTTCTCATGTCATCACATAATCAAACTCTCTCGAACAAAATAAAATAAAATGTGTGTTGTTACTACCCCGATGCAAAATTACATTAAGTTTCATATACAGGTAGACTCAGCATCATGCAGTACTGATTTTTGGGTCAACTTTATTTAGTCTGTAGTAATTAAAGGTTGACAGAAGTCTTTGTTTTACTCCGGTTGAATTATTCGTAAGAAAAAAATATAGCAAAGAAACAACATACCCTTACACATTCGCATTGTTTATGTTTTTGCAGGTCGTTTACTTGGACAAGAATTCTCGGTACACACAGTTTTAGATATGCTCGCTGCGCCGTGACGTCAAAATCAATTTTGTTGTCGTAATCGGATTTCTATAACTTCTTAATTTCTTAATTTTTCTATGATCTCCATATTTCTGATCAAAATTTAAACCGATTTGCACAAAATGAAATTATATAAAAAAAAAATGAAAATTATATACGAAATGTGAATTATTTTTATCCTTACTATGGATCAACCGGGAGTTCGAACGTAGGTGTTATATATCTGATTTCCCAACTGCGCAGGATACCCCTACCACTGACATATTAATATAATATTGAAAAGAAAAAATAAAATATTGTAAAATATTTCTTGCTTTTATTATTTCTAAGTGCTTCTCAAGGTTGTTTGCATTTTCACCAAAAAGGCGTTCATTAGAAAGAAGAATAAAAACAATCTCCCAACATTTCCCGAGCAGTCCCCATTATTTTGCCATTAAACATTACTTCTATATACATCAAATGCTTTTGACCGGATAAGTTGATGTTACATGTAAAATTTGCTGTTAGTGTGCACGATTTGTACAGAAGTAATCATAATGAAATTCTGAGTTGTTTATTTCAAAAAAACATAAACACGTAACATTCTGAAAAGATAGATATAAAAAATAATTCTTTATTTTGTAAGACGTAGGAGTTAAATTGGATTACTTACAAATAGCATGCACAGAGCAGAAAAGTTATAATTCCACTATCATTTGCATATAGTGTTTTTGACTTCTTATTAGATACACGAGCATGCTCAGAGTTCGACCAATTTTTTTTAACAGAAACAGAGGTAGGCTACTGAAAAATAAGTTGACATAAGAGGGATTCAACTACCGCGTTTAAAGTCAGCATTTCGTATATTCTATGTCGCTATAATGACATATGGTTATTATTATATACAATGCAACCTATCAGTGGGTCGGATTCTGACTGACATATTTCATGCCAATTTTTAGGCCTTTGATTTATTCAAATTTTAGCTACGGATTATTCCGTCAACTTGATCAACACATAGGCTCACAGCGGTTGTGACCGGTCGACAGGGGATCCTTACTCCCTTAGGCACTTCTGAAGTTTCATCTTTGCTAACCCATTGATTCTTGAGACGATGTTTCCTGACATTCATCCTATTTATTTCGTTAAACTTACGCAATTAAGCGGTAATCATATTTTAAGTTTCTCCGCTACAGTAAATGCTCACAAATATACATAAACTCTTTGCTTTAAATATGCTAATTTATTAGAAAAATAACTTAAAATTTTGAGTGCACTAATATATGAACATTTGCAGTATTTCCCCTTTCAACTGAGCTTAGGCCTTTGTTTAAGCAAATCTTAATCCCCTTAACCTAAGGATACTTCCTACTAAGTTTGTTTGAAATTGGAGACGCCAAAAAGTTGAAATTGTAAAGAGTTTCTAGAACCCATAAAGCTCTTTTGAGCCTATGGCTCTGGTGAGCGTATTTACAGGTTACGATAAAAAGGCCATGTCATAATCGTTATTTTTTTCAGAGGGCGATGCTTGAAGACGCCATCGAAGAAAGCCATTAGCCAAACCCTAGACATCAACTTAAAATGAAAGAAAGACTCTGATTCTGTAAACTTAATGGATGTCTCCGTATATACAGTTGGATGTTTTAGGATCAATGGACATCTAATGCTTTAAGTACATAAATCAGCTGATTTTAAGCAAAAAATCCTTAAGTTATGTTAAAAAAATTGCCTGCTAAATAATGTAAATGTATTATTATCATTAAAGTTAAAGAGACATGAAAAGTAAGAAGATGTTTAAATCCGACATTAATGACATTGTTATTGATTAACCTTTTCAAAAGAATTTTTTAAAGAAATTTCATCATTACAAAATACAAGGCGGCTGGATAAATAAAAAAGGATACAAACTTACCAGGAATGAACAAAAGCTCTTTGCTTTGTCACGAAATGAATATATTCTTTCTTCTCGAGACCGTCTCTGCAGGTCTTCTAAAAATAACTACACTTCTCTAAAAGCATTCCAATCTCCTAATTCAATATTGTAAACTAGAGTCATGAATATGACAGGCACGGAGAGAATGAAAATATTCTTCATGAATTATGTTTAAATAATCGAAAGATAAATAAAAGACATCAGACCAAGGGCCATGGATAGTGATCGAATTATAAATAAAAGGGTCAACGTTAACAATTCAAACACTACTGCTGAAGAAACTGAGTCAGAAAGCATTCTACCTCCCAGTCTTCAATATGCTTTCGGATTTTTTGGAAACGTCATGGCCATATTTTTTCTCTGTCGATCTGCCGGGGAACATAAATGGAAACCTTTCTACAGATTAGTTTGCGGTTTAGCTATAACGGACTTTTGTGGGATTGCCTTAGTTTACCCTGCGATTATGGCGCGCTATATATCTGGGTTTACTTTTGAATTTCCTAAACAGCTGTGTGAGTACTGTTCATTTTGGTTCTGCTTTTCTTTCATGTCTTCAGCACTGATTGTCAGTGCCATGTCCTTTGATCGTTTTCTGGCCGTTCGTTTTCCAATATGGTACAGGAACTCTCAGGAAACGAGAGCTAACACAATGCTTCTGGTGATTTGGGCATTTACAGCCACTGTATCTTCCCTTAATCTTATAGGCATTGGATCAGTCAAAAACTTTTATCCAGGATCGTGGTGCTTTATAGACTTTGCAAATAAGGGATTGTTAGAAAGGGTGAACACTTACATATATTCCATCATTGGCTTTATCATTCTATTAATAACAGTTATTCTAAACGTAGCTGTTGCTCATTCCGTTTGCCGAAAACCAGTTTCAACAACTGTCGACAACAAAAGAAAAAGAAATGACATTTACATCATTATATTCCTGTTTTCTGTAGTGACTCTTTTCTCCATTTGCTGGGTTCCATTAATGGTGAGTAATGCTTTTATTTTACGTAAGTAAAAAGAATAGCTTATCCTTACCCAGGATGTTAAAGTAAAACATGTATATTGAAAGAGTTGAATAGTTCAGTGATTAGGAAACAACTGTTACCCATTTATCATTTTAAGTATTTTCTTTAAGTCTTCCAACTAATCTGGCGCACTTTCACTCTTTTCTCTCTGGCGCACTTTCATTTCTTCTACCCTTTCTCGTACATTTTCATTCTTTACTGTCTGGTGCATTTAAATTTTTTACTGTCAGGAGTACTTTCAATCTTTACTGTCTGGTGCATCTTCCTTCTTTACTCATTCTTTACTGTCAGGAGAACGTTCTTTCTTTACTGTAAGGAGCACTTTCAATCTTTACTGTCTGGTGCACCTTCCTTCTTTACTCATTTTTTTACTGTCAGGAGAACGTTCTTTCTTTACTGTCAGGAGCACTTTCAATCTTTACTGTCTGGTGCAGCTTCCTTCTTTACTCAATCTTTACTGTCAGGAGAACGTTCTTTCTTTACTGTCAGCACTTTCATTTTTTACTGTCTGGTGCACGTTCCTTCTTTACTGTCTGGTGCACGCTCATTCTTTACTGTCAGGAAAACTTCCTGTCTTTACTGTCAGGAGCACTTTCATTCTTTACTGTCTGGTGCACGTTCCTCCTTAACTATCTGGTTCACGTTCGTTCTCTACTGAATGTTTTTCAGCTATGCGCAATCCCTCAGATTTGTAAGAGCTAAGCCTGTTTTTTTTTTTTTTAAATCTGGTTACTTATTTTAAATTGGTCAGTAAACTTATTTAATTGAAGTTCAATTCATTCAGTAGTATGCAAAAATACTAAATTCTATTCACGATTCATGTTTCATGCTCGATACAAGAATAAAATAAAAATATATAGAGGATTCATACACGAAGAAATGAAATATTTCATGAAATTAGGAAATAAGTGATTTTTTGTGGCCAGAAAATGGCGGTCCAAGTCAAGTCATATATTTTTTGCAGAATTCAATACAAGGGACGTCTCCCTTTTCCATCAATTCTATTTGTATTATTTTTTTTTTTATACATTATTGACCTATGATGCCGATCCCTCTCAAAAATGATTAAAACTGATGCACACAAGACGATATAGCAAAGTAATACTTGACACTACCTAAAAACCTCTAAAGTATTGTTATCTGTGATCAAATGATCAGGGACTGTTTCGTAGCTTATATTTTTCATCACGCTCTATTCCTCTTCTACAAAATTTTCAACGTTATGAGCGATGAAATATTGACAAAACATTGATTACAAACAGCTAAAATAGATTACAGCCCTGCATTTTGGTGTATTTGACAATCTGAAAATAGAGGTTGGCTAAGGTACATTTGATGACTTCAATTTATTACCGATGAAGTTGAACTGTACTATCTTTTACGTAACGGTATTAAATATTTGCTATCTCTCAGAATGAATCAATGCATTTTAATATATTTTTGTAGCAAACGTTTGGCTGTTACATTCGTGCTTTTTGCGCGGAATAATGATATATTATTTTCACTCGAACTTGCAAATTGAAAAAAAAATGGACATGAAAAAAATATACTCATCAAAACCAGTTACTTTATTTTAATTCAAAACTTTATGATTTATTCCAAGTTATATGTAACTACGATGTAAGATATCAAAGAAATCTATGATAGTGAATTCAGGGGCTCAACGTTTGTACGCTCTAAAAAGGGGCTGAATAACAATTATTTACACATCATATATACTTGGATGAACTTGAAGACATTAAAACCATATCCTGGTGATAAAAGTATATTTAATTTGCTATATAAAATATTACTTACCAGCTATATTTTTCCCTTTGGTTGTTGGTGTTGGTTGTCTCTGATTCAAACATTATATACAAAAAGAATTTTTAAGGTAATAAATGTACAGCCAATCATCCATATGTAGAAAAAGGTTAGTCTGTCTGAAAACGTCGGGATATCCAGGAATTTGAAATATCGAGGTGATTTTCTTTTTCTTTTTTTTTAACAATAATACTGTGATTGTTGGCGGACTTTGAGTAACCCTGACATTCAGCATACGGGCGACAGAAACGAAAAAGTTCAAATTTTAATAAACCATATCAAAAAATTAATGGATACAATAATATAATCCTATGGGTTCGCACAGTCTTTCGATACAATGTACAGTAATAAAATGATACTGTTCATAATCATGATGATACAATGATATTGTTACAGGTTCATATGTTGATACCATATGGTATCATGTTACAGGTTCGTATGTTGATACCATATAATATCATGTTACAGGTTCGTATGTTGATACCATATGATATCATGTTACAGGTTCATATGTTGATACCATAATACAATGTTACAGGTTCGTATGTTGATATCATATGATATCGTGTTACAGGTTCGTATGTTGATATTATATGATATCATGTTACATATTATTATGTTGATACCATGACATTATGTTGCAGGTTCGTATGTTGATGAATGCCAGCGCAAGGAATCCTAAGAATGGACCAGAGGAACTTCTGGCTGTGCGACTGACCATTAATAACTCTATTGTTGACCCATGGATCTACATCATTCTACGCAGAGAAAATCTTGTCAAAATAGCAAGTTTAGTTCGCAGATTTAACAGCCGTAATCACAGACAGACAAATATTTTCACAGTAGAATCATATACTGGTGAGATTAACTCGAACACAATCGAACATAGCCCTTCATTGAACATTGCTACCTGCACAACACAATTATAAATACTTATTCCATCGAGTTCACGATATTAATTTTTTTTAATTATAAAGAAAAGGGTAATATTTGAGCTAAAACGCGAATCTTTGCTATAATTACATTATAATTTATAGCTATAAAGATACTCCATTAATTTCCAAAGACTATTTTTGATTATTTACAATAGAAACAACTCGAATCACCAGTCTAATTAAATAAATCAAACTTTCCGAACAAACAACCACGTTGTTATCCTGTTTTTAAGGTATTTTGAATTTAACTTCGTAAACAGTGTAATATCTCTGTCTATGCTCTGTATTGATCCAGCGAGAAATGGTAGAGTCGTCAAACACGGTTTTCATTAACCAAATTTCCTCTAATTTTCCCACATTCTGAAGTTGAAATGATTACCTTCTGATAGGTTGTACGCGATCCAGATTTCATTTTTCATTTTGCATTGATATGTTTCATTTTTTTTTATTGCAACTGAAGATGTTGCATTGTGTTAAATTTCAATATTTAAAATTACATGGAAGTCAATGGCCCCATGTTGCTAAAATTCCTGACGCTGCTGGGGACTGTTCTGAGATTATACCCTGGATTTTACATCTGACCCCAGGATCATGAAACATCTTAAGCTTAAGTCAATAACGCTTTATGAACGTGTTGTTATCTGTTAATTTAGAGGCTGATTCAATAATTAATAAACATTCTACAGGCGATTGAAAGTTTGACTTCAGTCTAAGTCTGAGTGTTTCATGATCCTGGGGTCTGATTCTAAAATCAATATTCTTGGCTCTGGAGAAAACTTGCAGAACGCCAAAGTTTCTCCTCGGAAGGGGATAATGTGATTGCCGGAGTAAAAAAGTGAACCGTTGACTTAAATATTAATTTTAAAACAATATTGTATACTTGATTCAAGGTAATTTGTATAATTCATATAATTTTTGTTTTGATAAATTTGTCAGAATTATTTTCAAAAATAAATTTAAAGGGCTACATGTAAACATTTAGTACTTATTTTTATGAGTTCTCAACGTAAGTTGTAATATGTAGTAGATTTATTATTTGTATTTTGTGTAAATTGCCATACTGTAATGCAGAGTTACATAATTTTCTGCATATTATCAATTACATTGAGCGCTTTGTTGCTTTAGAGACATTAATGAGTCAGGAATAACAAAAAAAAAGTAGTCCAATGGCCATTAACAATATAAAATTTTCTATTTATATACAAAAACAGAGAATAAATTGGAAATTTTACACCCTTTGACTAATGTGTTACAAAATTATTGTAGAAAAATATTTTCCAAATTAATTTTTATGAAAAAGACAGGAAATCCTTTAGGAAGAATTCACACATGTCTTCCTGTATGTAATCAAAAGTAACTGTTACAGTATTGTTTAGTTTGGACAACAAACGAAAAGTATGTCGAGCTTTCCATCCTCAAAATAAATAAATAAATCATGTTTATCATTTGTTATTGCGATTACTTTATTTGAATACAATACCAAAGCCAAAGACAAACAAACATGCTTTGAACTTCACAAATTACGTTACATTATAAAGAACACTTAAACATGAACATTTATACACAATTGTTTTAAAAGGCGACATCCTTCCGCTTCCATACAGAAATATCATGTTTAAGAATAAGTTAACATTTCTTATGTTTTAAAAATAAGTAAACATATTTTTTGTATTTATCATAGTGGCTAAAGTGTTTACACCAATATATGAATAGCTAGTCACAAGACGATTTAATTATTCACAAAAAATATAGGGAACGTTGAAAGCTTTATTGAAAATCCTCAATGGAGACATCTCAGCTAAAATTTTGAGGTGTCAGATTTAATTCACAGTATCCAATCATGTTGTTCTAAAGAAAAAAAAAACACATGTAAAAAAAATCCCTGCTTCTGTATTTTCGGAACACGTGTCCTGGTTATTCAAGTGTTTTGAAAAGTCAAGTGTATCATTGCATTTAACTGTTTACACAGATCAGTAGAATTAAAAAAAAAAGTTTTTCAATCAGTTATGAAAATTTCAACAGTACATGTATTAACAACATGCTTCTTATTCATCACTCAGTCCAATATAATTTCAGAATCCTCAAATGTTTTGATTTATTTTGCATGTTAGATTCCATCTTGGATGATGAATAAAGGTATATTTATTTATCAGTATAACATGCCACAACTACCAATACAAGTAGAAGGGTTGAGAAGGTTTGAGTATGAATTGGTGTGGAACCTCCAGTGCCGTCTGCAATTAAAACATCAAATTTTATCACTTTAGGAATTTTACCTTTCATGTTGCTTATGGAAATAAATGAAAGCCTTCATTTAATTTAGACATATCACGTATACAAAAATAAATAAATTGCTGAATGTCATGGATGGAAATACGAGCATGTACTAAATGTCGCGGCACATATTGCCAATGGTATCATTGGGATTAGTGATTATTTTTAAACAAGAAACACACGTCGGAGAGGGATATTTATAGATGAAGAGAATTAATTAAAAGCAAAATATTACCTTGTGTTGTCACTTGCAAACTTTGAGTTGTCATTCTACTCGAAGGGTCTGCAAAAGACAATTAATGAAACTTGATATTAGTTCGTTCACTCTTTAAACACTTCGGAATCAATATGTTTCTGCTTACTAAACTTTTAGAACGTATATCTATCCATTGATTAGAGCGCTCTCTCTCTCTCTCTCTTTCTCTCTCCCTCATTAGTTTGCTTTTAATATCCATTTTTCCATATTAAAATAGTATAATTCTTTAAGTTTTCAAATTCATAGAAAAATTCAGATAAGTCAGTTTAGTCGAAATATGAAATCTAAGAATATCTAAGTTTCATGTTATGTTTAATCTTGCTGAATATCAAAATGCATCTAGACATCACTTTACTGAAATTTGTGCGTGTGCGGAAAATTCGTTGTGCTAAAACAACAAATGTTATTTCTATTCTCATGATTTCTTAACTTACTAATAATGGTTATATTCTGGCTGATAGTTAGTTTGTGTCCCTCTGTCTTGTGTGATATTTTGCAAGAGTATGTGCCACTGTCAGCAACGCTGAGGTCTACAAAAGTACAAAAATAAGCAAATACATGTACATGTATATACTTCTCTAGAATATTTCCAGATCCTTTTTCTTCTCACTACTGTAGCAGAGTACACATATATTTACGCAATTGTTCATATTCTTTTTAATAGATATAACATGTACAAGTAATTATTGATTATTAACTGTTTAAAATAAAATCATCCCAGTTCCAGGTTAGAGGATTTTGAAAATAAATTCAGATTTCTTTCTAAGAAAACAAGTTAAAAATTTTCCCACCTGGAAGCATGAAATAATAAGTAGTCCTGTTCTGTACTGTAGCTTCGGAACAACTCTGATTTCTTCCCACCGGTACAACTTGACTGTTGTGACAATAAGTAATATTGCCAAAACTTAAATAAACATCCAGATCTGACAGACTGTGATTACCAGATGCTTCAACATAGCATGATGTATTATAGGTGTCACCTGGTGCGTACGCCCCGTGAAAATCCAATGTAAAGGAGTAAGCCAACTTACATAAAACATCTGGAAACATAATACACAGTTGATATCAAATAGAGCCTTTTGATAAGATCAATCCCTAGATATATCAACCTCATAGAAAGCAGATCACCCGAGCAGAGAGTGCGAGTAATGTTTTTCTCCCTGAGTTTGATATATCGAAGTATTTTACCGAATCAATAGGCTATATCTGTGTTATCATATTGGATTATTTCCCAAAAACTTATTAAATATCTATGTTACCATTATAGAGCAATTTCACATTCTAGGCTTTGTTGAATTTCCATTATGAAATTACATGTACAGTAGTTACATATACACAAAGAAGTTGAAGTATGATTTGTTAATGAAAACATGAGTGATATCAATTAACTATCGTTATAAAGTCTTCATTATTGTCACAGTTTTTTAGTCCCCTACCGGTGAAACCGGAGGGGACTATAGGTTTCCTCTGAGTCTGTCCGTCCGTCCGTCTGTCTGTCTGTCCCTCTGTCTGTCTGTCCCACTTGGTTTTCCGCTTTTTTTCCCCTAAACGCTTGCAGATATTGAGCTGATTTTTGGTATGTGAGTGTATCTGGATGACATACAGATCAAGTTTGTATTTCGTTCCGCTTCATTTAAATTTTTCAGGGTTTTTCGCAATTTTCTTCTAAACGCTTGCAGATATTGAGCTGATTTTTGGTATCTGACTTTACCTTGATGAATTATAGATCAAGTTTGCATTTCGTTCCGCTTCATTGATTTTTGACGCAATTATGACATTTTCAATTCTAAACGGGAACCAGATTGCACTTGCCGGTAGGGGACTAGCATTGCTAAAGCAATACTCTCAGAATGCTTGTTAAGGATTATTATCCCTTTAGCAACATCTGATGGTTATTCACTTTAATGCCTGATCGTGATATCTCCTTTGAGCCAATCAAAGAGCTGCAATACTATTATGGATTTAGTGTATGCTGATATATGTGAATATTTACATTTCCAGCTGTTTTCTTTGTGATAAGTCTTTGAAAGTTAAGTGTGTTGATTTCTCAATAATTACAACTGAATGTAAATTTCCCTTAAAGAAAGGTCAAATGCTTTAGTAAATATACATGTCATTTTTCCGCGGCTGCATGTCATTGTGTATGAT
Source organism: Saccostrea echinata (assembly GCF_033153115.1). Lineage (NCBI taxonomy): Eukaryota > Metazoa > Mollusca > Bivalvia > Ostreida > Ostreidae > Saccostrea > Saccostrea echinata. The sequence goes on along the minus strand of NW_026889765.1, from coordinate 7,202,316 downwards.
GTCAGTGGATGGAGACTATAAATAAACATGGAATGCCTCGTGTATTTTACATCTATAGTTACTGTAGTATTTTTTAAAATTTATATTTACATTTTTATTTCACATATAAATGTTAATACATGTATAAGGAATCACCGTCTAGTTTGTTGGGTGTATATACCAGGGACATTAACGGCAGTTCATTAATGACAGTTGGAAACGTTGGATAATTTATTCTCCCTTTATGCAAATTATCCCACCTTTCCTACTTTCCTAATTCCCTTGCATCCCAACAAACTAGACAGCAAATCCTTGTTTATAAGATCCACGTCAAGTGATATTAAACAAAGACACAGAGAAGAGTGATATCGACCGTAGTCCACCATTTCTACTAAACAGAGATTACAGTCATTCTACAAAAACATGACCAATTAAGAATTTTTGATGTCGCTTGCAAATTTATTGTTATAATATCTTAATTATAAATTTAAAGGTCGATTTCAACTCTAAGACTTAAAATACACACATGGTTTTGTAAATATTCACCGATATATATGCAGTTCAAGTTTTGATATGAACATAATGTAATGTTGAAAAACGTATTCCACTGCAAATCTTAATGTCGCTTCATTGATATACAAATTTCAAGATGAAATTTTCAGCCGTAAAATGGTTCCGAATAGAGTGCAATGAATGTTAAAAAATTTCTTTTATCCTATAAAAAAAGAAGTCAATTTGAAGCAATTTTCGCAAAGAAATGCATAGATCTCCTTTCATGCGAATTTATAAGCATGTCGCTTAAAATCGATTAACTTCCGTAACGATTTTGTTTTAAATTTCACGCATAGAATGTAGATTTCAAAAAGAACAGAAACTTATCTGAAAGTGACCACGGAACCTTATATCATCGATTCTAGTTGCGAGTCAGCTATTTTAGACGATTACATTTTCGACATAACAAAATGAATTAGACAAAAACAGTTGTCTCTCTTAAAAATTTAATTTCCGTAAAGGTAATTCAGGAAAGTTTTTGCATTTAAGGTATAAAATTTTTGATTATTTTGGGAGCGAAATGCTTCATACTTTTGTTTAATATCCTAAAACAAACTTTGATTTTAACTATTGAAGAGAATTTTAACTTTTATTGCTGGGAATTAACTTCCGTAACGATTAACTTCCGTAACGATATTTTCCCCAAAAATTTAATTTAAATTCGGATTCATGCGAGACTTCATGACTCATACTTTAGCGTTCTTTACTGAACACCAGAAACGAAAAATTGGTCAAATTCAGCTTTATTTCAAAAATAATAAGGCTTGATCAAGCATTAACTTCCGTAACATTACCTTAAAATCAATGGTATCTTGAAATTGTTGTAAAAAGTTAACGATACCTGATTTGTGGACAATTCTTTGTTTTCAAGTTCACTGATAGGTCCTTTAGAGAATTATGATGTTCATTTTGCTATTTGAAACAATTATTTTTTTCATGTTTTTTACTCTGAATTGGTCCATTTATCGTAGAATGACTGCATGTTATCCATTGCAAAAATATAGATCTAGAAATGCACTTGTGCCTAATAGATAGTTTTATGAATTGAGTTATACCTATGAGATGTAAATCGTGTAATATCTCTGGTTCAAATAAAATACGAAAACAAATTGTACGGATAAATTGATACCTTCTTTGTAAAGTACACAACATCTGTACAATAAAGGTTATATTAAAAAAAACTATTTGTACGAATTGTCTTCAATAAAAACAATATCAACTAAATAATGTCATAATAAAGGCCGACTCAGCATTAATAAACAATTAGCATTCAATCATAAAGGTAATACCCGTACTTAAGTCAAGTATATGCCTCTAAATGTACTCTCCTTTTTACCTTAATTGCAAAGAAGCCATAAGAGTTATTTTACGTACATGAATTACATATTACATAATAATTTAATTTCGTTTGTATTCTAGCCTCTGATTGGTTAATATCCAAAAAGGAACACAAATTATTTCTGTATAACCTGGATTGGTATGGGGACACACCCCCCTGACAACCAGCTGAATCATCTGTATCCATACAATCCTCTCTTTTTCCAGTCCTCGGGATTCATGGAAAATTCCAGATTGAATAAATGTACCTTTAACTTCAAACAATAATTCGATCTTACCACATGTAAACAAACAACAAAGCTGCTAGGCCTATGTATCAGTTTTTACCTCCCCTCGCTTCCCATCACTTCCGTTACTTCCGTTACTATGGTTGTATTATTGAGCGGCAAATTTGAACTAATAAAAAGCAACGAAATTTTACACCCATAGTTATTTAATGATTTTAAAATTAAATTATAAGAAATGACTCTAATTCTTGGCCAAATTATTCGAGTATAACCTGGTTTGAGTCAGTTTACGCTGTTTTATAATCCGCTTCGCGGATTATAAAGCGTAAACTGACCCAAACCAGGTTATACTCGAATAATTTGGCCAAGAATTAGAGTCATTCCTAAATTACATGACTTTATCAAATTAGATCATAAAATGTTGAGACCTAGGTGAATATGTAGCCAATGTGCCTCTTATGTTAGAAAAATTCCGAAACATTATTGCACATAATCATTAACAGGACATCAGCAATCATAATCATTATTCCAAAAGATGATATGGCTATACCATGTGTACTGTGTAAAATGTAAGAGGAGTTCTATCTGATCCGTTTTCTTTTAAGGAAAAGCATCCTTTATAAACCCTTTATTGGCGCCCAGGATGAAATCGAAACTCCAAAAATTATTGCACATCTACAGGACACCTCCAATCATTAAATAGATGAATTTGCAACTGCTTACAATGTACATGTTACAGGAGTTTCAGGAGTTCCGAAAGACAGGTTTGTCAGTCGATTCCAAAGACGAGTTATTGTTCTTCTGGATCGATATATACATGTACTCACTCGTACGTGGAATATTTGAAAAATAACTAAATTTACGACAATAAATTAAAAAAATTAGTAAAAATAATTATGCAACTGATAATTAACAACAAATATATTTATTCACTGTGGTAAATTAAGTTATGTATACAACTGCGCCATTCGAAAAACCACAGTTGATAAGGGGACAAAACGCATGTAAGTATAAAGTTAACGCATTAGAAAATTAATACGAGTAAAGAGCTAAAGCCACGAACCATCAAATTTGGCCCTGTGTTTTTCACAAAAATAAAGTTTTGATTCAACAAGAGTCCTATACATTAAATGTTAGAGGACAACATACTTATTTTCCATACGTAACTTATTTTGTTAAATAATGCGCCATTAGGCACGTGCGACGGTTGGAACATGCGATGGTGTGATATAAGCGTTAAAAAATGCCGATTTTTCGACAAATTTTTTCAAAGTTGGTTGTGGCCACAGTCAAGAACAACTTTTATACTTACCATAGATATAGATATTGCCGATACAAATCTTTATGCTTATTATCGTTGTTGTTCGTGGGTGTGGCCAATATGAAATTTGATTTTATATTTAAATTTTGATGCATCAAATAATCACTAATTTGTGAATCAATCGTTAACATTTAATTCATACAACAATAAAAAATTACAAATTTCACAAAATATGCGAAAAAAGCAATTTATTGTTCGTTTAAAACGCTTATTGTGGGAAAAAACCCTCAAGAATAAACATTTTCTAAAATAAATATCTGGCAAAACATTTTTTTATTGTGAATACATGTAGGTCCATTATATATGACGTTACTAATAATACGTCAGTTATGACGTCATAAAGGCTCTAAACTATTTGGAATGTTGCTGAAAAGTTTTTATGCTCTGGAATGCTGTCATTATTTGTATGATTTAAGCCCAACTGGATGATACCATCAGATTATTAATTATCAGAAATTCACGCCAAATTGTTTTCTTTACTGCCCTTAACACACCCACCCCAACCCCACCCCCCACAATGCCTGCTATTTTAAAGCTGTTATTAGACCTACAATTTTATATTTAAGCATTTTTTTAAATATATATTTATTTTTATTTATTCATTTTTGATATTCTTGCGACAAGTTTAATAATGTTGTGCGTGTTAACAGACATGACTCAAATTGTAAACAAATTAAAAGAGAATGTAGCAAAGATATCACGCTAGACCTCTGTAAAACAAACGAAATAATAAAAACATAGCTTGCTGTGTAAAGTGAAATTTAAAAAAAAAAGGAATTAAAAAATGCATTTGGATAATCATCTACATTTCGGCTAAACAGAATCTAGGTCATGGGCGCGGGTTCATCAAGTGCAAGTGTTTTGACGAAACCCGATATCGATACACACATGCATATATACTATAACTATTTTAGGAATGACTTTAATTCTTGGCCAAATTATTCGAGTATAACCTGGTTTGGGTCAGTTTACGCTTTATAATCCGCAAAGAATTAGAGTCATTCCTTATAATTTAATTTTAAAATCATTAAATAACTATGGGTGTAAAATTTCGTTGCTTTTTACTAGTTCAAATTCTATACACTTACGTGTGCGTTGATCCAGTAACACAAAAAGAGTGGTGGCATATAAATACCAAACGTAGTTTCTTAACCTCGCCATGCTTCTGTTGCCTTCTTAACTTCCTGTAAGTAGGAAAGCATAGATCGGGTAATAATATTATTAATAATATTATTGAGATTAGAAAGAAGATAATGTATGATAATGTATGATTGAAATAAATTATGTTAACTATGCTTTGTGGCAACGCACTTTGAAAAAATTACGCACTTTGAAAAAATATTTCAAAGTGCGTTAATTTTGGGACAAAATCGTTGTAACAATGCTTACTGTCAAATTATTCGTATATGTGACAAATTTCAGAATAAATATGTTTCTTTCTTTTTCTCTTTTTCTCTTTTTTATTGAAATAAAATAAAACAAGCATTCCGAGAGTATTGCATTAGCAATACTAGTCCCCTACCGGCAAGTGTAATCTGGTTCCCGTTAAGAATTGAAAATGTCATAATTGCGTCAAAAATCAATGAAGTGGAACAAAATGCAAACTTGATCTATAACTAGTCAAGGTAAAGTCACATTCCAAAAATCAGCTCAATATCTGCAAGCGTTTAGAAAAAAAAATTGCGGAAAACCCTTAAAAATTGAAAAGGCCATATTTCCGTCAAAAATCAATGAAGCGGAACGAAATGCAAATTTGTTCTGTAACTCATCAAGATACACTCACATACCAAAAATCAGCTCAATATCTGCAAGCGTTTTGGAAAAAAAAACAATGCAAAAGTGCGGAAAACCAAGTGAGACAGACTGACAGACAGACAGAGGGACAGCTAGACAGAAGACAGACGGACAGACAGACAGAAGACGGACGGACAGACTCAGAGGAAACCTACAGTCCCCTCCGGTTTCACCTGTAGGGGACTAATTATAACAAGGTTTACAGCAAAGATGAAAAGTGCCTGCTTTACTTTAGTGATGGATTAAAAAGTTTATAAACAGGTTCAGGTAACGTTTATCCAATACACACTCAAAGGCTCAAAGCTAGGGTATATAGCTGAGTTAAAGATGTTCAGTAAGATAAAAAGTAGCAATAACATGAATGATGACATTTGATAAATATTAAATATTTACAGATTTCACAAAAAGCATAAAAGTATAAAACATAAATCAGGTGGGTGCTTGTTTGTTATACTGTAATTGTACAGGAATATAGTCACATTTAAGTAGAACCTTTAAAATTTATATCATATAGACTGGGTCAGTGCTCGTTTACTTTTATCCAGGCTGTGACCTTAAGAATGGTTGACATGATATACGAACTTGTACAATTGCATATTAACTGTATCTTAGTAAATGGCTCAGTGTCCGATTTGGAGGAAGGCGGGTGTGGGAAGTGGAATGGAGACTTCGGAAGTACAGGCTCACCCCCCCCCCCCCCTTTAAAATTTTCAATTCATAATAATTCAATTTTCCTTACTTTCATCACTTTGAACTAATGTACTTCTACGGAGAATTTTTTCTGTTCATTTTCCGATGAATGTAATGTCAATTTTAGTAACCGAACTACTTTTCATTATTCATTTTGATACAGCTGTTGTTTGTGTTTGTCATTCCAATAATAGAAGAAACCCGACTGTGTTATAAACTAATAGTCTCTAAAACGTACGACAATGTTCTTTTCATGATTTAAATTCAGCTTCTGTAAATCTTTTGCTTCTCTCCGTGTGCTTTAAAGGAAATATTTTAATCATATATTTCTATTTTTAAATCATACAATAAAAATTCTTGTTGCATGAGAAGAAAAAAGAAAAATATTCAAATAAATTATAAAGCGAGGTAATTGTTGTCAATGGGTAAAGCCGGGGATGGCAAGGGATATAACTCTGTAAAGAAGCACGTGTTTTACGTTTTTTATTTGTAAAGAAAGAATTTACATTGAATTTAGTACAAATTGAAAACCAAACTAGAAAAAAAAAATGTTATGTAGGTTATGAAAATTAAATGATAAGAAGGACCTTAGACTAAGTTTTCCTGATGTGAGTGTTATTATCACATTCTCAAGTAAATTCGTCTGCACATCAAACTTATACAGGGTATTAACCATGTTAATTGACACAAGTTGTACGTGTATTTTTAGGTGTATCGACAAGCAAGTTTATTTCTAGATTTTTTAAACCTGAAGATATCTCTTTCTAATATTCCACTGCACTCCACTCGACGTGTTACCGTTGACCGTTTGCTTACTGACAATAAAGCAAGTTTCTGCATGCTTTATGTGTAATCGCTTTTAAAAATTGCACGTGCAGATTTTCATAACTCACGTAATCGATAACTTAGTAAATCATTATAAAGACAATAAAGCATAACGGGGAATTCTTTATTTTTATGACATTTAAAAGAAAATTATACCCGCCCTGTGTACTACAGGCTTTTAGATCCGCTCCCAAGAATCGTGTAATTTTCCAATCGATATATTTCTACGCACCTGTCGGCATGTAAATTCCGTGCACAATTTTTTGAGTTAGCTAAATAATGAGTATGTACGTGAAAAGAAACATGTTTTTCGCTGAAATTGAATTATAAACATTGACTATATAAATTATTTTGTTCATTGAGAAATGAATCTAAAAAACGAATCGCACACTTTTTTATGAAAGCCTTCGGCTTTCATAAAGTGTGCGATTCGTTTTTTAGATTCATTTCTCAATGAACAAAATAATTTATATAGTCAATCCTATAATAAATCCTAGTTATTTCTTTGAAAAAAAAAAGAAAGAAATCAAGATAAGAAAAAAAATTAAATAAACGAGCTGCAATTAATATAGCCTAAATACACTTAAAATAAGCTTGCAATGCTTCATATGACTTGATTCTCAGACTTTACTAATATTTCACAGAGACTATTTAATTATTAATTCTAATCCTTAAGGAAGCTCTAAACACTATCAAAAGGTGCTTTTTGGACTTGCAGAAAAATACGTCATATCAAGGTATGCATATTGAGACTATTTAGTTCATTTTTAACATTAGGTACCTGCCTTATTTCGGCAGAAAAATGTTCAGGGACAGGGACTTTTCATAAACAGAAATCACTGTTGTTTACTTACACTGGAAAAATTAATGGAAATAATGAATTTAATTACTTATTCTTGGTCTAATATAATGTTTAGAATATTTTAATCTATTATGTGTAATCGACTGTAAATGGCATCATTTTTTTTATCTTACTTCTAAGGGCAGATCACTCTAATTGCACAAAACTACCCTACAAGTAGAACTCTTTTGTGTACAGTGTTTAGAGCTTCCTTAATCGTACCGAAAAATACTTACTCAGATGACTTCATCATATTCATATTCTGACCCCCCCCCCCCACACACACACACAGGGCGGATATTGGGGATACGCCCTAATACAATATAGATTTATCCGAGTCTGTCTTTTTCTGTCGCAGGGACTAGGAAAAGAAATCATCGGCTGTGAGAGATATAGGTCCTTATGCTTCTTTCAACTGGTTAGGAAAATCATATCGATTAGGCCTAGGTCTTCTTTTTGGCGCTTGATATATCTGCAGGTTTACCTAATTATCATTATCTTAGTCGGCCAAAATTCTGCATGTTCTATGATAATTATTACCAAGATGTCCGTTTGCAAAACTGATGATTTACCGAGCATGCAGGAAAAATCTATCTTTAACATACCAGGTTGACCATTTCTAAAGAGTGAAAAAAAAACAACCCACCAATATGTAGAATTTTCTTGTTTTCCGTATGAATTTGTACGCCACTCAAAGAAAACTTACCGCACCCGGAGACTAGTCTCAATGAATCATACATATATTTTACACTCCCATGCAAATGCCTATCAATATAATTAATACATACCCTGGTTCATTAATGATGTCACAGTACGAGAGATATCTCGAACATGTCAAACGCTGAACCACATCCTAACGCCATACTTGAAAGTACGAAGCACCGTTAACGTATAAATTCCGCTCTTATAACAATTTGATGACCGTCAAGCGAAAACCACCCTTATTTAAAATATCAATTGTGACGTTATGGGAGAAAACGAGCGCTAAAGTTGACGTCATAAATGTTTGTCGTATTTTGCAAATAAATGCAGCGTGAAGACGCATCATTAATTAAAACATTTCTTTATAAAGTAAATGCCTAGACTAGACAACATAATAAGTAGTCTTAAGTGTAATTATTAAAGCCTACTGTTTAGTATTAAAAAATATAATTTTTTAACGATTTTTAGCAAACTTAAGGTGAAAATCTTTCGAAGTAGCGAATGCACGATCTTCGCCTTTGTTTTCATTTTCAAGGAGCATTTTCTTTTTACTTCTAAAATACAAATATAGGGAGAAATCGCATATTATCTTGAGGCTTGGGCAGTAACAAAAAGAACATAGATCTACTCTTATTCAACATGATTTTTTGTCACTATTAATTAATATTTCTATATTTATAATAAAAAGCATAGAAAACCTAATCAAAGTGTAAAGCCAAGGTGTAGGATTTTATACAAAGGCATGGAAGTTTATTTGCATACTAAGCAGCATTATGTACCAAAAATAAAAAAAAAAGCTTGAAGGAACTGGGAGGGGGGGGGGCACAGGAATATAATTTATCAGTATATAATTTAATTTGGAAAACAAAGCGATAAATTTACAGTTGTGCACCCTCGGTACAATTTGGCCAGTTTATACTATAACAAATGAAAAAGTTCGTTTGGCTTTGTTATTGCGCATGCTTGTCAAGAATCCCCGTTTTGTACTGTTTTGTTTGCCAAGAATCCCCCCCCCCCCAAAAAAAAAAGAAATTATAAAAAATGAAATTGCTTCCTACGTGCCAGAAATAATCTACATGGATCTTATCATGTACAAGTATCGCTATTGAAGGGAAGTAACCTGCATTATAATTATTTATTGTTACATGTACCTGGCAACAGGAAGCGTTCAGTATTCACCACTTCCTCCAAAGATTTTTCTTTTCGGTATCTGTGTGTATTTTATTTGCATGTTTATCGATATTTAGAGGGTAAAGCATAAACTATTCATTCTATAAAATAGTTGCTAAAAAAGAGTTTAAAACAAATCGATATTTTAAAATATTTAATCTGTTCATACTCTGAAAGGATTAATACTGCAACATTATGAATCCTTCGATCAGTTAATCAATGACAAACACAACCTACATGTCTTGGGAAAAGATGAGAAATTATCATGAAAATGAAATCATTTAGACTCTAAATTGTGTTGTATACTAAATTTATGGAAATAATACTAGTAATACATGGTTTAGGGTGGGTATAAGCAACTTTTACTTTGATGAGGTCATAGAAAAAAAATTAATTAAATTGATTCAAATAAAACTTGAAACTGATGTAATATTTAGTATGTAAGCTATTTTAAGGGGATGAAGGACACATGGTCACATGACTTTGTTAAACTACGTCATAGTCTCCATTTATATAAGTGCAAAACGTGTAAAGCATCAGTTCCTGTATAAATTTTTGACAATTTTTTTTTTAATTACCATCTTATATTAAAAAAAATAAAAAGTTTAACATTCTTGCAAACATTAACAAATTATGAAAAAAGATTGATCCACTCCTCTGTTTTTTTTAAACTGCGCGTCCAACAAGTCGGTGACGTCATACACGATCTGCTAGTACAGCAAGATCATACTCGGTGAATACAAGGGCGGTATTATTATGTAAAAACAGGTCATAATCAGTATATGATGAAGTATTTTGAGAAACGGGGAAAACAGAAATTATTTTTGCATGGCTGATGACGGAAATCTTATGTAGGTATATCTTATTTCGCTTATTTAGCTTACGTGTGACGTCATAGTTGGTTTTTCCCGTACTCGAGAAATGTAAACATGACAAGTTTTTGTCCTGCTTATGTCGTCTTTAACGATGTGCTGTGCAATATTGAGGTCAGCTTCACCATTTGAAATTTTTACAGTTAATCAGTAATTTGAAGGACTTGCATTTCAACGTAAATTTAAAAATATTGAATGATAGGATTTTTTGTAAATTACGTTTTTTGTTGTTTAAGTTGTCTTAAAAAGTTCGTAATTTTCCCTATCCAGATGCAGTGTGATACATGAAACTTGCCTTTTCGAATTTTAAACCCAATTCATACTCTAAAATATTTTAAAAGATACATGTTCACTTACATATTTTTATATATGCTTTAAAAATCCAATTATGGACAGAGTAATGAGCCCGGAAACATGGAGAATTAAAACTCCACTTAGATACTGTAGGGCATAATATTTTCATATAAAAAAAAAGATATGTGGGTTGTGGGGGATTTTCGTTTAACTCGAATATATTGTTTTTGGTCTTAAAATTTTTCTAGTCATTGGATAAATTGATTTTCAGCTCCGGGATCGTTGTGCGCTTTTTGCCTGTGAGAGGTTTTTAGACACAGGGGAACAATTCTTACAATCCCCTGGTCTTGACCAGATTGACCCAAGTTAGCTGGGTTATTAGTGGTCCTTTATTTCTCAAACTGAGGTTCCAGTTTGCATGAATCTACTCTTCCTAGGATATGTTCCCTTCCTGTCTATATGTTATGGGAAGTGGTCCTAGCTGTTACCCAACCTGTATAAATGCAACCAGAAAGAGACAAAATCCAGCAGACCACCCTTTATTAAATTAACACATACATTCTAATTATTTACAATTACTAAAGTTACACAATACACAATATAATAAACATTATAATAAATACGAAACATTTCTATCAGATTATAAAATATATTAACCCGTAAATACATTAAGCCATCTGAACATTTTAACCATCTTACAGAAATCGCGCAAGTCTATAAAAATATCTTACCTGTATAAATGCAACCAGAAAGAGACAAAATCCAGCAGACCATGTGACCGGCTGGATATGTCTCACTGCGCTACATTTATACCCCCGTACATGCCCTGCATATTTGAGTATTTCTTCAAAATTTGCACTAATGACTTTTAATTTTGCTCTGAATTTAAGTTAATCTTATCCGACCTTAAACCCTCTTTTTATCTTAAATTGCTCTTTAAAATTTTTGTTGAACTTTTTGCATAATCTTGACTTCTTATTTCCTGTAGGTAATTTATACAGATGCATGACCTCTGATCCCTTGCATCAACCTCTTTGATTGGTTACACCCTTATTCTTAACCAAACCAGCATCTTATAAACAAGTTCTTAATCTATAAATAAATAGCAACCTTCATGGAGCTAATTATCAGCGGTGAAAAGATCATCCTGCACTCATGCCCAGCATCTTTATCCTGCGCGATCGGCTAAACCTTAATACGTTTGCTACTTTACCCCCCGAGATTTATAAATTCCTCAATATTCTATTTTTATGCAATTTTTGTTATGATAATATTTGTCAATCAATATCTCTAAAATAAGATAAGAAACCTAATGATATAACTGCTTTAAGATATGTGGGACATACTTAATAAGAAATATACAAAATATAAAAAAAATTGAATGACAAGTATTTTTTCAGCTCAAGGTCCTTCTTCCCCTTAATGTGTCATTTAATTGACCAATCAAACCACAATTGTATAACTGTATTAGAAACTTCTAGGAGTTAGCGTGCTGTCGGGTTATTTTCCTCCTTCTACCGTGCAACCACAGCAAAATGAAGTTTATTAAAGTATGGTCTCGCTCAGCCAGCAGGAAGTAGACATGCAGAGGGATTATATATAACACTATTCAAGGCTCTTTGTACAACCCGCTGCACCCTTCTCAACAGATTACGACACGTGCATTATGAACTGGACTATTCTTAAGCGCTTTCAATTCCGCACCACGTACATGTATCCCAAGTTGACCTACTGTGTTTTGGCCATGCATGGTACTTAGTGCATATAACGCTCTCTCTCTCTCTCTCTCTCTCTCTCTCTCTCAAAAAAGGAATTGTTTTAATGCTGCATTTTTGCACAAATCGTCTCATGCCACTCTCGATCTGCATAAAATCTGTCCAGAATTAATGTGCGAGGATCGTATACCGGTATTTTGGTCATTGTTTCCGATGGTGTATTTCAGGGAAAACTTCTTAGATTCTAAAGGCGAAATCAGGTGTTATTTAAAAGTGTACTTGTGACAATGCTTCAGATCTCATTTCTTTTTAATATAAAAATGTATGTCACGCCAGTAGGAGGGGTGCACGAAACGTGTGCTTAAAAGAGAAAGCAGCAGTACCCCTCCCTCATCACTGGTCTCTAAATTTTACGTTTTAGAAACTTTATTCTGTGCTGAAATCTTCATCCTGATAATTATTTTTTCATAAAAAAAATATGGACCCCAGCCACACTGCAAATTACGAATTCACTTCTGGTAATGCATTTATATCTGCATAGCTGAAACAAATACGCATGTAGGTCAGGTATTAATTGTCTTAATTTTAGCAAAATTGTCGTCTACAATCAAGCAGGAAAAACACATTTTCAGTTTGTCAATTATTTTCAAATGATTAATTCTTTTCCTAAAACAGACATGTATTTATCATGATTTATCATGAAGACTTGCTATTAAAAACTTTACTTCCATGCAAGTCCTGTACTTTGATAAGAGGTGGTGGATGTTGGACTTCCTTTAATAAGTAAGCTATATAGACGGAGAGAAGTTGATTGATTTGTGAGCTTGCATTCCACCACGAGGCGCGAGAAGTGCACATTTTCAGCAGATAAGAAGGAGGAAGGGACTTCCTTCCGTTTACTGGAAAACGAAGTTCAGTGCCAAAAGCCAAAGATTAAATTACAGCGATATGTATTATATACATCTTTAATGCAGTGTCTCTTCAGCAAATTTTGTTCATCTGTTTCCGGCGAAATGTGTAGTGGCGGCTAGAGAGGATGATTTCTTTATAAAGCTCTTTGTGCCATTTGTGCGAGATTAATAGAAAGATGCAATTAAATCTGCTCCTCAAACTGCTCCAAAAAAGAATAAATTCCGGAACAAAATCATCATTTATAAAAAACCTCACCAGGACATAAAGTATTTTCGACGAACGGCTTGATTTAATTTATATGTGAAATAATATATTGATTTCTCTCTCTCTCTGGAAAATGGTGGGGTAGTTTGTTATCAGAATGCCCCTTATTAGCAGACCTAATTTTTTGTAATTATATGAAGCCGAATTTATTCAAAATCGTATATACACATGATAAACAGAAAACACTTTCTGTGCAAATACACATTTAGATATATCGACAACGTATTATCAATAAGCAACATTTACTTTCATTCATATGTCGACTCGACATATTCTGATCATGAAATTGTTCAATTTTCGATCATAAAATGGCGAATAAAACTTCTGAAACAAAAAAGCATACAAACCATCAATCTGATCTGAACTGTGTAAGTTTTTTTTTTTTGGGGGGGGGGGTGGTTGCATAAAAGTCTCTAGCGTAGACCATAAAAGGGCATAAAGGCACAATAAACCCCCCTCCCCCAAAAAAGAAAAATAAACTGAAAAATGATTTAAAAAAAAAAAGAAACAAAACATCTCTTGTCTCTTTTGTATAAGGGGGGGGGGGGGTAATAGAAACCTGATTTTTCTTCTAAAATGCTAAAATTATCGATCAAAAAAAAGAGAGAATAACAAAGTTATTAAATAAAAATCACATATGTAATGTCATTTGTACGTGGTCAGGGGTGATTTTTTACAACACAACCATGGAAATGTGAGAACAAAATAAATGACGTTTTCCGATAAAACACAGCGTCATGACAAAGAGTATATATTTTTTTTATTTTAAATTGTCACTTATTTCTAGTTTATAAACAATGTCATGTTATATATCATTTGAAAGAGGAGAGAATTGTATATCATGGTCACTAAACAACTCAAAATGTCAATTTTTTGACTTAAGGGTGGTTTTTGCTTGACGGTCATCATTTTATATTGATACCTGTTATAATGATAAAGCGATATTATACACTTATCCACTGGCTGTGAGTGGGATAGCTCTTTTATCAAACCCTTGACAGGAACTATTCCCCGAGAGCTTGCCCGAGGGGAATAGTTCCTGTCAAGGGTTTGATGAAAGAGCTATCCCACTCACAGCCAGTGGATAAGCGTTTTATTATACTGATGTATATCATAATTTCTGAGGGTTTGTATTACCTAATACTACAGTTTCATAGACAAAACATGAAAAGAATAATTATAATAGTTTTGAGCAAGTATTTGGAATAAGATAACACTGCTGAATGAGCTGAAATCTTGATGACGTCACAATGCTACTGAAGTCAGATGACATCATCAGTCTATAGACTGATTATAGGAAATCAAAATTGGCGGCAAAAATTGCATGAAAATTTTCCGAGGGGTGGATAGCAAAAACTATACCCCGGGGTATAGCTTTGCTATGCGTGGAAATTTTCAGACTATAAAAGATAGTTATTTTACCTTCTAAACTTTATATAGGAAACATTTTAACAGAAGTATAATAATTGATATTTATAGCCTATTAAACTACTATTTATTTGACGTCAAAAGACGGGTGTTTTGCCTGTGTAACACTTTATTTAGATTAAGACCTAATAAATTAAAGGTGCCTACAGATTTCCCAGACTTGAGAAATAATTTACTTTATCGTATGATGCTTTATAACTTTAGCTTGGTCAAATAAGTTGTTTCGGGGTATAATTTGTAGGTAAACAAGACGAAAATTATGTTTAAAACTCTCGTTTTCAATGAAAAATTGAGAAAAGCAGTTATAAACATGGGAGGTTTTTTTTCATATCAGACAAATGGAATGTATCCAGATTGCCTACAGTCTGTCAAACAACGGTAATTTATATGTTCTTAGCCTCTTCTTTGAAATAATAATAAACATAGGTGATGGGATCAATTTTCACAGGATTTCAAATTGAATTTTTATGAAAATACTTCATTTTCTACAGAATTGTATAATGAGATATGGAGATAACGAACAGTATTCAAGCTCAAACTCCATTAAAACAATACAAATCGGGAGCAGAGCAAACACCATCGTCGCAAACCACATCCAAAATGTACGATCCTCTCCCATTCTGGCCGTTGTTGAATGAGAAGAGAATATTTTGTAGCTCATTAAAACATTGACCAATGCGAGTAAAGCAAAGTCGAATAATTAATGAACTTTGACGCAACCTTTCAATACCCAATCGAAGTAAACGAAATATTTCTTGTATACTGTTGATGTCAAAATTTTGTTGATTTCAAACGCGATGGAAACAAATATTGTCATTGGCTGAACATGACTTCACAATATAGAGGCGTAAATATTCAAGATTACAACACTTTTTGTGATCATGCAGCCACGGATAGGAGAGAGCTAATTTGCGGACTCTGGACCGTGGCTTGAGACGATGAGCAAACACGGATCTCCAAAAACATCAGAGGTGGGATCAGGTACCAACCGATCACACCCGCCGTGTGTTCCTTGTCATGATCGAAAAAAAAAAACCCGGAAAATCCGTAGACATTTCAGTAAATAGCCCAACGATTAGTATGAAAAACTTCAGTCAGCATTTGACTTAATGATATGTTGTATTTGCTGACAAGGTCATTATATCGACCATAAAACTTGCAAAATGATGACTTTAAACGAGACTGTTAATATTCTTGTTTCATCGACTTATTTGTCATTAGCTTGCCTGGTTTTAGAAATTTTTCATACGTAAGGCGTGCTCTTGCGTATCGAATCAAGTGGGGGAAAACCCCACTTGCAGGTGATAAGGGTATAGTGCAACATAAGTAAGGGTAGTTAACGATTGAAAAATTGAAGTAATCATGTTTATCATAAATCTTTGTTGATAGGTTACCATGTAAGTCTTTTTATAGTAAAATGTCCAAATATGAAACAGATGTGTCAGACTTTGTGGTATCTTTTATTTCAAGCTCACTGTGACATATCGAGTCGACATATGAATGGAAGTAATTGTTGTTTATTGATAATACGTCGTCGATATATCCAAATGTCGAATTGAAGGCCACAATAAGTGTTTTCTTCTTCTCATGTAGAAGTTTTTGAATAAACTCTGCATCAGATGAATGCAAAAATAAGTTTGCTGATAAGGGGGCGCAATTGGTTACCATTGGAATACCAACAGATTGTTGAAAGACTTGACCTCCAAAAACTACATAGGTATTGCCAATCAGAAACTCAAGCATCTTTTTAATATCAACTTCAGACTACTTGTGGGTGAAATATGAAGATAACGAACAGTATTCAATCTCGAAAGTCCAATCAAACGATACAAATTTGGAGCAGAGCAAACACGGACCTCAAAATTTAGAGGTGGGGTCAGGTGCCATGGAGGAGTGAGCATCCCCTGCCGACCGGTCACACCCGCCGTGTGCTCCTTGACATGATCGGGAAACAAAAACTGGAAAATCCGTAAACAGTTCTGTGTATAAATAATGACCTAACAATTTGTATGAAAAACGTAAGTCAGCATCTGACTCAATGATAGGTTTTATGTGCTGATAAGGTCATTGTATCGACCGAAAAACTTGCGAAAAGATGACTTCAAAAGAGACTGTTGATATCCTTGTTTCGTCAACTTGTTTGTCAATAGCTTGCCTCGTTTTAGAAATAGTTCATTCGTAGAGTATGCTCTTGCGTATCGAATCAACTAAGAGACATATACCCCATATGCAGGTACAAGGGTACATTGCTACATAAATAAGAGAAGTTGATGATTGAAAAGTTGAAGTCATCACGTTTATCATAAAACTTTGTGGTTAGGTAACCATTAGCGTAAAATATCTAAATATGAAACAGATGTGTCAGAATCGGTGGTATCTTTTCTTTCAAACTCACTGGGATATATTGAGTCGAAAGTAACTATTGTTATTTATCGTGGGGAATGGTTGTATAAAGTTTTGAAAAGTCGTACGTTTTGATGTTATTAGTCCCCTACCGGTGAAACCGGAGGGGACTATAGGTTTCCTCTGAGTCTGTCCATCCGTCTGTCTGTCTAGTTGTCTGTCTGTCCGTCCTTCTGTCTAGCTGTCCCTCTGTCTGTCAGTCTGACCCACTTGGTTTTCCGCACTTTTTTTTTCTAAACGCTTGCAGATATTGAGCTGATTTTTGGTATCTGACTTTACCTTGATGAGTTATAGAAGTTTGCATTTCGTTCCGCTTCATTGATTTTGACGGAATTATGGAATTTTCAATTTTTAACGGGAACCAGATAACACTTGCCGGTAGGGGACTAGTATTGCTAATGAAATACTCTCAGAATGCTTGTTGATTTTGTTAATATTTTGTGATTCCAAATTATCTAAAAGTTTCTTGGCGTTATTAAGTATCCACATCTGATTCACACCACTGTCGAATATACTGTTGCACGGTACCCCTGATGTTTCTCCTTCACTGTAAAAATTTTAATGAGGAGTAAAGAAAGAGGCTTGGTAGAACATTTACTGGAACCCGCTTTGTATGTTTGTAAGGATTTATATGGAGTTTTGGAATCAAGTATAGGTATAATAATTAAAATTCATTTTGATATAAGAGACGTAAAGTACGGGAAAAAGATTTAAATTGATTATGACGTGACATTGACGTCATAATGGATCTAGCACCGGAAGGACAGTCTTAAAATATTTACTAGATCTTGACTTTAAGGTATGTCAATCGTAACCTTAGTTTTATTATGGACTTTTTGAGAAGCATATTTTAGATAAATAATCATATAACATGACTCAAAATTGCAAAGAAAATTGGAGGTCAGTGTGCATTTTACTGAGCAATGGTACAATTTGCTTGACCTTTTTGCACTTAGATTGTAACTCTCATGTTAGTCATTTAAACCTTCACCATATTTTACCAGATGTAATCATGGCATTAAATATAATCTTATTTTACGTAAAATAGTTTGAATAATATTTATCTTTGAACAAAGCAAGCAAATTAATGCGCATAAATTATTGTGTAAACTTTTTGCACTACAAATATCATATTTGGGGTATTAAAAATCTTAAAAGTAAAAAAAAATTTCTTGAATCAAACTTTTTATGACCTAGTTTAGTGCTGATTGGTTGGAAGTATCGTGTAATTTAAAATAATGAAAGAAAAAGTTGAGGTCAGTGATGTTATTTTTGTGATATTATTTAAAATAATTATGTGATTTTCAAGCAAGAAACAGTGTAAATTTTATTTTAACCTTTTCAATATATCTTCTTTTCTTGGCAAAGTTTACAAATGAATGTGCAAAATTTGTTCTTAAATATTAATTGAAACCTATATTTAATATTCCCAGCATATAATAAAGGAAAAGAATTCTCTGAGTAAAAATACGATGGGTCAAACCTCCAAGAATATCTTGGAGGTTTGACCCATCATATTTTTACTCAGAGATTAATTTGTAGAATTGAAGAATGTGTCACAAGAAATAGTCCCCAATAAATCTTGTTTCTTTATGATTTTGTGAGCAGTTTTTAAATTGAATGTTGTGTAATTTGCATTGTTTAAATCAAATATGTAATTAAAATTGAATTGTAATAAATAGTTTTGAAGTAATAGGTTAATCTGACTGGAACTTTTCTTAAAAGCTGACGAGTGAAATACTCAGGTCAGGTAAAGATCTAGTTGATTTTCGGGCTACGGGCCTAACCTCTATGAAATCTACGTATTGCATGCATGGAAAGAACCATCTAAATGTACACCTGCTATGCAGGATCTTAATACGTTTCCAGCGTAAGTGTTCCCACGAGATTATCTATTTATCCCCCCCCCCCCCATACACACCCACAAAAATAAATAAATGTCATTGATATACAAAATCCAACTCATGCTTATTTTTGCAAACTAGACAGCACGCTGAAAGAAGTGATTAATGCTCTACAATTTCGCGTTTTCCTTTCTTAACTTGTATAAAAGGATACAAAATAATTCAAACTGACATCATTCTAGTTGTTTGTGATATGTTATGAGTATAAATTAGCTAGCAACCAGAGCGAATCTAGATCGCCATTTATGTAGCGTCGAGAATGCTACGCCTTACTGAAAGTCCAAAGGTAACAGAGATTTGTACTAATTATATATTGTATATTACTGACTCAGCTGAATTTTAAAAAAATCTTGAGGATAAGTCTTGAAATAATCTTGAGAGTGGTTTGGTAGAAGATAAAATTTAAAATAAGACGCCTTTAACCATGAACTTACGAGTGTTTTATACAATTTTAAAGAAATGTACAACTTCTATATCTCATGTATATAAATTGTCGTGTTTTAGAAAGTCAATATTGATTTTTTACTATTACTTGCAATAATTTGTTCATCATTGTTTCAATATGCCATACATACAGTGTATTATATGTATATACAGCGTGAAGTATATAAATTTACATGGATATACTCTCACCTACAAGCTTGAATAAGACAACTTATTCGTAAAAAAATATGTAGGTAACTATATGAGAACATTTTTAAGGAACATCAATAATATTTTCAGCTTAAAGTTTCAAGAATAAGATGTATTTTACTATTTCCAATTCTATTGCTCTATAAAAAAAAGTTTTTTCCCGCATCTCTGTATTTTTGGCGCCATCTTTGCTACTCCATTGACTTGAAACAGTCGAGTGTATCATGACATTTAACTTCACAGATTTGTATCCTTCGTTATCTTCACCTATTTCATTTCAATCACTTTTCGAAATTTTGTTTGCATAAAACAATATAATTAAATTCAACGAACAGTCTCAAATAATTTCAGAATCATCTTATGGGTAAGCGCATGATCTGTTTTTACATGTTGGATTTCTCTTGCGATGATGTAGAAAGGAACATTCATTTATCAGTATAAAATGCTAAAGCTGCTAACACAAGTAGAAATACGGAGAAGGTTGGGGTATGAATTGACGTGGAGCCTCCAGTGCCATCAGCTATAAAAAATATATATATTATTGTATTATTTTAGGAATTATAATATATTATGTTGTTAGAAAAATAAAAGTTCGACGTACACATATACAGTAAAACTTGTCCAATCCGGATGTTGTGTATTCCAAATTCTTGTCTATTACAATATTAACTTTAAGACCCTTTCAGTAAATTCAATTACTTAAAATGTTGTCTAATCCAAAATATTGTCTATTCTGGCCACATTTTTTGAAACCAAGGGTGTGCGGACTAGACAAAATTTAGTGTACATTAATTTTTGTCCCCTTCCCCTTAATAAAATTAATTAAAACTAACCTAAAAAACCTAATACCTGATGCTTATGAGGCATTTAGGAAAAAGTAAGCTTTGGTGAAGTCAGCTATTATTTTTAAGACAAAGTGACTATTTTGATGACGACAGCGACTATCTGGATTACGGATTAGACTATTTGAATGCTACAGAGACACTATTTTGTTGACGACAGCGACTATATATTTGGATAATGACAGCAACTAGATATTTGGATGACGACAGAGACTATTTGGATGTCAAAAGAGACACTATTTGGGTAATGACAGCGACTTTATAATTATTTGCATGACGACAGTGACTGTTTGGATAACGACAGCGACTATTTGGATGTAAACAGAGACTATTAATTTGTCTGTCTCACTCTAATTTCAATTTACATCAAATTTTAATTTGCGATAGAATAATTAAACATGTGTATAATGTACCTACATGTACACACGTAGATAGAAAACTTATGTCATATAATATCCAAAAAATATACGAAAGTTTAATCGATTGCATAATTGCTGTTTGTATCACCTCCACAAATGTCCACAACCAAAAATAAGAATAAAGGTGAAATGAATGAAATCATTCTAAATAATACTAAATATGGGGATGTTTTGGTGCAATATAGCAAATAAAATCCAATAGAAGTATTAAATCCACTGATTATATACTGTTGTAAGTGCATTTAATTTTATCCATCATTAATGTCCTCATAAATTGACTTATTTAAGCTTATAAATGAAAACCAAAATTAACATTGATAACTAATATCGGTATATTTAGGACAGTATTATTTGTACCTATAATTATTAGTTGAAATGGTGGGTGATCAATAGTACAAATATATAATTAATGATTGCTAATCAACAAATGATATAAGGCAACATTGATTTTTTTGATTAACACTGGATTTATATCATTAGCGATTTTTACAAGTATATATTAATTTACGTAACGTGTTTTTATTATACAAATAAAAGTTTAGATAATAGACACTTAAAAACATAAACAACTGTGTATCGTGAATGTGTTAAAACGTGCAAAAACTGAACACACCCCCAACCCCCATCCCGAAAAAAAACTTCTTTGGGCCAACTTTAAAATGGTGTTTGCTTGCCCTTTCCCGACTAAGGATGAAAAAATTGAGTCGGTAGGTAAGTGAGAAAATTTTTTCAATGAAAATATCAAAATCAATGCTGAATTTTCAAACTCTATTTTTCGGAATGCTGCTTCCTGGAGGTTAAAAAAAGTTTTGAGTCGGGTCATTTTAATCCAGTCGGTTGGGAAAGGATAACCAAACATTTTTTAAAGATGGCCTTGTACTCTTTACTTGCAGGAAACAACTCTAATGTGGTATGGAGTTCCTTGTAAATATATATTGACGTATATTTGTTTTTAATATACTAGTACATGTACTTCGTAACAAAAGTAAAGACAGGAAGAGGACATTTATAGGTTAAAAATGAAATAAAAAGAAAAAAATATATATTACCTTGCGTTGTTGGTACATGAACTTGAGTTTGAGTTGTAATACTAGACGGGTCTGCAGAAAACAATTCATTTTGTTAAAATTTAATTCACATATTAAATACTGTTGTTATCTATAATAACTTTTTTCTCTAAATCTATTTCCTCTTTCTCACTCTATCATAATCTGATAACAGATACCTCTCACTTAGTTGAATGCTTATTTTTCATTTATTTAATTGTCGAGTTAAGAGGCTTACAAATACTGCCTCATACAGTGTACTGTTATTGTGTACATTTTATTGTAAATTTAATTTCTCTTTGGAACATTATTTATATTAAATCAAATTTTTTCAGTGATGATGAATGTTTCAAAAATAAATAAATAAGTAAAATAAAATAAGATAAAAAAAGTAAAAAAAAAATAAATTATGATTTTTTTTTCTGCTTACCAACAACACTTATATTCTGGTGGATGCTGATTTTGAGTGCACCCGTTGTCTTGTTGTGAATTTTACACGAGTATGTGCCACTGTCACTAATTCTGAGGTCTAGTAAAATATAGAAAATGCAAGCTGACAAGTACATCTGTTCTATTTTATTTTACTTTTCTCCTCTTTTTCTTTTACGGAAAAAACACTCTTAAGATGTGCATATTGTATGTATGTTCCAAGATGCTATAACACAATGTGTTTTAGGAAAAGATTACAAAAAAGAAACAGGAATTTTTGAATAATTTACCTAGTTATTTTTTATATATTGTACAATGGACATTTTCTTTTTCAAAAACAGAGGGCAATAAAATTCAGATTTTGTGATAGGAAAACAAGCCAGTCCCACAGTTTACCTGGTAGTGAAAAATAATAAGTAGTCCTGTTCTGTACTGTAGCTTCGGAACAACTCTGATTTCTACCCACCGGTACCACTTGGCTGTTGTTGCAGTAAGTTATGCTACCAAAACTCAAATAGACGTCCACATCTGATACACTGTCCTCACCAGATGCCTCAGCATAACATGATGTATTATAGGTGTCACGTGGTGCGTACGGGCCATGAAAATCCAGTGTAAAAGAATAAGCAAACTTACATAGAACATCTGGAAAAAGGAAACAGAGGATATCTGCTTTCGTCGATATTGATTAATGTCTATATTAGAATGAGTTCATGAACTGATAAGAAACAAGAAGTACGAAGAAGAAGAAGAAGAAGAAGAAAGAGAGAACTCTATAATTTAAGTAAGCCTGAAAAAGAAATCAATAAACTTCTATAATATCATTTGAAAAAAAATGAAAAAAAAAAAATGATTAAAATTATCTACATTAATCAGCATGAATTCAAAATTTTGTTCTGAACTCAACCTAGATATTTTGAAGTCCTGTCATTATAAGGTTGTGTATATCAGCACATAGACAAAAATCAAATTGTCAAACAAAAAATACGAGGGGTTATCAAAAAGTTCGTGGACTAGCGCCATAAAATTAAAACCGCTTTAGGTACATCAATGAATTTTTACACATTTAATTAGCATCATCTTTTCTATCTATAGGATAAACCATAAATCATAAGTTTTATTTTTTAATAAATTGTTAATGTTTTTGTAAGGAATGGTATGTCCAGGCGGCGCAACCTCAAATATGACGTTTTTTCTACTTGAGTGTTACTAATAAAAACTCTTTTGATATGAGCATTTGTCCTCAAAAAATCCCGTTAATTCAGATATTTGGTACGACGCAATTGTTCCGTAAAATTTGCAATTTTTACCCCATTCTGTAAGTTCTATGAAATTTTATCGTAAGTTTTATACGGAGTGTCTAAACAATCAAGGGCTTGAAAATGACGTCAAAAAGGGGGAGGGGTTTCTTTTTCCTACATTCTATATTGTTTCGCACCTGGAAAAACTGGTATAGACCTAGGGAATGTTTAAACAGGCTACAGAAAAATAAAATGCATCCAAAGTACTCGTTTTAAATACCCAAAAAGATTCAGAGAGATGAAAGATGCACAGTTAATGTCGATTTGTAGTTATTGTGTCAAAAGTCAGTCACGTCGAAAAGTGACGTTGATCATGTGTGGTAGAAAATGAATATGTATAGATCTATGTATAGATCCATTTACAATATTATATGCATTGAAAGTAGTTGTTCATGACATTGTAAAGTCATATAAACAAGACGGGATTAAGTCTTACTTATTACTCCAGGTAATTTCATCAAGATAAGTGTATGAAGTAGATAGAGCGGTCATTGAGAAACAATGACGTTGTCGGACGTCATGAAACAAAACGGCGACAGCGCCGGGTGATCATATAATGTCTTTTTTATTTTAGAATAATTTGGCAAATTATCAATATATCGAGCTAAAATTTTCAACATTTCTTAAACTTTTGTTGATTTATGTTCCCTATAAATTTTGTAAGCACAGACTACATAGTATTAATTTTATCGAATCAGTCCACGAACTTTTTGATAACCCCTCGTAAATAAATAGAAATATATATATATATATATATATATATATATATATATATATATATATATATATATATATATATATATATATATATATATATATATATATATATATATATATATATATATATATAAAATTAAAAAAAAAGTTAGCATCCTTTGTGGTAATGTGTATCCTTACTTTAGTATTGATAGACACAGTCATTGAAACTATTAAAATAATGAGTGCTTAAATTTTCTTTTGAAAATCTATTCTGGCTTATGTCTAATGACTTACATCTTGCTATTTTTTTTTAATCAGATTTCTACTTAATCTTTCAAATTAAGGAATATTTTATATTCATGCAAATATAATCCTGATAATTATGAGATTTCTTAAATTCTGTGTTACTTAGCTATTGACATAACAATTACAACAAGTATATAATCATAGATATCACCCGGATATGCATTTATCAATGAATATGCAATGAAAATTATAAAACTATCACAATATTATATAAGAATAAAAGTGAGATGCAGCTATTTAAACATTACTTTATCAGGGGATCGTTTCAAAACACATTAATTTTTTATTATTTTTAAAGCACATTTACAATGGTCGTTGAATTTTGAAATTTTATTGCTTTATATATATATATATATATATATATATATATATATATATATATATATATATATATATATATATATATATATATATATATATATATATATATATATATATATATGTATGTGTATGTAAGTATTATTGTATGTATGTACAGAATATGCAATGAATGATAAGGGTTAAAATTCATGCCTGTAAAGTTCAATAAATAAATATATGATACACTGCTTGATTCATGTAGTACCAGTTGCTTAGCTAACAAATATTTCAATCATATTAGCATTTGCAGAGAAAGGCAGTAGAAAGGTTAGAGCTTTTATGTTTGAGATTTATAAAGAGTACACTTACAGGTGTGTTGACCCAGTAACACAAAGAGGAGGATAGCAAGAAAATTCCACGGGAAGTCTCCTAACCTTACCATGTTTAAAGCTCTCCTCTCAAAATACTGAAAATATACAAGATCATAAACCATTTAATAAGATTAGTGAGATCAGGAAAGAAAAAAAAAAACAAAAACAAAACAATCCATTGAAATTAATTATGGTTGCTTTATGTCAGTTGATCTCAATTTGTATTTTTAATGATAGGTGTAAGTTTCATGTAACTTCACATTTCATGTTTATATATGTGTGACACAATCTTTAGAAGTATTTAAAAAGAATAAAATCAAAACATGATTTGCGGTAGAGATAAATAAAGTATTTATAAGAGCTGGTAGATTCAAATTATATTTGACAGTCGCAGGAAAATGGGGACATAAAAATTAAACAGGTAATTTTTAATTCCGAAGGAAACTCGTATCTAGGGCGTATAACCGAGATAAAATATGCATATGTACGATGCAAGGAGCAGCTTAGATAATGTTTCGTAAGTATATTAAATAAATAGGCATCAACACAATAAACTGGAAAAAAAATTGATACTTACAAAAAACTATTTTAGGTCGCCTTGCTCAGTTGATTTCCTATATTTGTGAAGGTAGATGATCACACTTCTGTAGAGCCTTTGACCGTCTTTTATCTAGTCTATGACCTTAAAAAATTGCATTGCGCAATGGTTGACATGATACGGATATTTGCATTGCATATCAATTGAGCCTTACGAAATATAACTGATGAAAGTCTAGTACTGTTCTTAAAATTATTGATCTTTCTTTGTTATGGATATGTAAAACTAATTATAAGAATAATGAAAAAAAAGATTCCGAGAAATAAAAAAAAAAATATATTATAGAATGAATTGTGTCACCGTTATTTTTAAACTTTTTAAATATTGAGTTCAAATGCAATTTAAAGATATATATTATACAATTAAAAGAAGATAAAGTAATTATAAGCTAGGAACACAAAAACATCTAAATATTCTAAACTTGCATAAAACCATCTCTTAAGATATTCATGAACATAATAAAAAAGAAAAATATGAAGGGAATTAGCAACACAGCGATTTTTAAACCAATTGTTCAATGAAAAAAGAAGAAAATGATGAAAAGTGATTTATCACAAAAACCAACAAACAATGCTATTCTTTAACAGGGCATTGAACGAGGACCCTGTAAAATTCATAGGTAGCACGGAGGAGTAAACATCCCCTGTCGACCAGTCACACCTCTCTTAATATCAGCTTGTTGCTTGTCTAACACTTAAAAAAATAGTTTAATTAGGTCGTTTTAAGAAAAGAATTATGACAAGGGGATTTTGAAATTGATTTTACTTGAGAATCTAGCTTAGATACGGATTCCTGTTTCTTTGTTTGTCAAATCTTTGAAATATTAGTGAAATTACACGTAGTAGTATGCTTTGAGGCCAGGTATTATCACTAACATTTGAAGGAGTTTCCAATAAACGTAGTTTCAGTATTTTCGTTCATTTTGTGAACTTATCTGAACCTCCTCCACCCTAAAAAGTTATAGTCATTTCTTTTTCATCTAGCTCGGCAATGAGCATAGAGTAAGTAATTTTCTAGACGAAAATATATGTACTCGAACTATTCTTACACAATGTTTGTCATGACTGCAATTTTTTCTAGGTAGCAGACGTTCGATATACATTATTAACATGTCTGTATATTATGAGTCATCCGAGATACAAATATACAGCAGCAGTGAGTCTGAAAAAAGATAACATCAATAGTAATAAAGCCTTTATTTTATCCAGAATGACATATTTCGCAACAAAGCTAGTTTTCGATATGGTCCTGCATGTAACATACACTTAGTATTAGAATATTCATAGTTTAGAGGAAATAGGGTAATGTACATATAAGCTAAATAAGTAATTGTGAATATAAAATAAACAAGTACCAAATAAAATTGAGAAAGTACGGCGATATAGTCTCTAAGATAATTTCTCTTAAAACATACTATACTCGTTGAATTTCTAATATTTTCACTCAAGTTAATCCAATATTACTACCTGAAACACTGAAAGATCTTTTAAAATACTCAGTCTTTTTTCCGGGAGTAACAGACAGTACATTTGAATTGGAATTTCTTGTTTGCCTGTGGCTATTTTCTGATACATATTTGAAAACATTTAGGTAATCTGGCGTTTATCAATGTTATGCTTTGTACACTAGAATGCCTATTCTATTGACAATTTTATCTGATAGAGACGTCTCCAGTTAATAGTTGTATTAACATGAGAGAAGATGAAAAAACTCATAAAATGAATAAAAAAAAACAACAACATAACTCTCCAAAATTTTGCTGACAAAGGGTAAAAGGGATACAGTTGTTAAATATTCATCCCCTGAATTTTTTTTTTCGAAAAAGGTACAACACTTGTTTTTTTTTCAGTCACCAAATGTACATGAAAATATAGAAAAGTTGAATATATATGCAAGAACATCACATTTGAGGAGAGTTTTAAAAGTTTGACAGAGACACCGTTCAACTTATCTTAGATGCAGATATACGTTGTATATCATTTTCATCAAATTCAATGCTTCTGATACCTAATCATCACAGTTTAACAACCAGATACAATTATCGAAGAGTATAAAGGTTGTGGAAACTTAATCACGACATTAATATAACTGTATATTAATTTTACAAGATATGAAATATTTGAAGAATAACTGTCTATTGTTCTGCGTAGGTAATCCACATTATTTTAAAATATGTTTTTCTGTAGGCATTTTGGTGGAAACACAAAACAAATACAAAGTAAAAATTTTAAGGCACAAATTTGTTAAGAAATCATAGTATTTTGGTTCGAGAAAATTTACCTTTTTGATTTCATTACTTTTTTTTTTAGATACACATGATCAGTTTACTGTTACTAAGGCATCCTGGTAAAAGAAAATTTAAAAAGAATATGCTAAAAAATCATGAAAATTGGGCTAAAATTGAGCTCATAATATTTTTTTTTAAAAAAAAGTGTTTGTTTTGTTTATTGAAATATACAATGAAAAAAGAAACATAAGACATTTAGACTCATTTATGACTATATACTGACGACATTTGACGCATATTAAAACTCTGGTAAACAAAACACGAACATGGAATGTGCGCCTCAAACACTCGTAGAATACGTACCTTACGTTTTCAAGGTCGATTTTACTTTAGTTTTGTTATTTTAACCTTCCCTGTCTGATGCCTAACCAATAATTTTGTTGGAGTTATTTCTCTTAATCCTTTGTATACCCATTTTACACCGAGATCATGTAATTATTCATGCATGAATTTGTAAATATTGCATATAATTAAGAACAACCGTCATGCGCAGATCTAGAGGGGGTCGGGGTCGGGGAGGGGTACGGTACTCCCCCCCCCCCCTGGAATTTGCAGAGTTATTAAACTTTGGAACCCCCCCCCCCTTTAGAAAGCTTGGACTCCACCATCATCACCTCAAGGAATTTTTTGGTGGGATTTTTTTTACCCGAATTGACCTCCCCCCACCGCCCTTGGGGAAAAATCCTAGATCCGCGCCTGACCTTTGTTCAACCATCCTAAAGAAAACCAATGCCATCCGCAGTCTCCTTGACATGCTATAATTTACTTTTTACTATTCTGAAAGTCCTAAAATAATGATCATACATACCCTTATTCTTATTAGGAAAAACCAAACTCGGAAATCCTGCAGTGCTTGAATTCCACTTGATTATTTATCTATAGCATTATACATATATTGTATAAAAATGATGATTGTCATCAAAGGATGGGACTATGCTGACAGAGAAACATTATATCGACAAGGAAAATACACACTAAATAATCGATACCGAGTACATTTCATGAGAAGGGAAAGCGTAACATAATCGATACTGAGTAAAATAATGTCAACAAGGAAAACACTCAATGATAGTGGAACTGTTGTTCCAATTTGATTAGCATTTACACTTAAAAAAAATAACAAAAATTAAATTGATAGGGCATGATAAATATTTACCTGCGTTGGGGAGCATGTCAGTCATATCGCCATTAGTTCTTGTAGTGATGAACTCGAAATATCCTTACTGGAATTAAAAAAATAGGTGAATTCAAAAGGCTGATATAATTGGATTTTTCTGCGCTCTTAGCATTACCAGTTTTGGTTTGCAGTTTTGCAATTGTTAACTGTAAAATATGGTTTCAACAAGAGGCCGATAGGCAACAACGCTCACCAGAGTAACCTTGGCCCTGCTGTACAATCAGAATATGTTACAGTTCTTTTTGCCATGTAACCCCGGGTAAGGGGGCAATGACTCGAATCTCCACTACCTAAATATGCTCACAAATGAATATCCCTAATCTTGACCCTCTTATTCTTGAGAAGAACATTTCAATTTTTTCCTATACATTTCCATATAAAACTTGGATACACTATTAGGGCTCCACCCTACCTCACTTTACTTTGGAGGGGGGAGGAGTATGATTTGAACAAATTTCATTCTACACCCCCTAAGAAAACTTGCATATAAATGTCAACAATCATGAACCTAGTTTTAATCAAGAGAAATTCTAGAATATTTTTCTATACATTCCAATGTAAACTTTTGCCTCATTATGGCACACCCTTTACCCGAGGGGCCTTGAGTTTGAACAAAATTAACTGAGAGAGTGAAGATGATTGCATATTAATCTGACTAATAATCATGGCCATGCTGATCCCGAAACGACGAATTTTGAAGTTTTAATTATCCTATATTTCCCATGTTCAAATCCTCTATCGTCTATTTTGGACTCTCTTTTACACCAGCGGATGTAGACAAACTTGAATCTATATTATGTCAGAAACTTTACTTAATTTACATTATTTTTGGTCGAGTGTTTTTTTTTTTGAAAAGAATATTTTGTATGATCCTGCATTTTTAAAAATTATACTTGCCTGAAAGACAGCGTGACTCTTCATTTGAACAATACTGAATCCCTTTCACCCGAGGAGTGGGGTAAATTTGCCCAGTGGCTCTTGAGAAGTTGAACATGTGAAAAGTAAAAAGCAAAAAAATTGTAAAAAGTTAGAGGTTGAACACTGAATAATTTTCAATATTTTTGTATTTATCTATTAAAATTATTCCATATGTATTCCCGTTCAATTTTACTTTTATATCCAAATATAGCAATGTTAGACAATTGATAACCGAGATGTTTTATGAGATTTAGTCAGAAAATAACCTGAGCCCAACTTTTAAAATATTGTTTGCTTGCCCTCTCCCGACCCAGGATGAAAAATTTGGGTCGGTAGGGATGGGGATTTTTTTTCTTAAAAAATTTCAACATATTAAAAATTGATCCCCGTTGAATAATGACCCCCTCCCAGAGTGATACAAAGTTTAAAAGAGGTATTTGATGACAAGATTTGGTTCTAACGTTTAATTCTCTTGCCTTTTATAAAACAATATAAAATTTGATATTATACCATTACAGGTGTTTAGATCTATTATACTTTTTTGGATATTTTACTAGAGGAAGACACTAAAAGCAAACTATTAAAAACTATCATAAACATGACTTCAATTTTTCTATCGTCAATATCCCTTAACTATGTAGCAGTACACCATTTTCGCCTGTATATGGAGTTTATGCCTTCCAAATGCTTCGATATGCGAGAGCGTCTTCTATTTACGAACAATTTCTAAAACGAGGCAAGCTATTGACAAATACGTTGGTTATACAAGGATTTCAAAATCTCCTTTAATCAACATTTCGCAAATTCTACGGTCGATACAATGATCTTGTTAGCATATACAATCTATCGTTAAGTCGAATGTTGACTGACATTTTTTCATTTCAATCGTTAGGACATTATTTTCACACTTAAATTGTTAACGAATTTTTCAGTTTACCCGACCATAAGAAGGAGCAGCAGCGGGTGTGACCGGTCGGCAGTGGATGCTTACCCCTCTATGGCACCTGATCAGAACTCTGGTGTTTTTAACAGTCCGTGTTTGCTCTTCTCCAGTGTATTTTCTAATGGACTTTTGAGCTTGATTACTCGTCGTTATCTTCATATTTCACCTTCTGCGTTTTCATCACACAATAAAAACGACACAATGGGTACGTCACAGTGAATATTAGTTAAAACTGTTATCAAGTTTTTTTTCCATCCATGTCATATTTGGATACTTTGATAAATATAGACACTTATGTACAACTAACTAAAAAACTATTGACAAACGGGATGACTTCCAAATTGGCCGCTTCTTATACTAGTATTTATATTTATGTGCTTAAATTCTACTGTCGTCTGCATTTGGTGTGTAAGTCTTCTAACTTAAGCGGTGCTCTGTCAACTCTTAAACAAGCTTCATCTCATGTAGATTGTGAACAACATTCGGGAATTAAAAATAAATGATTAGCTTAGCTGACGACGCGAACACCATTGGTTCACATATATTTCCTTATTTCCATGGCGTGGATGCAAAATATCCAATATTGTTTAGGATAAAGAAAAAACTTTTACGAATACAATATCTAAATGAATACTTACGACTAATACACTGTACATTTATTAATGTATAAATACAATGATAAAGGTATTTACTCTATGCTGATTTTTGATGAAGTTTTATGCATATTATCCATATCTTTTGATTATATATGAAGTCGAATAAAATACCACTATGTCACTTATGGAATAAATATCACTCATAAAATAAATTACGCTTACATATGCAGAAAGAGTATAATAAGAGAATAACATTCCTAGCACCGCAATTTATTATACTGTGTACCCTTTTCCCTATCACACCCTGTATCAACCCAGGACACCATTGGCAATATCAATTAGCCTGACAAGAGACATTTTTCGGTATTTAATTAACCAAAGATATCATTTACCATTAAGGGGATCGGGCTTCGGTACCTGACTGATTAAGTTTAATTAAAACACCAAAGTAACGCTTATCGTTGTTATAGTATACAGAAAGTTAGCAAATAAATGAAAACAAATCTCTTAAGGGTAATTCAAGTTCTCAGATATTTAGCATCTTTGAACTTTGAAATTTAAAAAAAAGTATTTCAGGGTATTCATTTAGTATTTTCCTTCCATAAAATTATTTTTTTGTCATTGGCAGCATTTATTTGACCCTTTTCTGCATTTCACGCAAAATGCATGCAGGTGAGATATACATTGTAATGGCACCAACGGATCAATGTCAAATATATTTATATTATCTTAAATCCAATATTGTCCCAGATAAATAAAAAAATATAAGCGACATCAATACAAATACTTTTTAAAAATATATATATATATTATCATAGAATATAAGTAGGCAATGAATTCAGGGATGGTCTTGATGAATTTCAAAGAGAAAACAGAAAATATTCTATCGGATGATATACATAGTTTCCTTTGTCTTTGCAGTAGAAGTCGAATTAAAATGACATTTTTTACTTAATGTTTGTAGCAGGTACCTGCTAGTTCTAGTTACAGATTCAGAAGATCTTGTACTCGAAACAATAAAGAACAATAAATAAATAAATAAATAAATAATAATAATGAGGAAAATAAATCAATCAATGCCAGGCATTCCTCTGCGAACGTTTACACAGATGAAAGAATAGACTTACCTAGTCTGAACAGAACATAAAAGGTAATATGCATTGAGATCATATCCAGAATCTGTAAAAAGGACGACGAAAAATTATGTCAGATTTTTTTTTAAAGATATTCAGATTTAATACTTTTATTTGTCCTCCATTTTTATGATATGGTGATGGGATCTCAAACTAAGCGTGGGCAGTAAATCTTAAATATAGCCTGTAGCGTCTTTGCAACGAATTCCATCATCACAGATCATTTCCAACATTGAAGTGCTTAACTGAATTAATCGAAGGATATATACATGTCGTTTTGAACAAAGTCGAGGAACATGGAAAGATGGTGGATTAACAACAGAACAAACAATTCCAGCCATTTGAACACTACCGAGTTATTATAAATTATTTCAGAAAGTATTGTGCCTCCTGTCCTCCAGTACTCCTTCGGAGTTCTAGGAAACATAATAGCCATGTTTCTTCTGTGTAAGTCTTCAGATGAGCACAAATGAAAGCCGTTCTACCAGCTGGTTGGTTGCCTTGCCATCACGGACTTTTGTGAAATAGGTTTTGTTTACCCTGCCGTCATGATACGCTACATTTCAAGGTTTACCTTTGAATTTCCCAAACAGATGTGTGAATACTGTTCTTTCTGGTTCTCCTTCTGCTTTCTGTCTTCAGCCCTGATTGTGAGTGCCATGTCTTTTGACCGCTTTATGGCAGTAAGGTTTCCTTTCTCGTATCGGGATTCTCAGAGAAAGCGAGTTAATATTTTTTTTGCTCTGACATGGCTCCTTTCTGGTGTTGTATCGTATTTAAATTTCTTGGATGTTGGACCTGTAAAAAACTTTTACCCAGGGTCATTCTAGACTTCGCAAACAATGGTCAATTGGAAAGAGTGAACACTTACATATATTCTATCATTGGGTTTGCTATTCTATCAACAGTTATTTTGTTCCATTTGCAGAAAATCAAGATTTTCTAGATCTGCACCCAACAAAAGTAGAAAGAAAAGAGGCGATGTTTTCATTACAGTCTTTTTGTTCTCCTTTGTGACATTATTTTCCCTATGCTGGGTACCTTTGATGGTAAGTTTATCCTTATATTGGATCTTTAGTAAAGAGAAAATCAGAAATGGTTGATCCTAGAAAAGCTGGCTAAATAGTATTCTAAATAACTCATATTGGGCATATTTCTAGTTATACTTTAAAATATTTTGTGTTGTTTTTTTTCCTGCAACTTTTTGGATTTTTTTTTCTTCAGCAAAACAAGATAAATTGTTTATCAGTTTAAGACCAAAACTTTTTGTTGGTGTTATGTTCTTAGTGAATAGTGCTCAAGTAATAATTTTATTAATTTTCTGAGAAAAAAATATTCCATATTCTGGCTTTTCGTATGAAAATAAATTGTCCTATCAGTAAAAATCATTTATAATTCTATATTTTAACTAGGGTAGTGTGGTGTAACTTCGATCACCTTAGAAATTTCTACCGATCATGAATACCTTGTACGGAAAACAGCCGAATTACCTGTCCATTAATACGGCGTTAGTGGATCAATTTAACTTTAACCAATGCTGAAAAAATGACGCAATATGAATAGCAACTTTGACGACAAAGATTTCAAGTCTGTTTTCAAATTAAAAAAATCGAAGTTTTATCAGACATGCACATATATAATCAGTAAAATATAGTTCCACGTCGATGAAAACTCATTTCTTCAGTTGACATGCCTGTGTGTGCATGTACATTAGTAGGCTACCTTTAATCAGTAAATCAGAGTCTATAGGTGCATTTATTATCCTCAAAGTAGTCACATTTTGAAAATCTGATTTTTTCAGTATCTTTAATAAAGCTATCATTTTTGTTTCACAACAAAATAATGTTAATTTCTATTTTTTTCTGATACCTTTACTACAAAAAGGCAAAGTATTTCGTTTAAATTTACACAGCGGTCGAAATTACCCCTTTCACTCTCAAAGTACAAGTCATTTGAATTGAATACAACTATTTTATACATGTATATTATGACCAAAACAAAATACACATGACAACAATGAAATCTGAAAAATAAAAGGTATAAAGAAGAATTAAATAATAATTTTGTGAAAGCTGTCGTATTATAGACAGTGTCATACTTGAACAGATCTCCGGAAACAAAAACAACAGGTTGAAATGATGTACACCATTCTACCCCTACCCTAAGAAAAAATTGAAAATCCTAGGTATTTGTCACATACCTTGTATATTTCGTACAACTGCAACTATAAAAGCTTCACATACATGCATTAAATTGACTATCAATTTTATTTTCGAAAGTAAAATGAAAATCATCTAATAAATCAGAGGGAAAGAGGAAAAATATTTTTGACGAGAAACAAGAGAAAAAAAATCTCCAATAAAATAGATAGTTAATACCGTGGCTAATTGAAATAGTATAATATCTTGAGAAGACAGTCTCATAATAGGATAAAGCTACATAGAATACTCATCTGATTTGATCCGCAAAACGTTATTAATCCTAATATGCATGTATTAATTTCTTCGCACATAATACAATGATTGGTTTTAAAACTTGTATTGAATGTTATTTCTCTTTCCTTATTCCGGTAACGGTGATTGCATGTCGTTCTGCGTAGTTTTCTATGGTCTTTATAAAATGAAACGCACAATTAATTTCTTATTTTTCTTGCTTTATTGAGATATTGATAGATGAATCTAATCTAGAGTTTATTGAAAGCAAGGTTTGTCGGTTAAATAGCACAACGATTGGGTTTATGTAAAATTTAATCAAAAACAATTGCAAAACAAAAACATTTTCTTATGAATTTGAAAAATGCGAAAAAACTGTGCACATTATTTATCAAGATATTCATTTTAAAAAAATGTAAACAGATAGTCATCAGTACACAGTTATAAGACTCGGGAAATAGAATTGCTCATGAGGAACTGGTCATTGAGTAATCTTGACTCTCTGATTGATACATTTTTATCTATTTTACTATACCGATACAAATATTAGACCAGTTAAGTCGAAACTGCAAATATATTTTATTCGCAATGTAATTATCAGGTGGGCAATGGAAAAATTCATTTTGTTTCTAGAATGTAGATAAAATAAATGAATGAATTCAATAAAAAGGTATTGTATTGGAATTTATGATCTATAGAATACACGTGTCTGCAAGCAACATTCTGTTTATTATAAACAGACTTTTCTTTGTGGAAAAGTAACATGATCCGTCTCTCAATGCAAATTTTACCCTGATGACGTCACAATGATAAGTTACTAATTTCCCGTATAAATAAAACCTCGCCTCCTTATATGAAACTCTAACCGAGCTGCGTTATAAATATTCATGATTTAATATGGAACATATCGGAACTTTTCAAATAATTAAAAGAAACAATAATGTGTTTCAAAAAGGGTTTGTAAGTTCATGAACTGACGCACCTTTTTACTGGGAATCAGCCTTTTCATGGTATTTTTGAGAATCAGCAAACTATGTCGATTTACTCATATATAGTGAAAAATCAGTAGAGGTACATTTTATAATAATTATCAATGAGATTGTAAAAGACAATAACAATGTTTGCTTGTATGTTTTGGACACTTTTGTTTTTTACCTCCAAAATGTTAAAAAATAAATTCCCAGCATGCATATGCTAGCAAAAAGAAATTTTAATATTGTGATATATAATTGATACCTATTAGATCTAACGATGTTCTTTCAGCTTCTGATTACTACATATACATTTGCTATTCCATGTTATCAACACCAATAGATGCTTATAAACAGTCAACATATATCACTGAGGGAATAAGCAGGATGGCAGTTCCCCAAGGCCAGGACTATTTCCCGAGGGCGAGGGGAACTGGAATCTTGCTAATTCCTTCGATGATATACTTTGTTGCAGACACATGTTATCAATCCAACAAACATAACATTTCCAAAACCCGCCTTTTCCCTTCAATACCTTACGAATGTTATATAATGTATATTTGTTTTCTCACCGAAGTCATTGTTAAGTGCTTCCACTTATTTAAATTCATTGGGTTATATTGACTTTGCAGGTTCGTATGCTGATCAATGCTAGCATTGATAATCATAAAAATGGACCTGATGAGCTCCTCCCTGTACGCATGACCGTCAGTAATTGTGCAATTGTTGACCCTTGGATTTGCATAATTTTGCAAAAAGAAAATTAAGTAAAAATTTCCCGCTTGCTCCAGAAAGTACGCAATAGTAAACGTATACCAGAAATATATTTGATCGAGGAGTCCAATGGTGCTCGGACTGAAAATAGAAGAAGCAATTCGTTGAATAATACAACCACCATTTCGATGTAATTTTAGATACCCTCTCTGTCAACAATTAAAAATGCTTGCGCATACTAGATGTACTTTATATGTATTCACATCTTCTTAAAAAGTGTATACTTGTTATTTTTATTTTGGAAAAGTAACCCATTTGTAAAAAAAAAACAAAAAAAAAAAAAAAAAAAAAAAAAAAACCTATGCATGAATGTGGGCGGATATGTCAGTCTGCTTATAAGATAAATGCACGATCAGAAAAAGAGATATATATATATATATATATATATATATATATATATATATATATATATATATATATATATATATATATATATATATATATATATATATATATATATATATATATATATATATTCATGAAAGAAAAAAAATGTACGGTTTCCAAATTTAATTCAACATAATCGCTTTCTGGATTTAATAATCCGTCTTCAGGTGAACATAACATTTGAACTGTTTTATATATATACTCTGTTCCGATTTGTGATAAGAGGCCTTGAAAAATTATCCTTATCTTTTGTTAATATATGAATTTGATTCAAACTAGCACCAAGCCTCTTTTACTTTATAAATTACCACTTACATCTGCAGAATGAGTAAAATGTGAGAATAACATTCTTAACATCGCAGTTTATTACACTGTCTCACTCCCTATTAAATATGGCATTTTGTGCACGTGATTAGATCTTTCTATAAATACAGGTGAATGAAATTTAAATTCAGTTGGAATAACGTCTGTTGGAAAGTAAATTCTAAGGTAAATTTTGAAACGGCCTTTTGGCAACACAAAGATTCAAGTTTGTATCTTACAGGCGTAGCTGTGTTAGTCACATTATATTTTGTTATGCAAGAAATATTCAATGTTAATGGCAATGATTTGCAGTGATAGAATGAAGATTTTATTTTGATTTTAATCGTCAATACTGCCCTGGAAATCATTTTTTTTTTTTATAACTATACATGTACCTGATCAAAATACTTTTCTCAGAGTTCTTTCATTTAACATTAACAAATCGATCTCCGTGTTTAAATTTGAATGGCTTTTATTGTTTTCATTTAGTGATCATATCTTTTAATTTTGATATTGATATAAAAAAAGCGGCATTGAATAATGAAAATTGTTTTAATTTATTTTGTTAATTCTTTTGCCTGTTTCACTCCTTGTATTTTGTTCATTTTTTTCTGTTTTTATATTTTAAATGTTTTTATTTATTTATTTTGATTTTTGCATATGTTGTTTCGTTTTGCTCATATATTGTAACAAAACTGCTTTCCTTTTCAATCTTGTTCAATTTTTAGATTACAATAAGTATTGAAATTTGATCAGAAGTTAGCTGTCGTTTAAACGTTTCACATATGAATTCCATCGAAGCAAAAATAGAATGTTCAATTAAAAATGCAATTTATAAATAATATTGATCCTTTTTTTGAATAATTGAATTACTGTCAGTCGGTTAAGTTTTTTTTTTTTTTTTTTTTTTTTTTTTTTTTTTTTAAATCTCTTTTAGAGCATTCAGACTTTGCAGTAACTCGTAAAAAAAGTCACTTCATAAAAAAACATATCTTACAACATTCAGCTTGATCAGCTCCTCAGACTTTAGTAGCTAAGTAGCGTATTTTACATTTGTCAAACCATGACATATACAGCTGGCGAAATGTGCCAATAGGTGACATTGTTCTTAAGAAAGGTCTTTCATTGTTCTCGCAATGTTCAGCTCCTTAGAATTCAAGTAGCATAATAAGCTTATTTTACACGTGTCTAACCATGATAGATTAAAGTGGTGAAATGTACCAATTGGCGATTTTTTTAAGGTAAGGTCTTGCATTAATTTTTTTTTATAGGTGCAGTATGTAATTTAAATCCTTTGAACAAAATTCTTTGAAAATGTGTCAGATGACATAAAATTCATTCTCGTTTTGATACCAAACCTTTGGAAGCAAAAGCCATATAATTTTCCACAAATCAGTAAAACAACGTCCTTTTTTAATCTTGAAAAGATTAACTTGGATAACAAGCTCAAATATGTATTCTTCCCTTCATCACAGACAGTTAAATTATATTTAAAAAACTTTGATTCCCATGACAGTATGAAGATAGGAGTCCATGTTCTGGTTCTTGTGTGTGGTATATTCTTTGTTCAGCCCCTTGCCTAAGATTGCAAGTGAGTTGGGATACATTAGTTTATTGTTCATAAGTGTTCCTTCCCTCTTCAAATGACTCAAAATATAAATCATAACTATTCTATATCAACTTTCATCATTTGAATGGAATTGTGAATTTCGATTTTTGAAATAACGAAAATTAGATATGATGTGTTAAAATTAAGCAAAATGAAGTTGTATATTGCTTGTAGAAAGTTTACAAATTATGGATGTTTTTTAGAATCTTTATCATGCAAATCACCAAACACACACGGAGATCAATGTGCGATAGCTGGAATTTGGAGAAATCAACTTTATAGGAAGATACGTGCAGGTGAATAACACAGAATACATCGTGGGATGGTCTGTTGCTTTCAAAAATGAATTCCGAGACGCTAAAACTGTCACAACTTGGACTTGGGTGTACTATGCTGCTCACGGTAATATCAAGACCCACTGGATTCTTGCCAGTTATGTAGATCCCGATAATTATTAGAAAACGTTTAACACAAATCAGGATCAGTTTCAAAAAATCGGAGATCTACCATGTACTCCAGATGTACATGTAGTTGGTTGAATATCAAGGAAAAACGTAAAAAGTTATTATTACATCAGAAAATATGAATATTATAATATTTTTCAGAAGTATTTTATAATTCAAATAATAAAATATATGATTTTAATGTCTTTACACTGTGACAAAATTCGAAGATACAATTTTTAGAGGTCAATAAAAGTGTTATGATAGTTTGTTCTTATTAAACATACACAAAAAGAGACTCTTTGTAGTTTAGTGCGTAATCACTTTAGGAGGCGTTCAGTAAATCAGATTATTAGATCTTTAGCAAACCAGTCTTCGTGTGACACGGGATTTCCCCCGGAAATATGTGCATTACGTCATCACTTTTGCTAATGATAAAATTTTACGCCGTATCTACTAACGTAGATCGCTGAGCACACTTGTGACGGTACATATTGTCGTTCTGTACATATTGTCGTCGGCGACAATATGTACCTATCCTCACTACACATATTGTCGTCCATCGGTACATATTGTCGCCGGCTGAAAAGTTACACATGTACATATTGTCGCTGGCGACATTATGTGCCTCACCCTCACCGTACATATTGTTGCGGCTTGCCCGAAAGATATTGTTGCTTAAAGATTTCTTTTGTTGTTTTTTTGGTAGTTTTGTGAATGTAATTGGTGTGTGAATCACACTGACGTGCCTCGTATGCTATTTTACGCAGGGTTATGGTGACGGTACACTTTGTCGTCCTGTTCATATTGTCGCCGGAGACAATTTGTACCTACCCTAACTGTGCATATCTTGTCAGAACTGCACTGCTATGTTCCATATAAAAATGACTAATCATTGCTTTGCTGTTTTTGAGAATATAATTTTAAAAGAATTTTCCCATATATTCCTAAACATGTAAAACTGAGATCGCCCATTGTGGCCCAACCCTAGGCCAGATTTGATTTGAATCTGCGCTACCTGGTAATGCTTTCATGTAAACATCACTAATCACGGGCCACCTGCTGTTCCTCGGTGGAAGATCCAGAAATTTCAGAAAGGAAGGGGGAGGAGGGGGGGGGGCTGCGGTTCAGAATTCTTTTTGACAAGCAAAAAAAAAAAAAAAAAAAAAAAAAAAAAAATAGTCATTTGTATGTAAAGGTGTTTTACTGTATATGCTAAGTAAATAATCTAATTATAAAATTTTACCTATGGACTAAATTGAGAGTATATACAAGTTAAACAAACAGAATTTACCAAAGCAAAAAAATCAAACTGGGGGGGGGGGGGGTCCTACATGTGTCTTTGGTTTTTGAGAAGATTTCAAAGATTTTCTGTATATGCTTTGATTACACATAGTGGCCTCACCCTATCCCTGGGGTCATGATTTGAACAAAATTGTTTATGTTTGCTGTTATAGTGTCCCTCTCGAGAATTTTTCACTCATGGAGACGTCACCACTTGTCGGTGGAGGGCTGAAAATTAATACCTATACTGGATACTCAGGGTCATTGAGCAGTGCCAGCACTTCAAAATTGAACGTATGCTATGAAAGCTTTCACATAAGTATCATCTCTTCTGAGCCAGTAGTTCTTGAAAGAAGATTATGAAAGATTTTTTTTCTAAATAGTATATGAAAAATATTGATCACCTATTGTAGACACAC
Source organism: Saccostrea echinata (assembly GCF_033153115.1). NCBI lineage: Eukaryota > Metazoa > Mollusca > Bivalvia > Ostreida > Ostreidae > Saccostrea > Saccostrea echinata. Next base: position 7,160,465 of record NW_026889765.1, on the reverse strand, counting down.
CCTTTCCCACCAGGGACATGATCTGAATAAAACTGATTCTAACTTCTCAATGAAGTTTCACATCAATTTTAGCTTTTCTGACACAGTGGTTCTTGAGAAGATTTTTAAAAGATGTCACTAAATTCTCGCTAATTCTTAAATACTTCCATTAAAAGACGGCATGGCCCTTCATTTGAACAAACTTGAATCCCCTTTATCCATGGATGCTTTGTGACAAGTTTGCTTGAAATTGACCCAGAAGTTTTTGAGAAGAAGCTGAACACATCAATCCTGGACACAATTTTCTGACCAAAAAGCATTCTCCCTAAAATATTGCGAGTAATGCTGTCTCATTCTCTCCGTTTGTGCTTTTGTATTTGTCAATCTCTCTTTCTTTTCTCAAGTAAATATTCGTCAAAACAATATATGGACGACAATATATGCCGACCTTGACTGTACATATTGTCGCCGACGACAATATGTGCTGGTGCTTGACTGTACATTTTGTCGTCCATTATGCAGGGGAAAAATAAGGCTCGTCTCGGTACATATTGTCGCCGGCGACAATATGTACCGATGGACGACAATATATGCAGTGAGGGTAGGTATATATTGTCGCCGACGACAATATGTACAAAACGACAATATGTACCGTCACAACCCTTAAGGTAAGGTTTGCGATCACAGGGAGATAACTCTTATGAATCACTTAAGCGTTTGAAACCGGCGAAATTTAAACCAGCGATACTAAGCATTCAAGCGCTAATGAATTTCGTCTGTCAAACTCCATGACATGAACATGATGGGAATAAACAAAGGAAATTTCCAGTAGAAAATCGTATAACAATTTAAAGTGCAGGAATCTCAGAAGAATTTAGCGGCCAAATGTAAGACTTCAGCGTGATGCACGATTGATGACGCAATAAAAGAGGACTAGTAATTTTATTTTCTGAACTGCGCAAGTTGCACGGTTATTCAAGTCAGCAGGAGCAAAGAATCAGATGGATTGTAAATCATGCACTTCACCGCTTCAATTAAACATGTTAAATGACATCACGAACGAAAGAAAGAATAGATGTGGGAGCATCCTGTTACACTCTGCATGGTGCATGCAGTATGCACTCCGAACAGGGAAGAGAAGTCACGGAGCATTCGACAGTTTGATATAATTGCATCAGGCAGGTAATTATTTAACTGTTAATTTTAAAATAAGTATTCGAGGTTCATAATCCCGTATTACAACTACGAATTACGGAAAGTTGTCAATGACCTAAAGGGACATAAACAGTAATGAATGAACAGATCAGGGTGCATGTTAATCCGAGATTCCTCTGACTCTAAACCCTGCTTTTATCAGTTTACATGTATATTGTAGCGAATCTCGGATTAGGTGCATGTGACTAAAATCCCGCAATGCATCCAACTTTTTTTTTAAATCTCTCTCTCTCTCTCAATTTTTTAATAGAATCAGGAAAGCATTTCATCATTTTTTTAATGAAATTGTTTGAATTATTGATTGACACGTTATTTTTCACTGAAAATTAGTTCTCATTGAAAAAAAAAGTCCGGAGCCCAAATCCATAAAAAAAAAAAAAAATATCAATCTTGAATGCAGTAAACAAATATTAAAATGCTCTAACTCTTTTAGTCAAAACACAGGTTGGAATTATGACATAATACAGTGAGCTTTTCTAAAGTACAGTTTGTATTTATTTTTTCCTCACCAAGCTTGGGTGTGTGTGTGTGGGGGGGGGGGGGCACAACGAAACCCAAAAAGGTCATCGGACGTTATCATTAAGGGGGCACAAGCATACAGTAGCTATGTTTTCTATAGTATTCTATATATAGGCAAAATTATTGAGGACAGGGGCATGCCCCCCCCCCCCCCCCCCCAGCCCTCATCGGTTCCTACAGCCATGTGGATAGTTTTGATTTAGATTGAATGGTTTTAGTGAGGGCCTGGGAATACTTTCTGTGAATGAAGTTCTATTTTTATTAGTATCTAATTTTTTAAATAAAAAGAGATCCAGATTATGCATGACTATTTATGAATAATCTAAGGGTGTGTTTTAGAAAATTCACTCATCAAGCTTATATGATTGCATTCATCTAATTCAATCTGTAGAAATGTATACATTTATTTTTATAACAGTTGTACCATTATTTGTTATAAATTGAGTATGTTGGAAATTCATTCATCTTTTTTATCATTCCTTTCAATATATGAAAATGAACACACAATTTCAGGTAATGGATCATTAATTGGAAAAGATTCAGAAAAAAGTACTTCAGTTCTTGCTTAGAAGATCTGTGCCATCTATCATAGTAAATACCATTAAATATTCCAGCTCATGAATGTTCAAGAAAGTTGGTTGGATTGAGGACAGTGGAACCAGATATGCCAATACCAGTGGCCCAGGATTTGGAGGAGACTAGTTACTGTTCCCAATCAATGTTATCCATGGAAACAATGATTCCACAACAACATTCTATCTAGTGTTTTCCTTATATTAAAAAACAACATTCTATCAAGTGTTTTCCTTATATTAAAAAAAATAAGTCTGAGATGATTACAGTACATTGCTTCTCCGTCTTTGAACTTGTAAGTTGTATTCAGTAAAATGAATGTATGCATCAGATGTATTAGATGAAGGTGGCATATGTCCGCTTAACAAGTTTCTATGTAGCATTCAAAAAGTGTTTGTAAAATTTCATGTAAATTGTTGTAGCAAAATATCCATAGATAATGGACAGAATATGTATCTGTGTCATGATGACATTGCTATTATTCTCCTGTTCTTATCCAGTATTCATGACAGTGTAATAACTTTGCAGAATTTTATAATTTGACTAATATTGGAAGTATTTGCATTGTAAACTCATTAAAATATGAATTTGTAACTTGAAATCCGATGTTATTGTTTTCTTACATACAGCTGCATTTATCCAGAATCTGGAACTGATCAAAGTCGCCCTCAGGGTGCAGTGGTTAGAGGGTTTGCTCTAGAATCACAGAGGAAGGAGTTGATCCTTGCATTGCAGGTTCGAATCCCACTGCGGGACTTGGAGACGGGTCCTTCGGATGAGACCATATAAACCAAAGTCCCGTATTGCAGTATTTGCTGACACGAAAAAGATCCCTCACTGATCAAAGGCCATAAGTGTCGAGTACTGTCTAAAATTTGCAGCCCTCCACTGGCAAGTGGTGGCGTCTCAATATGAGTGAAAAAGTGTTAAACAAACAAATGAACAAACTAATAAAATGATTGATATGTAGATATATGTTACTGCTGTTAAGATAGCAGCTACCTAGATACAACGAGTGCAACATTTCACTCAAATGATAGGATGTAAAGCCTCACCAGTCATAGATGAGTAGACATTAGCTAAGGATGTCTAGAAATTAATACATGTAGATAAAATCTTTTGGAATCATTAAATCAACATGAGGTCAAAAAGCTTTTATTGGTTTGTACTTAAACTTGTTTTCCAACAGCAGCATGCTAAGAAACCATGATGAACAAATACATTTACTTGTATACACTTCAAGTATGTTATAAATACATGTATTTCCAATAGGTGTTGAAACATAATTCCATTGACTATTTCATCAATAATATTGTAAAGGTGCTTTAAGTAGGACATGTATACCAAGAGCCTTTCCATGAACTGATTATTTAGTAGCATAGAAGGGGTGTTATTGTGGTCAATTTTCTGCCAACAAAAATTTCATATAAAATCTAGTATGATGAGTACACTTTCTCAAAATCGTATCAATGTTTACTTTAAAATGCAGAAAAAGTCTGATTTTATGTACAAAACCCGTTATATAGCCTCTGTTTCCATGGAAACGGTATTGGGGACATACAAATTTTTTTAGTACATTGTAATGCAAATGATCCAGTTATCAATTTCTTGGATTTTCGTGGAATCGGTAGATATGGATAGTGGTGATTTTACTTGTTTGTTGCCATGGCAACTGTTTCACTTTATTATGGAAAATTGAAAAAAACCTCTTTTTTACCCAAATATTTACATTTTAAATAACAGAAATATAAATTTAAGATAAATTAAGCATAAAATGTATTAAATCCTGCCATTTTGATTATTTTAATATGATAATATATAAAATAAATCAATTTTTTTCATTGAAAATAATTAAACATGTAAAGCGTCAAATACCTCAAATTTGGCGTCTTTCATTCAAAAAACGGGACGGGCAATATCTTTTAAAATCGTATTAATTGATGAAGCTATTCTTCCGAAACAAATTGATGTATGACATATATACAATTTTAAAAAAAATAAAATTTGGAGGGTGTCGCAAACCTTACCTTAAGTGAAAACTTTTAGTTTAATGCAATTAATGCAGATATCGATTTAAGGAAATGAATATTTTTATCAAAAAACATAATTTTTTTTCAGTGTTAAACACACAAAATTAAATCGAGCCTTTTAATTTAAATTTGGACGAATACAATTATCAGAATTCTTTTTTAAAATAAATTGTTATAAATAAATGCATACATTTAATTGAAACAGTGATGTTCATTATGATTTAGGCGAGTTATCCTATAAAAGTTTCAAAATTCCCTAACAAGGATTTTACATTTGAAGCATTTACAAGTACACGTACATGGGATGATTGCTTAACAATAAAAATTATGTAAACACGTAAGTGTAATTTAACTTAATTGTACAGAAGAGAATACTGCTCAATTAACCCGTCTGTTCCTTCAAATAAGTTTGCCAACAAAGGAATTTAACCAACAAAAATTCGAATATTCTCAATGACAAAAGGGGCAAGTCTTGTATTTCACAAATATTTCAAGTCAAAACCTTGTATTTCTTACATATATTCGTCGGCTATTGCTTTCAAACTTTTTAATTACAAGAAAAAAATTAAAGTGCTTAGATATTGAAAATCTGAAGCATAATCCACCAAATTGAATGTATTCATGTTCTTCTTCTCCCTGCAACTATAGTATGGACACGTCATTACTGGTGACGTGAATATAGATTCTAAAGAGGACCTTAAATTGCTTATTCTAATTAAAAGGACTGAAATTTAGGGAACCCCGAATTTTGAACTGGAGTCTCAATTTCATAAATATTATGAATTCGGTTAAAGATTACGCCAGGCGATAGGCCAAACATTAAAAAGAAGACCTTGACTCTTTGTCCCTATAGACTAAAATATCAAATGGATGTTGAAATCTCGCATTAAACGGAAAAGGGCAATATAAAAACATCTATTCTTCTGTCTTCAATAATTCAAAAGTAAAAAAAAAAGAATTCGATAGATTACACGATCAATATGTACTAACCCCAGCTGATAAAGCAGATAAAAACATTGTATTTGTTTGTAAGGCTCATTATTACAATTGTATTTTAGAGAAACTTAATATAAATTCTACATGTGGTAGATGTAATCCAACTTATACTCATAGTTTCCTGTCTAAGGAGGAGATTCTTCAGAATCATATGTCAATTTCAAATATTTTTATACATGTATTTACAACAATCAAATTGAATTTGAATTACCATACATATACTGGAATCCTTAATTGCATAAAAATCTTCAGAATCTTCAGGAGTACTATACAATAACACATTTGAGAAGTGGTGTTAATCATATGTGGATACTTAAAAAAAAACCAAGGAACTTAGGTTTGAAAGCAGACAATATAATCAAAATCAATAGCATCAAAACGTACGACTTTTCAACACTTTGTACAACCATTTCCCACAATAAATGATTGATTGATTGATTGTATGTTGTTTTACGTCCCATTCGAGAATTTTTCACTCATATAGAGACTTCACCTTATACCGGTGAAGGGCTTCAAATTTAGACCTTTACTCGGCACTCAGGGCCATTGAGCAGTGAGGGTTCTTTATCGTGCCAACGCCTACCGGGACACGGGACCTCGGTTTTAAAGGTCTCATTCGAAGGACCTGCAACTTCCACTTCAAAGTGCCGAGCGCTTGGCGAAGGAACAGTTGCTTCCTATTTTCTTTTTATCGACTTAGGTCAGTCGTGGCCGTGATTCGAACACACAATCTTCCAATCACGGAGCGAGCGCTCTACCGACTGAGCTACCGTGGTGGTCCCACAATAAATGAAAGGTACGGCTATTTGACATCATAGATAACTGCTTTTTCAATAAAAATGGAACTCGTAAATTTACTTACCTTGTCATTGCTTATCTGCAAAATTATTTTGCTAATAACATTCCGATTTTACACACAAATGCTCCTAAAATGATATTAAAGAGATGCTTGAGTTTCTTATTGACAATTTCTATGTAGTTTTTGGAGATCAAGTCTTCCAACATTCGTTGGAGTTCCAGAATTTATTGTTATTAATTATTATCATTATTAGCAGACATTCTTTGTATTCATATGCAGCAGAATTTTTCTGTTCTAGATCTTATAATTCTTAAATCATTTCAATATGTACAGTGTATAACAAATGTATTCATAAACTGACAACAATCGATAGTCCTATATATTACTGAGTGTTACACACTCAGACTCACACACACACACACACACACACACATATAGACATACACAAACATGGGAACAAACAGATTGTTGTAATAACAGGACAATTAAGAGGGTTTTGCAATTAGCAAAAACGATTCTCTTTTTTCATGAATATTGAGGAAAAAATGCGTGAACAACCTCAGCAAGAACACATGGCATATACGGGGGAAATCAATACGGAAATACGAGGTATGTTGTATTTTATTTATCAAGAAAAAAAGTTTAATGAATACATGTGTATGGTTAACACTGGTAGCTTTAAAGATATTGCATGTGATTATTAAGATAAAGATATTTGCCATTCATGACACAGTCAATCGGTTACCGAACGGTTTACCCTCTTTTCTGGATGACATTTATCTTCACTAATCTGAAAGTAAAATCATGTCATGTGAAGAATTAATATTCAAAAAGAGACATTACTTGTAAAGCATCAGATCAACCTAAGACTTTCCACAAGCTGATACCCTGGACCTACATATTTACCTCGTGATGATCAAGATACCGACAATTTTGCAAAAGATCCGTGTTGGATTTTCAATTACTAGATTCATAAAAGCGCCTTACCCCCTCCATCCCCTTATGACGACTCATAAAATCAGCTATTTTAAATGAACATACACTTTTGAAAACTGAAGAATGACTTAAGCCACCAAAAATATTATGCCTTTTCTGAAGTAGAACCCACCAAAAATATTATGCCTTTTCTGAAGTAGAACCTAAGCTTTCGTTGTGATAAGAAATAACCTGATTTCATTAAAAACAGAACGAGAAAGGGCGAAAAATATAAAAATAAAACAAACGTTTCTCTTCTGTTTAACAACAGAAACATTCTTCTACGGACTTTTTTGTGTAATGAGAAGATCTCAAGAGCTGTTTTAGTTATATTCTTGGAAATCTGTATGAACAATGTACATGTAGAACTTCTGTTATCTTTATAGAAATATACTGAAACGCAAAAGAAACGCAACATCCTATTTTAGAGGGGAAAATTATATAAAGGATATAATTTTGTATCTAAAAAGTACGGATATCTTCAACTTTGTAAGTATCGATAGTTTAACGGTTGAATGATTTTCATGCCATAACCGGAAGTTAAGTTTGAGCCCGCTAAACAGAAATCAAAAATTGCATGTTTAACAAAACATTTGACAAAGAAATGGGGTTTTAAGGGTTTGTATCTTTATCATAAGTAATGCAGCAATATTCCGCAAAATAAATTCTTCTCTCGTTTCCGGAAGAGATGCCAAGGCTTCCTGAAAATGACTCAAGTACGCATTTCAAATGCTCTAGCTGGAAAATCTGAAAATAAAGGTGATGGAGAATTGCAGATGCAAAAATGCACGACAACACGCCTCAACAGGCTCATACGTATCATTAGCATGAATGATAGTCCGTGGACCGGAAGTCCAAGTGTTACTACACTGCGCTAGGTTAGAGAAAATTCGACTTCGTCATCTGAAAAACGGACATTTAAAAATGGCAAAGAATATTTTTTTCGCTCAGATCTCGAGATTGATGAACCTATCGCATCGTGGAAATCAAGCTGCAATTGTTGTGCATGGCAGTCTTCCACACTATATTTGAATGGCTAAGAAGGGGGGTGTTTTAACAGTCATGTGTTACTTTCTAAAGTTAAAAGATAATCATTTAACATTGATATCAAATCTCTGATGTTTTTAAATCCAGTTTAACTCAACTGTAATCAGTTTTGAAAATCATTAGTTAAAAGGTTCAAATATTTGTAGATTACTGCTTGTTGCGTTTCTTTTGCGTTTCAGTATATTTATATTGCCATTTAATTTTTATTTAACTTCTTTTTTCCCTTGATTATATGACATAAAAATCCATATGACCGAGCAGATTTATTACTGTAAATAATTAATGGGGACATTTTTCTTTTCAAATGCAGCCTCCTTCTATGTTTCTTGAATCATGAAATATACTACATGTATTTCAATTACTGCCCTAACAAAAATGTATTAATGTTAACTACAGTTTACGATAGTTAACTAAAGTAAAGACTTTCGTAATTTGATTTACTATGAAACTTTACTCTAGAACTTATTTTGAAATTTTAAAGCTTAAAAATTCTTAAATTTAATACCAATGATGTAAAATTTGAAATTCATATATGAAGATACAATTAATATTTCCATTTAATATAAAAAAACTATGTCTCCATTTAATTTAAAAAGTATGCATGTATTGATTACAAAACGTACAAATTTACTATAGTAAAACCTTTGATACTAAACTAAAGTAAACTATGGTTAACTATAGTATATTTTTGTTAGGTTATTTTCATAAATCGATTATATGATCTAAAATTTCATAGAAAAACACCTCTGATATTTAGTCCTTAAGATTTGGTACATGACATCGAAAATTGCTAATCTGTTTGAACAAGATTTAAAAAAATAGTTCTTTTTTGGCAAATTAATTTTTTATTGGCAAATTGGTTATTCATTTAACTATAAGTCCTCTTGCCATGCTCTTTGTTCAGTTGATCATGATCTGTTAAAGAAAACATACTGTCATATTTATTTAGGCCATCAATAATGTATTGACTGTATTCCTAAATCGTACAAAAAAGTGGTTCTATTTCTGTTGGTGAAGAGGTAATTAGTCTTGACATGTATTCTTCTTTCTTCATGCCTTTCTGGTATTCTACCAATGGGAAAGTCTTAAGTATTTAAATTATTCACCAACTGTGATACTGTACAGTATTCCGTCATATGCCATAATGTTCCCATTGATAGATAAGAACTAGTTGTCTTAATCTTCTTCATATTTACTACACCCAGAACTTAAGTACTTAACAAAGATCGCATTGAAGTCTTTGGAGCAAATTTTAATAAAATAAAAATTCAAATAATAAGAATATCAATAAATACTATAGTGAACAAATGCACTAAAACATATTAGAAATAGAATGACAATTGAAAATGATTTTTTTACCATGTAAGATTCTTAAAATTTATTTTTTTATTAATTAAAAACAGAGGGAAATAACTCTTAACAAAATTCAAAGCCATAAATCAGGACATATCTCACCCATACACGCTAATAGTGATAAATGGAAATTGTGTCTAAATATACAGAGTATTCAACACCTATACATGTGTTATGTATTCAATTTCATTGAATCTTTTGCTATTAGGATGGAATACCTTAACTTCTTTATTGCTGATTCATCATCCAACTTCTTCAGCTACCTTCTGAATGCCTGACTTTCCCAAAACTTTGCCTTATATACCCTTAGGCTAGTCCATTCCAAGGGTTATCAGATCATTCCACTATTTGAAGTCTTCAATGCGTTTTACTCTGTTGCCCCTTTTCCATTACACCTATATATTCATATGTAAACCTTGACCCACTGTTGTGGCCCCGTCCTACCCCAGGGGTCATGATTTGAACAAACTTGAATCTACACTACCTGAGGATACTTTTGTATTAATAATTCTAATAATGGCTTAGCTGTTCTTGAGAAAAAGATTTTTAAAGCTCTTTCTATATATTTCCTATGGTAAACTTTGCCCCCCCCCCCACCCCCCACCCCGTTGTGGTCCTGCCCTACCCTCAAGGTTCATGATTGGAACTTAAATCTACACTACCTAAGGTTACTTCTGTAATAATATGACTAATCATGGTTTTGATGTTCTTCAGAAGAAGATTTTTAAAGACATTTCTCATATATTCCTATGGTAAATTTTAACCCCGCTCTTATGGCACGCGGGCGACTTTCTTGAGAAGAAGTTTTTTTTTAAAGATTTCACCAAATTTTTACAAATTCTCATTTATCTCCCCTTGAAAGAGGGCGCAGCACTTCCCGTGAACAAACTTGAATCCCCTTTACCCAAGGATGCTTTGTGGCAAGTTTGGTTGAAATTAGCCCAGTGGTTCTTGAGAAGAAGTCGAAAATATGGAAAGTTTACAGACGACAGACGGACGCCGGACACTCTTTGATCAGAAATCAGGTCAGCTAATAAGCTAATAATAAAATTTCGTCGTTGTCAAAACTCTCAGAACAATTTGCATAAGTAAAGTCTTTGAGATAGGAAATTCAAGGAGTTAAGAAACATGTCAATGTTATAAAATGTTTTTGATTTTAAAAAATGCAATGATCTGTGAAAAACTTCTACCATGTTAATTTGCATTTTTGTTTTTGTTTTGGAAAATTACCCTTATCTATAAATGGAGTTTAAGTTTAGAAATAATCTCTCAGTATAGATTCCGTGTATCATAAATTACCATAAGCATATTTATGAATTTATATACAGAATGAATAGAAAGAGAACAAACACATTCTGAACTTCCCGGTGTATTACAAAACATTCCAGGGAATAGTGGCATTTTTGTGCACGTGATTAGATATTTCTATATAAAAAAGGCGATTGAAACATAAAAGCAGCCGGACTCACGTCAGCTTGGAGGTTAAAGAATTCTAAGGTACTAGTTAATTTTACATAGGCAGTGAAGCAACAGAATGATTCATATTTGTTCTTATGTATAGGATAATCGTTGTGTATTTGTCTAGTCGAACTTTATAATGCAGTGAGCATTTAACGCTAATATCAAAGTTTTCTCATGATATGAGGAATATTTTTCATTTTCTTTTAAGTGGCGATTTTTCTTCTGAAACCGACCATTTTCATAACTTCATTCATATCTGCTCAGGTTTCTGCGCATTGAGTTTTTCTTTTGGAAATCAAAATACTTTTTTTCTATGGTAAACTTTCGATTTCTCATATTCTGTTTCATAGATAGATTGATTCAAAACTTTACAAACTTGTCTTTTTCCATTTACTATATTGATGTTAGTTTAAGCTTCCAGCAATTATTTATTTCTTGCATTTTTGAATTTCATTTCTTGACTTATAAATTTTGTTTATTTTTTATGATAAAAAATTAAGATAATGTCTAAGCATGCAAACGTTAAAAAATGTCTACCTCTTCATTTCAGTCAATTGCATTTTGTGGAGATAATTTTTTGTCATTTGGTTAATTATTTATACATGTATTGTGTTTTTATTTTTTAGAAAAGACAAAACATTCATCTAGAGCATTTATTTCTAATATGGATATTTCCGTTTAAACACGGCATGTTCTCTTTCCTAAATAATTTAATTTGAAATTAAATGTCCTTTGAAAACGCCTGGACTACTATTTTTAATTTGACTTCATACATATTTTTTTCTTAATTTCTATAAGCAAACTTATACATACTTCTTTAAAACAGATAGTATTGTCAAGTAAGTTCTTTCTTTAATTGCAATAATAAAGATCGCATTGTGTTCAGTGAAATATGTATTCAATTACAGAATGCAGATGATTTGTTATTTCACATCTTTCTTGATTTGTTGGATACTGCTTGTGCACACAACGGAAGGCATTGCTAGTAAGTTACATGCATGAAATACAAGCATTATATAATGTCTTTAATATCTCTCGATATTTTTGGGGAATTGAATACTTTTTTTAACAAAGTATCGCTTTCTGCAACCTTTAATTTAGTTTATAGTATCCAGGTTAAAGAACAGATAGTTGCATTGGAAGCATATGCGCAATAAATTAAGATAAAGAACCGCTTCTTATGTGGTTGAATGTGTCTGAATTATGACATGTGAAATTCGTATGTATATTTACGATTTTTCTGTAGATATTACTTCAATTTAGATAATGACCCTTGCAAGAATCACGGTGTGCACACAAACCAATGTGCATTAGCTGGGAAGTGGAGAAATCAATACAAATCGGAAATGATAATCTTTTGCCAAAATGCAACAATCACAGGTCAATATACAGACATCATTGGGGATCCAACACAGAACTACCTTCTTGTAGGAAAATATATACAGGTGAACAACACGGAGTACGTTACTGGATGGTCTGTTGCCTTTAAAAATGAATATCATGACGACATGTCAGTCAAAAGCTGGAGCGGCGTTTTCTATGCTGCACATGGTAACATAAAGACCCACTGGGTACACGCCAAATATGTACTGCCAAAGGACTACTGGAGAACCTTTTCCACAAATCAGGACACCTTTATAAGAATAAATAGCGACCCCTGCTTGCCAAATTCTGCAGACTGAGTGTCATCCCTATCATGAAACAGAACGACACTGCTTTAAGGTTTTGAACAGATGAATGAAAAATTTCAAATTTAATGAAATGCTTTTATGCTATGTTTTGTTTCTTTGCATTAAAATTATTGTAGAAAAAAATATCGGTGTTATTGTATTTGTATTACTTTTTCATTTGAATTACATCGACATTTCTTAAGTTTAAATTTATATATACAGTTGAACTTCGGTACCTCGAACACTGATATCTCGAATACCATGGATATGTGGAAGTGATTTGGAAGTCCCAACCTCTTTTTCTTTAAGTATTTTACCCTGGACATCGTCAAATCGTCTGACATCTCAAAGTTTGTTCTCGGTCCCATTGAGTTCGAGATATCGAGGTTTGACTGTATTGTATTAACAGAGTAAAAGATAAATTTACATTAAAAAAAAAAAACAGTTACCAGTGGCCCTTTTCACAAAAAATCTTATGACTAAGAACAAAATTTTCCAATTCTTCGATACATTCTTAAATTGTAGTCGGTTACAAAAAATCTTTTATTTCTATTACATTACAATATATTGTGAATTATCCTTCAGAAATAATAATTGTCTTTATGAAACAAAGCAATTACAGAGTTATCAATTTTCAATCATAGTCGTAAGAAATTTTATGAAAAAGGCTACAGCTACTTAACTGAACTACCTTGCCGTAAATTATTTAAAACTTTTCTTCTTAACTAAAATACAATTTTAGAAGATTGAAAACTTCTTTCGTCTCCTTATATACGTAAATAACTACAAAATATGAACATATGCATTTTCAATCTGCTGAATTAAATGAAATTATATATATATATATATATATATATATATATATATATATATATATATATATATATATATATATATATATATATATATATATATATAACATATAATAATATGAATACATGTTTTGTAATATTGTTATTTTTTTATTATCATTTTATTAGTTTCATGAGTTTGGGCTGATTCTAACGTAAGCAAGTAAAATGTCCAGCAGAACATTTTACGTTAGCCGAATTTGTGATGTGTACCAGACAAAAGTCCAGACAAAGATAAATTTTGATGAATAACTCTTAAGTACATATATTTTTAAAATTAATTACAATGTATCTTGATATAATTATATCATATTACTGTTCCATCGTAAATATTAGTTACATTTTGTGTACCCATTTTAATTTGCACGTACGAGTTACTGTACAGTAACGTAACATTTCTGAATTTAGACAAGTTTGATGTCACAAGGCCCATCATTTACTATATTGTGGTGCACAATGTCATGCTACTCTACATATTTTTTTTTCTTTTTGCCACATGGACCACATTCTTTAACACATGCACAGCATCAACTACAATATGCCAAAGATTGATTGATTGATTGTATGTTGTTTTACGTCCCATTCGAGAATTTTTCACTCATATAGAGACGTAACCATATACCAGTGAAGGGCTTCAAATTTTGACCTTTACTCGGCACTCAGGGCCATTGAGCATTGAGGGATCTTTATCGTGCCAACGCTTGCCGTGACACAGGGCCTCGGTTTTTAAGGCCTCATCCGAAGGACCCGCAACTTTGACTTCAAAGTGCCGAGCGCATGGCGAAGGAGCAGTTGCTACCCATTTTTTATCGACTTAGGTCAGTCGCGGCCGAGATTCGAACTCACGACCTCCCGATCACGAAGCGAGTGCTCTACCGACTGAGCTACCGTGAACGGTCAATATGCCAAAGAAAGTAAACATATAATTCATGGTAATTATTTCAAAATTTGAATGTGGCCGAACTGAGGTACCAAATACAAACTATGCAGAGAAATATTACATATTTGCCTCTGTATGCAAAATATATTAGAGCTTCTCGCATGTGGGGAATATGAATTTTACATTTTATGAACGTTAAGCTATCAGAAATTGAAGCAAGGTCCTCCAAATTTATATATTATTTTAAATTTTAAAATTACGTTCTTTTCATTCATGATTACGTGTATCAATGATGACGTCATAATTTCGCGTCTTTGACGGCGACTGTATCTGAGCACAGATGAAGTTTGTCAAAAAAAAGTCAAGCCTCGGTATCTCCAACTCCATGGGACCGAGAAAAAAAAACTTCGAGATATCCGATGATTCGAGATGTTGAGGATAAAATACGTAAAGAATAAGTAATTGGGACTTCAAAATCACTTTGACATATCCATGGTATTCGTGATATCAGTGTCTGAGATACCAAAGTTCAACTATAATTTCATATTAAGTGAAAAGTGTAGAGATCCAGTTTCCGATTTGTTGCCAGTACTAGATGTTGAACGTAACCTTTTTTTTTTTTTTTTTTTTTTTTTTACCAGATTTTTCATTTTAATAAAAATACACATGCCTAATTCAAAGGTTATTATCTGAAATACATACAATACTCAGAAATCATACGTGTTCTACATGTACAAGAAGCGGAAATATTTTGATTTGTTCACATACTGATATTTTTAATGAAGAAATACATGTTATTTATCGATAGATAATAGCTAATATATACTAAGTCCCCCTTCTCTACCTTGTCTCGTCTTCTCTTTCTTTATTAGCTTTTTACGATGCCTTAGAATTCCTCTTAGAACTTTTCTTTAGATGTCGTATTCTTTGTAATCAGTTTCCAAATTTTACGATGTCCTTTTTCAAGCGTAAGAAGCGATACATAAATACTAGAAGTATTAAACGTTTTAGTAAAGAGCTCATTTTTAGAGGCACTATATAGTTTGTTCAGAAGGGTGTTGCATACCCTTTTAAAAAGATAATACGATTCAGAATTAGTTTTAACGAAAAAAAAAATCCAAATGCGGGGGTGGGGATACACAAAAATCTTTCCACAAGAAAAAAAAAACAACATATTTCCTGAAAGAGAGTGCGTCGGACACTTCGCGTTAACAAGAAACTATACAGACTCTTCTTACAAACTCACAAGGGTCCGTGTTTCGACGCAAGTGAGTTAAGGCTAGGTATAGACATTTCTATGCAAATAAACTAAATAAAAATGCCTAAGGATTATATTCATTATACAGAAATAGTTAAAACTTATTGTCTAATACATATTTGGTGCCCACGGCATGATAAAGTCAGAACATATTACTACACAAGATTATAAAGGACATCAACAAAAATGCTTCGGCGCAAGGAATTTTATTTTATTTAGCTGAAACAAGATATATTTAGAAGCAAAATATTCCAAGGAGTGCTGGTATTAAGGCACAAATATCAGCAGCTCAAATGTTTATTTACTATTTGTGAAGTTTTAAGTTGAATCAGGGTAGAAATGTACGGTCCGGTATAAATTTCCTCAAATTCCGATCAAATGAGAAATGCCTAAGATCTAGATTTGTGCAGCAGTTTTATTAATCTATAGAATATTCTTCTTAGCATTATACAATTTTTATGTAAAATTAAATAGGATAATCCCTTGCCCCGAAGCAGTTTTGATGATGTTTTTTTATTACTTCCAGTATATAAGGACAATGACGTCATAATTTGACGTCATAATGTGTACTGGCTATGACATATCTTGGATACTAAGTATGTATAAGAAAATAAATCAAAACTTTCTCTGAATAATAAATATACCTCTTATGCGTTTTTATGAGCTCATTTGCATAGAAACGGATATACCTAGCCTTAACTCACATGCATCCTCTGTGTGTGGAAGTGTGTGTGTGTGTGTGTGTGGGGGGGGGGGGAGTTCTAAGGACATCTATCGGTTATTTCATTAACTCTGAAATTGAATATCCGGGCCGCCTCTATAGATCCGCGCATACTTATGTGCCTGCGTCAATTCCATATTAAAAAAAAAATTAAAAATGTGCATTTATTTATAAAAATTATCTAGAAAGAATCCTAATATTTTCAGTAGAAGATTCAAAAATTGATTTTTTGTGTCCTGTTGTTTTGTTTTGATAATACTCTTGTTAATATTTAAAATAATAATCACGTTTAAATCGTTATATTTTCCCTACGTTTCCTAATTAACCGATAACTACCATGCAGGTATACTGTAGGGAATTGTGTGGTTCTTAACATATTGCTCTAGTGCATGGGCATACACTCAATGGATATTATTAAGCTTTTACACATAAACATGTGAAGCATTTAACTTCAAATATTATTTGCAGATATATAAGAGGCTATTAACTTGAATGGGATGCCTATTTTTTTTTTTTATTTAATTCATTTATTTTCCGTACATTCCTTTGTTAAGTTGCATTGCTGTATATTTGTATGTAGATTAATTAGATGGTAATACAAGGCTCTTAATAAATCGCAATATTGTGAGGGCATACCCTCATTTGATCATGCTATTGGCAAGCGTTCACAAATTAACTTAAGAAGTATTAAGACATTTAAAGTGCAGAGAACCTAATGAAATCTTGCAAATGAATTAATTATTTCAATATTTAATGCAGTTGGCCAGAAAAATACATGCATTCAACATTCGGTCTAACATATGTAACATATGTAATTTAAGCAAATAGTAAGTAGGATCTACAAAGGTTCCTGGCATTTTTCACAACCCACTAAGAGTGTAAAAAATATTAATATACTTAATTTTTAAGGTTAGTGGGATTTATAGATTTATAACTGCAAGCACGAGGGTTGATCAAAGAGTAATGACACAGCTGCTATAAAATCTCTAATAATCGAAAGTTTTCAACAAACTTTATGTAGTAAACCTATTATCTATTTTGACTTTTGTCCAAAAATTTCGTTAAGATATATGCAATACTTTATAAATTGATAACCTTAACACAACCTTTGGTCTATCGCAGCACGGCAAGAATATTCCGACGTCGTTAGGATGTTTCTCTTCGATACTCATTTCGAATCTGATATGATACATAAGATTTAAGCAAAAAGGAACGAATTTAAGAATAACTTTTAGACAAATAATTTTGATATTAGAAATCAAAACAAGACGGTTTATACGAAAATGGCAGTAAATATTATTAAAAAGAACCTGAGAGGTTAAAAAGTTATGCGGATGAACTGAAAATGAGTGCCGAAATTTAGCATCATAACTTCGTCGGTAATAGTCTTGCCGTGGACAATAGCTATAGATAAAACCTAGCTTATGTTTATCTTAATATTTTAAAAAGTATTTTATATAAAAGGATGAAATTTTAAGACATTAGCAAGGGATATTTGTATGGGAAATTTTGCCGAGGACATTCCATCATTAAAAATTTTATAGCAGTTACTTTTTTTATCAACCCTCGTATATTTCTCTCGTATTAAATCACAATACTGCCACATCACGTTACTTGTCTAAATAAAAAAAATCGTTCTCAACATGAAGTTTTAACCTATTAACATTTTTCCAATATTAGCAAAGAATAGACATCCTTGTAAAGAACGTTTTTATCCCCAAATATCACCAATATATCACCAGTTGGGCACCTTAACTGTGCCGTGAAGTAAAATTAGGAAACAATAAATTATTATATAATTTGAACAATGAAAGCATCAAGGTTATAGGGTTTCAAGGAAATAGATTTTGTAACGTTTGTCACTTTTGTGACAATGAGATATTACAAATTCTAATTTCAGTACCAGCATTGTGGTAACTACTTTTAAACGCATTTTTTCATATTTTACTTCTGTGATAAGAATTGATGAAGCATATTGCTAAGATTATATTTGTCCAACAAAAAAAAGTTTTCTACTCACATACATGTTGTCGTTTTGTGAGAGTTTCTCTCAATACCCTATAAAGATGTATTTCAAGTTGAAAATTTTAGTAAGATAATATATTTTTACTCTTTAAATCAATAAAAAAAATGTTTTGCATATCAACCACTTTAAAGATTTTGCTTGTTTGTTTGTGACAAGAAAATTTAAGATTAGTCCAATTTAACGGAATACGGACGTCACAAATATTAAATTGTTCGTTTTAAAATACCGTATAAAAATTTATTTCATAGTGAAAATTTAGGCAAGTTAATATACCTTAAATTATTCTTTATAAAGAAAAAATCGTTGACATCGCGTTTTTATCTTAAAATAATGCATGCGCTGAACTGAAATTTTCAGCAAGTGTTTATCTATCATATTAAAGTACATCTTAATATTTCAGATAAATTATTAGGATATGGTCCTACGGCGCATGACCAAAAAAGTCAGGATTTTATCAGATATTCCAGTATTATTTCAAATTATAAGTATGATATAGATAAGGTTGGGGTAAATTTTTTTTTTATTTCCCTAGTATATGTTATGTCTTTATTTGGAAAATGTCAAGGAACTTGCTTTATTTCTGGCAAGTTTTCCGAGACTAAACACAACACACGAAAAATGACAACGTTTGATGACGTTAAGGTTCAGTTTCAGAAGTAAATGTTGATGGAGTAATGGCGCTTTTAGAGACTTTAATGAGTATAGAATAAAACAAAATATAAAAATATCACTAATACATTAGAATACAATTATCATGTTGTATATTGTTTTAAATAAGCAAATACGATCTACTGTTAAATCGAATATTGATTGACCTTTTTCAAACAAATTGTTACGCCATTATTTTCACATGGAATTGTCTACGGATTTTTTAATCCATCCGTCCATCTTTCATTCCTTACAAAATTTCACTTTCAGCGTATTGCAAGATCAAACCAATGTTCCCACAAAATTTCTTAATAACTCTCATTAACAAACATTTGTCCAAAGAAATGTTCCACTTTTCTTCCCTTGCTGGTTCGATCAGCCTCACACTACAACTACGCAAGAAATATCATTTATTTGAAGCAGTCATTGTTTAAACCTTTTCTCCCACAAAATAAATAAATTCCCAGACTTCTTCGTTCAGAAATAAAAGGGACATAGGACAAAAAATAATAAATCACGTCAATTTCAGAGGTTCTCTTTGTGATGACTTATTTTTACCTTGTTGTCAATCTCCGTTTTCTAAAAGTGGCACATGTTTTTTTTTCAAGATGTATTTCATCGACACCAAGCCCCAAAACATAATATTTGTCAAGTGTGTTCATTCAATGAATTTTTTAAACTCTTATCAGTCTAAAATATGCCACGTTACGAAATAGAAATTACATCCTGAATGCTGGGTTAATGCTTTACAAACAAAGGAAACAGATAAAATAGAAAAGAGCATCATCATTTAAACATGAAAAAAATATTGGTATTATAGAACTACATAAAAATAATAATTAAAAAAATAATAAAATAGAAGAAGACACAATGACAGAAATTAGACTTTTCACTTAAAACTGAGACAGGGTTCTCTATGGGCCGTTTTAGGTATCCAAATTTAAATTCCTTAGTGCCGCAGCTGTACTGTTTTCAAGAACCTTTCATATGTCTATTACATGTAATTACCTGTTTTCAAAGAAAAGTAATATTTGTACGAACTTTTAAAGGCCTCTCTGTTATTCCTATTCTGGCATGAATAGTCAAGTAAAAATTTAAACATTAGTAGCTGGATCATTCATCCAGTTTGTTTGTAAAAAGAACAAGGAGCATTTGGTACAAAATTTGGCCCCGTGTCAAAATTAAATAATATTCAAAAATCTTTGAGAGAGTGTATATTTTCATGAAATTATCAATATATGCATGTACAAAGCTTTATTTTTGTTTTATATATACGTAAAAGTAGCATAGTTTACTATAACGTTGCGATATTTTGACTCTGCTTTATGCGAATGAACAAAAATGGGACATCATGCTTTAAAATAAATCCAGCTTACATAATATTTCATTATGTACATTTATTAAATCTCATTTAACCGTTCACGGTAACTCAGTCGGTAGAGCGCTAGCTTCGTGATCAGGAGGTTGTGAGTTCAAATCTCGGCCGCGACTGACCTAAGTCGATAAAAAATGGGTAGCAATTGTTCCTTCACCATACTTTGAATTGAAAGTTGCGGGTCCTTCGGATCCCTTAGGGCATGTGATAGCATATTTTCATAATTAAAGTCAAATCCTTAAATCAATTGGCATGGTTGGCTTTGAAAATTTTTGAATCATAAGGGGAAAAAAGGTGTACATGTAGTACATTTTTCTAAGCGGATTAAAATTCTCTGACTTTCCGAGCCCCGCATTGGCACAAGCAAAGTTATTGGCTTTGTTTGTTAACTTGACGAACCGTAATTGCAAAGCTTTGTAAAAAAAGACTTAAAGGACCGTTAAACTTTTTCTTTGATTTTGATTGTAGGTGTTCAAGAAAATGATTTTGTGTGTAATAAAATGTTAGTACGGCTTACAAGATTTTGGTCTTCCTACTTATCTGCATTATATTTTCAAACCAAAAAAACCCCCACAGTTTTCTTCTCCGCAAGTACTTGACATTGCTTTTCTGTGGCTTGATTTACGTATCTTAACCTGTGTCTACCTATTATAATATTTTATTTGCGCTGTCCAGAGGCAATGTCCATCCTTGAAAAAGGAAACATGTGAGCCTTTGTTTATTCTTTTCTTTCAGCAGTTTCGGAAATGTTCCAACGTCGAAGTTATCAGCTATCAATATATTTTTTTTTTTCAAAATTGCAGCTTGTTCCGACACATGAATATATTAGGATCTACGGGTTATTGAACATACAGCATGTTACATGTATAACGATGTTTTATGCGTGTTAACCTATACATCTTCACAATGTCAAGGTTTTGTGACATTGTTTTTCTTCACAACCTTTTTAAATAGGAACGATTTCACAAAACCTTGACATTGTGAAGATTTATAAGTTATTGGGTAGATGACATAAAATCTACTTGATCTATTAACGATGTATTAGAGACTTTTACATTAATTCACACTGTGGTAGACGAGGAGCAAAATGTACCACCTGGTTAATAGAGGATTTCGCGGAAAAGAAAAAAAAATACAAGTCTAGTACTTCAGGGTAAAGAAGGATTTTTGGCTGGAAAGCAATGTGAACTCGCGAAAAACAAAACAGTGCAATTGGAAATTTTTCTGTAATTTTTCCCAGAAAAGGGAGTGTTCCATACCAACTCAAAAAAAAAAAAAAAAAAAAAAAAAAAAAAAAAAAAACAGAAAAAAAAGCCACCAGATAAACCCAAAACTTTATTAAAACAAAAACTAACCCAAACCTGAAAAACCTATCTTGAAAGGAGGGAAGTCACTTTACCTTCCTACATATCTTACCAACTTTACAAAATTTACTTGACCCTTCGCTTTCATATTTTTGGTATTTTACTATATGAATTTTATACAAGTGGTTGGTGTGGGGTGGGGTCCGGGTACCCTCCACCCTGCGGATCCCTTACTGCTTTCTCTAAGTAAAAATCGATACTTTGTGACGACAACCTATGCAAGCGTTTGTTTTAAGGAAGCTCTAAACACCAAGGAAAAACATTTTTTTTTGACTCTGAGAAAATATAGATGTACATTATGAGCTGATCTAGTTCATTTTCAGGATAAAGTGCCTGCCTTATTTCCACAGGAAAATTATTCAAAGACAATTGAGTGTAAGTGAACAGAAATCACTGTTGTTTACTTACATTGGTAATCAATATGTAAATACTGTATTCAATTACTTTATCTTGGTCTAATATATTGTTAAGAATCCTCAATTTAATATTATGAACATGTTAATCCTTGTCCTTTGTTCATACTAATAGAAAGCAATATTGATTTTATTTTGTTATTCGGGGGAAAGGAAGCAGACAGTAGAGTTGATACTTTTTACGTTTTTTTTTTTTGGGGGGGGCGCACTATTCAATGAGAACTTTGATTACGTGAAATATTTATAGTTCCTTTATCACATATAGTAGGCATTGATATTAAAACAAAATAGTTCTACATTAGTCTATTGATAAATAATTAAGTGTATATTTTCAAGATGACAAAAAAGTAAAAAAAAAAAAAAAGTAAACAAAAAGGTTGACGTGGAAAATTTATCATCATGTTCATCGTGGTAATAAAATTTCAAGTAAAACTATACCATTTACCAATGTAGGGGGTAGGTTCACTTTTTTTCGACATGAAACATTTTTCGAATTCGAATCAGCACTGAAACTACGTGCCTGAACGATACGGGGAATAAATTGAGAGTATAGACAGGTTAAACAAGAAAATGCACACAAGCAAAATAAAAAAAAAAAAAATCTCAAACGAGGGGTCGGGGTTGGGGGGCGCCAAGCACGCCGGGGCTGGATCCTCCTTTGAATATGTACAAGATTGTTGATATTGATATCCAGGGAGTCATTATTTCAATAATTATCCCGTGAGAACGACATTTTCTACAAAATCCAGCACCTTGAAATGCACTTCACAATAAATCCGATGATTATATATTGTACATGCATTTATTTATTATTTTCTATGTTCTACGACACCCTATTTATATTTTATTTAAATTTTACCCTCCAGTTGAAACAATTGACAAGAATAAAATCAGCTATATTTTCTACGATCACTGAATATTATATACGAGCCCCGTTAGAGAATATTTAACGTGTGCACAGGTATTTGTGGATATATACTTATCATTTCTTAGCAAAGATTAATATTTGTTTTAGTAAACAAGACAAATTTTAAGTTTTGAATGTTACGCAGGCAATAATTTTTTGGATATTAATACAGAAGGAGCACAAGCAAACTATGTGATTCTTGACATTCAAAAGAAAACACTTTTCTATCCTCTGCCATTCGTTGCTTCTATATTATATGTTTCCATGCTATATACAATTCCTAAAGGTCTGTCGATCTATAGTAATATTAAGAACATGAGAGGAGCAATTGGACCTGACCCCCTTCCATCCGATATCATCACTCATATAGTAATTTACACCCCCTCCCCCGAAGTCTGTTTTTTCTTCTTCTTTTTTTTTTTTACATTATGTATATATTACATCCAACCTTTGTTTAATTTTATTAAGTACATAAAATGCTGGTCTTTTTGGGACAACTCTCGTATATATAGGCCTTCATTGACATTTAGGTGGTCATTGAATTGCCAATTAGCCGACTGTTATTCTATTCTGTGACAGACATGAAGAAAAACTCTGCCAGAAAAAAAAAAAATCAAAGAAAACTACCAAAAGAACATCTAAAAGCTATTGAAATCAAAATAAATCAGAAAAAATACAAAACAGACAATCGGTAAACAAATGAAATAAGTAAAAAAAAAAAAAAGCAAATCAAATTATAAGGACAAAAAAAAGAAAATAAATGAATAAATCAAATAAACATGAATAAAAAAATTAAAACATACACACACACACCATATGAAAAAAGTAATTTGTGCTTTATTTTCCCCATGTTATCCCTGAGAAATTTGTTCACGTGATCATCTATTTACATAAAACACAGGTAAAAAAAAATGAAAATCAGTCCGTTGAGCAACTATCTTACAGGGAAGAAACCTTATAATTAAGGTAAATTCTACACGAACTTTTTTTTAAATTAGACAAATCATCTTGAAGATATTAATTTTCTTTTCTAGGATAGATCAACTGAAATCTTACTTATTTCTAATGCATAGCGTGGTTGAAAAAAAATATATACATATCCTTATTCACAATTATGAAATATTTCGTTGTTAAAATCCCCTCTATAGTGATTGTTGCTGCCAGAAATTGTTTTCATTTTAGTAAACATTCGGAAGTTATAAAAATGTTTTTCCCTACGAAGATCAGCTCACTTCGCCTTGAAGTTCGTAATTTAGTAAATATATTTTATATGTGGCAAACCATGATTAATTTAATTGGACAATTTACCAAAAGCCGCCATTTTTTCAACTCTATCGTTCATTAAAACCATAAATAAATGCAGGATGAAATCCGACTTTGAACAAAATTGTCTTAAAGTTAAAGGTTAAAAATGACGTAAATTGAGCTTAATTGTTTTGTCATAAACCTTGTAGAATGAAAATTCATCTGTATTTTTATAAGTCTTTGGAAAGCATTTACAAATTTTGATTTCTTCCGTTCATCACGATAAAATTTCTATAATTTTCATTACAGTATGGGGATACATTTAGGTATTTACATTCTGGTTCTGGTGTGTGGTGTGTTCCCCGTGGAACCCTTACCTAAGACTGCTAGTGAGTTTGGAAATGTCAAAGTATTGCTTATTATTGTTCACTCATGCTTTAAATGACTAAACAATGGCAGACAAAACGTTACTTTATTAACAACTGGTCTATAAATAGCATTTCGCATGTCATTTTTTAAAAAATAGAATGCACAATATAGCATAGATTGCCCGTTTAAGTTTTGAACATTACGAATTTCTTTTAGGATCTTCATCTTGCAAATCACCAAGCGCACAGGTAGATCAATGCGCAATAGCTGGAATTTGGAGAAATCAACTTCTTTCAGAGATGAAACTTTCGTGTCAAAACGGAACTCTCTCAGGACATTATTACAGCGCTGTAGGAAATGCCGAAAAAGAATACGATCTTATCGGTAGATACGTGCAGGTAAATAACACAGAATACATCGTGGGATGGTCTGTTGCTTACAAAAATGAATTCCGCAATGCAAGATCTGTTGCAAGCTGGACCGGGGTGTATTATGCAGCTCACGGTAATATCAAGACCCATTGGATTCTTGCCAGTTACGTGGATCCTGATAATTATCAGAAAACATTTAACACAAACCAGGATCAGTTTCAAAAAATCGGAGATCTTCCATGTACGCCAGATGTTGTAGGTTGAGTGTCGACGAAAAACAAAGTAATTTTCAGATATCACATTCTTTAGAATAAAGTGAAATTTCTTTTAAAATGTATATGACTTTTGAGTGTATTCTACAAATAAAGTTTTAAGAGGTTAATTAACGTACATGTTTGTTGCTTTAGCCAGATATATAGTTTAACATATCCAGTTATTCTTCTTTGGTCTCTAAGATGCTTTTACCAAGGGAATTTTTTTGACAGTTTTTGTTATACGTTTTACACCATTTTATAAAGCAATTTCTAGAAGAATCACTAAAATTCTCACAATGCTCAGGAGTTCTTGTTAGGAAACAATAAAACTTTGGAATTTCGTTAACAACTTTGTTAAAAATACGGAAAAATAATTATAATAATGATCTATTTCACAATTGAAATTGATATTTAGCGACATTTTATTAGAACTGTCTCAGTAAAAGACTCCTATGAATCTGTCAATGACAAGCATTTGCAAAGGAGAAAGAACATTTCTCAAAAATATCAGGTACCAAGGCTTCAAACCTTAAAGAATCTTTAAAAAATTACTAGGATACAGTATGAAATTTTTGTAACTTTTCTCATTGTACATTTCCAAAATTTAGTTTTACAAATTCCAAATGCATTTATACAATCATGATACATTCCACCATTTAACTATACAATCATGATAAATTCCACCATTTAACTATGTGAATATTAATCTGAAAGTAAAAACATAGAGGAATCGCCTTGTATAACTAAATGTATCTTTGATTAAAACAATCAACAGGCCCGTATGAAGAAATTTCACTTTGAGGGGGGGGGGGGGCACAACCATACATTTTCATTTGGGGAGCACTATCAACTACCGAAAGACCTTGACAAGCACAAAAAAGGTCACCAGACGTTATTATTGAGGGGGCACAAGCATACAGTAGCTATGTTTTCTATAGTATTCTATATATCGGCAAAATTATTGGGGGGGCACGCCTCCCGTGCCCCCCCCGGTTCCTACGGCCATGATCAATTATCCCCTTTCCTTAGATTTAACAAAATTCTCAAGTTTCGTTTTAAAAATCTCTTTGAAATCTTATTTTCCGTACTATAGAGGTAAAAATTATTCATTATCCAAATCACGATGTACAATGTAATTTGCAATGTTCAGGTTTAGGAATTTATTTGCATCATTTGAAGATACAGAAAGGAAGAAAAATGTACATTAAACTTAATGGAACAAACGTATGTTCTCCATGTATAATGGCAGGGAAAGTTTATGATTAACCTCCTTTACAACTCCTCTAGCACAAATGATATTATTTGGATCCATCTTTTCAAGGACATTTGCCAAGAAAAATGAATACTTACACAGTGCTAGTTGTTTTGAAGGTATGTTATAACATAATTAAAAAAAAGATGCAAAAGACATGGCAGATTATATAGAAATAATTTAAAATAATTAGGTAAAGGCAAGTAAGTATCATGTAAGAATAAAGAACGCCACAGAAGCACATAATACATGTTTGCTGGTCAGGAAAACAGGTAATAACAAGATGTGTTTGTGAAACACTGATCTCCCCGTGTCGTGTAACAAATATGGCGAAGGTTAAAGGTTCTCAAATGCAAGTCAAACTCCACGGTCAAGAGATCAAAAATAGTGTTACCCAAAGAAAGGACTTGTGTCAATAAATATGCATTTTAAATACGAAAGCCCAAGCATTAAGCATTTAAAAGTTCAAAGTGTCAAAATTAATGTTACGCAGGGGGAGACCTTGTCATAAGAAACATACATGCAAGATATAAAAGTCGTAGCAACAACTGTTCAAGAGTTATGTCAAAGGTTAAAGTTTTTCAAAAGTTGGTCAACCACCAAGGTCAAGGTCAAACGGTCAAAATTGTTGGTACCCAAAGGAAGGTCTTGTCACTGTGAAATTCGAAGGCTTTAGTACTTCATGTAACTGTTTAAAAGCTATGGCCAGGGTTTTTAAAAGTTTTTTTTAAAAAGTGTCTCAAACTCTAAGGTCAAGGTCTAAAGATAAAACAATATTTACACCCACTGAATGGTCTTGTCACGATGAATAAACATGTGAAAAATGAAAGCCCTAGCAGCAACTGATCAAAAATTATTGTCCAAAGTTAATGTTGGGTAAATTGTTGCAAAAGTGGGTCAAACTTCAAGGTCATGGTCAAGAGGTCAAGTGTGTAGGTACACAAAGAAATTAAAGGACTTGTCACAAAGAATACAAATGTGAAATATAAAAGCAATAGCTCCAACCAATCAAAAGTTATGAGTAAGGTTAAAGTTTATGCGGACAAACAGACAGACTAACACACAAACAGGTAGACAGACTAGACAGAACAAAAAACTATATCCCCCCCCCCAATCTTCGATTACGGGGGTATAAAAATAACATTACATACATTTGTACCGAGTGAAGGCATTGTTTTTAGACATTAAACTTACCTTCCAAAAAAGTGTGCGATTAAAGTACATATTTATTTTTAATGAATTAATTTAATTTCTCATTGAAGCTTTGAGGTTTGTGGTATCATATTTCTATTTGATCGTCACGTTTTAGTTGAAATAATTAAAAAAAAAAAAACTTATTTATCATGAATGTTTTAAGGCACACATATGCAAAATGATAGTAATTTTATAAATGTCTTTATTTTAGCGGTATTTTAGCGGTAGCAAGGCTGTTTTAACGGGGGTGCATCGGTTGCGATTGCACCTTTTCCCACCTTTATAAAATTGAATAATGTAATAATTGACAAAAATTAAATTCATAATTTATTTGCTTAACTAGTTGCATTACTTAATCTATTTGAAAAGAGACGAATTGTTTTGGAGAATGCACCATAAGCCATGTAAATTTTATTCGATACAGTCCCTGAAACGTTCTACTTTCCCATTTTTCCGTTCGCTCACCGTTCGTTCACCGTTCGTTCAGCGTGCGTTCACCGTTCGTTCACCGTGCGTTCACCGTTCGCTCTCCGTTCACAGTTTTGCGTTCAGCGTTCACCGTGCGCTCGCGTTCACCGTTCACAAAGCGTTCAGCGTTCGCTCTTCGTTCGTTCACTTTGCGTTCACCTTGCGTTCAGCGTTCACTTATCGTTCAGTCTTTATTGTCATTCGGAACTCCGAAGTGAATGGACTTATCTTTTTTAAAGTAAGGATTTACAAATTTAATAATTAACATATCGTGTTTAAAGAAAAAAATATCTACAATATTTATTTTTATTATTCTAACTTAGCTGTTAGGTTATTTATTAAAATTTATCTGGAAAATAAATGTTTTTATAAGTACATGTACATGTATGTACCTATGTAGAACGATGCTGAAACATTAAATTTAAATACGGACAATATACAGATGCTTCAAGCACTGCAACATTTTGTTGTTATGTTAAAGACGACAAATCGTTAATGGATAGATGATAACCGAAGTCAATTAATCTACCAACTTCAGCAGAAATACGAAAATATTTATTTCTAACACATTTTTTTTTTCAAATAATACAGAAATACATGTTAGAACTAATTCTGAGGATTGTAAACAGTACTGCAGCTATCCAGTTAATTAAATATCTTTAGAGGGAATTAAATTGATAGTGTGGTTTGAAAAAAAAAATATTTGTTTAAAATGTAATAAATTATAGAATTTTTTTCTACTTTACAAATATAAACTCTTTAATTAGAGAGAGAGAAATGCCTTTATAACATGATTATCATTAATATAACCAAAGTGATTCTCCAGTAATGATATTTTTCACCGTAACTTTATATTTTTGCCATTAGATATATTTAAGAGCCCCCCCCCCTTTTCCCGTAAATCTGTTACTTAGTTAGTATTTCCAGTATATTTTAATTAACATTTAAATAGAAGTTAATGTGTTTTGTAGCACAAAAATTTCAGTCTCAAAACAAACATGCATCTAAACAAAGTCATTAAACAATAGTAGTTCAAAATATACATGTGCCGGCGGTGATATTTTAAACTGGCAGGGAGTAGGTTTCAAATTCAAGCGGCTTAATCATTTCAAGTGTTTATTCCCAATGTATTTTATTCATTTATTATTATTTTTATTTTTAGAAATGTTGGAATCAGATCTAGAAATGATAAGAAAAAATGTTTAAACTTCTTGGAGATACGTAACACTTTGCCTTCGGTGTGACGAGACTTTCACACCTGCACAGTGTCGAATGATTTTGATTGACAGGTCAAGCACGTGGACTTCGTGTGAAGCAGGAAAATAAAACCGATTATGACTGTAACACAAATAGGTTTGGTGATAAAAATAGTTTTTTCATTGCCTGGTATATTTAGAAAATAAACAAGAAATTTTATTTGATATAGGTACAAATATTTGAGAAAGGGGGGGGGGGGGGTAAATCCGAATCTCTCTCTCTATCTCTCTCATTTGTCTGTTTAATAAAAACTATGACAGCATATTACTTAAATATGAAGTTGTGAAAATTTAATATATAAAAAATAATATGAATGCCTCTTTGTATCATCTTGTCCGAGTATAATCAAAGCCGGGAAACATGCAGAAGTCTACTCAATAAATCATCATCAAAAATAAAACTGACTGATAAATATATTGTTGCTTTAAAATTTTAAAATACTGGTGTATTTATGCAATACGTCCACATACCTTTGTAAAATGTTTTTTTTTTTTTCTCATTATTTTACACGGAATCGTCTTACCACGGAAATATATGTATGGTTGTTACAACTGTTGTAATTCATTCTATAAGTCCGTAATTTGCTCTTCTAAAATCCACATTATTTGTAATGATTTTATATATCAAATAAGAATAAACATATTTATTTTACAACTAGATTAATTTTATCTTTTATACTACAGCGTTCGGTAACAATTACAATGTTTTTCAGATATAAAAATCGTGTTATTAAAAAGTTGAATTTAAACATCGTACATATGCGCAGAAAATATTGTTAGAAACTTAAATTAATAATTTTACTTAATGTGCATGTATCGTCTTTCTTAGGATACTTTTCATTGTTTTGTTTATTTATTTATTATTCATTTATTTTTTAGCACCAGGCATACATACAATAGAATAGTTTCAATGTAAGGAAAAGATCAGAGGCATTCCGAACAAATCGTTCATCTTGCGTTCACCGTTCGTTCATCGTTCAATTTGCGCTCGCGTTTGCGCTCCGTTCGCGTTCTGCGTTCGCTCACCGTTCACCGTTCACACATCGTTCACCAAGTTGCGTTCAGCGTTCACACATCGTTCACTCACCGTTCGCTCTGCGTTCGTTCAGCGTTCGTTCACCGTTCGTTCAGCGTTCGCTCACCGTTCAAGTGGGAAAGTAGAACGTTTCAGGGACTGTAATACAGTTGTATATAACAATAAAACTCTGGGTGTGGGATGGGGATAACGCTACCAGACTCTCCACCGCACCCAGTCCTTTTTGGAAACCTTGCGACGGTCCTGGAGAATCATATTTTAGCATCTTTGACCTTTGTCCTCTTGACTGCTAATTTAAAATATCAAAAATACATATCTTAAACAAATACATAATGCTAATTCATGATTACGTTAAACAGTGGATGAGGATGATTGCCTTATATGTTTAGTTAGGTTATTTATATACAATTACTGTATGCAAATGAATAAAAAAAATGCCACACTTTCCGAGTATATTCTCCCCTTACCTTCTGACAGAGAAGAGTTCGAAGTTTTTAACTACATATGTGAAATTATATTAGATCTAGATGGGCCTGAATTGTTTGCTTGAAATGTCAATTGCAGCTTTCAGTTCTTCAAACTGCACTTGTCTGATGAACTCTCTCTAGAATTGAATTTCCTAAAATTCATCACCATATAATTTCCATTATAACAACAAACCCTTGAGTATTTATTGAAATAGATAATAGATCAAAGTATACTTAAGTTTATAAAACACACAGAGAGAACTTTTATTGATAATATTAAACTCAATTTCTTATTAAATTCATAAAAGAAAACTAGGCGTCACCTGAGTATCATGGGTTTTAAGGGCTATGACTGCTTTAAGCTGGACCTGAAAATGAAATCTTTTCTCATCCGATAAAAATTTTGCAAGATTTATAGAGACGTAAATAAAAAAAATGAAGTTTTTCTTAAATTTTCCTTTAAAAAGGATGCTTAAGAAAATTAAATAAAAAAAACGCTATCTCAACAAGCACATGATTTTCTTATCACAGCAGAAACAAAATTCAGCATTCTATAATATAATGGATGTTCATTCATTTGAATTATATGTTTATTTTATCTGTAATAAACACGACACGAGATATACTTTTGCAAAGAATTTGTATAGCTGATAAAAATATTAAATCTAACATTATTGATTCTGAATTGATCATACTAAATTGGTACACCATATGAATCTTCTAGTGTATATTACAGTGTCACATGCACTTACCTGCCCATTCCGTCTTTAATAACGTTTATGCATTGTACAGAGTTAACCATGTTTCTTTAGTTATTGGTCATGACATAGGAAGCAAACTAGTCTATAAAATATATTTATTGTAAGGTCATCTTACAAATAACACTATTTATAGATAAAAAGGGAAAAATAAATCAATTGCAATGCATGTTCTTTTATCTTTGGTGCTTTGTTCTGTCTGACGCTGAAATAAATTATATAGATTATAGCACGCGACTCACCTTGGTGCACTCTAGTTAGTTTGTGGGATATTTAAATTTTTATCTCTGTAATGTATTAAGACGCGTACATCTACAGCTAGGTGCCGCAAAATTCGAAAAATGAATGAGCCTTCTGGACTTTAGTGCATGTAACATTTTCGTTGTGTTACCCGTTGTCAAGTATGTTGCTAATGCTGTTGGTAACATTAAACACTGTTTAGTGCTTCGACCCAATCAGATTTTGTCGCCCGCGTGGCGCAGTGGTTAGTGGTTTGCTCTTTAGAGACGCGTAGTAAGGAGTTGATCCTTACGTTGAGGGTTCGAATCTACTGTGAAACGTAAAAAAGGGTTCTTCGGATGAGACCGTATAAACGGAGTAGGTGCTGGCGCAAAAAAGTCCCTCAATGCTCAAAGGCTGCAAGTGCCGGGTACATATCTAAATTTGCAGTCCTTTACTGGCAAATGGTGACCTTGAAAATTCTCGAAGGGACGTTAAACAAAAAAAAAAAAAAAAAAAAAAAAAAAAAAAAAAAAAAAACCTACAAAAGACAATCAGATTTTAGTATATAACTGAACGTATGATAATATTTTTTGGTGGCTTTGCAATAAAATGTAAATGGATTCTAATTAATTCTCTATATGTTTTCATCTGTTTCCATCTTTTTTATTGAGCACCACATTCCTACTTTAATGATATAAATGTCTACGTTTCTTCAAAACTTATTCTTGAAACATAGTATTGCCGTGGAAATTATGTGAAAAAGAATGTAGAAAAATCTTAAATGTATTTAATTTCCTTGGATATATAACCCTGTATGTAAATTCCAAAAGCTTTTTATCTCTATAAACAACTAACTTGATTTTCACTTCTGGCAACAATATATAGTCTAACCACATCAAGTTCAAAGCTGCTACGAAATTTAGAAAATTAAACTGAATTTTCTTAATTAAACTGAATTTTCTTAATGCTATATGTGCAATAAGGTTCTAAAGCTGTATTTGACAGTATTTGATTCTCCGCGTTTTCCTTATTTGAAAAGTATCAATGTATTAAACGAAACTTAGCCTCGTATTGAGTGTTGCCGCGCAGTGTTACAATAGCAACCATGATATCTATTTTTAGAATAATATTGCTTTAATTTATTTACGTATGGTTAACTATTTCTATCGTTTTTGTACTGTAGGTAATTGAGTTTAGTACAGATCTCAGTCATTTGAAAGTGATATATAGTTCAGAAAATCACATGCAAATGATGTATAAAAATGAAAAGACCAATTAGCTAATTTCCATCAATCACAAACCGAAAACTCACAGCAACTTCTTGACAAATCATTCTATTTGTATCTGACAAATAACAAATTATTGATAGCAGATTATCAAGAAAACAACAACAAACCACTCTTTAAAAATACTTATAAAAACTATTACGGGTATTTAAATTACACAAAACTTGAAAATGCTCAACTTAAGGATTCTTGCAAATAAAAACGATTTATCATTGCTTTCTGTTCTTTTGAAGGATTTTTAAAAGATATATAGTGCTATTTACAATTTGAATTGTTCCCTATTATGTGCCAACCCTATCCCCCGAAGTCTATGATTTGAACAAATTTGAATCTGCAATTTCTGCGACTGTTTGCACATAAATATGATGATTGCACATAAATATGATATCATTACCCTGCTGTTCTGAGGATTTTTTTGAAAGAATATTACCTATGCATTCCCATGTAAATCTTTTATTTCCGATTGTTGAACCACCCCATCCTCGGGGCTCATAGTTCAATCAAATGATAATCTGCATAAAGTTTTCTCGTAGATTTTTTAAAGAGATCTTATCCAATTTTTTTTCCGTCTTGCTCCACTTGGAAAGAGCACAGTACTTCATTTTAACACTATGTTTTTTTTTTTACTTCACTTTACCCATAAATGCTCTGTGACTAGTTGATATTTGCACAGTGGCTCTGAAAATGAAGATGAAAATGTGTAAAGAAATAGACGGGTGAATAGACGTACGCTGCACAACAGTTGATCAGTAAAACTCACAAGAACATATTGCTAGTTTAGGGAACTTATGGAAAATCGCGGAATAGAGGACAATGGACTACAGACTTCAGACTTCGGACTTTAAATAAGGAGAGCATCTCAAAGTGTAGAACTTATTAATCACCTTTTTCTTTCTTCAAATGGTTCTTAATATATATATAGATAGATAGACTGCAAACCTCTGTGACATTTATGAATAGGAATAAATGCGGAACACTAAGTTAACTTCTATGTTTCAGTCACAGAAGTCACACCGAGAGCCTAAAAGTGTATGAAACTTTTTTGCTTAGGAAAGCGTTGTATGCACCACCCCTTTATAAACACAATGTCAGAATGTGAATTTGTTAAACTTCTCTTTTCTCTCTTACTTGTTTAGTTATTTATTTAATGTTACTTAAATATTTTTTACTTTATTTTTTTAATCTTATTATATTATCATTTGACTTCTTAAGATTTAATTTTTTTGTTTGGCCTTTGTATTTTAACCACCCCACCCCTAGAAAAAAAAGAAGGAAAAAAGGAAACGGTGCTATGTGCCCTAATGTATATCCAATTTGAACTGAGTCGAGATATTCATTTGACTTTGCAGGAAACATGGATATAGATTCCTGATCTGTTTAGATTTTCTATAAATATAGTGAATTTTTTTTGAAAATTTTGATATCCCCGTTCGATTCATTTAACAGATATGAGCCGCCCTTTATATACAGACGGAGGATGCAATCCGATCTTAAAAAATATAGTATTAATTTGTATCAAAATGTTCATTAAAAAGCCGTTACCTTCCTTCCCTTCCATCGTTTTGATACAGTACATGTAAAGTGAAATCCTCCAATGCAAATATATTTAATTTTTTTAGGCCATTATTTACACACTGAATTGTCGACGGATTTTTCCGTTATTTCCCGATTATGACAAGGAGCACACGGCGGGTGTGGCTGGTCGGCAGGGGATGCTCACTCCTCCATGGCACCTGATCCCACCTCTGATGTTCAGAGGTCCGTGTTTGCTCTGCTCTTATTTTGTATTGTTTAATGGACTTTTGAGCTTGAATACTGTTCGTTATCTCCATATATTTCATTGGACCCCCCCCCCCCCCCGATAAAACACTTCTCTTTTTTTTTGGTTGTGAAAGATTTTCAGGTAAGTTATCATCTCCGCCCACACACACACACACACCAATTCGAGCCAATTCTTTTTTTTTTTTGTTGTCAAAGATTTTTCAGGTAAGTTTTCACCCCACCCCCCAAACACATACACGCCAACTCGAGTTTAGCCAGTTCTCTCTTTTTTTTTGTAGCAGGCCTCTAAAATTTAGGGCGACAGCTGGCGCCTTATCAAAAAAAATTTAGTCTCCAATGCAAATTTTAATCACCAGGCAATTTTTCTAAGGCACCAACTTTGAAAGTAAATAGATTATAGGGACCCATGGCGTACCTAAGAAAACAAGACATGTCCATTGCTAAAAATAATTTCCTCTTCTTTTAAATTTCCTTTCGCTTTTTTCAGAAAAAATGTTAAAAATGTGAAAATTTCCGGAATTCGACGATCGCCAAGTCAATTTAAAACGGTTGCCAATTTGGCGACTTATTGAAAAAATTTAGGCGCCAATCAAAAATTTTTAGGCGCCATGGCGACTATTTTAGTCGCCAATTTGAGCCCTGTGTAGTCAAAGATTTTTCAGGTAAGTTGCCCATTCCCCTACTTCCCACCCACACCCCTCAATACCTTTTAACATTGATGCTACGTGCCTGTCCATTACATGTACGGATTTTATTTTTTAAAAATGACACGATTTGGGTATCTACATTATTTTCATTTTCAGTACTGAGCAAAATGAGTCAAAAACTTAACAGGGCATATTTTTGTTTCTGAGAAAAAGCTTTTATTTATTTTCATTAAATTTGGTTTCGAAATTATCCATCTTGTTTAAAATAGGACATTTAAGTATCAGTGCTTCTACAGTGAGTATTAAAAAATGCATCTCAGGCTGTTCATAATCTAGCGGAAAATGGCCAAGCAAAGAAGAATAGAGAGGCATGATGCACCTAGGGCTCAAAACGTGCAGTAGGAGTAGTTGATGGAACGTCCGTTATAACAGATTTTCCTCACTGAACCTCAACGCTTATTTTATTCGGGACATAAAAACTACCATGTAATACATGTTGAAATGATAACTGATACTTAGGGAAGAATTAATACGTCACGTAGACTGTTATCCCTGGCTAAATGATGCACAAGAGTATATTTGATGGGAAAAAATTACCAAGATCTGAATGCGATTTGAGATTAAAGGATAACTGCACTTAACGCTTGGTTTTGGGTCTTTTTTCGTCGCTTCTGTTGCTTTTATATCTTAACCTTATTTCACTTTTGTATATTTACTAAAGAATTCCGTCAATTTGGCACCAAAATTTAAATGTTATAATGATTTTAGACTGTAATACAATAAAATAATTCTATGTTTTTTGTCTTTACTGTTTTCCAAATATAGAGAATTTACACTTACCTGCCCTTGAATAAACATTAGGTATGCATGAGAGGTGGAGCTAACATTGTAAGAATGGGTCTAAAGTTAGACTATATAAATAACAATAACATGTATAAAAATACGATCAAAATTACTCTTTCCCATTTCCCCCTGTATTGTGTATGGCACAAGTACAATATTTACAAAGGTTTCAAAACGAAATTAACTATATCAGCACGTCCATGTAAGGAAAGAATACTTTGTATCGATGCCTGACAATTCAATGTGTTCGAGCACAGTGTCCTAGTTAGCACAAAACATATTACCTTACAAGTCACGTGACGGAATTAAGTATTCACAGAGTTATCTGAGGTAGGATATCACCTGATGAATTATAATATTCAACATGCCACAGCCCCTGGTTACAACAGCGAGGGCAAATGTAAGAAGAGGCAGTTTTTTTTCTCTTATAAACCATGAGCGCATGTTTGTCTATCAATCTTCTTTTGACACAAGATTATTAATGCAAATATACAATTACTGTTAAACGGAGAAAAATAGACAAACATGCGCTGATTATGTATAAAGTCAGTGAAAAAGTGGGCGTTCTCATTATCGTATGGAGATTCAAGAAATTGTTATGATCCCCGCCTTTGGAAACAGCTTCGTACTTCGTAAATACATACTTTTATTTAATGTACTTATGTAAAGTTGTAGATTAGATGTTGACCGTTTCTGCAATTAAAGGAAAAATGCTTGTTTTGAAAGTTTATTTTGTCGCAATTTTGGTATGTCCTTAAGTGCAGTCATCCTTTAACCTGATTTTTAACCAATATTGACTATTTTTTCCTCGCCATCAAATTATCAACAAACCATGCAGGAAATGCAAAAATATAAGGTTTTCTCATCATCGGAAGTTGTGCGTTCAATTTGAAAATTAAAAACGTACAGAATGTGAAAGTGAACTTCTGTACCAATCTTTGCTGAGATTGTAGCAGGACTTGTTTGTACGTCATACATACATATAAATTTTCTGCAAACTTTCTAATCAAACCTATCAAAATAAGAATTTCAACACGATACTCTGATTAAAATTTATTACTAGTTATTACAGCCCTACACAATTTCAGACGATTTGTCAAAATTTGATCTTTTATCAATTTTTTTTTATACTGGTCCCTTTGAAAAGTCTGCTTTTAAAGTCTGAAGTCCAAAGCCCGCTGTGTGCTGTACGCTATTTCGCAAATGTCCAAAATTAGTACATTTTCTTCTCTGGATAACCCCAGAACGCTGTGTAATCAGTACATGTACACAGTAATGCTTTAGCAACAGACCATTAATGGGGTAAAGAAAAAATTCATCTCTATAAAATGTATCTGATTTTTACAAAATGTACATTTGGTTTGTGATAAACATTTGTGCATGTTTATAAACATGAAGACTTGCAAAATTATCTTCTTCTAAATAAACTGAGTTATGTTTAATAATGATAATTTGCTTCAGTACTGTTGCACATTATCTTCTCCACAGATTATTAATTATATAACAAATCAGTGAATAGTGACACTGTTGTGCACGTGATGGTATATATATGTATAAAGAGAGGTAAAAGAAACACAAAATCTGTCGGACTTGCGTCATCTAGGAGGATAAAGAATTCTAAGGTAAACTTAAGTTGGCATTTTAGCGACGGAATTGCTCAAGTTTGTTTCTACACATTCATTTTCTTTTTCTAATTGAACTGTAATGCGGTGACATGCAAAGCTAATATATCAATATTTTGCCATATGATGAAGATTTGTATTTCCATTTTAATTTAAAGCTTAGTGGTATCCTTTTCTCATTTTCTTTTTTTATGTTAACATTACAAAAAGCGTCGATATTTAATTGTTCTGCATTTTTAAAATTCATTACTCAATCTAATTAATTTTTGATTTTCGATAAATGTTGCTGGTATTGTTTAAAATTGTTACCCTCTTATTTATGTAGATTGATAATTTATTGCCAAATGGTCTTTGGACCATAAACTGATAACAGACCGAAGTCAAAATCGTACATGTACAGCATTTGAATTAATTTTAAAAAATTATAATTTTGAAAATGAAAGAAAATTTTCATTACATGCATTTGTATTTGAAGATTATACAATCTGGTCACTTTTTGATCATGTTTGTTCACTGACGTCTGTTCTTTTATGTTAGATTTTAATAAAATACATCAATTAAAATTGCATCCAAAGCACTGAAATCTGTATTCTTTTTCCCGTTCCCTTTCAGCATCAGAATAATGGTTTATTTCACTTCTGTCTTGATTTGTGCGGTACTGCTTGTGAACACATTGAACGGTGTTGCTCGTAAGTTACATTCATGACTTATCAAAACGAGTCTTATATTTCTCGATATTTATTTGTGAATGTATACATTCTTTGACAAAAATTTTTCATGGAACCTATCAAGTTCTTGTAAGTTTATATTTCCATTCTGTATCTAGATTAATCAATTTCATTTTTATTAAAAGTATTTCAATTCGAGTGTATTAAGAAATTTTCTTAATATATTACTTCAATTCAGATAATGACCCTTGCAAGAACCACGGTGTGCATGCAAACCAATGTGCATTAGCTGGGAAGTGGAGAAATCAATACAAATCGGAAATGACAATCTTTTGCCAAAATGCAACAATCAAAGGTCAATATACAGACGTCATTGGGGATCCTACACAGAACTATCTTCTTGTAGGGAAATATATACAGGTGAACAACACGGAGTACATTACTGGATGGTCTGTTGCCTTTAAAAATGAATATCATGACGACATGTCTGTCAAAAGCTGGAGTGGAGTATTCTATGCTGCACATGGCAACATAAAGACCCACTGGGTACACGCCAAGTACGTACTGCCAAAGGACTACTGGAGAACCTTTTCCACAAATCAGGACACCTTTATCAGAACGAGTAGCGACCCCTGTCTGCCTAATTCCGCGGTTTGAATATAATCTCTATCATGAAATGTCATGACTTTGATTAACCAATTTTGTGCAACTGAAAATTTGAACAAATGAATAAAATACAAATCTGTCTTTTCGCATAAGGTGTAATCTTTTCCTTTGAAGAATATTTCAAAATATGATAAAAATTAAGCAATTGTCATGTTACACTACTGGACTTATTATCCCCTGATATTCTGATTTTTCTCTGAAAATCTCTGTAAACCATTGTACTATCACTGTACATTACTATACTTACCTCTGTACTTCACAGTACATAACAGTACAACACTGTACAGAAGCACAGCATTTCACAGCACCTCCCTGTACTTCACAGTACACTTCCTCTGTACATCACAGTGCCCCACAATACTCCACAGTACGCAGGCACTGCTTACCACTGTACGTCACAGATATTAGCGGTACAGATAACTGATCTTCACAGTACATTGCTGTTATTCCCTGAACCCTCATACTGTACATCACAGTACATCAAAACATTCTACAGTTTATTCAGTAAATACCAGTCTACAACCAATTTTACTCTGTCCTACTCTGAAAAGCTTTGTATCCTAGGAAATTTATTTAATATTTTTAACAAAATCTTATTTTATTTCATGGTTCCTTTTGAATACATGTATTTCTGAGAGATTAATTTTCAAAATGGATAGAGCGCCCTTGATTCTAGATATAACTGAAAATGTTTTATTTAAATGTTCTATTTTCTTTTTAATACTTTTGTCCAAGTTTTTTAAATGAGTTTCCATTTAACATCTGAGAAATGAGTAAACGGACATTTTAAAGAGTTAAAGAGTTTTACAATTCTTTTAAATTTATAGTTAATTAATTATATTAATCTTTTCTCCACATAGTATTGCATGT
Organism: Saccostrea echinata; assembly: GCF_033153115.1. Lineage (NCBI taxonomy): Eukaryota > Metazoa > Mollusca > Bivalvia > Ostreida > Ostreidae > Saccostrea > Saccostrea echinata. The sequence continues at coordinate 7,120,129 of NW_026889765.1, read as the reverse complement.
TTAAAATTCTACATAATTGTGTACACTGAAAAGCTGATTAAAGCCAATGTTATGATTTAGATTTCTGATTTTCAATTAATTCAACTTTTCATTTTCCTTGAATTATCTTATATGTACAGCGTACATCTACTGATAATTTTCTCTTTATATTCATATGCATTATGAAAACAACTAGAATTAATTAATCCCTAATCGCCGTCAAATGTACTGATACCCCCCCCCCCCATTTTTCTCGACAAAATGAGAGAAATTATTGAAAATGTACCGTCTTTACTGCAATATGTCGATAATTATTGACCTTAAGTTATATTGCCGGTATTGAACTCCAGAACAGTGCTGATTATCTTGGTTTGTGATGATAAACGTAATAAAATATAAATAATTTTATTATTAACATAGTTCCCGATTAATTCGATATAAAATACAAAGTATTAATCTTGCGAATCAAGTTTTAACTTAAGTGAATGTATGGAACCGTTGCTTTTTATCTCTTTCCAAGTTCAATCCTTAAATCAATCAATACAGGCCCGTAGGAAGCAATTTCACATTGAGGGGGCACAACCATACATTTACAGCTGAGGTGGGGGGGGGGGGCACTATGAACTACCAAAATTCCTTGACAAGCTAAAAAAAAAAAAAACGTCATCAGACATTATTATTGAGTGGACACAAGCATCTAGCAGCTATGTTTTCTATAGTATTGTATATATCGGCAAAATTATTAGGGGGGGGGGCACGCCCCCGTGCCCCCCGGTTCCCACGGCCGTGTAATAAATTTAATTCAAGAATTAATTATCATTTTATTCTATTCAATAAATGGGTACGTATATCCGTATACATGTAGCTTGCTTTATTTCCTTTTACCATTGATTAGAAAAACATGTTTTAAAATATTTCTCAACAAGACAAGCGCCTCTGAATTTTTTTCTCTATGTACAATTTGGTTTAAAATTAAGGAGTAATTGTACATGTAATTTAAAATATCCCTGCTAACCGCTTTTGAGGATTTCCGGCATCCTCAGACAGATTCCTAAAATGGGTAAGAATAATGACCGTATGACGTTTGGTACAGCTGATGTGGAAACACACCTCCCGCCAACCCCAATCCCTCTTTCCACCCCCACCCTTTACGAAAAAAAACTAGACATTTGGTATCAATACTTCATAATAAACGAGGTCCATACTAAACTTCCTTGCTGATCGAAAATAGTTCGTGAATTTTTAAATACTATATCAAACAATTGTGTCCTAATTAGGCTCTAAACCATTACATATAAGAAAACCTTTAAACGCTTAAAATATGAATAGAATTCCCCGAATTACATAAAAAACCTAAATATCTGGTATGCATGAAAGGGATCCAATTTTATGTGTCGTTTTTCTTTAAATTTCTTTGACCACTTGGCACAAACGTATTTATCATAACGTTTCGTCTCAGTTTCATATTTCAATAATCAGCGCGAAGTTTTACCGTCATCTCTCTCCCTCTCTCTCTCACATATACATATAAAGACAGAGGCTGTGACATCAGTGTAAAAATAAAGTTTTACATGTATATGCAGTGCGTATAATTCCGACTGAAATTTGATTTTTTTTTTATTTCTTCTGAACTTTTTGCATGTCATTTATTTTCAAATTATGAATTTATTGAATTATTTAAATAATAATTGCAAGTTCACACAATGTACCCCATGAACATAAGAACAAGGTGTGTATTTAAACTATACTCAAGAAAAAAAAGACTTAATTAGACTCTGTTACACCACCCTTTTTGTTGCTTGATATTGCCCACCCAAACTAAAAATGTATGGACATTCCCTGTCAAACCAAGTAAACAGGTCTTTCGCGGGACTGCACTTGTTTCATTTTATTAAAGTTTATATTCACATTTAAAGTTCGTTTTCTTTTAATATATGTTTATAGATCTATAATTAATGTAGTTCGGACGACATCACAATAACTAATTATTGTGCGATCTGTAACTTTTCAGTCCTGTAAAATGCGCATCGCACATTAAACCGATCTACCAGAAAACAGGGGGGAGGGATGCTAAAATAATTTTCTTTTTTCCCTTAAATGAGTTTCACATTATCAGAAATCATTTCTTTTTATATATTTATCTGTTGTGAAGGGAAGTGATAGATTATAAATATTTCAATTGATAACGTGTTCAATGGCTCAAACTTGTGTCCTTAACCTCGCTGTGGCCGTAATATTGCGTAACTAACTTCCTGTGAACTCCGGCGAGTGCCTTTCTGTATAATGCAGCAGTGACACCTATTGTCTTAGTGTCTCGCTACCGTACACACTCGGATCACCTCAGTTGATTCTATCTACACACAGAGTAACATCACAGACTTTCCGATTGTTTGTTTGATAATTCCTGTATTCAACAGACTCGAAACATTTCGTAATTAGTATTACTGAAAATGAAACTTGTTTATATACATAAAAAAAGATTCCGACTGGACTTTGAAACATCAATTAAATTTTTTATAAAAGTTTTGGTGTAAACCTTTATGAAATTAAAACTATTAATAACCCTAATAATTGAAATAAATAGGAACGTTTTATCATGTTATAAAAAGAAAATATACAAATGTTACAAATCATGCCATAAAATAAAATGAATTCTTCTCTACATTTTAGTATAAAATATAGTATACACTTTTTATTTCACCATATTTAGATTAGCGTACAAAATGTGCGCACATTAATACGACTACAATATTTTGCTGTTAAATCAGGCGAGAAATTATAAATAAAAAATAATGATACCGTATCTACTGAGAGGTCAGTCGCTCACACACACAGTAAAAAAAAAAAATACATGATTGTCCGTGTGTCAAAGTTTTGAGAGATCTGAAAAGTTTTCGCCTTAGTTAGTAATTAGACACTTGTTCATTATACTTCCCCGTCCATGTATTTTATTTTTCAATTAAATCAATAACAAAATGGCACATGCACTTAACGTTATGTATTTTTTTATTATTATTATTTGTTATCTTCTTAATCTCGCTGGGCTTTACACACGAATGAAAATGGACGACTAATTTTTTTTCACACTTCCCGGTAATTGCTAGCTATTTTTTTTTTTAAAACAAATAAATAACTTACATGGTTTTTCTAAGATAGCCAGGTCTCTAAACTTCCATTATAACTTTTACATCATACGTGGAATCCTCAATGATCAAAATGTTATTTTTAATTCCGAAATCATTGATGGCTTGTTCGAGTTGTCTGGAAGATGTCCTTGAATCTTCACTTTTTTTAAGTCACATTTCTCTCCTCCGCTAGTTGAAGATTGTTAAGTGCGGAACACGATCTCGATTTTAATTTCATATATTGAATGCCAAGTGCTATCATATGCTGTATACGGATCTGCACATAGATATATTATTCTCATCTGTTTGACCAAAGAAGCATTTCTTTAATTGTGAATGCATTTTCTTGTGAATATATATATATAAATCGTAAATTATATTAGCTTAGGGTCATATTATTGATATTGATACATTTAGTTTGTACAGCTGATCATGAATAAATGAACCGAATTTTCATGCATATTGTTCGATTTTAAGGTATATGTCATAATATGTCCAGCAGATTGATGTCAGACCCCCCTTTCTTCACCGTTGAACTGGGGTGCCGATGGGGACATTTTACTTTCAAAAATTCACTAAATGTAGTAATTAAAAGATTTCAAAAATTAATTTTATTTTGTTATTCTCAATTCAAATTATGGGAAAAGAAACAAACAAAAATTCATCCAAAACTTGATCTGTGGTTTGCATTTTTCGACTTACAATAACCCAAGAAAAATTATACTAAATATAGTATGTCAGCTTTTCAAATTTATCTTGGATATATTTTCCCTCTCCATATGGTCATGAAATAGACAATGATCAACTAATAGCAATGGCCTTAAATGTATATTTACAGACTCAAAGTGCTAAAAATGTGTTTGAAGCAACTAAAAAATAACTAATTAAAGAATATATTTTAAAAAAATATGCGAATTCAACCTTTAAAAAATGGAATAAATACAAATACAGCAAAATATCCTGAATAAATTTGAATTCACATTTCACGGCATTTGCAGCAAATCATAAATCAGTTCATTGAATTATTTATTAATTAATCTTTCTTTTAAAATTTAATTATAAATATCAAGCTTAATGGAACCAGTTGGGTGGGGTGGGGGTGGGGGGTTCCTTCCTTTTTTTGGCTCGCTAAGGAATTCGAACAGTACGGTGTCCCTCAAACTGAAAAAAAATTATCTGTTTGCCCCCGGCAGATCCTGGGCTGCCTATCTGATTTCTCTGTCCCACGGAGCTACATGTACAATTCTACTTTCCGTATAAGTATAATGACATTGTTAGTGAAATTAGGCCTTCCAATGTAATACTCTAAGGGTATGCAAAGTGTATATTGTATATGAAACACATCTTTAAGTTTTTAAACACAAACTTATTTAACACTGATTGATTACTCTTGCAATTAAATTGGCTTATCCCCCCCCTCTCTCTTTTACAGAGAAGTTCTGTATACTTTTATCTGAAGTGCACTTAGTCTACTATTTACACAGCAAATAACACATCAGCTGCATGTTACTTTTTTCGTCCTAATTTAATAATATAATTATAATGATTATTAATATTAAAATTTCAAATAACTCCCTTTGTTGTTTGTTTGCTATTATATTTGAAGACTTAGAGAAAGAGAAAAAAAAATACAATCCAAATGATAAATAAAAATAAATAAATTAATAAATAAATAAATAAAAATATAATTTTTCATAAATAATTCAAATAATGAAAATATTCTGAAGTTTTTTTTGATATCTAATTATTTGATTATGGATATCAAAGTAAACGTCTCAATACGTATAATCTAAATCTGTGTTTGAATTTGCGTTTCTATTAATTCAAAAATATCTTCAGTTTGAAGCTCTCAAGAAATTATAAATATATTGCTTCCTGTAGTTGTGTAACCACCCCTTGTTGATATATCAGGACACTCAGTCTTGAAAGCTATTGTTTAAATCTCTGGCTACTGTCCGCTGTTTAATCCACCGTTTTCCTGTTTGGTATACATTTTCTGTTGAGTGTACACGTTAACCCACAACCATGATAAGCCACCCTACCCACTGAATCATTCTTTTCATTTTTTGGTATTTTATTTGTATTGACAAAGTCAATTCAAACAATAATTAGTTTTTTTTATCACAAGCCGTGGTAAAAAATAATTATATTGACAGGGTAAATGTATGAGTGAGAGAAAGAGAGACTTGATTTTTTTCAAAAAAAAAATTTTTAAAAATATATAATATACTTAGTCTAATATTTCAAAATTTTTCTTAACATGTAACTTTGCCTACCAAATCAGGTTGTTAACCGCATTATCGAACTATGGAAAATGACAATGTGACGTTAAAATTGTTCAATACTATGAATGATAATTAATATATATAATTTAATTGCTCAGTAAATTCAAAACTTTAAGACTAGAGGAATCATAATTATCAATTAAATGATCTTAAATATAATTTATAGGATTTATTTTTTACCTTTTATATATGGTGCTAGTGTGTGTTAAGTGTACTAACAGCACAAATTTATCACTCTTGAAATAAATATTTTTTTCGCTTAAATCTAAAATACAAAAGGCTTCTGAACAATTAGAGAAGTAATAAGAGAAGAATAAAATTTAGGAAATTCAAAAGTTAAATTTCATTCATTTAATAAGTCTAAAATATTCGCAGTATGGTTCAGTGATGTACAGTGCCAAACTGGGATGCGTACATTGAACTTCAGTGATGTACAGTGCCAGTCTGGGACGCGTACAATGAGCAACAGTAGTATACTGTGCTGTACAGAAGTTGAGTACTGTACACGTCTGTGATGTACAGTACTGTACTGTGCAGGCGTACAAGGACAGACAGTGGTGTACTGGGCCGTACAGAGGGGACGTACAGTAAAGTACAGGGATGTATAGAAAATAACAGTGGGTTTGTACTGTGATTTACTGGGGATTACAGTAGGCACAGGGATTTTGTACAGTGACTGTACAGTGTTTATACAGAGAAAAGCAGTACTTAAACAGTGGATATCAGAGTTTATCGGAGATTTTTCAGAATATCAGGGAATTTTAAGTCCAGTAGTGTTAATGATTGCTTTATCATTAAAGTTATGTAGAATTAAAATCTGTAAAAGTGAAAATTCTCGGATGGGACAATCAAGCAACATAAATCATACAGTTGAAATGTATGTTATTATTTATGAAATTTAAGTTTTGTACATGTACCCATCCTGTCAGAATGTGTTTTTTTTCATATAAATTTAATGTTGACAAACTAAACACGTATTCCTAAATCCACGGCTCTACTTCCGAGAAAAAGTGTGTCAAACAAGTCAGTGACGTATCCCAGTCAGTAAAGTGAGATGAAGTATGCTTTGATTCAATATTCTATTAGAGTTATTTGCAGGATTCTTTGCACATCAATAATTTGTAATAGTTATGAAAAATAAATTTTTTTGAGCGTGTATGAAAACGGACATTATTTTAAGATTGTATTCATTCGAATCCATTTGAATTGTTTTTAAGTGACGTCATAACACTGTTTTCGAACGTCAGCATTGGCAAATAAAAATATGAGCACTCTTACGCTCTTTGTGTCTTCAAAAATGTATACCTTAATTTTCTATAAGTATTTATTTTGATACGCAACAGTGTGTGAAAGCTCTTTGCGAGAAGTTGATGATGTAATTCTGATATTTTATATACTCATAATTTTACAATTTTTTTGCACGTAACAAAATCATTATTAGCTCACAAGATGTACAAGCTCAAGTAAGCTAATAATTATAATGATGTCTGTCTGTCTACCCGTCCGTTAACTTTACATATCTCTTACTTTTTCTTTTGTACCAAGGGTCTAATTTCAACTAAATTTGCCACAAAATGTTTTAGGGTAAAAGTAATTCTTATTTTTTGAAAAGAAGAGATACACAATTTTAAAAGTAGAGTTTATTCTAAAAGAAATTGATCAAGATCCTATGTCACATTTCAAACATAAAAGTAGAGATTTGGTGCTTTCATTTCCTAATGATTTAATTCTGGTTATAACGTGGTATTTGATTGGATAAAAAATTACTTTATATCGTATAAAATGGGTTGGCTACGTCACAATGACTTTCGACAGAAACGTATCGATCCGCCTGACGTTACATTTATATTTTGTACAATTTGAAGTCATTTTTGAAGGGCCGATCATCTCTTTTTCTTATACTTTATGAATGAAAATTAAATTATAAGAAATGGATTTAATAGCTACCCAATTCAAACTGGGTTCGAACTGCTTTGCAGTTTATAAAGCGTAAACTGTCCCAAACCAGTTTATACTGTATAAATTGGGTAGCTATTAAATTCATTCCTTAAGGTCAGACGGCACGTTCTTCAAAAATATATTTTTTTCCCCCAAGAATTTGTCATTGAAGTATTGCTACTTAGACAAGTTTCCTCACCAAAAATTGAGGTATCTTACCGGGCATTTGGGCAAGATACCAGAAGGTGATTTTTCTTCTATAATCCTTATGGGTAATCTTCTGAATTGCCCATGTAACAATTTTTGGTGTACTTATTTATAAAACAGATTAAAACAATTTAGAAATCACAAGAGAATGAGAATTATGAATATTTTTTTATATAATACCAAGGTATACAAAACATATATTTGAGGAACGTGTCGTCTTACCTTAATTAAAATGTTTCCTCGGATAGTTCAGGTATCTAAAAAATAGGCTTTGTGAAATTGTATGTTCTTGAATTTTGCAGAAAACAGGTGTATTTGAGTACCGTAGGCAAAGGATCAAAATATGAGCCCACCTCTCGCCCCCACCCTTTCAAAAAATGAAACATGATATATTTTCTCCAGAAACAGTTCTTTCATTATATACCAGGTTTGTCCGGTAGAATTGTGGACAAGTTGTCTAGAATGAAAAATAATCAGCACTGCGTTCTGAAGTTTTCACTATTCTTTAGTACATGTATAATTTTCATCAATATTCATAGCAAATTTCGAATAGATATATGCTCAAATAAACAAAATATGGCCTTATATGTAATATGTGGTATCGTCGTACGGAGCACGCATGGTAACTCAAGTGTCTAAACCAACTTCATGTTTCATCTTTGCGTAAAAAAAATTGGACGAACCCCTTTAAATTAGGTAATTTAACTGATGAACACACCCAAATTCCCTTTTATTCTTCAGTTAACAGACAAGGGACCAATCTCGCACCCACACATGGCATCTTCTGAAGAGATGTATTTGTAACTTATGGACAGTACTCTCATACGTTGAACTAAATAGGTAATCTTTTCTGACTGACTGAAGTGATAGCGTCTATCGCCGTTGCTAGTAGCTATTAGTTTTGTTCTACCCCGGGTCTCGATGAGAAAGCCCCCACTTAAAAAACGCCCATTCTACTTGTATATTAAAAATATAGTGATATATTTTCATATTGTTATCTTCTTTTACAATTTAAGGTCTGTAATGTCATTATTTGTAAATTAACATAAAAGTGAACTGCTATGTGGTGCGCCGTGTCATCAAACGTCGCCATTTTTTGCTGTAGTTTTAACCATATTTCCATTTCAAATCCTCAGAAAACTGCCAGAAATTAAGCAAATGGCTTTAATTTTTTCAAAAGTGACATAAGGTATAGTTACAGAATATGATAATTTTTATCCCAACCATTTCTATTTAATAGATTTATTTAGAAATAATACTCGAGTATTCTCTGATGAAACCTAACTGTTTTGTCGTGGGCCTTGGCACCATACCCTGTGCACATTCAAGTATTATTTAATTCCATATTTTTGTGTATATTTTGCCAAAAAAAAAAAGCTGTACTCAAATATGACAAATAAATATTTAATGAGATTTTCAGTTAAGTGCGTGTATTATTTTTCAATAAAACGCCTTGTACACGATTTAACCGAACAACCCTGGCCCGTAATTGCATTATTTTTGATCAAAAGTTAGACTCTTTTCAAAATACTGAGAAACTATTTAAACTTTCAGCAATTTTTGATGAAATTTTCAGTATTTTGGAATAATGACCAATTCAAGACGTCATTATAAATGGACTAGCGAGAAATTAACGACACTTTCAAAAGATATACAGTCAGCAAGGGTCTTCATTTGCCCTTCCCCTTTTCCCTTCAGTTAGTTTGTTTTGTTTTGCTTGTTTGTTTGTTTCTTTTTCTTTTTCTTTTTTTGAGGGTGTGGGGTGTGGGGTGGGGGTGGGGGTGGGGTGGGTTTATTTTTGTTTTGTTTTTGCATATTTCATTTTATTATCCCTGGGTTTTGCAAAAGCGAGGGGACATTTTATCTCAATCATCTGTCCATCTATTTGTCAAAAAAAAAAAATTAACCTTCGTCATTACTTTTGAATAAGAAAAGATAGGGAGTTCATTTTTAACATGTTCTCTATCTGTGATATGATCATTCAGAATGTTATACAATTTTTTTTATCACAGGAACTTAACCTTGAAGTTTGTCCTACATAAAAAAAAATAATCATGGCCATGACTTTTGAACCTCAATTGACAGGGCTTTCATATTTTTCAAGTGCATTACCTGTGAGAAGAATTTTCCGGATACGCTTTCATACATGTAAACATGCATATATATATATATATATATATATATATATATATATATATATATATATATATATATATATATATATATATATATATATATATATATATATACTGAAAGGAAAAAGAAACGCAGGGTAACCTAATATGCGAATTTTTTTACTGTAAAACCCAAAATTATGAAAATTAGTCAGAGGGATATCTTGATTACTGTGCATTAAAATCAGTGTTCAGAACTACTCAACCGTGAAATGTATGACGTCACATAAGGAAAGTGGTAAAAAGCCGAAAACACGTGCATATCGATGACAACATGTTTTTCAACATATCTCGTAGTACCATTTGCTGCACTTAAGTTATACACATCGTTTTTCGATATTTACAGTCAATCTGCATTTCTTGAAATCAAGGTACAAGTACGATTGACGAAAGTACCATGGGGTCTTGCTATTGCATTGCCTAAGTAAGGACAAAGACAACGATAGGCTTCTGTGCAGTTTGTTGTGAATTTTTCCACAATAGAACATCTTACCCGTCCTCAGAGAGGGCGTAGAAAGGTTCCCAACCAACCGTGACGATGACGTTGATGCGTAACAGCACCACGTAAAGATCGGTCTATTCATCCTGCCACCTGTATAATCACCACCACATTACCCTAAAACTGCTATTAGTACAGCAGGTTATCATAATCGTTACATTCACCCCAAAACTGAAGGAAATCGATAGCGCGATTTTGGTTTGTGAGCTTGTCAACTTTACGTAAGTGTTCCTCTAACTTGCGCATGAGTGCGTCGTTTGCCTATTTGTTTGGGCATGTTAACCCCCCTCCAAATACTGCCAGGCTTGTCAAGATTTTTCTCGCAAACAATTAAATTTATCAACTTGACTGGTCTCAGTCAAGTCCATCTTTTTCGCATCAAACGTCTATGGGACTACGTGGACGATAGGGTTTAAAATGTCCAAGCTGGTCTCAATCAACTAAGGGCTGCCTTCGCGGAAGGATTGAATAACATCCCTATTAGATGGATAAACACACTGATGAACTCCATGCATATGAGAATCAAGGCTGTGACAGATGCGCGAGGGAGACATGTGAGATAATGAGACTTTTGTGGGGTACCGTCATATGAGTTTCAATAACTCATGAATTATTGGTGAAAATCAAATCAGATTTCGGTTACATTTATATTAAAGATAATTTCAAATGTTAGATAGGATAAGTGGAAAATACGTCTGAAATATATAACCTTATTGCACCTAAAAAGTTTACCCTGCGTTTCCTGTTCCTTTCAGTATATGTATAAAGCACTAAAAAACCAACAACACTGTATATCCTAAGTATCGGATCTACGAAGTAGATACAAGGCCACGTATGGAAATTTATATAAAGCACTTAAATTGACCAAGGATACAAGCAATAAAAATTGTCAAATTTTCGGGACACCCTGTCCCTTCCCCGGAACAAAGAAAAAAGTTCAGAAGTCATAAATACAAAGGAAACAGAGAAAATTAAAACACAACTAGCACTACTACTGAACTACCAGACACTATGTAATTACAATGTTACATGTTTAATTTGAAGTTTATAACCAGTTGTAAAGAAAGAAATCCGGACCGCTATGAAATACGTTCGATCTGTCGGGTGTACTCTGGTGAAGTGCAATTTACACAATTTAACGAATTAATCATCGTTATATATATATATATTTAATTGAACAGTCAGGTAATCACTACCCCGCAGGACCTGACATGCCTTGTTACTTGATTCTTTTCACACATACGGTCATCATGACCTTTCCTTGTTGCCAGCTTTACAATAGACAACAGCTGCATAATTTTCATTACATTTATTAAAGACTTGAACAAAAACATATACAATCTTGCATTACTCATAACTGTGATGGACATAAGGGAATTGGCATTAAATGGCCGCATTGCATAAATGTACAATCAAAAATAGGGTCCAGGAGGGATAGCTGGCATACCGACTAATAAGTACCGGGCAAAACCAGTGGCCCTGTGTTGGTCACAGGTGCCCGAGATCCCAAATTTAGATACTAGACATTAGGGACCGAGAGATTTGTGAGCACATCTGTATACCCTGCTTCCGGAGATTGCTTCTGGTCAGCAGTACTTTTACACCCAAGTACTCCAGCACTAAGCCTCCCCTCCTGTTACAAGAGGTGGAGGGGGCCCCAGGCCTGCAGACTTGGCTACGACCCCAATCGAAAACTTTTTACTTGACTTTTTACTTGACTTTTATTACACATTGCCATAGGTTGGATACTTTGTAGACAACCTGTCTACCCAACAATGTGCCCACCAACTTGTCTGATGGCTGGGCAGGGAAACAACGAGCCAGATGTGTTCGCAACCCTCCCACTCATCCCTCCGAACCCGCCACATACATCGATATGATGTTCCTCCATTACTTTACATTAAGGGATACTTTTCCCTTCCCTTGAATGAGGGACCACAATCCACTTTTTATGTTATTTAAGAAAGTTCTGTTGCCAAGAGAGGTGTGTACCATCAAATCTAAACAATTCCGGATTAGCAACGGATATGTTTGCATGTGAAATTACACCCCCACCCATATCTGTGACAAATTTTGAGATATTTTTGTTAATTCTTTTACGTTTCTTGTCTATCTTTTTTCCACTGTTCAATGGAGCTCCATGCCAATAACGGCGTGGTAGAATGTGTGACCACACCAGTTTAGTATTTGGGAGAAGAGCATTATATCGCAGGAAGCTGCACTGAATCTCTTGTATGATTTTTTTGCTAGTTAAGTTTGGAGTTACCAAATCGTTGGATCCTAGATGAATTACTAAGTAATTTGGGGGTACTTCGTGCTTGATGAGCTCTTTTTGATGTGGATCTCCTGCCTCACCCTGTTGCTGGATGGCGGGAAAAGGAAGTGCTATCAACGAATTAATCAACTCGTACCAATACGAGTCTTATGCCTTTTGGATTATAACCAATTCGTTCCACTATTAGTTTTAACGACATTGTAATGTGCTTCCGTCAATTAAATGAGATTAATTTGGTATAAGGGCAAATTAATCTGCCATATATATATATATATATATATATATATATATATATATATATATATTAGGGATGGCAATTTGTAATCGGTTAACCGGTTACTCGGTCGGAAGGATGGTAATCGGTTAGAAAATCTGTAATCGGTTAGTCGGGAAAAAAAATATATTTGCCTAAATTTGAACACAAAATCATGAAAATTAATCAAAAAAATACCCCAAAAAAATATTTAGAATGTTAGCATTTTTATCCACATAAACAAGCCAATTCGGAGATACTTAAGGCTCTCCCACTTGACAGTGCGGGGTTAATTGGTCAGTTGTTAATTGCTGTGCAAACACCATATCATTATCCAGTCCAGCTGTCTTTAATGATTTTAATTAAATGATCGTTGATTATAATGTGTACATAACTTCTACTATCCTTTGTAGTTACCTATTAAACAAGCGATAGTACATGCTTAGTTTTGATGACAACTTGCGTGACATCTCTTCTGATATTTAAAAAGTGTTTATGATACTTTAGGCATATTTCATGAATATATTTTGTTTTCTTCTTTACTTTCTTTTTTAATTTTTATTTATTAATTTAATTATTTTTTTTTTGTCTTTTAAAATTGAAATAGAATATAGTGTTTTGATCAAACATAAGCATAATATTACAGTACCATATCTGTATAGTCTTTTTTATTTAAGTAAAGCAGAGCTTACAATGGAGGAATATGTCAAAAGTTATTTGATACGATTAACCGAATATTCGATCGGAAAGTCTTGCGGTTAACCGATTGGCAATTTTGTATTCGATTGCCATCCCTAATATATATATATATATATATATATATATATATATATATATATATATATATATATATATATATATATATATATATATATATATATATATATATATATATATATATATATATATATATAAAATCGTTGTCCATATCTTTTGCACAGTAAAAGACAGGGTTTTCAAATTTCTGCATGTGCATTACAGCTGCATTACTTATGACAAGGCTTTCTTTCTAAATGTATGATACTTTTTTGATTTTTTTTTTCTTGATGGACAAGTGAAGCAAGAACTATATGCCATAGATAAGTGCCTCCAAATCTTTAATACGCTAAAAGTGGGAAACGAAGGTCATTAAAAATTAACAGAGCGGTGATAACACACACGAAACATTGAAAAATGGCCTGAATGCTAAACAAAAGGAAGGCTTAGAATGGAAAACAAACAGCGAGGAAATAGAGAAAAATGGCTAATAAACTTTTCAGGAATTGAAATGTTCTATATTGGAGGCTAAATTGTATTGTAATTTTTGACGCTTTCATAAAAGAAAACTGTTTGCTTAAAAGATAACAAATGAAAATGAAAAACATGCAAATATAGTTTACGGGGTGTTGTAAAAGCATAACAGACAAAACAAACTTTTTAATAAGACAGATGCAAAATGAGACGTAATGGACTGAACGATCCAGAGCTTGATGTCTGGAACCCTTCATTCACTTCATTTTTTGAATTATAAAAAAAATTACATGAGCTTTGGAAAAATCTGTTGTACAGAAACAATGGCACTCAGTGCCTAAATTAAGCCCACTACATGTACATGAAACAAGAACTCACTTTAATATGATATATATATATATATATATATATATATATATATATATATATATATATATATATATATATATATATATATATATATATATATATATATATATATATATATATATATATATATATATATATATATATATATATATATATATATTTAAAAACTGGATTTGATCCTCTTTTAATTAATTTAATAATAAATTAACATTTCGGTATTTCCACAGTAAAAGCTTAGAAATATACGTAGTACATAATACATCATATTCGACAAAGATGATAACCGTTTTTGCATTTAGGTTGTTTTCTTGTTGATTTATTTTTTATTTGTTGTTGTTGCCTTTTTTTTGTTTTAATTTTTTAAATTTAGGTTTGGGCGTAAAAAAAAAAAAAAAAAAAAAAAAAAAAAAAAAAAAAAAAAAAAGGGGTTTTGCTGGAAAATATTATGGCGGGTTATATTCAAAATGTTGACAATAAACAGAAAGACTAATGTACAAACAATATCATTTTGTCTCTCTATCTCTCTCTCTACAGAAATTTTTCTGCCAGCATATTGTTTGTTCAATCTAATATTCATGCAGAATTTCTTAGTAGCCCTCATTTGCCCACACTTTTCTTCTACCCTACGTTTAAGCTTCACCCTATAACCATGCAAGAAACAGCATTTATTTGAGGCAGTCATTAGTTGCAAGAAAAAAGGAACCGTTTCTCCCACAAAGTAAATAAATTCCTAGACTTCTTCGTTTCGAAATAACAATGTTGGAAGAAAAAAGTAGATTTTATCAACAAAATTTGCAAAGTTGTCTAATTTGTAATGAAGTTTTGTTTGCTTTGATATAATCTTCAATTCCTTAAAGTGGCACAAGTTTCTTTTAAGATTCATTATTAGGACACCAATCCCGAAAACAAGATATTTGTCAAATACCGGTACCTTTTTCAGTCATTTAAAGAACTTTAAATGTGGGGTCAAATTTTCATGATTTAAAGAAGAAGAGGCCCATGGACCACATCACTCTCCTGAACACATTGGCTAGAAAGAAGCAGAAATTAGTTCAGTATTGAACAAGGAAGAGGGAGGGCAAACTTAAATATAAACTACTTTAGAGTGCTTCTATATCAATATTACTAATCATGGCTTTGCGGTTCTTAAACAGAAGAAGTTAATGATTGGAATGATTATTTAGGCAGCTCTGTCTGAGGTATAAGGTACTACTTGCACCATGTTTCTCCCTTATTATAGCTGTTCTTGAGAAGAAGATTTTTAAAGATATTTGCTATATATTCCTATGGTAAACTTTGACCCTCTGCTGTGGCCCTGTCCTAAACCCAGGGGTTACATTATGTATCATATGAACAAACTTGAATCTAAAGTATGTAATTAAGCTTTCACATAAGTTTCATCTTTTCTCTCCGAGTGGTTCTTAAGATTTGTAAAAGATGCCACCAAATTTTCACGAATTCTTAATTATCTCCCTTTGAAAGAGGGCGTGGCACTTCCTGTAAACAAACTTAAATTCCCTTTACCTTTGTGGCTAGTTTGGTCGAAATTGGCCCAGTGGTTCTTGAGAAGAAGTCGAAAATGTGAAAAGTTTACAGACGACGCACAACAGACGACAGACGGACGCCGGACACTCTTTGATTAAAAAAGTTCAATTTATCCTTCGGTTCAGGTGAAAACTAAAAAAGTTAGTTCATGCGAATTTTCGTTGATGAAGAAGTCTAGGGGTCTTGTATGTTTGAGAGTTTAACATTTCGTGAAGGATATGAATTCGAAGTTCCCCATTTACAAAGAAAAAAAAAGAATCTCGAAAACTGATGATTTCACAGAAGATAAAAAATGTTAAAACGAGAAAATACATCAACAACAAAATGCAGAATAAAAAGTTAAGAAATAAATGAAATTAAAGTTAAAAAACATGATTCCAGTGATA
This sequence comes from Saccostrea echinata, assembly GCF_033153115.1. Classification (NCBI taxonomy): domain Eukaryota; kingdom Metazoa; phylum Mollusca; class Bivalvia; order Ostreida; family Ostreidae; genus Saccostrea; species Saccostrea echinata. The sequence continues at coordinate 7,103,864 of NW_026889765.1, read as the reverse complement.
GTGATATTGTCTTCTTGATTGTATGGAAATTTCATGAATTTTGAAAATAATAAATACGAGAAAAATCCCCCTCTCCTTAAAAAAGACACAGAGCAAACACAAGTAGACACAAGCACACAAAAAGATAAGCAAGCCTTTAAAAAAGACTATAGTTAACTGTAGTTTGCTATAATTAACTATAGCTTACCATAGTTACTGTACCAAATTTTTTACTATAGTAATTCAAAGTTTTTAATACAGTAAATCAAAGTATTTTTACTATGAATTTCAAAAAGTTACATTTCATTATTCCAAGCATCTTTTTTTAATATTGAAGGGAACTATTCCTTATATATTTAGACATTATTTCTAAAATTCACTTCCTTGGTGTGTAATTAAAGAAATATTAAGACCTCGAATCTCAAAAACTAGAGTATTTCAAGGAGCACATGTGTCGCCTTCTTTATAGCATCATTAAAGATAACAATTAATCTATGGGTGGTGAGTTTTTCATTTGATACTAGCATTATCATGATTTATTATGTACAAGTAACAGCAAAGAAAAAATCCATAAATAATGATACCGATACAAAAGCATTTATCATACAAAGTCTGAGATTCAAATAGAAATATGATTCCACAACCTTCAAAGCTACAGTGAATAATGATATTGAAATTACATATTAAGAATATTTATTTTTCATTATAAAATAAGATAAATACGAGTTTAATCCAACTTTCCTCCAAAAGACATTTCAGTCTTACTTTACTGCAATATTATTGCTAGCGCTCTCAATCGCTAGCAACCTAGCAACTACGTTAGTCTTTTTTACTGGAATACGCATCCTTGATTGCACAGTAGGGCAGTGTACATAAACGAGCCATGTCAATTTCGTTTTATTATCTGAAAACATATATGATCTGAAGTTTGGAGCTTTGTTGTCTAACTTGTACATAAATGTACTAAAAGTAAAAAAAAAAAAAAGAAAACTTAGGTCTTATAATGCCAAGGATGTAGAGATCAGTTATTTCTAAAACTTTAATAAATTCCTAGTTTTTCTTAGCTTTCTGGCAAACTCTGAAAAACAACCTCGGATATATTCCCGACTTTGCCGAAAAGGCCCGATAAGATACGATGGCTACAAAACAGTACCACACTAGAGTATTTCATACTAGCCGATCATCTGTTCTACTGATCTCTTTAATAATTGTTTTTTAACGACAAAATTGGAATTACAGTAAAACGACAAACAGACGCCGGGTAAAGTGATCCCTAAGTGTCGCTCTGCTCTGCAGGCTACCCCCCCCCCCCAACAAATTTCATTTTACCCCTTAAAATAAATGAATTGATTACGTTCATGAGATCTTTTCTTCCGTAAATGCACTGCTGTTTTGGATAAATGAACTTGTAATGGAAAAGTATCACAAGCAGTTTTATGTCTCTATCAAAATTAGATCTAAGTGTAACTACTGATGAATTTCCTTACTAACAACAGACAATCAAATTGTCACATTATCATTCGCAATTTGGTAAATGTCTGAAAACGATATTGAATACAAACATTGATATCCAATATAATTTGAATATATTATTCTAAAATTCATATGAACAGTGACTTGAACTGTATTTTATCCAGCTTATCCCCGAAAAAAAAATGTTCACGTGATCATCTGTTTACATAAAACACAGATAAATTAACTGAGAATCAATCCGCTAAGCAACGTTTGTACAGGGAAGAAACCTCATATTTAAGGTAAAACCTAAACTAATATTTTTTTCATCTTAGACATTTACATGGGAGATACTAAGAATTTTACTCTTGGATAGAATATTGAAAAATGCTATTTCTAATATTACCAATTGTGACTGAAAGATATACAGATCCTTATTTATAATTATGAACATTGTGATGTTCTTGTCCCACTATCAAGTGTTTTCAGGTACTAAAATTTGTTGTTTTTTTTAAAGTTCCCAATACAAAGAGTGTAAACTTATAAAATGGATTCTTATTAAAAATATCACTGGAACTCAATTTGCTACAAAAGCATTGAAAAATATCCCGATATATCTCGTTTTAGTAGAAATGTGGAAAAGAAAAGATTTGCATTAATTTGTAAAAGATCCGACATCAAAAATTCAGCCCACAAAACTTTCATTATTTACACCTGTAGTTACATGTAATATATCTATTTATGTCAAAGCATGCTTAATTAAACCGGCTCAATTAAGCAAAAGGTCATCGATATAACACGGTCTTTAATGTCTGTTAATGTAAGTCATAATTTGAACAAAATGATTTCAAAATGTTCCGATACGATGAATTGAAATCGTGCTTACTTTGATATCCAACCATGAGAAGCAAATGTAATAAAAAAAAATCACGTGCAAATATGGATTTTTCCGTTAATTACAGTTAAGTTACTATGATTTTTCTTACAGTATGAAGATAGAAGTTTATATTCTTGTTCTGGTGTGTGGTATGTGCCCAGTTCAGCCCTTGCCAAAGACTGCTAGTAAGTTAGGATACGTCAAATTATTGTTCATACTTTTTAATTCAATCTTCAAACGACTTAACATATATAGCCAAAATTTTGTTTCAACTCCTGTTATTTGGATAGCATATATTTTAATTCTTAAAATAAATAGATTAGAAAATGTAAAATTAAGGTATTGCTGTAATTTGCTTGGTAAAATTTAAGACATTATGAGTTTCTTTTAGGATCTTCATCTTGTAAATCACCAAACCCACACGGGGATCAATGCGCAATAGCTGGGATTTGGAGGAATCAGCTTCTATCCGAGATGACACTTATGTGTCAAAACGGAACACTCTCGGGACATTATTACAGCGCTGTAGGAAATGCAGAAAAAGAATATGATCTCATGGGAAGATACATACAGGTTAATGACACGGAATACATCGTGGGATGGTCTGTCGCATACAAAAATGAATACCGCAATTCAAGATCTGTTGCAAGCTGGACTGGGGTGTACTATGCTGCTCATGATAATATCAAGACCCACTGGATACTTGCCCGTTACGTAGATCCCGACGATTATCAGAAAACATTTCACACAAACCAGGATCAGTTTCACAAAATCAAAGACCTTCCATGTTCGCCAGACATAGTGGGTTGAATTGGAAAAACGTACAAAAAAGTAAAAGGAAAATAATCATATTTGTTAAAATATGCCCAAATTCAACAAATAAAGGTTTGAGAAGCTATCAATACACAGATGTTGTGTTTATTTTCATTAAAAAAATGATGATTGGTGTCCAGTAAATTTGATTATTTTCCAGTGCTCATTAAGGCACGCATAATTCATTTTTCTGGGAAACCTCTTGATTTTTTTTTTAAATATGCACGTACATTGTTTTAGAAAAAAATCCTTTCCTCCATAATTGTTCATGTATCAAAATACAGCAGAAAAAAAAGAACAAAACAAAAAGTTCCGGATTGAGGGGTGTGATATATACGTATGAGCCCTGCAGAGTTTTATGTTGCTGTGCTGTGTTACTTGTACCATTATGATAGAAACTAAATTTTGATTATTTTTATTATAAACAACAAAGTTTTATCAAAATCGGTAAAAACGCCTGCCAATAAAGTTTAAGTGGTTACAGAGTATTGCTCTCAAAACTTGAATTGGCGGGATAAGATAAATTATGAATCAACTATAATTAGCAATCTATTCCTAACATACTGATCGTACTGGTGAAAGCCTTCGACTGAGAATCTGTCTTGAATGGTATATACCAGCAATTCTTTCAGTCATTCTTAGGTCACCTGAGTCACTCAGGTGATCTATTGCTATCTGTTTTTGTCCGTCGTCGTGCGTCGTCCGTTGTCCGTCTAGAACTATTTATATTGAAGTTACATGACTGTAAAAAAAATATTTATGTGATGTTTGATGTTTTTAATCAATGTATTAAAGTTATTTACGCGAAAAGAAAAACATATGTAATTAAAAAAATATATATATTATCCGGGAATATTATTGCTTGCTGCAGAACACCCACGCATGCGCACAAACGAACGTTTTATAGGTCTCAGGTTTTGCAGTACGAACGGTGGGTATGAGTGTTGCGATTTTTAAGGTTACAAAGTATGAAATATAACGTGCTTTTGAGAATATATCGTATTCTTACTGGTAATTTGATTCGTTTTAGCTTTGTTCAAATGGCGCAGAAATGGCTTGTGATGGAGCTACAAAGAAAATGCTGGTTTGAACGTTGTTGTCTGCATTTTATATGCAGTAATAAATTATCTATACTGGGTGTTTATTATGCATTTTTGCTTTTTTATCGTATATTTGTCGAACTGAATTTGAAAACGTGATGAAATTATCAGTTCGAATTATCTCTAAAGTAATGGTAGAGTTGATTGGAATAGCGGGACAGATCCTCGCTTTGATTAACGTCCCATATAGTATGGAGGGAAAAAGCTTCATATTAATGTTAGGAATAAGATGCTGTTTCAATTTATAACGTATTAGTATTCAATACAGGATGTCAAGAAATATTTCTTTGATTGAATTTGATATAAGAGTAAGATATTTTGGTTCATGACGTTTCGCCCCTATTAACGATTCCCTCTGAGACTATTCGCCCCACGAGATGTTTTACATGATATATAATGTATATGGTACATGTTAATATATAAGTATACATGTAATTTACATATCATATTTGAATTCATACAATTTAACTACTTAGAAAATATTGTTAGTTTTTTTCATCAGTCATTCATTTAGTTTGGTTTACTTAAATTTATCAAATCATTTTTCGTATTGCGATATATTGCGATGTTTTAAACTGTATTGCGATATGTATTGCAATTTTTTTGATAAAAGTGAAAATGCTCTTTCCTTATTTGATTAACCTTTATTTATAATCAGTGTGAATAAAACTACGTGTGTGTTACAAATACATGTACGTCGTAGCAAAAAAAGTTCTTGTCGATTCACTTCAGTTTTGCAACAAAGTACAACCATAAAATTAAACAGTAACCTTATTGTTTGGCATGATTGAAAGCATTTCTGTCATCTTAAATTTCATATTTAACTTTAGAAAATTCAAGCCCAAGCATTTTACCGATATACCGGTACTGGAAAAACATATCACAATACGATATTTTTTTAACGAATTGCAATATATGGGAATATCGATATTATTTGCATATCCCTACACGAAATTGATTTGGACACTTTCAATGCAGTTAACCAAATCATGCAAATAAATATACATGAATAAGTAGAGTGACAGGTAATAATATTTTCATGTCTTCTTTTTTTCAAAATGTAACAAGTGTTTTTTTTTTTTTAAACATAAGTTTTACATACTAGTAAGGTTATTTCAATACTTTTTCAACAAGACAAAATGAAATTTTGGCCCATGTTCACCCCAAACAAATAAGTTTGTCAGTAGGGTGATTATTACAAATTTACATTACGGAAAATTTTATGACTAACATTTCGCGAAGGTTTTTAAATAAGGTAAAATCAACCTAATCACACAAAATAGTTCTTCTGTAGTGACTATACTATTATAACACAAATTTACTGAATGAACCATTTGAATAACACTATAATTTAAAAAAAAAAGATACCCATAATTACAATAGTAAAAAAGGATGTTACTCCTTAATTAGTAGGAATTTTCGACTTAATACAAAATGTCTTTGGGGTGAAACATCACACAGTGATTGGGAAGGTCTTGTGACACGTGCCATAGTTGCATTGAAGTGAAAATTGGCGCATTAAATCGACCATTGGTGGCGCCAAGGTGCGCATTCAAATTTTAGTGATGTTAGTTAGAAATATATTGCGTACAACTTTCTTGCTAGTTTTACTTTTGTTTTAAATGCAATCATTTTAATACAACAAATTTCATTGGTTAAAACTGGCAAAACTGCTTCCTGTTACATGAAGCGCATTATATAGGACAACAAAGGTACATTAACTTACTCATTTCCAATGTTTAATTAAAATTTTGACATTATTGATCCAAAATACAAGAAAATTATATTGTTTGTGGGTTCCTTTAAATGTGCTACACTGCATATGTGAAAAAAATAAAATCTGGTTAATGAAGAAACTTCTCTTTTCGAATTTGGCGTTTGTTTGTCATTTTGTTTTTTCTTAAAATGGCCCATCAGAATATATAGATGGCCCATTCATTTTCAAAATGGCCCATTAAAAACTTTTAAGTTTTCCTGAAATCTTTATGACAACAAAATCAAAATTTCTTGTATCAAGAAAAATTTTACAACATTATTGCCTTCATACTCAAACAGGAGTATAGTTGCGCTATAGTCCCATTGACCTTGATGGTCTTCCCAATCACTGCATCACAGTGGGAAACTTCTTATGGGGCAAATTGTTCCACATTCAAATTTTAGCTCTAATGGTCAGAGACCAGAATAGGTTATGCGATAATAAGGTTTCTGTTGTCGTCTGTTTGTAAAAATACTTAAAATTGCTACTCCAACAGTTTTGGACCAATTTAAATATGACTTGGTACATAAGTAGACTTCACTAAGATACATAAATCTGTATATTGGTTTTTGATTTCGATAAATGGTGTTGCTATGGTTACTAAAAATAGAAATTTTTGTCAAATTCTTTCAAAATCCCACTGCTCATTCAGTTTTAGTCCGACTTCCATATTACTTGGTACACAAGAAGACGACAGTAAGGTACATAATTCTGTATTTCGGTTTTTGATTTCTAAAAGTAGAAATTTTTCTGAAATTCTTTCTAAATGCTACTCCTTTTACAGCTTTTGTCCAATTGTAATTAAAGTTGACTCAGAATGAGACTAAACCAAGGATAAATTGCTGTTGCCATAGTTTTAAGTCTTAAGTGCTTTTTATGCCCCCGTCATAGAATGGCCAGGGCATATAGTGTTACCCTGTTCTGTCATTCTTGCATCATTCAGTGTCCATTCATTATCTCTGCAACAGTTGTGCACATTCAACACAAATTTGACACACACACACACCCCCCCTCACACAAACACACACACACACACACACACACACACACACACACACACACACACACATATATATATATATATATATATATATATATATATATATATATATATATATATATATATATATATATATATATATATATATATATATATATATGGATACGTCATAGGAATTCGCAGATCAAGTTCAGATTGGTCATGGTCCTATGATTTTTGACAGAGTTATCCCTCTTGAACTTGGAAAAAATAAAACATTTTCAATTTCCGCTCTCTACTTTTGTAGGGATGTATGTATAAGGTTGAAACTGCATATGCAGGTATTTTACCAGAAAATACAGGTCAAGATTGAATTTGGTTATGGTCCGATGATTTTTGACAGAGTTATATCCCTTGAACTAGAAATGTTCAGTTTCCACTCTTTAACTTTTGTAGGGATGTATGTATAAGGTTGAAATTGCATATGCGAATTTGGTAATGGTCGGATACAATACAGGTCAAGTTCGAATACAAATTCAAAACTAAATATGATATTTGAAATTTTGGCTGCCTGTGGGGGCATTCATGCGTTATGACACATTTAGTTAATTAAGTAAAAACCAGTAGAGCTACAGTCTCATCAAAGACTTCTGGATTGAGTGGTGCTCTTATACATTAAGGTTTATTGCACCCTGTAATTTTTATTTCTAGTTGCCTGAAGGAGTAATGCTTTCCATGTAGGTGGTAATTATTTTGTTGCTGTTGTTTTCTGAGCTTCATTACCAATCTGACATTACAAATCATGATGCATTGTTTTGTACTGTGTTTATTGAATGAAAATATAGGAAAAATAATTCTTCCTCGCAATGTAGCAAATAGAAGCTATTTAAAGGTGAGGTATTTAATATTTGTTTTTAAGGACAGATGATACAAACAATAAAATAGATGCCTGGATTGGTATATATTTTTGGTCCTATTTTGGTTATGAATAATGCAAATAATAAATTTCTAAAATAATAATTAATTTTAAACTTTAGAACTATGAAGTTTCAATTCTACTTTTACAGCCATCCTTTTAAATCTATACAATTTTTTGTTACTTTAAATCCCTTAATTGTGAAACTTTGAATAAAAAATTAAAATCTACATGGTTAAAAATTCATTTTTCTCATATGAACATGACTGAAATAGGTTTTTCAGAATTTTTGGGTAAAAGTTTATTTGTATCATCTGTCCTAAATCTGATTTTGTTTAATTCTTATGCCGTCCATGAATATGGCCTTGGAATATAGTGTTTGTCATGTCCATCTTTCATCCTTCTGTCCTTCTGTCTTTCTGTCCTTTAGTTATACTTTGCATTTAGCTCAGTTTCAAAGAAAGTGTTGAAGATGTTTTTTAATCAAACTTCATATACTAATACATACTGATGAGAGCTATTCATCAGCATCATTTTTTTTTTACTTTGACCTTTCCTTTGACCTTGACCTCACATCAAAAATGTGTTTTGCTCAGTTTTAAAGAAACTGTTCAAGATATTGTTATGAAACTTTTTATGCTGTAACATATTGATGTAAGCTATTCAACTGCATCAAATTTTCTTGAACTTGACCTTTCCTTTGACCAAGCTTATTAAAAATTTGTGTTTAACTCGGTTTTAGGAAGTATTCAGGTTATTTTTATAAAACTTCATATGCTGATACATACTAATGAGAGCTTTTCAACTGCACTAACACTTTGATTTGACCTTGACTTCACTGATCAAAAGTTTGTTTTTAGCTCATTTTTAGCTCAACTGGTCAGAGACCAGAAGAGCTTATGCGATAGTAAGGTGTCCGTCGTCCGTCTGTCCGTTTGTCTAGCTGTCCGTCTCTCTGTAAACAATTTTTCAAACGCTACTCCTACAGTTTTGGTCTGATTTCAATATAACTTGACACACAAGTAGACTACACTAAGATACATAATTTAGTGCATCGGTTTTTGATTTCGATGAACGGTGTTGCCATGGTTACTAAAAATAGAAATTTCTGTGAAATCTCTTTAAAATGCTACTCTTCCTACAGTTTTGGTCTGATTTCAATATAACTTGGCACACAAGTAGACTACACTAAGATACATAATTTAGTGCATCGGTTTTTGATTTCGATGAACGATGTTGCCATGGTTACTAAAAATAGAAATTTCTGTAAAATTCCATTAAATCGCTACTCCTCCTACAGTTTTGGTCTGATTTCAATATAACTTGGCACACAAGTAGACTACACTAAGATACATAATTTAGTGCATCGGTTTTTGATTTCGATGAACGGTGTTGCCATGGTTACTAAAAATAGAAATTTCTGTAAAATTTCTTTAAATCGCTATTCCTCCTACAGCTTTGGTCAGATTTCAATATAACTTGGCACACAAGTAGACTACACTAAGATACATAATTTAGTGCATCGGTTTTTGATTTCGATGAACGGTGTTGCCATGGTTACTAAAAATAGAAATTTCTGTAAAATTTCTTTAAATCGCTACTCCTCCTACAGCTTTGGTCTGATTTCAATATAACTTGGCACACAAGTAGACTACACTAAGATACATAATTTAGTGCATCGGTTTTTGATTTCGATGAACGGTGTTGCCATGGTTACTTAAAATAGAAATTTCTGTAAAATTTCTTTAAAACAGGTTACCCAAATGATTAGTCCAATTTCCACGACAATAACTTGCAGGACAGCAGTACAGTACAGTAGACAGCACGAAGACTTTTAATTACAAAGGCAAAGGGCATCGACGAAAGATGTGCAAGTGGAATGGAGCAACCTCCAGTCAGCCAGATGCACAATGCCAACTGTGCTCGCAATTTGGACATATTGCTTCTATTTGTGCCTCATATCATCCTAGAATACTGTAGATTGGCAAATAATCAAGATGGTTTTAATTTCACTATGTTCACGAATCATCATTTTCCCGCGAAATTAAATCCATCGTGAATGCTATCTTTATTTTTTAAAAACGTTTGAATGGTTATACGAAATTTAAATTAATTTCTTGCAGCGTAAAATTAAAACCATGGCGATTGGTACTTTTTGAAAAATCGTGAAATTTTTATATCGTGGAATTAAAACGACTTACAGTATTTCATTCGGTAAACCGGAGAGGCTCGGGTGCTACCGGAGGCTACCGGAGGCGGGCAGTTCAAAAGGGGCAACTAAAGCGTCGCCATTGAAGTCAATCTCCAAGCCGCAGCGTTACTGATATAAAAAGTTGTATACCTGCCGTGACTGTACTTCTACTGACAGTGACAGTTTCTCACTCCGCAGTGATACTGACAGTGACAGTTGTACTGCAGAGAATTTGCATAAATCTTACAATAATCCGTGTGCGTGTGACTTTACTTCCACTGATAATAAAAGCGTTTTGCCTGTGGCAATTTCTTGTATCCACAATGATGTTCACAATAATATTTTACCAACCTTTGCTGATGCAGACAGCATTGGTATTGTCAATGATGAATGTATGATTGTAAATGATTTTTCTAACCATTTGTACATGCCAGCTGCAGTGTCAGTGAAACATTTCTGCTTTGTTAGACAATGGTAGTACATGTACTATCAACATTTTTTCATATGCATTGTTAAGTTCACTGTCTGACAGCCTTTTACCTACACGTTGTACAGAAAATAAAATTGTAGCTGCTAGTTGCTAGTGGTCAGAAAGTTGACATTGTGGGTACTTCATTTGTAAAACTTCCATCTGGGAACTGTTTATGTACTTAAGAGGCAACGTCTCAAATCATCAACCTTCAGATGGAAAAAACTGTTATTTTACCCCTTATAATGCGTACCATAGAAACCACAGTACGTTTAGAAATTTTAAGAAAAAGTGTACTGATATCAAATTTAACCATTTATAAGCTTATTTCAAATAGCTGCTGAATGGTAGCGTTATGGTTTTATATATTTGTCTTTGACCATAACGCTATAGATCCCGTAATGCAAAAATTCTGCAATCTGCGCTCAGTTGGGGACAATTTCTCCACTTTCCAGCTTTGGTCAATCAGCTACCTTTTACTTCACTATTCTAGACTATTTTTTGCATTATTTTGTCACGAACAACAGAGAAAAGGCCTACTAGGATACATAAATAGCTGAATATCTTCAACAGAAGATAAAATCGCTGAAAATAAATCAGGATAGCCTACCTCTTTCATAAACTTTAAAACAATATGAATAACACACAATATCTACGGTATTTGCTTCTAAACCCGTTTTATGTAACTTTTTACATGCCGTCTTAACCAGATTCTCGTTACAAAACATGGTCAATTCTCAAGTTATTTGTTGAACAGTTATGACGTGATCGATTCGATCCTAGTGACAGATACAGCATAAAAAATAAGAAAAAAACCATTTTATTTTTGTTAACATTTGCATGGTTCAATTCATTTTACAGGAGTTTAATTACATCTCTATAATATTAAGAAAACTTGCTTTCTAAAATTGACGTCATCTCGCCTACTATGACGTCATACTGTATTACTGATTTAGTCAGGTGAGAATATCTGGGTGTTTCCTTAAAAATCTGCGTCCTGATGGACAAAGTTTTACATGGACTTACCTTTCGCTCATTATTGTATTATCAAAGGATTTGATTATATATTCTGATACTTTTGAATCACACGTGAAGGACCTTAAAATCAGTTTGAGAAATTTTGAAACACCCTCGAAATCAGGTGATTTCATAGTACCCAACTTGTATTATGGTTTTCAAAAAAACATCTATAGTAAATCTTTGTAAATCACTAACGCCAATCTCATTTATACATACATAAAAACTTCTAACTTTAACCAATCCAGCCAACGACATGAAACAATGAAAATTTAAGTCTTTTTAATCGTATTAAATTCCCTTATTTTCAATCAACGATTATGAAACAAATTCCTTTAAGTACACAAGACATTTAAGCAATGAGTCATTATTTTTTGAAAGATAAAGTCTCATAACTGCCACAGTGTGTGCAAACAAATTTCCATACGTTAACCAATTTGTTTGCACACACCGTTGCAGTTATGAGACTATATCTTTCAAAAAATATTAATTCAATGCTTATATTTACATTTTAAACTTCTTGCCTTGACTGCAAATATGATTTATATTTTAAAATCCATGTATTATCCTTCCATCAATTGTAACCTACTCGATGAATAATACCCTTGAAGGTCTTCGCACAAGACCTGTAGCTAATGATACCATGTACATTGGTCAATTTTCCTAACCAATGATTCCTTTTAAAACTAGAGTTTGGCGAAACATTTCTTAATTGCCCTTCAATAATGTTTATCCACACTATTGGCCTTTAAAATAACTGATAATGCTACTTTTTTGATAATATCTAATATTTTCTTGTATGCTGTTGGTACTGAGAATTTCAGATATTTGCAGATATTTTACTGTTGTTGTTACTGTGGTTTCTGATAACTATTGATATTTGCTGAGAGTTACTGTTGGTACTAAGAATTACTGAAAATTATACTGATATTATTTTTCTGGAATGTGAAAAAGAAACTTACACTGACTAGAAAGGGAGGAGAATTAGTGAAGTGGAGCAATGGGTAATGATTTTTTAAAAAATCTTTTTTTATTTAAAAATGTTTCAAACCTTATAATTTCTGGTAGATAAATCTTTTAAAAGACTGTTTAAAACTCTAGATGTTTTAGAAATAATTACTACATGTATTTTAAAAAAAAAGAACCTAACCTTTTATTTAAAAAAAATGAAATAGAATCAGAACAAACGGTAGATTAAAAATCAAAAGTTTAAAATACAAAAATCGTTTTTGGAAATTTGAATTTTAAATATTAAGGTTTTACGAATTCGGCATTCTCCACTATGGTTATGAACAAGTAAACACATACCAGATTTTTATTGTGATATGAGTCATTAAAATAATGAGTGGATGATAGTAAGAATAATGTGTAATGGAATTTATTTTTATTTGTTGAATCGTTATTATAAATAAAGCCAGGATCTTAATAGGAAAATATCGTATAGTGTACACCTCATTCCGAATTTCCTCCACGTGACTAGGGAAATTCAACACACAATGTAAATACACCATTAATGGTTCAATAACTACATTATTATACAGCTGAATATGCTTACATCTGGTAATTCGGATAAATAATAAGACCAGTCACTGATAATTTGGGTAAAAACCTTACAATTACACTTCAGTTTTTATATTAAGCGGTAAAAGCCGAAAAGTAAGTTCGGAACACCTCGGGTGAGTACAGTAAACTAACTGCATCCGAAGTGTTCCAGTGATTTTAAGTTATGCGCCAAATCGTCATACATGGGACGTCATAGAGGGTCTAACTGGTATAAATACGAGCTCCGCGGGCTCTGACAGACAGACGTTTGCAGTCTCACCTACAGAAAGGTTCTGCCTGAGGCTAACTGAACGATGACGCTTGCAGAGCACGTTTCTGAAGAATATAGATGGGTAATTATCAGTAACCTAATCTAATACTAAATCTGTTAGCAACTTTTGATAGCTTTATTATTTGTTTCTGCATTTTATGAGTTCTACTCAGACACAAGTAGTGATCTGAACTCACCGTTGTTGATTACTATTTACTCAGGCACAAGAAGTGACCTGAACTTGATATTTATAATTCCTGACATAATTATGAACAAATGCTTGGTGCATTGTATTGAATTTTACTGAGAAATTAGCATAACTTTTTGTCCCTATACAAATTGTTGTTTGCTATAACCTCTGGTATTTAATATTTATACTCACTAGTGAAGAAATCACTGATTCAATCTTTTAATTAAGACCTGAAGGTATTAGGTCTATTTGTGTTTACTAAAGGGTTTGTTTAAGGGTGGTTTAGATTAACGCTTGGTGGAAAGAGTGGTTGGTTTGTTTTTATTTCAGGTGCATACTGCAGAGCCAATGAAGAGTTTTGTGTATATCTATTTGAATAAAATCTAACAAAATAATAAAAACAATTTATGTCCTGTTGTCTTTCGTTCAACATTCAGATTAAGGAGCCCCACAATGTTACGCCGTTTATAATATACAGCTGTAAGTCGTAACAAAGATAAATATCTAAAAAAAAAAAAAATTAATAAATTTTTAAAAACTGTTTGGAAATTTGAAAATTGAGATTTTTTAACTAAAATATTAAATTTTGATATAGGAAATCAGTTTGAGTTTTTGAAATTTAGAAAATTGAACTAATATATTAGAATTCTAAAACTCTAAATCATTTAAGAAATTTTAATTGTTAAGTGATACACGGACTGGTAGATTAACAACTCAAAAGTTTAAAATAAGTTTTTGGAAATTTGAATTTTGAATATTTAAGGTAAAAATCTTAAAAAAAAAAATTAAAGCCTTTTTAAAATGTGAAACGTTAATTTTTGGAACTAAAATATTAAATTTCAATTAACGAAATCAGTTTGAGTTTTTGAAATTAAGAAATTTGAACTTATTTATTAAAATTCTAAAACTCTAAATCATTTTAGAAATTTGGACTGTTAAGTGATACACGGACCAGAAATGAATTATCCCTCTGAGTAGTGTGAACTTTTCACGTATTTTTCTATCTATATAGAAGTCATATGATGACGTCGTAGTTGAATGGCATCTATATCATGAATAATGGTAGTAAATGTTTAATCGGTGGCTTTTCTGATTTTATCAATGTTATATTTTACAAAACGAAACGAAATTGAGAATTTGCCGATTAATGATCTTTATGCTGCCTTAACATACCTGCGTGCTAACAAGAGAGGTTGAAGGTTATTATCGGCTGCATAATATCCTCGCGTCTCAAGAGCGTTTATGAATACCTTTTATGAGGTAAAGTTCATATGTGAAGAAAGTACTTGCACATAGCAATAATTCTGTGTGCGTTGACTTTTTGTTCTGTATAAAAATTGTGACGAATTATTGCCATAATGATATTTTTTTCTATGATTGAAAGTTTAACTTGGGAGTAAATTCTTTATTTTTGATGTTTTTAAATATAGGTGAAGACAACACAATCTTTTCTCAGAATTTACATTGTTTAGGATATGCATGCCGGTAAAATATGATAGCAGATAATATATAAAATTTTGAAAGAAAAAAAAAACTAGTTAACAAGCAAAATGCATTCTCTCTCTCTCCAATTTGTTTACCAAACAAAATTTATTTTCTTTTTAATTTGTTTTTAGACTTGATGCGCGTTCTTAACATGTCACAAATCATCTAAACAGAGGTTTTGCTTTCTTTTCCCCTACATTTATGCTTTGCACTAAAACCATTCAAGAAATAACACAAATTTATAGCAGTCTTTAGCTGCAAGATAAAGGGAACCGTTTCTCCCACAAAGTAAATAAATTCCTAGACTTCTTTGTATAGGAATAACAATATATATATATATAACGAAAGAAAAAGTAGATTAATTCACCTAAATTTAAAACAAATGTTATTTTGTAACAGATTATTTATCTCCTTCATTACCAGTCATTAATTTCTTAAAGTGGCACCTATTTCTTCAAAAGTTGTATAAGGTGAATTTTGTTTCTAAAATTTCCGTTTACCCTTAAAATGAATTAATTGATTTAGATCATTGGAAATGTTCTTTGGTTTACAATACTAGTATACTGTATTCTTTAGATAAGTAAACATGTGATTGAAAAGACCATAATCAGTTTAATATTAAATTGACACAGGCGGATTGAGAGAGGGGTAGGGCACACGTCCCTTCAAAAAAAATCAAAATAGGTCAAATGCTAATGAATGTATAGGACAAAGTCATTATGTTAAAAAGTGCGTATCAAAATACGTTCAAATTTATATTATAAATTTATAAAATACAAGATCTGGCATTCTAGCAAAAGCATCATAATAGTTTCGTAATGTTTGTCTATTTTTAGACCCGTCATCCACTTCTTGAAATAAAAAATATTTTAAAGATTGGAAATATTTTTATACTAGAAATTTCACTTTTCTTGTCTCAGAAATTTCTTTAAATGCCTCAGGAACTTCCAAAAGGGATGAAAAATGGTTTTGTTCATAGGTAGAAATCGCGATAGTGGATCAGCAAGAATTAAATGTCCGTACGTCTGTCTGTAACACTTTTGTTTTCAATCGATATCTCGAAAAGCCTTTGAGCTTTTGCAATGAAATATTTTACATTGCAATTCCCTCTGGCGTAAAGAAGACCCATATTGATTTTCGAGTCAAAAGATCAAACGTTAAGGTCATAAATTCATAAATTCTGTCTTTTTACACTTTGGTTTCCAGGCAATATCTCGAAAAGCCTTTGAGCGTTCGCAATGAAATATAATACAACTTCCTTCGGCCTTAAGAAAATCCCTACTGATTTTGAACTCAAAAGGGCAAAGTTCAAAGTCACTAGGCCACGTATTTATTGTGAAATAGTTCTCAGATGCACTTCATTAAAACCTGATTCTAGTGATATTTGAGGACGGTTAAATGTCAAGGTCACAAACTTGTGTATTGTCACAAATTATTTCTAGATAAAACCCCAAACTAGATAAAAGCTTTCACTTTATAACTCAAAAACGATAAATATTTCGACATGGCTGTCCACGGATCGAAACTTAGTTAGTGCTAAGACTTTATCATCCCTTTCAGAATACTGTTTTGCCGTAACCACTATAATAAAAAAAATGAATTCATGTATAATTATGTACTAAATTATTTCATCAATTCATCAAAAAATTGATTAAAAAGAAATAGTCTTAACAAAGCACATAGACTTAAATTAACATTGACAAACCAACTGAAGAACTAGTTACCAAAAACGAAGCACCGGAAATCAGCCTCTCTATGAAGCTGAAAGTATAATCGGCATGGTAAGCAACTGTGGCACCCGGCATTTCTTTGGTTTCATTTTTGTTACGGAGTGAAATAGTTTCTAGATTTACTTCATGTATGTATATACGTAAAACATGATGCTTTTAATATTTGATGAGAGTCAAGCTCACAAACCTGTGTGTAAAGACGCTTTGCCTTATATAAATAAATAAATAAATAATTAAAAAAAAACCAAATTCACCTTAAGCTGGGGACACAAATTCTCTGGATAAGCTTGTTTTTTTTTTTCGTAGAGTTTGCTGGTGGTTGTGAACATGTACATGTATATCAGAAAGCAGGCTAGTTTGAGTTCTTTTTTTTTTTTACATTTAAAAGATAATCATAATTAAATTAAATTATTTGATGAGAAATTTTGCAAAATTTGATTATTGCTTATAAAATGCGTTTGTGTTTGTAGGAGGAGTGTAACTACACCTATGAAGGTTAATTACAAGATTAAAGTTTAGTTTTCAAATCACAAAAACTCAGGAGATTCCGGGACTTTATCCCCTGAGACCTCATCAGGGCTTTGCCCTTGACCTACTGGGGATCTTAAGACAGCCCCAGTACCCGTGTCTCTTAAAAAAAAAATGCCTCCTGACCAAATTTCATAGACCCGTTCCTGATTGATAACAGATCTTATTATGAGCGTACCAACTAAAAAAATATCTTACTAAAAGGTGGAAGTAAAATTGTCAGGTGAGAGATTGATCATTCGTTATCTGCGAAATATCTAAGAACAGTTTTGAATGCAAACACATATATCAATTACATTTGAATGCATTATTTTAAACTTCATATGAACATTGATTAATAATCATTTTTTGCAACTTATCCCTGGTTAGCTTGTTCACGCGATCATCTATTTACATAAAACACAGATAAATAAATTTAAAAAACAGATCGTTAAGCAATTTTCATACAGGAAAGAAACCTCATAGTGAAGGTAAATTCTAAACAATATTTTTCTATCATTGAAATTTATGTGATAGATACCAGGAATTTTATTGTTGGAAAGATATATAGAAAAGTGTTTTTAGTCAGTCATAATGTGATGGAAAAATGTATAAATTCTTATTCACACAATTTCAACACCTATTGCTGTTCTTGTCCCCGTCACGCCATTTTTGGTAGTAAAATTTGTTGTATCGGGTATTTTAGATGGTTTCCATTTAAAATTGACTATTCACTAAACGTTTCACAAGAAGCTAAGGAAGCTCTAAACATTGCTCACTAAAGAGTGCTAATTATAGAAAAGCTTTATGCACTTAGATTGATCGATCTGCCCTGAGATATAAGATTTGGATTATAGTATTTGTAGCATTATAGTAGACCAAGATAAAGTAAATGAATGCATTATTTACATGCATTTTCCCAGTGTAAGTAAAAAACGGTGATTTCTGTTTTCTAATACTGCATCCTTTTCTTTCTTACCAATTCCTGGAAAAAATATGGCTGAAAACAAAGAAGATAGACTCAAAATGTACACTTTATAAGATAGACTCAAAATGTACACTTTATATGATACATGTATAATTTTCCCAAACTTAAAAGAATGCTAGAGCTCCTTAATCTGAATAAGCATTGCAGTATATCTCGAAAGTTTTGCATTAATTCGTAGGGGTTTCTCTTTTATTTAGGAATTGTTTCAATTCAAATTTCAACTCACTATGTGCTCTATTTTAGTAAATACATTTTATAAATGACAAACCGTGATGACTTAAACTGGCGCAATAACCAACAGACGTCCTTTCTTTGTTTGAAGAATGCCTTTCATATCTATTTACGTTCTTTGCAATTAGAATTTGAACAAAACGATCCCAATCGTGCTTGCTTTGATATCCACAGAAGTCATTTACCAGGGTTGATTTAAAAGTAATGTCACAACTGCTCTAAAATCGTTAATAATCAAATGGAATCAACACATTTTGACATTCTAATACGCCTACAGTGTATTTATTTCGAATTTTGCCTTGAAATTTCATTCGATCATATAAAATTCTTTTTTTTAATATTAAGATTAACATAGTGTTAGGTTTTGTACATCTTCGCTAGCCAAGAGTTTCTGATACGCTACTCTCCTCATAAACCCTTGGCATACGGTGCTGACAAAAGACGGGATTGTTTTCGTCACGTGATCACGATTCTAGGTACGCACAGATTGCGTCATTGACAGAAATAAAAAGCGTATTTAAAAAAATAATGTTTTTAAAGAATAATTAACAAGAAGGTTTTGAGTTTGTTAATTTGTTATTTAAACATGTTTTAAAAAATGCAAATCTACATCTTCAGTACAGATTCTTAATCACATATTTTGCACGTTGCTTAAGATAAAGGATGACACCATATAGCTATTCATAGAATGGCATGTTATCTTACGGATCGTTGTTTACTTGCGTTTTTCATTCCCGATATTAAAGAGTCAAGATACATCCCGAACGCAAATATCGTCATTTACAAAAAACAATTGCTGATTGGTCGAACAATGTCGATCAACTCCAATCACAACTTGAGAAAAAAATCCCAACTTTTTTTAACACCGTATGCCAAGGGCCTATGAGGAGCGTATCAGAAACCCTTGGCTAACGAAGATGGGTTTTGTATATTGCCGCATGTCAAGACTGTTATCGAAGTCATTATGACGTTACGTTTCAGCACTCAATTTCAGTTTAACAATTTGTGCTTTAACTTCTCATGTGCTTTTTTTTTTATAATCTTTGTTGCCATATTGCTATAAAGCGTCTTGATTTGAGTTGTTACATAAAAATTATTCGACTTTGTCCAAATGTTATTCCTAAATTCATTCCTTTTTTTGCGTAAAATTATTCCATACCATCAGATTCAAAATAAGTGTCCAACAGAAACGCAGGTTCTTGCCGTTCTGCTATAGACAAGATATAATATTGTATTTATTTAAATTTTATATAAAGTGTTGCATATATCTCAATGTATTTATTTGAATTTTATATAAAGTATTGCATATATCTGAATGAAATTTAAGGGCAAAAGTCAAAATAGATAGAGGTATTAGTTTATAAAGTTTTGTTGAAAACTTTCTATTGTGCAAGATTTTTTAGCAGTTGTGAAATTAGTTTTGGATCAACCCTTGTACTTTTTAAAAATCTCTAGTAAATTTAAGTAAATTTTAATCTAGATATATCTGGATAGCATGTTCAAATATTGATTTATCTGTTCATCACGATTAGAGAACTATGAATTTTCTTGCAGAATGAAGATACTTTATATTCTGATTCTTGTGTGTGGTGTGTTCCCAGTTTATAGCATGCCAAAGACTGCCAGTTTGTTATTTTTTTCTGTTCAAACTTGTTAATTCAATCTTTAAATAACTTAATACATACAGCAAAAATTTTGTTTTATTAATTCCTGTTATTTGAATAGCATCGTATCTTTTATCTTCTGAAATAAATAGATATATAGATATTATAAAAAATAAAAAAAATGTAAAGTTTAGGAATTGCCGTAAAATTGTCTGTTAAAATTTGAGGCATTGTGAATTTCTTGTAGGATCTTCATCTTGTAAATCACCAAACCCACACGGGGATCAATGTGCATTAGCTGGGATTTGGAGTAATCAGCTTCTATCGGAGATGACGCTTATGTGTCAAAATGAAACACTCTATGGTCATTATTACAGCGCTGTAGGAAATGCTGAAAAAGAATATAACCTCACTGGAAGATACATACAAATAAATAACACGGAATACATCGTTGGATGGTGTGTTGCTTTCGAAAATGAATTCTGCAATGCAAGGTCCGTTGCGAGCTGGACTGGAGTATATCATGCCGCTCGTGATGTTATCAAGACTCACTGGATACATGCCAGTTATGTCAATTCTGACGATTATCAGAAAACATTTCACACAAATCAGGATCAGTTTCATAAAATCAAAGATCTTTCATGTGTGCCAAATGTAGTGGGTTATATCATTTTAGCAAAAAATCAATCAAAACATAACTCTCAAAATAATTATACTTTTATAATCAGTATCAGTTTCAATAAAATCAAATATCTTCCATGTGTGCCAAATGTAATGGGTCGAATTATTTTGGCAAAAAGTCAATCAAAAATTAACGCACAAAATAATTACACTTTTATAAAGTTTTAAAAGTCAAGGGTATGTGTTCAAAATATGAAATAGATGAAAAAAAGGATTAGTGATCGATCTCAAAAACCTACAAACAGTACAAGACTATGAACAGGGCAAAAAGCACAAAATTCCATTGGTCGGATCACGTGCCTCGGAGGAGTAAGCATCTTCTGCCGACCTATCTCACCACTTATCATCACGTGGAGATATATATATATATATATATATATATATATATATATATATATATATATATATATATATATATATATATATATATATACTGTGGTTTACCAAAGTTATCTGTATGAACATGAATCTATTGATTGTCAGGTATCCTTAACAACCTTTTAAACTGTTTCCACAATTACAATAATATAACGATGGGTGTTTGGGAGGTCTTGAAAAGGAACTTAGATCCTGTATGGTGATGGGTATCTTTGACCTAAATGATCGCTGTGGAACACTAACAAAATATACAATAATAAACCATGGTTCTCTACAGTTAACTTTGAAATTTTTGAAACTACAGTTAAATATAAAGATAACTTTCACACTAAGATTTGTTACAGCTATTTCTATAAAACCTTCTTCACTTTAAGGACAAACTTTTACACTTTGATCTACTATTGTTAATACTTTGAAAACTTTGACTAAACATAGTCATAACGTTGACACTTTAAATTGCCAAATTTAACTACATTTTACTATAATATTCTTTTCATATGATATGTTGATTGTTAGGAACCCCTATAAACATTACTGTTAGATGAGGGCCACTTCAACTCAATCATTTATGAAGATAACGACACTTTTGTTTATTCAAACCAAATAATTGTTTAAGTCATGGCATGCACGACCCCCTCCCTCATTCCCTTTGCTAAAGCTCGTTTAATAGGCCTAATAAGAGATATTATATGTACCATGTACTTACGCCAAAGTTACTATACACCTGCTGGCTTAAAGCTGTACAATGTGGAAATACTTTTAATAAGCAAACCAAATATTTGAGAAAAATAGAGATGTTTCATTCTATTGTTGCACATTTGTAATCCTTACGACTTGTAACCCCTTTTCAATTCAAATACCATTTGACGTTAGACATTGTTAGGGAAAAAATGAAGAAAAAATATTCTCTTCTTCTCTCATTAGATGTCGAAATGGAAAGGGATAAACTAAACCTAAACAAACTGACGTAAGACAAAAGAAGAGGCGTATGACATGAAAACCCTCTCTAATAATTAGAATGATACATTTAATAATAATTATACACAGAGAAGTTCATTTTATAATGATAGTGTCTTCCGCCCCAAACCCAAGCTTGAACTCTCGACTTGAGGCATATCTCTCTCTCTCTCTCTCTTTCCAATAGTGCAGATAGAGCGCCTAACAACAATCGGCCATTCTAGGCAAGTCAAAAAACTTGCTTTTGATGCCGATGAGATTCTTGCGGTGCTACGCTACACTATACGGTCATTGACAATGCAAGTGAGATACAATTTTTTGGACATTAATTTTATTAAGGGATATTTACCGATACACATTGCAATGAAATTAACACTATTTTAAAGCACAATTAATTTACAATGGCTCTTCTACTAACAGAGCTGCCCTGAGTGAAGAAAATTGATACAGCACAGAAAAATTCATTTTATTAGAATAAAACTCCCTTCCATGCCCGAGGTTTAATTCATGACCTGTGGAATCCCTCTTCTAAATTTATATAAGCAGAGCAGGTACAGCGAGCTAGAGGACTCGATTTGCCATCTATGCGAGTCAAAAACTGCACTGTACAGTCATTGAGGATGCAAGTGAAATAATGCTTTTGGACATTACCGGGGTAGTTTCATTAAAGGATCGTTATATATATATATATATATATATATATATATATATATATATATATATATATATATATATATATAGACCATGGAACGTGCTACTATCCCAATCCCACACGCACGCTGCACGTACGGTATACACGGTTTGGTCGAAACGCGTCACGGTTTACACGAAACGCTACAGGGTATATGTATGTACGAATTGCTACATGGTCTACACGACACATCGCACGAAACGTAGCACGGATTGTGCGATAACCTTGGTATAGGTAACTCACACGCTTTCTACAAGACTCTCGTAAGCTTTTGCCTCGATCTACATTTTTCCAATCTGAATCTCTAGGACATTTTTTTCAGATTATTACGAACTGGTCATAGATTAATAAAGAAAAGAAGCCTTTCGTGATATGCTACACCAGTACGGCATGTATATAAACCGAAAAAAATATTCAATGCTGAGTTGTAATTAATATTGATTAAATTGTGTTTGATTTCTGTAAACAGATTGTTTTTCTTGTTTTTGATTTATTAAAAACTCGGCTAGACAGGATCGAGGTTTTATGTAATTAATAGTCGATGCTCTAACCTACACATACAATGTACATGTACACATGTTCAGATACTGAAAACTCAAATATCCTAAAGACTAGAAATTCAAACTGCGTGATTAATAAAACAACTAATATATGAATATTGTTTTTATTTATTACTATAATTTGTTAGTTGATATTCAAGAATAGACAGGCAAATCAATTCACTGTCTATAAAACTTCGGACTGATTAAAAATAAAATCCCCGAGTAAATATAATTATTTCTACCTATTAAATACTAATTAATGCATTTACGAGTAATTTTGCAAATAATAAGATGTCAGTTAAGCCATGATTGATACATGTAGGAGACAAGAGTAGTTTCAGTTCCCGGAATAGGGAGTCCATGATCGCTGTTGTTCACACGAATGACCTTGATCGCAATCGTAAGAAGAGAGTTGAAGGTGTAAACTAAGATTCCAGTATATTTTTATGGGGTGCATCTGGCGCATCCTTAAACAAAGAAAGTAATCTTTTAAAATAAAAAATTAAGCACTTTCTTAACTACAAAATTTGAAAGTATGTGTTTTCCTTTTTTTCATTTAAACACCACCACCCAGTCAAGGAGGTATCTAGCTCTGTGTTCGTCAATGCATGTGAATTATACGAGGGGTTTTCAAAAAGTTCTTGGACTAGGGTCATAAAATTAAAACCACTTAAGATACATCAATGAATTTCTAAACATTAAATAAGTATCTTCTTTTCTGTCTGTATTTTTTAGTGAATCGCAAATGTTTTTTGTACGCAATGCTATGTCCAGGCGGCGCACCCTCGAACAAGACGTATTTTCTACCTGAGTGTAACTGAGAAAAACTCTTCCTATATGAGCATTTGTCATTCGAAAATCCCATTAAGTCACTCATGTGATATGACACATATTATCCGTAAAAGTTGTAATTTTTATCATTCTGTATATTCTGTGTAATTTTATAGTAAATTTTATATGCAATGTCCAAACAATAAAGGGGTTAAAAATGACCTCGAATGGGGGTAGGTTGTCATTTTACAACATTCTTTAAAGTTTCAGCCCCTGAAAAACCTGGCATAGACCTAGAAAATGTTTAAATAGGCTACAGAGAAATAAAATACATGCAGAGTACTTGTTTTTAAATACCAAAAACGATTCAGCAAGAAAAGAGACACACGGTTAATGTATATTTGTTGTCAGGGTGTCCAAAGTCAGTTAGGTCGAAAAGTGACGTTGATTATTGGTTGACATTGAACTCCGACAAGAAAATTATGCTGGCAAAACCAAGCGAGGATCTTGTCCTTTGTATAGATTTAATATTTACAATATTAATGCATTGAAATAAGGTGTTCATGACATTGTAAAGTCATATAAACAAGAGGGGCTTAGGTCTTTACTTTAATCCAGAGAATCTCATCAAGATAAGTATATTGAGGCAGAGAGAACAGGCATTGAGAATAATGACGTTGTCGGACGTCATAAAACTAAACGGCGACAGCGCCGGGTGATCATATAATGCCCTTTTTATTTAATGATAATTTGGCAAATTATCAACATATCAAGCTGAAATTTTGAACACTCCTTAAACTTTTGTTGTTTTATGTTCCCTATAAATTTTGTAATCAACGACTACATAGTATTAATTTTATCGCATCAGTCCACGAACTTTTTGATAATCCCTCGTAACTCATATAATTGACAATGTTATCAATCAACCAATTATATGTATTAAAAGACTTTCAATGAAATATCGTTTCAAAATTATATATCACAATATGTATATGGTAATAAATGGTTTAGGACAAAAGAGGGGTCATGATGGATTTTGGTTTGAAAATTTTAGTTTCAGTATTGCTTTCTCTGAAAAAATATTTTAAAAGCTGGGCTTGCATCGCTTACATGTATATAATATATTGAACTCAATGCATTAAAATTATAATTGATTAAATAATTTATTTTGTTGTTTTCGTATTTTGTTTATTCTCACTCTTGAAATAACACCAGTATGATATATTCGAATAATGTTAGTTACAAACAACACTGTTTGGCATCTTGACCCATCGACACCCATATTCTCAATACCATGACTTCCGAATGAATCCTCCACGTTTCTCGAACGATTCTTGCACGAAAGTTGCGCGTTTCTCACACGCTTCTCGCACGCTCGCGACACGCTTTGCACGAAAATCTTTGAAGCTTACACCAAACACTGAACGATTTACACCAAACGCAACACGTTTGCTAGTTCTAAACGGTGCACGGTTTACAAGATACGCTATACTTGTTTTGCACGAAACAAAAATCTTTCAAATGGCACACATTTTTCTTTTATGCCAACCAATGTACTTCTACATTATAAACAGTCAGTGTCCGAGCTTAACTTGTGTAAAATAGACATAAGATCCATATTGTGTGAAAAGGTCATTTATTCACAAAAGTGCATTTACTCAAATGATTTCATAGAATTGTTTGTCTATCTTACAATTGCAAAAATGAAAAAATATATTAGTTTTTAAGGAGGATCTAACTATATATTTTATTTTAAAATGCACTTACTATATTTGTTAAACAATGTTCATAGGCATTTTTGTATTTCAAAGAAAAAAAGAACAATTTAAGCCTAAAATCACTGTTCTAAAAGAAACTAAATGTTTGATGGAAAAATCCATAATGCTCTCCCTAATATGTCTTCCTGTATCTTCATCTAAAAAACTGAAAACTTTTTGTCTACTCTAGTTTTAAGATTAAAAATCAAAACTGGAAAAAATGAATTCACATTTTTTTTTTGAAAATTATTGATGAAATCTTAGGGAAGCAGCAATCGTTTTTTAAATTCAAAAAGGGGGATTTCATTTGTAGGATAGCTTTATAACTGTATTCATTGTCCATTCCTTTCCTTAAATCTGAATTGTGTTTAACGTATGAAGAGCATACTTTTTTATTTATATGAAAAAGTCAAGGAGTATATGGGGGGGGGATAACATATGGTAACAGGGTACAATATGTGGCTGCCTTTGGAATCTTTCTTCTTTTTATAATATTTAGTCAAATGTACCGATGCACTGCTATGATAATCAATTAAATACAGATGTGGGATCATGAGCTCATACACATATTCAAATGGAATGGGATTTTCAAGGTCTTTACACCAGTTTATACGACAAAAAGAATACTTAGTAGTTAGCATATATTGAGGGCAAAATAATGCATTCCTTGTTTTGTTCGCCGACTGTGTACTTAATGTTAAATGTACCTGTCTTACTTAAGGTATACTGAGAGATGCTAATAATTAAAGAAATCTAAAACGCAATTGCAAAATTTTAATACAAAAATATATTCAGCAAATAACGTATACATAAAGTAAATATGTATATAAGACAAAAATTTAAGTATGAATAGCCAAGAGGTAGTGCAAAACAAAAAAAACAAAATTATTGTACACTAGTATATATATCTGAATTACTGCAAAGATAAAACCCTTTTTACTGTCTTTGGTGGTAACTGTATTGCCTTTCAGTTTAGACTTACTGAAGGGAGTCAGAAATCCAAATGATAACCTCTGAATCAACATAAACTGTTATGCAGTTGATAAAAGGAAAAGATGAATCGATTGTAAAATCAACTGTAAATTAGAAAAGCTGAAAACATAATAACAATTGTTGAGAGAACTTTGGTATGTACAGAAGCAGAACCTCCGGTGCCATCATCTGTAAAGAAAACAATAATATGGACAAAAACATCAGATACATGTATTCATTGATTAAAATACAATTCCATCACAATTTCAGATTTTTTTCATATTTGGATGCTTCACTGACTTTTGACAATGAAGGACAACTTGCAAATAAATTGTATGATTGATTGATTGATAATATGTTGTTTTACGTCCCATTCGAGAATTTTTCACTTTTCACTTTTTTACCTATTTTTTATCGACTTAGGTCAGTCGCGGCCGAGATTCGAACTCACGACCTTTCAGATCAAGGAGCGAGCGCTCTACCGACTGAGCTACCGTGACGGTAATAAATTGTATGACAGAGGAGATGACTTCACCTTTTCCATCGTCAACTTTCCGTCTTTATTTAGTAATATCCATCTATTACCTGTACACTGTATATAGTGTTAATGTCTTCCAAATTATTCGATACTCAAGAGCATTTTCTGAGTACGATCAATATTTAAACTGACCCAGGCTACTGAAGATATTTTGATGTTACAGGGTTTTCAATACCCTCGTTTAAAGTCAATTTATTGTAAATACTATAGTAGTTATAATGACATTGTTGGCAAATATAACCTATGATTGGGTCGTATTTTGATTGACATATTTCATAGCAATTGTCAGGGGCCTTTTTTTTTAAATACTGAATTTGACGACGGAATGTTCCGTCTACCTGATCAATACATAGGACTCATGACAGGTTTGAGCGGTCAACAGGGGTTGTATTCTCCTCCTAGACATCTGATCCAATCTCTGGGATTTCTGAGGTCCGCTTTTTAAGCCCTGTATACAGCTTTGAGATCGATTGGTGTTCGTTATCTTCACCCTTTTCATTCTTCTTAATCGCAAATATACAATTTATTCGGTTGAGCATTTTCTTAAAAATTAATAATACCAACAATTTTTTTATTAAAATAAAATCTAAACGGAAGATGTTGAGAAAAATATTTTTAAAAGAGAGTATTTTAGCAAGTATCTTAAGTTGTTACGAAATAAAATTATTATGTATTTCTGGCAAAATTTTGATAAATTCATAATCTGAGCAATATCTGCATAGATTGTATGTTTTACATACTATAGTTACTAAAAATAAAAAAAAAAAATAGATAAAAAAAAACAAATGGAAAAATTCGGATATGTTTTGGAACTGACAAGATTTATTTAATTTATTGTATGATGTGTAGAAGGTATATTTATGAAATTTTATCAGACTAAAAAATAAGTCTTATCTACATTTACATATACTATTAATCTCTATTACTCCGATAGCAAAAGCGTACATGCCTGCTGATAAGATGTCTAGTTATAAAACAACCACTCTAGAGCATTGCATAATTTATTATCCCCTTAAAATTTAGGCTTTAAGTGGAAAAGTCGAAACCATACTTATAATTCCATTAAAAATAATTAAAGCTAATCAAAATGTAAAGTAATCTGTAACTCTTTCAGACATATAAGATACATGTGTATACATGTAAAACACTCTATTATATAAAATATTTTCTCAACTTGAAATCACTGGTAGAGGACTAAAAGTGAGGTCAAAAGAGGTACTTACCAATAGTTGTTATGGTTGTTGCTTCTGCAAAAGATACAAGATTAGGGATAAAATAAATGAACATCGAAATGAAAGGATGAATTATAAGAAGTAGAAAATTTAGTACATAACATAGATATCCAACTGATATTATTTTTCATTTAACATTTTACTATCATGGGGAATATTTTGATACAATTTTTAATTTATCGTTTTATTAATACTAATTATTTTGATTAATGTCCGCTTGACACTCAAGTTTACAGTCTATAATATTCATGTAGCTCGTACACAAGGTTCTCCATCATTTCAAATTTAATGTGACGCAAGACTTACGCGAAGTGCTAATATCTGCGGTCGTTTCGCGACTGAATTTGCGAGTATATATTTATATTCAATTATTATTTTCAATTGACTAAGGTATCTTAAAACTTGTGAATTATGAAAAAATGAAAATAACTTAAGCAGTTTAGAGTCATAAAATACTTGATGATGGATCTTTTTTTCGACATTTTATGATAACGATACGCGTACGATGTTTGACCCACAATACCAATGCAATTTAAATACATGAATATATACAGAAAAGCTAGGTAAGTCATTAATTTTTATCAAAAAATTTCATTTGCAGTTACTGGGAAGTGTGAAAAAAAAATAGCTTGTCTCTTTTCATTCATCATGTTCATGTATAAAGTCCAGCGAGATTTAGAACTTCAAGATAATTGAAAATTGATAGTGCAAGCCAAGCAGTGGGTCCTATAATTACAGTTTAGCATAAGAAAATGAAAACTGTACACAATTTGGAGGTTCATTTTAAAATCACTTACCCTCCATATCGATGACGATCTTACTGTGGCGCTAATATTTTACTGTGGCGGAACTTTGGCGCTGATTTTTTTTAAACCGTGGCGCTAAGGAATTTTACTACGGTGTTTGCAAGAAAATATCTATGCATGATAAACATTTTAAACCGATGTAAGAACAAAAGCTAGTGAAAATGTATAGATGACTGAAATTGCATGCGCATTTAAGTATATTGGTGAATAATAACATGTACTTATTACAGATCAAAAAACATTAAAAGGGAAAATGATGAATGATTACCTGTTGTCGTGATAGAAGGGTCTGTAATAAGGAAAACAAACTTTGAAACATATGAGAGGTATAATATCGAAAAAGACCTAATTTTTGATATATTATAGATTATGCAATGTTTGATAAACACTTCATTCTAAAATGCTGCTATTTACATAAAAAACAAAAACCTTATTAACATCTTGCTAGAAATTCCACCTAAACGACTTTAAGATGTTAACAAATATTTTAATAAATATTTATTCTATTCAGCTTAATTTCTTACTTACCTATGACTGTTATATTGTGAGAAAAAGTTGTCTTCCCCCCTTTAGTGTTATGGATTACTTTACAAAAGTATGTACCACCATCATTGATTGTTAAGTCTAATGGAAGAGAAAAGGAGAGGATAAGTCAGCTATATGGAAAGACGGTACAGTTTTTCTAAAAACTTATTTTTTCAATGTAATATAATGTGAAACTGGATCCATCGAGAGAGAGAGAGAGAGAGAGAGAGAGAGAGAGAGAGAGAGAGAGAGAGAGAGAATAAATGATTTCATATTATTTATTTGTTAAAGTGAAAAAATAAATATGACTGTACTAGAAATCAAGAAAGAAATTGAATATGAAATCAGGGTAAAGCAAATACCTGGAATTGTAAGGTCATAGTAAGTCGTATTATGTACTATAGTTACATTACAGGTATAGTTTCTATTTATCAATACTTTCTGGCCGTTGTAACAATAGTCAGATCCCCTAACATTCCAGTACGTGTCCACGTTTGCAATACTGTCATCAGGTGGTAATTCGACAAAACATGTTTCGAAATAAGTCTGACCAATCGTATAGCGTCTATGGTGATTTGTTCCGATGCCGGCACTGAATTGGCACCTCACATCTGAAAGCAAAACAAAATCAGCCATTTTCGGACAATAGCACAATATTCAGACGGATGGGTATATATATATATATATATATATATATATATATATATATATATATATATATATATATATATATATATATATATATATATATATATATATGTGTGTGTGTGTGTGTGTGTGTGTGTGTGTGTGTGTGTGTGTGTGTGTTTATATATTAATGCAAAATAACAAGTATTTACTGACAAAACGTCAGAGATACTCAAGCTGTAGAAAGTCAGCTAAGAAGTGTCATAAATATCCTAAAATGACATAAGATGTAGGCTATTGAGTTTCAACATCCTCCATTGAATGAAATACATATGCTAGGAAACAAAATGCATGTACATATAAAAATAGTTTTAATTTTTTTAAATTTAAAATTCTTAAAGAACTTAGAATTGATATAATTAATGGTACTGCTTTTAAAAATGAATTGTATTCAATACATCATTCTTTTATGAAGCATAGTGGCGATAGTTTATTGATTGAAACATTTGTCCATATAAATCTATTTGATACTACATGCATTTTAGGACATCGCAAAATTTGATATACAAATTCATGTATATTGTTATTTTTCAAGGTGGAGAGGGGGACCTTCGAAAATATCCTGCGTACTAATTAAAGGCCTGTGCTACATCTTTCCAATGATAGAATCATCCGTACAAATCCTAAACAAGTCCCAGTCATTATGGGTATCGACGATAGCCCATATTTTTTAAATAACAAAACTATAGACCTATCAGGGTAGCATTAACATTAATTTTGTGCACTTAAAGTCGGCAAATCATGGAAGAAAATGTTAATGATGAGTTAACCTTGTCACCTTTCAGAGTAACCAATGAACTCGTCCATGGATGCATTGACGGCCGATGTAAAACTTACATGAGATTTCTACGCAAAAGAAAGCGCGAAAATTTCTGTATAGAAACTGTTGCGACTGCGGAGCTTTACTCATTATTCCTTCGTCTAGAATAGAATCCGAAATTAAACACTAAATATCTTTGAATATACAGACATTTTCAAGATAAGTTTCATTTTTGTTTCTAGAAATGTTTTCATTTACAAAAATAATATATTTTCGTGTTTTTAAACTGAGTAAATCGTAAACTGATGACCTAGCATCAAGCCCCTCTAGGGCTTGAATAAAAACCAACAACACTGTATATCTTTTGTGTCGGTAAATAGATTCAAGATCACGGATGGAAATTTATATATAGCACTCAAAATGACCAATGACACGAACAATAAAAAAATGACAAATTTTCGGGTCGCACTGTCCAATTTCAGAAGATAGAAGAGGTTAAAATGTCAAAAAACAAAGGAGGTCAATTAAACCAAACATCTAGCACAACAGCTACGCTACTAAACTCCGGTCAATCCGCTGTCACTCTGGTTTCCTTTGCTGATGTGTGATTTAATTACCTACGCCATCGGATTAATTAGCGCTAAATACACGTAATTACTACGAAGAAGTAAATCGTACAGCTTTGTATTCTCTCCAACATAGTGCTACTAAATAGTAATATAGATACAGTAATGAACCAAATAAATAACTTTCTATTATTTTTTTTTCTCTCTGTACACAACATTCTAGTGTGTAGCATTTATACCGAATGTCCAAGGGAACCAAATTGCATTACAATTATGAAAAGATAATATTTGCATATTATCAGGAGAACAATTAAGGATAAATAACACAAACTTTTTTTTCAGAAATCAGCAATAATCTCATAGATTTATATGCAAGTAGGTAAGCTGAATAATATTTACCAGGTAAAGTGGGAGAACCTTGTAAGATTTTGTCGCAATGATAAAAATATGCAAAATTTTATATAGAATTATATAGAAAACAAAGTCGCACATTTAAGCAAGAAAGAAAACTTAGATTTCTTTATATTTTAGGGATTTATTACTTGTGTAATTTCTACGCAGGTAGGTTAAGGCTTCCCGAAGAAATATCACAGTGCACTCTGTGCCTTCACATCTCTGAACTACCAAAATATGACGTCATAATGGAAAATGACGTCAAGTCACTGCAAACTTGAGGTGTTATGACGGGGAGAGTTTCATGAACTTTACACTTTATTTCAAACTGCATGTAAAATGCTAGATAGCTATTGCAAAATTCACGGGTCATTAACGGTTTTTTAAGTCTTATATGTCCGATTATTTTAAAAATACCCTTGATCGAAATTCCGCATGTTCAAAATGCTTATGAAAAATATACTTTTGAAATGTACTCTGTTTCGTACCCGTGCTTGGAGGTAGAATTATTTTGTGTGTATAAAAGAGTCTGGCGCAGGTGAATAATGAGGATTAATCTGAGAATTTTTGTAGAAATCTGTAAGAAGAGGTTGTTCTCTAACTGAATCTTGCTTGGGAAAAATGTGTGTTGGCTTTGTTTTAATACAGATTACGATATTGTGTGGAAAATACCCTCAAATTTGTAGGTAAGTTGATTTCTCACCAAATATTTTGTACACAAGTAATACTATGACTTTTTCCAAGCACATTTCGGATACACAAGGATACGATGAGTTTATTTATATAACAAAATGTTAATAATTATCGTGTTAATCAGCTGCGCCGAAGCGATTTATATGAAACACTTCAAAAAATTATAAATAACCGTCACGTGATCAACAAAGTCATGTGATATCATAACAAATATGTTAATATAAAGCCAAGGAAACTCTCTATATAAATTGGAAGTACTAAAGTTCAATACTTATAAAGTAAAAGCAAAACCGACCTCGCCATGACATATTATGTTTTGAGCACATTCTAAAGCTTCGGGAAGCCTTAACATAGCTGCGAATTCAAAATTAGTCAAAAAATGTATATGAATCCAGGCATCAAATTTTTGTTTGTGTTATGTACCATTAAGCAACAGTTCGCATCCTTTTATTGCCTTGTTTACATTACATGCTGATTTGGGGTTACCTTTAAGTACATTGACCCAGTTTGGGGTCTATGGAACGCCACAGCTGTCTTAAGGGTACAAAATATGCATCATAGTGTCAATTATACATAAAATTAAGTCTATCCTTTATATCACTAAGTCCACTTTATATAATATGTACATGTACTACAGAATTTTTATCATTAAGTGGGGGCGGGAGAAATAGAGACAGAAGCGGGACTTGTAACACGTGAATTTGCAGAATCAAAAGCATGTAAATTTAATATAATTTAAGGAATTTGGTTTCAAGACGATGATCATGATTTTTTTTTCACCTCGCCTATCGATGAACCAGTATATTTATGTAGAAATAAAGTATTTTTACTATTTGAAATTTTATCTCGGACAAAGACATTGGAAATGTAAATATATCGTAATAAAATAGATGTACTCTGTAGATCGCTTTAACTGACACATGAAAAAGAATTCCCGTAGCACACAGGCAAAAACTACAAACATATAACATTTATTTAACAATTTGTCAAAACAACTGTCGAAAGCCACACGTGCAAAAATTTGACGCCTTTAATTACAAGTATAAACTGGAGGCGAAACCACTCAGAACAAAAATGTAATCGGCGCGAATCCACCCGTTACCATAGCAATCAACGATCTTTATTATCGATAATCATGCCAAGGAAGTGTAACAAAAATACAATTAAAAATAAAATTCAATGCAATTTTTTGTATTAATTGTCTTTTATATCTTATAAGAATTAAATAAAATTTTGGGAAATCTTTTTTAATAAGTACGATAAATCATTTGGGGGGGGGGGGGGGGGGATTATGTACTGACACTCAAAAGAAACGCAGCAATCAGTAATCTGCAAATATCTGATTTTTTATCTAATAATTTTCAAAAAAGAATAATGTAAAGGTTTAACTTGATTTAAAAACATCAGAGATTTGATAAAAATGTTGAATGTTATCTTTTAACTTTAGAAAGTAACACATAACTGATTAAACACCCAAACCCCTCCCCCTCCCCGGCCATTCAATTACAGCGAGCAATCTGCCATGCATGCACAACATTTGTAACTCGTCATAGAGAGGGTTTCTATAGGCTATTCCTGATGCCCAATCCATTTATGTTTCAGTACATAAGAAAATAGGTTAAAATCAAATCAACATTTGTAACTCGATTTCTACGATGCATTAGGTTCACCAATCTCTTGATCTGAGCGAAAGAAATATTCTTAGACATTTTTAGTGCCTGTTTTTCAGATGCTTTGATCGAATTTTCTCGAACCCAGCGTAGTGTGGTAACCCTAGGACTTCCGGACCACGGACTGTCATACATGCTGAAGATACGTATATGAGCCTGATTAGGCGTGATTTAGTGCATTTTTGCATCTGCAACTCTCCTTCACCTTTATTTATAGAATTTTCAGCTAGAGCAATGAAAATGCACATTTAAGTCATTTTGAGGACGCCTTGGCATCACGTCAGGAAAAGACAGGAGATTTTTTTGTTCAGAATATTGCTGCATTACTGATGATGAACAGAAAGAAACCCTTGAAAACCCAAATTATTGCCAAATGTTTTGTTAAAAATGCCGTTTTTTTTATTTCTGTTAAGCGGGCACAAACATAACTTCCGGTAATGGTATGAAAATCATTCAACCGTTAAATTACCGATTTCGCAAAGTTGCAGATGTCCTTACTTTTTAAGAACAAAGTTACATCCTATAAATAATAATTCCCCCTAAAGAAGGATGTTTTTTTTCCTTTCTTTTGCGTTTCAGCATATTTCATTTTATTTAAATCTAGATTCTAAATTCATATTTTCCTTTTTACGTGTAGAATATCTTTCCTTGTGTTTTAATTACATAATTATTTTTTTTAATTGAGAC
The DNA here is from genome assembly GCF_033153115.1 of Saccostrea echinata. Taxonomy (NCBI): domain Eukaryota; kingdom Metazoa; phylum Mollusca; class Bivalvia; order Ostreida; family Ostreidae; genus Saccostrea; species Saccostrea echinata. The sequence continues at coordinate 7,068,461 of NW_026889765.1, read as the reverse complement.
GTCACACAAAATTAATAAATTATTTCATGAAATAGCGGAAAATATTTCGTTATTCCTACAGTATAAATTCAAATTATGGAAAACTTAACCTGTTGATTTTTTTTCTCTTGACATTTTACCAAGTTCATAGCAGGATAATAATATTATCGATCTTTTTTTCCTAAGACAGATGATATAGGCAAGTTCGTTTATGCTGGATATGGCAAGAGTTCTTGCGCATTACATGGCGGGAGCCTCGTAAGAGGGTACATCCCCGTTTGAGAGTTCGACCAGACTGATATTATATGAAGAAAACTTAAAACTTTTGCACTACATGCAATACAGAATTGACTCAATCAAATATGACTTTGACAATATGCGTTAGATTTTTGACTGCATGTTATCTGCATCCGACTATGTAGCACATTGATTTGTCAGCATAGTAAAGCTTCTGTACTACATATTATATAAAGTGGACTTGATGATATAAAAGGAAGACTTAATGTTATATGCATCCGACTATGTAGTATTTTAATTTGACAGCATATCAAAGCTTCTGTATTACATAATATATGTATATGAAGTGGAATTAATGATATAAATTGTGTACTACATATTGTATAAAGTGGACTAAATGACATAAATTGTGTACTACGTATTGTATAAAGTGGACTTAATGATATAAATTGTGTACTACATATTGTATAAAGTAGACTTAATGATATAAATTGTGTACTACATATTGTATAAAGTGGACTAAATGACATAAATTGTGTACTACATATCATATAAAGTGGACTTAATGATATAAAGGATAGACTTAGTATGTAAAATTGACACTATGATGCATAAATTTCATAATATAAAGTTAAACACATTATACAAGTAAAATTTATGCAAAGAATCAAATCGGCCGCAACAAAATTTAGCATTTCAAAAAGTACTCTGACAATTAAGGAAAGCAAAAGATATTCAAAGCTGAAAGAGTGATCATTTTGTTTTTCAGACTGTCTTCAAAGCAATAAATAAATAAATATTGAATGATAAATGAATAGAAATTTTAGTGCAATTATTCATCAAATTTATTCATCGGTGTAATAAAGTCAGAATTCATTGTAATCAAAATCAAGATGTAGATGAATCATGTGCTGATATCCTGGATTTTTGTCACGTGATGATGCCGATGATTTCTGCAGGGTAGGCTGTGCTGCGCAGCGCGGCGCAAAATGTAGAAAAAATTGTCCTTGTATCATTAATAGCATAATTATTCAAAACAATTTTTCCTAGTTGAACAACCTATCAGTTTTTATTCATCATGCACTTTTACAAGTTACTCATTATTCTGTTATTACTGTTAATATCTTAGTGAGGAGTAAAGAAAGAGGCTTGGTTGAACATTTACTGGAACCCGCTATGTATCTTTGTTTGTAAGGATTTTTATGAAGTTTCGGAATCTAATATAGATATGGTAATTCAAATTCATTTTGGTTGTTTGGAATATTAAAAATATTCAAAACTGACATATGATTTTGAAGAATTTAGGAAGAGAACTATGAGTATAAGTTGGATTACCACTTGTAGAATAGAATTGTTTTTACTGAACTAATGAAGAAATAACGTCTCATTTCCCCATGTGCACTTTCTAACACAAATATACAAATAGATCGGCCGCTGCTGCGGCCGATAATAAAGTTGACTTAATGATATAAATTAATGTGTACTAAATATAATATAAAGTGGACTTAATGATATAAATTCTGTACTATAAGGTGGACTTCATGATATTAAGGATCGACTTAATGTTAATATGTAAAATTGACATTATGATGCATATTTTGTACCCTTAAGACAGCTGTGGCGTTCCATAGTGTCGATTCCTGCAGTGGTATTGTTATTTATAACTGTAGCAAATTATGGACATTTTTTCATCTTTTAAAGGTTTGCATGCTTATTTATTTTATCTTCAGATAGAACAGAATCTACGACCAATATGAGGTATGTCTCTTTACACCACAGTTTACAAAACCTTCACGTGCACTGGCCAATAAAGAATTCACTGATCCATGTAAAAACAAGACATTAAATTCAGAGATCGTCTATTTTGTTATCATTTGATTATGAGACGTTAAAATTGAGCTTAGATTAAACAAAGGTACTATATAAATGCAATATATTATACACTTACATATATGCGTGCCGTGAACCAGAAAAACAAAAACAATGGCAGCTCGAACACAGGAAAACTGCTCCATTAGAACGACCTTAATTGCAAGCAAAAATGTGCTGCTTCGGAATATGAAAACGAGGTCATGACTCATGACATCCCGTTAACGCGTTACATGGCCGTAGGAACGGGGAGGGGAGGGGGGGGGGGCAACGGTCCAATAATTCTACCGATATTTTTAGAATACTATAGAAAATATAGCTCAGTCATTCTACAATAAAAGGACCAATTCAGGGTATAAAACATGAAAAAAAAAATGTTTCAAATAGCAAAATCAACATCATAATTCTCTAAAAGACATATCAGTGAACTTATAAGAAGGAGTTGTCCACAAATCTGCTATCATTAACTTTTTACAACAATTACAATATACCATTGATTTTAAGGTAATGTTACGGTAGTTAATGTTTGAACAAGTCTTATTATCTTTTAAATAAGCTGAATTTGACCAATTTTTGTTTTCTGATGTTCAGTATAGAACGCTGAACTGCGATTTTTGAAGTCTCGCATGAATCCGATAATAAGTTAAATTTTGGGAAAAATATCGTTACGGAAGTTATCTTTTAACCGTTACGGCAATAAAAGTTAAAATTCTCGGCAATATTTAAAACCAACGTTTGTTTTAAGATGTTTATCAAAAGTATGAAGCATTAGAGTTTCTTCTAGAAAAGGCATAAATAATTATCTCCGTCTCGTCTTTCATAACCAGATATTTCCATGAAAACTAATCGCATTATACACTGTGTTAGATGGATATAAAATAATGAAAAACCATTTATACTGAAAAAAAGAAATTTCAGATTGACTGTCTGTTTATTCATTTAACAACTTATCAAATTGAATGAACTTGTGAAAATATTTTACAGTTAGAAAAATGAGACAATTCTATTCCCGTTAATTAATAGGATTTCACCATTAAAGGTTAAATCCATTTATCAAAGGGAACACTATCAATTTTTATAAATACGGTGTTTTGGGATTGTTTATGTTGGTCCTGCGTCAATTAGTCTTCACCTCAACACATTTTGCTTACGTCATAAGAGCACAGATTCATCATCAGTCGAAGCAGACGTTTTCAAAGGTAAGGACGGAATTTTACAGTCGTGTGAATTTTGGATTGTTTTTAGCTAATACCTTTACTTTTGTCAAGAAATTGTTGTAATAAAATTTTAAATGCTATTTTATGGCATATTCATCCAAATTTAATCATCAATGCTAAAAATTTTCGTAGATATTTGTTGATCAATTTTAACAGGCACTCATGTACACGTGCATTCAAAGTTCAATAGTCATATTACATTAAAGTTTGATGACAACCCATGGTTTACAGATTTTCTCTTTGGTTATATTTCGAGATTCGAAATGCCTAAGCGAAAGACGGCGTGTCAGACCCAAGCTCAGCCACGGAAACGAGCAGGGAGACGAGAGCCTCGTCTGGAGACAACTTCCGAAGTTCCTCCGCCGGCGAGCATCACGGACGTAACAGTCCAGCCTATCAATTGCTCTTCTGATGTACAGGCTACTGCACCCACGATAATGCCTACCAGCGTTATGCCACCCTACCAACTTCAGGATCTGGCTCAACGCATTTCCACAATTTTGTCTGAGCGAGAAGACCCAGCCCAACCTCAGGGGACAGAAGGTGTTCCTTCATCTAATGCGAACATAAGAGTTTCTAGTTATGATAATGATTTGGGGCATAATGTATCCAACTATATTAAACTCAAAATGGCGAATATGTTAATTTAGCTGCGTTTATCAGATTGTTTGACTAATTATCCTGACACAGAAAATGCACATGAACTATTGCAAGGGTTTCAATTTGGTTTTAAATTAAATTACCAAGGTCCTAGACAGCCATACAACTGTAGAAATCTTAAGTCTTTGAATTCACTTACTACAGAAGCCATACAATTAGTCAATAAAGAAATAAGCTTAGGTCGGGTTGCTGGCCCATTTTCTGCCCTCCATTTCTCAACCTAAGACTGTTCCCCATAGGTATGGTACCTAATAAAGATGGTACATTTCGTCTTATTCATCATTTGTCCCACCCAGTTGGTGATAGTGTGAATGACTTCATTGATCCTCAGTATTGTTCAGTTAAATACACATCATTTGATGAAGCTTTGAGAATGTTGGAAAAGTTAGGTCCAGGAACTTTTATGGCTCGTTTAGACATTAAGAATGCTTTCCGTTTGCTACCAGTTCATCCCTCTGATTTTGAGTTGCTAGGGTACAAAATCAACAGCAGTATTTATATCGACAAGTGTATGCCATTTGGCTGTTCTGTGAGTTGTGCTAAATTTGAAAAGTTTGCTTCCTTTCTGGAATGGTGTTTATAACAAAAGAGTCAATCTGATAATGTAGTCCACTATTTGGATGATTTTTTACTATCAGGTGCATCTGGGACAAAGCAGTGTCATTATTTAGTCTCAACACTTACTAATCTATGCAATGATTTGGGGGTCCCATTAGTCCACGAAAAAACCTTAGGTCCTACGACAAATTTGGTATTTTTAGGCTTGGAAATTGATACAGTCACAGAGACTGTTAGTATCCCCTCAGAGAAGCTGGGTCAGCTTTATGATCAGCTCAGTTATTTCCTATCTCGTAAAAAAGTTACACTTAGGGAAATCCAGTCCCTCACTGGCCTTCTAAATTTCTGTATTAGGGCAATTCCAGCGGGTCGAGCATTCATCAGGCGTTTGTATGATGCCACTGTTGGGCTTAGCAAGCCTTATCACAAGAGACGCGTTACTCAGGAAATGAAGCAAGATATACAAATTTGGCTAATGTTCCTAGAATCTTTCAATGGCACAACATCATATAGACAAGTAGACTGGGCCAGTGACTTTCAATTTGAGTTGTATACAGATAGCGCTGGTTCGGATAAACTAGGGTGTGGGGCTATTTTTGGAACTCATTGGGTTTTTTTAACATCTTGAAATCTTGGCAAGGGACTAGCATATTAAGGGACATTACCTTTTTGGAACTGGTACCCATAACAATGTCATTGTCTATTTGGGGAGATCAGTTGGGGAAAAAGCGAGTTATTTTACATACTGATAATATTGCACTTGTCACTATTTTAAATACTAAAACATCCAAATCACCCAGAGTTATGCATCTCTTAAGGGTTTTGGTCTTGAAGGGCATCATGCACAATATTCAATTTAAAGGGCAGCATATTAGGGGAGGGAAAAATGTTAAGGCTGATTCTCTTTCTCGTCTTCAGTGGCACAGATTCAGACAGGTCTTTCCAGAAGCCGACAGACTACCTACGACAGTCCCAGAATCATCTCTCAGACTCATCTACAACATCGAGCCCAAGAATTGTTAAACTTTTCCCTGTCCGTAACACGAAACACGAAAAAGCTATATAAGACAGCATTGCAGCAGTTCAGTTATTTCTGCCAAGTGTACAAGTGTAATCAATGTTGGCCACCAAATTCTAAAGACCTAATTCATTTTGTAGCCTATCTTTCATTTAAGCAGTTCTCACCAAGCACAGTTAAAACATATATGGCTGCAATATCTTATTTTTGCAAAATCCAAGGTTTACTAGATACAACAAAATCGTTTATGTTGCAGAAGGTTCTACTTGGGTGGGGTCGCGTTAGCGCTAGGAAGGACATTCGCAAACCTATTACTATCAACATCAAAGCATTTTGTCTATCCTCCCCCAAGTATGTAGATCTGACTATGAGTCGGTGTTATTTAGTGCACTTTTGCTCGGCATTTTTCGGTTACTTTAGAATTGGGGAGCTGGTTCAGGATTCTAAAGACCAACCCGGTCATGCTATCCAAGCAGGTGATGTCAGATTAACAACCAACAATACTATTGTAATGTCCTTAAGCCACTCCAAAACTGATCAAGAAGGGTATGGGGCCACAATCACATTAATTCCTTCTAGTCCAATCTGCATAATTCAGTTTCTACGCAAATATTTACTTTTAAGACAACATGCTTATGGGGCTTTTTTCATTCATCTGTCGGGCTGTCCAGTGACCAGGTATCAGGCAGAGTCTGTATTTAAAAAGACTATAGAAATGTTAGGCTTAGATACTAAAACTTACAAGACCCATTCCTTTCGTATTGGTGCTGCTTCCCATGCTTGGGCTAGTGGTACGAGTCAGCAAGATATAGCGGTCAAGGGTCGTTGGAAATCTCAATGTATGTACCGTTATTTTAGAAAATAAGCTTTAAATGTCATATGGTGCAAAATGTGCAGTTCAGCAAGTTAAGGTAGCTTTACCTTTACTGACTAAGAATACAGTTTTTTCTTTTATGTATGCTCAGGTGTAGAAATGAAATATTGTATACAGATATTTTTGTATTGTTCCTTTTTTCTTGTTTTTCAACTCAATTTTGTATTGTAGATATTAGAATTTGGATTGTGGGTTCTTCCATTGTTAAAAGGGCCTTTTGCCAGGCAAGGCAATCAGATTTTAGAGCCAACCTTGAACTAGAAAGGCATCATGCATCCATATTTTGGCAGGGTAAAGGGGTATGAGATGGACTTAAGTTATGCCAAATGTTAAATTCTTATTAAAATTAGAAGACCCTCCTCAGATTTTAGTATTGCAATGTGGAGGCAACAATATTCCTGATGCTAGGGGTGAAAAGTCAATCAAATTAAGATTAAATATTAACACAATCCTGGTCGGCTTGGCTAAGCTGTTGCCAGGTACCATTTTAGTGTGGTCTCAAATCCTCCCCCGCCAGCATGTTAGAAAAAGCCTGAATAGTTTCATTGCTACGACATTAATTAGGTCCGGGGGGAAGTATAATCGTTATCCCGAATTCCAATTAACAAGTCCAGAATTGTTTGCTCCCGATGGAGTGCACTTGTCCGAGCTCGGCAATCGTATGTTTTTGTATCGCCTTCAACAAGGCTTGCAGACATTTTTAACAAATCCCTCTGAAAAATTGTCACCAAAACTAGGGGAGTTTGGGCCTTGGCAGCGCGATAACTAGTTAGTGGGTCATAGTTTGCCACAAATTGGTGGCTGCATTGAATTTTTGAGTGCTACTCATTTGCATTTACATACCCATTTTTGTTGAAATTTGCAATGCAGGCGATGCTTTCGCCAAAAAAAAAAAAAAAAAAAAAAAAATGTTTGTCTTGGCAAACTGCAATTATCTTTTGTTATTACCTGCTGTTTATTGGGTATGCATTATTTGTTTTGTTTGGGGATGGGGGTTTTCTATCGGAGCTACTGGTGGCGCAGACTATACCACCGCATAGTCCCGTGGCGGCTTTCAGGCTTACCAGTAGGCTCAATGGACTTGTTTGATATATATCCGATTATTTTGTCTGAAACTCAATTATTATGCTGTGAACATCTGTTCCCAGGGTTCGCCATTTGCATTTTAAGGGATGCCATATAAGGCTATATATTGATGCCTCGGTTCCCTCATTTTAAGTGGCCATGGCCCATTCAGCCAAATAAAAACAAATTGAGTGATATTTTCTTGTAATTACTTACTATATTTACTGGGTATACTGGCACTCCTTGTTAACTTTCATCTTTGATAATAGGATTTCACCATTAAAGGTTAAATCCATTTAACAAAGGGAAAAACTATTAATTTTTATAAATACGGTGTTCTGGGATTGTTTATTTTGGTCCTGCGGCAATTAGTCTTCACCTCAACACATTTTGCTTACGTCATAAGTGCACAGATTCATCATCAGTCGAAGCAGACGTTTTCACCCTCCCTCCCACCCTTTATTTGTACGAGCATTTATAATTAATTTGTATATTTACGTAAAAAATGTGAGTTTGCTACATGTTTCTGCTGTTAGATTCGTTATAATTTCAGATCACGATTGAATTTTAATCGGGCTGACGTATATCCCTGTTTTCCAACTTCCATCCATCGTCATGCCGTTCCTACACGCGTCCACCACATCTGGAGACATATCATAGTGGATGCGGCTTTCAGGCTTACCAGTAGGCTCAATGGACTTGCTTGATATATATCCGATTATTTTGTCTGAAACTCAATTATTATGCTGTGAACATCTGTTCCCAGGGTTCGCCATTTGCATTTTAAGGGATGCCATATAAGGCTATATATTGATGCCTCGGTTCCCTCATTTTAAGTGGCCATGGCCCATTCAGCCAAATAAAAACAAATTGAGTTTGATATTTTCTTGTTGTAATTACTTACTATATTTACTGGGTATACTGGCACTCCCTGTTAACTTTCATCTTTGATAAATTCTAATACGAATATTATTTTTCATCAACTGAATATTTTTTTTAATCAATTTTCATGAAACAAATTAGAAATTCGAAAATCATTTTGAATTTTATGATTCCACAGTTGAATTGTAATCTTTAATGTTCATAAAATTATATTTAGACATAAATGTCATAGTCAATAATCACAATTTAACATCTAACCATTACCAGTACTACCAGTACGAATCTGAATTCTCAATGAGAAAACAAAAACACATTTGAAAATGTGAATAATTTTATTTTATTTTTTTAAGGAATAATTAATGATAAACTTATGAAAAGCCGATGAAAAGGTCGTTGAATTACGACTGAAAGGTCAGTGAAAGATGACGGAAAGGTCACTGAAAGGCGACTGAAAGACGACGGAAAGGTCACTGAAAGATAGCTGAAATGTGTCCGCTTAATGGTGACTGAAAAGTATTTGAATTGTAGCTTAAAGGTAACTGAAAGTTCACTGAAATGTACCCGCCATTCAGTGACTGAATGGCCACTGAAAAGTCACGGAAAGCCACCTTTCAGTTTTAACTGAAAGGTCTAGTTTCTTCCTGTGAAAACGTTTGAAAACGCAATGAAAGTAGTTTATGAAGCCGTACTTTTCAAGCTCTTTTCTGTTACAGAATCAAAACTAGGCTGAGGAAATCTGAAAATTTATCTCCCCTTTGCTTGGGAATTGCTACATAATATTCATGTTTTGTGCAGTGTATTTGTAGTTATTTTATTGTATGTACAAATAAAACCCGATTAATCTAATTCGAAAGCATTATTTTACAAATAAAATAAAAATTAACAAAAAAAAAAAAAAAAAAAAAAAAAAAAAAAAAAAAAAAAAATGCCGTTTACATTATTCCAAGGCAAGTTAAGCAGTACAGTGTATTATTCCAAAGCGAGAAATGATCTCGCATTAAGCAATTGAGGGGCAGTATGAAAACCATATATCCTTCTGTATTCAATGATTCAGAAATAAAAAAAGAATTAGATAGATTACAAGATCAGTACGTACTGATTCCTGCTGACAAAGCAGGTAACAACATTGTCTTTGTTTGTAAGGCTCAATATATAAATTGTGTTTTAGAGGAACTGGCATTTAATTCTACAAGTTGTAATCCAACTTATACCCATAGCTCCCTCTCTAAGGAGGAAATTCTTCAAAATCATATGTCAGGTTTGAATATTTTTAATATTCCAAACAACCAAAATGAATTTGAATTACCATATCTATATTGGATTCCGAAACTTCATAAAAATACTCACAAACAAAGATACATAGCAGGTTCCAGTAAATGTTCTACCAAGCCTCTTTCTTTACTCCTCACTAAGATATTAACAGTAGTGAAGGAGAAACTTCAAGAGTACTGCGTGATCGGGAGGTCGTGAGTTCGAATCTCGGCCGCGACAGACCTAAGTCGATAAAAAATAGGTAGCAACTGTTCCTTCGCCATGCGCTCGGCACTTTGGAGTGAAAGTTGCGGGTCTTTCGGATGAGACCTTAAAAACCGAGGCCCCGTGTCACGGCAGGCGTTGGCACGATAAAGATCCCTCACTGCTCAATGGCCCTGAGTGCCGAGTAAAGGTCAAAATTTGAAGCCCTTCACCGGTATATGGTGACGTCTCTATATGAGTGAAAAATTCTCGAATGGGACGTAAAACAATATACAATCAATCAATCAATCAAGAGTACTGTGCAACAATATATTTGAGATGTGGTGTAAATCAGATGTGGATACTCAAAAATTTCAAGGAACTTTTGGAACATTTCAAATCACAAAATTTTACCAAAATCAACAACATAAAAACTTACGACTTTTCAACTTTATATACAACTATAAATTAAAGTCCAGACTTTCTGACATCGTTGACAGCTCTTTTACAAAATTATTTTGTTAAAAAGCACTCTGATTCTACACACAAGTATTCTGAACTTGACATTAAAAAGATGCTCGAGTTTCTGATTGACAATATATATGTGGTTTTTGGAGACATCTATTCACAAAAAATCTTACGATCAGTCGTAGTCGTAAGATTGTCGTAAGTTTTTTTCTTAACATTTTGGTTATTTACAAAAAATCGTACGTTTGACGTTACGTCAAAAACAGTCGTAAGTTTACGTCTAGTCTTTAGTTGACGTAAGTCTATAAATACTATAGATGGTATCAACTCTAAAAATAAAAATGGCCACCACGTTATCTTTATCGTAAAAAAAAATAATCAAAACGGAGCAGGAAAAAATATTTCGGGTCGGCACAAATCTGTTTGAATCACTGACCGACGGAGAAATGGTACCGTTTACCAAGAGAGGAAGTCAAAAGGGAGTGTCATCCCCCGTAAAAATATATTGACTATGCAAAAAAAAAGAAAGAAAACAAAATGCCCGCAAAAAAATTGACATGAATAAAAATTTATTTTAAAAAAATTTAAGGGGGGGGGGTATTATATTCTCTTTTCAACAAAATAATTTTTTGAAACTATAGTTAAGAGAGTAATTTGCCAAAACTAAATTTTATTAAGTAGGGTTTAATCGCTGGTCTTCAATGAAAACGACAATTCTCTCTTTAAAAAAAAAGGGGGGGGGGGGGAGGTATGCATTAACGCAACCTGTCCTGGGACCAATTTTCGTGAATTCCAGTGTGAAAAAGGGGTATGATATTCATATTTTTATTGTATTTACTTAAAAAGAAATTTTTCAACCCGTCACTATGTTTTTTAAGAATATTTATATTTAAAAAAATATACGATGCTGGCAAATATTCGCTACTAGGAAAACAATATACTTGTTTTTAAACGTCAAGAAAAAAACTTTTGTGCCATAGAATAAACTTTGCCGATACAAGCTTTATACAGTCATTATCGTTTGTAAAATTATTTCAATTTTGTTTCAAATTGAACCAATTTTTTTTATTCGAACTACATTAATTTTAATCACATTTTTTTTTTCTTTCGTTTCTCAGCAAATTTGAACAATATATACATTAGAATTTTATTTTCATTTTTGTTTTATTCAACTTTTTATTTATGATGCCCTCAATAATTTCTGGTGGTTAACTGACTTTGAATACATCTGAAATATTTTTTCAATCGGCTGCGCCCTCCGTGCCTATCAAAATTTTCCGTCCCTGGTGGATACAATCAAGTTTGACGCCGGTTTCCCCGGGTACCTCAGATCGTCAGATTCAAGTATTCTACATATTTCCATACAATGTCTGTAAATTTCTTGAATCTCATTTGAAATACTTATGGTGGATCGGACAACATTAAGAAATACTGAAATCCATACAGAATTCCCTGCGGAAGTGATGAAATAAAATAAGACTTTGAAATGTAAATTATTGTCTAAGACATACTTAATGGGGCTCTACTAAGTCTTAGAAACAAACCCATTTTCAATCACTATGAATCGGACAAAAATTTTTAAAATTACTATCTGATTGCGAATATTGATTATATTTCAGATCGAGTTTATCAATCGAAACAAATCTCGAATTTATTAAAAAATTTCTAATTGCTAGATCTAGAAAAGAGGCCTTTGAATAAATATTGAACATTTTCTAGCCAAAATTGGCCTTTTATTAATGTTTAACATGTTCTTTTTCTCTTAAAAAAATACATGACTTCACACCTCTGATTATATTATTAAGCATTTTGTTAAAAAAAACCTGTGATTTGATTGTTGTTTTAAGTGCACGTATTCCAGACTTGATTTCTCAGTATGACGCTAAAAATTTAAATTAATTTTTTAATGAATGTTTAATTTAACAGGGGCACCGCAAAGCATATCATCCCCTCATCCCCTCGTTAACTTCCGTTATGCACGCACTCACTCACCTACTTACCCCCCCCCCCCCACACACACACAAACAAACACACACAAGAACGTTACTACATCCTCTCAAACTTCATATTTTTTTCAGAGGAAAAAGAATTTTACTTTTGATATTTCCCTTGAAGAATATTTTTTATAATTCTAAGTTAAATACATAATTTGTTGTTATTAAGTTTTGAATATTGAGCATTTTGAGTTTTTGATGTTCCATGTCATGCGGTATAAGAGACGCTCCTATAGTTTGAATCATATTAATCAATGTAAATTTAGTTGAGCAGTGATCATATGAATGATTTCCAAGATGTGACTGAATGGAAGTGTCTAACTTTGCAGCTATTATTATTTACCTACAACTTATAAATCATCCTTGCTGCAGTGAACAAAAACGTTAATATTGATTTTCATTTGTTAATATAATATCAGTCTTGCTGCAGTGAATTTACTAAAAACGTTAATGTTGACTTTCAAAATTTTCTTATTGTTAACAAACAATATGGAAAAAAAATCCTTATTTCGACACGATATATCCCGGTGAGATACCACGGTCTGACACATCTGTTTCATATTTGGATATTTTATTAGAAAAAGACGTTGATGGTAATCTAACAACCAGGCTTTATGATAAAAGTTATGACTTTATCTTTTCAATCGTCAACTTCCCTTACTTATGCAGCAATATACCCTTATCACCTGCATACGGGGTTTATATCTCTCAGTTGATTCGATACGCCAGAGCATGCTCTACGTATGAACAATTTCTAAAACGATGTAAGTTATTGACAAACAAGTTGATGAAACAAGAATATCGACAGTCTCGTTTAAAGTCATCATTTTGTAGGTTCTATGGTCGATACAATGACCTTGTCAACAAATACAATCTATCATTAAGACAAATACTGACTGTCTTTTTTCATACTATTTGTTAGGCCATTATTTACACACTGAATTTGTGACGGATTTTTCCATTATTTCCCGATGATGGCACACGGCGGGTGTGACCAGTCGGCAGGGGATGCTCACTCCTCCATGGCACCTGATCCCACCTCTTAAGTTTTAGAGGTCCGTGTTTACTCTACTCTTATTTTGTAATGTTTAATGGATTTTTGAGCTCCAATACTGTTCGTTTTCTCCACATATTTCATACATCATTAATAAAGCGCGTTTTAACAGAATAATAGAATTTTAAAGACTTATACTGTGTAGGTGTCTGTACAGATTTTTATAGAATTGTTTGTCTAATTTACAAAGAAAACAAATCTAGATTTTAAGGAGGATCTAGCTAAAGTTCTACAACAGCTCCTGTATTTTATTTTAAAATGCACTTACCGTATTCGTTAAATAATGTTCATGGACATTTCTGTATTTAAAAAAACCACGTAAAGCCTATAATTACTGTTCTAAAAGAAACTAACATTTGATTGAAAAATCTATAATGCTGTCCCTAATATTTCTTCCTGTATCCAAAAAGCTGAAAATTTTTGTCTACTTTAAACAAATTAAATACCTTGATAAAAAGTCTTAATAAAGCATAAATCTTCTTTTTTAAATTTATTAAGGAGGACTTCCTTTGTAAGACAGCTTTATAACTGTATTCAATGGCCATTCCTTTCCTTAAATCTGAATTGTGTTTTACGTCTGAAGAGACTACTTTTTTTATTTATATGAAAAAGACCAGAAATATACAAGGAGGGATATCATATGGAAACAAGGAACAACATGTCGTCGCATTTAGAAATTTCCTTCTTTTTATAATATTCAGTCAAATGGTCTGATGGACTACTCTGATAGTCAACTTAACACAGATGTGGCATCATGAGCTCACACACACATTCAAATGAAAAGGGATTTTCAGGGTCTTAGCACCAGTTTATATGACAACAAGAATACTTAGTAGTCATGCATATATTGAGGGCAAAATAATGCATTCCTTGTTTTGTTCGCCTACTGTGTACTTTGTTACATGTTGCTGTCTTATTTAAGGTAAACTGATAGATGCTTATTATAAAAGAAAACTTTAAATAGCAATTGCAGATTTTAATACAAAAATAGTCAGCAAATATACATAAAGTAAATATGCATTAAGACAAAGATTTAAGTATGAATAGTCAAGAGGTAGTGCAAAAAATCAAAATTATAGCTCACTCATTTATAACTGAATTACTGCAACGATTTAGCACCATTTACTCTCTCTAGTGGTTATGCAGTTGATAAAAGAAAATAACGATTGTAAAATCACCTGTAAATTAGAGAGGCTGAAAACATAATCGCAATGTTTGATAGAAGTTTGGTATTTACAGAAGCAGAACCTCCGGTTTCATCATTGCCACCTGTAAAGAAAGCAGTGATATAGACTAAAACATCAGACGTTCATTGATAAAAACAAAATCCCATCACCATTTCAGATCTGTTTCATATTTGGCTGCTTCACTGATTATAGACGATGAGGGCCAACTTACAAATAAATTATATGGGAGATGACTTCAGCTTTTTCATCGTTTTCCGTCTTAATTTAGTAATCATCTGTATATATGTTTTATATCTCCCAAATTAATCGATACTCAAGAGCATGTTCTGAGTACGATCATGCAATTTAATTTTTAAACCGACGCAGGCTGCTGACAGATATATTGATGTTATAGGGATTTCAACGCCTTCGTTCAATTTATCGTAAATGCTATAGTAGTTATTATGACATTGTTGGCAAATATAACCTATCACTGGGTCGTATTTTGACTGACATATTTCACACAAATTGTTAGGTCTTTGTGTTTATACTGAATTTGACTACGGAATGTTCCTGAATGTTACAGAATCTACTTGAAAGATACATAGGTTTGAGCGGTCAACAGGGGTTGTACACTCCACCTAGGCATCTGATCCCATCTCTGGAATTTCTGGAGGTCCGCTTTTTATGCCCTGTATACAACTTTGTATTGTTTATAGGTTTTGAGATCGATTTCTCTTCGTTATCTTTATCCTATTCATTTTTCTTAATCCCAAATATACAAATTTCGGTTGATCATGTTCTTGAAAATTAATAATACCAACAATTTTTTATTAAAATAGAATTTAAACGAAATATGTTGACAAAATTTTGATAAAATCATGATTTGAGCAATATCTGCATATGTATTATGTACTATAATTAGGCGTTAAGTGGAAAAGTCGAAACTATAACTATAATTCCATCAAAAATAATTAAAGGTAATCAAACTGCAAAGCAATCTGTAACTCTTTCAGACATATAAGATATACATATAAAACATTATAAACATATTTTCTCAACTTGAAATCACTGGTAGGAGACTAAAAGTGAGGTCAAACGAGATACTTACCAATAGTTGTTATAGTTGATGCTTCTGCAAAAGATACAAAATTAGGGGTAAAATGAATGAACGTCGAGATGAAAAGATGAAATGTTAGAAGTGGAAAATTCAGTACAGAACATAGATATCTGTTATTTTTCATTTAACATTTTACTATATATGGGGAATATTTTGATACAATTATAATCTTTCGTTTTATTAATACTATTTATTTAGATGAATATCCGCTTTACACTCAAGCGTACAGTCTAAAATATTTATGTTGCTCGTACACAAGGTTCTCCATCATTTCAAATTTAACTGTGACGCAGTTGCAGTCGTTCTGGAACTGAATTTCCTAGTATATATTTATATTCAGTTATTGGTCTCAATTGACAAGGGTATATTAAAATTTGTGAATTAAAAACAACTTTAGCATTTATACTCATAAAATACTTTCTGATGGATCTATTTTTTAGACATTTTATGATTACGATACGCGTACGATGTTTGACTCACAATACCAATGCAATTCTAAATGCGTGAACATTTATAGAAAAGCTATAAAAGTCATTAATTTGTATGAAAAAAATTCATTTACAATTATTGGTAAGTGTGAAAAAAATGGCTTGTCTTTCATTCATCATGTTCATGAGTAAAGTCCAGCGAGATTTAGAACTTCGAGATAATTGATAATTGATTGTGCAAGTCAAACAATGTGTGCTATAATTAACTGTTCGCATTAGTAAATGAAAACAATACATAATTTGGAGGTTAATTTTGAGATCACTTATCTTCCTGATCGAAGACGATCTTTCTGTGGCGCTAACATTTTACTTTGGCGGAACTATGGCGCAAATCATTTAACTATGGCGGGTCTCCACGTTAAACGGCCGCGGAGAACCCTGCATACATGTATATATATGAACAGGTTATGATTAACCTGTCCGTCTTTATCAATATTTAAAAGATTGCTGATTTACAAACTACAAATGTATTTACACGACAACAAACTTTATCCCCAGTGGTTAGCAACAAATGCAGACAACATTTCTTTTAATATATATATATATATATATATATATATATATATATATAGAGAGAGAGAGAGAGAGAGAGAGAGAGAGAGAGAGAGAGAGAGAGTACAAAACAACATTTTTGCAAGAAAATCTCGATGCATGATAAACATTATTAACCGATATAAAAACAAAGACTTGTAAATATGTATCGATGACTGAAATAGCATCCGCATTTAAGGATAATGGTGACTTGTTATCTATATAAAGTGAAAATGATGAACTATTACCTGGTGTTGTGACAGAAGGGTCTGTAATTCATTAAAAATTGAAACATGTAAAAGGTTCATCGAAAAATACTTTATTTTTGATATATAGATTATGCAATGCTTGATAAACACTTCATCCTAAAATTATTGCTGCTATTTACATGTAAAACAAATGGCGTATTTGCATCTTGCTAAAAATTCCACTAAAACGATTTAAGTTGTTAAACAAATTTAATTTTTTTTCTTGTTTAAGAAATATTCATTCTATTCAGCATAATTTCTTACTTACCTATGACTGTTAAATTGTTAGAGAAAGTTGTTTTGGCCCCTTTAGTGTTATGGTTAACCTTACAAAAGTATGTACCACCATCATTGATTTTTAAGTCTAATGGAAGAAAAAAAAAGAAAGGAAAGGTCAGCTATATAGAAGAACGGTACATTTTTTTCTAAAAAGTTTGTTTTTTAAATAATGAAATATATTGTGAAAGTGCATCCACCTTGAGATTTAAAAAGGAGAGAGAGAGAGAGAGAGAGAGAGAGAGAGAGAGAGAGGAGTAATAATTAATTTAATATTTATTTTTTTTGGTAAAGTGAAGCAATAATTATCTCTGCACTAGAAATCAAGAAGAAAGTGAAAATAAAATCAAGTATCAAAAGTACCTGGAATTCTAAGGTCATAGTAAGTCGTATTATGTACCGTAGTTATATTACAGGTATAGTTTCTATTTATCAATACTTTCTGGCCGTTGTGACAATAGTTTGTTTCCCCAAAATTCCAGTACATGTCCACGTTTGTAATGTCATCAGGTGGTAATTCGACAAAACATGTTTCGACATAAGTTTGACCAATCGTATAGCGCCCATGGTGATTTATTTTGATACCGGCACTGAATTGGCAGGTCACATCTGAAAACAAAGTAAAATCAGCAATTTTCGGACCAAAGCACAAAATTGAGATGGATGGGCATTCCTTGGCAACATCAGAGTAATACAGGTATAATCATTATTAGCCTGTGATTGACAAAACTACTTTGAAAAAGTTTGAAATATAAGATGTTAAAAAGAAAAACGAGGCGATTATAGCTGCATGAACAAAAAAAAAATTGTGAATGGTCTTTGAAAAAATGGCAAATCATTGATTACACTAGAAGTTGAGAATATATTTATATACCGAATAACTATTAGTAGGTTTACGTAATAAATTTTTCAGCAAAATTAGTATATTCCCCACTGAGAGCTTAATGACAACGAACCCAAAGTACAATTTGTACTTCGTAATAAATTTGCTTACATGAAAAGAGAAAATAGATGAAAAAAGGTATTATTCAAAAACAATTAAAGCTTTTAAAATTTTGTGCTTTAATCAATTCATTTCAGTTTTTTTTCTGAATACAGTTTTTTGTATCAAATAGTCGGCCTATTCATAGGACGTTAAAAGCTTATGTTAAAAAAAATCAATTTATCATTAAAATGTGCATATTCGCTGATTTTATCCTTGACGGAAATGAAATAAGAGTACATGAAGTGCAATATCCATAACATGGTATAACAGGTTTCACAATATAAACGTCAATTTATAAAATTATTTTTTTTACAAAATGGGGGGTGGGGGGTGGTGACGTAATCTACTTCTGCTATAAAGCTAAATGCGGAATTTTGAACAAAGTATTTCTTCCTTCTACAAGCCTGTAGGCTGTCAGTAGAAACTACAATATATATTATTCGAATTTTTCTGTCGGTAGCGGTATAAATTCAATTTCCCTCGCTTGCGAGGGATTTTCATCTAGTAACACTAGATATGAGATGATGTCCGTGAACTATATTCAGATTTCTTTCGCATAGTAATATCGTAAATTTGATTAAAAGTTTACTTTTATTTTCGATAAACAGCCTTGAAATAGCAAAAAAAAGAGTGCATGGTGGTGATTACGCTTGGTGGATGTAAGTAGCTGACAATTTTTAATAAAACTAACAAGAAGCAATCCTTTAATTATTTCATAAAACGTCATTAATGAATTATTCAATCAAAACTTGATTTAATTGATATAGAAGAGATAAGTTGTTATAGGTAATTAGAATCAACGTGCAAATCGTTTTTGTTAATCACCGATATTAATCTTGATGGAAATTTTTAGAACGTCAGATGGCATTGAACCCGATTTTTTTTTAAAGGAAAAACGAGGCAATTATCACTACATAAATATTATTTAAAAAAAAAAAAAAAGAAAAAAACTTTGGTGTGTATGAGCATGAAAATAACAGTAAAACAGTTAATATCGCTATAGGTGATGAAAATATTTCTATATCGAAATATCTTAGTAAGTTGTGCTAATAATTTAACAGTAAATTGTGCATATTTGCAAGTGAGAGCATCATGACAACGAATCCGAAATACAATTTATTTATTGTAATAAACTTGCTAAAGAGAAAATGTCAATTACTGAATTTGGTACTGTTCAAACATATAAGGTACAAGTGGTGTAAGTTTTCACATTTTACTAAAGCTGTATTTTTTTTTAAAAGAAAAAAGGGCTTAAATCAGTACATTTCATTGGGTTTTCTTCATTCAGTTTTTTTTATTATTATTAAAAACTACACCAATATACATAAGGAGTGAAAAGCTAATTTTTAACCAAAAAATGTGCAGGCAAATTCAGTAAAATGCATACATTTGCTTCTTTAATGGAAACAGAGCAACGGAAGTACAATATGTAATAACATAGTACAACAGGCATCAAAATAATGTTGCTGTCATGTAAAGAGAGAATTAAAAGTAAATTAATGATATTAATATTTTTCAAGTTTAAAAAAAAAGAGGGGAAGGAGGGGGGCGTGTATAAACTAACTGCTTGGTTTTGGACAAAGTCTTTCTTCTTGCTATGAGCCTGTAAGTAAGTCACTAGAAACTATAAGATATATTATAGAAAATTTTCTGTCAGCAGTGGTAAAAATTCAATTTTCCCCGCTTTCGCGGGATTTCTTCTTGTAGATACTGTAAAAAAACAAATAAACTTTTTATTGATTTTTTTTTCTGTACACAGCATCCCATGTATTACATTTATACCGGATGTCCCACGGAGCAAAATTGCATTGCAGTTATGAATAAAAGAATATTAAGTTATCAAAAGAGCAGAGGGATTTGAATTTTTGTCGAATTTTCAGACTCTTGCTTGTTAAAAGATATGTTCCAGTCCTGTTCCAGTACCCTTCGCATCAGTTAAGTACCATATTCGCTAGCCAAGGGTTTTCGGTCCACTCCGCTCCCGTTCACCTTGTCAAGCAAAGAGCGGAATGGACCGAAAACCCTTGGCTAGCAAAGATGGTTAAGTACATTATATACAGTAAAGTGCATTGACCCAATTTGGGGTCAAACACTTTCTGCATTGGATATTATTTTACCTCAGAGAAAATCAGAAAATGTTATTTATAATCGCAGCAAATTATGAACGATTTCTCATTTTTTTAAAAGGTTGCAGTGCTTATCGATTTTATTTTTCAGATAATAAAGAATCGTCGGCGAATATGAGGTGTGTCTCTTTATATCACAGTTTAGAAAACTTTTACTCATCCATGAACAAAGAATAAAATATAGTCAGTGATCGTCTATTTTGTTATTATCTGATCACGAGAGGTAAAAGAATGAGTTTGGATTTAACAAATGTATCATATGAGTACAATATATTTTAGACTTACGTACATGCGTGCAGTGAACAAGAAATATGAAAACAATTACAGCTCGAAGACAGGAAAACTGCTCCATTAGATCTTCCTTAATTGCAAACTCGAAAAATCGTCTTAGTGTGCTTCGTCGGTAACAAAAACAAATATGAAAACGAGGTCAAGACTTATCTGCTTGTGAACAAGATAACGTTAATGCGTTAACAAAAGTGCAATAGCTATTACAACATGTACAATGGTTGTGTTTGAAAGTGCACATGGGGAAATGAGATGGTATTATTTTTTTTTATTAATTCTGCAAAATAATTCGTTAATGATAAAATATATAAAATAATGAGTAAAATATTTTTTTTTTTTTTTTTTAAAAAAAAGTCTTAAATGCTGTAATATTTGTCAATTATGATTTCATTTTATGATCAGATGATTATTAATTTATGACTTTATAAAGAGTTTACAATATGTACTTCCAAAACTCACAAATATGGGGGTGTGTAAAATATGAAAGCATGCAGATCGTTAGTCTTTCCGAATACTAATAATACAGTGATGAATAAAAGTTGAAAAGTTGGTAGAAATAGTAAAATTTCTTTTGAATATGCTACAACTCCGAATGACACAAACTATAGATATTTTTTTTTCAGATTGTATTTATTCATAATTATGTTGTTGACCATCACCCAGTGAAGCATATTCCGCAATAATCATCGGCATCATCACGTGAAAAAGATTCAGGATATCAGCATGTGGAACGTTTATTCTTTTCGTCATCTGAATATAGCAATACATTCTTGTATACATAGATAATGAGCTGGTACATTTTTGTATATTGATGACGTACAGGTCAAGTTCAAGTTCCTCGATTATTTAACGAAAGTTACGACCCTTATACTTTAAAAAATTCTAATAATTCATTGTTTTCAAAAATATTTTTAGCTGTGCTTGTAGATAATGAGCTGATGTTGGATATGTCCATTAAAAATGATGAACTACAGATCAAGGTCAAGTTCCGTGACTCCGTGATGATAAACCTATGTTTATAAAAGTTTGGAAAGTTTTCATTCACTGTTGTCCAATCCTTTTTTGTTTTTGTTTGTTTGTTTGTTTGTTTGTTTTTTATGAACTCATCTTTGGTTTGTCTTTCTATATTAGTGACTTACGGATCAAATATTGATGATATTCATATTGATTTACCCATTTTTATGAAACATATAGCCCTTGGATTTTGAAAATGTTTAATTACTCACTGTTTTGTAGGGTTTTATATTTGCATACAAGTGATCACCTTTCCACAGAGCTTAAGAATGTTGTGATATAGTCAATTGATTCCAGAAAAAAGGCAGCAATATGATACTTTATTTTCATACCATTTCCATCAATTGTTATTTTTACATTATTGGACTTGCACGCATTTTAAAGTTGCATGTCAGCGGGACATTCGTGTTACACAGACATATCTAGTCATTTTTATTGGCTTCTCACTTGACGCAGCAGGTATTGTTTCTTAAAAGATAAGCCTTTAATTATCATAATTTATATCTGTGTCATATTCTGGTTTCAATATTTTTTTTATTTTACGCTGAAGAAAATATTTATAATTTGCAAAAGATAAGTATCCACAAGTATCCATAGAGGATATTTAATGTTTTGTAGTTGGATATGAAATTTCTTTCACATGTCGGGCATGATTTTTTTTTTTATACATGTATATATTTTCACAATTGCAAATCACGAGTGAAAACATAATAAAATATCTTATCTAACGAGGGAAAGTAATTTCATATTCGACTATAAGACATTAATATTCTATTTATTACTACTTATTATAATTATTTGCCCTGTCTTTTCAAAACGAATGGCTCCGTGATCGGGAGGTCGTGAGTTCGAATCTCGGCCGCGACAAACCTAAGTCGATAAAAAATAGGTAGCAACTGTTCCTTCGCCATGCGCTCGGCACTTTGAAGTGAAAGTTGCGGGTCCTTCGGATGAGACCTTAAAAACCGAGGCCCCGTGTCACGGCAGGCGTTGGCACGATAAAGATCCCTCACTGCTCAATGGCCCTGAGTGCCGAGTAAAGGTCAAAATTTGAAGCCCTTCACCGGTATATGGTGACGTCTCTATATGAGTGAAAAATTCTCGAATGGGACGTAAAACAATATACAATCAATCAATCAATCAAAACGAATGATGTAGGCTGCATTGCCATAGTTCAGCGGTTGTGAGATATCATAGCGAAGATTGACTTGGGCTTTAACATAAATTGGGAGCAATTGCGGCAGTTTTAATCTCTTTCAGTATAGTTTATTTATGCTGGCTTTCTAACAACAGGTTATGGAGTATTTTTCATAAATACTTCTTGAAGGAAGGACAATAGAGAACTTTGCAACGATTGGCTTTTTTTCACAGTGTGAAAAAATATCACTTTTATACCATAGATAACTCACAGTATTTCACTGTTTGAAAAAGAAAGGGGAAAGATACTACACGGTCTTTCAACAGAAAATAATATCTCATTTCATTCAGTCTTTCTTTAATTTTCTGTGATAGAATGACTTAACCAAAAACAAGTGTTATGGTACATACATGCAGAATACATAGGGGTTTTCCAGTTTATTATAACAAGTTATAAAAGCGAGAATATCCCAAAACAGATATCGAGCACATGGGAAATCTTCTTTTAAATAGCCTGATACACATTACTTTCTTTCATAGGGTATACTGGACTAGACGCCTCACTCTGAATGTAAATATTGGACGACGTTTTAACTATTAAAAGTCGCAGGTAATTTGGATGATACCTTAAAACCGAATCCCTCGTCACGGCAGGCGTTGGCACACCAATAAGCTTGACAGCCGAGTAAACATCTGAATTTGAAGCCATTCATATGCATCCGATGATAATGTGTGAGTGAAAAAAAAATTGCAATATTCGTCAAAGAACAAACAATCAATCAACAAACAATTATAGAACGCATTTTACTGTCGCTGGTGATTACTGTAATGCATATAAGTCTCTAAACAATACTTGTACTTTGGTTCATTATACCCGCACTTTCTAAATAAAGTTCGGGTATATTGTTGTTACTCATATCCGTCCGTCCGTCCGTCCGTCTGTCACACTCTTCTTTCTCAAACTCCTCTTACATTTTACACAGTAGCCTAACCATCTTTTCGGAGATGGTTGGTGGTGTCATGTAGATGTGCAGTAAGGTTTCGGAATTTTCATTTTCACCCTGGGGGTCAAATGGGGGTCGAAAAATGACGTTTTTTATGCAAAAAGCCCCTGGTTCCCTGAACTCCTCTTACATTTTACACAGTAGCCTAATCATCTTTTGGGAGATGGTTGGTGGTGTCATGTAGATGTGCAGTAAGGTTTCCGAATTTTCATTTTCACCCTGGGGGTCAAATGGGGGTCGAAAAATGATGTTTTTTATGCAAAAAGCCCCTGGTTACCTGAACTCCTCTTACATTTTTTACACAGTAACCTAATCGTCTTTTGGGAGATGGTTGGTGGTGTCATGTAGATGTGCAGTAAGGTTTCGGAATTTTTATTTTCCCCCTGGGATCAAATAGGGGTCGAAAAATGATGTTTTTTATGCAAAAAGCCCCTGAGTCGCAGAACTCCTCTTACATTTTTCACAGTAGCCTAATCATCTTTTGGGAGATGGTTGGTGGTGTCCTGAGGATTTGCAATAAGGTTTCGGAATTTTTATTTCCCTCCTAGGGGTCAAATGGGGGTAATTTTTTTTTAAATATTTAACATGTTTAAACACCATGGTTCCCAGAACTTTACTTATATTTTATGCACTAGCCTTAAATCATGATCATTTGGAAGATGATTGATTTTGTCCTGTGGATGTGTAAAATGGTTTTAAAATTTGCATTTCCATGTGGATGGCAAACAGGGGCAGGAAAAAATGGCCCCTCCCTAACCCATGGGGTCATGATTTGTACAAACTTGAATCTACACTTCTCGGGAATGTTTCCATATTAATCATGCTTTTGTTGTTCTTGAAGAAAAGAATTTGGAAGTTTTTTTTCCCTTTTATTCCTATATGAAATTTTGATCCCATATTGTGGCCTGACCCTATGCTCGGAGGTCATGATTTGAAAACTAGAAATATGTCCATAGGACATAAATGCCCCACCAAATGTATATTACTAATGCAACATGAAAATTTGTATGAGTGTATGAAGTTTGATGAGAATATCTTGAACAGTTTCTTTAAAATTGAAACTAAAATCTAAAAAAAAAAAAAATGGAGATAGATGATAAATTCTCACGAAATTATGTATAAGTGCATGGTTACATAAAAATATCGTAGATTGTTTGTTTAAAACTAAGCAAAATACAAATTAAAGAGAAGGGAGGTCAAGGTCACAGGAAAGTGCAAGGTGAAAAGTTTTTGATGCAATTGAATAGCTCTCACTAATACATATCAGCATATCAGGTTTGATAAAAATACCTTGAATGATTTATTTAAAACTGAGCTTAACACTTATTGAGGAAAGAGAGGTCAAGGTCAAAGGAAAGGTTCAAGAGGTCAAAATGTTGATGCATTTGGAAAGCTTACATCAGTATGTATTTACTATTAGCATATGAAGTTTGATAAAAATATCATAAATGGTTTATTTAAAACGTAGATAAACACTCATTTAAAAAAGTAAGGTCAGGGTCAAAGGAAAAGTCAAGGTAAAAAAAAAAGATGCAATTGATAGCTCTCAGCAGTATGTATCAGCATATGAAGATTGATAAATATATCTTGAATTGTTTATTCAAAACTGATCTAGACACTAATTTAAGAAAAGTGAGGTCAAGGTCAAAGGAAAGGTCAAGGTCAAAAGGTTGATGCAGTTGAAAAGCTAACATCAGTATGTACCAGCATATGATGTTTGATTAAAGTCGGACATGACAAACACTATATGCCTCGGCCATAGTCATGGCAGGGCATAAAAACTGGAATCTACTCTATATATGAGGATGTTTCCATATCAAAATGACTAACAAGCAAATTCAAAGAATTGTGGTCCCCTGCTTTCCGTGTCCTAGTGGATGGGATGTCATTATTTATGACATATTGTTTCAAATATGCACGCCCCATCATATGTCATTCAAAAGTAATCACCAAAGTTAAAATTTTTGAAAAAAAGGTCAAGGGGTAAAAAATCATAGCACGCTCGGAAACATATTGTTACATGTAATGTACATGTCAAATATGAAAGTCCTATCTCTTCTCAATCAAAAGTTATAAGGAAATGTAACATTTTTGAAAAGTTGGTTAAGCTTCAAGGTCAATGTCACAGAGTCGAAAGTCATGGTATATTTAGAAAGGTCTTGTCACAGGTAATATACAAGACATGTATAAATATGAATGCCCTATCTTTTCTCTTTCAAAATGATCAATTTAAAATAATGTTAATTTTTTTGAAAAGTAGGTCAAAGTTTAAGGTCAAGCTCATGGGTTCAAAAATCATAGTATGTTTAGAAAGTTCTTGTAGGTAATGTACATATGAAATATGAAAGTCCTATCTCTTATTATTCAAAAGTTATGACCAAGGTTAAATTTACTCTAACAGACGGACAGACTGACAAACAGACAGACAGACAGACAAATGAGATTTAATGTCTCCTAGGTCCCTTTCGAGAAAACGAATGACAATAATGCCCTTGCTGTTCTTGAGAAGAAGATTTATGATGGAAAAAATCCCCTGCATTTTTCTATGTAAATCATTGGATCCCCATATGTGGTCTCATCCTACCCCAGTGGGTCATAATTTGAACAAATTTGAATCTACACTAAGTCTATATAAAGAAAGTTTCAACTTTTTGGGCCCAGTCAGTGGTTCTTGATAAGACTTTTTTTAAATGATACCACCAAATTTTCACTAATTCTTGATTATCCCCCTTGAAAGAGGGTTTGACCCTTCAGTTGAACAAACTTGAATCCCCTTTATCCGAAGATGCTTTGTGGCAGGGGTTGGTTGAAATTGGCGAAGTACAGTTAAGGTGCCCAATGGAAATATCGACAAATTTTTGTGATTAAAAATGTATTCATAATCAGGATGGCGATTATTTTTTAGTACGTTATTTATATCTGACAAATGTAATTATGGTTAATAACTACATATTGAGGACGATTAGATCTTATAGTTAGACTTGTCACGTGATGTGACAGTCACGTGATTTGAGCACATTTACTTGCAGTATTGAGGTCACCTATAAATTTCACTAGTGCAAGGGCATAACCAAGTTAAAATTCTAAGTTTAGTTTATAAATATTTTCAACACGCATTGTAGTTTCTGAAAAGTGCTGCGATCCTATACAGATTCTGCTATTTCATTGATAAAATCGTATTTGTATGACCGCATATTGTATTTTTTGCTTGTCAACGACATTAAATATGTATATAATTAAATTATTTTCAAGATTTCATCAGGATCGCAGCACTTTTCAGATACCTTAATACTTCTAGAGTTGGTATGTAAAAGCTTACTATGATCCATTGAGTGTATGCCCTTGCACTAGATCGATTTATTAAGACCCTTACATTACACTCCAATGTACTTGCATACAAATATACGGCAGTATCAATTTAATAGGAAATGTACGGAAAATATATTAATAAAATCGTAAAGAAGACATTGAATCCAAGTTAATCACCTATGAAATATCTGTAAATAATATTTTATTTAATTATAGAATACATTTTTCGTTGAGAAAATATTACTTGATTCGCCACTCACTGCATACAAACTGCGTCAAGTTTTACGAAATGATGTCACATCGACAAGTGCATTGCGATCAGTGACTTGTTTATGTCTTGTTATGTGGGATTTAACTAACGACAAAACAGCATGTTGTAGTAAGTTTTGATGTAGTTTGATGGTCTCCTAGTTTAAAATAGCAAATCATTTCATTTTCTGGTATTTTAAAGAATTGTTGGTTTTGTATGATGTCATAGTTAATTTTTTCCGTACAAAATAGGCTCCGCCCCCTTTTTGTAGCCTTAACTGTGCTGCGGGCCCAGTGGTTCTAGTGAAGAAGACAAAAATGTGAAAAGTTTACAGGCGGACAGATGGATGACAGACAAAATGTGATCAGAAAACCAGAAAAAACTCAAGTGAGCTAAAACTTATGATCACAAGTACTTGGAAAGAGTTACAGTATTTGAAAAGCAGTTTTTTTTTCATGCATTGTTTTCAGAATCTGAAAAGGTATGACTTGTATCCATGTTGAAAAAAACTTCACATTTCAGAAAACAGTATGATTAAAAATAGTTAATCAAGGTGTTTTGAGTAGCAAAATAAGCTAAACTGGTATAGCTAATTTAACCACAGAGCTTAGTCAATTTTAAAATGCACAACCTTTTCAACTCTTAATCATTCTTAAAATATTTATATAATTCATTTCTGATTCAAGGGAGAACTAGAGATATGACCAGAAGTATACCCGTTGACTAATAAACATGTACATGTATATTGTGTTTTTTTAAGTCATTAATGTTTGTTTGTTGTTAAATGTCCCTCTCGGGAATTTTTCACTCATATGGAGACACCACCACTTAAAATTAATGAAGACGTACAAGTCGGATTTGAGGTTAACATTCATTATAGGAGTTTTCAACAATTAAGACGTAAAGAGATAACGCCTTCCCTCGCCCCTTCCCCTGTTTGTTCATGAAACTAATACTTTCTTTTGACATAAAAAATGTTAATATAATACAGATAGTTTAATGGTCCATCTCTTTGAATGATTTTCATTCCTAATTCTACATGGGTTGACCCAGATTCATGAATGAAATGTCAAGCAATCTTATCATTGATGCACTTTTATTTAATTTGATGTAGTCACATTGTGAACATTTCCAGTTCATTAAGAGAGTGGGGATGACCTCCAGGGGTTCATAACCTTAAACCATTAGATGTACATAACACAATAACACAAGAAACAAAATTATGTTTAGTCAAATGGAAAAGTTTTCTACTATTTTGGAGTCATTTCAGGGACAGGGAGCGGCTAGGGAGATTGGACCCCCCCCCCCTCCCGAAATTTGCAAAGCTATTTAAATAGGACTATGTACTGATTTACAGAAGCAAATAAAAAATGACTTTGGACGCCCTCCCCCCTTT
This sequence comes from Saccostrea echinata, assembly GCF_033153115.1. Taxonomy (NCBI): domain Eukaryota; kingdom Metazoa; phylum Mollusca; class Bivalvia; order Ostreida; family Ostreidae; genus Saccostrea; species Saccostrea echinata. The sequence goes on along the minus strand of NW_026889765.1, from coordinate 7,039,793 downwards.
AAAAACATGGACCCCACCATCATTGTGTTTATTTTGTTTGTTTTGTTTTTTTTTTTTCCGGAAAAAATTCCTGGATCTGTGCCTGTAACTGAATGTAATGTCGACAACAGGAGATAACTCTTCAGAATGTGAAATTCATCTATTGTGGAATCCGATGATCTTTGATCCTTTTTAAACTTTTACCTAACCATTTGCATTTCGGTTATTTTACCCCAATCAATACTTAAACTTGTACTTACCGACTGTCATAGGTCCTGTCAACTTCATGAAATATAATCCAATTAAAACACAAAATGAGTTAATTTCTACTGATGTTTACACCACTCTGCATCATGTGCAATGATAATGGTAAAATTAGTACTAGTAGGGTGACACAAGCCCATTGTGATGTAGAAATTTTCAAAAAGGTGTTCACATACATGTACAAGAACAGATTTCATATTATCGTAACAAACGATGTTTTAACGTAACTTTGCCATCTAGACCTATTTCCAAAAACAGGCAATTTGTGTGTGTGTGTGTGTGTGTGTGTGTGTGTGTGTGTGTGTGTTTGGGGGGGGGGGGGGTGACAAAATTGACTGGGTATGGCTTTACAAGGAGGTTTTTGCCTAATCAAATACTTAAATAAAAACTTTGCACATTTTGATAAGTTCATCAAAAATGCTATTACTAAATAATATTATTTGTTGTTTAGAAAATAAATTTAAAAAGTTCCAATTATGGGCCAAAAATTTATATCCCCCTTTTATCAAAACCTAATTTAATTAAATTCTGTTATTTCAGACTGGTAATGAATTAAGTAAAGGAAATACCAATAAGAGGCTCATAGGTCACATGGTCACCTGAGCATTTTATGCTCGAATTGACGAATACATGTACATGTACTGTGTAAATTATAGAATTATTTTGACTTTTTCCTTGGTAAGCCCAATATGAAGGAGTGTGCATTTATTAACACCTTAGTGCGGGTATTACTGTCTCATGACAGCATCTATTTTTTTTCTTTCGATATAAATGCAAAGTCACAGACCACATTACGTCAAGCAAAATATCACATGCCGGTTGTACGAGTAAGAAACCTACATTAAGATATATCTCGTGAAATCCATTTTTGCTTTGGTGACTTCAGGGAGACAACATTTTATCCCTCACCCTCACAAATAGAATGTATGTATGTACAAATTACATTTCAGCAATGCGATGGAGGAATTTTTGGATAAGAAATATGTTACGTTTGGTTACCTGATAGGACAGTTCAGGATCTCTTTGCTGTTTGCTACAAATGCTTTGAAAAATTTCTAAACTCAATTCATAGAACAGGGAAAAAAACCAGCAAAAAATTGAGTTCATAAATATGGTAAATTGGTCAAAATAAAGTGGTTAAAATTTTTTTAAACGAAGGGTGAAATTCAATATAAAATCTGAATAAATTTAAAAAGAGTCAGTGGTAGTCAGGTCATGAACAACCCTGATTATTTATATATGTTTCATGAAACATTGCTGCAGAACTACTGTATTGATGAAGGTATTTACAGTTTTAAGTAAATGAATGTGATCTCAAAACCATTACTCTTTTCCACAATTAAGTCTTAGTCTTTTTCAAAGGATTATTTTATGTATACAATTAAACGGAATATTCTATCCATTGAAAAGCTGTGATTTGGATTAAAAATAACATAATATATCGTCGTATACCCTAAATTCGTCCATACCCTAAAATCGTCCTCAAACTTCACGCAACCCGCACGTTTCGAACTATGTATCGATGACGTCATTTTTGATTGTTATGACTGGTAAACACAATGATGCAAATATGTTAGCAATTATTTTTAGAATATGCAGTTTAAACTCGTAGTAAAATTAAAGAAAATAAAAATCCTTAAACTATCTGTTTTTTTTTTTCTTAGGTTCATTTTTTATTGAAAGTGTACAGGGCAGTTACGTTCCCAAAAATCACTTCCAGATCAAATTTACCTTCATCTTATTATTTTATACCTGTCGATATATTGAATTACGTGCATGGGCTTTTAATTTAAGAATTTGAAAACAAAAATTTAATGCTCCCAAATCATGAGAATCTTATACACTTTCCACCTAGATATTGACGTTAACCGTGTTTAGTTGACGTAGTATGCGACCATGCGGGTATTACAAATTATTTCGGAAAAAAAATCTAAGTCAACACTGCATATGATAGAGTCTCCAAAAATCAAAGATTTTACCAGTAACTTTGACTAATAACTGTGAATGCTTCCAACAATAGAATTTCTGTTGGTCCTACAAATTAAAAACATTTTATATCATGCCGGTGTTTTCTTTTTTCTTTCATTTTTTTTTATGAGTTGTATATAATCGAGATTTTTTTTCCCTCCAGGAATATGCTATTAAACCGACAAATAAATAAAATCAATATTTGTCGTGCATAAGAATTTATCATACCCCCCCCCCCTTTAAAAAAATCAATCTTTCAAGATGACCAAGCAATGATGATCACATTGTTGGAATAGATCTACTTTTGACCTTGCTCAGTCGCCAGTCCTGATCGATAACCCCCCCCCCCCCTCCTTCGCAAAAAGTCGTAAAGTAGTCAAGTAATTAAGAAGAGAATTAATATTTCATTTTTATAAACCAAGAATTTATTTTATCAAACAGTCGTTTTATTTAGTCGACAAAAGAAGGTGTATTTTTGTCACAATTTTTACAAGTATCACAGGTGCCACGTGCATTGAAGCATAACTAATCCAGCGGTCATCTACTGGGTATGAAATTCACGACATATTGATAATCAAGTAAAACAAGATCTTTACTGTCACTCTTTAATTAATTTCTCATCTACTACAGAGTAGATAAAAAGTTTTTTTTTCCTGTAACGTGAATATTTTACACATTATAATTAGGTGATCAATTCAAGTCTACGTCGTAACCCCAACCATTAAATTAAAATTTTCTGATTTTTCCAGATTGTGTCGGTCAGACTTGCACTGTTCAGATATATTGATTTTCTATCGGTTTTTGCCAGTAAGGTCAATGAATTTTGGAAAATCTGAAATATCAGGTAATTTGATGAGGCATGTATTTTAATGACATCGTTGACAATGTAAATCTGAAAGCACATTCGTGTTTCTTAAAAAGAAAACGGAGTCGGTAATAGCTAAAGCAATTGAATGTTCTTAAATTGATGAGAATATTTTTTAAAAAATATCTTTTGCATAGAAGAACTTTATTTACAATTTTTATTTAAATGATTTATCACAAATCACGAAAAACAAATAGACCAATCGCTTGCGGTCGTTTTTATATCTGAAGGATGAAAATAGGGTATGATTGACATTTTTAAGTGTGAAAGTTTGATTTTGTAGAAAAGCTCTAAAAATCTTGTCAAGAGTGATATATGAAAAATGACTTTTAACATTTAATCAGCATTTCCGTTCTATAGCTAGCACTGAAGTTTGTTTATCAATTTGCACGCGCTCGCCGTTACTATGACGTTGAATATCGTAAGGGGACGATTTATGGGTACTCTAGGATACATGTATTAATCTAAAAAAGTTTAATTCACACGTTCATTTTCCTTCAAATTTCACATAATGTTTCAGGTCAAATTTCAGTTAATGTTTTTTTTCTTGTTTTTCAAGTATCAAGTATTTTTGGCTGCCCTAATAAGTTATCATAGTTGAATATAGAGTTTATTTCACGAGTGGGACAGGATTTATTGATATGTTCACTAGAGAATCGCACTCATAAAAATATTTTAAAAAATTCTGTCCCACTCTTGAAATAAATTCACATATTAATTTCTACTGATTACTACTAACATAATTGATTATTTTCATGTTGCATTTTCTTTCAATATTTGATTACTAGAATTAGGTGATTCTGCATTCTGTTACCTGTAATAAATTCTACCCACTCTAGAGCATTGTTCTGTGTTTATATCCTGAGAGTTTCTCAGGTGAAGTGCATTTTCTACACTTCCATTTTCTTTGAAAAGTCCTGATTCAAACACACGAATAAAACATTTTGGGTCAAATAAATGAGAATGGATCTTACCAACAACATGTCATTTATTTACATGTATTTATATTAATTAAAACAAATGTGGAAGGCACTATTAGCAAAAACATTGTGCAATCGCCAAAAGGGTCCGTAAAAACTTAGATTTTAACATGCCTAAATGAATAAAGGTCGTGTATTATTCGGTCAAAAAGAAAAGCATCTAAGCACTTCAAAGAAATGAAATATATGGAGATAACGAACAGTATTCAAGCTCAAAAGTCCATTAAACAATACAAAATAAGAGCAGAGCAAACACGGACCTCCAAACATCAGAGGTGGGATCAGGTGCCATGGAGGAGTGAGCACCCCCTGCCGACCGGTCACACCCGCCGTGTGCTCCTTGTCATGATCGGGAAACAACGGAAAAATCCGTCGACAATTCAGTGTGTAAATAATGGCCTAACAATTAGTATGAAAAACTTCAGTCAGCATTTGACTCAATGATAAATTGTATTTGCTGACAAGGTCATTGTATCGACCATAGAACTTACGAAATGATGACTTTAAACGAGACAGCTGATATTCTTGTTTCATCAACTTATTTGTCAATAATTTACCTCGTTTTAGAAATTGTACATACGTAGAGCATGCTCTTGTGTATCGAATCAACTGAGAGATATATACCCCGTATGCAGGTGATGAAGGTATATTGCTGCATAAGTAAGGGAAGTTGACGATTGAAAAGTTAAAGTCATCACGTTTATCATAAAGTTTGGTTGTTAGATTACCATTAACGTCTTTTTCAAGTAAAATATCCAAATATGAAACAGATGTGTCAGACTCTGTGGTATCTTTTATCTCAAGTTCACCAGGATATATCGTATCGACATAAGAATGGAAATAGCCATTGTTAATTGACAATACGTCGTCGATATATCTAAATGTCGAGTTGAAGGCCACAGCAAGTGTTTTCTTCTTTTCACGTACAAGATTAATGATCAATTAAAATTTTCAAAACTTAAAAAAAAAATGGCAATTTATCATGACTTTTGTTTTAGCCTTTGTTTAGTAGCAATTCATTTATTTTCAAAAAGTGCATTTAGTAAGTTAAAGCATGTTAGTTTAAAAAGTATTTTTAGCTGTATATACTCCTTTTCATTTTAATTAATTTTTCAGAATTGTTTTAAAAACATATATTCAAGCGCAAAATATTGAACGACATCTTTATAAATGTAAGTTTAAATATTAAGTAGATCAAATATGTGATTTTTTTTATCTCTACTATACAGAGACCAGAAGAAGTTATATGATAGTAAGGAGTCTGTCGTTCGTCTAGCTGTCAGTTTAGCTGTCTTTGTCTCTGTAAACAATTTTTCGAAGTACTGCTCCTCCTCCAGTTTTGGTTCAATTTTGATAAAATTTTCTATGCAAGTAGACTTAACAAAGATACGTATTTCTATACACAAGATTTTAATTTTGATGAATGATGTTGCCATTGTTACTAAAAATAAAAAAAATTCTGTGAAATTCTTTTAACATGCTTCACCCCTACAATTTTGGTCCTATTTCAATATACACAAGTCATCTTCACTAAGATACATAATTCCGTATTTTAGTTTTGATTTTAATGAACAGGGTTGCCATGGTTGCTAAAATAAAACCTTCTGTGATATTCCTTTGAAATGCTATCCCCCTACAGTTTTGGTTTCAAAAGAACTTCTAACACAAATAAACTAAACTAAGAGTAAGGTACAAAGTTTTGCGTAGTGATTTTTAATTTTGACGAACGGTGTTTTCATGGTTATTACAAATAGAAATTTCCATGAACTTCTTTCAAAATGCTACTCCACCAACAGTTTTGGTCTGATTTCAAGAAAATTTAATACACAAGTAGACTAACCAAGATGCAATTTTTTTTTAATAGTTTTTTGTACATTTTAACAAACGGTGTTGCCATGATTACTTAAAATAGAAATTTCTGTAAAATTCTTTTGAAAAGCCACTCCTACTACAGTTTTAGTCTAATTGCAATCAAACTAGCCACAAAAGGAGACTAAACCATGGATCATTCCATGTATTTTAATTACTGTTGTTGCCTTAGTTTTACATGTATGTCCAAGCGGTTCTTTCCTCTACCTTTGTCACAAGTATAAACCAGTAGAGTTACAGTCTCGTCAGAGATATCTAATTGTGTATGTTACAATCCAAACAGTGTGTTTTCTCTTGTTATACAGAATTACATAACATACTGGATATTGTCAAGCACACTGAGTGCTCTGTTGTTATATAGAGAGAAATGAAATAAAAAGATCACTGTCAAAATATCAATAATGCAATCCATACAACATGAACCATTCGATATATTTTTTGGTTACATACACTGGAAATTTAACACCGTCCGTCTGATGTATGAAGAAATTATTGCAAAAACATAAATGCTAAAATCAATTTTGATGAAAAGGACAGAAAATCATACTTCACTTTATGTATGTAACTGAAATGAACAGTAATGTGTGTTTTAGACAAATACAAATCAATTTGTACACATAAAAAGTATTAGTTTTCCTTCCTCGATTCCTCAAATAAATAAATAAATTTTTGTTATTGTTAATCATTGTGGCTACTTTATTTTAATGCAACACCAAAGTCAAAGACAATAAATTTAATGTTTTCATCTTGGCAAATTACATTATTTTAGAACTTTTAAACATAAATATACATACATACAGGATGAGACCGTATAAACCGAGGTCCAGTGTCGCAGAAGGTGGCACGAAATAGATCCCTCTCTCCTCAATGGCCCTGATTGCCGAGTATAGGTCAAAATTAGTAGCTCTCCACCGGCAAATGAGTGAAAAATTCTCGAGGGACGTTAAACAACAAACAAATAAACAAACGAAAAAGCGTTTTATTCAAGTTTTGTAAGCGACAAGATTTCCATATAAATGTAACACTTCAGGCAGTAACATGCATATTTAACATGTTTGCCATATACAAAATACAAATGTACACTAGAGAAATATTTAATAAATACAAAAAAAATTATTCTAAAACATGGTATTTTCTGTACGAAGGCGAAATGTATGCACATTGAAGAACAATTGCAAATTCGTCCACATTTTGTCAAGAACAAATAAAAAGAAATATGCAAAATTTCTTAATATAAGGGATAATTAGATGTTCCGTTGAGACTATAAACTTGCGTGTGTCTAACGACATGGAGCAGCATCGCTTCGTCATTGGAATGTCTCGCCAGCCGTAGAACGATCGAGAAGGGTTTACTCTTCTTTCTCTGTCATCACATAATCAAACTCTTTCTTTTTAAGGGATTCTTTTATAACAAAATAAAATAAAATGTGGATTGTTGCTACCCGATGTAAAATTACAGTGTTATATACAGGTTGACTCAGCACCATACAGTACCGATTTGTGTACTGTAGGTCAACCTTTACACATTCGCATTTTTTATGTTTTTGCAGATCGTTTAGTCTGGACAAGAATTCTCCACAACGCTACACAAAATTTTAGATATGCTCGCTGCGCCAAAAATCTATTTTGTTGTCGTAAACAGATTTCTATACCGTGTTTATTGTTTTAATATATTTCTGATCAAAATCCGAACCAATTTGCACAAAATGAAATCAATACAAAATTGAAAAATTATATACATAATTTGTATTATTTTCACCCTTACAATGTACTATCTGTCCACCGGGAGTTGGAACGTAGATGTTACATATCTGATTTCTAAAACTGCACAGGGTACCCCTACCACTAGTACTGACACATTAATATACCATTGAGAAGAAAAAATAAAAGATTTGTAAAATATTTCATGCTTTTATTAATTCTTAGTGTTTGTTCAGGTTGTTTGCTAATTTTCACCAAAAAAAGCGTTCATTAGAAAGAAGAATAAAAACAATCTCTCAATATTTTCCGAACAGTCCTCGTATTTGTCATAAAACATTAATTCTGTATGTATCAAATGCTTTTGACCGGATAAGTTGATATTACACGTAAAATTATGTTGCTATGTGTACGATGTGTATATAAGGAGTCACACTGAAATACGTTCATCATATTTATTGCTTTAATCTTACGCAATTAAGCGGTAATCATATTTTAACTTTGAAGCTGTTTCTTGTCCGCTAATTTTCGTAAATGCTTACAAATTTACATAAAAGCTTTGCTTCAAAAATGCTACTTCATTGGAAAGAAGTTTTGAGAACACTAGTATATAAATATTTGCAGTATCTCTCCTTTCAAGTAAGCATTGGCCTTTGTTTAAGCAAATCTAAACCTACTTAACCTAAAGATACTTAATGCTAAGTTTGGTTGAATTTTGAGGCGCCAAAAGAGTTGAAAATGTAGAGAGTTTATAGAACTCATTAAAGCTCGTTTGAGCCTATGACTCTGGTGAGCGTATAAAAGGTTCAGTTTTTACAGGTCACGATAAAAAGGCCATGTGATTATCGTTATTTTTTTCAATGGACGATGCTTGTAGCAAACCCAAGACCTCAACTTAAAATGAAAAAATCACTCTAAGTTAACATTTGTAAACTTAATGAATTCAGTAGGAGGTTTTAGGATCAATGGACATCAAATGTTTTAAGTACATTGAAATATTTAAGGCAGCTGATTTAAACAAAAAAATCCTTCTTAAGTTATGGTAAAGAAGAATTTTTGACTGCTAATTAATGTAAAAGTATTATTATCATTAAAGTTGAAGAGACGTGAAAAGTAAGAAGATGGTTAAATCCGACATAGAATGTTACTATTATTGATTAACCTTCTCAAAAGAAATCTTAAAAAAATCATCATTACAAAATACACGACGGCTGGATAAATAAAAAAAGGATACAAACTGATCAGGAATGAACAAAAGCTCTTTGCTTTGTCATGAAATAAATATATTCTTTCTTCTCGAGACCGTCTCTGCAGATCTTCTAAAAAAGATTAATACTTCTCTAAAGAATCATTCAAAACTCCTGATTCAATATTGTGAACTAGATATAGCAATCATGAATATGACAGGCACGGAAAGAAGGAAAATGTTCTTTATGAATTATGTTTAAATAATCGAAAAATTAATAATAAACATCAGAACAATGACCATGGATAGTGATCGAATTATAAATAAAACGGCCAACATTAACAATTCAAACACTACTGTTGAAGAAACTGTGTCAGAAAGCATTCTACCTCCGAGTCTTCAATATGCTTTCGGATTTTTTGGAAACATCATGGCCATATATATTCTCTGTCGATCTGCCGGGGAACATAAATGGAAACCTTTCTACAGATTAGTTTGCGGTTTAGCTATATCGGACTTTTGTGGAATTGCCTTAGTTTACCCTGCGATTATGGCATGCTATATATCTGGGTTTACTTTTGAATTTCCTAAACAGCTGTGTGAATACTGTTCATTTTGGTTCTCCTTCTCTTTTATGTCTTCAGCCCTGATTGTCAGTGCTATGTCTTTTGATCGTTTTCTGGCCGTTCGTTACCCAATATGGTACAGGAACTCCCAGGAAAGCAGAGCTAACACAATGCTTCTGGTGATTTGGACATTTACAGCCGCTGTATCTTCTCTTAATCTTATAGGCATTGGGTCAGTCAAAAACTTTTATCCAGGATCGTGGTGCTTTATAGACTTTGCCAATAAGGGACTGTTAGAAAGGGTGAACACTTATATATATTCCATCATTGGCTTTATTATTTTATTAATAACAGTTATTCTAAACGTAGCCGTTGCTCATTCCGTTTGCCGAAAACCAGTTTCAACGACTGTCGACAACAAAAGAAAAAGAAATGACATTTACATCATTGTATTCCTGTTTTCGATAGTGACTCTTTTTTTCCATTTGCTGGGTTCCGTTAATGGTGAGTAATCCTTTTTTTAAGATAAGTTAAAATACTAGTTTATCCTTACCCAGGATGCTAAACCTGGAACATTTTGGAAGCAATGAATAGTTTAATGATTAGAAAACAACAACTGTTAACCATTTACCATTTGAAGGATTTTCTCTAAGTCTTCTTTGACATTCTGGTGTACTTTCCTTTCTCGTGCACTTTAATTCTTTACTGTCTGTTGCACGTTCAATCTTTACTGTCTGGTGCACGTTTTCTTTATTACCATCTGGTGCACTTTCATTCTTTACTTAATGTTTTCAGCTACGCACATTCCCTCAGATTTTTTGATATTTAAGCCTGTTTTTTAATCTCTGTAAACTAATTTCAAATGGGTCATTAAACTTATTCAATTGAAGTTCAATTTATTCAGTATGGACTAAAAATCCTAATTGCCTTTCACGATTCAGGTTTCATGCTCGATACAAGAATAAAATAAAAATATATAGAGATTCCATACACGAAGAAATGAAAAAAATATGATATTAGGAAATATTGATTGTTTTTTGTGGCCAGTAAAAAATAAATAGTTTTTGCAGAATTCAATACAAGGGACCTCTCTCTCTTCTATCGATTCTCATCAGTGTTTTTTTTTTTTTTTACATAATTGACCTATGATGCTGATCCCTCTCAAAATGATTAAAACTGATGCACACAAGACGATTTAGCACAAGTAATACTTGACACAACCTAAAAAAAAAAAAAACTCTAAAGGATTGTAATCTGTAATCAAATGATCAGGGACTGTTTCGTTACTACTGTTTTTCATCGATTCCTTTTCTACAAAACTTTTAACATTATGAGCGATGAAATAATGACAAAACATTGATCATAAACAGCTAAAAAATATTACAGTCCTGTATTTCGGTGTATTTTGACAATCTGAAAATAGAGATTCGCGAAGGTACGTTTGATGACTATAATTTATCACCGATGAAGTTGAACTTTAATATCTTTTACTTAACCGTATTAGACATTTGCTATTTCTGAGAATGAATCAATGCATTTTAATATTTGTGATCAAAGTTTGGTTTATTAAATTCGTGTTTTTTGAACGGAATTATGATAATATTTATTTTCACTCGAGCATGCAAATTGCGAAAATATGGACATGAAAACATATATAATCATTAAAACCAGTTACTTCATTTGAATTCAAAAATTTATGATTTATTCAAATTGTAAGTAAGATATCAAAGAAATTTAAAATGATAGTGATTAGAGGGGCTCAATTTTTGTTGGACGCTCTAAAACGTGGCTGAATAACATTACATGTGTTTACACATCATATATACTTGGATGAGCTTGGAGACATTAAAACCATTTGCTGGTGATATAAGTATTTTTAATTTGCTATCTAAAAGTTATTAATTACCAGCTATGTTTTCCCTTTCGGCTGTTGGCTGTCTCTGATTAAAAAATTATATACAAAAAGAGTTTTTAAGGTTATAAATGTAAAACCAACCTCCATATATAAAACAAGCTTAAGATAGGACTGTCAGAAAACGCCGAGATATCCAGGGATTTGAGATATTGAGGTGATTTTCTTCTTTTTTTTACAATAATGTTGTGATTGTTGACGGACATTGAGGAAGCCTGAAATTCAACATACGGGCGACAAAAAAAGTTCAAATTTGGATGAACCATATAATAAATTTAATCGATACAATAATATAATCTTGTGGATTCGCACTGTCTGTCTATAAAATGAACAATAATAAAATGATACTGTCGTATGTTGATACAATGATATTGTAAAAGGTTCATATGTTGATATCATGATATTATCTTACAGGTTATTATATTGATATCATGATATTTTTTTTTCAAATTTGTATCTTGATATCATGATTTTATGTTGCAGGTTCGTATGTTGATGAATGCCAGTGCAAGGAATCCTAAAAATGGTCCAGAGGAACTTCTGGCTGTGCGACTGACCATTAGTAACTCTATTGTTGACCCATGGATCTACATCATTCTACGCAGAGAAAATCTTGTCAAAATAGCAAGTTTGGTTCGCAGATTTAACAGCCATAAACACAGGCACACAAATATTTTCACAGTAGAATCATATGCTGATGAGAACAAATCGAACACAATCGAACAGAGCCCTCCAATGAACATTGCTACCTGCATAACACAACTATAAATACGTATTCCATCGAGTTCATGATATTATTTTTTTTTATTATAAATATAAGGGTAATATTTGAGCTAAAACGTGAATCTTTGCTATAAGTATATTATAATTTATAGAAAGATACTCCATTAATTTCCAACAACGATTTTTGAGTATTTGCAATAGAAACACCAGTCCAATTAATTACACCCCTACTAATGCGTTCGGAACATGTTATTTTTCGATGTTCTGCAAACTATAAAATCCGAGGAGTTCCCAGTAGCTCACACAGTAGCTCTGTCGAGATCTAGTGAGACTTCAAGGAGATAAGGTAAATTATTCACGGAAGTGACTAGCATGTAGAGACATGGTAAACAGAAAAGTTATCTTACGTTTCATTTTTCACCACTGAATAATATCTGTAGAAATGTACTTCAGCTTCTCTTGAATTCATTCAAACGTCAGTAAGTATTCTTCATGACATTATTTTTGCACTTATGTATTTTAAAAAGTTCTTTTTGGACAAACATGATTGGATGGTAACTGGGACTATATCTTTTGGCGTTAGATTAGCAAATGAGGAACCAATATATATATATATATATATATATATATATATATATATATATATATATATATATATATATATATATATATATATATATATATATATATATATATATATATATATATATATAGCTTAATATGAATGAGTTGAATTGCATTGTGGGTTACTACGGATACTACAGGAATTTTACGCAACAAGGCGATCGAAAAGGCACATAGACCATTTTTTTTTCCATGCATTTGTATGTATTTCCATGCTGTTCATTTTTATTCTATTATTTCCATGCTCACAATTACAAACAATTCATTTGTAACATGTTAAATAAACGTGGAATTCTAGGTTTCTCAAAGTCATACTGTAAGGCGATTTTCGTCTGCATTCCTTTGTTGTACTATCGGTGAATACAATTGTCAGGTGGGTTCCCTGACCAAACACAGATGATCACGGGTATTGTAATATGAAAAAAAAAAAAAAAAAAAAAAAAAAAAAAAAACTTTGTTGTCCATTTAACTGTTTAAATGCCTAAGGGATGCTACTCGACTTTCTTAACCTTGAAGCGCTGTGTTTTGGACGTGGCACAGACTACATTTTTTATATACATTTTCTAGTTAACAAGGTAACAACAAATCACACACCCCCGTGCCATCTTTCTTTGTATTTTTTCATATTAACATTTTTTTAAAAAAAATTTTCAATCCATTTAATATCGATCGTAGATTGAGTTGAACCACGTGTTCGAAGTAAAATGTAAACATATAAGTGTCAAGTTAACGTTGCTATTCATTTAATGATTGGTCAGTAATTGGTAGTAAGATCCTCTGTGCGCATTAATAACAATAGCCATATAAGGTAAACAAATCTCACCCATTTCTGTTTAAAATCCTTTAAAAAATCTTTCAGAAAGGTCTGGAAACACGTTTTTATAGCACATGTTTTAAAAGAAACAGATTATAGCAATTTCTTGTTTACTGCCAATTTTTATTTATAAAACCGGTTCTACCCTTTAACCTTTGAATGGGTCTACCTACACCACGTGCCTTGAATTTAAATCACAATAACATTAGTAGGGGTGAATTAGTTGAAAATTGCTGAACAAACAACCACGTTGTGTTCCTGTTTTAAGGTATTTTGAATATAACTTCGTAAACAGTGTACTAACCCTGTCTAGGTATTACTAGTATATTGATCCAACGAGAAATGATAGAGTCATCAAGCACGGTTTTGATTAATCAAATCCAAATTTCTTTTCTTTTTTCCCACATTCTGAAGTTGAAATGATTACCTTTTGATTATTTGTACGTGATTCAGATTTAATTTTTCATTTTCCATTCATATGTTTCATTTTTTTTTATTGAAACTCATAAGATGTTGCATTGTTAGATTTCAATATTTAAATTTATTTGGAAGTCAATGGCCCTGGGTTGTTAAAATTTCTGACGCTGTTGAGAACTGTTCTGAGATTATATCCTCGATTTTACATCTGGCCCCAGGATCACGAAACATCTTAAGCTTTAATCAAAATCTTTCTGTTGGACTAAAGCGTTGTTGAAGTCAGTTTAAAATTAAAATATTTTTCAATAATGCTTTATGAACCTGTTGTTATCTGTAAATTTTGAGGCTGATTCAATACTTAATAAACATTTTACAGGAGGTTGAAAGTTTGACTTAAGTCTAAGTCTGTTTCATGATCCTGGGGCCTGATTCTAAAAATTAATATTCCTGGCTCTGAGGAAAAACATACAGAATGCTAAGGTTTCTCCTTGGAAGGGGATAATTGTAGAAAAATATTTGCTAAATTAATTTTTATGAAAAGGACAGAAAATCTTTTAGGAGGAAATCACATACCTCTTTCTGTATGTAATCAAAAGGAACTGTTACAATATTGTTTATTTTAGACAACAAAAGAAAAGTATGAGCTTTCAATCCTCAAATAAATAAATAAATCATGTTTATCATTTATTATTGCGATTACTTTATTTTAATGCAATACAAAAGCCAAAGATAAACAAACATGCTTTGAACTTCACAAATTACGTTACATTGTTATGAACATTTAAACATAAACATCTATACACATTTGTTTAAAAAGGCGCATTCCTTCCGTTTCCAAACAGAAATACCATGTTTAAGAATAAGTAAAAACATTTTTTATGTTTGAAATAAGTATACATATTCTTGTATTTATCATAGGGGCTTAAGTGTTTACAACAATATATGAATAGCTCGTCACAAGACGATTTACTCACAAAAAATAAAGGGAACGTTGAAAACATTTTTGAGGATCATAAATGGAGATATCTCAGCTAAAAATTTGAGGTATAAGATTTAATTCACAGTATCCAATCGTGTTGTTCTAAAGAAAAAAAAACACATGTAAAAAAAATCCCTGTATTTCTGTATTTTCGGCACATGTGTCCTGGTTACTCAAGTGTTTTGAAACAGTCAAGTGTATCATTGCATTTAACTGTTTACACAGATCAGTAGAATTTCTTAAAGTAGAATTAAAAAAAAGTTTTTCAATCTCTTATGGAAATTTTGACAGTATTAACAACATTTTTCTTATTCATCAGTCAGTCTAATATAATTTCAGATTCTTCAAATGTTTTTGATTTATTTTGCATGTTATATAGATTTCATCTTGAATGATGAAAAAAATTATATTTATTTATCAGCATAACATTTTACAACTACCAACACAAGTAGAAGGGTTGAGAAGGCTTGGGTATGAATTGGTGTGGATCCTCCAGTGCCATCTGCAATTAAAACATTAAATTTTATCACTTTAGGAATTTTACCTTTCATGTTGCTTATGACAATAAATTTAATTCTTAACATCACAAATCATCTAAACAGAGGTCTTTTCATTTCTTTTCCCCTACATTTATGCTTTGCACTAAAACCATTAAAGCCTTCATTTAATTGGGACATAACACGTATATAAAATAAACAAAATTCTGATTGTCATGGATGGGAATACGCGCATGTACCAAATGTCGCGGCACATATTGCCAATGACATCATTTAGATGAGTGATTATGATAGTTTTATATTTTTAAACAAAAAAGAAACATGTAAGAGAGGGATTCCTACAGATGAAGAGAATTAAGGAGGCTGGGGGGTCAACAAATTAACCATCAGATATAACTTATTTTTTTAGATATGATATCTTAAGCTGTCAACTATCATTTGGCAAACAAAAATTTCATATATTTTAGTTTTAAAATTTGATCATTTTTGTATATCTTTATATGGAGCTCTTCTTCTAAAGGAGATCAATATAGTCTGAAAATGGCCACAACCAACCAGCCCTCTTAATTAAAAGTAAAATATTACCTTGTGTTGTCACTTGCAGACTTTGAGTTGTCATACTAGTCGACGGGTCTGCAAAATACAATTAATGAAACTTGTTGATAGTTCGTTCACTCATTAAACACTTCGAAATCATTATGCCTCTGCTTACTAAACTCGTAGAACGTCCATCTATTCATTGACCTCTCTCTCTCTCTCTCTCTCTCTCTCTCTCTCTCTCTCTCTCATTAATTTGCTTTTAAAATCCATTTTTTCAATATTTTAATTTTATAATTCTATAAGTTTTCAAATATACAGAAAAATTCAAATTAGTCAGTTTAGTCGATATATGAAATCTTTGAATGTCTAAGTTGCATGTTATGTTTAATCTTACTGAATATCAAAATGCATCTACACATACATATGTATTACATTACTAAAATTTGTGCGTGTGTAGACAAATCGTTGTGCTAAAACAGCAACGGTTATTTCTATTCTCATGATTTCTTAACTTACTAATAACGATTATATTCTGGCTGATAGTCAATTTGTGTCCCTCTGTCTTGTGTGTTATTTTGCAAGAGTATGTGCCACTGTCAGCAATGCTGAGGTCTACGAAAGTACAAAAATAAGCAAATACGTGTATACTTCTCTTGAATTTTTGTAGAATCTTTTTCTTCTCACTACTGTAGCAGAGTATACATATATTTTTACGCAATTCATATTCTTTTTCACAGATAATTATTGATTATTAACTGTTTAGAAGAAAATCATCCAAATTCAAAATTAGAGGATTTTCAAAATAAATTCAGATTTCGTTCTAAAAAAAGACAAGAAATTAAAAATTTTCCCACCTGGAAGCGTGAAATAATAAGTAGTCCTGTTCTGTACTGTAGCTTTGGCACAACTATGATTTCTACCCACCGGTACCACTTGGCTGTTGTGACAATAAGTAATATTGCCAAAACTCAGATTAACATCCAGATCAGACAAACTGTGATTACCAGATGCTTCAACATAGCATGATGTATTATAGGTGTCACCTGGTGCGTAAGCCCCGGGAAAATCCAATGTGAAGGAGTAAGCCAACTTACATAAAACATCCGGAAACATAAGAATATACAGTTGATAACAAAGGGAGCCTTTTGATAAGTTCAATCCCTAGATATATCAACCTCAGAGAAAGCAGATCTACCGAGCAGAAAGTGCGAATTTTTCACCCTGAGGTTGATATATAGAAGTATTTTATCGAATCAATAGGCTATATTTGTTTTATCATATTTGATCATTTTCCCCAAAACATACAAAGCATCTATGCTACCATTATAAGCAATTCACATTCAAGGCAATGTTTCGTAATATCCATTATGAAATTACAGTGGTCACATGAACACATAGAAGTTGAAGTATGATTTTTAATGGAAACACGAGTCGATATCAACTATCGTTGTGATGTCATCACTATTGTCACAATTGTTCTAATGCTTTTTTTTTCGTTTTAGCAACATCTAATGGATATTCTTTTTTTTAATACCTGTATGATCTACTTTGAGCCAATCAAAGAGCTGCGATACTATAATTATGGATTTAGTGTATGTTGATATGTGAATATTTACATTTCCAACTGTTTTCTGTGTGATAACTCTTTGAAAGTCTTTGAGAGGTTAGTTACATTGTATTCAATAATTACAACTGTATGCAAATTTCGCCAAGTGAAAGGTCAAATGCATGAATAAATATGCATTTTAATTTTTCCCGCGGCTGCATGCATGTCATTGTGTATGATGTCAGTGGGCGGGGACTATGACAATAAATATGGAATGCCTCGTGTATTTCAGATCTATATTAGTATTTTTTTTTTGTTTATTTATATTTTTATTTCACATAATAAATGTAAATATGAGGAATCACTGTCTGGCTTTTTGGGTATGCCAGGGACATTAACGACAGTTTGGGAACGTGGAATAATTTATTCGCCCGTTATGCAAATTATCCAACGTTTCCTACCGCCGTTAATACCCTGGAATACCCAACAAACCAGACTGCGATTCCTTATTTATTAGGATTCACGGCAAGTGAGGAGTGATTTCGACCGTAGACCACCATTTCTACTGAGCAGAGAAATATTGTGATTTATCCATTGCAAGAATATAGATCTCGGAAGGTACTAGAAATGCACTTGCAATTGTGTCTAATAGATAGTTTTATTTATCGAGTTAAATTCTAAGGATAAATTGATGCTTTCTTTGTACAGTACACAACATATGTATAATTACAGTATTATAATTAAAGTTATTATTTTAAAAGAACTTCTTGTACGAATTGCTTTTAATAAAAAAAAACAATTTTAACTAATAATGTCATAATACAAGCTGACTCGGCATTACTAAACAATAAGCATTCAATCATAAGACGGTAATACCCGCACTAAGTCAAGTGTATGCTTCTAAATGTACTCTCCTTTTTACCTTGCGAATTCGAAGAAGCCATAATAGTTATTTTACGTACATTTACGTATTACATATACATAACTGTATCAAATTAAATAAATCATAAAATACTAAGACCCAGATGAATTGGTAGCCCATACGCCTCTTTTGTTAGAAAAATTCCGAAACATTATTGCACATTTACAGGACATCACCAATCATATTCCAAAAGATGATATGGCTATACCATGTATACTGTGTAAAATGTAAGAGAAGTTCTATATGTCCCTTTTCTTTCAGAAAACGGTCGTTTTTCAACCCCTTATTGGCGCCCAGGATGAAATTGAAACTCCAAAAGTTTATTGCACATCTACAGGACATGCACCTCCAATCATTCAAAAAGATGAATTTACCACTGCTTACAATGTAACAGGAATTTGAGGAGCTCCGAAAGACATGTTTGTCAGTCGATTCCAAAAGACGAGTTATTGTTCTTGTGGATCTCTCTCTCTCTCTCTTTCTCTCTCTATATATATATATTTATATAAAATTATATATATATATATATATATATATATATATATATATATATATATATATATATATATATATATATATATATATATATATATATATTATTTATTTATTTATTTATTTATATATTGATATATACTCACTCGTACGAATATTTGAAAGATAACTAAATTTACGACAATAAATAAAACTGATAATTAACAATGAATATATTTATTCATTGCGGTAAATTTAGTTACATATACAATTGCGCGATATCGATAAAACACAGTTAATAAGGGTACAAAACATAAGTAAGGATGAGTAAATTGTAAAAGCGTTAGAAAATTAATACGAGTAAAACTATATTCTATACACTTACGTGTGCGTTGATCCAATAACACAAGAAGGATGGTGGCATAAAATTGCCAAATGAAGTTCCTTAACCTCGCCATGCTTATATGTTGCCCCTTTAACTTCTTGAAAATAAAAAAAAAATCATAGACCATGTAATAATATCATTAAGATTGGAAAGAAGATAACATACATGTATGATTGAAATAAATGATGTTAACTATGCTTACTGTCGAATTACCGGTATATGTGACAAATTTCTAAATAAAAATGTTCATTTTCTTTCTTTCTTTTTTCTCTTTTCTTCTTTTGAAATAAAATAAACTTATAAGAAGGTTTACAGTAAAGATGAAAAGTTCCTTTAGCGATGGATTAAAAGCTTAAGGGGGTATAGATAGGTTCATGTTACTTTCATCCAAGACGCACATATAGCTAGGGTATAGCTGAGTTCAAGATGTTTAACATGATAAAAAGTAGCAATAACATGAATAATGATAAATTGAACAAATATTCAATATTTAAAGGTTTCACAAAAATTATAAAAGTAGAAAAAACATAAATCCTGTGGGTACTTGGTTGTTATACTGTATTTGTACAGGAATATAGTCAAGTTTAAGTAGAACCTTTACTTATTATATAGACTGGGTCAGTGCTCGTTTACTTTTATCCAGGCTATGACCTAAGAAATGGTTGATATAATGCGAACTTGCACAATTACATATTAACTGTGTCTTAGTAAATGACTCAGTGTTCGGATTCAAAGGAGGGCGGGGAGGGAGGTGGGGTGGGGTGGGGGCTCCGGAAATAAAGGATCACTCCTCTAAAATTTTCAATTCATAATAAATCCTGGTTACTTCTTTGAAAAAAAAAAAAAAAAGAATCATGATAAGAAAAAAAAAGAAAAGAAAAAGATGTTATTAATATAAATACATTCTAAAATAAGCTTGCAATGCTTCATATGACTTGATTCTCAGGCTTTACTAATATTTCACACACCAGAGACTAAGAATATTTGTAATTTAAATATCAATTCTAATCATTAATCGTAACGAAAAATACTTTCTCAGATGACTTCATCCCCCAGCCTATTCAGCTCCTCCCTCCCTCCACCCCACACACACTCACAGGGCTGATACTGGGGATACGCCCCAATACAATCGATTAAAATAAAGATTTATCTGAATCTTTCTTTTTCAGTCGCAGGGACAAGGAAAAATCATCGACTTCGAGAGATATAGGTCCTTATGCTTCTTTCAACTGGTTAGGAAAATTATGTCGATTAGGCCTGGAATTTTTTTCTTGTATTATACTTGTCAGATATATATATGTCTGCAGTTTTACCTAATTATCATTATTTTAGTCGGCCGACATTAGATAATGATCATTACTAAGATGTCCATTTGCAAAAATAATCATTTACCGAAGAGGAAAAATCGATGTTTAGCATACCAGGTTTACCATTATTAAAGATTGAAAAAAGATATAACATTGAGAGTTTTCTTGTTTTCCGTAAAAATTCGTAGATATTCATGACCATCACTTAAAGAAAACACATTGGACCCGCAGTCGCAATGAATGCAACATATATTTAACCCTCCTAAATGCTCATCAATATAATTAATACATACTCTTGTTCATTAATCATTCGGATCACACGATGTCACATTACGAAACGGAGAGATCTCGGAACGCTTCGAACATGTCAGACGCTGAAGCATCTAAACACCACACTTGAAACTATGAAGCACCGTTCACGTATAAATTTCGCTCATATTCATGACAATTTTATATGGAAACTTGTTATACATTACTCTGACGGTAAAGATAGGAGCTCCCAACTACATTTTTCCGGCAATCAGATTGCAATATTTTGCTGGTATATATTGCATAGAAAGCACTACTTGACCAATGTTAGAAGGGTTTATTCTACCTATTCCCTATTTTAGAAAATCAAGTGGGAAAAGGTAAAAGTTTATGTGGGAATGGGTAGAATACTTGGGCATACAAATAATTAACTAATGCCCTGTTCACACGGAGAGTTTATTTTAAATTAAACGTAAGTTACTGCAAATTAAATTTGAATCTCGTTCACAGGGGTAATTTAATGCGAATTAGTTTAATTCGAATTAATTTACTGCGCATTAAATTACTTCGCATTACCTCCGTGTGAACGCTAAGCGAAGCTCATTGAAATTAAATTTTGACGCATGCGTAATGGCAAAATTACGCAGCTACATGTAGGTTAAGGACGCGTACGCCCATGAAATATACGCCTTTAGTTAATATATTCAGGGAAAATGAATACAATTTTAATATTTTTTTTAACAGCATTAATTTTGATAAATGTGAATTGTGGTGTTTGCACTTGTATATATCGGGTCTCTGCTGAGTTCGGCCAAAGCGACATCGCTTACAACAGCTGTTTGTCACGTGACAGGTTTAAAATTGGAAAATATATGTACGACTACAAAGATCGTAAAAGTTCAACGATATACGGGCATCTTTCCGTTATAAAATTTATTCTGTTTTGTTTAAGTCAAAGTCCTTCACATCAAAAGTGCTGGGAGCAACTTCCTCATTCTCTGGAATTGTTTAGAATTTAGCCGTCTTTCTATAAACTCAAGACAAAAATTTGATACGCATTGGAAAAATGTTACATTACGGAATAAATAAACAATGCACAACCAGCTCCCAGCACTTTTCAGAATAGTAAGAATAATAGGTACACGTGTTTAAAATTCAGAATTTATTATGGAGCGGATATCGTTGAACTCTTGATATTTTCGAGGGGCTGGACCTAGCTGTCATTCTAGCACGTTACTATACAAATGTGCTCCCTACAGCTTTATATAAAGTCTACACATTATCAATTTAGTTTGACAATAAAATGTGGATTAATATATTTCAGAAGGTCCGACTACGCGTGTTTCGTATTTATTTTTATTTATACAAGTTAAGCTACGATAAAAGCTTGATCCACGCCTCAAGTACAGAGAAACTGCGTGTCAAACTAAGAAATGATGTCATCACAGTAAGTACAGCAAAATCAAGCTGGCTTTCATTCTACATACGCTAAGTGCTTTTATGGCATGATAAGTTGCACATTCATTTTATCTTTATAATATTTATGAGAAACGACAGTAAATATTTGACCATCGACATGTGGCCTGTGACTTAATTAATTCTGCCCTTACGCATGCGTCATAGTGTCTATACATATTTAAGTGATAAGTATAATTTTCCTTTGTTTTTCACTACAAAATAGCATAAGATTAAAACTCCACAATTTCGCGTTTTCCTTTCTTTACTTGTATGAAATAATACAAAATAATTCAAACTGACATCATTCTATTTGTTTGTATTATGTTATAAATATTAATTAGCTAACAACCAATGGGAATCTAGGTCACCATTTAAGAGAAGCTAATTATGTAGCGTCGAGAATGCCACGCCTTACTGAAAGTTTAAGGGTAATAGAGATTTGTACTAATTATATTATTGGCGCATCTGAAATTAAATTAAAATTCTTAAGGGTAAGTATTGAGAGTTTTGAGAGATATATGGCAGAAGATGAAATTTTAGATGTATTTAGGAGTATGAAAAATGATGTCTCCAGGGAGTGTGATAGATTTACTGATAAATATTTACATCAACTGAATATCTTCTCCTTTATTTCTTAAGAAAACCACTGCCCCCTGTAAAGATTTCTTGAGCAGTGGCTCATCTATCAATGAAACGTACAATGACGTACATATCAATAAGTATACAATATTTAATCTACTTAATCCCACTTTAGATGATTTTTTGAACGGTCTAAAAATATAAACAATAAAATGTC
Source organism: Saccostrea echinata (assembly GCF_033153115.1). Lineage (NCBI taxonomy): Eukaryota > Metazoa > Mollusca > Bivalvia > Ostreida > Ostreidae > Saccostrea > Saccostrea echinata. The sequence continues at coordinate 7,016,778 of NW_026889765.1, read as the reverse complement.
TTTCTTTTTTATTGTTAGTTAATTAGTTTGTTTATTTTTTAACGTTCCTCTCGAGAATTTTTTACTCATATGGAGACGCCACTACATGCCGATGTAGAGCTGAAAATATTTGACCTATAATCGGCACTCAGGGAAATTTAGCAGTGAGGGATCTTTTTCGTGCCAACACCTACTGCGACAAGGAACCTTGGTTTATACGGCCTCATCCGAATGACCGGTCTCCACGTCCCACATTGGGAATCAAACCCGCGACGTAAGGATCAACTTCTTACTCCGCGACTCTAGAGCGAACGCTCTAACTACTGCACTATGCGGGCGACTTTTTTGTTAGTATGGGAATTAATATTGCAGTAATTGCTTACGCGGGTTATGTATTTTTTCTGCAACAGCTGGAACATTAATTCCCATACTAACAACCAAAGAAAGCATTTTATAAATATTTAAGATTCTTTAGGATATGTTATATTCTAAAACCAATTATGCATTTTGCGTCCTCTTGCCTATTATTAATTTTTTTGAAAATGCTATATCTGATTTTCAGAAAAATAAATACATTTTTGAAATACTTTTTTTAATTTGAAACAAATAAATAAGAGATGCGAAGACGTTACCTTTAAACATAGACGTATGTGTTTACACACTTTTTAAGAGATGTACATCTTCTAAAGTTTACGTCTATAAAATGTCCAGTTTTAATAGAGACTTTCAGCTTAAAGTTTCAGGAATAAGATTTATTTTACAATATCCGATTCTTTTGCTCTATAGGAAAAAAAGATTTTCCCGCATCTCTGTATTTTCGGTGGTACCCTGCCTATCCAATGGACTTGAAACAGTCAAGTGTATCATGGCATTTAACTTCACAAATTTACATTGTTCGTTATCATCACCGTTTTCATTTCAATCACTTTTCGAAATTTTGTTTATATAAAACAATGTAATTTTCAACGAACAGTCTAATATAATTTCAGAATCATCTTATGGGCAAGCGTTTGATCTGTTTTTGCATGTTGGATTTCTCCTGCGATGATGTAGAAAGGAACATTCATAAATCAGCATATAATGCCACAGCTGTTAACACAAGCAGAAATGCTGAGAAGGTTGGGGTATGAATTGACGTGGAACCTCCAGTGCCGTCAGCTATAAAAAATATATATATTATATTATTTCATAAGTTATAAAATATATATAATGTTAGAAAAATACTAGTTAGACATGCACATATACAGTAAAACTTGTCAAATCCAGATGTTGTGTATTCCAAATTCTTGCCTAATACGAGATGAACTTTAAGACCTTTCAGTAAATTCAATTGCTTAAAATTTTGTCTAATCCGAAATATTGTCTAATCTGGCCAATTTCTTTGAAACCGTGTCCGGACTACATAAGTTTTAGTGTACATTAAATTTTGTCACCCCCCCCCCCCCCCAATAAAATTAATATTTCTAAGCTAAAGAACCTCAAACCAAATGTTTATGAGGCATCTAGGATAAAGTAAGCTTTGATGACGTTAGTATATACTAGTATTTTTAAGACGACAGTGACTATTTTGATGACGACAGCGACTATCTGGATGACGGAAGAGACTATTTGGATGACAACAGAGACACTATTTGGATTATGACAGCAACCAGATATTTGGATGACGACAAAGACTATTTTGGATGTCAAAAGAGACACCATTTGGGTGATGACAGCGGCTTCATGATTATTTTGATGACGCCAGTGACTATTTGGATGAAAACAGACATTATTTGGATGAAAACAAAAACTATTTGTCTGTCTCACTCTAATTTCAATTTACATCAAATTTCAATTTGCAATGTAATAATTTAACATATGTATATGTACATACATGTATACACGTAGGTAGAAAACATATGTCATATATACAAAAAATATACGAAAATTTAATCGATTGCATAATTGCTATTTGTATCAAAGTTCACCTCCACAAATGTCCACTATCAAAAAATAAGAATAAAGGGTAAAATGAATGAAATCATTCTGACGTATACGACATATGGGGATTTTTTGGTGCTATGTAGCAAATAAAATCCAATAAAAATATTAAATTCACTGATTATATATACTGTGGTAAGTGCATTTAATTTTATTCATCATTGATTGTCCTCATGAATTGACTAATTTTAAGCTTATAAATTAAAAACAAAATCAACATTTGTAAATAATATCGGTATCTTTAGGAGAGTATAAATTGTATCTATGATTAGTGGATGACATTGTGGGTGATCAATGGTACAATTTTATCATTCATGATTGCTAAATCGACAAATGATACATGGCAACATTTACAAATTAACACTACATTTAAGTTATTATCGATTTCTACAAGTATATAAATCTACACTTTGTGTTTTTATTATACAAATAATAGTATAAATGATAGACACTCAAAAAAATAAACAAATGTATTTAATGAACGTGATAAAATGCACAAAAACTTACCCCCCACCCACCCCCCCCCCCAAAAAAAAAAAACAACCCAAGATGTGTTTGTGAAACACTGATGCACCTGTATGACAACTTATAGCGAAGGTTAAACTTTCTCAAATCCAAATCAAATATATTGGTACCCAAAGTAAAGTCTTGTCCAGATTGATTTTACCTGTGAAATATGAAAGCCCTAGCAGCAATCATTGAAAAGATATGAAAAAGGTTTCAGTTTTTCAAAAGTAAATCAAACATCAAGGTCAAATGGTCAAAATTAATGGTGCCCAAGGAAAGGCCTTCTCACAAGAAATACATATGTGAAGGATGAAAGCCCTAGCAGCAATCATTGAAAAGATATGAAAAAGGTTTCAGTTTTTCAAAAGCAAGTCAAACATCAAGGTCAAATGGTCAAAATTAATGGTGCCCAAGGAAAGGCCTTCTCACAAGAAATACATATGTGAAGGATGAAAGCCCTAGCGCCAACTGTTCAAAAGTTATGACAAAAGTTAAAGTTTTTCAAAAGTAGGTCGAACTCCTAGGTCAAGGTCAAAGGGTCAATGTTGTTGGTATATAAAGTAAGGCCTTGTCACAAGAATGACACATGTGAAGTATGAAAGCCCTCACACCAACCGTTCAAAAGTTATGGCCAAGGTTAAAGTTTTTCAAAAGTAGGTCAAACTCCTAGGTCAAGGTCAAAGGGTCAAATTTGTTGGTATCAAAAGGAAGATCTTGTAAAAAGGAGTACATATGTGAAGTACGAAAGTCCCAGCAGCAACTGTTTAAAAGTTATGGCCAAGTTTAAAATTGGGTAAAAATTTGTAAAACTGGGTCAAACTCCAAGGTCAAGGTGAAAAGGTGAAATATGATGGTACCCAAAGAAAGGTCTTGTCACAAGAAATACACATGTGAAATATGAAAGTCATAGCTCTAACCATTCAAAAGTTATGAGCAATCTTAACGTTTTTGCGGACAAACAGACAAACCCACAAACAAACAGACAGACAGACGGACGGACAAGGCAAAACTATATATCTCCGAACCTTCAATACGGGCGCATAATAAAAACTATTTCATGCACTCTGTACATGGAAGCAATAATTCTAATGAAGTATGGGGTTCCTTGTAAATATTGATGTATGTATGTTTTTATGTAATAGTACATGCACTCTGTACCAAAGGTAAAGATAGGAAGAGGACATTAATAGGTTAGAAAAATGAAAATGAAATAAAGAGAATATAAAATATTACCTTGTGTGGTTGTTACAGGGCCTTGCGATTGAGTTGTTATACTAGACGGGTCTGCAGAAAACAATGCAATTTTGTTAAAAGTTTATTCACACATTAAATACTGTTGCCATCCATAATACTTCTGTCCTTTAAATCTCTCTCCTTTCTCTCACTCTCTCATAATCTGATAACACATAACTCTCACTGAGATTAATGCTTTTATTCCTTATTGAATTGTCGAGTTAAAAGGCTATCAAATATCGTCTCACAAAGTAGGATGTTATTGTTTACATTTTATTGAAAATTTAATTTCTTTTTGCAAAATTATTTGAATTAAATCAAATTTTCATGTGATGATTAATCTTTAAAAGAATAACAACCTAAATAATGATCTTTTTTAACTTACCAACAACACTTATATTCTGGTGGATGCTGATTTTGAGTGCCCCCGTAGTCTTGTTGTGAATTTTACAGGAGTATGTGCCACTGTCACTAATTCTGAGGTCTAGTAAGATATAAAAAATGCAAGCTGACAAGTACATCTGTTCTCTCTCTCTCTCTCTCTCTCTATATATATATATATTTGATTTCTCATCTTTCTCTTTCAAGAAGAAACTACTTTTAAGATATGCATATCATAAGTATGATACAAGAGAATTCAACAGAATGTGTGTTAGATAAGGATTATTTTTTTTTTGAAAAATAACAAATTCGAATTTTAAAGTATTAACTTATTAATTTATTATCTATTGTACAAAAGACATTGACATTTCCTCGAAAACACGGGGCAATAAAATTCAGATTTTGTCACAGGATAACAAGCAAGTCTCACAATGTACCTGGTAGTGAAAAATAGAAGGTAGTCCTGTTTTTTTTTCCTGTAGCTTCGGAACAACTCTGATTTCTGCCCACCGGTACCACTTGGCTGTTGTTGCAGTAAGTAATACTACCAAAACTCAAATAGACGTCAACATCTGATACGCTGTCGTCACCAGATGTTTCAACATAGCATGATGTATTATAGGTGTCACGTGGTGCGTATGGTCCATGAAAATCCAGTGTAAAAGAATAAGCGAACTTACATAGAACATCTGGAAAAGGGGGGAAAAAGAATATCAAGCATTTGTCGATTACGATAAAGATATAGGTTAGAATGAGTTTATGAATTGATACGAAAAAGACCTTCTACCATACAATTCCAAAAATATTTGCTAATGATTGATTGTAAAATTGGAAACTTTGCTGTTAGATCTTACCTAGGCCGATTTCATGTAGGTTTTAATATCATTACAAACATGTAGTTATACTAGCGTCAATTAGAGAATTTTAAAGATGAATTTCTCTTACTTTTTTTGGTTTTTTTTTTTTTAGATTTTTTTTAATGTTCAAAACACTTCATCTTTAATGGTTTAACTTGTTCGTAGTTTTTCAGGTACTTCGTAATTAATCATATTAAGAAATTTTGTGAATTGTCACTTTTATTATCTAAACTGCTTGAAAAATATATTACTTAACTTCTATAATATTATTTGAAAAAAGGAAAAAAATGAATAAAAATGATACATTTTTTTCTTTGTCCAACCTGAAGACGAAATCTACCTAGATATTTTGAAATTTGGACATGAGAAGGTTGTATATAGCAGCACACAGACAAAATAAATTGAAACTGTACGATCTCAAAGACCCCCCCCCCCCCCTCAAAATAAAATATACTAAACAATTTAAAAGAAAGAGTTAGCTCCCTTTGTGTAACAGTAGAGTCCTGTGTGTCCTAATTCTAGTATTCATCGATACAATCTCATTGAAGCTTGTTCAAATAAATGCTTAAATTTTCGATGTCAATCTTTTGAAAATCATGAAAAAATTTGAAAAAAATTTGGCTCATGATCTGACATCGTACGATCTTTTGTAACGTCCTACGTAACCTTCCTCAATGAACTGAAATGAACTTTAATAAAATTCTGACTCGATTTCTTCAATTTTGATATCAATTAGCTTTTATACAAGAGGCTTAGCTAAGAATTATTACAATCATATAATTATGAGGAGGAAAAAGGTCACAAACATAATACGAGTATTTTTAGGACTACACTTACACGTGTGTTGACCGAGTAACACAAAAAGAAGAATAGCCAGAAAATTCCAAGGTAAATCTCTCAACCTTTCCATGTTTAAGCTCCCCATCTAAAAATACTGAAAATACACATAGACCACGTTATTTGATAAGTGAGACTAGAAAAAAAGAAAGCAATACGTTGAAGTTGATTATGCTTGCTAAATGTCAATTGATCTCCATTTGATTTTTTTAATTGGATATTTGAAGATAATATCTCTCGTTATCTTCAGATTTCATATATATATATATATATATATATATATATATATATATATATATATATATATATATATATATATATATATATATATATATATATATATATGGGACCGAGAAAAAACTTCGAGATACCGAGGGTAAATAAGTGGTTGGGACTTCCAAATCACTTGAACACATCCATGGTATTCGAGAAATCAGAGATATCAGTGTTCGAGATATCGAAGTTCAAGTTGTATGTATGACGTATCTTTTAAATACACAAGTGTATGATGTTTTAAATAAAATGAAATTATAACATGGTTTGGGGTAAAAATGAATGAAGTATAGATAAGAGATGGAAGATATATATTGTATTTGACCGTCGATGAAAATGTGGTCATAAATATTAAAGAGGTAATTTTAAATTCCGATGGAAACTCTTACCTAGGTTGCACAGCGGAGTAAAAATACACATATTTACGATGAAAGTTGTGGTTAAGATTTCTTTTTTTAGTAAAGATATTAAATAAATAGGCATCAACAAAAAAAAATTGAAAGAGAATCTGTCACTTACATAAAGTACTTTAGCTCGCTTTGCCTGGTTGATTTCCTATATTTGTGCAGGAAGATGATCACACTTGTGTAGAACCTTTGACTGTGTTTTATCTAGGCTATGACCTTTACAAAAAGGATTGCGCAATGTTTGACATGAAACAGGTAATTGCATCGCATATCTGTGGAGCCTTACGAAATACAAATGATTATAATTAAAAATCATAAGACTAGTACTATTCTTTATGCAAACATACTTTTAAGAATTATGAAAAAAATTCTGTGAAGAATAAATATATTATTGAATGAATTGTGCCACTGTTATATATTATTTTTTGTTTTTCAGTATGAGTCCAAATGCAATTTGAAGATGATGCATATACAATTTAAAGAGGATAATGTATATATAAGCAAGGAATAAAAGAACATCTAAATATTCTAAACTTGCATAAAACCAATCCCTAAGATATTTGTTAACATAACCAAAATAAATAAATAAATAAATAAATAAATAAAAAATAAAAAGTGGGTTAACAACAGAGCAAATTTAAACCAGAAGTTTAAGGACTGTGTCCATTGAAAAAAAATAACGATCAGTGATCGATCTAAAAAAAAAAAAAAACCCAACTAGCAATAGTAATCTTGAACAGGGCATAAAACACGGACCCCTAGAAATTCCATAGGTGGGATCAAGTGTCTAGGAAGAGTTAGCATCCCCTGCCGACCGTTCACACCTCTCTTGATATAAGCTTGATGCTTGTTTAACTCTTTAGAATAGCTTAATTATGTGTGCTTAAGAAAAAACATAAGGCGAAGGGATTCTGAAATTGATTTTACATGGAAAGCGGTCAATTTTTTCCCTTGTTTAACTGCCTATTTGTCCTTATGTTATATCTGAAAAAAAATTAAACAAATCTCTATGCAATTGTTTGTAATAAAAAAATGACCTAAATTTTTAGGTGGATCTAGATAGGGATTCCTGTTTCTGTCTTTGTCAAATCATTGAAATCTTAGTGAAATTATGCCTTAAATGCAGGAATTGAGTTTCCGATAGAGTATGTAGTTTTAGTATTTTTTTTTAATTTTGTGAACCTCTCCGTATCTCTCCCCCCCCCCCCCCCCGTCCCCCAAATGTTACAGTTATAACATTTCTTTTCATCTAGTTTGGCAATGAGCATACAGTAAAAAATTTTCTAGAAGAAAATATTTGTACTCGAACTATTCTTACATTATGTTCATCATAACTGCAATTTTTTTTAAGTAGGCAGACGTTCGATATACATTATCGACATGTCTGTAAATTATGACTCATCCAATATACAAATATACAGCTGCAGTGAGTCTGAAAAAATATAAGAACAATAGTAATAAAGCCTTTATTTATCCAGAATGACATATTTCGCAACAATGCTAGTTTTCAATATGGTACTGCATATACCATACATATAGTATTAGAACATAGGTTAGAGGAAATTATAAGCTAAATAAAGTAATTGTGGATATAAAATGAACAAGTAGTAAACAAAATTGAAAAAAGTATGACTATACAGTCTCTAAGATAATTTATCTTACAACATACTATACTTGTCGAATTTCTAATACTTTCACTCAAGGCATTCCACATATTACTACCTCAAACACTGAAAAATCTTTTGTAATACTCAGTCTTTATTCTGGATACATACAGTGCATTAGAATTAGAATTCCTTGTTTGCTTGGCTAACTTCTGATACATATTTGATAACATTTTTAAAAAATCTGGCATTAATCCATGTAATGGTTTATACACTAGAATGACTTTTCTATAATAATGTCGTCTGTATATGGTCATAAGTGAGTCTAAATTCCTTTCTATAATAATATGTGATTAAGGCGTCAAGTTTATAGTTGTGTTAACATGATAGAAGATGGAAAAACTCATAATATGAAATAAAAACATGCCTCTCCAAAATTTTTCTGAAAAAGGGTAAAATGGATACAGACCGAAAGTTGTTAAAAAAATATACAGACCGAAAATTGTTAAATAAATATTCATTCCCTGATTTGAAAAAAAAAATTACAACACTTTTTTCTAGTCAGCTGCAAATGTACATGAAGATATAGAAAAATTGAATATATATGCAAGAATATCATATACAATGTTTGAGGAAAGTTTTTAAAGTTTGACAGAGATACAATCCAAACTTGTTGCCTTAGATGCAACTATACGTTTTATTTCGTTTTCAACAAATTCAATGCTTTTACCGGATACCTAATCATCACACCCTTAGTTTAACTACCAAGTACCATTGTCGAAGAGTATAAAGGTTGTGGAAACTAAATGACGACCTAAATATAACTGTGTATTAATTTTACAAGATATGAAATATTTAAAGAATATTTGTCTAATCAACCAACGCTATTTTAAAATCTGTAGGTGTTTTCTTGAATCACAAAACAAACACAAAATAGAAATTTTAAGGCAAAAATTTGTTTAAAAATCATAGTATGTTGGTTCAAGAAAATTACCTTACTGATTTCTTACATTTTTTTTTTCAATGATCAGTGTTATATGAAATTTAAAGGTGCTTGGACACAGATTTGAAGTTAATATTTTCTCAAATTTTCTGTATAATTTCATAACTTGTATGTTGATATAGCATTTCATACTAAAATATAATAAAAATCTTATTTCATCTCGAAGTTATTAAAACCCCGAATTTCTGGACGCATTGGATTGACACATCCTTGCGCTTTCACATATTTTAATTTTATTCTTAATACTTAATAAAAGTGGCAATTTTGTTGTGTATTAATGAAAAATATTAAAAATATAACCCAGTAAATTCAGAGTAGAAATGTTCGAAAGAAAAACATACTCACGGTATTGTAAGTCCGTGCTCAGTGGTGTGTGCAGAGTTCAACAATTGAACACACCCGGTGAATCGTAAACATTAACAATAACAGAGCTCGTGCCCTGTTTACAAAAACAGTTTACGTTTCACGGGTGTGTTCAATTTGTTAAACTCTGTACACATTACAGAGCAGGACTGACAATACTGGTGGGTTGGTTTTGCTTTCGAACATTTCTACTCTGAATTTTCTGGATTATAGATGTAATATTTTGCATTTATACATAACAAAATTGCTTCTTTTCTTAAATATTAAGGATAAAGTTAAAATTTGTGTAAGTTCAAAGATGTGTTAATCAAACGCGTCCCGGAATTCTTCGTTCCAATAATTTCCAGATAAAATAAGTTTTTGATTATATTTTCGTGTGAAATGCTATTGCAATATATAAGTCTTGACATTATACAGAAAATTTGAGAAAATATTAAGTTCAAATCTGTGTTTAAGCACCTTTAAAGCATCCTAGTAAAAAAAAAAATTAAAAAATATACTAAATAATTGTGGAAAATGGGCTAAAATTGACCTCACAAAACTTATTTTTAAAAATATAATTGTTTTTTATTGAACTATACAGTGAAAAAAATGAGGAATTTAGACTCACTTATGACCATATACAGACGACATTTGACTCATATTAAAACTCTGGAAAATAAAACACAAACATATGTTTGTTCTCCTCAAACACTCGTAGAATACGTACCTCAAGGTCAATATTATTTTGGTTTTGTTATTTTAACCTTCCTGTCTGATGCCTAACCAATTTTTGTTGGAGTTATCTCTTCCTAGTATATATACCCATTTTACACCGAGAACATGTAACTATTCATGCATGAATTTGTAAATATTGCATATAATTTAGAACAACCTTTGTTCAATCATTGCTAAAGAAAACCTATGGCATCCGCAGTCTCCGTGACATGATATATTATTTTTACTAATCCTGAAAGTCCCAAAATAAAGATCATACATACCCTTGTTCTCTTTCGGAAAACGCGAACTCGGAAATCCTGTGCTAAAATTTCGTGACCCCGGATGATTTGAATCACAACTATCTAAATATGCTCACATACCAATATCACTAATCTTGTTCTTGAGAAAAAGCATTTTCATTTTTTATATAAATATATTTTCATGTAAAACTTTGAATCCCTATTAGGGCTCCACTCTACCCCATTGCCCTCCGGGGGGGGGGAGGGGGGGAGGGGGCTATGATTTAAAAAAAAATTCCATCCTTAACTACCTGAGAATGCTTGCATATTAATATCACTAATCAGGAACCTAGTTTTCATAAGAAAGAGGTGCGAAGACGTTACCTTTAAACATGGACGTATGTGTTTACACATTTTTTTAAGAGATGTACATCGTCTAAAATTTTCGTATATAAAATGTCATGTTTTAATAGAGACTTTCAGCTTAAAGTTTCAGGAACAAGATTTATTTTACAATATCCGATTCTTTTGCTCTATAGAAAAAAAGATTTTCCCGAATCTCTGTATTTTCGGTGGTACCCTACCTTCCTAATTGACTTGGAACAGTCAAGTGTATCATGGCATTTAACTTCACAAATTTACATTGTTCGTTATCATCACCTATTTCATTTCAATCACTTTTCGAAATATTGTTTATATAAAATAATGTAATTTTCAACGAACAGTCTAATATAATTTCAGAATCATCTTATGGGCAAGCGTTTGATCTGTTTTTGCATGTTGGATTTCTCTTGCGACGATGTAGAAAGGAACATTCATAAATCAGCATATAATGCCACAGCTGTTAACACAAGCAGAAATGCTGAGAAGGTTGGGGTATGAATTGACGTGGAACCTCCAGTGCCGTCAGCTATATAAAAATATATATGATATTATTTCAGGAATTATAAAATATATAATGTTAGAAAAATACTAGTTAGACATGCACATATACAGTTAAACTTGTCAAATCCAGATGTTGTGTATTCCAAATTCTTGCCTAATACGAGATGAACTTTGAGACCTTTCAGTAAATTCAATTGCTTAAAATTTTCTCTAATCCGAAATATTGTCTAATCTGGCCAATTTGTTTGGAAACATGTCCGGACTGGACAAGTTTTAGTGTACATTAAATTTTGTCCCCCCCCCCCAATAAATTAATATTTCTAAGCTAAAAAACCTCAAACCTAATGTCTATGAGGCATTTAGGATAAAGTAAGCTTTGATGACGTTAGCGTATACTAATATTTTTTAAGACGACAGTGACTATTTTGATGGCGACAGCGACTATCTGGATGACGGAAGAGACTATTTGGATGACAACAGCGACACTATTTGGATGATGACAGCAACCAGATATTTGGATGAGGACAGAGACTATTTTGGATATCAAAAGAGACATTATTTGGGTGATGACAGCGACTTTATAATTATTTTGATGACGCCAGTGACTATTTGGATGAAAACAGACACTATTTGGATGAAAACAGAAACTATTTGTCTGTCTCACTCTAATTTCAATTTACATCAAATTTCAATTTGCAATGTAATAATTTAACATATGTATATGTACATACATGTATACACGTAGGTAGAAAACATATGTCATATATACAAAAAATATACGAAAATTTAATCGATTGCATAATTGCTGTTTGTATCAAAGTTCACCTCCACAAATGTCCACTATCAAAAAATAAGAATAAAGGGTAAAATGAATGAAATCATTCTAAAGTATACGAAATATGGGGATTTTTTTGGTGCTATGTAGCAAATAAAATCCAATAAAAATATCAAATTCACTGATTATATACTGTGGTGAGTGCATTTAATTTTATTCATCATTGATTGTCCTCATAAATTGACTAATTTTAAGCTTATAAATTAAAAACAAAATCAACATTTGTTAATAATATCGGTATCTTTAGGAGAGTATATATTGTATCCATGATTAGTGGATGACATTGTGGGTGATCAATGGTACAATTTTATCATTCATGATTGCTAAATCGACAAATGATACATGGCAACATTTACAAATTAACACTTCATTTAAGTTATTATCGATTTCTACAAGTATATAAATCTACACATTGTGTTTTTATTATACAAATAATAGTATAAATAATAGACACTTAAAAAAATAAACAAATGTGTTTCGTGAATGTGATAAAATGCGCAAAAACTTACCCCCCCCCCCTCCCCAAAAAAAAAATAATAAATAAAAAAAAAACAAAATGTGTTTGTGAAACACTGATGCACCTGTATGACAACTTATAGCGAAGGTTAAACGTTCTCAAATCCAAATCAAATATGTTTGTACCCAAAGTTAGGTCTTGTCCAGTTGAATTTTACCTGTGAAATATGAAAGCCCTAGCAGCAATCATTGAAAAGATATGGAAAAGGTTTCAGTTTTTCAAAAATAAGTCGAACATCAAGGTCAAATGGTCAAAATTAAGAGCCAGTCCGCGAGAAAACCATGCAAAATTCAAAAAATTGTCCAAATGGAAGGTTGCAACATAGGATTTTTTAGTGGCTTAAAATTTTCTACATAAAAGTAGAAGTCAAAATATCTACAAAAAAATTGTCAAACCTTGCATCTATTTTTAGTAACAGTTCATTTGCATATTTATTGAAAATCACTAAATTATATGTAAAAAACCATACAAACTGATTAATTCAAAAGGTGACATTCTGCCATCAGTCTATTTTAAAATTTTGTTTTGTTTTCAAAATCATGGTCTTATTTATACAATTAATGTATAAAAAAGTAATTCAAATGAATGTTTTAGTTTTTAAGGGTCTATTTATAGATCCTAAATCAATGAGTATGATTTTTTAGCTATTTTTAGATGCAATTTTCTCTCAAGACCAAGTAAAACATTAAATTAAATTAAGTGTTATCTTTAGAATGGTCTAAGGTCTACTACGTATTAAAATATTGAGCTTGGGAAATAATATCTACATGTTGAAAATTAACTTTGAAATACCATACTTCGTTACAATTTCACATATTTTAAATAACAGTCTATTATCATATTTATAGACTATTTCTTAAATATCTAAATAAAAATACAGAAGATTCTAAATCTAATATATTTTTTAAGATATGAATAACTGATTTAGATAATTCATATAAATTTCTATTGCTTATTTTAGCCCCCTGCAACCAATTTCCTGGAGTTAATTGTTATCTCCCCTTGTTGGAACTCTTTAGTATTATTGGGTAAAAATGACAGGTATATCAACATGGAATAAAGAAGGTCATGTATGATCATTTTATATGAACCTAGGGAGTTGTTGTGGAGCATCATTGCACTATGAATGGAAAAACTCATTTTTAAGATCAACAACAATCCAGCTTGAAAAAGCAAATAGTGTGTAGAAATGGAAATTGTGATAAACTCTACTTGCTAAAACCAATATAATATGCTTTAAAACATCATGATTACGTTTTGTTTACTGGAGAGACAGCTAACATTGTGCATGTATGGGGATAGAAGGATCATCCTAAAACAAGCACGGACAAAGCAAGTATCGTGATATACGTCTACAATATTCCAGGTACTCATATAGGATCATTAACATAGTTTTGGTAAAACTTTTCATTCCTTATAAAATATACACATTTTGTATGCCAATTACCAGTTACAATGTAGTGCAGCATGTGTATATGCAGTACAGATATAGTGATCCCCATATCAGAAGGATGGGTCCTGAAGAAAATTATCTAAGCAGGCCCATTGGAAGCAAATTCAGTTGGGGGGGGGGGGGGGGGGGCACAGCCATACATTTTTAGTTGGGGGGGGGGGGACTATCAACTGCCCGAAATTCCTTGACGAGCAAAAAAGAAAAGGTCATGAGACGTTTTTATTGAGGGGGCACAAGCATATTTATATAGTAGCTATGTTTTCTATAGTAATCTGTATATTGGCAAAATTATTGAAAGGGGGGTGGGGGTGGCAGCCCCCCTGTTCCTACGGCTATGTTCCTATGGCCATGTTGTTCAAAGAGCAAACTTAGTGAAATATTATTTCTAGTACTTGCACTATGATTAAAATGAAAACCTTTGTGAAATTGAACTATATATGTAGAATTTTGTTAAAAAAAATATTTACACAAATACAATTATTAAGAGAATGTTGAAAATATTAGTATATTGAAATTACTGGCTAAACATTTAATAACATAGTTAAAGATTTGGAGTCTAAAACTGAAAAGGGGGGGGGGGTCATTGTTGTCATGGTATGAAGAGTGTAAAATGTAAATTTTGGAATATGCAACAACTAAACACCCCAGAGCCATAAAATTGAATCCCCAGAACCAATTTTTCCCCTCAAACTACAAAATATGATTTAACAGTATATATCATTTTACAAAATCCATTTTAGTACGATTATAAGAAAAAAAAAAACAGATTTTAATAAAAACAATTCTTTGATTTATACTTATGTTCCTCATATCTCAGAATTATACCATAATGAATCAACATGGATGTATGAAAATTAAGTTCTATGATTTGAAAAAAAAAAAGCTAAACTCCCTTATAGAGTATTTTGCATAGCACTTCATCATTTTCATGTCAGTATTTTGATAATTCAGAATTGTTATTTTGACAAGAGTGGGCCAATTTAAAATTGACAGAATGCAAACAACTTATCGGAAGCTCAAATGTGTTCAAGTCTCATAATTTATATGTATTGTGAACCATGATGTAGTAGAGTCCTCCTGAATTTAAAGACATGTAAATCCCATTTTTTTAATTATAGAGAAACTATCTTACAAAAAAGAAAGAAACATGAATATTCAATATGATCGTTGAAAATTTACATGTAAGCCAAAACAATTTATCATGAATTCATACCATTTCTAAACAATTGGCAAAATGCCAATCCTCAAATTGGGGGTAATTTTTGAATTTTTTATTTAATTTTCATATCTTTTTTTTTCATTTCTAATTATGGTTACAAAGAAAATGGTAACATTTTTTCTTATCTAACAACAAGTATTTATAATTTAATTTAAAAGTTCTAAATTTGACTTTGTAACCCACTGGAATTTGAATAATTTTTTGAAAATTGACAATTTGTAAATCTCTATATCTCAATAAATTATGAAATCCCAAGCTTAATATTTTGCAAAGATAATATTTAGAGTTATATTTTGACAATAAGATCAAAAATTATAATTTTGTAGCTTGGTCTTGGAAGATTTTGGCCATTCAATATGTAATAATTTTGTCAATTCTTCAAACTTGGCATTTTGCCAATTTTTAAGAGTTGTCTACCCTTTGATATGTTGCGTATTTGATTATGATAAATGTCAGTTTTAGAAGAACATAGTCATATGTTACTTTAAAATACCTGAAAGGAAGTAAAAATTTAATTTGAGTAAAATAAATCAAATGTAATTTTTACCATTTTGCTTGAATTATTTATGAAGTGTATTTGCACTTAAATGTGCAAAAAGAAGGTGGCGCTTCCTACGGCTGCCATGTTGGATGATGGAGAAAATTTTGACTTTTTTGAATTACATGTTATGAAGTCTAACTACCCACCAAATTTTATCATGATATGACAACCTTCAATTTGGACGGTTTTGCATGGTTTTCTCGCGGACTGGCTCTTAATGGTGCCCAAGGAAAGGCCTTCTCACAAGAAATACACATGTGAAGGATGAAAGCCCTAGCGCCAACTGTTCAAAAGTTATGGCAAAAGTTAAAGTTTTTCAAAAGTAGGTCAAACTCCTAGGTCAAGGTCAAAGGGTCAATGTTGTTGGTATATAAAGGAAGGTCTTGTCACAAGAATTGCACATGTGAAGTATGAAAGCCCTCACACCAACCGTTCAAAAGTTATGGCCAAGGTTAAAGTTTTTCAAAAGTAGGTCAAACTTCTAGATCAAGGTCAAAGGGTCAAATTGATATCAAAAGGAAGATCTTTTCAAAAGGAGTACATATGTGAAGTATGAAAGCCCTAGCAGCAACTGTTCAAAAGTTATGGCCAAGTTTAAAGCTGGGTAAATATTTGTAAAACTGGGTCAAACTCCAAGGTCAAGAGGTCAAATATGATGGTACCCAAAGAAAGGTCTTGTCACAGGAAATACACATGTGAAACATGAAAGTCATAGCTCTAACCAATCAAAAGTTTTGAGCAATGTTAATGTTTTTGCGGACAAACAGACAAACTGACAAACAGATAGACAGACAGACGGACTGATAGGGCAAAACTATATATTCCCGAATCTTCGATACAGGCGCATAATAAAAACTATTTTATGCACTCTGTACATGGAGGCAATAATTCTAATATACACTTGGATATCTCGAAGTTTTTCCTCAGTCCCGCCAAGTTCGAGATATCGTAGTTTACCTGTAGTATGGAGTTTCTTGTAAATATTGACGTATGTATGTTTTTATACAATAGTACATGCACTCTGTACCAAAGGTAAAGATAGGAAGAGGACATTAATACGTTAGAAAAATGAAAATGAAATAAAGAGAATATAAAATATTACCTTGTGTGGTTGTTACAGAGCCTTGCGATTGTGTTGTAATACTAGACGGGTCTGCAGAAAACAATGCATTTTGTTAAAAGTTTATTCACACATTAAATACTCTTGCGATCCATAATACTTTTGTCCTTTAAATCTCTCTCCTTTCTCTCACTCTTTCATAATCTGATAACACATAACTCTCACTGAGATTAATGCTTTTATTCCTTATTGAATTGAGTTAAAAGGCTATCAAATATCGTCTCACAAAGTAGGATGTCATTGCTTACATTTTATTGAAAATTTAATTTCTTTTTGCAAAATTATTTGAATTAAATCAAATTTTCATGTGATGATAAATCTTTAAAAGAATAACAACCTAAATAATGATCTTTTTTAACTTACCAACAACACTTATATTCTGGTGGATGCTGATTTTTAGTGCCCCCGTCGTCTTGTTGTGAATTTTACAGGAGTATGTGCCACTGTCACTAATTCTGAGGTCTAATGAGATTTAAAAAATGCAAGCTGACAGTACATCTGTTCTATATTATTTTGATTTCTCATCTTTCTCTTTCAAGGAGAAACTACTTTTAAGATATGCATATCATAAGTATGTTCCAAGAGAATTCAACAGAATGTGTATTAGCAAATGAGGAATTTTTTTGAAAAATAACAAATTCGAATTTCAGAGTTTTAACTTTATAATTTATTATCTATTGTACAAAAGACATTTCCTCGAAAACAGAGGGCAATAAAATTCAGATTTTGTCACAGGATAACACGCAAGTCTCACAATATACCTGGTAGTGAAAAATAGAAGGTAGTCCTGTTTTGTACTGTAGCTTCGGCACAACTATGATTTCTGCCCACCGGTACCACTTCGCTGTTGTTGCAGTAAGTTATACTACCAAAACTCAAAAAGACGTCCACATCTGATACGCTGTCGTCACCAGATGCTTCAACATAGCATGATGTATTATAGGTGTCACCTGGTGAGTATGGTCCATGCAAATCCAATTTAAAAGAGTAAGCGAACTTACATAAGACATCTGAAAAAGGGGGAAAAAAGAATATCAAGCGTTTGTCGATTACGATAAAGATATAGGTTAGAATGAGTTTATGAATTGATACGAAAAAGACCTTCTTACATAGAATTCCAAAAATATTTGCTAATGATTGATTGTAAAATTGGAAACTTTGCTGTTAGATCTGACCTAGGCCGATTTCATGTAAGTTTTGATATCATTACAAACATGTAGTTATACTGGCGTCAATTAGAGAATTTTAAAGATGAATTTTTCTTACTTATTTTTTTCTTTTAGATTTTTTTAATGTTCAAAACACTTCATCTTTGATGGTTTAACTTGTTTGTAGTTTTTCAGGTACTTCGTAATTAATCATATTAAGAAATTTTGTGAATTTTTAGGTATGTCACTTTTATCATCTAAACTGCTTGAAAAAGATATTACTTAACTTCTATAATATTATTTGAAAAAAAGGAAAAAATGAATAAAAATGATTATTTTTTTCTTTGTCCAACCTGAAGACAAAATCTACCTAGATATTTTGAAATTCGGACATAAGAAGGTTGTATATAGCAGCACACAGACAAAATAAATTGAAACTGTACGATCTCAAAGACCCCCCCCCACCCCCCCCACCCCCATCAAAATAAAATGTACTAAAAAATTTAAATAGAAAGAGTTAGCACCCTTTATGTAACCGTAGAGTCCTGTGTGTCCTAATTCTAGTATTCATCGATACAATCTCATTGAAGCTTGTTAAAATACTTGCTTAAATTTTCGATATCAATCTTTTGATAATCAATTTTGGCTCATGATCTGACATCGTACGATCTTTTGTAAGGTCCTACGTAACCTTCCTCAATGAACTGAAATGAACTTTAATAAAATTCTGACTCGATTTCTTGAATTTTGATATCAGTTAGCTTTTATACAAGAGGCTTGTCTAAGAATTATTACAATCATATAATTATGAGCAGAAAAAAGGTCACAAACATAATACGAAGTATTACTTACACGTGTGTTGACCCAGTAACACAAAAAGAAGAATAGCCAGAAAATTCCAAGGTAAATCTCTCAACCTTTCCATGTTTAAGCTCCCCCTCTAAAAATACTGAAAATACACATAGACCATGCTATTTAGAAAGTGAGACTAGAAAAAAAGAAATCAATACGTTGAAGTTGATTATGCTTGCTAAATGTCAATTGATCTTCATTTGAATTTTATAATTGGACATTTGAAGATAATATCTCTCGTTATCTTCAGATTTCATATATATATATATATATATATATATATATATATATATATATATATATATATATATATATATATATAGCACTAAAAATGACCAACGACACGAACAATAATAATTGTCAAATTTTCGGGACGACCTGTCCCTTCCTCAGGACAAAGAAAAAAGTTAAGAAATGATAAAAACAAAGGAAATAGAGAAACAAAAACAACTAGCACTACTACTAAACTACCAAACACTAAATATTTACAGTATAACATGTTTAATATGAAGTTTATAAACAGTTGTGAACAAAGAAATCCGGAGAGCTATGAATTGCGTCCGGTCTATCGGGTGTACTCTGGTGAAGTGCGATTTGCATAATTGAACGAATTAATTATCGCTAATTAACTACGACCAAGCAGTAAATCGTACCTTGTCTTATTCTCTCAAAATAGCGTAACTATACATGATAAAAAGAAATTAAAGATAATATGGAAGGGCAATTTTAAAATATGAATTTTGGATATATTATAAATTTGGAAATCTGATAAAAGAAATAAACAAAAATGTAATCTGTAAAGATTTGGGTAGGTTGTTCCAGAATTGCTAATACGAATTAACGGTAAAGTTTACACTATATAGAGAGAATGTACTTGTTTGTTACAATCCGGGATTGTGTCTATATCACGTTCATCCTGGTGAAGTCATTGTCCTGAGGAAGGGACAGGTCGTCCCGAAAATTTGACAATTATTATTGTTCGTGTCGTTCGTCATTTTTAGTGCTTTATATAAATTTCCTTCCGTGACCTTGTATCTACTTAATAGATCCGACACTTAGGATATACAGTGTTGTTGGTTTTAGCGCTTTATATATATATATATATATATATATATATATATATATATATATATATGGGACCGAGAAAAAAACTTCGAGATAAATAAGTGGTTGGGACTTCCAAATCACTTCGACATATCCATGGTATTGGAAATATCAGTGTTCGAGATATCGAAGTTCAAGTTGTATGTATGATGTATCTTTTATATACACAAGTGTTTGATGTTTTAAATAAAATAAAATTATAACAAGGTTTGCGGTAGAAATGAATGAAGTATATATAAGAGATGGCAGATATATATTGTATTTGACAGTCGATGAAAATGTGGTCATAAACATTAAAGAGGTGATTTTAAATTCCGATGGAAACTCTTACCTAGGTTGCACAGCGGAGTAAAAATACACATATTTACGATGAAAGTTGTGGTTAAGATTTCTTTTTTTTTTAGTAAATATATCAAATAAATAGGCATCAACAAAATAATTTGAAAGAGAATCTGTCACTTACATAAAGTACTTCAACTCGCTTTGCTTGGTTGATTTCCTATATTTGTGCAGGAAGATGATCACACTTGTGTAGAACCTTTGACTGTGTTTTATCTAGGCTATGACCTTTACAAAAAGGATTGCGCAATGTTTGACATGATACAGGTAATTGCATCGCATATCAGTGGAGCCTTACGAAATACAAATGATTATAATTAAAAATCATAAAACTATTACTATTCTTTATGCAAACATACTTTAAGAATTATGAAAAAAATTCTGTGAAGAATAAACATATTATTGAATGAATTGTGCCACTGTTATATATTATTTTTTGTTTTTCTATATGAATCCAAATGCAATTTGAAGATGATGCATATACAATTTAAAGAGGATAATGTATATATAAGCAAGAAATAAAAGAACATCTAAATATTCTAAACTTGCATAAAACCAATCCCTAAAATATTTGTGAACATAACCAAAAAAAAAAAAAAAAAAAATAAATAAATAAAATAAAAAAAAATAAAAAGTGGGTTAACAACAGAGCAAATTTAAACCAGAAGATCAGTGATCGATCTGAAAGAAAAAAAAACAACAACTAACAATAGCAATCTCGAACAGGGCAAAAAACACGGACCCCTAGAAATTCCATAGGTGGGATCAGGTGTCTAGGAGGAGTTAGCATCCCCTGTCGACCGTTCACACATCTCTTGATATAAGCTTGATGCCTGTTTAACTCTTTAGAATAGCTTAATTATGTCTGCTTAAGAAAAAACATAAGGCGAAGGGATTCTGAAATTGATTTTACATGGAAAGCGGTCAATTTTTTCCCTTGTTTAACTGACTATTTGTCCTTATTTTATATCTAAAAAATTAAACAAATCTCTTATGCAATTGTTTGAAATAAAAAAAAATGACCTAAATGTTTAGGTGGATCTAGATAGGGATTCCTGTTTCTGTCTTTGTAAAATCATTGAAATCTTAGTCAAATTATGCCTTAAAGGCAGGAATTATCACCAACATTTGAAGGAGTTTCCGATAGAGTATGTAGTTTTAGTATTTTTTTTTATTTTGTGAACCTTTTCTTATCCCCCCCCCCTCAGGCCCCCAAATGTTACAGTTATAACATTTCTTTTCATCTAGTTTGGCAATGAGCATACAGCAAATAATTTTGTAGAAGAAATTATTTGTATTCGAACTATCTTTACATTATGTTCATCATGCATGGCCGTAGGAACCGGATGGGGGGGGGGGGCACGGGAGGCCGTGCCCTCCCCCCCCCAATAATTTTGCCGATATACAGACTACTTTAGAAAACATAGATACTATATGCCTGTGACCTTTTTTTTTTGCTTGTCAAGAAATTTTTGGTAGTTGATAGTGCCCCCTCAACTGAAAATGTATGGCTGTGCCCCCCAAAACTGAAATTGCTTCCTACGGGCCTGTCATGACTGCATTTTTTTTTTAGTAGGCAGACGTTCGATATACATTATCGACATGTCTGTAAATTATGATTCATCCAATATAAAAATATACAGCTGCAGTGAGTCTGAAAAAATATAAGAACAATAGTAATAAAGCCTTTATTTATCCAGAATGACATATTTCGCAACAATGCTAGTTTTCAATATGGTCCTGCATATAGTATTAGAACATAGGTTAGAGGAAATTATAAGCTAAATAAAGTAATTGTGGATTTAAAATAAACAAGTAGTAAACAAAATTGAAAAAGTATGACTATACAGTCTCTAAGATAATTTATCTTAAAACATACTAAACTTGTCGAATTTCTAATATTTTCACTCAAGGCATTCCACATATTACTACCTGAAACACTGAAAAATCTTTTGTAATACTCAGCCTTTATTCTGGATACATACAGTGCATTAGAATTAGAATTTCTTGTTTGCTTGGCTAACTTCTGATACATAATATTATTTAAAACATTTTTTAAAAAATCTGACATTAATCGATGTAATGGTTTATACACTAGAATGACTTTTCTATAAACAACATTATGTGATCAAGGCGTCAAGTTTATAGCTGTGTTAACATGATAGAAGATGGAAAAACTCATAATATGAAATAAAAACATGCCTCTCCAATTTTTTTCCGAAAAAGGGTAAAATGGATACAGACCGAAAGTTGTTAAATAAATATTCATCCCCTGATTTGAAAAAAAGTACATTTTTTTTTCCAGTCAGCTGCAAATGTACATGAAGATATAGAAAAATTGAATATATATGCAAGAATATCATATACAATGTTTGAGGAAAGTTTTTAAAGTTTAACAGAGATACAATCTCTAGATGCAAATATATGTTTTATTTCGTTTTCAACAAATTCAATGCTTTTACCGGATACCTAATCATCACACCCTTAGTTTAACTACCAAGTACCATTATCGAAGAGTATAAAGGTTGTGGAAACTAAATGACGACCTAAATATAACTGTGTATTAATTTTACAAGATATGAAATATTTAAAGAATAACTGTCTAATCAACCAACCCTATTTTAAATTCTGTAGGCGTTTTCTGGAATCACAAAAGAAATACAAAATAGAAATTTTAAGGCAAAAATTTATTTAAAAATCATAGTATTTTGGTTCGAGAAAATTACCTTACTGATTTCTTACATTTTTTTTTTCAATGATCAGTGTTATATGAAATTTAAAGGATCCTCGTAAAAGAAAATTAAAAAAAAATATTCTAAATAATTGTGGAAAATGGGCTAAAATTGACCTCACAAAACTTATTTTTAAAAATATAATTGTTTTTTATTGAACTATACAGTGAAAAAAATGAGAAATTTAGACTCACTTATGACCATATACAGACGATATTTGACTCATATTAAAACTCTGGAAAATAAAACACAAACATATGTTTGTTCTCCTCAAACACTCGTAGAATACGTACCTTGAGGTCAATATTACTTTCGTTATGTTATTTCAACCTTCCTGTCTGATGCCTAACCAATTTTTTTGTTGGAGTTATCTCTTCCTAGTATATATACCCATTTTACACCGAGAACATGTAAGTATCCATGCATGAATTTTTAAATATTGCATATAATTTAGAACAACCTTTGTTCAATCATCGCTAAAGAAAACCTATGGCATCCGCAGTCTCCGTGACACGCTATATTATTTTTACTAATCCTGAAAGTCCCAAAATAAAGATCATACATACCCTTGTTCTTTTTCGGAAAAACCGAACTCGGAAATCCTGTGCTAAAATTCCGTGAATGATACCAATTGATCATTTATCTATAACATTATACATATATTGTATAAAAAAAATCATGAGTCATGAAAGGATTGTACTATGTTGACAGAGAAACATTATATCGACAAGGAAAATACACACTAAATAATCGATACCGAATTACTTTACAGTACTGTAAGAGAAAAAGAGTAAAATAATCGATACCGAGTAAAAGTGTATCAATAAGGACAACACTAAATGATAGTAGAACTATTGTTCCAATTAAATTAGTATTCACACTCCAAATAATAATAATAATAATAATAATAACAAATGTTAAATTTGTAGGGCATGATGGATGTTCATCTGCATAGGAGTATATCGGTCAATTCTCCATTAGTTCATGTAGGGGTGAACTCAAAATACTCAAATTAGAATAAACAAAAAATATGTGAATTTAAAAAAGCTGATATAATTGGAATGTTCTGCACTCTTTAACATTATCAGTTTGGGTTTTCAGATAGTTTTGCAATTTTTAACTTAAAAAGATATAGTTTAAACAAGAGGACGATGAGCCACAACGCTCACCTGAGTAACCTTGGTACTGCTGTATAATCAGAATGTTTCAGCATTTTTGCCATGTGACGCCGGGTAAGGGGGGCAATGATTTGAATCACAACTACCTAAATACGCTCACGTATCAATATCACTAATCTTGTTCTTGAGAAAAACATTTTCATTATTTTTATATATATTTTCATGTAAAACTTTGAATCCCTGTTAGGGCTCCACTCTACACCCTTGCCCTCCGAGGGGGGTTGGGAGGGGGAGGGGGAGGGGGGATATGATTTTAAAAAAATTCATCCTTAACTACCTATATTAATATCACTAATCAGGAACCTAGTTTTCATAAGAGAGATTCTACAAAGATTTTTCTATATATTCTAATGTAAAATTTTGCCCTCTATTATGGTCCATCCTACATCCGGGGGTCTTGATTTTAACAAATTTAAATTTCAGCAACTTAAGATGATTACATATTAATCTGACTAATAAACATGGCCATGCAGATCTTGAAATGACGAATTTTGAAGTTTTATACTATTTTTTTTCCATGTTTAACTTTTATCCTCTATTGTGGGCCCCCTTTTACATCAGTGGATGTAAACAAGCTTGAATCTACATTATGTCAGAAAACTTTTACTTAATTTAAATTATTTTTGTCAAGTGCTTTTTGAAAAGAATTTATATGACCCTGCCATTTTTTTTCATTATATTTCCTTGGAAGAGGGGGTGACTCTTCATATTAACAAACTTGAAACCCCTTGAAGTTCACGCAAGGATACTTTGTGGAAAGTACTTCGGCACTATCTTGAAAACGCGGATAAATATTTATCTGCTGTGGTAAAATTTAAATTTTTTTTTTCAAAATTAAGGATTATCTTCCTCATGCATAGCTCTGATCCTTCGACGCATTTGGCTCCAGTCTTTGGCACCTTTTTCAGCTCCTTCAAGTCTTTTTTCTATTTAAATATTATTTTGGATTTCCAACGTTTCTGCCTGAGCATCACTGAAGAGACATAATTTGTCGAAATGCGCATCTGGTGCATAAAAATTGGTACCGTATATGATTTACATTGAAACTGGCCCAGTGACTCAGAAGAAGTTGAAAATGTGAAAAGTAAAAAAAAAAAAAAAATGCAAAAAAGTTTGAGGTTAAACAGTGAATCATATCCAATATTTCTGTATTTATCGATCTAAATTATGCAATTTGTATTCCTGTTCAATTTTTGTATCCAAATATAGAAATGTTAGACGATTAATAACCAAGATTGTTTATGAGTTTTAGTCAGGAAATAACCTGAATGATTATGATCTAAGAACAAGGAATTCGATTGAAAATTAATTTGTGGGAAGCAATATTTATTGCTTTCGACATAATTTTCAAACGTGTGCACTAGAAAATATTGTGTCTGCTGTTTTAAATTAGTATTTGAAAATTGATATTAATCATAGTGATTAACTTAACTATTAATAAATTAAATTAATTCATTAAATCGTAAAAATTGATACTAATATCTAACAAAAATAAACATACAATTTTGCTTATTCTATATTAATTAGCAGTCTAAATCTTAGCAATTTTGTCCTACAATTACTGTTCTAAAATATGTTAGAATTAATATGTTAGAACATGAAGAGAATGTTTTATTATTTGTCGGTACTATTTTATAAATACTGGAAGTTTCTTTGAGGAATAGCCATTTAATTAAAACCACATTATTTATTTCTGTGCTAAAATCTGTCTCAGTTGGTTTTTGAACCTTGTTGAGAGTATCTTTTTAATGAAATATGAAGAGAGGAATCGAACACTAATAAAGCTTCAAAGTCTATAGGAATAATACAAATTGGGAGCAGAGCAAACACGGACCTCTAACAACACCAGAAGTGGGATCAGGTGAATTGAGGACTATGCATCGCCTATCGACCGGTCACACCGGCCGTGAGCTCCTTGTCAGGATCGGGCAATTGAAAGGAATACATAGACAACTCAGTGTAAAAATAATGGCCTAATAATTTCTATAAAAAATGTTAAGATTAATTAAGAATGCCATGTTGAGGCTCATTTCTCTAATTCTGCTCTTCTTGCATGACTTTCTGAGTTATATAAAAAGTTGAATCTGAACATTAATGTATTTACTTTACAACGGGTGTGGCTGGTCAACTGGGGGTTGATTGCTACTCCTTGGCACCTGATCCCACTGATCTATAATTTTGGGGGGTCCTCGTTTTATGCCTCATATTTTTTTTCTTTTAATTTAAATCAGAGCTTAAAGTTGAAAACTCAAAGGATTGTAAAGAAAAAAAGAATCAAAATCTTTTTTATAGATATATGCCTCAATTGAGAAAGAAACATCATCTTTAAAACAGATATTTTAAAGAAAAGCCGTGCACTTATAATAACATTATTTATTTCCGTGCCTAAGTCTGGCTTCCATTGGTTGTTGCACTTTATAGAGCGTATTTTCAAAATGTTAAATAGATAATGATCTATACAATGTGTGAACGTGAAACAACATCTCATTGCATATTTTTGTGCCGCTTAGACTCCACACCACTATAATAACCAACTAAAGACACTATAATAATCAACTAAAGACACTATAATAATCAACTAAAGACACTATAATAATCAACTAAAGACACTATAATAATCAACTAAAGACACTATAATAACCAACTAAAGACACTATAATAATCAACTAAAGACACTATAATAATCAACTAAAGACACTATAATAATCAACTAAAGACACTATAATAATCAACTAAAGACACTATAATAATCAACTAAAGACACTATAATAACCAACTAAAGACACTATAATAATCAACTAAAGACACTATAATAATCAACTAAAGACACTATAATAATCAACTAAAGACACTATAATAATCAACTAAAGACACTATAATAATCAACTAAAGACACTATAATAATCAACTAAAGACACTATAATAATCAACTAAAGACACTATAATAACCAACTAAAGACACTATAATAATCAACTAAAGACACTATAATAACCAACTAAAGACACTATAATAACCAACTAAAGACACTATAATAATCAACTAAAGACACTATAATAATCAACTAAAGACACTATAATAATCAACTAAAGACACTATAATAATCAACTAAAGACACTATAATAACCAACTAAAGACACTATAATAATCAACTAAAGACACTATAATAATCAACTAAAGACACTATAATAATCAACTAAAGACACTATAATAACCAACTAAAGACACTATAATAATCAACTAAAGACACTATAATAACCAACTAAAGACACTATAATAATCAACTAAAGACACTATAATAATCAACTAAAGACACTATAATAATCAACTAAAGACACTATAATAATCAACTAAAGACACTATAATAATCAACTAAAGACACTATAATAACCAACTAAAGACACTATAATAATCAACTAAAGACACTATAATAACCAACTAAAGACACTATAATAATCAACTAAAGACACTATAATAACCAACTAAAGACACTATAATAATCAACTAAAGACACTATAATAATCAACTAAAGACACTATAATAATCAACTAAAGACACTATAATAATCAACTAAAGACACTATAATAACCAACTAAAGACACTATAATAATCAACTAAAGACACTATAATAATCAACTAAAGACACTATAATAATCAACTAAAGACACTATAATAACCAACTAAAGACACTATAATAATCAACTAAAGACACTATAATAACCAACTAAAGACACTATAATAATCAACTAAAGACACTATAATAATCAACTAAAGACACTATAATAACCAACTAAAGACACTATAATAATCAACTAAAGACACTATAATAATCAACTAAAGACACTATAATAATCAACTAAAGACACTATAATAATCAACTAAAGACACTATAATAATCAACTAAAGACACTATAATAATCAACTAAAGACACTATAATAATCAACTAAAGACACTATAATAATCAACTAAAGACACTATAATAATCAACTAAAGACACTATAATAACCAACTAAAGACACTATAATAATCAACTAAAGACACTATAATAACCAACTAAAGACACTATAATAATCAACTAAAGACACTATAATAATCAACTAAAGACACTATAATAACCAACTAAAGACACTATAATAACCAACTAAAGACACTATAATAATCAACTAAAGACACTATAATAATCAACTAAAGACACTATAATAATCAACTAAAGACACTATAATAATCAACTAAAGACACTATAATAATCAACTAAAGATAGCAGGTTTGATAATAGATATCATAACTGAGCTGATACTGATATATTCAAATCTGAAGGTTTTCTTAACTGTCTTAACACCAGTTATCTAACAGCAAGAATAATGATCTGCACAACTGCATATTGAGGACATAACAATGCTTTATTTTTTGCTTGTCTATGTACATTACACGGCACTGTCTTACATAGGGCATATGTGATACTAAAACAAATTCTTTTAAGTACAATTGCAAATTCTAATAAAAAACAAATATAACATTGTTACATGTTTAAAGTAAATATGCATATATACCGAAGACATAACTGCCATCAGTCGAATTACTGCTATAATAGCAGTCGCTACTTTTAAATTGCCTACAAGTTTAAAAACAAAGTAGCTGGACTCGAAATATAAGATAGTCTGATCGTAAAATATGCAAATGAACATGCAGATGTATGATTACTGCATATCAGGCAAAGAACCTGCAAACATAATCAGGAATGTTGAAAGAAGTTCGTAATTTACTGACGATGAACCACCTGTGTCTTTTTTGCTACCTGTAAAGAAAGCAATAATATGAACTAATACTTAAGGCATTCATTTGTAAAAAAAATGACATCTGTTTCTTCTGATTATTTCAATTAGGATTAAAAATAACTATAACTTTGCTGCTAAAGATTAAATGAAATACACCCGGAGACCCCACTATTTGGAAAAAAATCTAGTTGAAAAAAGGAGCTATTAACAATATATTAAACAATACCTTCGACAAAAGTATAACAAAGGCGGATCCGGGAGTGCACCCCCCCCCCCCGTTTTAATTTTTTTTGGACATTTTGTTTATATTATCTTAAAATCAAGGGAAAGCACCTCTTATTTGTTAGAATTTGTCAGTTTCCGGGACCCCCACCAGGGCTTTACCCTGGACCCGCTGGGGGCTTCAATGCAGCCCCCAGACCCCCTGTCTTCTACTGCGCCCCCGTTATGAAATTCCTGGATCCTCCACTGTATATTAACACCATGCTGATATAAACTAGTGTAATCAAAGGAATGCAAGTGTCGCCTGCTTTTTAGCATCATTAAAGATTAAAAGAAATCTAAGGATGGTTAGCTATTTAATTGCTAATTGCATTATAGTTTAGGCATTTGGCCTGCAAAGAAAAAAAATCCACGGATAGTGAGACTGATAGAATAGCATTTACCATATACAATCTGACAATCATATATGTATGTTATTCCCCAAAGCTAAAATGAATAATGATTTTCATTTTTTAAATGCTTGTTTAATCCAACTATCTTCCAAAGGAGATTTCAGTCTGTCTTTTCTGAAATTATCAGTCACAACTATCCTTTTGGTATAGCGATCCCGATTTATTTTCATAGTTTTTAAAAAAAAAAATATATCTCAATCTGTGTGATAACTTTAAAGCATAAAGCTTTACAAAGCATAGCGTCTTGAGCTCAGAAACATGTGGTATAAATGTTAATTATCAAAAACCTCCCCTTAAAATTCAAAAGACAAAAGTTAAATTAACTGTGCAGAGTATTTTTACAAAGTAGGCCAAAGGTCAAGGTCAAATGGGTTGTAACGCTAGTATATTTCAGAATGTTTTTCGGCAATCAGTCTACATATCCTAAATAGCATAGATTTACCTCTTAAATGTAAAAAAAAAATATGTTGTATATTGGGAAAAGAAGTTCAGATGTTCAAGTTCAAGAGTCACGAGGCCGATAACCCTGGTATTTTATAAAAGCCAAAGTGCCAAGCAATATATTTGCAAATGTCAAATCCATACCTCTTGCAGTTCTCATGATATAGGGTGTAAGAGACAGTCAGACAGACAGACAGAAAGCTGGAGAGACAGACGACTGGTATAGTGTTCCCTAAGTGGCGCTCTGATCTGCAGGCGACACAATGAATGTACAAATTGATGGATGAAACTTACATCCAGATTAGTTTTTGGGAAACGATCAGATGCTATAATGGGTAGAATGTAAAGTTGCTATGATTCAAATATGCTATTGAATATTTTGAGACTAAATTAATCGATACCACAAACTTTTAAGGCACACGCCTGCTGATAAGGCGCTGTATATAAAATTAAGCATTCTGAGTGTTGCATAAGCAAAATTACTTGAGGTAGTCCCTTACAAGAATGTTTAGCCTCGATCCCCAGGCCTTAAAAATTAAGGATAAAAGTTCAAAAGTCATAGTTTCATAAATTAAATTATCGATGCACAATGGAAATACAATATTGACCTGTAACTCATCAAGAAAGACTCGTAAACCATGGATCAGTTCGATGTAAAAGCATGTTAAGAGTCTGAAAACTAAGAAGGAGAAAGACTGCCCGACAAATAGAAATACAGACAGACGAATGTGAAATATGTAGTCCCCTCACCCCTTTTCACCGGTAGGGGGCTTAAGAAGGCAAGGTTAAAGATGCTTACCTACAATTGTTACGGTTGCTGCCTCTGCAAAGATAAAAAAATATTTTTGGAAAAATATTGAAGGAACGCCGCAATAAAAAGATGAATTATTAGTTGTGGAAAATCTAGCATTGATCAAGTTTAACAGTTCTTGCATGGTTAGTATCAGAAATGTTTTAAAAATTTTAATTTTTTCATGTTAATTACTTTTAATTGTGGTTTAAATCTACATTACACAAAGAGCTTAAAGACTGACATATCCAGGTCGAATAGTAACTAATCTATATGTCTAAATATAATATTATGCTTGTATCTACACAAGAACTAACTTTCTCAGGGGTAGGTTTACAGAATATCCAGAAAAAAATGACAAAAGACTACAAGAAAATCCAGAGGCTTGATAAACATTATTTACTGATATATATAAAATCAAAGTAATTAAGTGTGCATAGATGAAATTGAATACGTATTGAGAGAAGTAAAACAGCGAGCAATTGATGTATTTTAATATTTTATGTAAAAAAGAAAAAAGTACTAAAGTGGATTACTTATTACCTGGTGTCGTTATAGAAGGGTCTGTAAAAGAGAAAAAAAAATCATATTCAATTAAGCCACATTGTAAAAGAGTAAAAGACTAAATTGCTTCATAGTTAATGTATCACAAATCATCTCATCTCGATAAATATTAGATGGTACGAAAAGTGAAAAAGTCATGATCAAGAAGTGTCGATTCATTTTATTACTATTCTATAACTTACCCAGGACTGTTATATTCTGAGAAAACGTTGTATTGGCTTCTTCAGTGATATGGTTTACCAGACAAAAGTATGTGCCACCATCATCAATTGTTAGGTCTAATGAAAAAAATTAAGAAAATGTTAAAATGTTATCTATAATAGTCATAATGGTAAGGACTTTTGGTCCCATGTTTTCCTAAAAATTTCATTATCTCCTCACCAACGAATTAAAGGGATATAATAAGCCGTTAGTGAGTGTGTAAGTTCGTAAGTGGATGATTGCTTGCGTAACGGAAGATTACTGCAATTTGCAGAATTGATTTGTTTTTGTTATTTTGACTTATTTTCCTTTTTTTTATTGAAATCACAGAAATAAAAAAAATAAATTAAACATGAGTGTAACGTTTCGGGTTTTAAAGTATATATAAATTCGCTGCCACCAATTGTAACGTGTAAATTGTTGAGCGTGTAGATTTAACTAGTAGGTACCCATGAGGCACGTTACAATAATGGGTTCGAAGGTACCTGTACAGTCAAGTAAATTTAAATAAAACAAGTGTGATCAATTAAAATGCATTTATTAAATTAATAAATGGTACAATCAATATACAGATTTTTATATAACGTCCCAGCTCACAGTGTGATAATCACATTCAAATGTCAAAATTGCGCGTTTTACTCGGTGAAAGGTGCTACCGATGATATTGGAGCAAACTGGTTCTAGGCGTCCGGTGTTCAGGTGCTAGGTGCTACTAATATAAGCTAATTGGTTCTAAGTTCCATCTTTACTGGACTGGTGCTAACCTTACTCGGTGTTAGGTGCTAGGTTTCTGCTAAAATATACTTGGTTTAATCTCCGAACATAAATTCTCAAAGTGACTCGGTGTAAGGTGCAAGCGCACCGACTATCTAAACTTAATTCCATGCATGTTCAAACTAAAGTCCACCACCCTAAACCTATAATTTCTGGTTATAGAATAAAGTATTCTATGTCATTAAATGAAAAAGTATGCTATGCAAATTTACAATCACCTCATATACATTCATGCAAAAGACACAATTTATTCAAGTACTGTGCACTGTCATAATTATGATAATTCTAAGGACACTCTTAAAGTTCATGTAGACAGCAGTAACTCGTAAAATCAGCATAACAACGGACAACCACCGCACGAAATGTAAACAATCATTCTAAGTTCTCTGTAGAGAAATTACTAAGAAATTTATTTTAAAACAAAGTATAAGTTGGCAATGTAGGCACAACATAAGATACAGTATTTTGGCGTTACTGTTCTTTTATTATTGAGTTGTGTGTAATATGGATCGAAATTCTTCTTTTATCGACTTCAACTTAATGGAAGTATCAGCGGTTTTTAGAGGTTACCTGCCATGCTCTTTAAATCAACATTAACGTTTCGATGGTGGCAACTATGAACAGTCATCAGGGATTTATCAATACCTGCTCAGGGGCCGAAATTCGGCCCCATACCCAATTGAAAATGAGTTCAGTTTTTCCCAATTTGGCAGTATTTTTTCCAAACCGGTGAACAATGCTTTTATATATATATTTATTTATCTTGGAAAACACAAAGTAAAATTGTCAGATTGTCTGTAATTTCCATCTATTTAACTCATTTAGCAAAGCTTCTGTCATAACACATGTTTAAAAACACTTTTAATCCGAATTTCCTCCGTTTTTCTGAAAATGGTGACATTGTGTAATAATACAGATTTATTAAGTTATTTCTAGCTACTCAATTGATCTATGAGTGAATGGTAAGGACTGTAGGCATTATTCCAAAATAGAAAAATATATTTTCAATGCATTAATACATATTAAAAGAGGACTTTGAGAAAATGTGTACTTAGTATAAATTTTTGCAGGAGGTTTATAATCTCCAGAAACAGATTCTGTAATGACCTAAATTGGAATATCATACACACATGTACTACTCTAAGATGTATA
Organism: Saccostrea echinata; assembly: GCF_033153115.1. NCBI lineage: Eukaryota > Metazoa > Mollusca > Bivalvia > Ostreida > Ostreidae > Saccostrea > Saccostrea echinata. The sequence goes on along the minus strand of NW_026889765.1, from coordinate 6,983,123 downwards.
AACACTTTATACTCATTGAAGTCAATTTTAATTTTTATTAGTCTATTATTCATAATTACATGATCTTGTATGAATTGGATCATATTTAATTTAATTGTCTGTTTGGATGCCCAAATTAGAGTTCATGCTGAAGTGTTAAATGAATTACACCTGAATACATGATTTAAGCAACATTTTTTATTTTGCCCAATTTCATCAAATAGCCGATAATTTTTTCCCAATTCCCCAAAAATGGCGTTTCCCAAAATAGGCTGATAAATCCCTGGTCATTTTACGTTTCGAAGATTATATTCAGTATTTCGGCCTATTCCTGTCGAAACGTTCCATAGGCCTTCAGAATCAAAGTTATAAGAACAAACATGACAAATGGATTAAGTTGTGAGAATAAAAATACCCTATACTGAATATGGCTTTTTCCTTTCTTTCATTTTTAAAAGATTGAATTTTTACAAATACAATTTAAAACTTGTTTTAATAGCTATAATGATAATCATCTATAATTTTATTGATGTGTATAATAATCTGTGTTGGTTAAATTTGAATTGAGAATCACTGGCAGTAAATTAAACATTAAAATAAACTGATAAGAGATTTCTTTTTGTGGGTACTTCTTACAAACAATTGTTTGTTATTGTCTTGATGTGAGTGGTGAGTGTGTTTATAAGTATTGGATCTCTTGTTGCATTTAATGAACATGTACCAACCTTGAGTATTCAGTACGAGAGAGAGAGAGAGAGAGAGAGAGAGAGAGAGAGTAATCTGTATATATTAGAATAAACGATATATTTAAGAAATGAATTTAATTTTTGAAGATTCATGAGGACATGAACTACGACGCTTCACGCCGGCATATTTCATGAAGCGCGGTAGCACTTCATGATGAATATGCCGGCGTTAAGCGTTGTAGTTCATGTACCATATTCATGTACCTCCTGAATCTTCAAAAATTAAATTCATTCCTTATATTTAAATTATTTCTCTGATCATTTGCCACGAATAACGCCATTCAACTGTCATTTTTAAAGCAAAACAGTTTGCACTATAGTTTTGACGTCAAGTAAGGTATTATGACGTAACAATGGAGATATTCATGGTTGTTCATGAGAAAATGAACTGTATTCTATTTTGTAAAGAATCACAGGGGAAATTTATTGGAAATGTAAATATAACAATATATACTCAATAGATTATTTTTTCAGAACTGGTTTTTGTGATAGGAAATGATTGATTATCATACTGTACCTGGGACTCTCAGGTCGTAGTAAGTCTTATTCTGAACCGTATTTACACCACAAGTATATTTTCTATTTATCAATATTTTTTGGCCGTTGTGACAATAGTTGGTTTCCCCGAAATTCCAGTACACATCCAAGTTTGTGAGATTATCATCAGGAGGTAATTCGACTTTACATGTTCCATGATACGTTTGACCAATTGTATAAGGTCCATGGTAATTGAGCCTGAAACCGGCACTAAATCGGCACGTAACATCTGAAAATGAAAACAAAACCATTTTTGGTCACAACAACGAACCAGGGGTATTCATATTTATTAACACAACATCACAGTAACACACATGTCATACTCTGTGTTTTGCTTATGATTGATTGATTAACAAGGTAAAAGTTAAGAAGCTTTAAAAGTACTTTCAAAACACATGTATCCTTGATATTAAATGTAAAGATCAAATCTACAAAATAAATAAATAAAAATAATAATAATAAAAAAATAATTTAAATTAAAAAAAATCAGTTAATGTGTGCTATATGTAGTTTCTAATTCACTGAATTAATAATAAAATTAATTTAAATAAAAACTAAGTTGAAAAATCTTTAATTAACAAATAAATTTATTATGATCTCACAAACAAAAACTTTAAAAAAAAAAAAGAAAAAAAGAAAGGACTATATTCTGTAGTGGCCAGTATCTGCCCCCAAAATAAAACTTTGATGGAGAAATCTTTAATTATGTTCTAAACCAGGTGGATATTTGTAGACTTCAAAGCATTAAATATTTTTATCAACTATGACATCATTACTTAGATATGACGTCAATAAAATGACGTAAATTCCAAATTGCAATGATTTTGAGAGAAAATAGTGTATTTTACGTCGGTATTTTGATTGGAAATTATCGAGCGCAAGTCTGCTCAGACTAGATCTTTTGATATAATGTGTAGAATGATAATATCAATGAAATATGTGAATATGGTACCTGAGCAAGCTTGCGCTCTATAAATACTATAGTCAAAATTGAACAAACTCTGTGCATTTTGGCCTCTTTTTTTTTTAAAATAACGGAAATCCAAATAGTTTGTGACGTCACAGAGACAAGAAAAGCCAACTAATTTTTCCAATTTCAGAATATATTGTCTTAATTTGGATTATTTTATACAATATATGCACTTTTTCTCATTTCAAGAGATTTTCAAAATTTGACTATTATGGGGGCAGGAATACGCCCATACCGTATATAGTTCTTTGTAGGAGAACAATAAAAAATATTCTATTAATAGGTAATTGGAGAAACCCCTTTTATAAATTATGCATAGATAAATTTTTGTAACGAATGCTTAGATAAAATTTAAAAAAAAATTCAAACAGTCTGTCATTTCAAACATTTATCAAAGTTTGATTAAAAATCAAGTAAAAATTGCGGAAGGAAGATTTTTCATGAATATTCTCATTAATATCGAAACGGACAGATACATGTTATCATCTATTATAAGACTGCACACGAAGATGATAAGGATCTTTATTATATATATATATATATATATATATATATATATATATATATATATATATATATATATATATATATATATATATATATATATATATATATATATATATATATATATAATCAGTGTCGAAATGAATATCAAAAAAATATAAAATAATCTTTTTGGACAGCCAAATCTTTATTTGCATGAAATCCGTGTCTTTTCAGACCACTCTGTTACACAATGCAGAGCGGACACTTGGCTAGCAAAAGTGGAAAATTTACTATTGATTTTCTCTGTTCTACGTATTACGATAATTAGCATTCATACCAGATGCGTCAGGGAACCACACTTTATTATTTCAACTAAGTATAAATCAGTGATAATTTCAATGTTTTCAGGATCTCAGAAAGAAATTTAATTTTTGTTAAATTATCAGACTAATTTTTGTCAATTAAAATGTTCCGGATCCATTATTTGGCGAGATACGTTATGTATCCACAATATTTGCAAATTGTGAGACATTAAATGCGAAAGATGTCGTGTTATTTTTCAGCACTGACCTTATTTTGGAAAAAAAACATAGTCTGTAAACTATCGCAGTTTTTAATGAAATATGGAGATAACATACAGTGTTCAATCTCAAAGTCCATTTAAACGATACAAATCGAGAGCAGAGCAAACACGGACCTTCAAAAACATCAGAGGTGGGAGCGAGGAGTTAGCATTCCCTGCTCTCAATCAATATTTCAGCAAATTATAAAATATATTCTATCTGACAGGCTTATGTTGTATTTCCATTACTAAAAATACATGCTATGCCAATCTTCAATATGTTGTGTGTCTAGCTCTTTACAACACCTGTAAAAAAAGTTCATGTCCACTGAATAGGAATTATAAACAGGAAAAATATAATGATGGTTTAGCTTGTTAGTATTAGGTGAAAATACTTCAAATTATTTTTGCTGAAACAGGTAAGAAATAAATACTTTATATATTATACTTACATACATGCAAGTCCTGAACCAGCAATACAAAAGCAATGGCAGTATAAAGGAAGCAAAAATTTTTCATCTCAATCTTAAGACCCAGGACCTTACCTTGGTGCTCCATTAATGAACACAAGAGAGGTGGTGAAAACGAGGTTATGTTATGATTCAGATATAACGAAGCTTGTAAAAATAGATAAATAACTAAAAGCTTGTAAAAAAAAAAAATAAATAACTAAAAGGGAACTTTACGTATCAATTTTAAGTGAAAACGAGGCCATGATTCATGTATAAAGAAGCTTGTGAAAATAGATAAATAACTAAAAGGGAACTTTGCATATCAATTATAGTCAGATTATTATCTGTGACATGAATTTCTTTTTTGAAAATCGTATGCTGTATCTACTTAAAAAAGACACAAATGAATATATATATCTAGGTTTAATCGAGTCATCTGTGCAGTAACAAGGACGATGTCTACTTTGAAATAATATTTAAAAACAGTCCAGGCTAATTATACATATGTATATTTAGGTTAAAAAGAGAAATGGGTAGATATAGGATCTTCCATGATTTGTAGTTGGATATGATTTTTATCCAACAAGTTGTGTGTTTTTTTTTATCTCCGAGCCTTGGCTCGGGGATAAAAACACACGATGAGTTGGATAAAAATCATATCTAACTACAAATCATGGGAGATTCTTTTTATCCCATGTTTTATACATCACTATCAATATTTTACACTGTTTTTAAATAGGAATCCACTTCATTTTACTTCATCACTCTCACACAAAAACCTATTGTGACGTCACGGCAGTGGGATATGAAAAAAATGTCCACTGAGTGGATATCCACGGGATAAAAGGGTAAACATGGGATAAATAATTGTATCCTCGTCACTTCTGTTGATCAAAGATTGATCAGTTTAACCAAACGCTACATCCCTGTGGAAAATGGCTGCTACAAACAATTTTTAAAAGTAGCTAAACCTTTATAAGATTGATATACAATGAAACTATAATGAATGAAGCTTGGTATTCTTGCTTTTACAGCTTGGTATATTTACTTGAGACAATTTTTCTAAACTTTTTACGGGTGAAAATAAAAAAAAAAGTCTGCCTCACGAGTGGAATAAATTCCATATTCAACTACAAAGCATTGAATTCTCTGTTTATTACATTTTCTTCGATTTTCCCTTTGCCTCTGTCTTTTCTTAACACTGTCATAACCTGTGACGTCATAGTTTAGCGGTTAAAAAGTCATTGTGGGATTGAAAACATTGTAACATGGATTTTAGCAACATATTTGAGAATGAAATATGGAGATGACGAACAGTATTCAAGCCCAAATCCATTAAATCAATACAAATTGGGAGCAGAGCAAACACGGACCTCCAAAAACATTAGAGGTGGGATCAGGTGCCATGGGGGAGTGAGCATCCTCTGCCGACCGGTCCACCAGCCGTGTGCTCCTTGTCATGATCGGGAAATAACGGGAAAATCCGTCGACAATTCAGTGTGTAACTAAACTCTATTTATTTACAGTTTTACATTTTGAATTTTGATGTTGATAACTCATTACTTTGAAATGAAATCGGACAAACGCGAGGCACATTCGGTCAGTCTGGTCTCCTGTGGTGATGTGTGTTTTAATTACCTAAATGATCGAATTAATTATCTCAAATTATATGTATTACTGTATTGTAGTAAATCGTACTGCGCTGTATTCTCTCGAACATATTGCTACTAAATAGTTATAAAACAGTCATGCGCGGATGTAGACACCTATCCCCCATCCCACCCCCTGGAATTTGCAGAGTTATCAAAATTTTATACTGAAGTAAATAAAAATTGACTTTGGACCCTCCCTAGAAAACGTGGACCCCACCATCACCACCACGAAATAGTTGTTTTTCACGTTTGGGAAATTGATTTTCTTTTTTTTTTGTTTTTTTTTTTGTTTTTTTTTTTTGTTTTGTTTTGTTTTTTTCTTTTTGCTTGTCAAGAAATTTTTGGGTTGGAATTTTTTCTCCTGGGGTGGACCCTCCCTGGAAAAAATTCCTGGATCCACGCTTGATTAACAAATAAACCTTCTATTGATTTTTTTCTCTGTACACAACATTCCAATGTGTAGCATTTACATGTATACCGAGTCAAATTGCATTGCAGTTATGACAAGAGAATATTTCCATATTATCAGGAGAGCAGAGGGATTTGAATTTTTGTTTGTTAATAGAAATATTCCAGTTCCATTAAACAATAGATCGCATCAGTTATTAATTACCTTGTTTACATTACATACTGATTTCGGGTTACCTTTAGTACATTAATTGACCCACTTTGGGGTCAACCCTTTCTGCAGTGGATATAATTTTACCTCTAAGAAAATCAGGTAATGTTATTTATAATCGTAGCAAATTATAAACAATTTCTCATCTTTTAAAGGTTTGCAGTGAATATTAATTTTAGTTTTCAGATAAAAAGAATCTTCGGCCTATAGAGGTGTCACTGTTTACAAAATCTTCATACTGAATAAGAATTCACTCATCTATGAAAAAACATGAGAATGTAGTCAGCGATCTTCATTTTGTTATGTGATTATGAGACATAAAAAATTGAGTTTAGATTAAACAAAGGTACCATATAATGCAATATATTATACTTACATACATGAGTGCCGTGAACCAAAAATACAAAAACAATTACAGCTCGAAGACAGGAAAACTGCTCCATTGGTTCTACATGTACGTTAATTGCAAGCAAGCAAAAAATGTGTTGCTTCGGTACACTTTTTGTTTACTGAGGCAAAAGAGGTCAAAAAGAGGTCATGATCGACTTATCTGCTTGCATCTTCGCTAGCCAAGGGTTTCTGATACGCTACTCTCCTCATAAACCCTTGGCATACGGTGCTGACAAAAGACAGGATTGTTTTCGTCACGTGATCACGATTCTATTTTAAAAAAATAATGTCTTTAAAGAATAATTAACAAGAAGGTATTGAGTTATGTTCTACATCTTCAGTATAGATTCTTGATCACATATTTTGCACGTAGCTTAATATATTGGATGGCACCATATACATGTGTGACGCGAGGCGAACTCGTCAACACAATTTTTATAGGGAACTTGGTTTTTTTATTGTGAAAATTATCAAATACTCCAAACTGAATCACACACTGTTACACAACACTTCACTAATTTGGTAGATCCCGAAGTTATAAATCCCAATGTAATAATAAATCCTTGGTAAATAATAAACCTTTTAATTACTTTTCTTTAAGAAATAAATCAAATTCTATTCTACCATTTATTTATGTAAACATGAATATATAAGCATGCAAAACAAAAAAAAAATTAGAGTGAACACATTTTAATCCCAACTTCTTTAATAACCCAATAACTTACCAATATCCCATGAATAATGATGAATTTAAGGTTAATAAATGATTTTATTATACTCAAGAATTGATTTTTTTACCGAACACCAGAACTCGCACCTTGGTTAATATTTTGGTGGAGTTCGGAGTTGGTTCACCGAGATTCAGATTCACCAATTAGTTACACCGTTCAAATAATTTAGGTGAAACTTGAAAATAATTTCCTAAGTAGAAAGAATAAAATTTGGGATGTGTAGCTGTTTAAATATTTTAGCTAACACAATATAATTTCACCGAAAACTACTGATCTTCAATTAATTTACCAGAGAACTCGGTGAAATATTTGGTGTCAATTGTTAAATCCCAAAGAAAACCAAAGCAATTAATTAATTACCAGATCTCCACGCGCTCGTCTCAATTGCTCCTCTGACATCTTCAAAACCAACAAGTCTACAGTTAATTATAGAAATTGACCCCTTTTTATACCAGGTCATCCCAAAATGACAGTTACAAATTGGAGATTAATAGAGAAGCTGGCTCGCAAGCTCCCCCTCCCAGACAGAACCCTGCTGTGCCTTAAGAAGTTCGGAAGCAAAACAAATTCACAGTCAAACATTTAACAATCATTTACATAGCAATTCACTACTGCTTGATTCATTTAATTGAATGTCGAATTAATACTTCATAAAATACTAGAGTTAATTGAATCATGAAATTATTATGATGATTATTCTAAATTTTATAACACATGTAACTATTCATAGAATGGTTTGTTATCTTACGGATCGTTCTTATCTTGTGTTTTTCATTCCCAATATTAAAGAGTCAAGATATATACCGAACGCAAATATCGTCATTTACAAAAAAAAACAAAAAACAAACAAACAAAAACAAATTGCTGATTGGTCGAATGATGTCGATTAACTCCAGTCACAACTTGCAACTTTTTTTAACACGGTATGAGAAGAGTAGCGTATCAGGAACCCTTGGCTAGCGCAGATGATCTGCTTGTGAACAAGATAACGTTAACGAGTTAACAAAAGTGCACAGTGTATAGCTATTGCACATGTTACAGTGACAGGGATGTTTTCGTATAACACATGGCAAAAATGGTTTCAAGTGGTGCATATTCTGGAACTCCAAGAACGTAAAATATGCGCTTCAAAAGTTGCAAACATTATTATCTGTCGCAATTTGTGATTGTGTTTGAAAGTGCACATGGAGAAATAAGATTTTATCTTCTTTTTTTCTGTAAAATGATTCGTTAATGATAAAATTTATAAAAATTATGAATAAATGTTTTTTTTTTTAAACTTGCTTTCAGTTGTTATAATTGTCAATAATATTTTCATTTTCTGATCAGAAAATCATTAAGACATTATGAAGAGTTTAGAACAGGTATTCCCAAAACTCCCAAATATAGGAGTATGTAAAATATGAAAGCAGATCGTTAGACTTTCCGGATATTAATATCAAAATGGCAAAAATGATAAAGAAAAATTGAAAAGTTGGTAGAAATAGTAAAATTTCTTTTGAATATTTTACAGCTGCAAAAGACACAAAGATAAGTTTTTCTTCACATTGTATTTATTTATAATTATGTTGTTCATCATCACCCCGTGAAGTATATTTTGAAATAATCATCGGCATCATCACGTGACAAAGATCCACATGTGGAAAGTTTATTCTTTTTTATTTGAATATAACAATACATTCTTTTTATTTTTGAATGAATTTCATTATCGAGGAATCAATTCGGTTAACAAATGCACTGAAAGCATGAAGTGTGCCATTTCTACTTATCTTGCAATTTATGTATTTTAGGGGTGGGATAGGGGGAGACAGTCTGAATTATTTTGCTCTTTTCTTCGATATCTACTTTTAAGTAATTAAATTGCTTAATTTTGATCTTGACCGACTTGATGCTTTGCATTAGTTTTACTTGTCGATTCAGTAATCGCCCAGTGGTCCTGTTAAAGATATTGTTGATTTTCCCCGAAATTTTGGAAATTCACTCATCATTATACTGATATACGAATTGAGTATTTGTACATTGAAACCAGAGCGGAAATGTTATATCAAAAATAAGGTAAATGATAATGGCTACTGAGTTTAATAAACAGATATTTTTCTTAAAAACTTAAGATAAGCCTTTTATTTTCATCATAATGTATTACTGTGTCATTCGGAAATATTAATTATTGTAACATTTTCAGTTCTGTGTCATATTCTGGTTTCATTATTTTTATTTTACGCTCAATCATTTATGAATTGAAGAAAATAAGTATTCAATGTTTTGTAGTTGGATATGAAATTTATTTCACAGGTCGGGCAGAATTGTTTTTTATATTTTCACAAATGCAAACCACAAGTGAAATTAAAAAATAATCTTATCTTACGAGTGAAACTAATTCCATATCAAACCACAGGACATTAAATGTTTTATTTATTACATTTTTACCTTTGCCCTGTCTTTCTGTAACGCAGTGTCGTAGGCTGTGAGGCCATTTTTAAACATGGAGTTAAACAACAATTTGGAGCGACTACGGCAGTTTCAGTCAGGATGATTTATATTATTCTGGCTTTCATATAACAGGTAAGGGAGTAATTTTTCATAAATACTTCGTGAAGGCATGGACAAAAGAGAGATATGCCACAGTTTTTTTCCCCCAGTGTGAAAAAATATCACTTTTATACCATAGATAACTTACAGTATTTCACTTTTGTAAATGTAATTAAGAGAAAGATACCACACGGTCTTTCAACAGAATTAATATCTCATTTCATTTAGTGTTTCTTTAATTTTCTGTAATAGAGTGATTTAACGTATAACAAGTGTTATAGTACATAGCATAAGGGTTTTCCAGATTCTGATCATTACAGGATATTAAAGAATATCCCAAAGCATATTTCGAGCACATAAGAAATTTTCTTTTCAATAGCCTGATACAAATTTCTTTCTTGCATAAGGTATACTGAACTAGACGCCTTACTCTAAAGTCAAATATTCGACTAAGTTATCATTACTTAAAATCAAGAATTAGAACAGAAAAATAGTTTTCATTTAATTGCTGCTATAATTTGTAGTGACTGTTCCTTCGCCAAGGGCTCGGTATCTTGAAGCGAGAGTCGCAGGTGTTTTGGATCAGACGTTAAAACCGAATTCCTTGTCACAACAGGCGTTGGTTAAGAACCCTCACTGCTCATTGGCCTTGACAACCGAGTATACATTTAAATTTGAAGTCCTTCATCGGCATCCGATGATACAGTATAAGTAAAATAATCTTGCAATGAAAGTCAAAGAAAAGCCAATTAACAAACAAACAATCAACAAACATTAAAAGAACATATTTTACTGTCGCTGGTGATTACTGTAATGCATGTAAGTTTCTAAACAATAATAGTACAATGTATTTTGGTTCATTAAAAAGTATTTTAAAAATTGAAATGATCTGACCAATATAATTTGTACAATAGCTATATTTTTATTATTTTTCTGGGGATAAAGCAAATAATTTTTTAATTAAATCAACTGTGAATCAAGGAAGCTGCAAGCATAATCAGAAATATTGATAGAACATTTCCATATACTGATGTGGAACCTCCCGTAATATCAGGTACATCTGTAAAGAAAGCAAGAATATGGACTGAAAATCCAGTTATTCATTTATAAAAATAAAGTGACACTTGTCTCCATTCTACGAACTCTCAGTTGATTTTTCTAATAGCATAAAAGTAATTACCTGTAATTAGAAATACGAAATCTATGCAAATGAAATGAAACAGATTTGAAAAAATTTCGAAAAGTATTCCTTATTTGAATACAGAGAATATAATTAAGATCTAATTTACTTATACAATTTGGTCGCCCGCGTGGCGCAGTGGTTAGAGCGTTCGCTCTAGAGTCGCGGCGTAAGGAGTTGATCCTTACGTCGCGGGTTCGAATCCCACTGTGGGACGTGGAGACCGGTCCTTCGGATGAGACCGTTCAAACCGAGGTCCCGTGTCGCAGTAGGTGCTGGCACGTAAAAGATCCCTCACTGCTCAATGGCCGTAAGTGCCGAGTATAGGAAAAAATTTGCAGCTCTCCACCGGCAAGTGGTGGCGTCTCCATATGAGTGAAAAATTCTCGAGAGGGACGTTAAACAACATACAAACAAAAAACTTACACAATTTGTGTTGCTTGTTTTAGCAAAAAATATAACAAGTATAATAAACGCATAGAATGAACACCAGAATGTATTATCTGTTCTGAATGTAATAAAATGTTCCAAAACTAAATTGAAAACCTCTTATCTACATTTACGTGTACAGTAAAACCATAGAAATTTGACAAATTAAAAAAACCTGATGAATCAGACAACATTTGAAACAAGTGAATTTATGAAAAGGGACGTAGGTTTTACATCGTAATAGGCATGCAAGATTTTGAATAGACAATATTCAGATGTGATACGTTTTTCTGTACTATAAAAATGCTTACCGATACCAGAAGCACATTTACCGAATATAGAAGTAAGATCAAAGCTAATGCTTACCTGTTGTTAGTATGGGTGTTTCTGCAAGTAATGGAATCAAATAAAATAGTGATCGAAAGACAAATTATTACTAATGAAAAATTTAGCATGAACATACAAACCTATCTCTAACACTTTACATTAACAAAACCTTGTTTACCATTAGTTGTATTTTAATACTAGAATAATTCTTTTACTACTATTTACTATAAAATCCACTGTACATTTGTTTGAAGTTTAACATATCCAACTCGTGTAATCATTAGCAAAACATTACTAGGTCAAATGCATATACTGTACAACCTTTCATCATAATCAATTTGTGAAGTATGCTATTGTTGATTTAAACATACTTTTACATAGGAATCAGCCTTATCAGGTGTATGGAATTCATAATACCAAAATGTATATCATTAAATAATCTTTATGGAATTGCAGCCTAAATTTCCCGAGCAGATATTACAGAGAAAGCAGGAAAATCTCAAGACCTCTGGAATCATGAAACATCTTACGCTTATGTCAAAATCTTTATGTTTTACTAAGATGTTGTAGAAGTCAAGCAGACCAAAATTAAAATATGTGTCAATATTGCTTTACAAAAGTGTTGTTATCTGCGTATTTTAAGATAAATTCAATAATCAATAAGCATTTTATAGGTAACTGAAACTAAGTCTAAGTTTGTTTCATGATCCCGTGGCTTGATGTACAGTGTTTACTGATACTTGTATAAAGGCAAAGCTATACTAAAATTATATAAATGAAACTGAATTTGTGACATTATTAAATTAAAGAGTGGAGTAATGTATACATTTTTTAAAAAAAGCTTATTGCCCAGTGCCTTTACAGAAGGTCTATTTTACATACACAAATTCTTATGTAACTTACATACACAAATATTAAATCAAGTATGAATAACCATGCTGGTAAGTAAAAAATGGTAGGGAAACTAGAATCGTAATCTGATATAACAGATATTTATTTCTATACATTTTTTCACCGTACCTACGACTGAAACTGTCTGCCTAAAAGTTGTTTTGTGTCCTCTCGTATTATGGTTTACTCGACACGAGTATATGCCACTATCATCTAACGTAAGGTCTTTTCAAAGAAAAACAAATGTAAGGTACATGTACATAAAACAGTCACTGTAGTTTAGGACTTCTGCGTTTTGTTTTCTCAAATTAATATTTTTTTTTTAATTGTGAAAATAGAAAATTCCTAAGTATTTACTCTGAGAGAGAGAGAGAGAGAGAGAGAGAGAGAGAGAGATTAAACTAAAACAATAAATATTACTTGTACTAATAACAAATGTTTCTGTGAAAAATACATATTGTAATAAAGTGATAATGTTGAAATTGCCGACAGTGAAACACCTTATAGCGGAGACGCTAAAACTGAACTGACGCTTAAAGCGGAGTGATTTTCGTTCCCTGTGATATTAAATTATAATGTGATCCTAACTGATATGACAAAGTAAGCTTATAATTTGAGAAGCAAAATCATCCATTCCTGGCAATTTGTTACTATATTCCACATTACCTGGCACTTTAAGATCAAAGTAAGTGTTATTTTGTGCCGTATTTACATCACACGTATATTTTTTATTTCTCCATATCTTTTGGTCATTGTGACAATAGTTAATATTCCCGAAATCCCAGTACACATCCACGTTTGTTATGTTGTCACCAGCTGACAATTTTACGTAACAAGTTCCATGATAAGTTTGACCGACGGTATAGGGTCCATGGTGATTATATCTGATGGAGGCACTGAATTGGCACGTCACGCCTGAAGAGGAAGAAAAAACAGCCATAACAAATTAGTAAAGCAATTTAATTCTCTGCAACATCAACGCAATACATGTACTATTAAATTTTCTTGTGATTGACAATATTGTATGAATAAAAGCTCGTTTAAGAAAAATATTTTCATACCTTTATGTTTGAGAACTCTAGTATGATTCAGAATAATAGATTAAAATAACATTTAAATAAGGATAGTTTACGTATATCATGTTTATAATTTGTTGGACGGCCTCCATACATGTCAATATTAAATTATATTATATACGTGATATTATATTATATTATATTATATTATATTATATTATATTATATTATATTATATTATATTATATTATATTATATATTCACAAAATTAGAAACCATTTAACATATTTCAATTAATAAAAAAAACATTGGGACAACACAAGCAATAAACTGAAATATATTTTAACCTGCAAGAAGTATATATCATATGATATTCTGATTAAAAGTTTCGTCATATATGAAGTATCATCTCAGGTTTGTGTGATGATTATTTAATCACGATAACGAACCAAAGTATTTCTAAAATTTCACTAATACGTGAGAAACACATAGAACCCCCGTATGGGAACGATGTCACGTATTCATTTATGTAAATACAATGTAAGAAGGTCCTTTTAACTAATAATTATAATAGATTGTCCTTTGCATCATTTAATATTGTCCTTACTTTGATACACCTTTTACAATTTAATGAATGTTAAAGGTAGGGTTTTTTTGTATGTTGTTTAACGTCCCTCTGGAGAATTTTTCACTCATATGGAGACGCCACCATTTGCCGGTGGAGAGCTGCATTAAAGGTAGGGTAAAAGAATTGATAAAGGAATTATTTTCATAAAAAGATTCGCATTAAAGGGAACATAAGGTTGAAAGATTAATTTATGTAATATTAATATAACATAAAAAAGCAGCATATTTTAATAGTTACATTGTTGATAAAAGCAGTTAAATTTAATATTATTAAGTACTGAGAAATCCTTATGACAGCTGGTGAAATAATGACAAAAATGTATTGAATTAAAGCATTTACACTTGCAGAAAAATAAAACTCCTCACATGAAAAATAAGCTTAATCAGACATAACTTTTATCTTACGGAAAAACATCTACGTTGATTACATTTTGTCTAATAAAAAATCAGAATTAAATGCATGTGGAATATACGTATAATTCTTTTCAATTTAAAGTTTAATAGCCCATTTTTAAAGATATAGATATATAGATATAGCTGCATTTTATTATAAATTCCTTCTTTTTATTTTACTCATTTCTGAACCACTAGAATCATTTACAAGTGAAATTATACTTCCTTCACTACACTCAGATTCAAAATTAAATTGTAATCACTTAACTGACACAATTTCACCACTCAATTATGACTTGATTTGTTTGCACTTGAGGCAAATGTGCCCGGAAATTGTCATTAAAAGTGAAAATTGTGCGAAATATTTATCAAGCGTGATAACTTTATTTTTCAATATGACTGCTTCCAGCAGTATATTGAATATGTTCACACATAACTCCTGTCTGTTTACTATATAACCAATCAAAAATAAATTTTCCCGACCTAACGTTCCCTTTAATATAACGCTGATATCCAATTACATGTACTACATGTTGTATGATGGCAAACAAAGATGACTGGAATATTCATTATCGAAAGATGTCATGTGTCACTGACATTTCGAAGGGGAAAATAGTATCATGAAACCTTTTTAGACGGTAGCATGAAACCCGTTTTATTCCTTTTTCATTGATACAGTATATTCTGATGTATATGATATTAATTTATACTAGAGGAGTTACACTGCATTGCAATTACAATGATTAATGATTAAACATTTCCAGTTTTGAAGGAGGTCAGAAAGATTTGAAATGTCTTTGAATGTTTAGGCATATTTGCTAATAAAATATTATTGTCCAGTTTACATTATCATAACGCCATATTTATATAGTATGAGACATAAAGGGCGAATAAATTCGGGTTATTTTTTCAGTACATTTACTCAATATGGTTACTAACACTTTTTTGGTAAAGGGTTATAAAAACTACTGTGTTTTTACCCCCAAAGAAGCATCATGTTAAACCATTAATAATCTCCTAAAATTATTTACTATATTTTATCTTATCACATTGCATTTTCAGAAATACCTGGTAAGCAAATATTTGACGATGACTAATATGTGCCGTGTCTCTTGATATCACTAATTAGAAATCCTCCCTGTCCTTTGAATTGGAATTCACTAATCCATAAATATACAAGGTAATACATATAGTTATTTTTTATCTTGTTATTATGTGAAATATGTAATTAACTGAGATTAATTAAAACGGACAGATGTGCTTAAATAAAAAGTACATGTAATAATATATTGAAATATATTATGAAATAATGAATATATAATAGTCTATACTCTTCACTTACATATACGCTTGTCATGAACCACGAATACAAAAACAATGGACACATAAAGACAGGAAAACTTCATCTCGATCTAGCCTGATTGAAATATCCCATGTGAAAAGCAGGTATTATCAGAACAAGAATTCTGAGTCAAATTTAAGGCGTTTAACTTTTCTTTCACTCTGAAGACAATGTATGCGATCAAACCGTATACCAGGCAAAATTCGACCGGAAATTTAAGGCTGTATGCATAAATTAGTTCCGCCTGGAAAACAGAACAGGATTCTGCTTGGATGGAAATTCCGTCTAAATTGCTCAAAGTATTGCATGTATAAGCTAAAATGAATCTTCAAAATAGAAATTTTAAAAGGTTGTCCTTCAAATAGGTTTAGGTTTGCATGTTTTACTGACTATAAGGCCCAGCTAACAAATAAATTGTATTACAATTGAGATGTCTTCGCCTTTTCAATAGTGAATTTTCCTTTTTTTTTTTTTTTTTGTAGTAATATTCCGCTATCACCTACATATGGTGTTTACGTCTTCCAACTTATTCGATACTCGAGAGAATGCTATGAGTATGATCAATTTTTAAAACGAGGCAGATACTGACAGATACGCTGATGTTACAGAGATTTTAACAACCTCGTTTAAAGTCAGCTTTTCGTGAATTCTACGATCGTTATAATGACCTTGTTAACAAATACACATGTAACCTATCATTGGGTCGTATTTTGGCTGACGCGTTTCATACCAATTGTTAGGCTTTGCTTTTTCTTTACAAATTTGACAACAGAATGTTCGGGTTCACGGTGGGTGTGACCGGTCAACAGATGATGTTTACTCCTCCGAGGAATCTGATCCTATCTCTGGATTTTCGGGGGTCCGTGTTTTTTGCCCTTTTCACATATTTGTATTGTTTGTAGATTTTTTTTTTTTTTTTTTTTTTTTTTTTTTTTTTTTTTTTTTTTTAGATAGAACATCTTCACCTTTTACATTGAGCGCATATGTTGTATACTGAAGAATATTGTTATCTATTTATGCGCTTTCTTTTGATGAAAAGGTGCTTTATCCATTAAGGACGTTTTGAAAACGCTATTTCTCACAAGAGTTCGATCTCTTTTCGAATATCACAATTTTTCCACTGGTTATAGTGTGATTCACTACTTTCACTATAGTTTCTACTCTCTGCCACTGCAATACGATCACTTTTAAGTTTTATTACAGAGTTTATTTGAAAAAATCCAACCTGTCAGAGAGAATTCTAAATTAAAAGAATGTTCGTAGGCAGAAAATCTTGATGAATATATTAAAAAGCTCTCTACAGATTCTTTTTTTTTTTGTACGTAGCCAGAATAAATTTCAGTTATTTAATTCTGATTATATTGGATTAAAAAATATTTTATATCGTACAAACTGTATTGCCTACCTCACAATGACTTGCGTCAAAAACGTATCGATCCGCCTGACGTTAGACTTAAAATTTGTACAATTTGAAGTCATTTTTTAAGGGCAATCATCTTATTTTCTTACATTAAATGAAAGAGAAATTAAATTATAAGGAATAAATTTAATAGCTAACCAATTTATGAGGTAAAGGCTGGGTCTGAACATTTACGGTTTTTTATTAAGCGCTTCGTGGTTAATGAAGTGTTTGCTTGCACAACACAGTTTATATCGTATGAATTGGGTAGCTATTAAATTCATTCCTTACGATTAACGAATTTTCAGTCGCTCTGATTTATTTTTGTCTTCCGTTGTATCCAAGGTATCCCATCACAGCACTGTTAAGGCACACTATGAAGAAATCAACAAATTATAGACGTGCCCAAATACATGTAGATCCTTTTTTAAAACCGAATTTATTTTTGAATAG
The DNA here is from genome assembly GCF_033153115.1 of Saccostrea echinata. Lineage (NCBI taxonomy): Eukaryota > Metazoa > Mollusca > Bivalvia > Ostreida > Ostreidae > Saccostrea > Saccostrea echinata. The sequence goes on along the minus strand of NW_026889765.1, from coordinate 6,965,413 downwards.
CTATTATATTATCATCTGACATTTATATTAAATGAAATTACATACTATACCCCACTCTGTACTGAATTTCTAATGTGTACTGCATATAGGTCATGAACAAATTTCAATATCGAAAGGGCATTCCCCAGTTCAAATTACAAATTTAAGTGATAAATTGTTTCTCCGTATCTTGTAGTTTCTGGGAAGTGATACTGCTTTAAACAGAATTAGCATTTTTTAAAGTTTTAATTTCATGTAATTGGGTTCAAGTTGAAATATTGTGACCTTTACCAAGTATTTTATGTATTTATTACATAATGCTCTCGATTTCAGGAAAGCAGCAGCACTTTTCAAGATAAGAAATATTTCCATTATATATATATATATATATATATATATATATATATATATATATATATATATATATATATATATATATATATATATATATATATATATATATATATATATTAAAAAAAATTCAAGATCTATTGAGTGTATGCCCTTGCACTAAGGCGATTTAATGAGGCACCTCGATGTGAAACATGCCAACCCTGTAAATAAAAACAGGTAGAACTAATTCAATGCATTCTCTCGAAAGCTATTTAATGATGGCACTATACAAAGTTTCACACTGGTATTAATGGTCTATCTAACATCTGTAAATAATATTCTGTTTCATAATAAAATGCATTTTTCACTAAGAAAAAAAATTACTTGAACCGCCCCTCACTGCGCATAAAATGCGTTAAACTTTACCATGATGACGCCATGTCGAGAAATGCATTGCGATCTTACATTGTGGGACTTAACTAGCGACAAAAATGAATGCAGTGGTAAGTTTTGATGTAGTTCATTACTCTTATACAGTTAAAAATTGCAGATTATTTCATGTTCTGGTATTGTGAGAATTTACTAATTTTGTGTAATGTCACAGTAAACATTCCCGTATAAAGAAGAAGGTACATGTACAGTTTTGACTTTATTATGCCCTAAAAATTTAATGTCTTCAAAAAGTTTGAAACTGGCTTAAATATTAGTAGAGTATATGAATGTAATAAATCAGGAAAGAATATGACATGAAGGAGTACCATTCTGGGAATATGACGTCATTAATTTGATGCATTTTTCTGTTTTAAACAGAAAAAGCCTCAAAATGACCCATTTCAAGGGTTATTTGCCTTAAGAAATTAATGTCCACAGTCATCACCCACTATAATTTTCGGATATGTTGTGTAAAATTCTATGAAAAATCATATATCTCAAAATCTTTGTGGGCAATGCCTGTGGGCAATATTATCTGAAAGAAATTTCCATGGAAAATTGGTGTCTTCTGAAACTTTTTAAGAAAATACGGGAAAATGCACATGTTTATGACGCCACAATTAGCATTTAGAAGGCCATGTGAGAAAAATGATTTGCAAGATCTTTCTTCATGGAATTAAAATGATTCAGAAAGCACGAGTTTTAATTTTTTACATCACTTTCATTTTTAAGAAAAACACAGGGCACGATTTTTATTGAAACCGTACCTTGTTCTTAGGCCCCACCCCCTTTATGTAGCTTTAACGATGCCATCACAAAATTTTTACTGGATATCTCGATATGATATGGCATTAGCTAATAAATCTATCCCGCATCGAACAAAACAGCAAAAACCAGAAAAAAGCAATGAGGAATTCAGTGGATTAATTCTCCAAACTTTTTTTCGTTACTTTCAAAATATCAAATTCCTGAATTTTTATGCCATTTACGTAGACCCTAAATTAGACATGTGAATATTACACGTCCCGATTACTTCCTTTAAAAGGAATACATAAATCTGTTACTATCGTATATACACGGATTTAATCCATTATGCTGTTCTTGTTTACTCATTTTATAATTCGCCACATAACACTTAATAACTTGTAAGGAGTTATGAGAGTTGCAGAACATGTCCACATTGATCGTAATTGGAGTATTTGTAAAGTTGTAAACATTAACTTTTGTCAGATGAGCACAATATCCTAAATGAAATTTTTGCATCTTTTATAAGTAATGGTCGTGCTGACTTAGAAATTTTGGTTGCAAAATATTCTTCTGCGTTCTTTATTGCTGCTGCTGATTTTTAATTTTAATAAACATTTCAAGCACCTTTTGGCATAATGTTTTTTCTTTGTTGATTGTAAATATAGGGAGAATATTTAAAACATGGATATGACTTCATTTTAAATGCAAAGAACAAGGTACGGTTTCAAAACAAATCTTGCCCTATGTTTTTCTTAAAAATGAAAGTGATGTAAGACATTAAAACTCATGCTTTCTGAATCATTGAAATTCCATGCGGAAAGATCATATAAATCATTTTTCTCACGTGTCCTTCTAAATGCTAACTGTGACATCAGAAATTTGTGCATTTTCCCGTATTTTCTTAAAATGTTGCAGAAGACACCAATTTTCAATGAAATTTTCTGTCAGATAATATTGTCCACAGGCATCGCCCACAAAGATTTTGAGATATGTGATTTTTCAAAGAATTTTACACAACATATCCGAAAATTAAAGTGGGCGATGGCTGTGGACATCATTTTCTTAAGGAAAATAACCCTTGAAATGGGTCATTTTGAGGCTTTTTCTATTTGAAATAGAGAAATGCATCAAATTTATGACATCATACGTCCAGAATGATACTCATTCATGCCATATTCTTTCTTGATATATCACAGTAATATACTCAACTAATATTTAAGCCTGTTTCAAAACTTTTTGAAAACATTAAATTTTTAGGGCACAATAAAGCTAAAACCGTACCTTCTTCTTTATGTATATGAAAAACTTTAAACACGATATCTTAGAAGTGCGTAGAGTAGGATATATTGTGACGTGTCTTTGTTAAACTATTCAAATGCAAATAGAGATTTATATTTTATAATAAAAACATGCATATACAAGTCTAGCTATGATCCACAGAAAAGATATCGCAGTTGATGTATCAGTGCTTGAATTGTGGCATGCACATTTATCCTGATTTGTTTCTTAGACTTTATTGTGAGAAAGTTTATTGATGAGCCTGATTTTTACGAGGGCCGTTCAAAAATTACGCGAACTCTGCTATTATTTACTCTTACAGACGTCATATAGAATTGAAATTTCACAGGAACATATTTCTTAAAGATTCCAATAAATTCTTGGTATTTTTTTTTTATTTTATTTAATATCACATAAAATTATCGCTGTTTTGATACTGCTGATGGTGATGTAAGGAGCACGGCGATAATGTTGAAAAACAAACATGCGGTATCAAAAATTTTATTCATTTATTTTCCATATTTTACATTATTCAACAATTTTCTCTAAAATATCTTTTTTATTGTTGCATTATTAAGTATCTAGATTTTTGACGTAATATTTGAATAGAATATATTTTAACAGAAATATTGTAATTTTTCTCCGATGTGACCCCTACGAAATCAACGGCAAAAGTGACGTCTCATGTATTGAAGGAGCAGCGCACTTTTATCAAATCATGAATCATGCTTGGAAAACGCCAACATAGACCCAAAATAAGCCTGATGAAACATGTATAGTCTGTCCCAGGGTACCAAGGACCTCACTTTTCGCCTCATATCTCAAAATGTATAAATACCTTGGCCTTCAAACTAGGTTCGGTCGATAGATAATTTTTTTTCCAAACTTCCTCCATTTATCCGAACCCTCGAGTTCAACCGGTGTATTGACACGGCGGCAAATTCAAAGTCTACGGGGATTTAACATTACCAAAATGGCCACCACTTCAGAAGGGGATCCATCATTATTCGTGATTTTCCGTACATCGCCGTCAGTGACATAATGACGTAACACACGTTCGGGAATGCTCTGTGCTTATCGATGTACGGAACGCTATACAGCCCGAGACTTTCCAAGAGCCCCAAAACGCAGATTTTTTCAGCGAAAAAATTGCAAGACTGCGTCTTCGACGTACCTGGGAACAAGTGCCTAACACAACTAAGAAAAGAGGTAAGATTCAACTCATATCTACTTCAGAAGTCATAACTGGCAAAAGTAATCTGTAATGGAAAGAACGATCGAGGCTACAACAAAATTCAACCAAGTGACATAATTACCAACACCGCATAATAGATCTATCTGTAAGCGAGTATTATAGTATGTTCAAATAATTTAGATTTGTAATTAATTACAATTTTACCTTTGCCTCGAAAATAAATCCAACACACTAGACAGTTTACTATAGTTTGTTGTAAACACGGTTAAACATGTAAACACGGTTAAAAGTTTGTTAAACATCACTTCTAACACGAATTCACAATGCTTCCTGGCTTTGTTACATTTATAATTATTAAGCACATACAAATCCACGTTTATACATTTTGAATCACTGTGCAAATGTTGTCTGCATGAAACTACGTCATTAATGGATTTTGACCTTGCCCTTGGAAAACTTCCTGTATCAGCATTAGGTAAATGCAGGGCCTGGGATTTCAAATACATGTAGCAGTTCTAATGCCAAAAATAAAATACAAAGATAGTTATCACACAAACCCCAGTACTTGAATGGAATATATATATATATGTATATATACTTTTTTTTAATATAGAAAAACTTGTGTGGCCATGACCGTAGGAACTGGGGGGGGGGGGGCACCAGGGGCCTTGCCCCCCCCCCCCCAATAATTTTGCCGATATATAGAATACTATAGAAAACATAGATAACTATATGCCTGTGCCCCCTCAGGAATAACGTATTTTTTTTTTTTTTTTTTTTTTTTTGCTTGTCAAGAAATTTTGTTGACAGTGCCCCCCCCAACTGAAAATGTATGGTTATGCCCCCTCAAAGTGAAATTGCTTCCTACGGGCCTGGTGGCAGAAATTTCAATGATTTTACAATTTAATAAAACTTTTGAGAAATTTTTTGAGGCCGGTTTTACAAAAGAACTTACGACCAAGACCAAAATTGTATTCTGCTTATTACTTACATTAATTTGAAAATTATTCTAATCCTTTTAAACAGAATTCAGAAAGATATTTTTATGCTAAGAACTTCAAACAGAATCATTAACTTTGCAAAATTTTACAATCAAGTAAAATTTTTGGTCTAAGTCGTAAGTTGTTTTGTAAAACAGGCCCCTGTAGTTTGCATTTTAAATTTTATTGTGAAAAAATTCCACATTTGCAAGAAACATGAGAAATATTAGTCAAAGCCATCTCATTATTTTTTTTTTTAATAATGATATTGATAACAATGAAAAGTAAAATAAAAACAATAGATAAAACTAAGTTAAGCATTTTTATTTTGAAACAAGAATTTAATTATTACTTAGGAAAGAGAACATGAAGACATATCAGACAGACAAGAGCATGCAAACATGTACATTAAATTAATTCAACCTTTGATAGATGCAGAAACATGTACTTAGCTTACTTTTCAAGACACCAAGTATCCTAATTTACAACTTCTGCTTTGCAAATTAAATTCATACTGTGAAAATTGTTATAAAACTTGAATAACAAGTTGTAAAAATATCAAATCTCAAATTACTTAAATCTTAAATTAGTGAAATTACAGGGTAAAACCACTCAACATACTATTTTATTTGTAATTTTGTTCGAACTGTTTTCATCATTTTAAGTAAATTTGAAAAATATTCCAAGAGGTAAATGAATTGTCTATCCTATATTTATTAAGATTATCTTATAGATATTCAGACTAAAGAAGAAATGAAAGTAAAATGCTCAGTGCTGCTGGTATCCATGGTTTGAATGTCAATTGGTACAAAAGAAGTCATGACTCATATTGCGCATAATAAACATGAAGCCGGGGAGAGAAACATCATCTATGAATAGATTAGAAAGTGAGTATTTTTATATCCCCGCTCCGAAGAAATGGCAGTTATACTGTGTCTGTCTGTCCGTAACAAATTTTTCATCATAGTTTTCTCAGCAACTACTCATCGCAGTTGCTTGAAATTTTAGCACACACTTTGTTGAGGCATGCTATATGGTGGATTCATTTTTGTACGAATCCGATGTCAACTTCCTGTTTATCTGTGCGTCTGTCTGTACCATACATAACAAATTTTGGTCACAGTTTTCTCAGCAACTACTGACTGCAGATGCTTGAAATTTTAGCACACTCTTTGTTTAGGCATGCCATATAGTGGGAATCATTTTTGTACGAATCGGATGTCAACTTCTTGTTCATCCTTGTGTCTGTACATAACTGAACTTGTGTACATTCACATCAAAGCGGGGGTATTATTAGTGAGCATTGGCTCACAGACTTCTTGTTCTCTCCATTATATCACTAACACTTCAATTTGTGTCTGGCTCATCAAGTGATCACTACTAGGCAAACTACCTGGTAATCTTTGGTTTAGGCTATTCTTCAGGTCTGAAAAAGATGACAATAATACACATGTTAACATATTAACTATCATGATGATTCTGGTGCATGAAAAAAAATTTAAGTCTCTGTAAAGTGAAATTAAGGAAAAATGAAAATTCAGATGATTTCATTTGTACATGTATCATGATATCATGAATTCTTTCTGTACATATGAAAAATACATGATGATTTTTTTTATTTCAGATACAAGGGCAAAAGATACACTTCAGAAAAAAGACATTTCTTTTATATATATATATATATATATATATATATATCTATATCTATATCTATATATATATATATACTTACTGCCAAGACCATCCAGAAGAATGTCCTGAAACTTGTTCATGTACACAGTGTATGTTTCATCTAGATGAACTCCAAACACTTTATTATGAAAATTTGAGTGGATTGTCCTTTACATGCAAGTGCACCTTCTCGTCTTGATGTTTGCTCATCATAACAATGTATTCCAATTAATTAATACCTTCAGAATATTTTTTTTATAATTAATAAAGACATAACAAAGTAAATGTTGCTTCTTTATTACAATTCGTTAATCAATAATTAGCCCTTCAAATGGTGTTGAATAACATGAATAAACTGAAAAAGGGATGCAAACCAGATCAGTGATGTGCCCATTTACAATTTAAATGATCTCTGCTTTTTGACCTTTATTATGTTAAGTGTTTTGACCTTGACCTTTTATTTATTGTGCTAGAATACTGTTCATACTTAAATTACATGCCAGATGTATTAATTTTGCATATATATGAGTTTTTTGCTTTATTTTCTTTTTGCGGTGTTTGAACAAAATGGGTTTACTATGGGGGATGTAAATAACAAGAGGCCCAAAGACCACATGGCTCACCTGAGCACTTTGGCTAGGAGTTCAGTATTTTATGAGTGGTTTCCTATCCTTAAGGGGAGGGGGGCATGATTTGAACAAACTTGAATCTACACTAACTGAGGATGCTAACATATTTCTTTGACAAATCATGGCTTTAGAAGTTTTTAGAAAGATTTTTTTCCTATAAGTTTTATCTTCTATTGTGGTCCCACCCTATCCCCAGGGGTCATAATTTGAACAAGAGGCCCAGGGGCCACATCGCTTACCTGAGCACTCTGACTAGGAAAAAGCAGAAATCAGTCTTGAAAAGTTTTGATATACAAGAGGCCCATGGGCCACAACGCTCACCTGAGTCAATATGGCCCTGCTGTTCTTCATCAGCAGATTTCTTCTCCTATATATTCATATGTAAAGCTTTGATCACCTGTTCTAGGCATACCCTACCCCAATGTGCCATGTTTTGAATGAAATTGAATCTAAACTTTCTGAGGATGCTTCTATATTCATATAACTTATCATGCATGGCTTTGCTGTTCTTGAAAACGGAATTATAAAGATGTCTGCCACCCTACCCGGCCGGGGGTGGGGAAGAGGGGTGTCATGATTTGAACAAACATGAATCTACACTACCTGAGGATGCTTCCATATCAATATGACTAATCTTGACTTTGTTGTTCTTGAGAATAAGATTTATAAAGATATTTCCTATAGGCCTACATGTATACGTTCTTTTTAAAACTTTGATCCCCCATTATGATCCCCTATTATGGCCCCACCCTACTACGGGAGGATGCCTTAAACGAACTTGAATCTACACTACCCTAGATTGATTCATTATCAATATGACTAATTGTGGCTTTGTTGTTCTTGAGAAGAAGATTTTTACTATATATTCCTATGTAAAACTTTGATCCCCCATTGTGGCCGCACCCTACCCCCGGGGGTCATGATTTGAACAAATTTGAATCTTCACTACCTAAGGATGATTCCACATCAATATGAATAATTGTGGCAGTGTTGTTCTTGAGAAGAAGATTTTTGAATATTTTCCTTATATATTCCTATGTTAAATTTTGATCCCCCATTTTGGCCCCACCCAACCCCTGGGGGTTATGATTTGAACAAACCTGAATCTACACTATGTAATGAAGGTTTCACATAAGTTTCAACTTTTTCAGCCCAGTGATCCTTAAGAAGAAGATTTTTAAAAGATACCACCAAATTTTCACTAATTCTTATTTATCTCCCCTTGAAAGAGGACGTGGCCCTTCATTTGAACAAATTTGAATCCCCTTTACCCAAGGGTACTTTGTGGAAAGTTTGGTTGAAATTGGTCCTGTGGTTCTTGAGAATAAGTTGAAAATGTGAAAAGTTTACAGACGGACAGACAGCTAGAAAGACAGACAGATGCCGTACAAAATGTGATCAGAAAAGCTCAATTGAGCCTTCGGCTCAGGTGAGCTAATAAAACTAATAACTTTAAAGAAACATCTACATGTAGAAGAAATTATGAAAAATGATTTTTTTTAACAATACTTTAAGTATGTATTAAGTAAATAGAAGTCTCAAGGGTTGTATGTCGGGTAAACTTACAGCATATTTCGACAATAAAAAATGTCTTGAAATAAAGAAGTTATTTTTTGAAAAGTTTAAAACTAGAAAAATTATTCTACAGTAAATTGAACATAATCACAGAATAGAATGTGAATTATATATATAAACACTGAGAGACAAAAAACTCACACCTGAGAGAATTTGTATAATGTGAGACATGAATTGTGTTAAAGATTCATTCACTGACTGATTGTCCTTTATTCAAAAGTTACAGGATATTTTGAGGATATTAGACATAAATAATAATAACAAAGTTTATCAACATGATCAAATAGTGGGAAAAATTCTGTGGATTATGTCAAATAAATATTAAATAAATACACTGTTTATTTAGCTGGAAAATTTTTATTCAATATTTTTTAAAATGAGAAATACTGCATTGAATGTATTTAATGTGTAACCTTAAGCACCCCCCCCCCCCCAAAAAAAAAAAAAAAACAAAAATTAAAAAATGTAGAACAGTAGATGTAAATCAGATAATGTGAATCTCCGATATATGTAATTAATGCAACAAATTGATATTTTTAGCAGGTCTTAAATGCAATATAAAAAAAATAATCCTTATATGGTATTTATCATTTGCATGCACTTGTGTCTAGAAGTGAAATATTATATATTTTGATTTTCATGCAATTTTATCAATGCAAGTATTTTAGTGGATAATTATGCAGGGCTAGACAGATAGCATTGCCTGACGCCCAGGACAACCAATTTTGTTTAGCGGGCAAGTTATTTGATAACTGGTTTCGGCCGGTGCAACGACGAAAAGTGACCCCCGTAGAATATTGACCGGGGGTCATTTTTCTACGTAGAAATTTGACCCCCAGGTCAATATTCTACGTAGAAAAATGACCCCCTTTTTCGTAGAATTTATGGCATGGGGGTCATTTTTCTCCGTGTGGGTTGTAGAAAAATGACCCCGTAGAATAATGACCCCGTGTCATGGTTTTGGTAGGAATATTCTTGTTAGGCAAATACGTAGAGGTAAAATCAGTTTAAGTAACAAAAGGTTACATTTTACCTTACATGTACATCAATAATACAAGACGTTTTATCCCATTAAAGGAAAACAAACAACTAGGCTATTATGCTGTTCGATGACTATAAGAGCAAAAAACCACGTGTTCTTAGATTTGTTTTATCAAATTTCATATATAAAAAAAAGTTTCCAGAGTCGTCATTAAAAAAAAATATTTACTTAGCTGGAGTCAGAGAGAGAAACTTATATATGAATAAAAATGCATGGTTTTTGTGTATAATTGTAATGATCCTCTTTAAATTTTACTCTGGGTAAATAATGTAAAAAAAGAATGAAAATAAAGTCTCAAGCGTTTTTTTTTCTTCAGAAGTTACAAGAAAGATTTATATTTTCGAACCTTACCCAAATAAATCTGCGTGAAAAAAATGGACAATTGTTAAGAAAATTAGATCTCATATATATCTTTGATTTTCTGGTAAAAAAAAAAAAAACTTCTAATAAAAATATAAGGAAGATTAAATTTGTGTAAAAATAACAGACAGGACTAAATCAAAATTCCTCTGATATTCGATCTCAGAGACACAAAAATGGTTAGCTTAAAATCTTTACCAATGTCTTTTGTCGTTTGCTAGTGTCAATAAAGCCTATAAATAAAATGAGGCTTTTTACATAAAAAATTAATTAATTAATAAAAGAGGTGTTTGGTATACCAAAAATTGACACAAGTTTATACACAGTAGTACGTATTTCCCCGTTCTAGTTATATGTAATAATTTTTACCAATAAAAAAAAACCGAATGTTGCATTATGAAAAAGCTTCTCTGCCTAATAAACATATTATTTTTTCTCTAAGTATGATTAGCAATATTAGTACAATTGAAGTTGCGTTTGCAAGACTACATAGAATTGTGCCAAAAAATATTGTACCACATATTGTGTTCGAATCAAGCACGTGATTCGTGTCCGCGTATTTATAGTGGTAAGTTTTGAGGGGATGGGTAACGAGGATGTAACCCACTCTTTAAATTTGCTAGCCTATAGAAAAAAAAAATCTGGCCATGTCTTTCCTATACACAAATTAAGCGATCTTGCTGTGTGATACGAGGTTTAAAAAATATACGAGTTTTTTGGATAAAAGTAAACAAAAATCTTTTTTTCTTACATCAAAAATCCTACTTATAAGGAATTACATAATGCATGTGTGTATGATGATGTAGATTATACATGTATCTATATAATGATCAAGGAAGGGGAGTATATTGCCAGTATTTCTATCACAATCGAAGGGCACTCCTAACAAAAATTTACTATGTTATTATCTATAGTAAATACTTTGATACTTTGATTAACTATGAAAAATTGTTTGGAACTTTTTTGAGATTTCAAAGCTGAAACTTTCTTAAATTGATATCAGTAATGTAAAATTTTGGGATGATATGTTAATGAACAAGAAATACGAGGGGCAATCAAAAAGTTCGCGAACTAATTGAATTACTTCCATAAAAGAAATAAAATCAGATTTCGATGTATATCAATTATTTTTTAAAATGGTCCTCTCCGATTTGAATGCACATCTGCCATCGTTCTGTCCATGCGCGAATCAGGCGTTCACGTGACATGCTCCGTAGCGTTCTGTTCACAGAAATTAAAAGATTTTTCCGAGTCTTATATTTCTTACAATGCAAGTTGTTTTTTATAACAAGAATAACCCATTTGTCACAAATAGGATTGATGGATTAGGATATCTTTTCCCAGAATGAGCAAAGTGACCATCACAACCCGACTCTTTTGTATTGGGGTGCGTCGTTTATTCATTGTGGATAAAGTATGGGCTCCTTCCTTTTATCATATATGATATGTTTAAAATCTAAGGTAAACAATATTTAGGGATTCAATAATTATATTATTGTTATGATATTCAACTATTTTTTTAACTGTAATTTGGCGATCTTTCGTTACAGATTGCTCAACTAAGGACGCATCTCTTCCCAAGCTTGCTTTCACTGGGCACCAGAACAAACATCATTTTAACCACCTCTCTTCCTTCACTAAAACAATCAATCCAATTAAGGATGGATTCTTGTCAGCATTTTACGTCGTCAATGGGTCTCCATAAATTATGCAAGTCGTAAAATGCAAAATTCATATTTAATTATACTGAACGAAAAACTATTAGTTAATTTGTCAGTTTAAGTAATGTTGAATCTATTTCTTTTGAAATAAATAAATTTTTCGTAATATTTTCTTTGATATCGCCATAATATTCGCAGTTCGGTAGCGAATGTCAACAAGTCGAGATCATTTTCCGTAGAAAACCCCGAGAGGGTTGTTTTGTAAAATCTACAAACTGTGAACATTATTGAAGCATTCCAGAAGCCCACGGACAGTTATGACAAATTAAATCATAGTTATTTATGCCCGGGGCATTCCGATCAACTTGAAGGTCACAAACATGTGCAAGATTGCAGATCCACGTTGCCTCGTCTGATGTCATGTCGTGTGCAGTGAGCACGTAAGTTAGTTATATACGAGGGTTGTCCGTAAAGTTCGTGGACAAGCTAAAATTTAAATAAAAGTTGTGTCATAGATATTTATTATTAGCATCTTTATAATCCTTTACTATATGTGAATTACAAAAAAAAAAAAAAAAAAAAAAAAAAAAAAATATTCAATTATAAATGTATAATTACAATTATGACTTCATTATTAGACTCGGGATGGTGATCTGGAGCACAACAAAGTGTTAATTAAAGAATTATTTATCACTTTATACATTTCATTTGTATTTTGTAAAATTCCGTGGAAATTTGAATGGCTTTCACATTATGAGGTTGAAAAAAGTTATAAAGTCAAATCTGTAAAATTTGAACGAAGTTCCGAAATGGCAGAGAAATGGAGGTCAGAGTTTATTAAGACAGGATCGGCATTGTTCGATAAAGGGACGTTTTTCTGAAAAGGTGGAGCAGAGAGCAGTGATAATAATTTTTGTAGACATCGGAAAAACACCAATAGAGACTCCTAATTTCCTTAAACAGTTGGGAAATTGGGAAAGTTGGTAAAGTAAGCCATTCTTTAGTGTTTAAGTGGCACAGGAGATTTTCGGACGGAAGGGACAGTTTACTGGATGACATGCGTGAAGGAAGACCATCTTTCCGAGATTGTAGTGCTGTAAAAAATGAAGTTCGTAACGTGACTTTCCGTACACAGTCGTTTTACGAGGACAGACGTTTGATGATTTGCAGGATCCGAGACAGGAAGTGTTAAATATTATTTCACGTATGAAACCAAAACAGTTTGTGCACATTTTTGATGGCTGGTTAAAGCAACATAAGAAATGTGTTGAGTTAAACGGTGACTATGTTGAGAAAACTTAAATGTATTTAGCTTTTGACGTCGAGTAACGTTAAGGATTTTCGTTTTAGTGCTCCGGGTATGAGTGTGTATCTTTCTTGTATCTGATAAAAATATAACTATTTGTGCTTTGTTTGTGATTAAAAATTGCATATTAATAAACTGAAACCTGAATTTAATGAAATTAATAGTTTCATATATTTTATCAATGTTTGTCAGTAATTATCAATGTTGTCCACGAACTTTACGGACAACCCTCGTATGTCTGAAGATTTTTGAATTCAATTACATGCTGGTTTGTATTGATTTATGGGAATTCGCACGGAAATTATAGATCTGTTATCAATATTTCGTCTGCTTATTCCCGCGACTTGTCAACATTTGAAGAGGATATATTTCGTGTGTTCGTCAGGTTTATGAATAATAATTCACAAAAATAGCATTTTTTGTATATGATTACAACAAATTTATATTTTTAACTAGACTACTTTGTTCAAGACACAACAATCATCAAGTTATTAGAAAAGTAAGGTGTTCCGCTTGGGTACAAATCAAACGGAAAAATAACTTAATATTGTATGTGGAAATATCAATAATATTGAAACACACAATTGTCTAATAAATAGAGCAAAATGAAACATTATTGTCAAAAACTATTTATATTATTGTTTTTTTACTTTTCTGTACTTTTAAGATAAAAAATGTCTATTTATTTATATCCAACACATTATAATATAAGACATTATACATGTGGTAGAATCTATTAAAATATCTTCATTCATTGAAATCAGTAAATGAAATACAGATGAGATAAGTTGTTTAATCTTATAATCAATTTTCATTAATTTGAAAAAAAAAAAATAGTCAAAAGGGATGTTCATGTTTAATTCTTAGGAGAAAAACAACCCTGCTTTACCCTAGACTAGAAAAAAAGACTGGAGGTCAGAATGCAGGATGATTGAGCAGGGAGTGGTGGCAGATGGACTATTGAGGTACATGTATAAGAAATATAGACACAACTTTACCTAACTATCATGTAATGCAGCATCTGTGCTGCTATGTAAAATATATTACTTTTTTTTTTTTAAATTATAGGTCAACAAAAAATTTCGACTTTCACCAGGTGGACACATGTTCAGGAAGAAATTCTCACATCAAATGAATGATGGCTGTCTGTGGAAAAGAGATTTTCTCAGAATATATCATGTCAGAAGCAGGAATCACATATTTATCTGATCAAAGAAATGTTTTTTTTTTTAGAAATGTGGAAGTCAATGCATGTTATCAAAGTCACTGCTGCTTGTTGCATGATTCCATTCTTGATTTTTTTTCAGAAACTTTCAGTCAAAAATAGTTTTATTTATAATTATATAACGTTTAATTATTTGATTCTCAAGTACCCGATACAGTGCACGCTTTGTAGAATGTGATTACTTTACAAAATCTTTGATTCAGATTTGAAATCTTACTCCCAGAGTGAATTTTTCAAGCATTATCTTAGATTACAATGTGAAGATTTACATGTACATGTACTGGCATTACAACAACTTGTAAATGATATATACCTAGCTCTATGTATTCGGTTGCTTTACATTTGCAAATACAGTTAAAATCTTAAAATACAGTTCTGAAATGCATAAAAATGTGCCTGCTTTAGATCATTTAGTTAAAGGGTGATTTTAAGCAAGAGCATGCCGTACAAAATTGCTGGTAGTGGCCGGGTTAAAATTTTGATTTTTACAAATGAACTATACATATACATATACTTGCAGTAGAAACCCTCAAGAGGTAATTTTTAATTCAATTTCAATACAAGTTATTGACACTGATATATAAATGTTTGTGTTACAAATTCTCAAAAAGATATTTCATCCTTGAATAAGTTTTTCGCATCTAAATGTGAAATTAGGTTTGATAGCTGCATGCATATTATTGTTACAAAGTTCAAGGATGTCATTTTCAGGCAAAGATGTCAAAGTGCATTTGATTGTCATAGATGGCTTTTTTGTTATCTTAAAACTCCAGCAAAGTTTACGCAATATATGATCACATTGAGGAGTTATATTTATTGTTGCTGAACAAACTATATACTTATAAATGTGTGTAGGTATTTATTGTCCCTTGCTTTCGCGAAAGAGAGGTGACATTAAATCTCATTCGTCTGTCGGTCTGTCTGTCACAAAAAAACTTTAATCTTGGCCATAACTTTTGAGTGAGAAGAGATTGGGCTTTTGTATTTCACATGTACATTACCTGTAACAAGACCTTTCCAAATATACTGTGAATTTTGACCCTGTGGCCTTGAAGTTTGACCTACTTTTCAAAAAAATTAACATTATCTTAAATTGGTCGTAACTTTTGAATGAGAAAAGATGGGACTTTCATATTATGCCTGTTTATTACCTGTGACAAGACCTTTCGAAATTATACTATGACTTTTGACCCCGTGACCTTGACCTTAAAGTTTGACATACTTTTCAAAAAACTAACATTTCTTTAAATTGGTCATTAAATTTAAATGAGAAAAGATGGGGCTTTCATATTAAATACGAACATTACCTGTAAGAATACATCTCCAAATGTACTATGATTTTTGACCCCATGACCATTACCTTGAAGTTTGACCTACTTTTCAAAATTTTTATCTTTGCTTATAACTTTTGATTTAGAATAGTTAGGGCTTTCATATTTGACATATGCATTAGTAGTGACAAAGTGTTTCCAAGCATGCTATAATTTTTGACCCCTTTACCTTGACCTTCATGTTTGACCTAAATTTCAAAAATTTTATATTCGGTGATTACTTTTGAATGACATATGATAAGGTGTTCATATTTGACAAGTGCATTATCTGTGTCAAAACGTTTCTGAATATGCTATGATATTTGACCCTGTGACCTTGTCCTTCCAGTTTGACCTAATTTTCAAACATTTCATCAGTTTGCTAACTTTTGAAGGAGCAAAGATAGGGCATTCATATTTGACAAGTGCATTACCTGTGACAAGCATTTCCAAATGTACTATGATTTTTAATCCCATGACCTTGAACTTAAAGTATGACCTAATTTTTAAAAAGTTTATCATTGCTAATAACGTTTGATAGAGAGAAGATATGGTATTTACATTTGACATGTGCATTACCTGTTTCAAGATCTTTCTGATTGTATACTCTGGTTTCTGATATTTTTTTTTTACATGTGCATCACTTGTAAGAAGATCTTTTGGATTTTATTACGATATTTGACCTCATGACCTTGATCTTGAAGTTTGATGTACTTTTGAGAAGCTATAGTCTTTGCCATAACTGTTATTAATTCAATAATTTATGTCTTTTTTGTATGATGCACAGATAAGACAGGACAAACAAACAAGACAGTTAAAATATGCCATAAATAATGGCATCCCATCCACTAAGACATCGAAAGCGGGGGACCACAATTCTTTGAATTTGTTTGTTGTTTTCAAAACTCAGTTTACAAATGTAAAATATCCAATAATAACATAATACCAGGGACCTATATGTATATAACTACATATACATGTATAGGCATGTATATTAGTCCCTCTGATATTCTTAATTAAACATTGAATGTCTAGATTCATATGGCATGTTCACTATACATGTAAACATTGAATGTCTAGATTCATATGGCATATTCACTATACATGTTTATATCATAAATAATGTTTTGAAATCTTTTCTAGTCTATAGAAATTTTATGTATGATTTTTCTCATAATTTTTTGGAAGGTTTATTATTTATTCCTGGTTATATTGAAGGTTAAGTTGCTTTGAATTAGTCCTGTGCATGTGAAGAATGTATGTGATAATTTTTCTGTAATTGCCACTAGAAAATTGATGTATTTCATAAAATTGTCAAACATAACATTCATAAGAATAAAAAGACAGAGGAAATTCGAAATGAATATTTTGAATATCATTAGTGTAAAATACCATAAAGATAGAATGTATAACTGGTAGAAATGAATGTTCATGTCACAATTACACCAAATTGATATATTTTTTGGGGATTAAAAATCTTTCTTATAGACATTAAAAACACTCTGTAAATTGAAGATGTCAGAAAGTATAGAGCAAATTCGGGCTAATTTTTTTTCGATAATTTGCCTGATTACTATATCTTTTTTACCTTGTAAATTAATCTTGAACCTTTGAATATTCATCAGACAAAAATCTAAATATTTGACATTATATGGTCAGTTGTAAAAATTGAGATGAAATTTCATGTGAATTCATGAAAAGTGAGAATTGTGAAAAAATATCAAGGAAATTCGGATTAAATGTATTTATTGAATATAAAGGATTTCATGTTATCTTTTCACCAGCTCATTTCATTTGAATTAGTCATCAAAATAATTAACAACTTTAATTTTATGGTGAAAGATATTTTTTCAGTCAGCAAAATTTATTCATATGCATAAATTTCAGATTTCTCTGAGTAAAAGTACTATTTCTAGGACTGACTTTCAAATGACCTTGACTGAAAATCAAGGCCGATGACACCAAAGTTTTTGGATGTTAAAATAGTGTAAACAGTCTGAATATTGAGTATTCAGAAAATCAAGATTCTGCCATTATAAGAAATATGAGAAGGATCCATCCTTAATGATTGGACTTCTGCCATGTCTTTCTGTCTTCATAAATCGTGTACAAATTATTATATGCTACTGAAAAGGAATTTCTAAGATAAACGTTAAACTTTAAAGCCGTTCGTTGCTCAAGTACGACTGAGTCAACCGTTTTTTTTGTCACGTCATCTACATATTGAGTCATTTTTATATTGTGACGTCCAAACGTGGAGCAAATATCTGCTATTTATAGAACATGTATATGACTAAATGTGTGCCAAATTTCATTTTGATCTGAACTGTGGTTTTGTAAATAACGAGACAGTTCACGAACTTTTTGATCACCCCTGTAGTTCCTTAAAATATAAAAATGTGCACATATAAATTTAAGAACATAAAATATCACAATCATATATATAAAAAAATACTTTGATTTACTATAGGAAAAACTTTGATACTGCATTAAACTATAGTTAACTTTGGTAAACTACATTTGTTTTGTTAGACTCTATCAGTGTTTTTCATATAGCGATCCTGATACAAACAATATATATAATGTTTCATAGTTAACGTTATTTAGCTACATTCGTTTTTTCCCTAAAATAGAGATAATATAATTCTACAGAAATAATTGTAAGTACACAAATTACAGGGGAAACAAGAAATCTATGAGCCAGTACTCTCTAGTGATACCCCACCCGCACAGACAGACGGACAAGATTAGAATCAAAATAAATATCACTGTATAGCATGCCGAACCAAAGAGTGTATTAAAATTTCAAGCATCTGTGATGAGTTGTTGCAGAGAAAACTGCAACGAAAAAAAATGTTTCGGACAGACAGACACAAACACTCACCCCGCACACACAACAGAGAGATTCGCAGGGTACAAGGTATACACCCCCATTTCCTTCGAAGCGGGGGTATTAATATTCATGTAATAAATAAGGATAAATGAACCTAAAAGAGGGAAAAAGATATTACATGATATTGAAAAAGAAGCAGTAATTACAGTTAATGATGGCATCTCCATATTGGACGTTATTGGACGCTTCGTATGTCGTGCTTTCTCTAATTCTTTCCTTGTTTAAAAATAATTATACAATACGTTTTTGTTTCAATGGAATGGTGTATCCAGAAACTGATACATGTAAAAGCTAGCGCTGGGGTGGAGGCAGGTTGAAAGCGGGCACAAATTTTAAGCTAGAAGTATGGGGCCACAAACTTGTCCTTTAAATAGTTTTCGATAACATCCATTCCATACAGGTATATCGTTGTCAGAAACATATTATGTCATTTTCGGAACAAAAACCTGTGAGAAAAAAAAAACAACAAAAACCAAGAAAAAAAAAACCGGAATATATATATATATATATATATATATATATATATATATATATATATATATATATATATATATATATATATGAATGAATTTATGCTCCTCAATAATATATACTCAATGGGATGCAAGCAAAAAAAAAAAAAAACCATATCACGTACATTGTATATCATGCTAGTATTAAGAAATGGCGTTAAGGAGGGGAAGGTACTTTGCTTCTCCTCCAATATACATTTGAAAGAAAAAATCAGGAGACTCTAGGCCTTCACCGACCCTCCCCAACATCGGATTAACGCATATCACACCTCATTTCTAAAGGTTTAATCATAAAATATAGTGAAAAAGTAGGGGGTAAGATTTCTATGGGGGTCATTTTTCAACGTGTGTGGAGTCGTAGAATTACCGGCCTGGAAGGGTTTTCTACGGTCGAAAAATGACCCTACTTGCCGTAGAAAATTGACCGAGGGGTCATTTTTCTATGGAGAAATTTGACCCCCCGGTCAATATTCTACGGGGGTCACTTTTCGTCGTTACACCGGCGGACAAGTGTTTTTCCAGCTAACAAAAATCATATACTCAAATGTTGTTCTGTTTTACTGTTGTTAAAATACAGTGAATCACAGCAGAGTATCTGTTTTCGATGCAGTTGACCACTACATCGAACACTCGGTAGGAACTTCTCTAGAATTGCCCATTCAAGTGTTGATAATATATTATACATATATGAGAAGTAAAACACGGCAGGTATCGATGTCATGTCAAAAAAGTTGAAGAGGATTTTGGACCTTTCTTTTATCAAAATGTAAAAATCATGCCGTGAATACACGAAACAAACACATGTTGCTGTTATTATATTGGAGGTGTTGACTGGCGAACACACACAGTCATGAAGTTGAACCCTTAATCGACATTCAGGAGTTTTTTTTAATAACACAATAAAGTAGATACAAGTGTATTTTTTCATGTAAAAAATACAGTGAAACGTATAAGTACATGTTTATGTATTTACATTGACATGTACATGTATTTAAAATTTTAAGTTTAATAATCAATGCACAGTGCAGACGCTAGGAAGTCTCCCTAGAATTAGAAATTTTACCCTTAATTTCTCTATGGAAGAGTTAGTGATTTTGGGTCAAGTGCTAAATGTTAATGATAATGTTTTAGTTTTTGAAAAAGGTGGGACAAACATATTTTTTGGCAGGACAAGTAATTTTACGATGGTAATTAACCTGTCCTAGGGCAAGTACTGACAATTTCTATTTGTTTACCCCTGTTATGTTGATTCTTCATCTTGGGCAAAGCATGCAGTAGATAAGTTAACTCTTGAAATATATTTATATATTTATACACCTAGCAATGTCCGATAGCTCTGTATGTTAAAACAGTACAGAAGACCCTTAGAACTTTATCAGTCTTGTAAAAAAAAAAACTAAAAAGTTCAAAAAAAAATCTTGAGTGTCCAAAATATTTGTTATATATATATAACTGTATAAAGATTCTTCAATGTGCTGACACTTCAAATAAATGTAAAATTTTGCTTGTTGTGGATCATATAGGTAGTGATTGCCAAATGCATGAAGTGTTCAAAGTGAAAGTAGATCGACCTACATGATCATGCATTTAAATGAATAAATAAAAACCTACCAGCTTCTAATAAAAAAGTCATTGTAATTATAATTAAAAGGTGTATTTGTACACTTTCCTTTTTTCCTAATAGTTTTATGATTTGAAATAAGTTCATAAAAAATGTCAGTTTTCGTTTTTTTTCTTTGACATGTAACATGTTATGGGGCACTTATGCAAACATTCTGACTTATTCTTAGCATTTGAAACAGTTCTTTCTCGGGTGTATGTATGGTATAAAATAAAGAAAAGGACGACAACTTACCATCTTGCTACATTTTCAACAAATGAAGTTGTAAATAACACAGTCTTGCACCAGACCATGTCAACATCCGTTTCTAGAGGAAATGCGTGACCTCATATCCACAACTTGTACTACATTGAATTCGGATTATTTCTCTCATTTTATGAGAAAACTCGTCAGAATATATTTGAATGCAAATATATACTTATATTATTTACCAAATTACACTGAATTACTTTTGTTGAATTTTTAGGATTTTTTGTAATTTTAATTTGGAAAGAACGACTACTCCCTCAATAAACTGGTTTCCTGCCCCGTTATCTTGACGGTAATGGACGAGTTTACCATGTTAAATCCCCGTAGACTTTGAATTTGCCGCCGTGTCAATACACCGGTTGAACTCGAGGGTTCGGATAAATGGAGGAAGTTTGGAAAAAAAAAAGATCTATCGACCGAGGCTAGTTTGACGGCCAAGGTATTTATACATTTTGAGATATGAGGCGAAAAGTGAGGTCCTTGGTACCCTGGGACAGACTATAGTAAACAAGCAGAATGTCCAACACATCTCTACAAAATGTAAGAAAGATTTTTAGACTGTTAGACCTTAGTCAAAATTGCAATTCTGGAAATATGGATGAAATTCATTGACAAAACACTGATGTGGGCTGTTAAGAATGTGATTGAGATCGACTGACCTCAAAGATGACTTCAGAAATATCTGCAGTTTTGAAGTTTAACACAAACTAGAGCACACAATACTAGTTTTATAGTTTTTAAGCTGGATCAGAAATGGTATATGGATGTTTATTCTGAGTGGATAAGGTAACCCAGTCTATACAGTATCAAATACTAAGGTAAAATATTGAGAAAATGAAAGCTCCCATTTTGTAAAATGTCCGTGACGTTGAATGCTTTACTGCGCCGTGACTTCATGATATGTCCTGTAAAATCACCTGAAATTGATACCAATTTACAATATTTTGATATGAAATTTTAATGACCATATATGTAAAGATTCTTTTATATCATTTGTGACTTTTTGCTTGATTATGTCGTCAAATATATTTTCTATGCAACAAGTCCGCTTAATTTTTGAACGGCCCTCGTAGATACTTGCAAACACATTCAGCTGTAGAGATTTTATATTATGAAAAATTCCCAGAAAATAATGTCACAGGTGGTGAAAAATCAAGTCTCAACCGGGACTCGAACCCAGGGCCTCTGGCGTACCGTGCCAGCCCTCTTGCCAACTGAACTATTGAGACCCGATATATTGACTGACTTTCACGCACCTATGAACCCGGTGACATATTCCCCCTCTTCGAAGAAATTCATCCTCGAATTCTAGGAGTTAAGGAAATGCTGTAAGGCATGTTTCTAGGGAATAGTGGGTATTTGTACGTTGAGCGCCAAATGTCACAGTTGGTGAAAAATCAAGTCTCAACCGGGACTCGAACCAACCGGGACTCGTACCAAGTGAGCTATTGAGACCCGATATATTGACTGACTTTCACGCCTAAATCTACCAATGATCTGGTAGTGGAATTTTTCTGTTTGGCTGGTTTGACTTCTGCTCTCTGTAGATTCCAGGTGTCTATTACATTTACCTGACTTACACTACCGATGTCTGTCTTGGGTAGTATCTTAACAGAACTAGCTGAAAGATTACAAACCTTAACTGTGACCCTTCTGTTTTTACCCGTGTTCTTTGTTGTTACCAGTCTAGGGCACACCACAAGTCCAGGATGACAGTTCTCCGGCTGTGCAACAAACATGCAAGAAACTCTTCACAAAATATATACCAAATGTACATTTTAAAGCTTCTTTTAGCTTAACGTGAACTACCAGAAGGAATATATATTCTAAAATCTGCAGGAAAACTGTATCTGCCCATTAAGTAAATGGAAGAAAATCATTCTAGCTCTGGAACCATGAGTACGTAAACGCTTTAGTCAGCACATAAAAAACACTGAAAAGGTCAACAAATCTCATATAATGATTCCCTTTTATGAAAAAAAAAAATTATTTACGGATCAATATATTCAGCCATCCAGACAAATGAGGTCCAAACATCTTTTTATATTAAAAAAAAGAAAGACATTATGAGGGGAAAAACTTAAGTCTGGGATTCGAAATGCAACCGACTTGCAAAACTATCTTAGTATCCCTTTCTATTTATTTATTTTTTTTTTTTGAAAGATATTCACAGATCAGCCAAAAGAGATTCAAGACTGTACAAAATTTTATATATGTATATTATATATGTACAAGCGTTATATAAGACTGAAAACGTCTAAATACAATTGTATGGTGGACAGAAATAAAAGCTCGATTAGTTGCTCATAGATATCAATTTCAAAATTTAAGGACTTATCGCATGTTTCTAAATTATTTAAAATTAAAAGCGTAAAACGTTCCTTATGACCACAGTTAATAAAATTGTATTTTTACTGTGGATAAACCGCGGTAATTAACCAATTATTGACTCAAACGAAAATCCCTGATTTAAAAATCTAAGTTAAAAAGATAGCGATCACGCGACCCTGTGAGGTCAAAGGCGACAATGGCTGATCAGCTCTTCACGTTGATCTTACTAAAATATACGCGAGACAACCTGGATTTTCTACGTTGTGGAAGACCAAATCCCAGATTTTATCGATAGGAAATTAAATACCCAACCTTATATTTTAGAATTATCAGCACGAAAAAATCTGAAAAATCTGTTGACATTGTAAAAATAGCAGCGACGAAAGCGAGGAAGACGCGGCGAAGACGAAGAAACTCGCCATTACAATACAATTTGATTTGTCATCTTATCACACAAATTAACTTATTCGATTCCCATAATTATATAACTTTGTTATAGAACTATTATATATCTTTGTTATTCTTCGTTTTTAACACAGTATTAATTTATACAAGTATGCCTTCATACATTTTATAAAGGATGGAGGTCTTGAAAAATAATTTTCCCCTCAAGAAACATTGAGGTAATCAGAGCTACAGATTCTAAATATTTGGATTAAAAAAAAGAGAAAATATCTCATAAGCCTTATACCTTAGAACTAGTTAATGTTTCTATAGTAATTAAAAATCACGTTAGGAATTTTTTTGTCAGCATTTTTTGTAATTAAGCTGCATTTGTCGTTGATAACTCCGTAAAGGGTGTGCATATTCTCATCTTTCTATCATTGAATTGTCGCCTATGACGTCAGAGCAGTATTTCGACGAAATCCGACTGAAATATGAATATTGCCGTATTTGAATTTCAGCATTTCGACGAAATCCGACTGAAATATGAATATTGTCGTATTTGAATTTCAACTCTCAATATCTCTTACAATATGCTTTCAATTGTATTCAGTATTTTAATAAACAAAGTTGTAGATAATATTTTTCATAAAATTACGATTTTTGAAAGATCATGTGATAAGTCCTTTAAAGTTTTGAAATATATACACAAAGATATACCATCCAAGAAAACTAAATACCTTTCAATGTGTGTGTGTGTGTGTGTGTTGTTTTTTTTTAATTTTTCACATAATATCCATAGCAAGGCTCCATTTTTTCATTGTTTAAACTGTTGTGAATGCAGAAATTTAGACCGCACACTTGCCTTAAAAAATTCTTCTTTTTATACACAGACGTGCTTTGAAAAGAAAAAAAAAAAAAGAAAACAGGCAGGGAATTAAAAATATGTTTTATAACTATACCAACTAATAGCTAAAAGTATATTTCTGCCTTCATACATGTTTGAATATTTTTCTTTTCTTTATTATATTTCAACTAATAATTGCTTTTATTTTTTATGCATGTGCAATAACAGGCATGAATTAAGTAATTCCTTTTCAATTCTTCTTCTCTAAAAATGTATGTAATAGCTGCTTTCCAAAATATTGTTTCCATTCTTTTGTAAGACATCAGGCTTCTTCTTTAATCTCTTCTTTAATAAACTGCCACGGTCACTTTTATACTTTCTAATAAACGTTGGTAATGAGTCTTCGAACATGTTCAAAATTGCTATTTAACTTAAGTACATGTAACCATTTTAACCATGAAAGATATTTGTCTGTTAAAAGTTTATGGTATCATAATATCTTAAGGTGAGGTTAAAGAAACTGTGACTATTTGTGCCAGGGATCCTATAGAAGGAGTTAAAGGACTTGTCCCATGTTTTTAAAAACATTCTTCTATGAAAAATATTATCCACAACCCTGTTTATTAAAATACTGAATAGAATAAACGTTGTTATTAGTATATTTTAAGAGCGAAATTTAGAGTTGAAATTCAAATACAGGGATATGCATATTTGGCGCCGGTACGATAAAGATCCCTCACTGCTCACTGTCCCTGAGTGCCAAATACAGGTGAAAATTTGAAGCCCTTCACCGGTGTATGGTGAAGTCTCTATATGAGTGAAAAATTCTCGAGTGGGACGTTAAACAATAAACACTCAATCAATCAAACTACAAGTATTATTATAATTACCCTGGCACCGGTCCCCTTGATTCAGTCGCTTAATCAGTTAATTACATGTACATTATGATTTGATTTGAGATTATTAAATGAAATAAATAAAGTTCTGTAATTTTAAATTTGTGATTGAAATAGGTTAATACGTGTGATAAGATGACAAGTTAAATAATTAAATTCTGCAGGCAAGTTTCTGCGTCTTCGCCGCGTCTCGCTCGCTATCATCACTGTTAACAGGTTAATTTACCATGTTTACAGATTTTTCGGGGTTTTTTTTTTTCTTGCTGACGGTTCAAACACATATGGTTCAAAATCTATATACTGTGATCCTAATGATCTGCTTTTAATTTCAAGTGACTAAGAAACATGCGACAAGTTCTTTAAGTCCTTATAAAGAAGCATAATTACAATTATTATAATGATTGCTTTAACCTCATCTGTAATAAACTTCTTTGCATATCTGAATGCATAAGACCTTGAAGAATTACCATTATCTATGAATAAATTTATTTTTAATAAATATATGTCGCTTGTTTACTAGTTTACCATAGTATTGGATTGGTTTATAGAATAAGGAGAAAGAAATCAAAAACATTCCAAACTTCCTAATTTATTATACTCTCTCAGTCCCAGTGATAACTGGCATTTTCTTGCACGTGATGGACTATTTCTATAAATAAAGGCGAAAGAAACGAAATATCAGTCAGATTCACGCCGGCTAGGAAGGAAGGAATTTCAAGGTAAATTTCACATTCTAAATTTTGAAATGGCCCTTTAACGACACATTAAATCAAGTACTATAATCGTGGGTATTTTTACGGGGTAGAATTTTCCTATTTTCATGGAAGAAAGCATTCCCCTGGGGTTTATTTTTGCAAAACTAAAGAATTTATAAAATATGTTGTTTTGTCATTTAGAATGCTACTTTATATGAAACCTTTCGTGTTGTTATAAATTTTGCTAAACTCTACTAAACGCAGAATTCGCAAAAAAAATCCCCCACGCGACCATTTCACGTTTACAATTTGTATTGATACAACTGTAAATGTTACTTAAATTGAATTGTATGATGTTATTTTTTTTTTTAATTTTGTCTGATTTTTATATTCTTTTTTATCCTTGTTTGTTCGTTTACTTATTTCAATATGATTACACCAATACATTTTTCATGTTCAATGAAATCTGCATTCTTTTTCTGTTTCAATTACAGAATAAAGATGCTTTGTTATTTCACGTCTATGTTGATTTGTGGAGTATTGCTGGTGCATTCATCAGACAGCGTTGCTCGTAAGTTGCATCACTTATTATAATGCCAGGAATATTTCACGACATGCTTTGTGACTGTAATTTTTTTTCTTCTAAATAAATGTAATGTTGCTAATAACATTATTTTATCAACAGTATTTTATTCTTGTAGTTGCATTCTATTTCTTTTTTCTAGATTTTTAAAATAGTAGTATATTGTATTCATTGACTAAATTGATTTAGATAAAGAACTATTAAACATGTCTATAGATTCTTAGTAGTAACCTTAACATTCGTACGTGTATTAAGAGTTTTTTTTCCTCTGATATTACTTCATTTTAGATAATGATCCATGTAAGACCCACGGTCAGCACGGAAACCAATGTGCATTAGCTGGGAAGTGGAGAAATCAATACAAATCGGAAATGACAATCTTTTGCCAAAATGCAACATTCACAGGTCAATATACAGACATCATTGGGGATCCTACACAGAACTACGTTCTTGTAGGGAAATATATACCTGTTAATAATACGGAGTACATCACTGGATGGTCGGTGGCCTTTAAAAATGAATACCATGACGACATGTCTGTCAAAAGCTGGAGCGGTGTATTCTACGCTGCACATGGCAACATCAAGACCCACTGGGTACACGCCAAATACGTAAAACCAAACGACTACTGGAGAACCTTTTCCACAAATCAGGACACATTCATCAGAACGAGTAGCGACCCCTGCTTGCCAAATTCTGCGGGTTGAATTTCATCCCTGTCATACACATGTAAAATACATGATGAAATTATTTTGCTAATCAATTCTTGAACTGATTAATAAAATATACGAAGTTTATCAAGCATTTACATAAGGCATTATCTATTTTTTTTTATTCGAAGAATATTTCAATGAACAAAAATAATAATTCATGATACTGTTTGTTCTAAACTTTAAAGGTCTAAAAAGGTTTTTAAAAGACAAAATAAACAAGCTAATTCAGAGAATTTGTGTCCCCCGCTTAGGGAAAAAAAGAAGAGCATGCGCAGTTGGGGGGTGTCACACTCCCCCCCCCCCCCCCCCCCCCCCCGTATTTGTAGAATTATTAAATGTATACATGTATATTGAAGCAAATTTTTTAAAAAAGCCAATATGGATATAAAGATTTGATTGCTTATTCTTTTATATGTGTACATAGAAGATTCTTTTTAATACATACAGAATATTTATCACACTGTAATAATGATTTTATGAGTTTGTACACGCCAGACATCATAACTTTTTTCATTTCACATGTTGAATAGTATCATTTAGTAAATCCAAAAAAAGAAAAAAAAGAAAAAAAAAACATTTAAAAAAGAAAGAGAATCGATCGGGGATTGAACCCTGGCCTCTCGCTTGCTAAGCGAACATCATACCATTAGACCACAGAGACACTTGAATATACAAGAAATTAATTAAACGCAAACATTAAGTCACATACAATGTTTATTTTCACGTTCGATATTGTCAAAATTTTAATCGATACATGGTGTCTTATTTAGTCTTTAGTAAACAGTTCTAATATATGTAATTAGAATATAAAGTCCGCCGACAACCTGTATTATACGTAATTATTATAACACTCCACATGCCCCTGTGCTAAAAATAGTGCCAAGCGACTTTTAATACAATAAATAAATAAGATAATAAAAACGGGGTGCGTAGTTAGAATAATCTAAGTGTGTCTCGGGATGACCCTCACCACAGTTAGAATGTCCCCCATATACCCGTAATGTAGCAGAAAATTGCAGAATCGCTCCGAAACGATTTTGGAGAAAATTAATGAAGTTGCATTGAAAATAACAAATTAATTATAACAAACCTTTTTGAGACTGTAAATACCTTTCATCTAAAAATTTAATCCATATTATGGAAGAATTCAACACATTTTCACCGACGTTTTTTACTCGTTTCAAATTTACACACCATGTTGACATTCGGAACACTCGGGATTTTTCATAGTAAATGAACTGAGTTAGAGTTATCTCCCGTATTTTCTTCTGCTACATTGACAATACACGAAACGCATTCTATCGTTAAGGGTCCGTAGGACATTTATCATTTTCTGTCTAGGGGTGGGACACTTCGAGAGGGGCGAGAGAGGCTATAGGGAGTTACGGTATAAAATTTCATTGCAAAAGCTCAAAAGCTTCTTGAGATATGGCCCGGAAACAAAAGTGTTACACACAGACGGAATTTATGAATTTATGACCTTGAACTTTGACCTTTTGACCTCAAAATCTAAAGAGGTCTTCCTTAGGCCACAGGGAGTTGTCATGTAAAATTTCATTACCAAAGCTCAAAGAATTCGCGAGATATCGCGCGGAAACGAAAGTGTTAAAACAGACAGAATTTATGAAGTTATGACCTTGACCTTCGACCTTTTGACCTCAAAATCAATACAGTTCTTCTTTAGGCGATAGGGAGTTGCTATGCAAAATTTCATTGCGAAAGCTCAAAGGGTTCTCAAGATATCGCGCGGAAACGAAAGTGTTACAGACAGAAATACAGACGGACGGACGGACAGCCGGACGGACGAACAGACAGACCCAAATTAATATCCCCCACTTTCAGTGAAAGCGGGGGACAAAAAGGTGCTGTGTTCATAATATTTCAATTCATGATTCATATGTTAGAAACAATCCTTCTGAGTGACGAATATATATATATATATATATATATATATATATATATATATATATATATATATATATATATATATATATATATATATATATATATATATATATATATATATATATATATATTAGGGATGGCAATCGATTACAGAATTGCTAATCGGTTAACCGCAAGACGTTCCGACCGATTAACCGGTTGGTCGTATCAAAAATGCACGTTTTCTTGACAATTATTTTTTAAGTATTTCTGTCCATATACACAAATAGACCCAAATAAGACGATAGAAGTTAAAACATTCCATTAGTCTTGATTCTGTATCAGAAAACTACAGGTACATATTTTTTATTCAAATTTCAGTAGACAAGAAAAAAATCGAGAAAACCATGAAAAAAACCTAAGAAAGCTTTTTTTTTTATTTTCCAGAGCAGATGCCACAAAAGTCCTTTCTGCATTTTCACTATGATAATCAAAACTACATGTGAACTCTATAGCCCTTAATTTACAATGTTTGTTTAATAATTCAATTGGATTGAAAACTGAAAACGACAAACACAAAAATTCACAGTTCTCAATGATTCAATTACTATCATTAAAGAATTACAGGACATTCCGGGGTAGCGACATGGCGTTTTCACAGTAATTAACACTACCTAAACTGACCAATTACGCAACGGTCTCAATCTAGAGATTCATAATTACATGTACGTCCAAATTAGATTCTTTAAATCCTAAGTGATCATCCTTTGTGTGCAGAGAAATAATTTTTTAAAATGTGTTCAATTTAAAATATTTTATTTTTTCCGATTAACCGATTACAGATTTTCTAATCGATTGCCATCGTTCCGACCGAGTAATCGGTTAACCGGTTACAAATTGCCATCCCTAATATATATATATATATATATATATATATATATATATATATATATATATATATATATATGGGGGGGGGGGGTGTTTCTCTGCCTCATACCCATAGAAAATAAGATCATAAGAGAGTTGAATGTCATTTATTTTCCATCTAAAAATATTGCATAACATGCGGCTGAAAATAAATGACAGAGAAAAAACACACAAATAAAATAGCACCCCATGTAAAAGACAATGATAAAAACAACTGCAAAAAAGAGTATATGAAAATGTAAAAACAGTTTTGTAAAGCCAGAAAAACATATATACAAAATAACATATAGTGTAAAAAAATACTGAAGACAATTTACCTACAGTTCTATGGAAAAAATATAACTGTGCATCATCGAAAGGCAAAAAGACAATACGGTACATCATCAAACTTGTGTGACTAGCATATCATACGCAGATAGGCATAGATGAGTAAATTTATATAGTTATAACACAACTAGTATCAGTGATAAATACCCCTATGGGGGCGCTATTTATTTTTTTAGATCAGTAAAATCATTCTTTATTGATAATATGCATAAAATCATGAATAAAATATTTGGAAAATTTGATTTTAAATGTCTTTATTTTTGTTTTATTTGTTTCATTTTCATTAATTTCATTTTATTTGTTTTCAGATAATTATTAATTTATGATTATATAAAAAGAGTTTACAATAGCTACTCCCCAACCTGGGAGTGTGTACGATATTAACGCAAATCGTTATGATTTTCCGGATAATAATTACGTTTTAAAAGTGCATGATGAATAAAAGTTGAAAAGTTGTTCAACAAGTAATTATTGTTTTGAATATGCTACATCTGCGAATGACACAAGGATAATTTTTCTACATATTTTACACTGCGCCGTGCAGCATAGACTACTCTGCAGAAATCATCGGCATCATCACGCGACAGATCCAGGGTATCAGCACGTGGTTCATCTTTCGATCTGAATATATAAATAGGCCTACATCTTGATGACAAGAATATAATGATTACATGTAGCTATTAAAATACGGTATACGGTATATAATTTTAAGGAGGAGTAATTTTGTCAATTTTATGAAGCCTAACAAAAACAAAAACAAAAAAAACGGTAACCTCAAATGCAAAATTAATTGCTAGCGATATTTGATCTTATCTCGATTACATCATCCTCGCTAAAATTTCTATTTATGCGGTACTTTCAGAAGAATGAAAACCCTTTTGTCTGCTTGTTTATAAGAAAGTTCAATGTTTTGCAGAGAAAATGAATGACTTGTGTGGGTTCTTTTAAAGTTGATTATCATTATATGTCTATTCCCCCGAAACATTTAAAGACTTCCAAATGTGTCTTTCATAAAATTAATACAATATCATTCCCTGGAAAATGAACATTCATCGCATGATCATAAGTTAAATCTTAAATCATTGATTTGGAACTATCACTAATATTTTCAATTTTAGAACTTAAAATATACCAATCTTGTGCAGAAAACACGGTAAACATTTTTCAGATTAAATATTTATATGTCAAAGGTGAAGATAACGAACTGTGATCAAACCTCATAAATCAAGTGAAGAATATGAATACAAACAGGACAAAAAACAAGGACACATGGAAACAACAAAGGTGAAATCAAGTGCCAAGATAAAGTATTCATTAGTGGTTTTGGCACATTTCTATATCTTTGCAAGCCATTACGCCATCAAGGCTAGGACCGACATCAGTGTAGACTTCGGTGTGCACAACATTTTTCTTCTCTAGATATGGGTCCAATCAATTTGAGGTGGAGTTTTGTTCTCCATTTGGGTAACAGCTTTCAAATTGCATCTCGATGTCCATTGTAAACCAACAATCGGAGGTCTACATAAAAACAGGGATAGAAGAATTACAAGAAGTAATGACAATTTATTAATGAAGGAAAATTGAGGTGAAGTGAGGATATAAGGTAAAAATGGGAACAAGAATACGAAGTAGCAAATTCTATATATACATGTATATCTATATGGCCAGTTTTTGAAGGGTTTGTGGGGAGCGAAGCGAACTGAAAACACCTAGTTTACGTACTCAAGGTCACGGCCAGGAACACGTTAAGTTCCTAGACAGTACCGTTGTCAGAAACCTTTAAAGTTAAGCACTGAAACTGGTTCGTTGTCATGAACATACAGGTGAGGTTATGATAAAATCTGTCCGGTGTCATGACTTGAGAAGACAGACTGTGAGAAGTTTTTCATTTTTCAAGTTAAATTATCTATAACAATGTCTGAAATTACAATGGGAAACAGGGCTGACACCCTATTTGGTGTTGTATGAATTTCAGCCGTTAAAAACAAGTAATAAAAGAAGAGTTTGCATTGGGGACATTAACCCTGTTGAAATCACTTGTCGATTTGATTCATTTTCCTACTGAGATGTTATATTTTTCGTAAATAGAATATATAATATACACACCAATTGGTGCAGACAGTATCAAGACATGTTGTAAGCCTTTACAGAAAAATGAGAACAAATTAAAACTGAAATTTTTGATTTATTTCATTTTTTTGTCCGTTGTCATGACAAGATACGAAAATTCAGTCCGTTGTCATCGGTCCGTTGTCGCTACTGTACTTTATACACTACGAAGGACAATCTTATGTTGTTTTAGGTATTGTTAAGCATGCCATCAAAAAGAGGAGTGTGACGGTACATATTGTCGTTTTGTATATATTGTCGTCGGCGACAAAATGTACTTACCCTGACTGCACATATCGTCGTCCATCGGTACATATTGTCGCCGGCGACAATTTGTACCGAGACGAGCCTTTTCTTCCTCCTACGTAATGAAAGACAAAATGTACAGTCAAGAATGGGCACGTTTTGTCGTCGGCGACAATATGTGCTGTGAACATTTGCACATTTTGTCGCCGATATATTGTGTTGACTTTTTAAAGGTCGTGAAGAGAGAGAGAGAGATTGACACACATACATGTACACAGAAAAAGAGAGAGAGAGAGAGACAGACAGCTAGACAGACAGAAGGATAGACAAAGTGTTTGGCTGATGAATAAGTAAACAAGTTGTATTTATTTAGCATTACTCGCAATACTGTAGGGAGAAATGGTGTTGCTCAGAAAATTGTGTCCAGCATTGGTTTTCTTGACTATGATATATTAAAATACCGTAGTTCTTGAGATATCTGAAAAATCAGTCTATTCTTTTTTCTCATTACATATACATGGATATTAGATTGAAAGTTATTTGTTCAGTAGTAATGTTATCTGGAATAATTTTTTTTTTTTGCTTAATTCTCATACGAGTGCCGATATAATTGGTGTAGGGGTTGACTTTTTAGCTCACCTGAGCTGATAGCTCTAGTGAGCTTTTCTGATCACATTTTGTGTCGTCTGTCTGTCTGTCGGTAAACTTTTCACATTTTCAGCTTCTTCTCAGGAACTACTGGCCAATTTTAACCAAACTTGCCAGAAAGCAAACGTGGATAAAGGGAGTCAAGTTTGTTCAAATTAATGGTCATGTCCTCTTTCAAGGAAGTATAGTTAAGAACTAGTGTAAATTTAGTGGCATCTTTAAATAATCTTCTCAAGTATCATTGGGTCAGAAAAGTTGAAACTTATGTGAAAGCTTTATTATAAAGTGTAGATTCATTTTTATTCAGATCATATCTGGGGAAGGGTGGGGCTACAATAGGTGATCAAACTTTAAATAGAATATTTAAGAATAACTCTTTCAAAGTTTTCTTCTCAAGAACTTCTGGATCAGAAGAAATGATACTTATGTGAAAGTACATAGTGTACTTTTAATTTTGTAGATTCTGGCACGAAAAAGATCCTAAACTTCTCAATGGCCCTGAGTTCCGAGAATAGGTCTAAATTTTTGGCCCTCTACCGGCAAGTGGTGATGTCTCCTTATGAGTGAAACATTTTCTAGAGGGATATTAAAACAACAAACAAAAACAAATTCAATTTTGTTCAAATCATGACCCCCATGGGTAGGGTGGGGGGCATAATTGGTGATAAAAGTTGGAATATACGGTATAAAATTCTTTAAAAATCTGCTCAATAACCAAAGGCGGATCTAGCACCGGCGCATACTATCAAGGATTCAGGTTCCTAAAAGAAAATGAATTGAAAATAAAAAAAACATCGCAGAATAGTTAGCACGTTCGTGTGAGCTGCTTTAAGACGAACCCTAGATTCAATATTATCTGTAATATGATTTGTATTCTTTTAAATTAAGCATATATTTGATCATTTTTGTAGCATTTTACTGATTTACTTGCATGTTAAGAAAAATGACGACGGACCAGATAAACTTAACATGTACTGACAACGGACGTTTTGCTTATAAATTGCGATTTCTTAAAACATGTTAGCTACAAAAGGTTGTCAGTTGCCTAATACATTTAAAATGAAGTTTCTCTTCATATTTTAAAATAAAAGTACCATTTTGATGAATTAAATATAAGAAATATATAATTTCCCAGCTCGCGATCATGCCCTCACACATGGGCATGTGATCGCCAACCAAAACTCCTCAAAATGTATTAAGGATATCAAATACATAAATCTTTGTATGGAATACTGAATGTTGTATCTGTTTCCCAAAATTCAAATTTATTCTTAGAATTTGTCAAAAACGTTAAATTTTAGGCATTATGTATAAATTCTTGTATCTTTTGCATGAAACCGGACGGATTTTATCATAACCTCACCTGTATCTTCATGACAACGAACCACTTTCAGTGCTTAACTTTAAAGGTTTCTGACAACGGTACTGTCTAGGAACTTAACGTGTTCCTGGCCGTGAAGGTGATATTGCTAAAGACACTTTGATATCAAAATATATTTTAATGCCGTAGAACATTTCTTATTTAAAGTTCCGCTTTTACATAGCTCATCATAACGCCAAATGAACATTTTATATATATAGTGCGGGAAGAAGATTAAGGATACCTTTAATAATAAATAAATTTAATATATGGTTGTATAAATTTTAAATATGTCTTACCTTGTTATCACATTTCGTTTCATTAGTCTTTTTTGTTGATATTCTATACTGGAAATACTGTTAAGTTTTGAAACATATTTTAGCACAGCGTCTATGATACATGTATGCTTAACGGCAGTCCGTTACATGTAATTTAGCAAATTTATTGTTGGTGGATGGTCATTTGGTTATAAAGGTATTCCAGGCATCATTATATAATGTTCACGCCATACATTATTTCTTGTAATAAAGTAATGAAAGATTTCACATCCTGGACATCTTCTTACACTAGGGTGTGTCCGCAGTAACTTCAAATTTTGCTCGGGTTGACTGTCTGAAAATTGCTAGATATTCCTGAAATGTTTAGTTCATTAATTATTGTTTTCCTAACTGGAATCGATTTTCATTTTTTTGGAAGAATTCCCGAATTTAATGTTTGTGTACTGCGACTTATGGATTGAGATTTTTACTGATTTATACTTTACATGAAGTATTGTTAATACTTCTGTCGTGTTGCTTAGACTTCTATATATTGCTTTATCAGTTGGAAATATAATTTTCCGTCCTTTTGTAACAAATCTTGTGGTTCATAAAGTCAGTATTATGGCATAGAGTTATCTGGGTAATTATATATTGGTTTGCATGTGTTATGGATAGCATGTATCCAAAATACCAAAGGAGACGTGTCAGTTGCCAAATGTAATAATTTAATCACATTTTTTTCATCTGTCATAATCATAATGCTAAGAAACTGTGACTTATTCTCAGCACACTTTAAAGTGAATTTTAAGTTTGGGTTAATGTTTTTCTTGAAATTAAAATTGGCACGAAATCAAAATTGAACGAATTAAAATAAACCCAATATAATCACTCACAAGGAAATCACCAATTAATGTATTACAACTAGAGTGTTGCAAGAAACTCATGTGTCGCCTGCTTGATAGCATAATCAAAGCTTTAATAGCGATTCTCTGTAACCACTTAAACTTCTTTGCCACGCATGATCAACGATTTTGATGAAACTTTGCCCATTATTCAACTTGACACCAGAAACATATATCAAATAAAATTTCGTTGCTATGTGTTTTGGTTGCCATGGTAACAGCCAGAAAAGTTGAAATAATTGAGATTTTCATCTGCTTTGAATCTTTATTAAGCCTTAATAAAGACTAAGAAAAACAAACAAACCATTCTCACAAAAAATTGATACCTTGTTGCCACTTATGCTATAAAGAAACTATTTAGAATTTATCTCTAAGTAAGTGGTAACCATGGGTACATTCGGAATACATTTTTTATGCTGAAAAACGCTCAATATTCACTAATGATAGATGTTACATGATCAAACTCAATCAACAACCAAAGAAAAACGATAAAAATATTTAACCTTAAGTAATTAGGTATTGGCAATATTATTCTAAAAATAACTTTCATGGTTGCCATGGTAACACGGTGCAACCATGCAAAATCTGTTGCTAAGATTGGGTAAATGCTACTATTTTGAGGAAAAAAACAATAAAATTCATGACTGGCACATATACATCCTTAGGGCCTTGCAACACCGACAACATAAGAAAAATTGGGATAATTGCTACTTTGCAGTGTAACCATGGAAACAACGTACCTGTTGTTTAAAGTGATATTTTTTTGCTGCTTTAGGAATTTATTTACCTTTTAATCAAGAACCATATTATTTGACTCACCTTGAATAGTACTTATCTGGTAGAACTAAAGTTGAATATCATATATTGATAAAGTTTGTTGAAAAATACAACACTGTTACTATGGTTACCAAGAAGAGAAAATGTTCGATTTTGTTAATTTTATGTCAATATTAAATCCTTTTGTGCAAGCTTTTTGCATCCAGTTAGAGATTGGGTGGTAGTCAAAACTGAAAGTCAGGTCAGTTGTTCATATATATCAATCATAAAAGTTTTGGGAATCTACACCCAAGGGTACGTATCCAAGGAAACAGAATATTTTTCAGATTTTTAT
This sequence comes from Saccostrea echinata, assembly GCF_033153115.1. Classification (NCBI taxonomy): domain Eukaryota; kingdom Metazoa; phylum Mollusca; class Bivalvia; order Ostreida; family Ostreidae; genus Saccostrea; species Saccostrea echinata. The sequence goes on along the minus strand of NW_026889765.1, from coordinate 6,928,192 downwards.
GCATATTTTTTCAACTAATTTCCATAGCAACGCTCTATTTAAAGAATTGAATTTAAATTTTTTGAAATGTGAAAATTAGGGTCACACCAACGCCTTTAAAAATTGATCATCAGTTATATAGAAATATGCTTTTTAAAAAGATAGGATAAGATTAAAACATTTAGAGAGTAAATTTAAAAATACCTTTGTGGTATTAAAACCATGGCAACCATTGCCAACCTATAAGAAATATCACATTTCGTCCTTAGTATATGTTACAAGAATCTCTTGTCTATTATTTGCTTGTATTTCAACTTATAATTGTTATTATTCTTAAGTGTATGACTTTATAAAAGTAAATAAACAAAATTATTACTTTTGAATACTTTGTTTCCATAGTAACGTATGTAATAGTTGATTTACCAAACATGTTTATCATGCATTTAAGACATCTGGCCTTCAACTTTCAGAAACAGTCATTGCCACTTGTTTGCTTTGCTGCAAACGTTAACTGTGGGACTCTGAACATGTTGAAAAATGCCATTTTTCAAACTTTAGGACATGTTGCTATGGTAACCATGACGCGTAGCAACCAATTTTTGCCTGAATTGAGTTTACAGTATCAAAAATTTTTATCATAGAGAGTTTAGAGAAATTCTGAGACTATGCGTGCCACAGCTCCTATATAAAAGTTAAAGTCATTACAGAGAATTGTTCTTAAATAAATCTAAGAGTGGACAGATATTAATTTGCTACTAGCATTATAGCAAAGGAAAAAAAATCCACAGGATTGTAGCATGCTTGGGGTTGTGTGCACTTTTTTCTAAAAAACAGTTTTTTTTAATGAAATTTTACTATGGAAATTTCAAAATATATACCGAAAGGTAAGATCCAACGCCTACCACCACCCCCGAAATAGGGATTTCGAGTTTTTTTTTTTTTTTTTTTTTTTTTTTTTTTTTTTTTTTTTTGCAGTAAGGCAGATAGAATAGTATTTATCATTTAAAATCTAACAATCAATGAAAATACGATTTCCGAACCATCAAATATGAAGTGGATAATGAAATTGAAGTTATATGTATTAGAATTTTTTTTCATTTATACAAACTTGCTTAATCGAACTATCCCCCAAAAGACATTTTAGTCTTTACTACAATTGCCAACAATCCTTGTGGTACATGTATACCGATCCCGATGTATTTTCATAGTATTTAAATGTTAATATGTATGATAATTGTATAATATATAGTTTCTAGGTACAGAGTCACGAGCTTATAAAAATATGATATAAATACTAATTATCAAAGCTTTGCTTCTCAAAGTCAAAAAGACGAGTTAAATCAACCGTCTGGAGTATTTTTGCAAAATAGGATAAAGATCAATGTCAAGTGAACTGTTACGCTGGTATTTTTCATAATTTTTTATGGTAAATAGTGCACATGCTAAATAGCATAGAATTATTTCTTAAATATCAAAGATAAGTTGTATATCGGCAAAATGGACTATTTTGAAAAATATGTCAAAGGTCGAGTTCAAAGGTCACGAGGTCAATAATCATGATGTTTTACAAAAGCCAGAGTACCAAACAATGTGTAAAATATCAAATCCATGCCTCTTACAGTTGTCAAGATATAAGGTGTGACAGACCGGCGGACGGACAGACATACAGACACTGGGTAAAGTGATTCCTAAGTGTCGCTCTGCTCTGCAGGCGACAAAAAATATATAGTACCGAAAATCCCACCATCAAAGACCTTATAGGCATAAATTAACAAAACAGGTTTTCTGGTTCCCTACCCCCCCCCCCCAAATTCTGTTTTTAGAATTCGACTCAAAACAATATGAATAACATAACTATCAAAAGTCTTCATCCCCTTGTCTTTTGATTCGGATTTCTGTCGTTGAAAAGAAATGTCAAAATATTACTCTTCAAATAGTGCACATAACAAAGATCTTGATATGTGTTTATATTATTCAATGAAATACATGAAGATAACGAACAGTATTCAAGCTCAAAAGTCCATTAAACATTATAAGATAGGTGCAGAGCAAACACGAACCTCCAAAACATCAGAGGTGGGATCAGGTGCCATGGAGGAGTGAGCATCCCCTGCCGACCGGTCACACCCGCCGTGTGCTCCTTGTCATGATCGGGGAATAACGGAAAAATCCATCGACAATTCAGTGTGTAAATAATGGCCTAACAATTAGTATGAAAAACGTCAGTCAGCATTTGACTCAATGATAAATTGCATTTGCTGACAAGGACATTGTATCGACCGTAGAACTTACGAAATGATGATTTTAAACGAGACTGCTGATATTCTTGTTTCATCAACTTGTTTGTCAATAATTTACCTCGTTTTAGAAATTGTACATACGTAGAGCATGCTCTTGCGTATCGCATCAACTGAGAGATATAAACCCCGTATGCAGGTGATGAAGGTATATTACTGCATAAGTAAGGGAAGTTGACGATTGAAAAGTTAAGATACGTGTATCTGGATAAATATTCAATATGAAAATGTAGATTTCGGAAACAAGTGAATAAAGACTAGCGTACAAGGTAGACAGACACCTCGGCCCAACGACAACGTACAATATCTATCTATCTATCTATCTATCTATCTATCTATCTATCTATCTATCTATCTATCCATACATCCACCCTTCTTTCTTTTCGCCACGAAGTTTTTTAAGCTAGCATTTTATAGGTTTTCACTCTTATTTCTTGCAGAATTTTTCATATACCCACAATAATCCAAACACTCTTCCTTTCTCAATTTGTCGGCTGCACCTAATAACCATGTAAGAAGTAATATTAATAGGTAGCACTCATTTGTCACAATATAATAGGAACTGTTTCTCCCACAAAGTAAATAAATTCCCAGATATCTTTGTTTTGAATGACAAGGATGTACAGAGAGAAAAATAAATTAAACTTAATCAGCTAAATTTCAGAGAATCTATTTTGCAATGGATTGTTTGTATCAATATGTTAATAATATCAGTCTCTTATTTGTAAAAGTGAAAGGGGATTCATTTCAAACTCACCAAACCCTTAAACATAATATTTGTTTAGCATGTTTGAAATTCATTAAAGGAATTTTAGATAACCTCTAAACCATTTCAAATGTGTTATATGTACTTTACAACCTAAGAATTACTTCCTGATAGCTGGATCAAATTGTTATATGTATGCAAACATAGAAAAAAATAGATAAAAAGAAACAGAGAAAAGGGAAAGAAAAGATTATTAAATAAATAGGTGCATATAACAATTTAAAACCTAGAATAAAATAGAGGAAGATACACACACGAAGAAATGAAATTTTTCATTGACCCTGAAACGCGACATTCAATGGACGGTCACTGATTGAATTTGTCAGAATAACTTTTACACATTCTATTATTACTCAAGATTTGAGCTAAATAAAAATCTACTCGAAATAACCAAACAAAAAAAAAGATAACTGAAAGGAAAAGAAAAAAAAAGGATGCCAACAACCGAAAATGATAAGCCTTAACGGTTTGTAGTTTTTGTTAGAATAAGTTTGATAAGCTATGATTTTTTTTAATCTTTATCTTATAATTTAAGGTAGAATAATTGGTTCTGCTTCTTTGATCTACTCTTTAAAAAGGGAAAATGAACATATCATACAAAAAGTACTATAACCCGTAATACATGAAGGACTAATTGATAAAAAAAAAAATAGCGTAAGTTCTGGTCATTTCCTCGTACTAATACCTAGCCAAATTGACCCGTGAACGTACACAGGATGGAATTTTACCATTAAATTGACGGAATGTTAACTGAATGCCCACTGAAAGTCACTAAAAAGTCATTAAAAGAAGCCTTTCTGTGACTTTTCCGTAATCTTAATATCTTAATGTATTAAATGATTTGCATATTTTTTAACTTCGCAATTTTATTTCACATTTTCCTAATATTATGGTACTGAACTTGTATATTAATTGACGTATTCAAAATTTAGCGCAATCACTGGATAATGACCTAATCATGAATTACCGCTACACACTTAAGTGCCGTGTATCAAATTAATAATGATTTATTAACGGTATTTATGAATTAGCGAATTATTTCTGTGCCAACGACTGCTTTTTAGGTACACATACATATATTACTTTTAAATATTTTCGAATTAAAAAATGAATTAAATTGAACATGAAACAAATTATTTGACCAATTCAAGGGTCGAACTGGGTTCTCCTGAGTCTGTAACATTATTCATTACTCGATGGCACCTCTGAAAATTAGACCAAGAAAAATATCAATTAATGTGTAGAAATGGAATTGGGACACCAGGTCACTTGTTACCGAGGAGCTTGGTGATGTGTATATGTCTTGTATACATTTTATACATTCCTTATTAATAGCGCAGATTTTGGGTGACGACTAATTATTACACGCCTTTAATGGGAAAATGACAGTTATTGAATGCCTGATTTTTTAAAGATATGATTCGAGATAAATTTTCATCTAAGAGAATGTTTTAAATTCTACTCTTAGAATACACGAAATAATTTTGAAAGGATTTTGTTTAATCTAAAATATCATTTAATTTCAAAATTCAAAAACAATATTTGCAATATTAAGTAACTTCTACAAGAGGCATACATTATTAATTCTGTGTCTGCTTCATCCCCGAAAAATTCCATAAAAACTAACCGCGTTAGACGGACATTAGAATTATGCAGAAAATATATAAGAGCTGAAAAAAATGAACAACTTATTAGTTTAAAAAGCCTGTGAAAATATATATCACAGATTTAGCGATTTTACAGAAAGGAAAAAAGAGCAAATTCTTTGCCAGTTTATTTCTGATACGAATATTGGATCATAATATTTTATCATTTAAATAATTTTATTTTTCTACATCAATTTTTGTGCAGCAAATTAGAAATTTTAAAATAATGCAGATTTTTTTTATTAGTCTACAGTTGAATTGTAATGTTTAATATCTATAATTATATTTAGACATATTTTATGTAGTCTACAATCAAAATTTAAAATTCAAGCGAACAATTTAACCATAATTGAACATCTAGTCATTTCTAGTCTTTACCAGTCTAACGTATTAATTTCGACCTTAATATTCTTACTACAGTAAGAATAACAGAAAGACTTTTAAAGATATGAATGATTCATTAAATTCGTAAGAAATGATTACTTATATACATGTACCAATTAAAAGTTCATGAAAAGTTCTTGAACAACGACTGATATCACTGTAAGGTGACTGAAAGACGACGGAAAGTGCATAAAAAGTAAATTAAGGATAACTGAAATGTATTCGCTGAATGGTGACTGAATCGTGCCTAAATTGTGGCTGAAAGTTGATTAATAGGTCATTGAAATATTTCTGTCATTCTGTGACTGAATGACCACTGAAAAGTGACTGAAACCCGTTTTTCAATTTAAACTGATAGGTCGTATTTCTTCCTACGGTAACAACATTTTGTAATTTTGCAAAGGTTTAAGAACAGTATGGAATCCAAACATTATTCTCACATAAGTTGAATACTCATTCAAAAAGCAGAATGTACCAATATTTTATCAAACTTGTCAATGATGAATATGTTCACGTGATCATCTACTTATATAAAACACAGGAGAACGAATTGAAAACCAGTTTTACAATCAACATTCGTACAGGGAAGAAACCGTAAAGTCAAGGTAAATTCTACACTGATAATTTATCTTAATCTTTTATATAATATTTCTAAGATACATGAAACCAAATATTAATTTTCGAGCCGATATTGCAAACATAATATTACTGAAAATGTACATAACCTACATAAGATATATATATATATATATATATATATATATATATATATAAAATTATATATAATCAAATATGGCTTTCCTTGTTTGTTTGTTAATATGTTAATACAGGGACTAGAAGCTGTTATATTTGCAGAAAAAAAAAATAACATAACCTGCTTACGCGGGAATGTATTTTTTTCTCAAATAGTTGCAACTGTTAATTCCCGTATTATATATTGTTATAAAGAAAAGAATGCATTTTATTGTTTAAGTACATTGATGTACATGTATTTTTAATTTCAAAACAAGAAATAATTGAATAAGAATAGTTTTGTTGTTCCTGTCCCCCTGTCAAGTGAAAATAATTCTAAAATGTCTTTTCATGATCAACAGTTAATAACATGTAAAATTAGTCCACAAGTGGTCTATTCTAGTTTTATGAGGATAATTTGCGAAATTGTGTTGTATTATCTCTATAGTTTTGTAATATATACCGAAAGCACGGTAATATTTCGAAACAAAATCAGTACATGTATTATAAAAATATTTTCTCTTAAAAAATCCATGTTCTATGGCATTTCGTAATCAGCATATTTTAAACATGTCAAATCATAATGAATTGAACTACTGCTTTGTACTAAAAGATGTATCTTTTGTTTTCTACAAATATGTTTTATGTGTTTTAAATATAGGATTAAATCTAAAATAAATCACAAAATTTAATGATAGAAACCCTACAGAAATCTTGTTTTGATAACAGCCTTGTAGAGCGAAAGCTATTTACTTTCCTAGAAATCTTCAGTAAAATATCTTTTTAATCTTGCAAAGATTTACTTGGATAGCACATTCAATTATTAATTTATCACTATTAAAAATCTATATTTTTCATTACAGAATGAAAGAAGTATATATTCTGGTTCTGGTGTGTAGTGTGTTACCTGTTCAGTCCTTGCCCAGGGCAGCCAGTGAGTTGAAATAGTCATTTAAATATTGTCCATTATTATTTCTTCAAATTATTGGATATCAACAGTCAAATTTCTCCTTCATTAACCTCTATTTTTGAAAAGTATTGTGTGTTTCACGTTTTGAAATAAATAGGAATAGATCATAAACAGTGACAGAAGTGTCGCTGAAAATTTTAAACTTAATGTTCTTTTAGGTTCTTCCTCCTGCAAATCCCCACACGAAGAACAATGCGCAATAGCTGGGATTTGGAGGAACCAACTTCTTTCAGAGATGAAACTTTCGTGTCAAAACGGAACGCTCTATGGACATTATTACAGCGCTGTAGGAAATGCCGAAAAAGAGTATGATCTTATCGGAAGGTACGTGCAGGTGAATAACACAGAATACATCGTGGGATGGTCTGTTGCGTACAAGAATGAATTCCGCAATGCGAGGTCTGTTGCAAGCTGGACTGGGGTGTACTATGCTGCTCACGATAATATCAAGACCCACTGGATACTTGCAAGTTACGTAGATCCGGACAATTATCAGAAAACATTTAACACAAATCAGGATCAGTTTCACAAAATCGGAGACCTTCCATGTACGCCAGATGTAGTGGGTTAAAAAAGGGAGTACAAAGTAAAATGTCTATTAAAATGTGCATTATTTTGAATTTGTTGTAAGATGCTTAATTCAACAAGTACATGTATTGTCAATACACGAAAAATGTTTTATTCAGTTCTCATTCCAACAAACAAACAATGTGTATGCGTTTAAATTTTAAAAATCTCCAAAGTTCTCATAATACACAGAAAATCATATTAGAAAAATTTAAGCCTTCCGCCGTAGGTAGCTTTTTAAGCATCTTTGTTGAAAACACGCAAGTAAGCATTATTACATTTTCAAAAAGATGGTATTTGACAACAATTTCTGATATCTGCATAACACTTTTAAAATCAGTGTTTTTATTTGTGTTATCAGATAAAAAACATTAGAACTCCGATTTTAAAAATGTTATGCAAATTTAGCCATATTTAAAAAAAGACATCAAAATGAGGAAAAGTTCACTTTGTTTTATTTTATAAATTTACACAAAACATGTACACGCATATTCGGTTTGGTCAATATTGACATTTTTCTGGTTAATATCAAACGATGTTAATCACCTTAAAGTCCTCAATGGATACAAGTATATAAATTCATAAACGTATTTTGTACTAGTCTTGCTGTAGAAATTTAAAATGAAAAAAATTGGAAAAAAGACAATCCTATTTTGAAAGTATATGTATATCTCAAAAGGAATATAGACAAAACCAAGAAACACTAACATTCATATTTCCTTTAAATTCAGATCTGTGTATTTATGTATTTAACAGAGATTAGGAAATATTCCGAAAACATATACATCAAAGGAAATCTCTCTCTTTCTCTCTCTCTCTCTCTCTCTCTCTCTCTCTCTCTGAGTGTGTGTGTGTGTGTGTTTTGTTTTCAAGATGGCTTTGAATCAAATAGATTGAATAAATGGGAACATTAGTTGTCTTATTTACCCATCACACTCCATTCTTATTAAATTACTCTGCATTACAAATTCACAAGAAACCTTCACAAAGATCAAATAAAAAACAAATTTATGGGACTTTATCATAGAGGAATAATTAACATAACAGTAAATTTCATTCCGGTTCTAAATTACTAGTATGACACTAATGAGTTGTTAAGATTTTATGGACTCCCTAGATTTTTTTCTACGTATGAAGGATACCAAATGATAAAATTTGCACGAGCAAAAACACTGAAAACGTTTGGAAATGGGTTGGGCGGCATCCTCCTTTTCCAGCCATGGTAGTGTCGGTGGTGGTTTCTGGAATTTCTGTGATAAATAAAATTGTATTAACATGTACATTTAATAAGGTTACAATCAAAACTTTCTCTAAGCTGAGAATGTAAGGGTGAAACACGCATTCTAAATACTGATGTCATGAAAAATTCTCGAAGGGAAGTTAAACAAACAAAACAAACTAACTGAATGTTATTATAATCTGTCTGAAAATCGTTCCTTAAATATTACTGCTTAGAAAGATACGAATCAAAAAAAAAAAAAAAAAAAAAAAAAAAAAAAAAAAAAATCATGATATCTTATGAACTTACTTTTTAAAAAGGTTATAAGAATAGATAGCATGTTTAGGTTAAAATACATTCAATAATCAAGCAACACTTGCTAGGTCAACATTTAGTGATAGATCCGCATCTGCTTGAAGCTACACAATTCATAAAAATGTTTAGGTTCAAATTATTTGATGTGTGCCTTAACACAATCCTTAATACAAGCATTAAGTTCAACGAAGATCAAGCAACATGAAATTATATACATAATTTATGAAATTAGCAACATACCTTAGCGAAAATTTACACGTTAAAGAGTTAATTGTATTATCATCATTATTTTTTTGGAAAAAAATATATATTTCATATGCAAAAAAGCTACGGCTATGATTAGGAATACATGCTCAAATATGCCGAGAACCCCAAAATTATGAATCCATGAATTCAACGTATCTAAGGAAACGTATATTCCGATTGTAATAAGGCTGTTGTTGCATGAAAGGTCTGCTCAATTATAGAAAACAGATGTGAACAAATATTTAAAGTTGAGGATCAGAGACGCGTGTATAATATATTTAATCAGAATTTAAAATCACTTTTGGTGATATAGGTTTAATACACAGCTTTTTGATAAAATAGAACAAAAGTCAGTTGGTTTCCTCGGCATAACATACTGTATGCAGAATAAGCAGATTAAAACAAAAAACCTAAAATTTGAAAGAGCCAGAATCATTAGTTCCTATTATTTTTTATTCTAATCGTCAACCTTCCAATTCTTGATTAGAAATCATGATGTTTGAATAGATGAGAGAGCAAAATAAATTCCCTACCAATAAAATATAAATATTCAATGAAATATGTTCATTTTTTTTTTTTTTTTTTTTTTTTTTTTTTTGAATTTTTTTTTTTTTTTTAATATAGACAGGGGTGGACAACCATGTCAATTACTGGGAAAAATTTTCATTTAAATTTCACTAGAAAGAGTGTAGATCGCTTATTTAATAAGGTTATGTTTTAATTAAATAGTTTAATTCCAAAATTACCTGATGTTGAAGTATCTGACATATCTTCTAAAAATCGAACAATTAGAAAAATTTATTCTGAATGTAACATTTTAAACTTGAATAAAATATATGTATTTTTTAACATGTCAATTCCGAAATTTATAAGTACGAAGTTTAAATTGAAAATACCATGTTAATGTTTAAAAAGTGTGTTCCAAAACACAAACAATAAAACCACAATATTTTTCTAACTGTTAAACTTCAAAAGTCATGGTCCTTTAGTATAAGTAAACCAAAATTAAGATTAGAGAAGCTTGCTTTTAGTTCGAGAAAATAATCTGAAGAAGACAATTTAACAAAGTGCACTTACCAGTGATTTGTAACACTGTGGTTGGTTCTGAAAGCGAACGAAAAATATCATTGCACCACATCCTTTGACATGTAATGAGTCATCTCCTCCACCCAATCTCTCTCTCTCTCTCTCTCAAACTATCTTATCTTAAATGTCAGAGAAATCAATGAATGAGATTAATTTATAATTTGAGTTAAACATACTTCAGGTGAGTCATAATTCTGTGCTTCAAAAATTTCACTAAAACAAAATGCAGTGAAATATTCTCACTCCGACATAATAAAGTTCATAATTCTGCACTCGTTTTATAAGATTATATAGTTGGATTAGATTATGTATAGATTACATGTATGCTGTTTGATGCATTTCTTTTCATGAGGATGGCGTAATTACTTGTGAGAGTTTGCTCACAGAGTCTTCCGAACAAAACTGCAACAAGCATAATGTGAAACTTGGAAATAAATGTCTAAGTCGTGTGGAAATCACTAACAAATTGACAAATTGATACATAGTGATTTTATTGAAAAAGGGGTTGTGTCCTATAAAAGAGACGTTTTCCTAAAATCTAAGATATTTCCGTGAAAAAATGGCCATTTAACTTTGAACACACATCCTTCATTATCAAAGCCGCACAAGATTGCGAATGGGATATATGATATAAATCAATCTACTCAGTAAAATCACTGTTGAACAGCTACACTTTTAAATTATCTTATTTCATTTTTCACGATAAGCTGTAAATTATGCGATTGAAATTTACACTTGATGCTTCGCTGTTCACTTCATCACGGAACTTACCAACAACATTTAACTCTATCATGGATTGCATTGTTGACATTTTCTTCTTTTCCTTGACTTCACAGATATAATCACCGCTATCATCAGAGGACACATCTAATTGTAGCAAAAAATATATATATAATCGTTTTATATATGAACATTCAGTATCGAAATTCAATGAAACTTTAGATGTTAAAATTGCTATCAAAGATTGTTGTGAATGTTTGAAATGTTACAGAAAGTATAATAGGGAAAAAAGCATTTTTAATAACGCTTTAATCTGATGGTGTCCATCGATACAATACGAATTTTGAAGACCTCGATAAGGAAATAATGTGTTCCAACCTGTAGCTGATATTTTTCAATAATGATAATAACAATACATACAAAAAAAACCCCCAAAAAATCATGTACCTGATACTGACAAAATGAAACTGTCTTTATCAAATTTGGTGTCTGAGGAACATTGGTATTTTTCAGGAGTGTCCTCCATTTTATCTCCGTAAAGACAAATATTGCTATCCTTGAATTTCCAGTTAACCGTCAGATTTGTAACGACGTCTATTGGAGGATATCCCCAAATATTACAGGAGGCGGTAAAGGTTTGTCCTGGGTACAGTAGTGTTCCACTTGGGGCGGTCACGTTGAAACTTAGGGCTGTGACGACGTCTTTATTTAAAAAAAAAAGTTTAATGTATCAAATAAAGACATAAGACAGACCTAAGATAATTTTTTGATGATGTTAGATTTCAATGTATTTTTAAGAAAGAACAAATGTACAATAAGAAAATTATCAGTCAATCAACAATAACCTTCTTTTTTTTTTTTATTTCAATAAATTGGACAGTATTATCATAACACTCAAATGAAAAAAATATATAATTTAATTAGTTAAAAGTTTACTTGTATCTGTAATCATTTATTAAAACTGGAGATAGCAAACTGTAATCAAGCTCAAAAGTCCATTGAAACAAAACAAATCGGACGAAGAGCAAACACGGATCTCTAACAAGAGGTCCATGGGCCACATCGCTCACCTGAGTAACTTTGGCCATGCTGTTCTTTACCAGATTTCCCCCCTTTTAATATACCTATTGTGGCCCCGCCCTACCCCCAGGGGTCATGATTTGAACAATTTAGAATCTACACTACCTCAGGATGCTTCCAAATATGTCTCAGCTTTATTGGTCCAGTGGTTCTTGAAAAGAAGATTTTTAAAGATTTTTCTTATATATTTCAATGTAAAACTTGGATTCCCTATTGTGTCCCACCCTACCCCCAGGGGTCAAGATTTGAACAATTTATAATCTACACTACCCCAGGATGCTTCCATATAAGTTTCAGCTTTTCTGGCCCAGTGGTTCTTGAGAAGAAGATTTTTAAAGATTTTTCCTTTATATTTCAATGTAAAAATTGGATTCCCTATTGTGGCCCCGCCCTACCCCCGGGGGTCATGATTTGAACAATTTAGATTCTACACTACCCCAGGATGCTTCAATATAAGTTTCAGCTTTTCTGGCCCAGTGGTTCTTGAGAAGATTTTTTAAGATTTTTCCTATATACTTCAATGTAAAACTTGGATTCCCTGTTGTGGCCCCGCCCTACCCCCGGGGGTCATGAATTGAACAATTTAGATTCTACACTACCCCAGGATGCTTCAATATAAGTTTCAGCTTTTCTGGCCCTGTGGTTCTTAAGAAGAAGATTTTTTAAGATTTTTCCTATATATTTCAATGTAAAACTTGGATTCCCTATTGTGGCCCCGCCCTACCCCCAGGGGTCATGATTTGAACAATTTATAATCTACACTACCCCAGGATGCTTCAATATAAGTTTCAGCTTTTCTGGCCCAGTGGTTCTTAAGAAGAAGATTTTTTAAGATTTTTCCTATATATTTCAATGTAAAAATTGGATTCCCTATTGTGGCCCCGCCCTACCCCCGGGGGTCATGAATTGAACAATTTAGAATCTACACTACCCCAGGATGCTTCCATATAAGTTTCAGCTTTTCTGGCCCAGTGGTTCTTAAGAAGAAGATTTTTAAAGATTTTTCCTATGTATTTCAATGTAAAATTTGGATTCCCTATTGTGGCCCGCCCTACCCCCGGGGGTCATGATTTGAACAATTTAGATTCTACACTACCCCAGGATGCTTCAATATAAGTTTCAGCTTTTCTGGCCCAGTGGTTCTTGAGAAGAAGATTTTTAAAGATTTTTCCTATATATTTCTATGTAAAACATTGATTCCCTATTGTGGCCCCGCCCTACCCCCGGGGGTCATGATTTGAACAATTTAGAATCTACACTACCCCAGGATGCTTCCATATAAGTTTCAGCTTTTCTGGCCCTGTGGTTCTTGAGAAGAAGATTTTTTAATGACCCCACCCTATTTTTGTCTTCTCTTGATTATCTCCCCTTGTGAGGGGACTTGGCCCTTCATTTTATCAATTTAAATTTCCCTTCACCCAAGGATGCTTTGTACCAAGTTTGGTCAAAATTGGCCCAGTGGTTCTTGAGAAGAAGTCAAAAATGTGAAAAGTTTACAGACGGACGGACGGACAGACAGACAGACAGACGGACAGACGGACGGACGGACGATGGACAAAATGTGATCAGAAAAGCTCACTTGAGCCTTCGGCTCAGTTGAGCTAAAAACATTAGAGGTGGGATCAGGTGCCAAGGAGGATTAAGCATCCCCTGTTGACCGATCATACCGGCCTTGGTCTCCTTATATACTTCAATGTACACATAAAGGAATCTTATTTAGTACATCTGTAACAAATCTTTTCATTCCTTTTTTTTTTATTTTGATAATTATGTTCGCTGTACTTTTTTCATGCTTCATTTCCATGATTCTGACAAGTCATTAAAAGCATAAATGCATATTTTCTTAAATTGGAAATGATACAAACTGGATCTAAACTGATTATTAAATGTATTTACAAGCACTCTGGTCTGGTCGCTTGGAGTTGGGTAAACTCTGACAAAATTCATGATTCATCCTGAGTCATTGATTTTTTTTATTTACTATATAATTTATTTTTATACTCTGTCATACTTATTTTATGAAATTTTTCAGCTTCTAGAAGTAATATCATTGGTACTGATGACACTTTATAGGAACATATCAAGTTTTTTCGTATGAAATTCTATCATCTTAGGTTAATTTTGATGTTTTCTGCTTAGCAAAATACCTATAACCTATATATTAAAAAAAACCCTTTGATCAAGATCTTTCTTTTTGCATAGTTCTCCACAGTAGCCTATGAAAGTTCTTAAGAAGCGCAGCTGATAGTAAGAGGTTTTGACATTAATGAGATGTAGCACTTGGTTTTACCAGCATCATCACTGCATGTGTTACACGTGTGGATTACTCTCAATTTATTGACTATACTGCCTAACAATCATACATCGCAGAAATACTTGAGCTAATTTCGCGCCGCAATTATTGTTGTAAAAGGAATGATGTTTGTAATTCCCATTGTTTTACTTTGAATAAAGCTATTTTCATGAGTTTTAGAAAATAATTTCAAATTGATCTATATAAATGATTACAAAATTTATATGGAAGTGACCTTCTAAGTAAAGGAGGTAGCAACCATATCACAATGGTTCTATGAACTTAAAAAAAAAAGAAGCATATGTTCAAATCAAGCATGTTATCTTTAACAATTGCAATGTACACAAATTGAGGAAGAAGGATAGAAACGACTCAGTAATATCATACATAATGAGCATAAATGCAATATCGTGCTTGAGGTATATCTGAAACCTATCAACACTTCTAGCTAGAAATCTGAAATAGGCCTTTCCATAAATATAACCACTTACCCATACAAGAAAACAACACAATCACTGGGGAAATGAAAATCCGAAAAAAGTAAAATAACTCCATAACCTTTTTCTTTTATCAGTGAATGAAAATTTGGCGGAGATAAAATGCGGTTGATGAAAATATTGTTTGGCCTTGAGTTTGCGTACTGCAAGTAGGCAGATATAATTTGTTATGGTAATAGGGTGATTAAAAAAAGCAACGCAACTGGTAAGAAAAAGTGTGCATTTCATGGAGTATTCATCAAATATGACCTCTTCTTCATCATGCTTATACATGGAATTTAAATAGCTTTCTCAAGAATTAATTGCATGGTATTCATTATTATTATGAAATGAGAGAGAGAGAGAGAGTATTACATACGTAAATTCTTATCAATGCGAGTAGCCCCATTTCAGCCAGAATGCTGTAATGTGGCTTAAGGGTGGATATGACATATGATCTGGATTTTAGTATGTTAGTATTGTACTCTAAATCTAATTATCATATAACTGAAATGTTTAATATGCGAGTTCACATACATGTGTAAACAATGAAAGCATTTTCGTGCATGTTTATGACCTTTTCATTGTAATCTTATAGAGCCTATTCTAATTAAGTCAACATGTGTATATATTTCATTAAATCAGGTTGATAAACATTTAAACTTTACAAAAGTTACTTCTGGTTTGATATGAATTTTCACACGCTGGTATATTGTATTATATTGTGACTTAAAGGACTTGTCCCATGTTTTTAAAAAATCCGTATTTTTATGAAAAAATATTATCTACAACCTTGTTTATTAAAATATTGAATAAAATACAATTTGTTGTAAGCATATTCAAAGAGAAATTTAGAGTTGAAATTCAAATACGGCGATATGCATATTTCAATCGGATTTCGACGCTATACTGCTGTGACGTCATTTGTCACAATTCAGTGATAGCGAGATGAGAAACAGTATACTTTTAACGAAGTTATCAACGTTAACGACAAATGCTGGGTAATAGGGAACATTCTGAATCTTACATGCTTTTCAGTAATTATAGAAGTATGAACTTGTTCTAATTTAAGTATAAACATATATTTAAAGATGAATTTATAAATATATGCATGTAAATATTATAAACAGACTACAGTGTAGGTATACATGGTGTAATGATGTTAGTAAGAAAATAAAAATTTTAAATCTCGAAAAAACTTGCTGATTCATTGCAGAGCTTGTCAGTTTTAATAACAGTAATTAGTATATGATTATAGAAGAAAGGATAATTAGTAAAGATCCCGTCACTTTTTCAAACTATAGGTATTATTATCAATTACCGCGGTCCCGCGTTCCCCTTTTCATTTCAATAACGATTCAGTCGCTCAAGTATTTACATTATGATTTGATTTAAGATTATTAAATAAAATAAATAAACAAAGTTCTGTAATTTTAAATTTGTGAATCAGGTTGGTTAATACGTGTGATAAGATGACAAATTATATAATTATTTTGTGCAGGCGAGTTTCTTCGTCTTCGCTCGTCTCCCCTATCTTCACTGTTAACAGGTTAATTTACCATGTTTATATATATTTTTCTTTTTTTTTTCTTGCTAACAGTAAAAAAACAAGGTTGAATATTCAACTTCATAGGGATAAAATCAGTGATTCAGTTGTTCATAACGCAGAAAATTCAGTTTGCATCTCGTACATTTTAGTAAAGTTAACATAAATAACTGATCAGCCAATATCGCATATGACGTATCATGGTCACGTGATCGCAATCTAATTAATTTGGATTTTTAACTGAGGGGTTTTTATTTTAATCAATAATGTTAAATTACCGCGTTATCTCCACAATAAAAACACGAAATTCATAAACTATGATCATAAGGGACATAATACGCTTTTAATTTCAAGTAATTGAGAAACATGGGACAAGTCCTTTAACCCGTATTACGCAGTACAGAATTGGTGTATTTACTACCACGTATTGCTTAGACAGATCGTTTTCAAAGCAAACTTACAATTGACACGCCACGATGGTTTTTTGAGTAATTTGAGTTTTTGAGTGATGAAGTAAAATTGAAGTGGATTCACATATAAAAACAGTGTAAAACATGATAACCATGAGTAAAACATGTGTTAAAAAGAATCTCCAATTAGTCTGTGGTCGGATATGTTTTTTAGCCAGGCTCCATAGCGTAAGCTATAGCTCAATTTATGGGATTGCCGATCTGCGCGGATTAATCACCTAATAGTAACCCAACAACCGCCAATATAAACATTACGCTTTTCAAATTAGATCAGTTCCCGTTCTCAGATAATTCATGTTGATGAAGCTTGATGATGCTGAGTTAGAAATTTAGTTTTCCCACGTCAGACAAGCTTTTACGGAAAGCTAATACCTGAGTGAGAGTGAACGTAACCACTGCTACCGTATGTACACACAGGCCACGTGCGAAACACATTTAGCTTGATAGGACAATCTCTATTTACTGTAGATTCCTTATTTTAGGCGAGTACTTTATATTGCGAAATGGCCCTTAGACGTTAAATCCCGAGAACAATAATTCGCGAGTAGACGTTTGATCTAGAGATTTTACATGCATTTCAGCACCATAAAAATAAAAGCGAGTAATTTTATTTTGCTTCTCGCGAAATTACGCGATAATTCATTTCTCGCGTATATTTGGGAATCTACAATATAGAATGATGGAAAACTTCATTGCCTATACGTGTGCATAGTAAATGCACACTTGTAAGTATGTCAAGCATCCGACCTTGTTAGGTGGATATTTAGTACATGTATATTAAAGAGCATATTAAATTAAAATTGAAAAAGTATAAAGGAAAAAAATAATCAAAGATGATAATAAATGAAGTAAATGTATTGCGCATTGTAAGATAAATAAAATGTGGGTAATGAAATGTTATATCCTGACACTGAGGTTATACAGGTTACATATATACTTAGTAATATGATATGGATCTGATCGGGATTTATATCACACCTCTAGCAGATTAAACCTGATAAAAAGTACCTAATACATCTATTTTTATTTTTATTTTTTTTTGTTCACATTCTTTTAATTTTATTTTACTGTTCTTTGTTATAATAAGCTACATGTCAGTAGTCAGTGCATGAGTATTTATTTGTATTTTTCTCAAGTTGATGTATGTTGTATTTTATTATTAAGTATGTAATAGATATAATAAAACATACCTTTTTCCACATCACATCCTGGTTATTTATTATTCTCTATATACAAAGATGATTAAAACCCCGCATTCCCTGTGTTTTCCCTGTGTTTTCAAAACTTTTTAAATGCATGTAATAATATATCGCTAAATAATATTTCTGAACTTCTTATATAGCAGTTATTTTATGTATATTTCATGTAAAACGGTCACTGCTCTATAAATGGGCCTGGCTCTCTGTATTTCGGAGTACTTTGAATATCCAAGTCATTCTGTGTACCTTATCTCCTCGCCAAGACTCGGGGATATAAATCAACTAGTTGGGTATAAAAATCACATCTAATCACAAACCATGGAAGATCATATATATATATATATATATATATATATATATATATATATATATATATATATATATATATATATATATATATATATATATATATATCGCCTTGGCCAAGATCAGGTGCCCATGTTGGTTGCAGATTAACAAAAAATGAAGTCAAACGAAATGTATTACAAATATGTTCTTTGTAACACTACATCCTTTTAGCAGATTGTCTGAAATTTCTGTCCATTTCTGTCAAGCGGTTAAAAAGATTTCACTCTTAATATAGCAGAGACCCAAGTGGGCTACGGACTATACATATTCAGTCATAACATTTATCTTTATCATATTAAACTTAACAATAAAAGTATAATTCAAATACAAACTCTTCACAAAACATTGTCTGAGCAAGAAAAATCACATAACTCATTTCCATTAAAATGTTACAGTGTATAAAGGACATGGGTAAATCTGTTAATCTTTGGGAGTTTTTCTACTCTTATTATTTGGACATCTGAAGTAAAAATACATTAAAGTACATTGATTTTTTCTAAAGATATTGTATGTGGGACTGAAAATTTCAAACTTATTTGGTAATATTCAGAGAAAAACTGTGTCAAACATTTTTTGATTGACTATTTTGAGACCCCGGGCTACGGACTATACATATAGTATTTTTCATTTATTGAGAGATCATAGAAAAATACCTGTTTGTATCAGTAAATATTTGTTAAAATTGTCATCATGGAGTTCAAACGTGTTTAATAAATCATTTCATTTGGATATTAAATCAATTTATACAAAAATCCCGTGAAATTTAACAAAATAAAACGAAAAACTTCAAGTAAATTCACAATACGAGTAAAATATAAATTGTCAGAACAAAATAATACATGTCAGAATTACATGTAATTGGTGTTTTGATAACAAAATATAGTTCAAGACCATCTGGAGACCAAGAATGGGCTTTAATTTAGCATCTGTGATGGCTGGATTTCATGTGAGCACTGGGGCTACGGACTATACCGTTAAGCATCTCTATTGTGGACAATCAACTTAAAGAAAATATAATTGAATAATTAAATTTTGGGCATTTTTTTAAAATTATTTTGCATTCTATAAAAGTTCACGCTCCTGAGTTTGAGTATTCAAAATACCATATCTAAAAATCAATTGTCTAATGTTTTGTGTATTTTCAACGCCAAATGAAATTCCAGTTCAACTAATTAATGCATTATTGGGGTTCAAACTATAAAACTATAATGAATAAAAGCAAAAGGAGCTGTATTTAAATCAAGGCATGATTTTTTTTTTTTTTGGGGGGGGGGGGGTTTCAGACTATATTGCTTCATATTTTTTTTATTTTAATGTAATACATGGAGCTCAAGGTGTTCATTCAAAAGGTATATTGGTATTATATTGAATAAAGATATTATTGTATTGTAGTTATTGTATCAATAATGTATATGACTTTTTCTGGAAGCTTTTATATTAGGGCTACGGACTATACAGGGCTACGGACACCAATTATTCTTTAATAACTTCTTTTGATGTTAGCGCAAAAGCTATTCATTACTGTTTTTTTATTTGACTGGTAACTGTGAAAATATCAAATAAGAGCATGATTAATTATACATTCTTTTGTTGAACACAAACTATAATGAAATATGGGGCTACGGACTATACAAAAACTTTGACCAGTATGGGAAAAAAATTACAAAATGTGCACACATTTTACCATTTAACCACCATATTTTTCTCATAGTACTTTTTTCTTAAGTAAGATAAACAAAATTTAAACACATTATATTTGCTCTTTTTTGCTAAAAATTATGCATTTATTCCAACATTGATAAATCTTAAATTATATAACAAAGGTATATCTGAACACATTTATTCATAATTTCCACAATTTTTATCCTTTTTCTTTTCTGTAAAAAATAAACTAAACAGAGTGATTTTTCTATTAGTAAGTATATTTATTTTTAAAAGTTTCATTCAAAATAATTTTAATTAACCATTTTTTAAAATGTAAAAAATCAAGTGCAACAGCATAACGCTTCAAAAATTATGAATCTGTGACTTTATTCTGTTGTTTTTTCAAAGACGCAGATACTATATATATGATATTATATACCAATGGAAAGCTCTCATTCTGATCTTTGCAATGCAACAAAAGACATTTAGATTAAATGTAACTATAAAGAGTTACATCTATATAACAGCATTTAGTTGGAAATGGGCACCTGATCTTGGCCAAGCCGATATATATATATATATATATATATATATATATATATATATATATATATATATATATATATATATATATATATATATATATACATACATGTATATATATATAAAACGTTCAATTTCCATGTTTTTAAACTAATCTTCACTGCCATTTTACACCAATTGCTAAGCATTTTGCATTGAGCTGTTCAGTGAAATTAATCAAACAAATTCAAAGTCTATATTCATTACTGTTGTATTGCTGTGTGTGTACCTTCTCATGTAGCGACGGATACAAGTATGAGACACTAAACGGGTTTGCTGATACATGTTTTCCTCGCACTTTCTTGCATCTGTCTAGCATATAAAAGTTTCATCCATAAAATTGCTTGATTACCCTTATTTGTAGAAAAAAAAGACATTTGCTTAAGTATCAACCTTTTTCAACATCTGAACAGAGAAGAAGTGAGTGGACGATCAGTCAATCTTTCAGCCAGTTACACGTGAATCCGACACTATACGTGATCTTAGAGTGAAAACTGAAATGAATTGTGGACAATTCAAAAAATATTTATAGAACAACTCAAAACGAAACTTTTAGCATGATGGCATATAATTATATTCAAATGCATGGAATTAACTTTTTTTGTCGTGCTGCAATAGACATAACCTTACATCGTGTTTATCTTTATACATGTATCTGAAATAGACGAGGAAGCTAAGGTACTACTATATAAAATATGTTGATGACTTCTCGCTATGTAAAGTTCTAATGGACCTGTGACATTACTTTTGGATGAACCCTCGTATATATATATATATATATATATATATATATATATATATATATATATATATATATATATATATATATATATATATATATATATATATCCGATTACGAAATCGTAATTGTTGTTGAAGATTCTCTCAAAAGGATTGGGGTTGATTTTTAACATACTTGCACTCTGAAGATGATCTGGTTACATAACCTTGAGTTTGATGGAATTTGTTGGAATGAACAAAATAAATGAGAAAAATGGAAAACTTTATAATATATTACTGACAATTGACGGTAAGGGTCAGCTAAAAACTAAATTTTATGACAAACGAGACTACTTCAGCTTTTCCATTGTCGACTTTCGTTTTTATGTAAATAAAATTCCGCTATCAGCTGCATATAGTGTTCACGTTTCCCAACTTATTCAATACTCAAGAGCATGCTCTGAGTACGTTCAATTTTTTAACAGGCTACCGACAGATAAGTTGATGTTACAGGGACTTAACAAACTCGTTTAAAGTTAGTATTCTGTAAAGTCTATGGTCGTGATAATGACTGTGTTAGTAAATATAAACTATCATTGCGTCCTATTTTGGCTGACGTGGTTCTTACTGATTGTAGGGCCTTTGTTTCTATGCTAATTTTGGTAGGGAATGTCCCGTCTACCTGATCAATACATAGGGCTCACGGAGGGCATGAGCCGTCAGCAGTGGATGGTTACTCCTCTTAGGCACCTGATCTCACCTCTAGAATTTCCGGTTGTTTTATTCCCTTTTCACAGTTTTGTATTGCTTGTAGATTTTTTGAAATCGATCACTGTTCGTTATCTTTACCTTTTTCATTTGGTCATTTAAATATGAGGTCATATCAATCACGTAGTCTCGTTTATCCTTCCAAGTCCTCGAAGGGTATCCACTACGAAATAGTTAAAAATACAACATTAAAATTAGTTTGTTCCAATATTTGGCTAATATGTCTACAATCTGTATTTAATGGCATAATATCCCAGAATACGGAACACTATAAGCAAGACCACCATCGTCCCAATACAACAATAAACAGGAAGATCTATTCCTACGCTGTGTAACAATTCACTTCCTGTGATTAGCTCCGTTTCATTTTGGCACTTTATGAATATTTGAGAATTTCCACACCTAAAAAGAAAGGTTGTATATTTTAATGCAAATCAGCAAAGTAATCAGATGAAATTTTAGTTTATTAATGAAGAGGTGTTTTTTTTTTTTTCTAACATTAAGATAGTTGCTTACAACACAGTTTTCTGAAGATTAAAATAATTTGGATAAGACTTCCACAATGAAAACCTTTAATCGATATAATGGATACAGTAAAAGGAAATTGGTTGAAATAAAAAGACGGGACCCAGTCAAGGTTTTGCGACTTAATCTGATATCAAGTCTGTCTTGAGTTTAGAATACTACACGAATTGAATTCGTTACTTTAAATTTAAATTTCGTTTAAATGAATTCAATCTGTTATAACAATGTTTTAAATTCGTTATAACGATTTCAACAAATTTGTTATAACAAATTCAATTCGTTATAACGAATTAAACAAAAAATAACGAATTAAATTCATTCTAACAAATTCAACAATTCTTTATTTCGAATTTAAAAATATTTTTGATAGGTCTCAGTGAGCTTTCGTAGAATTCAAATAGTAACTCAATTGAATTTTTTTCGTTGTTTAACATTACATACTATAAATAAAATGACTTGTTCACCATTTACGTACTCTATTTTGTATATAAAATCATTTTGTCCCTATTATAATCATATGACAAATACCGCTATTGATATTCCACACGATACGCGTACATGACATATTTTATATGTCATATTTTATATTTTAACACAATACACGTACATGACATATTTTATATGTCATATTTTATATTTTAACACAATACACGTACATGACATATTTTATATGTCATATTTTATATTTTAACACAATACACGTACATGACATATTTTATATGTCATATTTTATATTTAAACACAATACACGTACATGACATATTTTATATGTCATATTTTATATTTTAACACAATACACGTACATGACATATTTTATATGTCAAATTTTATATTTTATGTCCATACCTGAAGGGTTCTATATCTCCAAAGAAAATAGTCACAGTGGCTGCAAAGGGATAATGAAGGACTGAAAAATACTTAGCCCAAGTAAACCATGTGGGGAAAGATGTGTTAAAAAAGCCACCTGTAAATGAAGGAAATACATATTACAAAATTTAAATAAATGGTATTTCTTAGCGGGAAGTATTTTCATTGTTTAAGGACATTCTATGCACTCCACACTGAGTACCATTTCCATGGTACGTTCATACTTTTAGAGTGATTTGTCCTTTAATTTAGAACTTGAATAAACAGAAATCTACAGTGTACGGTTTGTAATTCACTGAAGTATTCTTAACATTATATTAGACCTAGATGAAGTGGTTGAGCGCTTTAATTGCATTGTTTCCCCCTATTCAGTAAGTAACAGTGATTTTTGTTCATCAACACTTTTTGTCTTTGATAATGTTTACTTAGTAGAATGCCAGGTACCCAATATTGCAAATGAAATATATCAATTAAAGTCTAAAAAAATTTAATTAGGGTACATAAGTCCGACGTGATAGGGCTTCCATTAAATATCATTTGAATAAACATACCCTACTCCTGGATTCATTCTACAGAAAAGTTTGGTCTTGACTAGATATATCTTTTATAAACACTACAGAATAAATCTTCTTAGTAATTCATCCTAAAAGGACAGGTCTGATGCAGCATCAATCCCCAGTCCAGTAGAATGATCTTTCGATACATCAACATCTCGATATATCAACATCTCGATACATCAACATCTCGATACATCAACATTCCTAAAGGATCAATCTTCATATATATGGCCGTTTTGCGGCCTACGATAACTTCCAATTTTCATGGAGTGCTTTTTCCTTAAAAACTGCATGAATTTGTAGGTTAATGATCCAATTTAATGATAAATATTGATTGGATGATGATGCTATAGTGTTTGTTTTGATATTGGGTCGCAAAGTAAGGTACTATCGGTCCGCATGGCATTAGGACAATTGGAAAACTTAAGAGGGTGGCTGTGTTAGTGATTTTATCGTAGGCCGAAAAATGGCTTATAAAGAGTCATCCTTCGGTATTTAAGTATTTTGGGACCAGAGCTCACAGATGTAAAAATTAGATTTACATGTACTTGAATAGATGCATCACGAAAGACAAGTAAAGCAATATGCTTTTATAGATGCACATCCAAAAAAGGTAAAAAAAAAAAAGTATGCTTCTATATATAGATACATCATCCAGGGAAAGTACAGTAGTATGCTTCTATATATACATCACCAAAGACAGTAAAGAAGTTTGCTACGATAGATACATCGTCCGGGACGAGTAAAGAAATGTGCTTCTATAGAAACATCATCCAAGAAAAGTAAAGCAGTATGCTTCTCAAGGAAAAGTACATATTTAAAGACACAGATATACATCAAAAGACAATTTTTGGGCACAAAACAAACAAATTATTTTACATTTTTATACCGTCTTTTAATTAATAAGATTATTATATTAACTGATTAGGTTTGATCCTAATCAGTTCATTAGGATTAACTGATATGTTATTTTATACACTAGCAAGCATTTTTCTCTTTTATACGAAAGCCCATTGAGCTAATTTTCGTAGATAAAAAAAAATATTTTTCGCGTTATAACGCGAAACTTTCGCGAATACTGTAAACCAACTTTTATTCACGACCACTTTATTTCGCGATTAACCGGGGATAAACTTGTTCGCGACGATTAATTTTCGCGATCAAGCCTTTTTTTGATCTGTTGTTAATAGAAAGAGAGTCTTTAAGGACCGGTTCACGGCGAGAAATATTCGCGATGACGAGGCTCTCGCGAACCTCGCTTACTGACAGGGACATTTGCATAACTCTTCATTTTCTGTTTCTTTATTCATTTTATTCATTACAATGAAACACGAAAGACTATTATGAACATGGATATCACAAGCTGAAATTTTATGTTTTCTCGCCATTGAATGTGTCTCTCATCTTTCTAAATCTTTTTGCCGTCACATTTTGTCTTTCTCAATGCTGTTCAAACATTTTCAAAGTCTATGCAAGTTTTTCCAAAGTTGTTCCAAAATGAAACTTTCGGGGAAATGATCCCTCTTTCCGGCGTCATTTTTAACACTCTCTATAGAATTTGATCTCAGAAAATTGACAACAATGAGGTAAATTTGTATATTCTATGGATCAACTGTGTCACATCACATGAGTAACCTAATGTGGAAATTGGATGACAAATACTCGTATCAAATCTCCGATAGACTCACTGGAGGTTGCGCTAAGTTGTCATCCATTACTTCAATTTATTCAGATATATATATATATATATATATATATATATATATATATATATATATATATATATATATATATATATATATATATATATATATATATACAGGCCTCTATGTGACCTCTAAAATTTAGGCGCCATCTGGCTCCTTATAAAAAAAAATTAGTCGCCAATGCAAATTTTTAGTCGAAAGGGCAAATTTTTCTTAGGACCAATTTAAAAACTGATATTAGTCAATATACAGAGACATGTCCATTGCTAACTTTTAAACTTATAGAAAAAAAATTAGGTGCCAATCATAATTTTTAGGCGCCATGGCGACTAAATTAATCGCCAATTAGAGCCCTGATATATATATATATATATATATATATATATATATATATATATATATATATATATATATATATATATAACTCTTTGCTGTATACCTTAGATAGTCTTTTTAATAACTGTCGTATTTATAAATTATGGAGGAAAATCAAGAAAAGTAGACCCCTTTTCCTAGATAAGTTTGTGATTAACAGTATCCTATTATAATAATTTGTAAAAAGCATCATATGGCACCTTAAGCTCAGGAAATGATACATTCTTCCCTCACTTTAAATTTTAAGCCAGATTTCTGAAGTGTATAGTTTATAGTCTAAAATTACGGATTTCTTTACTAGTGGTAAAGTTATAGTGAACTTTAGTAATGAAAAACATACTTGAAAAAGAAAGCGACGAGTGGAAATCTTCCTGAAAAAAAATTAGTCTAAAGAATTTCTGGGATTCAACAAGTGAAAAACAAGAAAATCCCTGTCTGCGTTCTTGTTTCTTTTCTGTCAGTCAAGATCACAGGTTCCTGAGTAACATGATTATATATATGTACAATTTCGCGTTATAACGCGAAAGTTTTGCGTTTATTCGCGAAAGTTCCGCGTTATAACACAAAATATATTTTTTTTTACCTACGAAAATGAGCCCAATGGGCTTTCGTACTTTTAAATATACATGTACTATGATACCACAGAACATTCTTATATAAAGATGGATCTTAGTCAAGTCGTGCCTTCTATACGTCTCATTCGAATGTCACGTGGCATTCACTTCTTGTTGCCAGCATTTGGAAAAGGAACAATCACGTTCTATTTCAAGGTAAGGATCAGGTCAGAGTTGAATTAATGACCTCAACTTACATCTTACCTAATATCATGAATACCATCGTAACAGTGCTGGCAGTTTTTAAACTGTACTTTATTGTTCGGACGCAGGCTCCAATGATGTACCCTATGCTCTATAAGTAAAACAATATTTACTGATAAAATAACTTGTGAAATGTATTGTCCTTATATCCAATCTATTTTGACTACTCCAGAAGAGAAGATTTGTCCCATTTGTTGCTACTGTGGAATCACTAATTTTCGTGGGGAAAGGGGGAGGAGGGCAATTTTCGTTCTTTTCCTAGTATTCATATCCCCAACGAAATGAAAATTTTTCATAATGTGGTATGATGTTTCTCCATTAAAAAGGAAATAAAATCCCCTCCAACCAGTAATTTTTCCGCAACCCTACAGAAATGTGTGATTTTTACAGTGCATGTCAAACTTTTAAGCCCGAATCTTAAAACATCCCTGCATCAGGGTTTATAATTTGAATTAATCTGATTCAATGTAATGTCAGAATGGTAACACATTATTTCAAACTAATAAGCAGTTCTGTTAGATATGTATACATTTAAAAACATTGACTCCCAGAACACACATATCCCAGCCCTCCCCTGGAAATAATTATTTAAACAGACATTGATCAGCTACCTGTAAAGATTCTTATTATTTACTCTTCAAATATCCAGAGATGTTGAGAAATTCAATAATCAGTCTCGATTTCTTACCTGAGTGATAAAACAATTCAGAAGGTTTATTCCTATAAAAGTAAGGAACTGTACCGGTCCACCCATCCCTACAAACCAGTATATAGCCGTAAGCTGGACAATGGGTACCACAATCATCATATGTAGTTCACTAAACATCTTAGCCATGTAATAGGCAGAAAGGCGGTAGGCACCTGCTTTTCTTTCCTTTCTCACAACTTCTCGTTCTCCAATAACTTTGAAATAAAAATGAGAATCAAATATGTTTATTCAGTTCTATGTTGAAATTTACAGAAGCATTTTTGAGGTGATATTAAAAGAAATTCAAAGTTTCAAAATTCCATCTACACTGAACATGTATCATATGAAGTCCTCATTTAACGCGTCGTCGACAAGTGGAAACCATATATGGCTAACAAAATAACCCATGGTCGCCTGAGTATAATACAACACTGTAAAAGTATAAAATAAAACAAAATAAACTGACAGATGATGATATGCTGCCCAAATACAAGAGAAATAGGATAATCTAGGATGAACAAAATAGTTATTCATAGTACTCAGTAACAAATGACAAAGCAGATTTTATTTGCCTACACTTCCCAGTCCTGACACATTCCCTTCTGTCACTATCAACATGCAGACTGGACATGACAATAGTGCCTGAGCTCAAGTATACAAATCACATCCTCTCATATTGGCCTCGCTTGATCTTTGAAGAGTATTTAATGTACAGCAGCGAAAAAAATTTTCAAGTAAATAATGCATTTTCAATACATCATCAATACAGCCCAGCCCTAATACCCCAACCCCTGACCCAGGCACAGTAAAATTCACGATTTTGAAAGAGACTCCCTCGCTCATTATAACTATGCACTTAGTTTTTTTGCATAATACCAAGAAGCAGAGAAAATAAGGTTATATTTATTAACGATGTCATTAAAACGATCATAGAATTTATGAATTGCTGACTTTAAACGAGGCTGCTGAAATCCCTTTAATATCATCTTATCTGTTAATAGCCTGTCTCGTCTTAAAAATTGATTGTTCTCAGATCATGCTCTTGAGTACATGTATCAAACAAGCTAAGTTTGGAGACGTAAACACCATATGCAATTGACAACGGAACATTACTACACAAATAAGAAAAGTTGACGATGGAAAAGCTTAAGTCATTTCATTTGTCACACAGTTTAGCTGTTTGTTGGTCCTTATCGTCTATAGTCAGTAAAACATCCAAACATCAGACAGATGTGACAGACTCTGTGGTATCTTTTATTTCAAGTTAAGTGGGATATTTCGAGTCGACAAATGAATGAAAGTAACTATTGTTTATTGATAAATCGTCGTCAATATATCTGAATTTCTTCTTCTCATATAGAAGTTTTTTTTATAAATTCTATTTCATAGAAATATAAAAACAAGCTGGAAAATAAAGGACCACAGGGTAGCGCCAATAGAAATTCCATCAGTTTGTTGGAAGACTTGGTCTCCGAAGACTACATAAATGTTGTCAATGAGAAACTCCACCATCCTATTAATATTAAATTCATGGTACTTTTCTGTAGAATCAAAGTGATTTTTAACAAAGTAATTTTGTTGATGACCAATCACAAGATTCGAAAATTTTCGAGTTCTGTTTTTATTGAAGAAGCAGTTTTCTATGATATCAAAAAGCCTAGTTTTAATTTTTCTTGAGGAATGGTTGTGTGAAGTGTATAAATTAGGGATGGCAATTTGTAATCGGTTAACCGGTTACTCGGTCGGAACGATGGTAATCGGTTAGAAAATCTGTAATCGGTTAGTCGGAAAAAATTAATATATGTGTAAATCTGAACACAATTTCATAAAAAAAATCATTTAAAAAGATACATCAAAAATATCTGAAATGTTAGCATTTTCACCTATCTATTTAAGCTGATTCGGAGATAATTTAGGCTATACAAATGGACACCAGTTTTTGAGATGTTAATTGTTTTGTAAACACCATGTCGATACCCGTGTTTCTTTAATTATTTAAATTAAATGATCGTTGAGTACTGCAAACTGTTTATTATGTGTATCTTACCTCTTCTATCCTCTGCCGTTACCTATCAAATTGTATTATTAAACAAACATTGTAAATTAAGCGATAGTTTTGATAATGGTGACAATGCAGAATGAATTTGCACGGCATCTCTTCTGAATTTTTTTTAATGTATCTGATATACTTCAGGCATATCCCATGGGTTTCTTTCTCTCTTCTTTTTTTTTTTTTTTTTTTTTTTTTTGGCTTATTAAAATTAAAAATAATGTATAATAAAATAATGTATACATCTGATAAATTATAAACATGCCGGTAATATTTATTTACTATATGTAACATTTTTTTAATAGAGCTTACAATGGAGAAATATGTCGAGAATTTTTGATACGATGAACCGATTAATCGGTCGGAACGTCTTGCGGTTAACCGATTGGCAATTTTGTATTCGATTGCAATCCCTAGTATAAATGTCATCCGTTTTGATTTTATTGACTTAGAAAAAAATGGTGATTTTCATTTTTTTTTTTTTTAAGTTCTTTGGATTTTTTGAGAATTAACATCTGGTTTACACCACTGTAGAATTTCCTGTAGCACAGTGCGTCTGAAGTTTCTCCTTTACAGTGGTTTATATTTTTGTAAGGCGTGAAGATAGGGACTTGGTAGAACATTTGCTGACCCAGCCATGCTTTTTTTTTTTTTTTTTTTTGAGCTCCATTATTAGCTCTTATTATTTCTTCCATGAAGCAGAATTAACTCAAACATTCTACATGTGAAGAAGAAAACACTTGCTGTATGGCCTTCAACTCGACATACAGATATATCGAGGACGTTTAATCAATTAATAATAGTTACTTCCATTTATATGTCGACTCGATGTATCCCAGTAAACTTGAAATTAAAGACACCACAGAGTCTTCCACATCTTTTCATATTTGGATATTTTACTGACTGTAGACAACAAGGGCCAGTTAATATAAAAACTGTATGACAAACAAATGCATTTAGATTTTCCATCGTCAACTTTCTTTATTCTTTAAGTAACATTGCGCCATCAACTGCATATGGTGTTGAAATTGGTTCAGTGATTCCAGAGAAGATGCTGAAAATGTTTAAATGTTAACGCCGAAGCACGACTCAAGACAACTGACGAAAATAGATAGGAACAGGTCACCTGAGACTCTTAGGTGATCTAATAAAAGAGAAGAGTAATAGGATATTGAATTTTAAAGACTTTAAAACGGAACAAAAATAAAACTTACAGCTGGAAACAGCATCATTCATCATGGCCAACCCCCAAAATATCACTGGAATAAAAACCTGTTCGAAAATTGTATATTCTTTATTATAACAGGCAATAATAATTTCTGAATCTGAAGTCACCAGTGGAGTAAAATTCTGGATTTCTTACCGCCCCCATCCTGTCTCGAAGTGTGTCGTTAGAGTTTGGTATCTGGTAATATACAATACAAACAGTTGCGCCAATAATTAGAGCTTGCGCAACCCTACAAACGTCAAAAATCCGCCATTTTGATTGCTTGGCATTTCTCCAACACAACATGCGCAATTGTGTCCAAAATGAGGTTGCCCACTTTCTGTTAAGAGGGCGTCTTGGATTGTGTATAGCAACGTGTTCAACAGACGAGACATCAAGAACAATTTCTGTGGGATCTGAAAAGCATGACGATGTTCTTGAAAATATACGTCCATGGTGTTCTGGTTTCTAGCCTCCATAATATTATTTTGACACTTAATTTCAGTTGAAATGATTAATTATAATGTTACAATTTACGGTTTCAAAAATTTGTATATATAATCTAGACACCACTAGTTCCAAAGAAATTTGTCGGACTAGGCATCACTCTGGATTAAACAATATTTCATCAAATTGAAAGGGATTTAACGTTTTAGTCATTATAGGCAAGGTTTGTGAATACACAACGTTCCGTTTACTCTAAACTTTGTTCAGAATTCACCTTTTTTGTGGTATCCAAGAGAAATAACATGACCATTTGATGATTCAGTGGCCTCTACGTTTGTAAATGACAATGCTGTTTTTGAGGTGACGTCACCATTAATTGCCGACTCCTCACCATTGCAGAATTCTGCGCTTTCAACCTTCACCCTAAAATTACTACAAATAATTCTCATTTTTAAAGTGTATTAGTCATATTCATTAAATTGTTATAAACATATATAACGTGAAGAGAATATAATACATTTTATACATATTTTCATACATTATACATGTATGAGTTATCAGTACCTAAAATTACTTTTTTGCCATCTTTCATATTTGAAACAAATACGTGTCTGAGTGCTTATAGAGCATTTCAAAATTGTGTCAAAAAGCTATCACCACATTTAATCTTTGACAGACCATCTTGAATCCGTATTAATAAGTCTGAGACTGACAAAGTAATTTGTAATCCTTATTGTATGATTATTTCATGAATTTTTCATTGACGCACTGATGGACACATATTCATCTGGCTCGTTTGACAAAAAATATCTCCCAGCAACTTTGTTAATTATGAGGGCTGATTACATATTAAATATCATTGAATTTAAACAACCGATTAAATAAGTATCTTAGATAACATAATGACGTTTTCTTTTTTTGAAGATGTAAATTTGATTTTAGATTCATACGTCATTGTATGTACTCACTTTGCTTTCTCTGATGCTTGAAGAATTTTATTTACGACTTCCGGATTTGTGGTCAGCAAATCCACTGAAAATGACCACATTAAACGCTTGTCATTAGAAGGAATTACTAATGATTAAATATAAAAAAAATAAATTCACAAGAGAAAGGTAAATCTCAGAATTGGAAAAGTTACTCTTTTCAATATTTGTTTTGTTATACTCACGCAAAATATCAGATGGATTGTAATGGTCAGGGAAGTTTAAGCCAAGCCCACTGAAATACTGGAGCGCTTTGTTAGCATCACCAAAGTAAGCAGGCTGCAGTGAACAAGATTTCCAAATAATATGACGTGCATCGATTACAATTGTATGACATAGGTAAAAGTAAAGCTACCTACTATACAAGACCATGAGTGTAAAACGCACGTGCATAAATTTTGCATTTTTTCTTGTTCGTCAAAGAATTTTTGTTTTACCTTTTTAAAATTGTTTCCTATAGCTATTGCAATGTTTTTTACTGAGCGGTCCATAAATACGGTGTTTTACCGGTTGGTAAGATGTTGGACCAGTCGGTGAGATGTTGGACCGGTTTGACTTTTTTCACACTTAATCAATTTGCATTTAGTTCATCCCAGCGGGATAATCTGAGACGAGTCAACAAGCAATATCTAATTTGCATTCATTGGTGTTCGATAGCTAAGGAATTTATCGGTTAAAAACTGCATCGTGGGTAAGTGAATTTCACGTCAAGATTTTCTCATCTGCAAAGCAAAAAAAAAAAAAAAAAAAAAAAAAAAAAAACCAAACAAACAAACAAACAAACAAAAACAAAACAAAAAAAGGAAGTCTTCGCATTTTTTTCTATAGGAATCATTTTGAAAGATATAACAAAACATTTATTGAATGGGTTTTCCGGCAGAATGCGTTTTGCCGAACACGCAAACCAATCTACCTAACGACCAAACACTTTTGTTCTCGAGTCCGATAAATTGCATGTTACCCTCGAATCAATTCAATAAATTTACAATAATGCTATATTTAATGTGCCCCCCCCCCCCCATAGTTCTTTAAAATATATGAAATACTGTAAATCACTCTTACTAGTACTTTCAAGAAGTTATTTTTTGCAAGCCAGTCAGCTCGCAAACATTTAATTTTCGCGTAAAATTGTATTTAAGAAGATACGGAGAATAATTACCAGAACTCGTGAAATATTTTGTTACTTATAAATGTAATATTACTATCTGACAGAAATAAAGTGTCACAAAAATATTGTAATTTACAGTACCGAACAATTGATATATATCAGATGTTTTAAAAAGTCAAATTTAAGTGTAGGTAAGGACTTTATGGTGAAAGGGGTGGGGTGGGTTTAGAATAACTGCCATCTCCTATTGAAACACGTATGTAAACTCACGCGCCCCTTAACAAGCAGTAGAAGAGACGAAAACATGTGAAAGATCTGACTGGATGGCTGATGAATAGTTGTCAAAATAGTCTTATTATACTGTGAGGCAAACTCCTGAAGTTCTTTCATTAACACATGCGCAGTACTGGAGTCCAGACCGGAAGTGGGCTCCTGGAAGAAACCAAAGCATATCTGCTTATGATATTTACATAATATATTTTTCAGAGTATCTCTTTAAAGTGACATCTAAGGTCCCTAATTTAATTCTTTAATTATAAGCTACAGATTGTTTTGTTGATTTGGGAAAGATAGTGCAGTAGGAACGATCATATTCTGGCGTTTTACGCGATCAAAACAGAAATTTTAGAAACCTAATTATTGACAGCTTACGTCTATCAACATAATGTTGGGATCCGTAAGAAGTTCACATGCAATGTTTGCACGCTTCTTCTCTCCTCCGCTTAGTCCGGGTAACATGAAGTCTCCAATCACTAAAACCAGATGGATATTTATTTCAATATATAACGGACATGGGAGAATTAGGAACAATAACATTTGAAATAGTACTCTGAGTCATTTATTTTTATGGGCAAATGTGGGGAAAAAATTGTTCATACGTTTTGTGCAATTTCATACACTTTGCA
Organism: Saccostrea echinata; assembly: GCF_033153115.1. Lineage (NCBI taxonomy): Eukaryota > Metazoa > Mollusca > Bivalvia > Ostreida > Ostreidae > Saccostrea > Saccostrea echinata. The sequence goes on along the minus strand of NW_026889765.1, from coordinate 6,893,900 downwards.
TAAAGATTGAAAGGGTCAACTCTTTGAAACTCGAAATTCTGACTCACATAAATGCATGCTTGAAATTGAAATTAATAAGGTTAAGCAAAACTTAAGTGTGGGAATTTCATTATTGTTTATGTCGTCAATTTTGTATACAGGCTAGTGCAGAGAAAAGAAAAAATCAATAACAAAAGAGCTTAATTTTCTCCGAAAAAAATAATTTAAAAAATATATTAGTAAAAATCATTTTTTGGGGGGAAGGGAGGGGGGGGGGCTAAAAATATCATTAACATGAATAATAATAAGATAATAGAGCGTGGAGCGAATTCATAGCATTTCCTGGAGTTACAATTGTTCGACTAAAGAATGTTGAAAGATGTTCCCTTACCAGTGTCCAAACATCCGCGCAGGTGCAGTGCGTCTATAATTTCATCCATTCGTGCCATCTTATCCGTTTTTGTCACGTGATCAGGAAGCCGTATCATGGCGGTAAACTAAAAATGTTGATGTGGAAATATTATTGCATTCATATTCATTCAATTCTTATAGCTTAGGAATATATGGAAGGTATCCAAATTTTGTAGTTTATTATGGAATTTATCTCACGAGTGGCATAGACTTTTATTATATTTTCCCGAGTAAAAAACACGAGTGGAAATATTTTCTTTCAAATCCTCTTTCAAGTGTTTACCGTTCTAACACTGTTCACTAAGCGCTCGCGCTATTCGTTCACAACGCATTCAGCGTTCACTCATCGTTCAGTGTTTGTTTCGTCAATGTCATACGAAACTCCGAATTCAAACAATTTACTTTCTAACGACCGTAACAGTCTGTATATACATACCAATATGACAAATATGATAAAACAAGCAAGAAAGAAAGAAATGATTTATTACACTGTACACTTCCGTGATCGGAAGGTCGTGTGTTCGAATCACGGTCGCGTCGGTAAGTCGATATAAAAAATAGCCAGCAACTGTTCCTTCGCCAAGCGCTCGGCACTTTGAAGTGAAAGTTGTGGGTCCCTCGGATGAGACCTTAAAAACCGAGGCCACGTGTCACGGTAGAATCCTCACTTCTCAATGGCCCTGAGTGCCGAGTAAAGGTCTAAATTTGAAACCCTTCACCGGTATATGGTGACGTCTCTATATGAGTGGAAAATTCTCGAAGGGGACGTAAAACAACATACAATCAATCAATCACTGTACACTTACAAAGAGAGTTTCCCATAGTGTGAGTCTTGACAGGAATATATCACTCTGTAGAACATATCCAAGTTTCCGCCGCTGAAGCTTTGTAAAGGGGTCCCCATTAAGAGTAATCGTTCCTGATTTCTGTGTAACATTTCCCGCCAAAATATTAAGAAGAGACGTTTTTCCTGATCCTGTAATTTTTTAGCAAAATTTGCCAAATGATGTTAATCAACATGTTTCATATTTTGCATAATTATGATTTTTTGATTATCATATTGCACCTTTCTTATTTATGATGAAGTTTTCTTCAGCGTTAATCTTCTGTCCATTTCTTCATACTTATCAAAAAGTCACTGTATTAGCAAACTTTAATCAGAAACCTATATGCATGCATTTGACACATTTAATGATACATAACACACACACAAAAAATAATGATTTCATGAATATGACATTTAGAAAACCAGTTATCAAAAAGTTTAAGAAAAGTTGAAAGAAGAGTTTTCGAGTATGGGTATTAAACTTTTTGTCTCCTTTTTGTCTCATTATTATTTTTTTAGTCTGTCCCCCTCCTTTGACAAACATTCCTACAGGCCTGCTCAGAAATTCTCAGAGCATTGCTCTTGCTTAAGCCGTGAAATAACGATGATTTTTTTCCACTTTAAGAGATTATAAACAAGATGGCAGTCACTTGAGCTTCCTTAATTGTTAAAAGTACAGAAAATTTACCTGTTGGACCCATGATGGCCAAAATCTGTCCATTTTTGGCTTCCCCATTGATGTTTGTTAGAATAACTTTTTCTTTCAAGGTCCAACAAATGTCTGTGAAGGTTAAAATGGCGTCCTTTGATCTTGTCTTCATGCTGTTGTGACAGAAAAAATAATAATAGTCCTTACCATAGGAAAATCTGCGTGAAATTGAGGATAGAGACAGAGTTCTGAAATTTAAAGCCCGTCCTAATTTATGACGATGTATGCATATTTGCACCATTTGCACTAGTCCGATGGAGTGGAAAGAAAGGTTTAGAATTTATGTTTTCAAAAAGCTTACGTTACACAGGATCTCTCGGATATAATTTTTGGCAATGGTAGTTATTTTACGAAAGCCTATTAAATGTAGGATCAATGTACAGGGAAAAGCCGAAAGCAAAGGTGAAAAAAAAATGCCAAGTAGTAATCAAGGTGTTTTAACGTAAAAAAAAAAGTTTAATCCTGCAAAAGTGTTACTCAAAAAGGCATAATAACGTGAAAATGGTATAAGTATGCCTTTCAAAAGGCGTAAACGGAAAAAAAGGAAAGACGTTATTACACCTGCAAAAATGCGAAGTAAAGTAAAGATTGTGATAACGCGAATCAGACAGGGATAGACCTTAACTTTCAGATTCACTTGCCCGAAGGGCAAGTGAACTCAAACTTTGACTTGCCCGAATGCAAATCTTGGTTGCCCAAAAATTAGAAAGAAAAAAAATACCGGTAACTTAATATATTATTGTAAATGAAGTGTGACGTATTAAGTAAACTGCTAGAAAAAAATGTTTATATGCCAGCGATGCTACATTTGAAAAATATATGTACATGTAAGTAAATTACTTTCCTGTCATTTACTAATCCTGTAAACTCACACTGCCATGCAGCAATGTTCCTTAAACTAAAATTCATATTTTTTAAATTATTTTCTGTACGACCTTAATTTTGTGAATTTTGATTTTCCCCCTAAAAAACTGAAGCAACGCTAAAGTAAAACTGTTCCATGTTTCGAAACTCACATATCCTGACCAGGATACATCGTGCGCCGAGAATAACTGTTCTAACTATTCCATAATATCTAATTTCATATAAGTTTTCCGACGGAGATATAACGCACACGGATCTAAAGGTGTTTGATTAGGACTCATTGCTTTCTGTCATCATGCATACAGTTTTCTTGCTAAATGTCCAGCTTTAAAGATTTCTAAAAGTATACGATTTTTTAAACTCTGTCCAACCCTACCCTTGGGAATGAACCCGGGAGATATGAACTCCACAACTGTGTTAGAAAGTTACTAAACAGTCACTAAATTATACATAGTTTGGCTGTTAGATTGACATGAGTAAAGAAGGTTATCAAAGGTTTATTTCAATACATACCAACATAGCCCAAGTCTGAGAAGGAACGTAGCCCTATTCCATGGTTGGAAACCTGAACCAAGAGGACATGGATTTCACAGTTTTGGAAGCGTAATTGATCATGTGTAAATAGCTTACCTGCTTGATGTTCAAGAGAAAAAAAAGATTCAATCATGCATCCTTTTTTTTTAAATATGACCAACCTGGACTTGAATCCTTGAGACCTAGGGGTCATAGTTTTGATACTTTTGAGCTTACTTCTTAATATTCTCCTGCGATCATTGTTAATCCTTCTGGATGTGCAGGAGTATAGAAAAAAAACATTATGAATTTAGATGGTTTTAATTCCAACCCACTCCCATGGGTGCTAGGACCATGGAATTCATTTTTTTTTTTGTTGCCTACGGTTTGTTGTAAGGTACATATCATGCTTTAATAGAAGTTATATATTATGACCTCTTAGATGCATTTAATGGTTTGGCACTGATCGAGATGGTTTTGACCTAAAAACATATATCTAGCCTATCAAGTGTTCTTTTGAAACGACTGAAAAGGAGACATTTCCTTGGTATCATATTTGCATTATGTTGTTCATGTTCCCAACACAAAACTTGAAATTTGCAATATCACTAAAAGTGAGAAAGTGGGACAAATGTATTATGTAACGTAGTATCAACTTGTCACAAAGTGCATAAAATTTAGCTAATTATCTAAATTTTAGCAAACTATGTGATGTTTGAAACTAAAATCATAAACTTGCATTGAAAACATAGTCTCGAAAATATAGTAAATATCCCATATTCATCACATTTTCCATGATGAAAATTGAACCGGGTAGATTTTTTACATTAAAAACGGTTCATTTTTTTACGTTAGTATTATCTTAAGCAGATGCACTGAGCATGCTGGGTGCGTTTTGAGAGTCAATCCCAACGCCTAATGGGAGCCTTGGTGGGTCAAGAAGAACACACTGAAAAAAAAACCAAACAGGCCATTATATGTGTCAAAACCTGGAAGAAAGGTAAGGAAAAAAACCGCTGAGTTAGTAGTCTAATACACAGTGAACACACTATACAAAGGGAATGGTTACACAGTATTGTAACGTCAAACTTAACATGGATTCAAAACACAACCGAACTCACCGTCTAATTCGCTTGACAAAGATCCAATTTTACACCTGTTTTTGTCATCTTTAAAGGATAAGACATGGTTTGTTTATTTATTTATTTAATGTTTGTTTGTTTGTTTTTGTTTTTGATTTGTTTTTGTTTTTTGTTTATTTTGCTTAACGTCCCTTCGAGAATTTTTCACTCATATTGCGACGCCACCACTTGCCGGTGGAAGGCTGAAAATTTAGACCTGTACTTGGCACTTAAGGCCTTTGAGCAGTGAGATTTTTTTTTTCGTACCAGCACTACTGCGACACAGGACCTCGGTTTATACAGTCTCGTCGGTCTTCGCGTCATACATAAGATTCATACCCGCAACGTAAGGATCAAGGGGTCGTAACATAAAGCTTGCTAAGTTTTTGACTTAAGTAGGGTCATAAGTATGTTTTCTGTGCAATCTTAAGACCTGCCTAAGTACTACTTAAGTATGTCTTAAACCGTAACATAAAACGGACTTAGGTAGGTCTTAGCTAAGTCAAACTTATGTTCAAAATATTTGTTATGAATCATCCTAGTTTTTCAATATATTTATATATATATTTGTAAAAATGATTTAGTTACGTTTTAGTCACATATATATTAAAGCTGACGTCCTTACCTATCGGTTTTAGCTAGGTTAGATTAGATTTCGTATTTAATTAAAGTTAATTCTGTTTAAATTATTCGAAAAACAATGTATTTGAAAACAAATATAGCACGGTCATAAAATGGTACTAGTGGTTCATTTTAAATGAGTGAATATTGTTTATCACTCGAGACTGCGATGTTTTCAGTTTACCGTTTGTTGTCATTCTTTCGTTTGACAAATGTTCACTTGTTTTCAAATTGTCATTCTCGCAGACATGGCACGATAACCGAATGTCTTTGTACTTGAAATTGAAACTCTAATAAAAAAAAAAAGTGCAAAACAATAGGGACATTTTGAATTTTTTCCTCCCATATCAGCAAGCAGAGACTGCAGACGTTTTATAATATACTTATTTACAATTTAATGAAGGATGGAAAATAATTGTTTTCAGAACATTATTTTTCGTATATCTCCAACTTATCAACAATCTCTCTCTCTCTCTCTCTCTCTCTCTCTCTCTCTCTCTCTCTCTCTGAAACGTTAGTGAACTCTGTCTGAATCCTCGGTTGTTGCGTTCTACATTCAATCTAATTTACAGAAAATCTTTGTTTTCTAGTCATCATCCTTTAATTCACCGACAATTTTTAAAATCATTTCATTTTTTCACAGTGAACAAACAAATCCATGATTACTGTATACAATTTACTTATAATGATTAGTGTTTATAACCTAAGTCCCATTTATATTTCAAACGTATCCCAAAAATAATATTTTGCATTTACATATACATGTACATGTATGTCATTTAGAGAGTGATATTGGAATCAATGATGAATCCCCCCCCCCCCCGACGAAAAACTAAAATTCTTATACCAGTATATTAAATGTAGAAAATTATTTTTCAATGCATAATATAAATAGAGGAATGTTTTGATATAGAAATTCAACCTTAAATAGTTCTAAATATATGTTTAAGAAAGTTAAGATATACTTAAGTCACCTCTACTGGCCGCCTAAGTTTTGCTAAGATTGTCAAATCTTAGCACGTTTCTAGTTACGGACTTAAATTTAAGACTGTACTTAAGTCCTACTTAAGCATGGTCTTAGACTTAAGTACCCTTTATGTTACGACCCCCAAGTCCCTACTCCGCGACTCTAAAACAAACGGTCTCACCACTGAACCACGCGGGCAAAAAGACATGATTTGGTTTTTCTACATTTTATTCACACATAAATTTTGATGAATTTTAGACACAAAATGATAACAATCAAACAAAATGTTAAAATGTGGAAACTCTACAATTTCAGGGGCTTAGAATCAGATGGTTTAAAGGGTGAGTCTTTTCTCTATTTTGATTTCATCACCTCCTACATATATGTAGTCCAGTGTACACGAATTTTCTTGTTTTCACTCTTCTGGTTGTTCTTTTTTCAAGTTTCTCCTCACTCCCAGGTGGTGACGTTAGCCTAGTGGTAGGGGCTCGCTTCTTGATCGGGAGGCCCGGGTTCGATTCTCGTTCGCTGCGCCGCGTCAAACCTAAGACATTAACGTACGTAGTGATTATTCCTTTGCCAAGCGCCCGGCATTATAAGTGAAATCACGGATCTTTCAAATGAGACCTTAAAAACTGAGGTCCCGGTATCACGGTAGGCGTTGGCACTATGAAAAACCCTCACTGCTCAATGGCCTTGAGTTCCGACTATAGGTCAAACATCGAAAGCCCTTCATCGGTAGATGGTGGCGTTTATATGAGTGAGAAATTCTCAAATGGGACCTGAAACAACAATCAATCAATCTTCTTAGCTCCCTAAATCCTGACTGTCTTATGGACATTGGTTTGACCAATGTCCAATCTACCTACATTTCTATCAAAGATTTTGTTGTTTTCCAGGGCAGTCTGGCTCCCAGTGCCCTAATTCCTTGCATTTAAAACAAGGTCGATCGATCTCCTCCGTTTTCTGCTTTTTCGCTTGTGATTGGATCTCCATTTCTCCTGAATGGCTCTCGACTTTCACTTTCACTTTGACATACCTTCTTCGGATGTACACAGGTCGTTTTTCACTTCCTGCCTGAAAAACATTCAGGGTATTAATTGTACCATCCAACAGGGCCGTCAAGTCTCAAAATACCAAAATCTTCTTTGTTGATGGGCATATTATAAAAATATATTATTATAGAAGTCCAAATCCAGTCCTGTTGGAGCCTGAGTATCAGATAAGGCATACCGAAGATCTCCGTTCCAATTTTCAGATATTGCATAAGGTCTAGACGAAGTTGATTTGAACTGCAATATTTCAAGTCGATAGCGGAGTGCTTACATTCGTTCATTCTTGTGGTCCACAGGATTGAGTGATGTCACAGGCGGCTTGTTCCATGATTGCAATGACTTTTTTTTCCTGGTCAGTGACTCTTTCATTTCCTTTCATATGTAGTCATTGTTATTTCCGTTTAGGTTTACTAAATTCTCGAGGTTTTCCAGTTTTTACTGTCTAATCGGCTGACTATACTTGTGCTGGGTACACAGGACATCCGTACCATTTCCATCACATACTTAAGGATATTTCACATGAAACATGTCGAATTCTATGGCACCGTCTGCCAGTTTAAAATCCTTCATAGATTGTTGTGCGGCTTCTATTTTGTTTAAATAGAGATTTTACTGACACCAAATTTCAGAATCCAGAGAAGGGTGCCAGATGATCGTTGAGATCACACTGCATGATTTGTTTGACATCTTGTAGCATGTCTCTAAAAATCACCGAATAAATCCTCCGTTTTCCTTCTCCGGGAATTCCTTGAAATTCACAGTAATCACCGAATAAATCCTCCGTTTTCCTTCTCCGGGAATTCCTTGAAATTCACAGTATACATATCTTTCGCTTCGAATTTCTTGGAATGACGAGGATGATTCAGTCTTACGAATCACTAAACGTTCACTTTCCACTCTCGTTTTCACTCCGTTTGTGTTCTATATTCACTCATCTTTCACAAACCACTCACCAAGTTGTACTCAGCGTTCACTCACTGTTCGCTCAACGTTCACTCATCGTTCTCCCAACGTTTAAGTGGGAAAGTACAAAAAAGTAGAACGTTTCAGGGACTTCACTTACTAATACTATTATAGACTTAGACAAAAAGAACTACTATTTGTAAACGTAATGTCAATTTCTAATAATAATTTTTTTTTAATTGATTGTTGTTCTTTAATAATGGAATTGGTTTGGATTTAAAGCACATTTAACTGAATACGAGTAATGATCTTTGTTAATTACTCTGGTTATGCATGATTATTTTTTTCTCAAAAAAATTCAATAGTCAATTGACGGTTAAATAAATTCATTTTCAAAACAGAATAATCTAGTGCTCATTATTGTAGCATTTAGAGATGCTGTGAGGAACACATACGTGTATATACATGTATAATTTTAAAATCATTCGCCTTGAATAATGCATTTTCAGAAACTCCGGTTTTTATCTAAGGTCGTGTAAAAAAATGTAAAAAATTTTAACTAATTGGAAACAATGCATACCATGTAAACCACATGCAGCTAAACTAAAACTGTTTCATCGATATCTTATATCATTTTCAAGGCTTTTGCTATACGCTACAAAGAACCACATTCTGAATGCATTAAATTCCTAGTTAAACTTCTAAAGTTCATCTGACCAACAAATGTAATAATTTGCTACAAATGAGTTTTTATATTTATTGACTTTCAACACGGACACTTAAGCTGTGCTATAAAACTCAAATATACTGCCTTGTATAACTTGAGAGCTTGTACGTATTATTAATATTATCATTTAATATCTTTTTTAAACATGACGAAAATTGATCAATTATCGAATTGCAGGCAATCTGTTTAACATTTATTCTGCACGTTTTCATGTGATCTGGAATTTGCGCGTGCGCAGCAGACAAATACGTAATCAATTTCTATGGTAATTTTCTATCATTTTGCCAGTATTACAAATTCTCTGGCTCATTTTTGCAAGATCATAATATTTATTATTATATTGTGAAAGTTTTGAAAGAAAGGAAATGACCTAGAAGAAGAATAGTTAGAAGTAAGCAGCTTTGTCATCAACATCTACTTACACTGACTTTCAAGAAGTAGGCAAGGGCTGAGCCATACACATACTTAGCGGTACTGTAATCTTCCTTTTGTGTGAACTGCTGTTGTCCTCTCGGACATTTCTGCCATTCTTGAAGACATTCATCTAATGAGGGATTTTTTGCATCTTTGATTTTTTTGCACTATCTGGGAAATATAACTGGAAAATTTCTAAGTCCAACTAAAGTGTTGCAAATGTTTAATATACATTCATTGACTGGGTTCGAGGGCATTATGCGTTTTGCCATACGCAAGAAACAAACTGTTTGTCTGCATAGGGTCCAGGGTTCGAGGGTTTCGTCAAAGCGCATTTTTGCCCCAGAACTCAGTCGTTTTACCTTTTTAATTTCTTGCGCTGCCTGGCTTCCATGTTTGCGATTAAGATGACAAAAATTTGATGTAAAGTTTTTGAGCTCACCTGAGCTGAAAGCTCAAGTGAGCTTTTCTGATCACTCGTTGTCCGTCGTCCGTCCGTCCGTCCGTCTGTAAACTTTTCACATTTTCAACTTCTTCTCAAGAACCACTGGTCCAATTTTAACCAAACTTGGTACAAAACATCCTTGGGTGAAGGGGAGTTTAAATTGTAAAAATGAAGGGCCAAGTCCCCTTCAAAGGGGAGATAATCAAGAAAAGACAAAAATTGGGTGGAGTCATTAAAAAATCTTCTTAACAAGAACCACTGAGCCAGAAAAGCTGAAACTTATGTGGAAGCATCCTGGGGTAGTGTAGATTCTAAATTATTCAAATCATGACCCCCGGGGTAGGGCGGGGCCACAATGGGGAATCCAAGTTTTACATTGAATTATATAGGAAAAATCTTTAAAAATCTTCTTCTCAAGAACCAGTGAGCAAGAAAAGCTGAAACTTATGTGGAAGCATCCTGGGGTAGTGTAGATTCTAAATTGTTCAAATCATGACCCCCGGGGGTAGGGCGGGGCCACAATGGGGAATCCAAGTTTTACATTGAATTATATAGGAAAAATCTTTAAAAATCTTCTTCTCAAGAACCACTGAGCCAGAAAAGCTGAAACTTATGTGGAATCATTCTGGGGTAGTGTAGATTCTAAATTGTTCAAATCATGACCCCCGGGGGTAGGGCGGGGCCACAATGGGGAATCCGAGTTCTACATTGAAATATGTAGAAAATATCTTTAAAAATCTTCTTCTCAAGAACCACTGAGCCAGAAGAGCTGAAACTTATGTGGAATCATCCTGGGGTAGTGTAGATTCTAAATTGTTCAAATCATGACCCCCGGGGGTAGGGCGGGGCCACAATAGGGAATCTAAGTTTTACATTGAAATCTTTAAAAATCTTCTTCTCAAGAACCACTGGGCCAGAAAAGCTGAAACTTAATATGTGGAATCATCCTGGGGTAGTATAGATTCTAAATTGTTCATATCATGACCACGGGGGGTAGGGCCACAAAAGGTATAACAACGTAGGAAATCAGGTGAAGAACAGCAGGGCCAAAGTTACTCAGGTGTGCGTTGTGGCCCATGGGCCTCTTGTTTTTATTCGCACTGCAGATTTCACTTGGTCAGTTTCGTACCTGTCTAACACCAACAAAATCAAATTACATGATTACTGATCCCACCTACATGTGCATATTAAAAAACGTCATAGCAGTCCAATCTCTCTTCAATCGGTCTAACTTAAAATGTTTCAAACCGCTATATAAAACATAGAAATGTTAACCTTCCTTAGTATCTATACTTATAAATTAATAAATTTTGCAAATAAACTCCGAAACGGGTACACCAGAGTTTTTACTTACCCCTCTAACAATAAACTAGATACAAGATGATGTCCATAAACTATATTTAGATTTCATTCGCATAGTAAGTATCGTATATTAAATCAAAAGTCTACTTTCAATTTCTATAAACAGCCATGAAATAGCAAAAACGTGAGAACGGTGGCGTTTCCGGTTGGCGGATCTAAGTTAAAGGCAATTTTTAATGACACTGACAACAAGCAATCGTTTATTTATTTCATAAAACGTCATCACTGAATTATTCAATCAAAACTTAATTTAAATGATATAAAAGAAATAAGTTGTGATAACCGATTATAAAGGGAAACGTGCAAATTATTTTCGTCATTCACTGATCTTAATATTGACGGAAGCTTCTAGAACATCATATAGCATCGAGCCCGATGTTAAAAAGAAAAACGAGGCGATTACTACTGCATAACTAAAAAAAGCTTTTGTGTGAATAGTCATTGAAATAATGGTAAATCATTGATAACACTATTAGTTGTAAATATATTTATATATCGAAAGACTATTATTATACATGTATGTAGTAGGTTTTCCTAATAAATTTATCGGTAAAATTTGTATATATAGGCTATATTCCTTACTGAGGGCATCATGGCAACGAACCCGAAGTACAATCTGTACTTCGTAATAAACTTGCTTACATGAAAAGAAAAAAAATTAATGAATAAGATATTGTTCAAATACAACTAAAGATGTAAAATTTTGTGCTTTAATCAATACATTCCAGTTTTTTGTTTTTTTTCTGAATACAGTCTTTTGTATCAAATACTCGGCCTATTCATAGGGCGTTAAAAGCTCATTTTTACACAGGTACTTGGGTCTTGGTTTATAAATATGTATGTACCTTATTGATATGTAAAAAAGGAAAAGTAATTAAAGTACATTTTTAACGTATCAATAAGGTACAAACATGTTTATAAGCCAAGACCCAAGTACCTGTTAATTTCCCCTCCCCCCCCCCCCCCAAAAAAAAAAAATCAATCAGTAAAATGTGCATACTGGCTGCTTTTATCCTTGACGGAAATGAAATAAGAGCATCTGAAGTTCAATGTCCATAACACAGGTTTCACAATAAACGTCAATTAATAAAATTGTTATTTTTCAAGTTTTTAAAAAAGGGGGGGGGGGTGGAGACGTACATCTACTTCATGCGGGATTTTGAACAAAATATTTTTTCCTGCTATAAGTCTGTAGGCTGTCAGTGGAAACTATAATATATTTTCAGTCGGTAGTGGTATAAATTCAATTCCCCGCGCTTGCGCGGGATTTCATCTAGTAGATTATAAAGGAAACATTTTCAAAGATGTAGCAATTATATCAAACATTAGTATCCATGCTTTGCTGTGTATCTAATTGTAAATTACACTTAATTTCATACAATTCCATAGAAAGATTCTAATGAGATTGTATTTTCATCTGTGGGAAATGATCATTAGGGGTAAAATGCTCCTTATCACACATTATCCTTCACTGCATTATAATTAGTTGATGCGCACACTGAAATAACATGCAACCTACATATTAGAAAAATTTCAAACGAAAACACTTACCATGATTTCACACTTTAGATCAAATATAATGATTACAAATTTAGCATTCATCGTGTTTTTCAATAAGTCTAGAGCAAATGATCATGTTTTGCAATGATTAGGAAATAATAAAAATAAGAAATGTCCAACAAAGGTATATCATCTCGAACTGGTTTTAAAAAGTGAGTTATCCTTCTTTTATCCCTATTTTGGATAACACATCCATGAACACTTTCAATTTGAATTTAATTGATATTAAATAACCTCCTTTGTTTTGACTTCTTTTTTAAATGTATTCATCTATTAATACATCTTCCGTGTTTGTATACCCTGATAACGATAATTATATACATGTATACGTTTAGATATTTTTTTACTTTTATTCAAAATGATACCAATACCACCAGTACAATGTCAGAGTGCTTTGTAGATCAGCTTACTTATAGCAATCAAATTCAAAACAAAACTAAAAGAAAAAAAAATCAACCATAAACCTCAAATATTATCAATCTGTACATCTTCTTGCGGAAAAAAAAATAAACCAGAGGGGTATCAATTTTATTCACAATCTACTAGGTACACATATGCACATTTGAGCTTTATATAAAAACATGTAGCTGTATGCTTGACTTGTACCTTTCTTCCCGTTTCTCGAAATGAAATTATGCGAATTGCAGAATGTAAATATCATGCAGCAAACCAGCGGCAATTATCATTATCGATTGACACATTTTATGTTTCAATGCGGAAAAAGATACTCAAGGTATAAGTTTCGTTATGCAAACCTTGATATTCAATATCTTCTGAAACATTTGCATAACAAAAAGGCAGCTATAAAAATAATGTGTACAGATATGCAAAAATAGAAAATCGACTTGGTCTTATTGAGTAGCATTTTCAAAAGCGGAAGATGGAAAACAAAGAGGGTGGATTTTATTACGTTAGCAAATCTACAGCACACTCTTTGTTAAAAATGACATAACACATTAAAACACTTTCAAGATACATGTATCAAATTAAAATCTTTCTGTATTATAGCCAGTTAACAAGCTGAATTTCGTGGGATTTGGTCAGATATTCGCATTTCTAAAATCTGCCAACACCTATCCTGCATGAATCAAGGTCAAACCCTCTTACTGCCATCACGTATTACAAAGTGCACAGTTGATAATGCTTACTATAGAATTGTTACATTTCAACCCACCCAATCCAGTGAAATAGGTACTAAAATAAAAAAAAAAAAAATAATAAGTAACAAGCTGCCAGGATGCATGCAGTCGTTTTATAATAAGGGAAAATTTAAAAGACTGCAATTCTGCAGAGTTGAGTTTCTGAGTTTTTGGGTGAGCGGGAAGGGGAAGGCCAAGAAAAAAATTAAATTTTGGCAGGATTTAATTGACTATGCTAGAAACCAAAAGAGGGGTTTAGCCGGTCTTTAGATGTACATTTTCATACTAAATAATCGTAAAAGATTATATTCGGAAAAAAATCAGGGGTCGGTAGAGCCTCCTCCCATACTACGTGCTTGAAATGGGAAATTTTGCAGTCTTTGAATTTGTGGTGCGTCTTCTTTAATTTCTAAATGGGCTCCGTATAGTTCAAAATGTGCAGGTTTCACGCAGATTGGCCTTAGTTTTTCTGGAGCTGTGACAGTAATAACAGTATATCAAAAAATAATGCAAAAATGGCATTCCTTTTCTTATTATCCGTAACTTAATGATTCAATGTTAATACCTCGAAATTAAGATTAACTGCTCCATTGTAATAGTTATGTCTCAGTAATGAGTGATAGTGACACTATTATGTGTATACAAAGATACGTACTATCAGTCAATTGTGTAATGAAGTACAATGTATCTATAAATTATCGCACATTTAGGACTTAAGATAGTTTTAAGATTAGAATTAATCCGGAATTCAAACAAGTGTGATTATTGGTCAAACATGCTACTTTTACACATAAATTTTCGAAAATCTAACCAGGCTGTTTAAGGGTTTTTTGTTTTGTTTTTTGTCCCCTATGGGTGAAACCGGAAGGGGACTATAGGTTTCCTCTGCATCTGTCCGTCCGTCTGTCTGTCTAGCTGTCTGTCTGTCCGTCTAGCTGTCCCTCTGTCTGTCAGTCTGTCCCACTTGGTTTTCCGCACTTTTGGTATGTGAGTGTATTTTGATGAGTTACAGGCCACGTCGTTCCGCTTCATTGATTTTTGACGGAATCACGGCCTTTTCAATTTTTAAGTGTTTTCCGCAATTTTCTTCTAAACGCTTGCAGATATTGAGCTGATTTGCGGTATGTGACTTAACCTTGATTAGCTTTAGTTCAAGTTTGCATTTCGTTCCGCTTCATTGATTTTTGACGGAACTATGGGATTTTCAATTTTTAACGGGAACCAGATTACACTTGCCGGTAGGGGACTAGTATTGCTAATGCAAAACTCTCAGAATACTTGCTTAATATTCCTTTTGACCCGTAGAATCATAATGGTCATAACTGTTCTAAAAATAATGCCTTATACTCTGAATAAGAAATGAAATGCCTCCCATCTTTTTATGATGTTGGGGAAGAAATTTATGGCTTGCACTTCTCAAGACACTTCTTGGTTCGTGTGCTGTTGAAGCTACTTTATAATATCTAGAGGGACTGATTTATAAATAAGCATTTCCGGAATTGGAATTAAGTGTTACCACATTTAGAAGTACTTTAGATAAAAGGATTATTGAACTCTAACTTAGAGTCTAAGTGCACTTTTAAGCGAGATAGTTTAAAAATCTTAAGACAGGTCAGTTTTGCAAATACATGCAACATGATTGGCACGAGGAAATAGAATTTGGTACCCATCCTTATTTTCAATTGTTAGACCCCGTTTAAGAAATTGAATCTAAATCTCTAGAGAGTCAAACCAACCCAAATCAATTTGGTTGTATCCGTAAACTTTCACGTAAAATAATTCCAACTTAATCGAGAAGTATAATGGAGACTTTACCAAATTGTCTTAACATTGTGAAGTCTAGATATAATGTACATTCCGAAATCTTTGTAGGAGTAATAAAAATCAGATCCCTCGGTGTTGCTGTGTGAAGACCGAGGTAACTGGTACAATAAATGTTATTGAAAATTACCGGAATTGAAATACTCGACTTCTTTTTTAAAATGGTTTATATATTTTTTTCATATACATGTATATTGCAAAAGAGAATTTTACAGCATTTCAAAACAATGATATTTGGAGGAAACACCGCACTGGAAAACATGTTTCGAAAATGATATGTTCCCTTGTTTTTCCCTTACATTAAATGATCAAGTTTTAAACAAAATGAATGTACAATATCTGTACACAATACCTAAATTGTCTAACATCTTACTACAGACGTGTTGGCGTACAGAGATTCCTTTTCCTGCAGCAAAGTCTGTCTATTCTTGGAGACGGAACTGGCATGTAGTGCAGAAAGGATTGTTAGGTACAGTTGTGGAATAAGGAAGGGTAAATTGCCTTAGACGGTGCATAATCTTTTCATGGAAACCTTAACAAGTTTTAAAATAGAAAATACGGCAGTAGAAATCCAGCACGCACTTTTACACTAATAACCAATTCGGCAACATCTCTCTCTCTCTCTCTCTCGTTTCTTTCACCTCTCCTCCAAGTTTATTTTAAAAAAAATATCTCATATCACAATGCATTTTAATTGATTAAAGCTTGCAAAGCTATTTTATGGACCATTTTGTCATATTGGAAATCTATAGAATGGTAATAAACCAACTAAGGAAAGAAATAAGCATTTAATTAATCGCATCGATTATTGACTTTCCAAACGCCTGCTAATATGTGACGTCATTTTAATGGTGGATGTAACTGTTAGGCCTATTTGTGTAATTTTGTCCATAAAAATAAATATTTTATTTTATCGACAACAGTCAATAAAGGGTTATTATGATTGTTATGAATCCGTGAAAGTAATTAGTGCATTGTCAGGAAATAATGGCACGTTGACTATTCGTCGGTATCTTTGATTTTATGAACATCTGGCGGAATGATTTTACAGCAAATCTGTTTTTGCCAATTTCATAGAGATTTAATAGACGAATGTGTTAATTGTTCTTGCTGAGTACGGAGAGAAACAATGCAAATATATTTCTACGTTAGGTAAATAATGGACTGTCTGTTTTTAGATAGTATCCCGGGTATGTGAAGAATGACGGCCAATGAATTTTTGAGTCCTCTCTATATTCATTATTATTTTATTGCTTAAGTCATAAAACTTATATCGCATTACAACAATAACATATAATACAAAATAATACATAATGGCATTGTATGGCGGTGTTAATGGATTACACTTATATAATACAATATAATATCGGTAATAACTCCATTGAGAATTATCAAATGAGACAGAATTCTCTTTCGACTTAAAAGCATGATGAATATATTTCCCTAAATTACAGAGACCATTGACGTTGTGAGCACTTAATATATAATTGTACAAAGGACTATATTCTGTAGTGGCCAGTATCTGCCCCCAAAATAAAACTTTGATGGAGAAATCTTTATTTATGTTCTAAACCAGATGGATATTTGCAGACTTCAAAGCATTAAATATTTTTACCAACTATGACATCATTAGTTAGATATGACGTCAATAAAATGACGTAAATTCCAAACTGCAATGATTTTGAGAGAAAATAGTGTATTTTACGTCGGTATTTTGATTGGAAATTATCGAGCGCAGGTCTGCTCAGACTAGATCTTTTGATATAATGTGTAGAATGATAATATCAATGAAATATGTGAATATGGTACCTGAGCAAGCTTGCGCTCTTTAAATACTATAGTCAAATTTGAACAAACTCTGTGCATTGTGGCCTCTATTTTGAAAATAACGGAAATCCAAATAGTTTGTGACGTCACAGAGACAAAAAAAAGCCAACTAATTTTTCCAATTTCATAATATATTGTCTTACTTTGGATTATTTTATACAATATATGCACTTTTGCTCATTTCAAGAGATTTTCAAAATTTGACTATTATGGGGGCAGGAATACGCCCTTACCGTATATAGTTCTTTGAAAACAGATGGCATCTGCCAGTAATATTTCTTGATATACATGTCTATTTTACGAAGCTCTTCAAAACTATGTAACTGTAAGTTTATTTCTCACTATACCCTCAGCCAGAAAGATGCCATCAGATGTCATGTAAGGATGAAAAACAATAAGTCTGTTTAATTTCGAAGAGAGTATTTTGATATTTCGTCCACTAAAATTAGATAATAAGATTATTATATTGAGTGTGTATCAACTTCTTGTTCAAATATAGCCCGTAGAACGCGGGGGACTGGGGGACCCCCCCCCCCCAACTTTTTTTCTGAGTATAGTAATTTTCCTTTAGATGCTGGTTGCCCCCCCCCCCTCCATTTTTTGACGTTATAAGGTCGAGTACTGGCAAATTATAGGATTTGTACAGTAAATTACCTTTTCTTTCTTTTTTTTTTCTTTTTGCCTGTAATGGTAGATATAAGTTTGGGAAGTTGCCCCCCTACTGTTGGTCAGGTTTTTTTTTGTTTTGTTTTGTTTTTTTGCTTCTCGGGGTTTTTTGGGATTTAGCCCCCCCCCCCCCTTTTGAAACAGTTGCTACGGGCCTGTTAATACTAGTATTTCAATATAATAAAAAGCAAGATTAAGATGCATAAGATTTTTATTTCTTTGAAACTCTCATGGAAATATTTTTCAACCGTTCTTGTACTCCCCATTAAGCTGTTATTACACGTAGACACGATCAGCCAATATTTTTTTCCTGTGTTAAATGTCGAATTTTCGATGGAGTCGCTATTTTACCTAGTACATATGCATATATAAATTTCCACAAATATACTTTTTCTCAGTAGGATAATACTGTATACATGTATATCTTTCAACTGCCTTTGTAATGCAGTAAATGAAATTTGTGCGCAGTCCCAAGAAGATTAATCAACAGTTTTGACAAACTCCTGCACAGTAGTAAACATATATAGAAATCAAGGGGCAAAACGTCATGTGTTTTTTGGAGTGGGAGTGGGAGAGAAAAATTCTCCTCGGTTTTTGACATTATCGAGAATTTTTGTCTTCAAAGGCTCTTCAGGTCACGCACGGAAAGCAATAATGATAATTTCTATTCTACCGTCAGTCAAATGAGGCCGTCGTTGCATGCAACGCTTAAATAAAAAAATGTATTCCCAAAGTCCATAGGATTCCTTATCGCATTAGTGAGTTTATCCGAATACATGTTTAATTATTTATAATAGGTTGTTATCTAACTTTTATTTTTGTTCACGGGCTTCTTATCCGTGTTGCCCTCTCTCTCTCAATATGAATGAGAATCTGTGTTCAGGCTGCACCTCATCTTTTATTCGTATTTCAAGAGTTAATCTAGCGTGGTTTATCGATATAATAGGGCCAATTCAACTTAAGTAGATTATCATCCAGGGTCACCAAAAAATATGGGGCGGGTGGGAGGATTTTATTTTATATTTATCAGTGGTACAGCCTGTTGTCAATATTTCCGCTCAGGAAATCATTGTAGAAATCGACGATTGTTTTTTCTTCACTAAAATTTGTAGCATACCAACCCCTTCTTTCGTTGACGCCTGTCACAACACGAGAAAAAAAAAGAAACATTTCTCTTTCTTGACGTGCACCGGTGGGTTCTTGATGTTTCTTAACCGGAAATACTTTTTGAAACATAAATACCGGAATCGAACACGAAAAATTTACGGAAAACGTAATTCTTAGAAAAATAAAGAGACTTTCATAAGAGAGCAAAGCAAGAAGACCAAAGACGTGCATGGGAACTTTTAGAAGTATATTTTCCTTTGCATTTCATCTGTATTTTGCATATACTTCTTTTGAATGATGGCCTCTATAAATAGTTAATTGAGAATCAATATATAATGTATAGGCGTACGATCGTAAATATTCATACGACCTTGTGTCACCATACACCGGTTCCAAATAGAGGACTGAAGTCTATATAAGAAAATCTGAGAGAGAAAAAAATCAATGGACAATCTTTTCTAAGAACAGTCAAGGGCGTATTCATGTTGCGGTCAACATATTAACTAATGGGCATTGGCCTTTTTGTAACTTGGCTGACTAGACGGTAACAAACTCATAAAAACGTATTCCCCGAGTATTCTTCCATTTTATTCATTGCAGATAAATACTTAATCAAAATAAAGCAAATTGATTGTTTTACCGCGGTCTCTCTCATACATATAAATAAATAACAAAACAAAAGCGATGTGAAACCTAAACCAACCAATAGCCACACTGTGCATTTTCACATACATGTAATATTAAAGGTACATATATCTATCAAATTCAAATTTTTAATATGAAAAAAAAAAAGCGAAATGCAATTGAAACTTGTGCGTATATAATGAAGATGCAAAATACAGAGTATATTATGATTGACCAAAGCCTATATAATTATACACCCACATTTGTATAAAGAGTGTGAATTTGATAAATCTACTAGAATATAATGTTACGTGTACAAACTGAAGTTACTTTGTGTTTATACTTTGTTTTAAATAGTATAGATTATTGTTTTCTGCATTTTCAACTCAAACACTAAAGGAATAGATACACAAGTACAACACAATTTGCATAAGAAGTCGCACACGAGATGGCACCATTACTAAGGATTATCTTCGAAGGATCAATGTCCCAGTTGATTGGAAGCAGACCCTAGTGACACCGATATTTAAAAAAAGTTACCGCACATTCCCTGCTACATATGTACCTATAGACCCATCTCTCTGAAGTCAATTTGCTGCTATACTCTTGAACACATAGTACTAAGTCAGGTGTTTGAAGACACATCTTGAGCAACACAAAACTCTCGCAGACCAACTTACACAGTGCAGGACCTTGTCACAAGCTTCGAAGTTGGAGAACAAAGTGTTGTCATACTCCTAGATTTCAGTAAGGCGTTTAACACAAAGTCCCCCACTTAGCATTGATGTTGTTTCACTACGTTATTAGGAGTACTCTGTTAATCTGGGTAATGAGTTTCCCGAGTGATTGTAACCAGAGAGCCATGATAGACATCCATTAATCCGAGTCAACACCAGTAACCCCTGGAGTGCCCTAGGGCTCGATCCTTGCCCGACTATCCTTCTCTATATCAACGAACTGCCATACAGAGTAAAATCCACTAGACCAGACTCTTTGCAAATGATAGCCAGCTATATACCGCAGAATCAAACTCAAACACCCTCTCAGAAGACTTGCATATTAAGCTAGAGGATGTCCTTCTAAATGTACCCTTCTAAATTGGTGATATTAATGATCACTCGGAATTGCCATCCCACATTTCCCAAGTATACTCTGTGCAGACATCAGCTGGCCACTTTCAAAAGGCAAAAATACCTCGGATATATCTTATAAGATTAAGCTTTCCTGGAATGACCATATGTCAATTCAACTATAATGAAAGCGAACATCAGCCTCAGACTTCTTCTCACCCAGACCAAAGCTCAGTGTTATAAAACACTTGTCAGGTCAATACCTGAGTATGTCTGGGATCCTTAAACATGTACAGATACATGTACTAACATCGACAAAAAAAGTTGTCCAGCTTATAGGGCAATAGGATATGATGTATATTACTGCAAGACTACGGGCAGTACTAACCAAATGATACGCCACCTAGAATGAGCTACCCTTCAACTGTGCAGAGCGGACCAAAAAGCGTTGCTAATGTACCGAATCATTTGCCCACTCAACACCACTGCACGTAGAAACTCTTTCCAACTCGAGCTCGTCACACCATTCTGCCGAGCAGACACATGCATTCTTTCTTTCCTTCTGGTATCGTTATGGAACCTGATAGCAGAGCACCTTGTCACTGCCAAGTTGCTAGAAATCTTCAAAGCAACACTTGCAGGCATCCACTAGTGCAGCAACTTGTCACTGTCATGTTGTTAGAAACCTTGCAGGCATCCACTAGAGCATTCGATGCTACTTTTGTTCTGTTTAAAACCCGCACCCACGTTTGCAAAGCGCAGACACCGCACATTATTGCAAGAAGTACAACAATGCTCTAGAGGACCCTGCACTATACATTCAAGAAGAAGAAGAAGAATATGCTAGCATGACATAATTGAACTTGTTTCAGTGCTATAGAAAAACCATCAGACTAATAACAAAGCTAAACTGGATATTTCCTCTAGGAAATGCAACACGCCACTAACAAAACATGTAATAAATAAATTACGTGCAAAGCGTAATTGTGTCATACAAAAAAGCTATTGGATATTGGATATCTATGATGTTTTTTTTTTCAACTAAAGTTGTGCCAATTCAAGTCTCGGAGGTGGATATCAGATGAATTTCCCTGTAAACTGAATAAAACCCACCCTCATCATATTACAGAATTAGTCAATATTCTAACACATAACGATATGGAAACCAGTGCTAACAGCTTCAGTTTTTTAGGCTTTTACACAAAATCTCGATTTAAACCAATGGATATTTATAATTCATGCGATTTGGTAATTGGTTAACGAGTTATACGGGGTAATATAAAACAAGAGCATTTAACTAATATGATTTTTTTCCATTTGAGATAACTAGTGCTTATTGTTGATGCAGGGTCATGCATTAATCATGCATATATATTAGTTGGGCGGGGGGTGTTCCCATTGGTGACTTATAAAATGAAAGTTCCTCAGAACAGATACGGCAACTGCAGGAAAATGTGCATTCAACAATGCACCTGTTGCTTAAAATATGCGATGCATAAATATAATCAATGTTGATAAATCAGTATTATTCTCTAGTATCTATAAATGTGATGCAATATATATTTGATATTTTTTTTAAAAGTATATTTATACATGAACATACACAAACCAATGCCTAGTTATTTATAGGTTGCATAAGAGAATCTTGGCTGTAATCTGATCAAAAATGTCTTTAATTTCACTGGTAACAACTTAAAAGAAAAAAAACTAAAACAACTTGTTCAAATAAAATGACAATTATAGTAAAAGTTCATTTAAAACACATACAAAATCTCCTGTATATTATTTTTCATTACTCAGATCAAATCAAATTTGATCATTGTCGTGTTTCGACATCGTGTGTGTCCATGAACATTAAAATTCAAATCTTTTTACAATGCTCGCTGTCCTTGTTTTCAATTTATTATCTCTATCCATCTCTAATATACATGTATCTGTTTTCGTTCCCTGTAATTGAATTCCTGGGTTCGAAAGCACAAAGCGTGATCATGAATACGGAACAAAATATTTGAACAAAACATTCGTATGTATTTAAGTTTTTTTAAAGATCAGAAAAATACATTAACATATTCAAATATTTCTCTATATCATAATGTATGTTCTTAAAAGTATACAAGAAGTATTTTCTGCAATTTGTGTTATTATTTCCTTGATCATTTGATAATGCTATCCATAATTAATTCCGAAATACCACAGGGTCTTCAAATTTCGCCTTTGTTTCACAAACAAACTTCGATATTGAAACAATGAACACGCAACTAGTTAACAAATACGGACTGTTGCTGTACACTGCCTAGCAGAAGGGCAGTGTTTAGATTCATTCAACGTATATATACATGTATATATTAATATTCATTACCGCAGGTGCAATATAAATAAAATTTAATCCTCCGGCAACTGACCTTCGCCGCACAGTACGATATATAACCATGTTTAGTTATTTATCCTGAATTGTCAAAGATACCTGAAGAGGTCGAAGGTCATCAAGAAATTTACAATCTGTTAAAAATACCAGAACGTGTGAAATACCCTGGAGCTACAATTGCAAGTGATATACTACTATACGCGTGTTTAATAAATATGAAATGGTTTAAGCTAAAGTCATGATAGAGGTGGTGAACTTAATTAAAAGCATTCGTATATGAGCTCGAGAGATGATCATTTCAATTAAACATAATATTGAATATAGACGTTCTTTCGAAAGCTTCAACATGCAACCATTCCTGTACGCCATCTCGTACATTGTGCATTTTTTGAAAACTTTCTTATAAACATCACTTGAACCTCTGATCAAGTCTTCAAAGTATACCATATACTTTGTATATGAATTTGTTTATTTTGCATATCATATGCATAGCATATACTGGTAAAAAACAAAAATACATGTATATGTCTGGTACAAATGTATTGGAAAGGTTCATGAAATGGATATTTCATAAAAACAGACATCTGTATTTTCTAAATTTCAATCGAGTGGATTTTTTCATTGCGAAAATTAAATTATCATAAAGACCTTAAATGAACCTCATGCACAGACATTTTGCAGGGGATAAAGGGGTCACTGTACTTGTAGTACTCGAAGTTTCGAGTCTTTCCGATCAGCAATGTAATGGTTCTCAATGAACGGCTCTCATGGAATGAATACATGTAT
The DNA here is from genome assembly GCF_033153115.1 of Saccostrea echinata. NCBI lineage: Eukaryota > Metazoa > Mollusca > Bivalvia > Ostreida > Ostreidae > Saccostrea > Saccostrea echinata. Next base: position 6,870,018 of record NW_026889765.1, on the reverse strand, counting down.
ATACCATTCAGTTAACAGAAATATTAACTGAAAATCTCTGCCGTTCAGGCACATTTCCAAACATTTCAGTGAACATTCAGACGACTGATCGGCGCATTTTCATCTTGTTGGATGCAGTAATTGTAAACAGCATAGCAAAGTCGGTCACAGGTCTGCATTTGGACAATTGTAATGAGTCAGCACTCTGGTAAAAAAATTAAAACTAAAAATATTTTTAACTTATATATGAATTCTTATAAGAATCAAACAAAGAACACATTTTTGAAAGTATCGATATCATTCATTGCTTCTGCTATCTCGTCTAAAAATCGAGGTGTCCAGCAATATAATGAGAATGGGAGAGCATATAACAACGTCAATAAGCGAGGTTGCGAGGGCGATATTACAAGCAAGTTTTGTCGCCCCCCTTTGCCCTGGGGACGAGATAGAGAGAAAAAAGTTGCCCTAATGGTACATATTGCTGAAATCGACGAACAGCATACAGCAGTTGTCAGTTCACAAAATGCCAGACAGATCAGTACGAGATGAAGGGAACTCGATTTGCTATTTTTTATCATCCGAAGTACTGTATCGAGATTAAATGTTGACGCACTTCTTACCAACTCGTGTCGATTCATTCAAACAAATTCTTCTGTAACCTTTCAATCTCTCATCCACTTCATTATAAATTGAACATGGCGCCTGGGAAACTTTTTTTTTTCAAAATTGAGGTTGGGTTACATATGTATGTACTTTTGTTTAAACTGGAAATAGTGTTGTGTCTAGATTTCGAGAGAAGAGATGGATTTGAGTATTATAATTATTTTTGTTGTTTATGTCGCAGAGATCATCTGATGTATGCACATGCCGTACCAAATCATGACGTTTTATACTGCCTCTTTTTGTCATGCGCACTTTCAAGGATACTGTATAATCATATGTCAAGAAGCTGTATAATTATATATATGTATGTGTATGATATATCCATGTTCTTGAGAAATACATTTACTAAAATACTTTTTATTTATGAAAATCATATACACCAGTCTTCTCTTTTTTCACAGATAAATTTTACAATTGATGTTTACCTTTATGGGTTTATGTTTCTCTGCATGGCCTGCGCCGTGCTCCACCTTGATGCATACACTAGATATATGCACTAGATATTGATGGAATGCCATTTGTGCAAGCAATGTCAAGGCGCAAATTCAGAATTTAAGATGAAATATAGAGATAACGAACAACACTCAAGTCCAGAGTCCATTAGACAATACAAATCGGGAGCAGAGCAAACACGGACCTCCAAAAACATCACAGGTGAAATGGACTGAGCATTCCTCATCTTGTTTAATTGGTTGTTGTAATGAAGACATTTGGTACCAAGGACTTGCAGAACTGCTGGATGAAATTTTTTATTCTATGGTTCAAAAATGTTATTCCCTTTCCAAGTTTTATTCTATACTTCATTAATTTAATTAATTCAGTACACACACCTATTGAATTGGCATGCTTTGCAGCTTCCGACCAACAATAAATTAATTTACCCCCCCCCCCTTCTCTCTCTCTTTTTCTCTCTCCACCTTTAAATCCACTGCATTTTTCTTCAACGATATAAATAAGCAAAGAGAAAAAAGAAAATCTAAATTGTTACAACTCTAAAGCCATGTAAGGGTTTCAAAACACAAAACATTTAAATAAATGCTGCCAATGACTATGACACGCCAGGAATGAATGAGATATTGATTTTAGAGATAATTTTGTAACCTGAATAACAAATGCTGAAACGACAAAAAGTTGTTACCGTTATTTGTAACGGTTTTTGTGATTTAAACACTTACAAAGCACATTTCCGTCCACTGATTGCGATTTCTATTAGGAATCCATTTGGCCTTCAGCACTACAAAATTTGAAAGAGCTATTTTAATACACAATATAACGATTTTAAAAAAAAATGTTAGAAATGCAATGTTTTCTTTTCATGTACTTTTTCTGTGCGAGGACAATTATGTTCAGTCTAAGATGAAAGTTTTGATTTTTTTCCAACTTTTGTTTGATTTTGAGAGAGTTAAAAAAAAAAATCAATAAACCATGACACAAATTTTAATTCGCCCCAATCACTAATGTCATCTGAATTAGAATGTTCTTTCTGTCTATATATATAATTTGTCCGCACAGTGTTACCCGGAAACGTGTGAGAACCTCTTGTAACATCAGTTAAAACGACTACCCGGGTACTTTATAGTATAAATCCGCTATTTGGTAAAAGGTTTTTTTCATCGAAATGGATTTAATTGTATTTAATTCGCGTCCCTGTGGTGTAAACACCCGGCTTCGTTGTTCATTGAAAACCAAGTTATGGGGAAAAATACAAAGAAAATTTTAGGGCTTTTGTTGTGAGGCTCGTAATATTCTATAACCTTGGCTGTAGTTTAAGTGGTAACACAACGCTTACCATTGTGGAATTACGGAGTCAGATAGTCCAATCGCGGAAAAGCAATATGCTTTACAACTGTGTAAAATCCTCTTTCAAAGTAAAAAAACATTGGCTTTTTAAGTGGGGGATAACAACTCCTAAAAGAATAGATGGGTTAGATTTTCCACCAATATCGTTGTTTTGCACTGTGTCTGTAGGCAATGTAATTGGGGAAGGGGGGTTTTAATTGGGTGAGGGGGTATACTGTTGGCCCAAAGTATTTATCTTTTTGTTTTTAATGCCCAAAATTACTTTTATACTCAGAAAGTACGTTTTTATGAAATCATTTGAATAATGATGTGATATAATGATAAATATTTCTTGGCACATAATCTTTTTTATTTATTAACAAATTACCGTCAGAAAAATATACCACAGTAAAACAGTTGAAGTCATTTTATGTTCCATTAAGTAAGACAAAAGATAATGTACACCAGAATTTCTGTGATATCTGGAAATACAATAAGATTTAAAAAGTCATAATCTTACACCGTATATGTATACTTCCTGTCTTTAACAGAGGATTAATCAAATAAGCCGAAATGTAGAATATAATGACAGAAGTCGTTATTAAATGCGATATTTCACTGAGAATAAAAGCAACAATCATTTCAAAAATTCTTTGAGTTTAAAATATTTTCTTATTTGTACAGCATGTACATACATATCAATCGTCTAAAAGCCTAAAAAAAAATGTATATTCATTACACACATCATTTGTGTCCTAAACCTGTCTCCAGTTTTATCTAATTAGGATGCAGTGAAAGATATGGCGGTGATTTTCTTTAAAAAAAAATGAATTGAACTTTCCTTCGAATAAGACAGGGAAAAAAAAAATCTTCCTGCTCAAAAAGTTTGGGCTCTATTGCATGAATTCACTCTAGCATATTAATGTTGGCATGTGTACATACATGTACTATTCTAGTTACATTTTTTTTTATCTGCGCAGATCAAAATGAACACTCATTTGTTTCCTTTATGTAATGCTCTATATAGTCATAAAAATACAACCGCGTTTTAGAATAAAGAAGCTACCCAGGAGTCACAGGTTAAAAACAAGGTTTTGTCCTTGGTGCTGTTTTTTCTTCTTCTTCTTCAGTATGATGCAGATTAAAAAAAAATCACTATACAGTTTATTCTACATGTAAATGGGGGCAAGGGCCCGTGATGTTCTTTACGTTCTGTCCGACCCAAGAATTTAGAATATTTATACATTTGAAAGCTTCGTGATATTTATAAATTATTTGAGAGAGAGAGAGAGAGAGAGAGAGAGAGAATACATGTACATGTTGTTGAATATTAGAATACAAGTTTAACAAGTTAGTATATAAATTTACAATCATAAAAAATATACTGGGGCTACGATTTGACAATAATTGTGTCAAATTTTGTTGTCATCGCGTTTTCTATTTCAATAATTCAGATGAATCTGACCGGAGGACCTAATAAATAGTGTTTTGACTATTTAGATATGTTTATAATTCGCCTACTAGATGTAATCCGCGGTGAACATACAATATATAGCCACGAGCAGCCTGGTATTCCTTCTGTACATAATGTCCAATTTTTGGCCATTGTTCACGGTCACTTTCCTCTTTATTGAAGGTTGATGAATTAGATTGACTTTTACTGTCTTACATGCACATGTGTTTGTATGTATGTATACATGAAATCTTCATCAAGGTGTTTGGAGCAACAGTAATATCTCTTTGACCGAGGTAAGTTTTATCTTTTACAATTTTCTATTAAAAATGATAGCAATTAATTAAAAAAAATTGCAGTTATTTAATCCTTGATCAATATATTCAAGTGAATTAATTAATTACGATTCAGTATTAAACTTTGGATAAAGAAACAACGCGATGACATCTCTTAAATTAATATTGATTATCTTGCTGATAAATGATAGATATCTACACAATATGTTATCCGTGAATCGATAAATCCCACAGTGCAAAAACTCCTTTGTGTTAAACATATTAAGTCCAAACATACTTGGTCATTTCATTCACAGTCTTGTTATAATAAATAGTTCGAAATAAGAATAGTAAAGGCACATTCCATGCAATGTCATCAATAATCATTTCATAACTTTATACTGCAGCAAATTATCGCATAGACTGTAGAGGGCACTTGTTTCTGTGACGTCACAGCAAAGCGTGGATTAGAGTCACCGGTGTGTTTTTGAACTCGGACGACAGTGTGAACGAAGAAGCGAAAATGGGATTAATTACGTATTTTCTGATTTCTTTCACACTATACTATATGCAAGGTAGGTCATATCATATTTATGGAGTATAATTTAGTGCATGTTATTTGGACATATTGATTGTGCAGTGTGCTTTACCTGGGATTTTTTCACCTAATGCCGGTAAAAGGGTGACGCCATTTTTTGGCGGAAAGCCAATATAGCACCCGTTGACCATGATGGCTATTATTTTCCCAAAGAGGAGCAATGTTGGATTTGTGTCTACTGGAATACTTACGATTCTTCCTTTGCCATATATTATGTTGATGACCAGTAAATCTGTTTTAGTTTCTGTTTTTCACACCTTTGTGGGAAATTCCAAAAGGTGTATGCTATATTTGGTGTTGCGTAATATGGATATCACAATGTGCGTTGCGTCTTTATTTGGAAGAATTTTATGCAAATATAAGAAATATTTGGGTTATATGAAGATTAAGGATAAGAATGAATAAATCATGCGTTTATGCTTAAAATATTAGCAGACGAAACTGTCGAAAATGTAACTAGACCTAATTAAATAAAATTACCCTAAGAATTTTCTGTAGAAAAAAAATCAAATTAAAAGTGTATATTTTTAAGCACATTTGTTGCAATATATGCATGTAACACTTGTTCATAATGCACAACATGGATTTTTCAAGGACATAGCTACCCCTTGCATAATTCATTCATGTTGACATAATTATGAGCTGGGTTGTAATCAAATTGCCTAGAGGCAAACAGTACATATATAAATTATAAAAGCAGTTTCATCCAGTGAGGTTAGACTGCATTCTGCAAGTTCAACAAAATATATGAGATGTGTAAACTATGTATAAAATCACCATCATGTAGCACTAGATTGGGGAAACAAATTAAGAAAATGCTAGTGAGGGTCCTAAATAATAATGGTCTCTTCCCACTGCGCATTGTGTTTACTTACATATTTTGTATACAAGATTTCAGTATAACTCATGTAAGCAAATTCTTACAAGGAAGCTTTCTGCTTGAGAAACTCGTATATTTGTGTCAAGAGATACATGTATACTCTCAATGGTTGCTACTGAGCTAATTAAGTTGTAAATGTATGATTTTATAGGGGAAAAAGCGCCATTAACTTTAAATTAGGAAACCAAATGTTGAAGTTAAAAAGTATTTTTATTTGTTAGCATGCATGGTTAGAATAAGCTGTTTGTTAAGAGGGTAAGTGCATGCTCCTTGCTTCTCGTGAATACTTAAGCCTGTAGATCGAGTGAAAGAAATAGTCGATGTGTAAATTAAGTAATGAAGTTGTCTCTCACAGTTGTATTCCTCTAAGTAGATGTACATGCATTATGATGTACGTTAGAGTATTTTGATGATTTTAAAACACATAGGAAAGAATAGCACTTTCCCAATGTGCACCCTAACCATTTTCATTCAGGATGTGCAAACCGTATTTCAAACTATATTTAAAGAAATATAACCTCATATCATCCATTGATTCAAACATGCATAATGTCTCAGCTAGGGCATAATAACTTTTGCATGCAGGTCCGTTATAATGGTCCCTTCCCAATTGAAAATTGACTCTTTTTTTGCCAAAATTAAAGTAAAAATTCCCAAATGATAAGCAGATTGAAATTTTCAACAATTTTAACTTAAGATTAATATAAAGATCTTCTAGAGGGACCCAGTACCAAAAAGGGTTAATTAACCTCTGATGTTACACCAAGTGTAATTTTACACTACATTCTCAACATCAGCGTATGCTTTAACCTCTGCCCTATAGTTTGTTTCCCTATAGCTTGTTTCCTTTTCCATCATCCTTGATCTTTCACTCTTTGATCCCTTTCCCCTGCCTCGATCCCTCTATTCCTTCCATCTTCCTCCCTCAATTGCCTCCTCCTTTCTTCCCTCTATTCTTTTCCTCCCTCCATATCCTCCTCCTTTCTTCCCTCTTCTTCCTTCAGTTTTATCCTTTCTACACTCTATTCCTTCCCTTTTTCCATCCCAGCCTGTCTTTGCTCTATTCCTTCCATCTTCATCCCTCCATCCTATCCTCCTTTCTTCCCTCTTTTCTTTCCCTCTTCTTCCTCGATTGCCCCATCCTTTCTTCCCTCTATTCCTTTGAATCCTCTTCCTCTTCCTGACCTCCCTCCATCCCCTACTCCTTTTGTCCCTCTTTCTCCCTCAGTCTTATCCTTCTTTCTACCCTCTATTCCTTCCATTTTCTTCCCAAATTACCCCTCCTCCTTTTTCCCTCTTCTTCCCTCCATCCTGTCCTCCTTTCTAGGGCCATGGTGCACACTGAAGCACTTAAATAATACATGTACACATTTGCTCAGTAAAAGGTTAATATCCTCCCAACACAATTACCCCTAACTCTGGATAACATCATTAGAATCCAGTGGCATGCCATAAGTCTGTGTCACTATCAAGTTTCTGAAAAGTTCATTTTTTATGTTGACTCATGGAGATATATATACATAATAATTTAATAACAGTGGAATGAAAAGACATCTGTGCATCATACCTAAGCTTTTTTAAGACCATAATTGACTTAATGGGTTCATATTTCCTTAAAATATCAATATTTTTTCAAGGTCACCATGCATCGTCACATGAGAGAGACAAATTCTTGATTTTTAATAAGAATGCAAGGAAGTGATATTTCTGTATGTTGATGGGGCTTTTCCTGTCCTTACATGTATGTATGTTAATTTAACAAATCATTCTTATTTGTATCTTATGCCCTCAGTGGGACCATGATTGGCAAATAAGTCTATTCTGTTCTGTAAAAAGGATTAATTCATTTCAATGCATGTAGTCGAAAAAAACTTCAAATCAGTGTGTATATTTACACCTTTTGGAAGAATGATGCAACTAAGATTTAGTGCTGAAAAAATCTATTCTATTCTGTAAAAAGGATTAATTCAATTTCAATGCATGTAGATATAATTTCAAATCTGTGTATATTTACACCTTTTGGAAAAATTGATGTAACTAAGAGTTAGTGCTGAAATTTGTCTTGTATTGGGATTAACACGGGGAAAAGATATAGTTGATTAGAGATCTTTTATAATTGCAGTTTAAGTTAAAACGAACATGCTTCTTAACACCTCTTTGAAAATGTACCTTGTTCCACAGATTAGTCATTTTACTAGTGCCTCTGTATAAATCCTGTGGTTAAGTAATAGGCTTAGGAGGGGTTATATAGGTGTGTGGGGACTCCCGCACGGAATGTGTGTAGACACCTGTGTAAAATTCAGCATAGTTTAGTGTTGACATTGTGACATGGTTGTAAATAAAGTCAGAGACAATTTGTCAAATACAGGTGGTTATTTTTAGGGAGCAGTCATTGTGTGTCTTGATTCAGGGGTTGACTGTAAATTGAACTGGAAACGTCAAATCATCTAAGCTGGGTGTCATGTATCATACATTTATGATACATCTACCTTACTAAGGGGTGACTCAATTAAAATTTTCAGAATAATATATACACATTTCACTGCATCTTTAATAACTTATTAAGGGTTTTTTGAAAGTGTATATTATCTTTTGAGAACAGCTCATGAATTTAAATAATTAACTTTGATGACTTGAAGTTTTTGAGTAATTGGTACTACCAAACTGATCGTCCTTACTTTTTCAGGAGTGCAATTCATGCATTGCATGCATACATAGAATATGCATTTTATTTTCGGTGTCTCGGCCTAAGAAGTTTTAGGGACCAATTCAAAGTTTAAAATACATATACCTGCCAAGGAAGTTTGAATGCCATAAACTTTAGCAAGGGAGTGGAAAATGTGCGAATTGATATTGTGCGAAATACGATCAGACACATATTGCTCCATTTATAATTAATACCCCGGTAATGTTACTGTCTTGCAACACAACCCTTGTATTTTAGTCCTTATAGAGATATATATATGGAGTTTTTACACTCTATGGCATATTTGGTTTATTTCACACCCTTGATTTTAAATGCTTTTTGCTTCAGGTTAACCATTGTTGTGCTGTTTTCATGCATGCATTGTTTTTATATGTCCCCAATATCCATATATTTTGTTATGTAACAGCTTACTTGCATGCCGGTGCATGTTCAAAACAAGATCGACATACAAATTGTATGTGGATCTGATAATATAAATGGTCATATGTATACTAAAGGTTATTTCAATTCATAGCTAGAAATTCAACAATCCCTCCAAGTGAAAAAAAAACAACCTTATTCACTCATCATCCTCATGTACAGCAAAAGTTTAATATATTTTACTATTTTTAGATTTATGAAGAAATGGACCAAATGCTATCTCATGTTTCTTTAATATTTTATGAAGTTTATGAAGTTGAATTTATTTTGATCCCTGTAATGCTTATTTACATATATGGTACATTTCAAGTAAACAGCAATTGGTCCTTGCTTTGCAATAAAGTCATTAGGAGACAGACCGGGCCTGGATTTAAAGGCCAGTTTTAATTATGCTCTCAGCATGCAGAATATATGTCTCTAGTGAATGTGTGGAATATGAATTCCATTAGCTTTTTGTAGATGATAATATATATAAAATCTATTAGTGTAATATAATTCACTGATTGTGTTGCCTGAATGACCAGGAATTCTCATGGGAAATATTTACTTTAGCTAGCTTGTACTCTGAGATGATACATATATTTATAAATATGATATTGTTTATTTGCACATGGCGATATATAATCAAAAGGGGTTGTTATCAGAGGTTATAAATTTGTAGAGACACTAGTTACCATGGAATGTTGTCTTGCAGTGAATGAAAAAAATATACAAATATGGGATAGAGCTATATATGATTTCAGGAAATATTTATGAAAAAGGGTTTAATGGCTCAAGGTTAATTTTTTTTTTTGGTCATAGACTGAGGTAATTTTGCCAAAGGTTCATTGTGTTATGTACTGTAGAATTGGTTTAAGAATACAGTGTACCAGTAATATTATATGCAAATACTATTTCAAGTACTGAGCTTCCCTCTAAAAACTCCCAGTGGACACCTAGCTCTGTCAAAACCCCAAACCCTAAAATTCATTTGTAATGAAAGCAACACCTTTTCTCTAGTTTTTCTTCAAGGACAAATTAATAGAGACCTAGTGGTCACAAAATCCTTTGATAAGCCTTTGTTTCGATCTCAAGCCCTGATATAACTTGATAAAGAATGTCAGGCCTGTGTTGTATTTGTTCTGTTTCAGAAGTAGAGATTTGAATCAATAGGGATGTAGTTAGAGGCAGGCTAATGCATTGATTAGTTTGGAACAATTACACCGTGTAGTATTTAGGTAGGATGTCTAGAAATGTCTAATGCTATAATGATTTTAATTGGTTGTATTGATCAGCACAAGCCTGCAGGAAAAGTGGAAAAAGGCTGTTTAGTTTCACTTTGAAAAAATAATACAATTAATTTATATTCAAAGTTTTTACTTTCCTTTTCATAGAATGCTAGTTTTGATTTTCAACTCTACATAACTGCAGATATTTAGTGTATAAGTATCCCAAGGATCTGAAACCTAATTTAAGCTTTTCTGAATTTCAGGAAATTCTAATTATTTTGAATGCTAATAGTGATAAGATATGAAATCCTGCTTCTTTATAAAGAACTTAACCTTCATGCTCTGAGTATGCAAATCACAGACAAGGGTTTTTTTGAGGTAAATTATAGTGCTTCTTGTCATTTTGTCTCGGTATAATCAATATACCCTACTAATTTCGCTATAAATTAGTATACAAAGATTTTAAGCATACAATGCCAAATCATGCTTCTTGTAAGTTTGTTTGACTTTCTCGATATATAATCAATACCAGAATATAACATATAATAAAAAAAGGATTTATAAAGAGTAAGAATACTATGCCAAGATAGTGCATGGCTATTATTTCTAGAGGAAAGTATGTCAGCACTCATGTTAGGGATTAAACTTATGATTTCAAGAATGTCAATCCAACAGCAGTACTGAAAACACCACAGAAACCATTATATTATGCAACATATTTTTTTTTAAGTTTACAAACATAGTGTTGTACATTTAACACTGATATCATTGACAAAGATTCTCTAATAAACATTCAAATGAATTTAAAAAAAACAGTGTCGTATGGACTGGAAAGCAGTCCCACAGTAGTTCGAGAGCAGTCCCAAACTTTGAGAAAGCTTTCTGGGACTGCTCTCTGGGACTGCATAGGTGTCAGGTTGGGGACTGGTTGATAATTTATTTTTTGATTATCAAGCCCTACATGAACTGTAAATGTGGAAAGTTTTTTGATTTAGATCGATTGATTGTATGTTGTTTAATGTCCCTTTCGAGAATTTTTCACTCATATAGAGACACCACCACTTGCCGGTGGAGGGCTACAAATTTTGACCTTGCTCGGCACTCAGGGCCATTGAGCAGTGAGGGATCTTTTTCGTGCCAGCACCTACTGTGACACGGGACCTGATCGGTTTATACAGTCTCATCCGAAGGACTGATCTCCATGTCCCACAGTGGGATTCGAACCCCCGACGTAAGGATCAACTCCTTACTCCTTGACTTTAGAGCAGTCACTCTAACCACTGCGCCACCCGGGCGACCCTGTTGATTTAGAAACAATGACAAAGTTTCCATTCTGACATCAACATTCTTGATAAAGAGCAGTGTTATTTAGTTACTAAAGTATTAAATCATCAAATTCTTTACGTGCAAAATATTTTTTAAATCCTTCGACTTTCAATCCTTCAGTATAACTACCTTGACAGTAGGTACAAATTGTATTTTGTTTATGACATGTACAAAAACAATGCATTCCATTGAACCCAATTGTGCATTATGGCTTAATTAGTTCCTGGTAGTAGATATATCAGTGTCAGAAGTAATTCTTCCAAGATGGCCTGGTCACTTGGAGTGATTCTTAATTGTGAAGGCGTTGACCCACAAGTCAATGCCCCCTGTGTATTGGTGATTTATGTTGGCTGCAGGATGCACAACAGAGTGTCAGAATTCATTTAGAAGATGGGGATTGATTTTCTAATGCAATCAATGACTGGCATTGTATATAGTTCTTGGCACATTAAAAAGAAGATTTGTGTGGTTTTACAGCAGTTGCAAAGGGATATTTCTTAGAATCTAGTTGAGAAGGAAGTGCTGCCAATAAACACATATATATTTCTGCACCCTGGCTAGTAAAATGCATTCATAAAAATTTTGTGCAGAATCAAAGCCAGGCTATTCCACGAGTCACAGCATTGTTATCTGAATCTATAGATATATATCCAAAAGGTTCCCTCTATAATGACAATTTCTCTTTGTCAGGAAATTTGAATTGGATCAACCCAAATTTCACCAGAATCCAAATCCATCTAGTACTGTAGAACACGTGGGAATTTCATGCATTCTCATTCTCTAATTCTTATCTGAGTAGTATCTTGCAGAAAAGTTGGGCTTTTATGAAATATTAATGAAATAGCCCATACATTATGTACATGTTTGCGCAATTTCAAGTACATTGAACCCAATTGGTGTATTTTATTTTTGCCTGTGAAACTCGGTTTAGAGCACACTGAAAGAGTTATAACTAGACTAAATAAGAGACCCACAGTTATTTTTTTTTATAGCATTTAAATTCAGTAGTCATCATGTTCAAGTGTTCATTCATAAAATTTATTGTTTATAGTAGCTGGTATCTTTATTGACGAGTGTATTATGTCATCAAGTTAGATAAAGATTTGAATGGTTTGATTTATTAATTTGGATGCCTTTTTTATATCTATAGAAATGAATACTAAGGTCATAAAGCTATTGTTATCTTCAGTGTTATCGTTTTGTGCCAGTTGTGTGGTATGTCAGTTGTGTGTGTATTTGTGTTACTATTATTTATTGTTTACTGTATAGGAAGAAAAAGGACAATTACATGTATATTTAAAGTCTTTAAAAGTAGAACACAATCTGGATGAATGCGTTAGCCACTGCATTTATATAAAGCCACATGGGTATAGTTACAGTTGATTGTCAATAATAGTGAGAAATTCGTACACACTGTGGACTCACAATTAAGGCTTCAAATGGCAAAGCTATTTCAGGAATGTTCCATTGTATGATATTGCAGGGAGTTTATGATTTGCTAATCATAACAGTGTCAGTTCCATTTTAATGTATTCAAAATATTTTTAAAGTTAAATCTAAATGTATGCATTGCATATATTTCTCAGCGTAATGATTTCTATTGTAAGGAGCAGATTTCCTGGCAAGATTACCTGTTCTTTTAAGCACTTTTTAGACCTGGACATTTACTGTTTTTTTAATGCAAAATCAAAAAAGATGGTGTTTCACTGCTTGCCACATGTTGCATTGAAATGTGTTGCATTGAAATGCTCTCATGCATAATATTATACAATCATTTAAGCTGTTTTTTTTTCTTCCAAGCACTGAGTAGAGCTTTTATCTTGATGAAATAAGGTGTATGTATATAGCCATAAATGTATCCATGTTCAGTCGGCATGAAATTACAAACACTTTTGATCAAGTAGCGATGAAAATGTTGCCGTCTTTTTACAGCCTTAGTCCTACCATTTACGATGTCCTTCAGGGTACTTTTCACATTGTCCTGATAGTTATGGAGGTATTGACTTTTTCTGCTGTGTTAGGTTTGTCAACAAATGAAGGGATTAGTCAATGGTCTGTGACCAACAAAAGGGATTGCACAACATCACACCACAAATCTGCCATTAGGGCCAAAATCTATTGACCTTGGACAATGCTTTAATAGGTGGCTATTGGAGGTTGTTGACAAAAGTTTGTAATTACATCGCTGGTGTTTAGTATATGAGTAACCGTCCGATAGGTGCATGGGCTTGACCTGTGACAAAAATGATGGACGTCCTGGTAGTGTTAGGTAGCACAGGTAGCCCAAGAAGTTCTGGTGTTTGTATGGCTGGATATATCAATGCCACTGTGTTCATTCACCTCTTTCTTTGGACTGGGTCCTTATGTCCCCTGAGCTCTCCGAATTTTAAAGTTATCAAGAAAAAAATGAAAAAAACTCTATCTTTTTTAAAAGAAACTGGAACTATGATAAATAGGGTTTTCCTTTAACAAGTGTTTAAATTGACATTTTATCAAGTGTTTATATCTCGACATCTCTATACTGATAGATTTATGGTGTCTAGATTTATGGACCTGTTCTTTACAGAAAAAAAATAAAATGATAATGTCCACTTAAGAACTGAGTGGAATTAAAGTAGAAGGGAAATTTAACTGAAGTAGGCAGGTCCTAGCTCCTTGTGGCCAAGCAGCATATTTTCTAAATAAACTTGTGTAATTGAAGAGTAAAGCTTTATCTATCTTTTCATTCTAGAGTTGCAGAGTATGAGTTTAATCCTGACTTCATTCTGATTGCGGGATTAGGGGACCGGTCCCTAGCTGTTCTCTTGGAGGAGACTCTCTCCTCATTCTATTCTAGACACTGATAATGACCTTGTCATCAGTTCCTGGGCACAGAATAACTTCATTCATTGGTGGCCAGCTGATGATTTTTTTATATAGTCAGTTAATCATATATGACAGATTTATGAGATGTCCCAGGGTGTTATAATGAATTCTTTATGAGATGGGGACATGTCAGATAATGTGTTAGCATATGAAACCCATTATTAATAGGTATCCCTGTACTGGCATCCCAAAAATCCTAAACATGAGGTGAAATAAATCACTGGCTTGTAAACTTACTATGGGTTGTACCACTGTCTAAATGCAAATACGGTTGAACTTGAGTATGGTTGATCTTGAACGCCCCATAACATAGATTTTTCACACCTCATTGAGATATTGATTGACTCAAAGGCTCAAATGTAAAATCATTGTAATATAATGTTTATTTTCTCAAGCAATATTACACCTTTTTTCGTATCTGTGTAAGTGAATTGTCACATTGAATTGAACTACCTGGTAATTACTTGCTGATTGTTTGTTTAATTGTCTTTGGTTAATTTGGTTGGTGTCCCTTTGTTGGTTAAACATGATTTTGGGAAAGTCATGGGTCAGATTTGGTCCATATGCCATCCTTGTCTTTATCTTGTCCTGGTGGCTGTCTCTGTTGTACCAATTGATTATGTATTAGAAGAGAAGTATTAACTCTTGTACTCCAATCACTCAGAACAGAGTATTCTAGATCAGGCAGAATGATAATAACAATTCATGTTTCTTGAAAATTATTCTGAAATTGGAAAGGAAGCAATATGCATTTAAAAACCTTCGAAATGTTAAATATAGGTAATGCAATTATTTGCAATGATTTTAGTCCAGTAAAAGTGACTGATTGAATATTGAGTATCACTTCGAGTTTTAAGTATTGAAATCTGCATTTTATTTCTAAAAATAATTGACATATACTCATTAAGCGGATATGATATGGTTAAAATATGTCATGTACAATTAGGAAATATTTCTGTGGATACGTAATTAACATCCAATGGCAATTTCTACTGTACAGTATTAATTACTCCATAAGGCGTAATAAAAAAAAAATGTTTGTTTACGGTTACATGCTGAAATAATATAGGGTCGGTAGGTAGGATTTTTTTTATTTTATTGAATTTTTTTTAATACACAAATTCACAAATGGTGCTTTACTTTTGTTTGGGCTTGTCATATGGGCGATAGACACGAACACATTAATGTAAACACACCATTTTGTTTCTAGTACTTTCGATTTTAAATGCTTGACCGATTAAGATGCATGTAAAAGTTGAACTGACGGGTGAGTGACTTCTGGACTTTAACGACGAAAAAATATTTGGGTTGATGATTAAATATAGGGTCAGTCGGGTAGCCATAAACAATCATATTTTTTATTATGCCTAACTAATTTTCTATTATGGAACTGTGATTAAAATTATTTCCAATGAAGCTTTGTTATAAATTTCTTTTCTTTTTTTAGGAGTGACACAGGGTCAGGAGTATACAGTAACATTAACACCTACAGAAGCCATGGTTAACAAAGGCGAGAACGTAAAGGCTCTCTGTAACATACCTGGCCTCTCAGCTCTCGACATCATTAGTATGCTCAAGGTCAGGTGGTACCACAATAGAGAGCAGTTGACTAGTCTATGTGAATTTGAGGACCCCGACACAATGTCAGACAAGTATATATGCAATGTGCTCTCCCCACAGGCAAAGAACATCAGCTTAGAATTTACCGTACAAAGTGAGTTTTAAAATACTTTAATCTGTGAAAATTGAGTGAGATGCTTTATTTTGGAATGCAATATAAATGCTTAATACAGGTTATATATAGGGTATATATGTAGGCTTGTTGTTATAAGCATAATTTGTTGTATCCATTAAGTGTTCAATATGTTTTAAAGTCAACAGGAATGAAAATCACTTTGTTGTAATTGTCAATTCATTATACACATGTTTGCTATAAGTATGTTTTACCAGTCAGGGGTGAGACTGTAATCCGTCATTTTTAAAATGACGATTTTTAGTCATAAGATAAAATTTTTATTATGTCTTAAACTCGTCATTTTTAATTGTTTCTAGAGTACCGAGTTATCTCGATCTCTTTGAAAAATGTTAGATCCACCAACCGAAAAAAGGACAAAAAACATCGTAAACAAACTTCATTTCTCTAATACAGTTGACCACAATACTGGTTATGTTGACAGTACAAATTTCCCAAGCAAAAATAAGAGTGGAAGAGTTATTTGTCGATTTATTTGCATTAAATGGGATAGAAGACGAAAATGACGATATTTCGTCTTTTTTGAAAATGGAGGGTCTGGGCGCACTGAAATATCTCGCTTGTTTTGTGGGGCGCACTACTTTTTTATGGCTTTAGCTTTTTGTCGGGACTTTTCTCTACAAGTACGTATTCTTCCAGACAGTGTACTATATGTTTTTATAGGGCTAAAAGCCATGTAAAAATGGTGTACCAAATTTGACATTTTACCGCTAAATAATAACTTTCACCTTCCATGTTGATGTTCTAACGCACGTGGTCAGCAGTAATTAGTGACCCGGATGAAATGAAACATGCGTAAACACTCTTCTTTCAGCAGTGAATTCAAATTTTGCTTTTATGTAACCAGGATAGAAGAATTAAGTTGAAAAAGAAAATATGACAATAGTAAGTCATATTGACAAAAATGACGAAAATACGTAGTTTGTAAATATGATGATTATCCATCATTTTTCAGAAATGATGGATTTCAATCTCACCCCTGACTGTTTACTGTTCTGAAGAAAAAACTGTCACTATTAATAATATTATAATTGTTTATTATACCTCTATTGAGAATACTCAAATTTGATTGGCTTGTAAGAAAGCTTTAAAACTCAATAATGACTAGAGCTAAAAAGTACTGTCTACAGCAATACGTAATGACTTAGGAATCATTGCGCATGGAATACAATAACCCGGTTATTATTTGACTGCTTAATAATGACCTCTTAATCAAATTCCTTTTAATATATTAAATTTAATGCATAGAATAATCATTATCATGATTATATGTAGAATACAATAGATCTATACATCATAAAATTCATCTTTTATTCATCTGAAAATTTCATTACAATTCAATTTCGGAGATTGAGGACTCAGTCTTCTGTACATTGAAATTCTGCGCCAGATTTCCATTGTGCTCAGAAATAGTAACGTTATAACAATGCATGTTACTTTCAATCAAAAATTGTTTTTAATTAATCAGTAAATCATGATGCAAGAACTTACACGACTCACAGGAGTCAATGTAAAGAACTTCACAGCAATCCCGATCAAGGAACAGTTGGTAATTTAAAGAATTCTCTGACATCGAGTATCATACACTTGGTGTATATATATTATTTTCCTAATATCGGTATAATAAAACAATTGATTACCAGTTATGAGTTCCACATGGTGAAATAAGGACCCTTGACCTGGCCCAATCGCTGACCTGACCCGGCCTCAGCCACTGTGCGGCCTCAGTCAGGTCAGGTCACCTCATGGGCCACTGAGAGGTAAAAAATGAGATTTTTTCCAACCTTTTTAGCTCATCTCAAGGTGAGCTTATGCTATACCACCTGCTTTGGCATCAGCCAAGGCATCCCAGTTAAAGTTTAAGGAGCGCGGGTCTTATTTTCAAGGATTTATAAGCCCTAAAAAAGATGGATCATGGATCATGTTTATATACATGCAGAATCTTACCTACCAGGTACATTTCCTCGAGGCCATGAATGTTTAAAGTTTTTAGGAGCAGGTTTTATCCCAAAGTAGCTTTAACGAGATTCGCTCCTGAGCTTTTGAGCAGATTTTTGTCATAACCTATTTTTCAAAAATTCTGCATTATATGTTTTAGTTCTTACAATAAATTTGGATTCTACAATGCCAAATAAACTACATGTATATTCAGTTAAAACTCCTTTATTAAATTCCATACCAAAAGCATCAAGTGAGGAACTATATTTTGTGGCGGAAGGTTTTAAAAAAAAAAGAGATCATTTTTTTTCTCCTTCGAAGTATATTTAAAGCTTGTTAAGTTTGGATTCCTGTTTTTCCATGCAGCCTGCACACAGAGTTATTCTGTGCCGTGAACTGTTTTATGCTGTCCTATAATATATATTAAATATACTATCATGAATTCTATCATCATATTTGATAAATATAGCAAATATTTTGTGGAAATCCAGAAAAAAAGCCTTAATTTAAGCTTAAAACTAGCACTATTTTGTAATTACTATTAGATATTAATATCTAAAATTAACATCACAGACCCCCACTTTTAATTTTCTTTTTTGAATGTATAAGATACTTTTAACCATTCTTCTTAAATTCAGTAAAATGTCATTACTTTCAAATGATTTTATTGCTTGTTAAATTTTTAATGCCAGAAAAATGATATTTTTTTGAGTGCAAAAAGGTCAAATAATTGAACATGTGAAGTAATTAAAAAAATAAAATTGTTGTCACAAATTTTAATGTGTCTGTTCAAGATGAAATAAGACTGTGTTTGTTCCCATAATTTATTTGAATAAAAAATATTGGAGGAAAATCTTTAAAAATTGATTTATGTGTAAGATGTATTTACAGTGCAAAAAGGTCAAACTTAATGCTCTGTAGCACCAAAAGAAGCACATTGACCCTCATTTTTTGGTTTGATTTTTAATTAAGGAGGAGAAGGACACATGGTCACATGATTCTGTTTAACTACGTCATAGTCTCCGTTTATATAAGTGCAAAACGTGTAAAGCGTCAGTTCTTGTATAAATTTTTGACAATGTTTTAACTTTAATTACCATCTTATTTAAAAAAAGTAAAAAGTTTCAACATTCTGGTAAACATTAACAAATTATGAAAAAGATTGATCCACTCCTCTGTTTCCTAAACTGCACGTCCAACAAGTCGGTGACGTCATACACGATCTGTTAGTACAGCAAGATCATACTCGGTGAACACAGGGGCAGTATTATTATGTAAAAACAGGTCATAATCGGTATATGATGAAATATTTTGAGAAACGGGGAACACAAAAATTATTTTTGCATGGCTGATGACGGAAATCTTATGTAGGTATATCTTATTTCGCTTATTTACCTTACGTGTGACGTCACAGCTGGGTTTTCCCGTACACGAAAAATGTAACATGACACGTTTTTTGTCATGCTTATGTCCTCTTTAACGATGTCCTGTGAAATATTGAGGTCAGCTTCATCATTCGAAATTTTTACAGTCAATCAATAATTTGAAGGATTTGCATTTCAACGTAAATAAAAAAAATGTTGAATGATAGATTTTTTGTAAATTACATTTTTTATTGTTTAAGTTGTCTTAAAACGTGCGTAATTTTCCATATCCAGATGCAGTGTGATAGACAAAACTTGCTTTTTCGAATTTTCAATCTATTTATACTCTGTATTATTTTAAAAGATACATGTCCACTTTAATATTTTTTTATATATGCTTAAAAAATCCCATTATGGACAGAGTGATGAGTCCGGAAACATGGAGAATTAAAACTCCACTTAGATACTGTAGGGCATAGTATTTGTCAATCAATATCTCCAAAATAAGGTAAGAAACCTAATGATATAACTGCTTTATGATATGTGGGACATACTTAATTAGAAATATACAAAATATGAAAAAAAAATTGAATGACAAGTATTTTTTCAGCTCAAGGTCCTTCTCCTCCTTAAGCTATGTGTGTAGATTCTAAAAATATACTTGATAAAAAATTCTCATTACTTTTGATGGCAGGATCCAACCTCCTTAAGCCCTATGGTGACTAAACTTGTTTGGGTGATGCAAATTTATATAGGAATGCACTTACCAGACTTGCTTCAGATGCTGGATCTGATTTATATTTTCTTAAAGCATGAACAGGTTAAAGTTTTTGGAGCAGGTTTATTCCCAAGTAACTTTATAAGACCTACTTTGACCAAACTTTCAAGGTTGATGCATTGGAATTCACACTTCAAGATTTTCCTCAGATGCTAGATCTGACCAACATTTTTTGGATTAGTGACCAGATTAAAATTTTTGGAGCAGGTTCATCTGCAAGGGACTATAAGCCCTATGTTTATTAACATGCAAACATTTGAGTAAATTATCACAGTTTCACCGGCTGACTTAATTTTTGATATTAAACTAACTTAGCTGAGTTCTTTATATTTAGTGATTTACCGATTAATCGATTAAATCAGTTATCTAATTGAAATGGCCCCCGATAATAGATAATCGATTAAAATTTTGATAATTGATTAATCAAAATCTTAGCTAAAAGTATATTATTCCTATGATTTATTGATTCATTTTCCTTTGAATGTAACTAAATCCTAAATAATGATATCATAAATGAATCCAATGATACAAAATTAGTAACATCAAAAATGCATTTTAGAAATCTTTCCAGATTTTTTACTTTTTTACTCTTCATAAATTTAATACTTGAAACTAATTGATTATTAATCGATTGAAGTCCGTCCAATTATTCCAATAATTGATAATGAAAAAAATTTTTAAATTATATTATATAAAATTACTAATTATATTATACCTATTTTACTTATTGCTCTACACTTACCTCTTTATATTCTGATTGAAAGTTTGTGTTAATTTTAGATATTCAGAAGAAGGACACTGGGAATTTAACCTGTCAGGTGTGGAAACAAGTAAAGCAGAGTGGTAAATGGATCAGGGATGAGCTTGTGGCAAAAAAAGATGTGGTTATTAAAGTGAGAGGTAAGAATGGATTAAATTTGAAACAATTAGTGTTTTCAGTGTCAAAGGATATATATTTTTTTTGTTTGCAATTTAATATTGGAAATTCTCTAGATTAGGGTTTGTTTTACTTCCACATATAAAAATTTTAAAATATGATGAGAAAGGTTTGTGTTAGCAACAAATGTTTGTTTTAATGAAGAGCTTGCCATGGCTGGATTTGCCTTTGTGTTCATGGGTTTTACATGTTAATAAGGACAAAGGCTCTGTTGTTAAAATCAAAACTCCAGTTTTACTGCAAAAGTTTGTGAATAGTTTTTGATGGGATGCTTATATTTGCATCTTTGGTTTTTGGTGGTCATCAGAAGGATTGGGGGACTGGGTTCATAAAACTGGTCTTCTGTTACATTTTTCTCCTGTCCTGTTACATTCAGTGCGGTGCCATGCCCTTGAAGTGACAGGTAAAAAACCTTTGAGGGAAGAGCCTAGGTTGGTGTCTTCAGGGACCAAAGACCTTTAAGGAGGGAAGAATATGGCTATCCGATGGATTCCATTGCTGGTGATTCAGGGTAGCTCAGCTATGATTGCTTTAGGGGCTGTGAAGTCAAAGGGCATGACCTCTTTTTCTAAAAACACATTTTGTTGCCATGCTTCAGATTTACTTCAAAAGTTTTCAGTAAATGCTCAGATTTTTTTGGTGAGTAAACAGATTGGAAATATTAATTCATAGTATTTCACATTCTTCGAAGAGCTGCTCAAATTCACATCTAAACATATGAAAATAGGCAAAATTTTGAATAGGGTTCCACTCATGCAATGAACATTTAGTTTGAGAAGGAAAGCATGTCAGACAGAAAAGAAAGTTTTGGATTAATTATAATCATGGTAATGATAATTTGGTTCAAAAACACATACATATTAATTATTTTTGACTTGGAAAAGTGTACATAGTGAGAATTTATCACTGATTGTTTGTCTGATATTCTCTTAAATTCTTGAAATGAAGCCATACATTTCATAGAGAGCTCTTAGACTAAGTTGGATAAAACAGAAACTTGAAACTTTGAACAGGAGAATGTTGCAGCCCATTCCTTCTAAAGACGGTCATTTGTGTGTGTTGCACAGTGTTGCATAACAGACATTTCTTAGTAAAGCCTCATGCAGATAAATGTCAAACAACCTACCATACTTCCCTCTGCTAAATCACTTTCTTCCTTAATATTTTATGTTTAATATAGACAATAGAATGCTTATAAATGTTTAAAATGTGAAATAAAGAAAAAATGCTGCATTTTGAGACAACAATTCACTTGATTTGTTTAACTCTTCTTATAGAACCCATTAGGACAATGGCCTTCAAGTTTGACCAATCGCTGACAGAAACTCTAACACTTGATAACAATGCCGCTCCACACCGCATTGAAGTTGATCCGGGAATGTATGGGCCAACTTGTATGGTGAATGGCAGTACGCCAAAGGCCAATGTGATGATCACGATGGGTTCTGAAATGATGAAAGGGAGAATGGTAGATATGCCGAATGAGGGAGGAACACAGTTTGTTGCAGATAAAATGGAATTTAAAGGTTTGTTTCATTTAATCATGTTAATTAGAAAGAATGACATATTAAAATTGGCCTTGGTCATTTTAATTATAATGTTAGGAATTATCTTGGATTAACCATATTGCAAGAAAATTTGGGAGGGAATTAATTAATTAGATTAAATGACTTGTAATCTGTTTTTTTTTTTTTGCTCTTGATAGATGATAATTTTTTATTGTTGGAAAGAAATATGTACAGTAATTGATTAGAGAAGATCAATACACTGAAACTTACCTAATTTGAATGTATATAAATGTGTATTTCAAAATCTTGCCTAATACGATGTAAACTTTTAAGTCCCTTTTAGTAATGTAAATTGTTTAAAATGTTGTCTAATCTGAAATGTTGTCTAATCCAACCAATATCTTTGGAACCAGTGGTGGCTGGATTAGACAAGTTTAAAAACTGTAACAACATTGAAGCTTAGTCCAATCTTGAGTAAAATGATGAAGAAGACCTCTGATCTCATAGAAACCTAATTGATTTGACCAAGAGACAATCTTTGTGAAGTTTTAGTAATATTTGTCAATGAGGAAACTGCTAGCTCTTTTTAAAAAAAAAAAACAAAAACTAAAAGAGTTATCCAAATAGCTTATAGTCATAAAAATGTCTTTAAAAAAATTGTTAAGAAGCCAATAAAAAAGCACAAGTTGCTTGTAGATAGACTGAAAATTGTTGTCAGCAGTAATCAGTAGTTTTGAGCTTTTTAAATTTTGAGTTTTTTAAGCCTTTTGTGTATAATGATAATATTGACATTAATTTATGTGGAATTTGACAGGTAACACAGAATCTCTTATAAAGTGCAGCTCCAGTGTGGATGGTTTACCAGATTCTAAGCAGGAAAGGACATATATAGCTGTTGTTCGTACAAGTAAGTAAATTTTTTAGCAATGAATTTATATTTGATTTTAAAAAACAATTTTTAGCTCACCTAAGCTTTTCTGATCTAAATTTGTCTGTTGTTGTTGTCGTCGTAAACTTTTCACAGTTTCATCTTCTCCTCTAGAACCACTGGACCAGTTTCAACTAAACTTGGCACAAAGTATCCTATTATTAAGGGGATTCAAATTTGTTCAATGAAGGGCCACTTCCTCTTCCTAGGGGAGATAATTCAGAATAGGGGTGCAACGATACACCAACCTCACGATACGATACATATCACGGTATTCAGTTCACGATACGATACGTATCACGATACATGACAAGGTTAAGAAGTCTTTAAGTTTGTCATCACATTTTTTTTAAAACTTGACGGTTATATCAAATTTTCATATTTTTTTTATTAAAATAATTAAAATATCAATTTTTTAACTTGAATTGGATTGATAGGTAGATCTTTGAGTTGTGACAATATTCTAAACCAATGACGAACATTTACAGGGATCTTTCCTCATAATCTTCCTTTTAAATTGGAATGAAAAAGGAAGACATTCATTCTTTTATTTCTTTTTTTTACGTAGAAAACCAGTTGTCATATTTCTCGTGTAAACACATTTTAGTCAACAAGACAGTAAATTTTCATCCAAATACATGCATGATGAGATATCGTGTATTACCATAGAATACGTTTAGATCTAAAGGGTTTATCACTTGTCTTAACATCTTTAACTTTTAATCACGTTAGGAATGAGGTAAAGTCCTTCACCATGTTAAATCTGTCTTTCGTAAGATGCTGGAGATGAGTTTAACTGCCGTTATGGCGTTATCGTCGACCTCATGTTTTGCGCAGAAGCCATTTTGAAATTGTAAACAAGGAAACAAGACGGACGATTCGGATAATTCTTGACCGATTGAACTGAACCACGATATCAGTTTAGCGTATTGTGAATTGAACCGTGGAAAAATATACCGCGATATACCGTCAAACGGTTTATCGTTGCACTCTTAATTAAGAAATAGTGAAAATTTGATGGTATCCTATAAAAATCTTCTTCTCAAGGACTACTAGGCCAAAAAGAATTTAAACTTAGTTAAAACCTTCTTTACATAGTGTAGATTCAAATTTGTACAAATCATGATCCCTGGGGGTAGGGTGGGGCCACAATAGGGGATGGAAGTTTTACATAGGAATACATAGGAACAATCTTTGAAAGTCTTCTGATGAAGGACAGCAAAGCCATGTTTAGTCATATTAATATGAAAGCATCTTCAGGTAGAGTAAATTCAAGATTGTTCAAATCATGACCTCTTGGGGTTGGGTGGGGCTACAATAGGGGATCAAATTTTTACATAGGAATATATAGGAAAATATCTTGAAAGTTCTTCTTCCCAGGAATAGCAAAGTCTTGTTGAGTCGTATTAATACCGAAGCAGCCTCAGGTATTGTAGATTTAGCTTTGTTCAAATCATGACCCCCAGGGTTAAGTTGGGGCCACAATGGGGGATCAAAGTTTTACATAGGAATATATAGGGAAAAAATTTCTTCTCAAGAACATTAAACCCTGTCTTATTAATCTAGATGTATCCTCAGGTAGAGTAGTTTCAGATGTGTTCCAATCGTGTCCCTGGAGGTAGGACAAGGCCTCAATAGAAGATCAAATGTCAGAACCACATTTATATTTAAATGTTTCAATACTGAGCTGATTTCTGCTTTTTCCAAGCTAAAGTGCTCAGGTTAGTGATGTGGCCCATGGGCCTCTTGTTCTGTTTGCAGTAGCATTGTTATGCATGTAATTCAGTTTGGTGCCAATGCATCAAAAGGAGTATATGTAATTGTTTTTAGACTTGCTGATGTTTGTATTTCTAATTCTTATATCCACATAAAAAATTTTACGAACGATGTCTTGAAAGCAAGTTAAAGTCAAGTTATTTGTCATCTGACAAAGAATTTAATCTGAATGGAGGTATTCTTGTTACAGAAACATTTTTTTGGGGAAAAATATTCATATCTAAAGTTTTATAATAAACATCAATGCATTTTGTTGTTTTTGTTTTTCTAGTTGATCCCAAATTCAGTTGCTCAAACAATTCTGCCATTGTAAACAACAAAAGACACAAGGTTACATGCGCAGTTTATGGTATAGAGGGTATTGGGTGTAACAAAATACTTTGGCAGAAGGGCAATGATGGAGAAAAGTATTTACCTGGAGAGCATGCTGGTGTAACCATTGAGTGCAAAGTAAGTGTTGACTTTTCTCATTAATACAGTCGAACTTTGATATCTTGAACACTGATATCTTGAATACCATGGATATGTCAAAGTGAATTGGAGGTACCAACTACTTACTTTTTAAGTATTTTACTCTTTGATATCTTGAATACTAGGATATCTTGAAGGTTTTCACCAGTCCCATTGAGTTTGAGATAATGAGGTTTGACTGCTTATGTATTAAGAGAAGTATCTTAAATGTTTAGTGCCTATATAAGCAAATCCTCATGCTTTAAAAAAAAATTAAAAAAAAAAAATTCACTTTTTGCAGCAAGTGAATGCGTCAATGGTAGAATCAACTATGGAGATCTTACAGGTTTCTGCAGATGATTTTAAGACTCCATTCCGTGTAATCTACAATGATCCACGGTCAAAAACAAACCAATATCAACTTTCCATTCCACAAGGTGAGAGATTATTTTGCGTTTGTTAATCTTGATGTGAAGTCAAGTATGTCTGTACTATTTGAGGTGCAGATTCTTAAATAAATTGTGTTTAATTTATAGATTGTGCATCAGACATGCCATATAAAATACCCCATTACATTCATTCTTTTCCTAGGGTAGCAACTTTAATGCTGGCCAATATTGATATGCCTCACTTCTTACTCTCATACTTTTTTTCCTAATAGATAGTTTTTACTTTAAATTAAATAGCTGACAATATTTTCTAAAGACAACTTTAATATCAAAATTGTAACTTAAGAAAATAAGAAGAAAGATTTTGTGTAAGGTCAATGTTGGAAAGGTAGGAGTATATTTTTTCTCTAAATATTTCTCTCTACTCAGCTTGATAGATTCTTACCAGGAAAACACATATATATCAACTACCATAAAAGCATTTCCATGAAATGAATTTTAATTCATCTGCCATGTGGCTTTGAATTACATTCACTGAAATTGGTTTTCTGTGTTTTTTCTGTGTTTGCCTTAGTGCAAAAATTTCTACTGCTTTCTATTTTTTTTAAGCTGTGGTATTTTTTACACCATGACAAACCATGACACCTGCTTAATAGGAAATTTTATCAGTTTTTAAGCTGTAGTTTTCAAAAAAGAATATCTACAAAAGTATGCAGGTTAGAATCAAGGCAAGGTAATATTGATCTGCTTAAGAGTTGTTACCCTTGTGAAAGTATAGTTGTATGCCACTTAAGTCTGGCCTCAGGGTTTCACCAGTAAAGGCAAGCTAGTCATGCTATCGGGATGTAGTTGAGATCAGATAATATACATGTTTTATACACAAACACACACATACCAAAATTAACTACCTGGAAGAGAAAATAAATTATTCAGTTTCAAGATGTTTGATTATAGCAGCTTATTTTCAATCTATACACAGGAGACAAAGACTCTGGTAAATATTTCTGAGATAATTTAAGTTCATTACAGCTTTTTTTGTAGATGTATTTTTCTACATCCATTGCCATTACAGGCACTCGGCATTATTTATGTTAACTGAAAAAGGTCCACATATGATTCAAAACCATACATACCATTCCAATTTAATGCACAAAAAACACACACAGAAACAAAACAGATAAGATAAAACAAAACAATCTAGTTGGGTAATTACTTCATTTAAGATTGTTATTTCATAATATTATTCCACTCCACTCATAAAATTATTAATTTCAACAATTTTTTATCAAGTTTTGGGAAATGTTCACAAAGGTCAACTTGACAGAGAAAATAATTTCCAAATTACTGATTTCACTCTCGTTTTGATATGGAATGTGAACATTAAACATAAAAGAAAAACTTGGCATAATTATTCTCTGCCACTGTATTCACTTTGTTGGCAGACATTTTTGGGCTTAACTAGGGGAGACTTCAACAGATAAAACACATCATGCATATCATTATAAATTTCCTCTTCAGGCTCGCTCTACCGATTTAAAAACATAACTGAATAATTTGTAAGGAAAAGTCATAAAATATAACAAGGGCACTACAAAGCGGAGCATCCCTTTGCCAAAGAGCATATGAAGTAAAGCAGCATTCAACATCCATTAATTCGGATGCAAATTATGTCACTTCTGTTATGCACACAAGGACAAACTAACTCACCCACACACACACACACACAAGTGCGTTACTGTATCCCCTCCAATTCCGTTGTGAGGGGATAAAAAATATGTCAAGTACCTGTGATTGCCTATGGATCAATGATGTCCCATAAATCTGGAAGTTCTTATTCTTTTGTGTTGGCAAATTTGGGTTAAAATGTTATATATATATATATTTTTATGTTCTTAAATTTTGCATATATATATATATATATATATATATATATATATATATATATATATATATATATATATATATACATGTAGGCTAAATTCTTAGGGGGCAAAATTAATTTTTTTTTCTATTACTTTTATGTAAAAACAGGCCCAATGTTTTTTTCTTAATCATCCATGCTTGTTTGTTTACATATATTCATACAAACTCTATTCAGTCAGTCAGTGTGCATGCGAAGGAAATTTTGTGTTGCTTCAGTGTGAGCTTTTATTACAAACTATTAATTTGTTTAAACATAAGAGATGCTGGCATATTTTTTAAGGTTATTTTATTTTTAATAAGGAATTTTTGTGAATTGACTACATGCGCAAAGGGGCAAAAAATGAATTTATGTTAAAAATTTCCAGATTTATGGTAGTCATAAGCATGTTCTCATGATGTTTTGGGTTGGATTTAATCATCACACCACCCAGTCATAAATGGGTACTAACGTCAGCTTTAGTTTGACCTGTTATGGACTTATGCCCCAAATCAAGTGTGTTTTTAGAATTTTGATCAGATTTCGATAATAAGCAATTTTGTTTTGGTAACACAATTAGTGGAAAATTTCCCAAACTACAAATATGACACTTTATAAATTAATGAGAACAGCACAAATTCCAAGATACTCTGAATTTTTTTTTTTTTTTTGATGGCTGCAAAGCTGCAGATCTGAAGCATGTTGGGATTAGTTTTGGTTTTAGCTTTGCACAAAGTTGGATAATCATTGCTTTGAAATATATACATTTTAACCATATCTAGCATTTTCTTGTTATGTAAGCCACTTTTATCATCCTAAAATGTTGATATTTTTGATTTCAAATATTGAGGAAGCAAAAACAAGAAATGTGCAAATAATTTTGATTTTTTTTATTACAGAATACAGTAACTCTGCATTGCCAGTATCAACAACATCAGCTGTTCTCCTGTCATTAGTATTAATGGCTCTCTCTCTGATATTGTAACGCACAGAGAACTAGGACCTTTTTAAATATTTACCTTACGCAAAAATACAGCAAAATGTGCCTACATGAACAGAATATTTCTTACATTTTTCCATTTATCTTTTCTTCAAATTTATGAAACATTACAAATATTGAGTCAGACTTAAGATTCTGAAATCAGCAAAAAACTCGGAACAAATTCTAGAGAATGTATGTTTCACGTACCTCATTTAATGGAAGTTGGATTTGTGAGAATTGTTAATATTTCAGAGATCTACAACAAGATAGAAGTCCCATTCTGTGTTTCCTTGTCTTAGTGGTAATTAAAGTAGCAAATTGTTGAAGTAGGTTTAGACATGTTTAAATTGCTTTGAACATGATTGAAAATAGCACCATTTCATGTATGAAAATAGCACCATTTGAGTTCTATTTGTCCTGTGCTTGAACATACTTTGAGAGTCAGTAGAAGAGGAAAGATTGCTTGTAAATATTCATTTTTAGCATGAACAGATTTCATTATCATAAAATGCTTAAATTTTTGAAGCTAGAAAGCAGCATATGAATTTAGATCAGAGTTATTTTCAACTGCTGGTGCATATTTTTAAAGCTGTATGTATGGTGTACATTTAGTTTTGAAGTTGTGAAAAATTGCAAGTTACATGTATTTTGTAGAGTAGAGTATAAATGCTTGAGAGAGATGTTGCAATTAGATGAGTGAATGTATCATCCTAATATTTGATCATGAGACCTTGTAATTTGAATGAAAGAATTTATATGCACATTTGAGCCATTTAAAAAGTTAAAAGCTACAAATTTGGATTGTTTCGCATTTTTAAGCATATTCTGTGGACATGTTGGAAAAGATGATCATCAAAAAAGCTATTTAATTTTTTTTTGTGTGTGTGTAAGATCTCATTAATAAACCTAAGTTTTTTTTCTGTTGTTTTTTATAAAGGAAAATCATGCATTATTCTCTATTTGAATTGCCTGAACTGATGTAAAATATGTACAGTAAAACTCTTTAGTACAAACACTGGTATAGCGAAGTTATGGACATAGCGAAGTTTTTTGCAAATTCTAAACAATTCCTTGTCAAGTTTTAGGAATATAACAAAGTTGGATATAATAGTGAATTTCTGGTGATAGCAAACTGATTTTTACTGTATTGGTCATTGCTTTGAAGATCATAGAGAGTATGGAGGGCTTAAGATAGACATGCTATTTTTATCTATCTTCCAGCTGAATATAAATTGATTGTTTTCACTATTATGTTTACCTGAATTTTAACCCCCTTTTATATTTGAATATCTAGTTCATGCTTTTAAGGTTGTATGTGAAACCAGTGTGACTGTGGAGTACTTCTTTGACCTTGTAAAATATATATGTCTTACATTCCAGTGTTAAAATCTCAATGACTTTGTCTGTATGTTTGTGTTTATAAAAGCTGATATCTGCAAAGATTATTAATGCCTAGTATAGCCATTTTGTCAATTTTCATCACAATTAATGTACATACAATTTGTTAATATTGAAACTGTTTAAAATATGTAATATTCCAATTGCTGAGGAAAGTTCATGGTTTTTGAGAATATGCACCTTCAACCAGGTGTAAAAAGTGTTAATTTAAAATATATGAAGTGCTAAGAAAAACAAAGATGTTTTAAGAAATGTTTTTAATTTTTTTTTTTAAATTATAGTGAAGAGAGGACAGGGTCTTTGCTGAGAAAATTTTACTGTAGAAATTGAAGTAAACATCATTTGAAATGTTGTGTACAGAGAAAATTCTTTGTTTCATTTATGAAAATTTTTTTTGAATTTTTTTTTTAAAAGATACTCTTTATGAATTGAATTTTCAGATACAAAATTAATATGTATTAAAGAAAAGAATGCAGGACATCATCTTGTGTAATACATTTACACCTTTACAAAATGTTTGAATGAGACTGTAATACATATTTAGCATAATTATGCACTGTATCAATAACAACCTATTGTTATAAAATTTGAGCTTTTAAATTATATTTGATGTTGTCTTTGTCGAAAATCTTTAATGTTTCAAGTAGTATTCTTTAAGTATAGGTCTTTGTATTTTTTAGCCAAATACAGTTCAGCATTAAGGTTCATTTTTATATTATTGTTAATATAGTTCTGTTGCTTGTTCCATAAGTAATGGTGACTTTTTTTTTATTCAAGAGTATGTTGATTTTTTACTATCAAATACTGTGTATTCTCATATTGCAAACAAATGAAAGAAAGCTATTGAATGGTTAGTGTTGTGAAAATGTATTTTAATTAAAGTTTAATATGTTCATTAAATTAATGATACAGTCTTGCTTGTTCTTTTACTATCTGTAAAGAAACTTGATCATATTGAAAATTGCATTGTATTTATAAATGTATGTAGGTAGCATGTTAAATGAACCGTTAGAACTTAAAAAAAAATGGTCCTAAAATGTTCAACTCTAAAAAGTACTAGGAAACGGAGACCCTTACTGAATTTTGTCAGACAGTTTTTGCAGGCCAATTCAATCATTTGTAAATGTAATTAAATGTCAATGTTGATAATCAAACAAGTTACATACATGTAACTTATTTATGCATCTTGATGCTTCAAATGGAATGAACGTCTCTATATGAGTGAAAAATTCTCGAATGGGACGTAAAACAACATGCAATCAACCAATCAATCAATAGATTGGGATTATAAGGATGTGGAAAAAAGGTATTTGGATGAAACCCATTTTAGATTAATTAATTAATTTCAAATGGCATATAAAACTGGTAAATTCTGAGGTATTACATGTAGTACGAGAGCATTCAAAATTGTCTCTAGTAGTAATTGTTAATAATATAACAGTGGTCTCATATTTCCATCAAACATTGTCAAAGGAGTTTGCTATATTTATGAACACGACTTTTTGTTACCTAATTACGATTACATTCAGATATTGACATAGCTCAATATAAAAAAAAAATGTGTTAATGACAATCCAGTTTTGAAGACACCGACATTGAATTACTAGTATTTCAAAGAAATTGCAATCTCTGTGTAAAACTTTGAGTTGTATATTTTGTATAGTTATATATTTTTTTTTTAAATCTGCTGAAAAAATTTTAAAGGATATATTCACAATTTCAAAGGAATTGACCTATGGGAGAAAATAATTTTCCGGAAAAAAGTCACATTATCGATAATCGATGTTCATTAGTTGTTTATCGTGTACATGTCTATTTTTTTTTTCAAATTTAAAATTTATTACTTACGACTTTAAAATAAACCTCCAAAGCTGGCCAAGACAGCTTTTTGTTCGATAAAAAAAGCACCGATTTTTTAATGCATTTTGGCCTAGAAGTCCTTCAGGGCAGATCCGCCCGTACAAGAAATATGTGGAGGTAACGAACAGTATTCGAGCACAAAAGTCCATTAAACATTACAAAATAGGAGCAGAGCAAACACGGACCTCTAAGACATCAGAGGTGGGATCAGGTGCCATGGAGTGAGCATCCCCTGCCGATCGTTCACACGCGCCGTTTGCTCCTTGTCACGATCGGGAAATAACGGAAAAATCCGTTGACAATTCAATGTGTAAATAATGGCCTAACAATTAGTATGAAAAAAGTCAGTCAGCATTTGACTTAATGATAAATTGTTTTTGCTGACAAGGATATTTTATTGACCGTAGAACTTACGAAATGATGATTTTAAACGAGACTGCTGATACTCTTGTTTCATCAACTTGTTTGTCAATAACTTACCTCGTTTTAGAAATTGTTCATGCGTAGAGCATGCTCTTGCGTATCGAATCAACTGAGAGATATAAACTCCCTATGCAGGTGATAAGGGTATATTGCTGCATACGTAAGGGAAGTTGACGATTTAAAAGTTAAAGTCATCACGTTTTTCATAAATCTTTGTTGTTAGATTACCATTAACGTCTTTTTCTAATAAAATATCCAAATATGAAACAGATGTGTCACACTCTGTGGTATCTTTTATCTCAAGCTCAGCGGGATATATCATGTCGTCATAAGAATGGAAATAACCATTGTTAATTGACAATACGTCGTCGATCTATCTAAATGTCGAGTTGAAGGCCACGTCAAGTGTTTTCTTCTTTTCAGGTAAAAGATTTTGAACAAATTCTGCTTCATATGAATACAAAAATAGGTCTGCTAATAACGGGGCGCAATTGGTACCCGTGGAAATTCCACTATATAAAATACTTTTTAAAATATTATGATGATTACAACGCTAGCTTTTGTCTGTCGCCGCACGGCAAGAATGTTACCGACGTTGTTAGGACTACTTTTCAGCACTCATTTCCAGTTCATTGACATATCTTTTTAACCCCTCACATGCTTCTTTTTTATAATATTCACTGCCATTTTTCTATAAACCGTGTTGTTTTGAGTTGTGGTATTAAAATTATTTAAACTTTTTCCAAACTTCATTTCACCAGTCCTTCGGATGAGACTGTATAAACAGAGGTCCCGTGTCGCAGTAGGTGCTGGGATCCCTCACTGCTCAATGGCCTTGAGTGTCTAATATAGGTCAAAATTTGCAGCCCTCCACAGGCAACTGGTGGCGTCTCCACATGAGTGAAAAATTCTCGAGAGGGACGAGATTTCTTTTGCGTAAATCATGTAGATCATATGTTTCAAAATACATGTAAGTGTCCAAGTGAAACGTCATAACGACGTCGTTACATTCTTGCCGTGCGTGCTGCAATCGACGAGAGCCAAGGTTGTGTTTACTTAAGGATACATACCACAAACAAATTTTCTTATCTTCAACACAGAAGAGTTACACTGGTATTTTTTTCAATATTTCTTTTAATGGATATGTAATTAATAAATTTTAATTGTGTAGAAAGTAAAAATACACTCTTGAAAATGTCCCCAGAAACTTTGAAGCAAGAAAACTGAATACATTTTATCAACTTTTCAAAAAATGTATTGAACTGTAAAATTGCATTTTTGAACTTTGCACTTAATTTAGCAAAGATATCTGAATTTGGGGTAAAATAGTTTGTGTTATTTATCCTTAAATATTTTGTAAAGCATTGCATATATCTGAATGAAATTTTAGGGCAAAAGTCAAAATAGATAGAGGTATTAGTATACAAAATTTTGATGAAAATTGGATTATTTTAGATTTTATAGCAGTTCTGGCACTACTTTTGGATGAACCTTTTTATTTAGAAATACATACATGTACTGATTTAATGTTCTAAATTCTTATCTCAAGTTTTCAAGCAGTAACACTACAAATCAGTATCTATATTCCCTTGGATTTTATTTATATAATATTAATTCATGCATTATGCTTTTATTATATTCACGGAAATGTGTTGTAAAATAAACACACTTCAAGAAAAAATTAAGACTATAGATAAATGAAAAGTAAAGAAAAATATCAAATAACATTCGAGATAACAAACTCAAAATGTGTTGACCATGACATGCTATATAATTATATATAATGTCTATGAAAAGGTTCCTCCTATCTCGATGTACATTCTGAAATAAAATGATTTATGAGAAACGAATTAGTAAATGTATGTAGCCTAAAGTCATTGACCGGAACAGAAATCGACAAGCTTTTTGTAAATACTAAAAAAACAACCCCGTTTTTATATAGGTCGGCGTCCCACTTATAATGAAGTGTTCCTTAATTTTTGTTTTTAAAAATATCTTTTTAGCTATGTTACGAAAGTCAAGATGACTGTTCAATTCACACCGCTAAATTCTGCGTTGCGTTTTGGGGATATCCTGAAGAAACTAAACTAATGCTTGAAAAATCCAGAATCAATGTTCCAAGAGGATCGTAGCTCACTTCTATGAATGATTGATTGCATGTTGTTTTACGTCCCATTCGAGAATTTTTCACTCATATACAGACGTCATCATATACCAAGAAGGGATAAGCCGAGCCATATGCCTACATGACGATCGATAAAAAATCAATAAATTCATTTTACAAAAATTTCACTTTTTGTTGAATTAATGTAATGCTTATTACCATTTGCATACAAATTTGACAAAACCAGAATACTGTTACAGCGAGAACGATTCTGATTAACACAACAAAATGGCATCAAGCTCAATTTTCACAGAAACTGACATAAATTGTATGATATAACTACATTTTTTAAATAGAGTGGGTCATTGTACCATTTTTTTGAGAACGATTAATGAAAGGTAATGGAAAGATGTTGCTTTTTACACTTGCAAAAATTTGGTATGAAGACCCACTCTACATAAAAAATTAATTTAACTTACTTAAATTTTCACCGTGATTTTAAAAAATTCTAAGTCCAAAAACGCTTGCTAAATATAGAGAACTGTATGCTATTTAAATAGACAGGTAAGTGTGTCTCCGTGGTCTAGTGGTTAGCGAGGAGCTCTTTAAAGGGACGTTTATTAAGGAAAGTGTTCGAGTCATGCTCTGATTTTTTTGATTTTTTGATTTTTTTTGTTTTGTTTTGTTTTTTTTGTTTTTGTTTTAATTTTGTTTTACTTTATAAAAAATGTCTATAGGAATAACATATTTTTCACTGGAAATAAAATATATTATACATGTAGTAATGAACTTATTTAAAGTAAATTATTTAAAATGCCGGATAAAAATTATGATAGATATTTGAATACTTTTATTCCTGTTTTTATTTATTTTAAATAAAAGCGCTTCTAGATCACCATTATCATTATATACGATGTTAACATTTTCATAATATCTCAACAATAAGGGTAAACACTCAATATGCAGATTAATTAATAGAAGTCCTTACCCATGTTAGACATTTGTGACAGTAAATGAAAGTCAACTGTTTAGCTTGTTTAGAATATAAATATCATTTTGAAAACTACGGTAAACATTAAAATGCTTAAATAAATTCGAACAATTGAGAGATTTTTCCAATAAATGTTCTTGCATAGCCGAAAAATGGCTCGTCTTGCATAGCCGAAAAATGGCTCGTCTTATCCCCCCATATTCTTTAGACATATTCTCGGCCCTCAAGTCTTTGTGAAGCGCGAGAGTTCTGTATCGTGCTCACGCCTAATGCACCACTATATCTCGGTTTTTATTGTCTCGTGTGAAGACCAGTGTCTTTCATTTTCTAATGTCGGGGCTTGGTGAAGAAGTCAGTCACTACCTTGATTACGTCTTTGCTTTGACGCGGCGCGGCGATCGAGAATCGAACCTGGGCCTCCCGATCACAAAACGAACCTCCTACCACTGGTAATTAAGCTTCTTGATTATGTATTATGCACAAAGTAGTGGTAAGTATATGAGTGTATCTTGGCAAGTAAGGAAGACGCCCTATACATCTTCAGGATCGTTTTTGGCTCAACTGAACCGAAGGCTCAATTGAGCTTTTCTGATCAGAATTTGTATCTTGTCTGTCATCGTCGTTGCCATTGTTGTTGTCGTCGTAAACGTTTTACAATTTCACCTTCTCCAGAGCCACTGAACCAATTTCAACCAAACTTGACATTATATTGTTATTATAAGTGACAATATGTTTGTGATAATATATCTAAAACTTTGTGTGTATATGTATTAGAGAAGCAAGAAAATAAATGTTTTTTTTTTTTTTTTTTTAGTTTTAACGAATATAGATATGTTGAATCTTACTCAGTATGGAAAGTTAACATTTACTAAATGTCTAGCTGAATGCCATTGTAAGTATTTTCTTTTCTCATGTATTAGTTTTTGAATACATTCTGCTTTATATGAATAAAAATAAGTGTGCTAATAACGGGGCACAATTGGTACCAATGGAAGTTTGATGACTTGATCTCCAAAAACTTAATAGGTATTTTCAATCAAAAACTCAAGCATCTTTTCATCTTCGGAGTACTTGTGTGTAGAATCAAAATGGGTTTTTTTAACAAAATAAGTTTGCAAATGACAAATGACAAGGCAAGTAAATTTATGAGTTCTATTTTTATTGAAAAAAGAGCTGTCTATGACGTCAAAAAGCATGGAGTTTGGAATATATTGTGTTTGTGGAATGGTTGTATCATGTGTTGAAAAGTCGAACGTTTTGATGCTATTGATTTTGGTAAAATTTTATGATTTCAAATTATCTAAAAATTCCTAAGATTTTTAAGTATCCATATCTGATTTACCGGTACACCACTTTTAGAATATATTGTACATTACCCATGAAGTTTCTCCTTCACAGCTGTTAATATTTTAGTGGGGAATAAAAAGAGTAGAAAAAAGTAGAACATTTACTGGATACCTCTATGTACCTTTAATTGTTTGTAAAGATTTTCATTTAGTTTAGGAATCCAGTACAGTATGGTAATTACAATTCAGTTTGATATTTTGATTTTAGTGAATATTAAACATATTTGAAACTGATATTTTATTTTAAAGAATTCCCCTCTTAGAAAAGGAGCTGCGGGTTTAAGTTGGATTACCACTTACGGGAATTATATCCCAGTTCCTCTAAAATACAATGAAAGATACATAATGAGTCAAAATCATGTGTTTCTTTTAAGATAATTGTATCGTAAAACAAAACATTTATGTGATATATGCGTAAAGTGTAGTTTTGACAACTCAATTGCATTGTAAAGCAAGAGAAGAACTGCGAAATGTAAGTGCCGGAAAAACAAAGGTTGTATATTTATCATGTGGTTGTTATCGACCATGTCAAAGTCACGCATCTAATTTTTAGCCTGAAACTTATAAACAACTTCGAATTGGAACAGGCAAAAGTGATGAATAAAATCGGATCATCTTTTTTGAAGATTGTTTCAAAATTCTCGGACATTTATATCTATTGAATTGACACCATGGTAATTTCTTCATTTTTTTCTGCGCATGCGAACAATAAAGAGGAAAAAGTGAAGAAAAATTTTTGTGTTGGGACAGACAAAAATTATTTTTACTTACATTTAGTATACTTTGTAGGTTCTAAAACCTGTAATTGTCTGAAACCTAAGACTTTCAAGACCAGTACATGTTGATGGTGTAATCTTATTCTTTTTTATTACTTCTGAATGATTGAAGACAGAAGGGAATATTGTTTTCTTATTGGATGTTTCATGCATGAAAAAGTTTAATTCATTGGATGAAATAACTATATGATACATCTGAAGTACTGTAAACAAGGTTATTTAAAGTTTTTGATTATGGTTGGACTTGCGAACTTTTTTAAGCTGGATGTTATAGGCATATGAACTGCTCCATGATGGATAAATTTGCTTTTATAGCACGCATGGCATACAATTAAGGAATGTTTTGGAAATTTCTTCTTAGTTGAAGTTGTCACCTCGGCATATTTCAAGAAGCGCTAGCGCAATAATTCACAATAAACTTAAAACATTCCTTATATTTACATTTTATTTGTTTTAAAGCATCCAAAATATTCTCATTTTACGCATTTCTCGCTGCTCTAAGTTGTTATATTTTTATTAACGTCTTGAGCTGTAGCGTCATTGTGACGACACTTGAGCGCAAGTCTCTCGATGTATATTTCTACGCGTGATTTCGTGGTTGGTAAAGTAGAAAAAGACAGGATATTTTTTTTTAGACGAATGTAACTTATTTACTGAAAAGGGACATCTTTTGTAAACTTATGTCCATTTTGCAATTATCTAAGAGTTAACATTACAAAGCTGTGATGGTATTGAAATGAAACTTAGTTACATGTATATGGAACTCGCTTATAAGGGAGTCTAAGTTAAAATGAAGAATTTTCTAATTCCTTGGAAGCCTTTACTCCGAGTGAATGACATGTACATACCGAAACTTGGGATTACGGAATGAACTTACCCGCTTTGTCAGCCGTGACCATTAAATGTTGAAAGTGTAATCTATTCTAATTTCAGTTCTTCTTTTTACTTATGAATATTGAAGGATGAAATAAATGGAGATAACGAACAGTATTCAAGCTCAAAAGTCCATTAAACAATACAAAATAGGAGCAGAGCAAACACGGACCTTCAAACATCAGAGATGGGATCAGGTGCCATGGAGGAGTGAGCATCCCCTGCCGACCGGTCACACGCGCCGTTTGCTCCTTATCAGGATCGGGAAATAACGGAAAAATCCGTCTACAATGCAGTGTGTAAATAATGGCCTAACAATAAGTATGCAAAACGTCAGTCAGCATTTGACTCAATGATAAATTGTATTTGCTGACAATGTCATTGCATCGACAATAAAACTTACAGTACGAAATGATGACTTTAAACGAGACAGCTGATATTCTTGT
Source organism: Saccostrea echinata (assembly GCF_033153115.1). NCBI lineage: Eukaryota > Metazoa > Mollusca > Bivalvia > Ostreida > Ostreidae > Saccostrea > Saccostrea echinata. Next base: position 6,830,945 of record NW_026889765.1, on the reverse strand, counting down.
TTCATCAACTTGTTTGTCAATAATTTACCTTGTTTTAGAAATTGTACATACGTAGAGCATGCTCTTGCGTATCGAATCAACTGAGAGATATATACCCCGTATGCAGGTGATGAAGGTATATTGCTGCATAAGTAAGGGAAGTTGACGATTGAAAAGTTAAAGTCATCACGTTTATCATAAAGCTTGGTTGTTAGATTACCATTGACGTCTTTTTCAAGTAAAATATCCAAATATGAAAAATATGAAAGAAGGAAAGATTTTTTTCATATTGGATGTTTCATGCATAAACAGATTAATTCATCGGATGAAATAATTATATGATACAAACTGTATACGAGGTAAATTTCGCCCCGTGTTATTTTTGCCCTTTCACATTTGCAAACAGTTTTGCCTCTTTTTAAATTCGCCCAGTCACAATTTTTTAAAAGAATTTATTCAGTTTTCTTTGAATTCACCCGTCTTAATTTCACCCAGTTGTTTGTTGGGTGAAAGGGGCGAAAATAAAATGGAGGTGAACATTTTCCTGTATACAGTATTTGATTATGGTTGAACTTGCAAAATGTATTAAGCTAGATGTTAGGTCCCAATTACTTCTAATCACACAATCATGACATAAAAATCAGATAACAGCTATGAGTATTATATATTTTTAAGAATGACCCAATTTCAACAGTATAACGTATCACTAACACCTTAAGAAGGGGAAAGCTTCACAGCTGAATGTAAAATACCTAGTACCTGTTCTGAAAATTAATAGTATGTTCAAGGTCAAGTGGAACCCCAATGTAAAGCAGCTGATCGATTTGTGTGACTTTGAGGACCCAAAATATGACATACCATCTATCATTAAGTCGAATGCTGAATACCGTTTTTCATACCTATTGTTAGAGCGTTATTTACACACTAAACTGTCTACGGATTTTATCGTTTGCCCGATCATGACAAGGAGCACACGGCGTATGTTAGCGTTCGACATTGATGCTTACTCCTCTACTGCACCTGATCCCATCTATGATGCTTTTAGAGGTCCATGTTTGCTCTGCTCCCAATTTGTATTGTTTCTATGGACTTTTGAGCTTGATAACTATTCGTTATCTCTATATTTCACAGGCAAGTGAGTGCTATGTATTAAAATGTATTTGTTTGTTTGTTATTAAACGTCCTTCTAGAGATTTTTTTACTCATATGGAGACGCCACCACTTACCACTGGAGGGCTGCAAATTTACGCATGTGATTTAAGGCTAGGTATAGGCGTTTCTATGTAAATGAACTAATAAAAACGCATAAGAGGTATATTTATTATTCAGAGAAAGTGTTGAATTATTTTTCATGCATACTCAGTACCCACGATATATGTATGTTATAGCCAGTACACATGCTGTCATATTATGACGTTCCTGATCTTACCTACTGGAGGTAATAACACACATCAACAAAGCTTCGGCGCAAGGGATTACCCTATTTATTTTACAAAAAAAATTGTATAATGCTAAGAAGAATATTCTATAGATTAATAAAACTGCTGCACAAGTCCTAGGCATTTTCTCTTTGATCGGAATTTGAGGAAACTTATACCGGACTGTACATTTTTACCCTTATTCAACTTAAAACTTTACATTATAGAAATTATACAACTGCGCTGTTGATATTTATGCAGCAATACCAGCAAACTTTGCAATATTTTGCTTCTAAATATACATTGTTTTAGTTAAATAAAAAAGAGCATGTCCTTGCTCCGAAGCATTTTTGTTGATAGATTATAATAGATAATCTCTTATAATCTTTGTAGTAAAGAACAATGACGTCATATTATGACGTCATAATGTGTACTGGCTATCTCATGCTGTGGGTACCAAGTATAATATTAGACAATAAGTTTTAACTTTCTCTGTATAATAGATATAGTCCTTACGCATTTTAATTAGATTATTTGAACAGAAATGCCTATACCTATGCTTAACTCACCTGCGTAGACCTATACTCGAAACTCAGGGCAATTGAGCAGTGGGGGATCTTTTTCGTGCGAGCATCTACTGCGACACTGGATTTCGGTTTATACGGTTTCATCCGAAAAGACCGATCCCCCCCCCCCCCCCCAACACACACTCATATTATAACATCAGCTTTGAACTTACCATACTTTATTTGGACAAATACATTTTCTTGCTTTCTCCTAAAACGCATTCAAGCAAAGCTATTGATATATAATATCACATACATATTGCCACTTTTGATAATACAATGTATCATAGGGATGTGTTGTTATGTGTTTGAAATATTAATTACTGTAGAATCAATTTAATTCGTGGGGTTTTAGTGGTCCATTGCTCGTTTGCCAAAAAATAGTGTTTCTGAAACTCACGTAATTTTGTGTTTATAGAAGATTTAATAATTATTCCACATCATAATGAAAATCTTTGGGTTCACCCATAGTGTATTCTTGTGTGATATATTTTATATGCATGATTGAGACTAAGAACTGAGGAACTTTACAAACTATTCTTGAGAGGCATTCTTTAATATATCATTCTTTTTTATACTAATCATTTTATATTCATTTCATATTCTTTATATTTGTTCTATATTTAGTTTTCAATATTCTGATCCCGGCAAACCATTGATCTTGCTTTTCTTCGAAATTTTCGACTATTGAATGATTAAGTATACAGAAGATGATAGCTTTAACCTGACTTTAAAAATCTTTTCATTTTTTCGCATTTGAATGATTTGCTTTTTCGTCATACGAGGATTAACAGAGAGAGAGAGAGAGAGAGAAAGAGAAAGAGAGAGAGTTGCAAATCATCAAGCATATATTATCTATCAAGGGCCTTTGACTTGTTAACCCTTTTCGTTTTACCCTCTTCCTTTTGACTGTAATGTTGAATAAAAAAGGGATAAGCCTTCTGAGAAAACTGAATTCGAATACATCTTTGGAAAGAATATGGTACGGTTTCAATACAAATCTTGCCCTGTGTTTTTGTTTAAAATAAAAGTGATGTAAAAAAATTAAAACTCATGCTTTCTGATTCATTGAAATTCCATGCAGAAAGATCATAAAAATCATTTTTCTCACATGACCTTCTAAATGCTAATTGTGACGTCATAAACTTGTGCATTTTCCCGTATTTTCTTAAAAAGTTGCAGAAGACACCAATTTTCAATTGAATTTTCTTTCGGATAATGTTGTCCGCAGGCATCGCCCGCAAAGATTTTGAGATATGTTATTTTTCAAAGAATTTTACACAAGATATCCGAAAATTAAAGTGGGCAACGGCTGTGGACACTATTTTCTTAGGGAAAATAACCCTTGAAATTGGTCATTTTGAGGCTTTTTCTGTTTAAAATAGAGAAAAGTGTCAAATTAATGACGTCATATTTCTAGAATGGTACTCCTTCATGTCATATTCTTTCTTGATTCATCACTGTCATATACTCAACTAATATTTAAGCCAGTTTCATAACTTTTTGATACCATTAAATTTTTGGGGCACAATAAAGCTAAAACCGTATCTTCTTTGTCTTTCAGTATGACTGTAAACATATCTGTTCTCTTTGTTGTGTCAGGACCCCTTGGTATCTAAATGTTTTAAATAATATTTCTTGAAGTTTAATTTTGATTAAGTTCAATTTGGAAATTGTTTATATATATATATATATATATATATATCTATATCTATATCTATATCTATATATATATATATATATATATATATATAATACCTAAATTGGTAACTGGCGTTATGGCACCGTGCGTTCTAGGGTAATCCTTAGCAAGACGTCACAGTATGTACTATTCGAATCCTAGGGTATTCATAAGCGAGTCAATGGGACGTAAAACAATATACAATCAATCAATCATAAGCGAGTCGGCTTACATAGCAATGTTATTGCCTCCTAGGGGATTCCTTAGCGAGGCTACTGCCTGTTATACCGTACAGGTAATTAAGCCCACTATACAGAGTAAGGCAAAATAATAAAAAAAAACCGTTAAACCGCATGGGGTACGAGGTTAGTGTTATACGAAACAGATCCCGTACATAATCTCCTATTGCACGCTATAGCAAGCTTGATTTCTCTTCTAGGGTAGCCTAAGAGAGCATCAACATGCTCAGCCAATCAGGTGAAATAGACAAACATATAATAATGATGACTAATGTCTCTGCTTGTCTGAAATTTCAGCCACTCGGTGATGTTTTAACATCTTTTCCACCCAATGATTAAACTTTACAAGGAGATAAAAGTTTCTATCGCATATTGTTAAATGTTCGTTTTAACTGAATTTACCACATCCGTCAAGTAAAGGTAAAGCAACTCCCCCGAAAATTCTACATCAGGGTGCCTTACAATTCTACCGTTTACAGATTCGACCGCCATACGACTAGGCCAGCACTATTAACTCTTTTCCATTTCCAACCGCCGGAGCATACATTGTTTATAACGGCCCCCTATCCAATTCTGTGTGGGAATATATCAGACCATATTATTTTACAATTTAATAATCTGTGTTCACCATTACACATATTTCTTGTTCTATTCTAGTACACAGTTCTTCGCTCTTACTTAAAGTGATATCATTCCGCCTAGATGAATTATCAACTATGCGGGAGGAGGAAATTTTGCCAATTTTTTCTCAATACAATAATAAGGTTTCCCATCTTTTGCCAATCAATGTTGCCTGATTGAGCGATTAAATTATTCTAAATATTTTTATCATTATTAAATTTGAAACGTAGGTTAGAAGTCACATTTGCAGCTGCTTATTTACATGGCCAGGAAACAATCGAGGATCAAACAATCTTAACAAGATGCTTGAGAGAATTAAATAATACCGTTTGTAATTAGAATTCATTAACAACGCTTATATCATATCTATTCTGATATACTTCAGGAATGCCCTTGATTTCCATCGCCCTTGTAAGTATATTTTGTTATATACCTCTTTTAAAGCAAGACACAAACATTGCACCTTCAATTCTGAAAGAATGCGATTTGTAAGCGAAAATTGTCACAAGGTTTTTTTCTTAGGACTGAGTTAAATTGAAATCTAATGAGAGTGAGATTTTTCACTTTGCACGAATAATGAATTCTCTACTTGTGGTCTCTGCAAGAATTTTTTTCAGGTTATAAACGAGTTATAAACTGGGCACATGTTTCTTTGATGAAAAGATGATGTTAAAACACTAGTTTTTTTTTCTTTTGTGAAACGCATTCCAAAATCAGAACAGTTTTTTTTTCTGTTTTAAGCATTTTGTCTCAGGTTTTGACAAAATCTAAGAAAAAGCAAAGATTTATAAGATATTCGTTGTTAAGATTGTGAAAAATATAAACATTTAGAGGAAATACTGAGAAAACGTATTACAATATAAGGAAAAATTTTCATCTTCATGATAGCAAGTCTCTACGGGGTAAATTTCCCCTGTTCAAAAAATCACTGTTACAGTATAGATTGTTCGCAGAAAAGCAGACTTCTATTCTTTCTGATAGCAAGATTTAACGGAGTCAACCCCCCCCCCCCCCTCTTCCAGGAATATCACTGATAAAGTATTCCACTTTGAAAATGGCAGAAATCTTTAGGGAAAATTTCCTCTAAAAATTACATTGATGCAGTTTATATATATTTATCATGATGATAGAAAGACTTTACGAGGTAAGTCCCCCTCAAAGAATATCTGATACAGTATTTATGATTTGCAAAATCTTGAAGATAGGAAAATCTATAGGATAAATTTCTTGTCAAAAATGACATTTATACAGTTTATATGCAGTAATGTAAAGCTATCTTTATGATAGCGAGGTATTTATGTGATAACTTTCCTACCAAAAAATATCACTGATACAGTATTTATGATTCGCAACATCTTTGAGACAGCAAAAATCTATGTGTTAAATTTCCTCACAAAGAATACTACTGATACATTTTATATTATTCGCAGAAAAGCAAATGTTACACCTTGAAAATATAAAGTATCTCTACGGGATATTTTCCTCCAAAGAGTATCAGTGATACCGTATATACATGTGTATTTACAATATAACCTGATGATAGCAAGACTTTACAGGGTAAAATTCCCCCCAAAGAATTTCACTGAATATATTATTCACAGAAAAAAACATATTGAAAACAGCAGAACTCTACATCGTATATTTCCTCTCAAAAAATGATGTATACAGATTGTTATTCACAAAAATAGCATACATTACATCTTGGTGAAAAAAAGACTCTCGGGAGAAAATGTCAACTCAAAGAAAATCAATATGATATATTATTCAAAGCCGGAACAACATTACCACATGATGCTGGCAAGAGCCTATGGGGTAAATTTCCCCCAAAGAATATCACTGATAAAGTATACATTTTCCACAGCAAATGCAAACGAGATCTTAAGGAAGGTTCTTTGGGATGAACAACAGGTCATATTTACAAACGCAGATACAAAATTAAGATCTCGATGCTAGCAATAACACTCTACGGGGGTAAATTTATCCTCAAAGAATATCAAAGATACAGAATATATTATTGAATGCAAATTCAACAAACATCACATCTTGATGATAGCAAGACTCTACGGGATAACCCCCTGGCCCCCAAGAATATCACTGACAGATTATACATTTTTCAGAGCAAATGCAAACTTAAGATCTTAAGAAAGACACTTTGAGGTAAACTTCTCCCTGAAAGAATATTACTCACACAATATATTTTATTCACGGTATAAGCAAACTTAATAGTTTGATGATAGATGATACTAGTTTAATCTCAACAAACTTCCTTCAACGTACGGAGTTAATTTCCTCCAAAAAAGTACCTCACAACCTATATAGTCAATTATATTGATATTAAGTAATTACAGATTAAAATTTTAAAGTTAGGAATTCAAGGGATAATTTTTTATCATCTCGGTGATATATTTTTCAAAACTGAAAAATAATGGGATAAATTTTCTCTTAAAAGCTAAGGTAATTTTTTTAATTCACCGTTGTTAAACTTTTTTGGAGGAAATCAACTCCGTAAATTTTTAGTTAAGCTGAAGGAAGATTGTTGATAGTAAACTAGAATCACCTATCATCAATTCAATATATGTACAGCGCTATGAGAAAAGTATTCGCGATTTTTACGCAATGACGTCGTTATCGCTGTGCGCTGCGCTCGGGGAATGGGCAATAGCTCTAAGAAAATGCCGTATTGACATCCCAAATTTTTGCAGAGTTGTCTTCACATCGAAAGTGACGTTATATCTATTTTTTTATCGTCTGCTGTCAGGAATTTTTATGTAAACAAACGGGGATTACGATGGCTAGGAAATCGACAGAAATATCAAATGATGTCAAAAAAATAATTGTGGACATGAAAATGAAGGGGCAAAAAACATCAGTAATGGTGAATTTATTACAAATACCTGAATCAACCATCAGATCTATTTGGAAAAAAAAATATTTGTCGACTGGTGAAGTCAGAACTTTGGAAAGAAAAGGACGCCCCTCGGGAGGCTGTCAAAAAGGGATCAGAACTGGATAATTAGACATACTAAAACTGAACAGAGGACGGGTTTTAAAGGACATTACTAATAATTTTAATGAAAGCAGGGATGCTAATGACTCAGTTTACCCACGAACAGTCCAAAGACTTTTGCGTGATCACGATTTTTAACGACGAGTTGTTAGGAAAAAAATGGACGTTTCCGAGATCAACAGAAAAAAGGCGTGTTGCCTGGTGTTTAGAGAAAACTCACAGTGAATATTTATTGGAACTATTATAGATTCCGATGAAAGTCAGAAAGTTTTAGGAGAAAATCATAGAGTTTATGTGTGGAGGACATCTAAAGAGTCCTACTTGCCGCAGGGCATGTGCCTCCCTCGGTAGAGAAGGCTTTCGGTTATGGTGTGGGGATGCATCACCTACCACGGGGTAGGTGCACTTTGCACGATTAATGGAAATAAAAATGCAGTCAAATCCATATCCAGTTTAGAAGATCAACTTTGGCCTTTTGATCGTTATAGCAAAAGATTACACTCAAAAATGGGAACTGACCCCCCCCCCCCCCCTCCCAACCTCTGCGTACTATAGGTCTGTACTATATAGTTATCGTCATTACATGTAACTGCATTACTTGTACATGTTGTATACATATAAATCTACTGCAGTGTTGGAGATCTGGAATTCACTTCTGATATTTGATTTTCTTTACTTCTTTCTTTGAGTGTTGAGCAACATACAGATAATCATTTGTATCTATACACAGTCCCCAGGGACAACGCAATCCACAGTCTATGTAACGGAGAAACTGTCCATCCTGGTCTATGATGTGGACACAGTCATTGTCAATATCAGCTGTAAGGATGTGACTCTGACTGTCTGTGGTGATTTCTCGTGGATTGAATGTTATGTTCTTTGGAGCAGGTGTATGTCCAGTGTACCTGAATCTCAGTTTCCCGGCGTGATTGACCACCACTACTGCTCTAGCTCCACTGTCAGACACACAGATATCCAGGTTTCTGTTCTCAGTAATAGATCTGTAATGAAGACCAGATGAATAGAGAGGTTTAACTTTATCATCAGACTGAATGGTTTGTTTCTCTGTGGAGCCAGAATAACGGACAATTTTTGTTTGTGTGTAATCTTTACTGATCATGATAACCAGGAGGTCACAGGAGGAGGAACTACAGACATTGTAAGGTAACCAGTTCTTTAGTCTGATCACCTCCTCTATCTTCTTATTCTTCACAATGTTCACAGTTCTATCTCTGTAATCAGTATAAACCAAATCTCCACTTTTTGTCACTGCTATGTCAAGATGGTTCGTTCCCTGACTTGGTTTTAATTGACTTGAGTTGTGATCCCTGATTGATGCTGTAGAGTTTCATGGTGATGTCATCTCCTCTTGTCCAGATTTCTTCATCACTGAGACAGGCCACATTGTAAAGTATAATATACCCAGTGTCTATCGTGGCGACAGTCTCTGGTTCCTCAAGCAGCTGTTTTACTGGAGGAGAGGATCCAGCTTCTGGTAACTCTGATTTCGTCACAAGTTTGTTTTCATGCTCTTCTAAAATACCAGGCTTAAAATTAAACAATTGATCTTCCTGTATTTTATTGGGAGAAAATTCAGGGACAACAAATACGAGTTTCTTCGGAAGTTTTCTGTATTTATCCACTGTGTTTAAAATACTGAACACTTCAGAAATATTTGTAGAATTTAAAGCAACATCGATTGGCTTGATTTCATCCTGGATGTCCGAAATTTTCTGCTTTATTTCATCAAAATGTTTCTGCAAAGTTTCTAATTGTCTGTTTTTCATTTCGTCAATTTTTGATTGAAGTTTAATGACTAGAGCATTAATTTCCCTTTGCCAAATTTCTCCTTGTTTTGTTATGGCTGTTGAAAGCTTTTCGTATACTTTTAGTAAGGGATTTAATCTCCTTTCTACATCACATGCGATATCCTGGTAGGCTGGATAAATCGTTTCATTTAATTCTGTACGTTCCTTAATAATCTCTTCTTTTCTTTTACTGAAGACTTCTAAAATTTTCAAAAATTTATGACCAAGGTGTTGATGAGATCAGGGATGGGGTAATCGTAATCGAGTAATCGTAATCGATTGTAATGATTACTTTTTTTCAAGTAATCGACAGTAATCTGTAATCGAAGAGATTTTCAATTACTTGTAATCGTAATTTAATCGATTACAGCTAAAATTTTCAATGTAATTATAATTACTTTTTCGATTACTTTCGATTATTTTATACATAAATGGATGTTATTTTGGAGAATTATTTCCAGTCAGTCACACATAAAAATTTAATATAAAATATAAACCACCTGGTGTAATGTTTGGATTTCCTAACTTTTATTATTATAAGTTTAATGATGTTCTCAATAAATTTTGCATTATAGACCTACTGGTCTAGTATTTAATAATTCAGAAGTGTATTTCAACCATTTATTAATAAAATATACAGATTTTTCGTGTGCATTTTACATTTGAACCACTGTCCTCTTGCTGCATGTCCCTTTTCATATTTCAGATGTTGAAAAACTTTGTCTTGTAATAGAAAATTATAAATAGCAAAAACAGATTGAAGTGCTGTATTAAACATAAATAATTTGGTAAATAAACTACTAGTATATTGTACTCGAAAAAAGAAGATGGAAATACTTCTGAAAATGTTTAAAAACAACCTCAAACTTGTGTTTTAGTAACTTTAAAATTTGCAAAATCATTCGCATGTTTTCATTCCAACTTGTAAGGTTGCTTTTATATCAGTGAGAGGTTATAAGTGTCTGTAAGAGAGGGTGTGTGTCACTTTGTTTGCTTATCTTAATTGGCTAATTAATTGACTGAGACATTTGCAGATAATGAGGTGTAAACTGTGAACTACCTAGTGTTTAACTTTTATTCCATTGAAGACAAACAATATTAATAAAACAATTAATAGCTCTCAAAACATTTATTTCAATACAGAATGAAATTGTGCTATTTGTTTCATTACTTAAAGACACACTTAATTTACATTTTTATTACTAAGAGTTCTAATTTACTTACTTTTTTGAAAAAGACACGCACAGGAATGTTTAATATGTACTGTCAACATACGGGCAGCCCAAATACTTCTAATGAAGTAATTCACAATAAAATATTAAATAATTTTTGCAACAAGTCAATAAATGTGGAGGTTCAGATATCCAAGGTTGAAAGGAATATTAATTAATTCCTTGGCATATTTTATTGTAGGAATCATGTCTCCACTTTCCATGGTAGAGAATCCCTCATTTGGGCATTTAGTGAGAATGTTAGCCAGAATAAAACCTTAATCTGTAGAATCTGTACTGAAACTGCAGGTCAGGAACACATTCAAACTTCAGTGGCTAACATCAACATTTACCATTTAAATATATATTGCTTTGATATTTGAAGGGATAAAAACTTGGAAGTAATCGATTATTAATCGATTACATCTTCCAAAGTAATCGATTACAATCGATTACAGGACAAAAATGAGTGTAATCGATTATTAATCGATTACACAAAATTCCTCCAAGTAATCGATTATTAATCGATTACATTTTTCAGTAATCGTGCCCATCCCTGGATGAGATGCAATGCAAGTGTTGCAGACAGGAATGTCACATTGATAACAGTGCATTTCAGATGTTTCCACCTCATGTGACATGTATTTCGGGTAAATCAAAGTAAATTTCCTAGCCTTGAAATCAACAATTTTATGTTGTTTAGAGAGATCAGCTGAAAAGTGAATTCCTACACAATCTACGCACAGGTTGACAAGGCATGTATGACAGTACATCTGTACTCCAGCAGTCTCACACAGGTCACATCGCATTACGTCCTGGGCACTGGTACGGGGGTCCATATCTCAATATCTCAGAAACGCTGTTATAATAAAGATACATGAATTTATTTCCCATTCTTTCTAATTCACATTCTTAAAAAAATTAATTAAGGTACAATAAACTGTCATTAGCGCATCACATTATCTTACTTTATACAATATTTATCAAATGATAAGAAAAGTATGCTGGTCAAATTTTTAATTTTATCCTTAGGGTGGTTGTTTATGTATAGTAGTGTACCATTAATTGGAATTATTTGAAAAATTAGACACATATAAAATGTTTCCGTAGAAACCTACTCATAAATGACAAATACGAGTATATTGCTAACTGCTAAGTTTTTAAATTATTTGCTAATTTGTTTACCAAACTGACTTGATCATCTTTAATAAAAAGTACAATTTAGTTTTCACATCGGGCGTCAAAATGGTGGATCTCAGCCTAACTTGATCCAAATGTTTTATGATCAATTTCTTAATTATACATGTATGATTTGTTTGATCATTAATTAATATGACTATAACTATTATGTCAACATCGTTAGTAGATGGCATTGGGTATATAAAATACTTAACAACATTAGATGCAGCAGGCCTAATTTTATTTTTTATTCGAATCATGGAATCTAATGTATGCTCTAACACCTGCTTTTATATTGTTAAACATGTGCTGGGGAGATAATGAGGGGGAAGGGGGGATTACTTGAAGTCAGATTTTTAATTTTCAGGCCTTTGCAAGTCAGAATATCATGCACATATCACAAAATAAAACCATAGGTTAGAGACAGAGGAATCTCGGATTTATGTATGTACATATGATCTGTTGATGAATTAATGTTTAACTCAAGAATTGCTGCTAAGTCACTTTATGAACACTCTCTAAAAACCATTATTGATACATGGAAAAAATGCATACCTTGAATTATGACAAAAACTTTGCCGTAATTTCTCGTTCACAGGAGGGTGTTGGTCTAGACTGGCCTTTCCTTTCTGATATGCGCTATATACAGACAGCTGATCAATGATGTAAAGAGCTCTCTGCCAGCCGCTCATAATAAGCTGATAAAAACTCTCGCTGACGTAGAGTTTAAATATCTTGGGGAAAGCAAAACGCATCACAGAGTGCAAAATTGCTATATTATGGATGATTATCGGTACCTGCAGCTGGAATTTTCACTGCGTACAAAAAATAAATTGTGAAAGATATTTCTACATTAAATTTTCCGAAACCTTTACAAAGAAAGGGTATTAAAAGTGCTTGGAAATCGATACTCTTCTTTTGCCGACTGGCTACGGGAAAAGTTTAATTTACCAGGTGCTGCCTAAAATATATGACACAAAGATTGATATATTAAATTCCATTACAGAACATTCAGCAAAATTAGGAAACAGGGTTCTGACAATTGATGGGAAATTAATAAATGAAGTTGAAAAGAAAGGTACGATCATATATATCTCTCTCTATCTCTTAAGCACGTTATGCAATATCATTACCAAGCATTCATTTTTTTAGAATTAAGCCCAGGTCCTGAAAACGAGAGAGTAAAAAATTTTTGGATGGAAAAGCTGTATACATCATTGGACACCCAGCATTTATTATGGAAAAACACGATTTGTAAATTTCTCCAAAATAAATACAATGATATGACACATTGTAGTTGATGAGGCTGATTGGTCAAGAGCTGTTGGCACGATTTTTGATCACAATTTCCACAATTTTCAAACTTTAGGTCCCTCTTTCCAAATGCTAAATTCGTCGCCCTAAAGGCCACTGCAACAATTAAAATGCAAAAAGAAATCGCAGAGAATTTATGCATGTCCAAAAATTTCCTAACAATATCAGGTAAAACTATTCGCACAAAACATAAATATAAATGTCACCTAAAGGGGTTCATCAACAGGTACCGGTGAACATTACACAGCAGAAGAATGCTTTGAAACGTCTTTACCCTAATAAGAAAGTACTATAGTTAAATATAGTTAACTATAGTTTACTATAGTTAACTATACTTTACTATAGTTACATTGTAACTATAGTTAAATATAGTTAACTATAGTTTACTGTAGTATCAATGTTTTCTCACTATAGTAAATCAAAGTATTTTACTATAGATTTCAGAGCGTTATATTTTTTGTTTTTCAATTCATACCTGCATATTTTTATATCAGATTGAAATATTATTTGTATATTCAAACATTATTTCCAAATTTTACATTACTGTTATCGAATTTTAGATTTTAAGTTTTGAAATCTCAAAATAAAGTTCCAGAGTAAAGTTTCATAGTAAATCAAAGTATCATAGTTTTCACTCTAGTTAACTATAGTGAACTATGGTTAACTATAGTAAATTTTTGTTAGGGTAAAACCCATTATTTCTCAGCTCTGTCTACAATTTCCAAATTTGAAAGAACAGTTATAATTATTGTGCCACGGGATTTGAGCTTGTAAGAAGGGAGGCAATGAAAATATCCCTTGAAGACTTTTCTCAAGTGATGAATGTAGTATCGCAATATCATGCACCAAGCACCACTAAGGTATTTTAGAAAAAGTCAATATTATTTTTTTTTAAATCTTAATTAAAAGAAATGAACACATCTAAAAAAAATCATTTTAGCAATTACTTGTACATGTATATACTCATTTCAAGATGAAGGAAAAGACAATTCACCTAATGTGTGACCCATTTAGCCAACTGAAGCTTCTATTTGCTACAGAGGCATACAGCATGGGAACAGATGTAACAAATATTCGGCGAATCACACATTTTGGTTCCCCATCAAAACTGGAAAGTATGTTTATCTTAAAAACATAATTGCAAATTATTGAAGTAGGTTAACAGACAAATAAAAAACACTGTCAATAAATTTACTAATTTCTAATCAATCAATATGACTTTTGATTACAGCGTACTTGCAGGAGGTAAGAAGAGGTGGAAGGGATGGAGCCAAGTGCATCGAAACTCTATTTTATAATGCCAGTGAAATAGGAAGCAACGTCAAAAACATGAAAGAAGTCTAACAGTTTTGGGTGCTAAAAACATGCAGGCGAACATTTCTCACTGACCACTTAGGATTTTATTATGAACAAAATATGACACCACATACATGTTGCGTTGTAAACTAAAGTGCCAATGTGAAAAATGTATTGTCGCCATTACTGATAAAATCGAAATTGACGTAGCAATGGAGTCGACAGCATCTAGTAAAAAAAACCCCGAACATTTCTACATCGCTTGTCTAAGTTCTAAGTTCGTATTTTGATGCTGAAAACAGTCAATTGGACATTCCTAATCCAGTCATATTTATTGGTCTCTCCCATTCTTTGTTAACAGACCTTATCAATTTATTTGAAGATGTTGTAAATAAAGTTTGTTTAAAGCAGAAGATTAGTCACTTGCAACCTCATTTTTTGAGCAACATATTTGAAATCATACAGAATGTACTAAAATCCAATTAATTTCCATATTCATCGGAAAATTGGAGCTTCTTAATTTCGATCCGACGATGGTAGTAAGTCATATTAATATTTACAGATGATAAAGCCTGAATATCGGAGAACTGTTCGTGTTGGCGCCCTTTCGTCACCAACAGCTAATTTGTCTGAATGTCGTTTTGATCTTTCGACAACATCCGAGATTTCTTCATAATGCTCAGCAATTTCTTTGATGTTTGATATGGTATGGCACTGTTTCTAACATTTCTTTCTGTTTTGTTAGAAAACATGTTTTTATGTTCCTTTACTATTATGACCAAATACTCAATTCTTCTATCTGCAGGAATGTGTCCATTTAGTTTACCTGTGGTGTTGACAAATAAACCATAACTCTCTTCGTTTGCAGCTTTCTCTGATAAAATACATGTTTGATGTACAAGTAACCTCATAATTTCATATGCATATTTGGATAGATTGTTGTTACTTTTAAATATGAGAACGGTATTTCTCTGTAAGACAGAGACCCCGATCTCTATTTGGTATTTTACAGAGATCAAGCCAATCTTTAAAGACTAATCCAAGTTCCCTGGTTAAAACTTCGTTTTTTTTCGGGAGATGGTAAAAATGCTTGAATTGGTGTTGAACAAAATTCTCGCTGTGGGTATGTATATGATAGATGATCAAATGAGATATTCTGGGCTACTGCAGCAGATCCAAAGGCATGCTGCGTATGACATTTGTTGTCTTGTCTTAGATCATGTACACCAATTGTCCAGTTGTTGTTGTCGCCCACGATGAGGACGCTTTTGTTGTTCTAATTTTTTTCAATTAACTGCTCTTTATACTTTCCTGATTTAGTAGAATATTGTACTGTGATTGGTGCGGTATCTGCTGATTGAATATCCGCAAAACACTTTTTTCCTGTGAATTGCAAGAAAAAAAACAAACTATTATTCATTTATAGTTTATTTTGTATGCAAATGTATAACCAGTACTGAAAAACGATTGTCATAGGTTATTATATGTATTTGTTTATTATTTATTTATTTTTTATTTTTACAAATTTCCATCATGTATTTGTATAAATACAGTTTATGTATAAAGATTGATAATATTTTCTATTCTTTTTATACTTTTATTCTTATGATATTGTATTATGGATACTATGGTGCGTAAAACGTTGCTTTATTCGATAACCTTGTGATGTATTTTCAAATTCCTGTTGTGTGTTCAGAAGCTTGTGATATATGTTCAATATCTTGTGATGTAAATTCGAAATCTTTTGATGTATTTTTCTATAATCTTGTGATGTATATTCACAGTTTTGTGATGTTTGTTCCAAATCTTGTTATGTATGTTCAAAATCGTGTGATGTATATTCAAAATCTTGTGATGTATGTTTAAAATCTTGTGATGTATGTTCGACAATCTTGTGATGTATTTGGAAATCTTGTGATGTACATGTATGTTCAAAATCTTGTGATGTATGTTCAATATGATGTGATGTACATGTATATTCGAAATCTTATGATGAATATTCTATAATCTTGTGATGTATATTCGATAATCTTGTGATATATATTCGATAATCTTGTGTTGTATGTTCTATAATCTTGTGATGTATGTGCAATAATTGCATTGTGGGTAATATGACGCAAGAATGTTCTATTAAAGTAAGGACAATTTTCATTGGTTAAAAATAACGAAAGTACCTGGTGATGCAATTTTGTACGTGGATCAATTCGGACTGTCATTTCTTTCATTTTGATACAATGAAAAGAGTATTATGGGGATTAATAGGTATGCAGGTATGTTTAGGAAGATATCAATGTAATAAATAGGATGAATTCCTCACATCTTCGAAAATCAACTGATTACTAAAGAAACCCGATAGTCTAGCTTTTCAACATTTTTTTCTTTTCCTATAAAAGAGCTGATCGGTGATTAAAAAACCAGAACAAATTTTTGTCATATTAAATAGGGTGACTACTTCCAGCATAATTAAATAAGTATTTGAAATACTCAAGTTACATTTAAATGAGTGTACAGTGATTAGAAGGCTTCTCTAATTTTAACATTGGCAACTACAGTCTATCTTTTTTATGTTTTTTTTTCAGTTCCTGCTGTATACATCACTGCCATATGATTTTTTTCAATGTATTACACATGTAATAAGACAACTGCTTAGATTTGACGTGAGATATTATGCGGGTGATTGGTCAATTCATGATTGCTAGAACTGAAGTCCAACTTGATGCAACTCATGCTTAACCTTTGTGACCTAGACTTATCTCACAGATTTTTCTGTAAGCCTCCCAATCATTTTTAACATATTTATAACAATGTACATGCCCTACATGGAGTGTTGTAACTTGTTTGAGGAAGTTAACTTAATCCACTGTTTTTTTTTTCTGTCGATAGAAATGCAAGGGATCACTGCCGAAATCTTTTGCAGAGTTGTATCAGCTAGAGCCTCCATGGATGCTATTGAAATGACACAAGACATTCCATCACATATCAAAAGGACAAGATAGGCTAAGACCCCTTTTTGGCACCCGGTTCGGGGAGTCTTTTAGCATGATGCAACAGTTTATCAGTTAAAAACCTGTTGTCACCCCTGCCACAAAATGAGTATTGGTTCTAAGTTATTTTTGGTTCAGAAAACATAGAGCACAAGCTTGCCTATCTACCAAATTTATATATTTCATACACTAGTATCAGATGCATCTTATATATAAAAATCTCAGATAGGCAAGCTTGTGCTCTATGTTTTCCGAAGTGAAATGTATCTCAAATTTGACGAAATTTGACCAGAATTGAGGAAATGCGAGAAAATGTCCTACTTTTGCACCCTCTTGTGGCCTTCGTGTAAGCTTTGAATCAAAATTAGTGCTGGTTTTAAAACAAGCATCATTTTAAGTTCTTAACTACAAACTATCACAATTTTAACTGTGTTCTGATTCTTACATCAAATTAAATAAAGGGCCAGATTCGGCCGTTACCATGCTTTGTCCTTTAGGCTATGGCTAACAGGTCTTACAAAAACCATCATAATGTGAAGTCTCTCACTTGTATATGTAGCTTCGATTGGCTTCAAAACATATTGCTCAAAGCTAATATTGGCTCAGCATCAGATATTTGCCTTAGTTCTTCATAGTGAGGTTCGAATTCTCCAAAAAAAAGTTGAGGGAAAAAAACACCAGTGCAGGAGTCCTTATCTTATCTGATAAAAGATTCATCTTTCACAATCAACTACCTCAATTGCAAGGGCTGTGTCTAAATATACCTGCTTTTCATCAAGGGTGAGTTCACTTAACCAGAGGTTGAATTGTACTTTAAAATTGCCAGGATACAGTATCACTCCCATGTGCCATTGAAAGGATGAAAAACTGAAATACTTCATTTCTGGTCTACTATCACAGATATTTCAACTATGTTCGTCTTGTTAACTTGCAAGCCCCTCTTTTGAAAGAAGTTACACTTAGTAACTTAACTTCAATATTATATTCTTGTCACATGTACATCATGTCTCTATGTTCTCCTTATATTTCTGAGGAAGTGATGTATTTTGTTCTTTTAAATTGCTACACTCATAAGTTGGATAGCAATCAGTACATGTACTTCATTTATTCCTGTTACAATATACATGTGTGTATTTTTAAATACACAGGTTACCTGTAGCAAAATTTACATGAGTATATTTTACAAATGAAATGTATTTTTACAAGTCACCGAACTACACGTTTATGGTATTTTACTACCAAAATTTTTTTTGCCCATGCACTAAAGAGATACTGAATTGAAATTTATTTTTTTTTAATGCTACTTTTTATTTATCTCAGATTTACATGCCATATTAATTACTGAATAGAACAGACACAGATATGATTTGTCAAAGTTTCTAGTTTTCTCTTGGTGCTGGAATAAAGGTACTGTAGTAAAAAGTTATAGCAGAGCAAAAGTTTATGCCAATTCCTTAGCTTGCACAATTCTTGTAATGATACTGTGACCGGGGTTCAAACTATGAAGATGCAACGGTTCTTATTACACGTGTTGACCTTAAATCTGGTGGTACTAGGCACGGTCTGTTTTCAGATGTAAAGAATTTTCCTTGTATTCTGAAATATGAAAATATAAGAAATATCAATGTAAACTAAGGTCAATTTTTTAAAGATAATTTGCACATTGGTCAGTTATAGTTCAAAGGAGCACCCGTGTATGATATTTTGCATATTAACATATATACAATTACATGTACCTAAGTATAAGTCCTTCGGATAATGGACTGCATCTTCAATTGTTATTGATGCAGCAGAGTAAGTACATGTACAGTTGACTTTCACAAACTTTGAAATTGCTGTCCTAGCATATGGAGTCTGGTAAGATACTTCATAAAGAGGAAGATACAAAATTAAACTATAATGTGAAACACCTGAAGCACCCAACTAATTCATCAAGCCAAATTCCTCAAGAGTAAACCAAAAATATATCAATCATTAAAAACTAAAAACATGTCCATGGGACATGAATGCACTGCACAGGGTTCATTGTAATGCAACACGAAAAGAAATTTGCCTTGATTCTTTGTTTAAGATTAGGTAAATGCGAGATGTTGAGGTCGAAGTCACAATGAAGGTTAAGTCAGAAAAAATAACATAGTTGAATAGCTGTCACCAATTTGTGTTAGTGTATGAAGTTTGAAGAAAATCTTTTGAATAATTTCTTTCAAACTAAAATTAAAACACAACAATTAGTAAAGTCAAAATGTCACAGGGAAGGACAATGTAAAAAAAAATGGACAGAGTTGATAAGTTTTCACCAATTTTTTTGTTTTATGTGTTGAGATAAAAATATCTTTAAAAGTTTCTTTAAAATTTAGTTTAGAATAGTAAAGTAAAAAAAGGTCAAGTTTGAAAAATTTTGATAGAATTGAATAGTTCTCACCAGTAGGTACAGTACCGACCAGACACAACCTAACAGAAAACGAACTCAAAGCGTACCCCGGATTCGGTAGAGCTGACCCCGAGCGAACCCGCAGCGGACCCAGAGCGAACGCCAAAAACGAACCCTAAATTCAGTAGCGAAGCCAGAAAGCGAACGTGCGTTCGGTGTTGCGTAACAGAGCTGTCAATCAGGATTAGCGATGAGACGTGTTAATCAATCAGCGCGTTGACCAATCAGCATGCCAGTTTGTCATTCGATGTAAATCAAAACACTGTACAAACAAAGCGTGTTAATGAACAGTGTAAAACTATTATCAACATGATAAAAAAAATATATTCTATTTTAATTAGCCAGGTATCATGTTATACTTACATATTTATTTTCTTTATATTTTATTTTTAAAATCCATTAATATACACTGCGTAAATTTATCAGACAATACGTACGTTAATGTATAAAAGAAAAGAAAAGAATACTGTACAAGAACATGTACATGTACGTGCTTTCATTCAATTATTAAGGTCTTCCGCTCCAGACCTACTGATTCTGATGGTTAAGACTATTCTTATAATTCCTTTTTTTCCTAGACGCCAACTTTGAGACCTCATATCTTGCTCATTTCTCAACGGCTTTTGCACAAATTTGCAGGGTTTAGAGACATTACAAAACTCTATCAGAATGCTGTCAAACATTTCAAAAATCCACTTCCGCTTTTAGGTTATGTCCCTTTACAAAAAGACTACAAAAATCCGAGACTACAAAAGCTGGAGTAGAAATTCTACCGAATTTAAATAATAGAAGCACTGAAGTTGTGCACATTGGTTTTTGTTTTTCAATTTCTGTATTCAAAATGGCGCTAGAGAGGGATCAACAATTAGAACGCCTAAAAGAGCGAAAATTTACACATATTTTTCTTTTTGTCTTCTAAACTAAAAATATTTTGATTAAACATGTAGAATAAAGGTTATGCATAATTTTAAGGCCTTTCATTTGACACCATTAAAAAGGGTCTGGCCCCTAAAATTAGGGATCTGGGATCCTTTAAAGTTTTTGCTTTATAACTCAAAAACGGTAAATATTTCGATAAAGCTGCCGTAATTAAAGTTGTTAATTAATATCTTATTGATCTCAAGAAAACGTTATTTTGTATGAGTCGTGTGTTCTAAATGAGCTAGAAGCATAACATATATACAGGTAAGTGTTTTCATCCAGCAAGTAAACAAAAGCTCTTCATGCGTGTAATTAAAATAAACTTTCTATAAATAATAAACCTAGCTACACTGGATGCTAATATTCTTTAGAATCAGTTTCTTGAAGTATTCTGTGCTTTATTTCCAAATTATTTACTGACAACTTTTCCTTTTATTTCGTTTGTTTTCAAAGAGCTAAATCCACGAAGGGGCTAAATCGGCTCATTTTTTCAGGAAAATTAAACTGAGGGGAAGAAGAAAATTAACAATAGAAATATTATCCTTGGGTATCAAACTTAAACAGTTTATGCCAATTCTTTTATTTGATGACGTCATATTTGTACAGAAAACGTCTAAACACGTGCACTTTACTACTTTTTATCAAAATAAAGCATTTTTTTCGTCTTTGGTTCAAATTTTTGCTGTGGTCACACCCTTCGAACAAAATAAAATTTATACCATTAAAAAAGAATTAAAATATAAATAAATAATGCATATTTTTATTTTGTTCGAGGGATGTGGCAACATCGAAATTAATACTTTTCGTTCGAATCAAATCTCTTAGTACCGACTTACACAGTAGACATAAGGGGGATTACCCTACATTAATAGAAACGAAGAAGATTCTATATTGCTTTTGTAAATATTAAAAAGTTTTGAAATGCAAATCTTCTATTTATTATAAGTTATTTTGTGTTATGGTGCAAAAAAAGTACGAAAAACTCTCGCTAAGAATGACCGCATGCAGATGCAATTGAATGTCGACTTGTTGTGTACTACATGCCTCAGTCCTGACCCAAGACTTTTCCTTCAAGTAGCTGATCTATATTTAACTCATCATTTATTATGTTGAAATGATTTAAAAAAAATAATGTGTATACTCTTTTCCCCTAATAGCCTTTTTATTTATGCTTTGTTTTTCAACTCCCGGTTCCTCGTCACCATGGTCACTATGTAATCAAAGGGAGATCACCCGAGAAACATGTAGGGTACATCTTTATTTTCTCCTGAGTGGCCGAATCGGAATAGCCTAGTTAGATAAAACAGATTACATCGGATGCAATTACCAAGACGTATTTATACGATTGTTTGCCACCTTAAAAACATAAAGTGTGTATGTCGTGAAGTCTGCATCGACAGCATGCAAATGGTTAATGTTAGGCAACAGAGTCTAGAATATATTATAACTACAATGTATTATATTATAATCATAACCCATACCCAACATGCGTTTCAGAAATCGCCATTGGCATTTTAAGACAAAAGATTGATTAATATTATTAGTCAAAACTTTTTCTGATCCAAGACCTCTGAACATAAATTATGTTACGAAGTACTGAACCTATAAGATTCGAGTTGACAAATCAAATAAACAATTGATCGATTTTACAAATCGCGTGTAATTTTGTGAAAGGCCTCTATAAGACAAATGCCCTACATTGTATAAAAGAATAACTTACTACCAAGGTAGTGACAACTCTATATAGTTTTAGTATCGCTTGTATGCTGTGACCTAGCCAACACATGAAAAAAAATGTCAAAGGGAGGCTACTTGCTATCTCTCTCTATTCTGAGTTACTCTGCTTAAATGTAACAGGCCAAAGGGAGAGAGGGCAACCAAGATTAGCAAGCGTGTTTATAATATAGTAGTGTAATTCATAAAGGGGGGATTAGAGCTTTGACGTAAAATAAGAAGCAAAAAAAAAAAAAAAAACTATTACATTTACAAAAAAAAAACAGGGGTTGGGGGGGGGGGGGTCGGGATTCCCACCCTCACTCATTAAATTCGTGGGACAGTTCGACCAATTGCTACTGTCATTTAAACAAGAAAGTAGTAAAGTGAATAAATAACAATGCCAATAATATTAGTCCTTGTACATGTATATAGTATAAAAAATTAATTCAATCGCAGTTTTAATTTTCTTTTAATCTCTATGATAAAAAATTAATTTAAAAACGATTGATTTTTCGTGACTCGATCATTGCATAAATTCATTATACATGTTCACCCAGGCCTACAAGTCAATTTCAGTTGGGGGGGGGGGGGGCACAGCCATCATACATTTTCAGTTGGGGGCACTATCAACTACCAAAAATCCCCGGAAAAGCAATAAAAAAAATCATCATAAGACGTTTTTATTGAGGGGGCACAAGCAACATATAGTAACTTTATTTCATATAGTATTCTATATATCGGCAAAATTATTAAGGGGAGGGGGGAGTCCCCCCCCCCCGGTTCCTACGTGGCAATGTATCCTGAATGTATTATTATTATTATTAACGGATATAACTGCTAATTTTGCCTGTCTATCATTTTTCATTTCTTGAAAGGATGTCTATATAGAATATACATGTAACTTCATAGATCGGGCGTTTGTACATGGTATTTTTGGAGGGTAGTCCAAGTTAAAAAAGCTTGGGGGGGGGAGGCACAGCCATCATACATTTTCAGTTGGGGGCACTATCAACTACCAAAAATCCCCGGAAAAGCAATAAAAAAAATCATCATAAGACGTTTTTATTGAGGGGGCACAAGCAACATATAGTAACTTTATTTCATATAGTATTCTATATATCGGCAAAATTATTGGGGGGGGGGGGGGAGTCTCCCCCCCCCCCCGGTTCCTACGTGGCAATGTATCCTGAGTGTATTTTTATTATTATTATTAACGGATATAACTGCTAATTTTGCCTGTCTATCATTTTTTCTTTTCTTGAAAGGATGTCTATATAGAATATACATGTAACTTCTTAGATCGGGCTTTTGAACATGGTATTTTTGTAGGGTGGTCCAAGTTAAAAATCTCATATGCAAAATGTATACGATATTATGAATATTTAATCGTTTTCTCTACTCATTATCGCTTATCTATTTGTAGTTGTTCTTTGCACATGGAGAAACTAAACGTAATTTCAAATATATGAAAATTATGAATAAAATGTTAAAACTGGCTTTGAACTATATGAAAGTCTTAGTTGTTGTTATGTTTCAATGTAATTTTCACTTCTCACCAGATAATCATTACTTTATGATTTTATTAAAAAGGGTTTGTAATAGGTATTCCCCAACATGGGAGTGTGTAAGATATGAAAACGAAACATTTTTATTGTTGCGAATGTGGATTATAGGGCCAAAATTCATAACTAAATACCAGTCTATTTAAAAAAAATGGCTACACATATGCTGTAGCTGTAATGACGCAAGGACATTTTTTCAACACTTCGCATCTAAGATCGCGGAACATTAACTGGCAAAATTGGAAATATGCAGCTTACGTCATTTCCATCTGTCGCAGTCAAACACTTAATGATATACAATGAATTGGGCGGGTACAATTTGACACGGACGTCTGCGAAAACATTGGATTGAAATTGCAATTCGAAATTCATTTTCAATCCACCTGAGCTATTTTTTGCAAAGTTATGATGTATGATGGAAACGACAAATAATTTCAGTTCCCAAATGCGTATAGTTTGAAATTAATGTATAACAATTTTCTATTTTGAGGACAAAGAAAAGTTATAGAAGATATAGCTATATGTATATTCTCTTAGGGGAAGACCATTTGATTCTAGAAGTCGGGGGGTGGGGGGGGGGGGGGGCGGGCAAATTTTGTCGAATCAGATTATTTATGGTTATGTCTCACATGAAAGAATATATTAAATATTTTCAGAATGACGAAAGACATTATTTATTTTCTTCTTCACTGAAAAAAATTTGAAATTCAATTTCAATCTATCTGAGCTGTTTTCAAACCTTAAGTGTGAATGTTTGATTCAAAAGACAAATAAATTCAATTCCCAAATATATATTGTTTGAAATTCATATTTATATGAGTTTTTTAGCCTATAATTTTAAGGACAGGTCAAAGTCCTAGAATACAGAGATTATTTTTTCAGGGGACAGCCATTTGATTCTAGAAAGGGGGGGGGTGTCAAAAATTGTCGAGTCAGACCATGCCTTCACATGAAGAAAATATTAATTTCTAGGATGACAAGAGCTTCTATTTTTTAGTTTTTTCTTCTCTGAAAAATGTTTGACAAACAAAAACAGGGAGGGGTTGTCCACACTAAAATAAAACGTTCGTAATTATTCATTTCCAAGATCGTTCAGCCCCCCTCCAACCCCCAACCACCCAACACACACATACCAAACAGAAATCAAATATTTGTCCCTTTATATTTCTTTAAAAACATGGGATAGAAAATTCTGATTTATATATATTTCAAATTATTTGTCTTCTGTGTCAATCAGTAACACCGTGCGTTCTAGCGTAGCTGAGGTGGATTGAAAATGAATTTCAAATTGCAATTTCAATCCAATGTTTTGCAGACGTCCGTGCCGAATTGTACCCGCCCATTTCATTGTCTATCATTAAATGTTTTGACTGTAACAGATGAAAATGACCTAAGCTGCATATTTCCTATTTTGCCAGTTAATGTTCCGCGGTCTTATTGCGTTGTCCGTCATCGTGATGTGCAGCATAGTCTGCAAAAATCATGAGCATTATCAAAGTTATTATTACATGGAAAGTTATTCTTTTTGTCATCTGAAACCTCTTTTCTTATCTTTTGGGTATATAAAAAACTTTTCCCTTTGATGATATAACATATTTTATTTCGATTAAGTAATTTACATCGAGTAAAGTGGTATACGTGCCATTTCTGTTTATCTTGTTTTTTATTTTAACTGCAGTTTCCTTTTTGAAATTCATCTTGTGTTTTCGTTGGACTCTTTCTTGTAAAAAAAATAATAATATGCTTAATTTTTTGGCGGCTGATTTGATGCTTTGCATCTCTCTTGTATAAAAGTTTGTTGTGGCTTCTTTCCTGACAATCTGTGGTGCGCAGGATTGCCGTCAAACGTCACTATTTTATGTGTATTACATGTATGAACTACAATTTCATGTCCAGGGAAAGGCCATATATTACGGAAGTGCATCGAAATCCTCAAAATGACAATATAATAGATGAAATATATGGAGATAACGAACAGTATTCAAGCTCAAAAGTCCATTATACAATACAAAATAGGAGCAGAGCAAACACGGACCTCCAAACATCAGAGGTGGGATCAGGTGTCATGGAGGAGTGAGCATCCCCTGCCGACCGGTCACACCCGCCGTGTGCTCCTTGTCATGATCGGGAAATAACGGAAAAATCCCTCGACAATTCAGTGTGTAAATAATGGCCTAACAATTAGTATGAAAAACGTCAGTCAGCATTTGACTCAATGATAAATTGTATTTGCTGACAAGGTCATTGTATCGACCATAGAACTTACGAAATGATGACTTTAAACGAGACAGCTGATATTCTTGTTTCATCAACTTATTTGTCAATAATTTACCTTGTTTTAGAAATTGTACATACGTAGAGCATGCTCTTGCGTATCGAATCAACTGAGAGATACATACCCCGTATGCAGGTGATGAAGGTATATTGCTGCATAAGTAAGGGAAGTTGACGATTGAAAAGTTAAAGTCATCACGTTTATCATAAAGCTTGGTTGTTAGATTACCATTAACGTCTTTTTCAACTAAAATATCCAAATATGAAACAGATGTGTCAGACTCTGTGGTATCTTTTATCTCAAGTTCACCAGGATATATCGTATCGACATAAGAATGAAAATAGCCATTGTTAATTGACAATACGTCGTCGATATATCTAAATGTCGAGTTGAACGCCACATCAAGTGTTTTCTTCTTTTCACGTACAGGATTTTGGACAAATTCTGCTTCATATGAATACAAAAAAAGGTCTGCTAATAACGGGGCGCAATTGGTAGCCATCGGAATTCCAATAGATTGTTGGAAGACCTGGTCTCTAAAAACCACATAGATATTGTCAATCAGAAACTCAAGCATCTTTTTAATGTCAACTTCAGAGTACTTGTGTGTACAATCAGAATGTTTTTAACAAAATAATTTTGCAAATGACCAATGACAAGGTAAGTATATTTACGAGTTCCATTTTTATTGAAAAACCAGCTGTCAATGATATCAAAAAGCCTGGATTTTAATTTTTCGTGCGGAATGGTTGTGTATAAAGTTGAAAAGTCGTAAGTTTTTAAGCTGTTGATTTTGGTAAAATCTTGTGATTTCAAATTTTCCAAAAGTTCCTTGGAATTTTTAAGTATCCACATCTGATTTACATCACTTCTCGAATATATTGTTGCACAGTACTCTTGAAGTTTCTCCTTCACCACTGTTAATATCTTAGTGAGGAGTAAAGATAGAGGCTTGGTTGAACATTTACTGGAACCCGCTATGTATCTTTGTTTGTAAGGATTTTTATGAAGTTTCGGAATCCAATATAAATATGGTAATTCGAATTAACTTCAAACGTATTCATTTTTAATGCAACTTTGTATTTTAATTTTGTTTTTGTTATTAAAGAGTACTTGTGTATTCTCTGAATAAAGGTCTATTTTTTGTGTGTACGCCGTTTGACCATGCAATAACACATTAAAGAATGATAAAATCCTTATCAATGGCTAATAATAGAATATATTTTACTACATTAATTCAGTTTTACTCAAATATGATGGATTAACACTTTGTGTTTGTTTTCAGCTTAAAGAGTCTTTTATTTTCATTTAAAACGTGTTACTACGATTATACCAGACAACATTTGTATATAACAAATATTTGATATTTCTTTAGAGTACAAATAGCTTTAATTAAAAAATAAACCAAAAGTTTTCAGAACTTCTTGAAAAATTCATAGTAACATTTTCCTAAAATTTGAAAGAAGTTCTTATATTGGTTATTTTTATTCCATTAACGTACAGTTACTTTCTTATACAAAATGTCAACGTCACGACGTTAAAGTATATGACGTCAACGTAATGACGTGATAGTATTAATAAGGAAAACAACACTAAATTTAAACGAATGTAAAAAGAAAACCAGAAAAGATATTGTTAAAAAAAATAAATTGTTTTACAACATAAAAGTCTTAGAGTATTATGTGAGAAAGTTTCATTTATTTTGATGACTGGGCCGATTTTGGCACTTCGTGGATTTAGCTCTTTGGATAAACCAGTCTACTAAACAGGGAAAAAAAGATGACCTTTTCTTCTTATCATATAAAAACAAACAATTAAGTTAGAAAATAAAACAAAGCTTTAAACATAGGCTATTTACAGCCATTAAGAACACGCCTTTTACATTCACCTTGTGTGATTACAATTATGTAACCCCTCCCTCGATAGCGCGTGGCAAAGGATGTCACCGGAGATCAGTCGGCGAGTGAACCAGCGACCTAAGGTCATACACAAAACAATCCATAGAATGGCCATTCCAAATACATTTTGTAAACTAAGTGATGAGTGGATAAATATGTTGAATCTCAGATTATTTCATTATATCTTTGATTATATCGCTAGTACATTCCAATTTATATTTTTTTCGCTAAATTACAAGAAAGTTGCATGTTTATTTTTATAAACATTGTATTTCTCGATATCGAGATAATTGCGCTTTGTAGAAAATTACTTTAAAATCATATCGTCTTACTGTTTATCACTCGCTCGTTTTAATCAGCTGGTCTTAAATGCCTTTCACTTATTCACTTCAAATTCAATGCATTTTAATGCCGAAAAGACCACTCTGTTTTCGTACTAAAGAAACAGTTTATTTATCTCTCTTATGTTATTATTTGACGAGTTGCTATTTCTTTCATGAACATTAAACAGCATGTATATTATAATTATCACGATGATTGTACGTAGAGGTCACGTTTGTAATTGTCAGGAAAATCAAAATAAAATTAAGTACTTTTGAGTTTGTATTAATTTCTTCCTAACTTGCAATATTATTGCATACAAAATACTAGGTCGGACACAAGTAGCCTAAATATTTCACTTGTATTTGAAAATTCTATCGAGCGTCGAATGGATTTTACCCGTTAAAAGGTGTACAAAAACCTTTCTATGCAGTTTTCTTTGGGAATCAATTGGCTTAGATAGTCTACTCCGACATGTGTTGACAAAACTCACGCAATGAGAAGCCATACATTTCAAACTTGTGACCTCTCGGTCAGTGCATGTGTAGCTGCAGAACTGTAGCTCTCTGTTTGAGAAAATTCTAACAGACAAAGCAGAGAGCTACAGATCCAAGCGTTGTCAATACCTTCGATTTACGCCGCCTCTTTTTTGTCGCTCGCTTCGGATATCGTATCTTGTATTTTATGCTTTTCTCCGCTTTAAAAATACTGTACATGTACAAAAATTGGCGTATTCAAAATTCAGCGCAATCATGGGTTTGGAGGAGTTGGCGTAATCATGAATTAGCGCTACACATGTACGTGCCGTGTATTGTATATATAAATGATTTCTTAGCGGTATTCATAAATTAGCGCATCGTTGACTGAGCCAAAGCCGCTAAAATATGAAGCCCGCTTTTTTAAGTACACATACAGTAGTATCCAATAATTATCCTTATATTTTACTTCTATTCTTGATACCTTATTTACCTTTCAACAGTTCCAAACAGCCCTTTATGGTTGTTGAACGTCGGTTTAAAGAATTCCCATTCCGACGTCCATGTTGGGGTTCGAAAAAAAGTCATATATACTTGCCGACAAAATGCAAATAAAGATTCAGGAGGTTAAAATATCATGTACATTGTCTACAAAGAATACAATATATATGTAAAAAAGAAATGAGATAAATAAAACTCGGGCGTGTTGTTTTCAGGATGACACAACGTCAACGTCGACATGCATTTTTTTTTACTGTTATTCCAAAACCATATACGGCCGTCTGGAATTGTTGAAAGGTTAAGTATCAGGAGTAGGAGTAAAATATATGGTAAATTATCGGATACTGTTTTTAAAGTGGGGGAACGCATTAAATACAATAATTATACCCGAAGCAAGCGAGAAAAAAACGGCGGCGTAAATCGAAGGTTTTTACAACGTTTGGATCTGTAGCTCTCTGCTTTGTCTGTTAGAATTTTCTCAAGCAGAGAGCTACAGTTCTGCAGCTAGTGCATGTGAAGATTACGCATGGCAATTAGTGTCTGGAAAACGAAGTATGTTTTATGAATGATTTGACAGGTTAAGATTTGTTCTCATTCCAAATTAAATACAAACACAAATCCATTATTTTCTTTGTTATTTTATACCGTCAGTTATATTAGATAGATTGTTTTAAAAACGTGTTGTTTAGGAAAATTAATCTAATGCATTTGTTTTATTTCATCTAATAAACTGAATTTACCCATGATACGAATTCTGGTACATGCATGTAAGTACGCGCAAATGTGTTTTATTTGTCTATGTGGAAGAGGGCCCAAAATAAATACACTGCGAACTCTGGAATTTCCCTATTTTACTGTTTCAGTCATAGGTCCACTCAGCTGACGAGTTGTTTTAATAACGGTAATAAATTATATTCAAGTCCTGGCCAGCGATCGTTACGGTTGGTGACATTGCAATTAAACAGGTAGATACTAAGGTACTAAGATACTAACGGGTATATATATTTTCACCTAATATGTTTTCATTGAGTGTTTTCATAAGAAGTATAAATTGCTGGAGGATATTTTGTTCTCCCTGACCACATCGATAGCGCGTAGAAACACTGAGCGGTACAAGAACACACGCTTTTGTGTACAAAGCAAACGTGTAAATCAAAAGGATGGAAAAAAAACGATGAAATAAAAAGATTTCTCTATTAACTGAAATTATTGTCTTTAGACAGATAAAAATAAATGAACATCCGCCTGAGAGCATGTGAAAATTATACCCAAATACAATGTAACGAAGGATTTTGGGTTTAATCCGAGTACACAATAGCAATGATGTGTACATGTACATGCAGAATACCGCTTTTTTTTTTATCCTTCGTCCATGTGTTCCTCCATACCGGAAAAAAATATCAGTAAATTATATTATACCGAACGAGGTGAAAAATGCTGAACTTTATTTCTTAAAATTAACAGCAATTATCAAACTTTTCTCATATCACTGTAAAAATTCCCTCAAAACTAAAACCGTCTGGTTTGACTTTGTCAACGCGTTTTAGATCGGGTTCGAGATTTTTATTAAATGTCTGCAGTTGTTTGCTTATTCTGCAAGTCTTTATAATGGAAAAAAAAAAACACTGGCAGATTTAGAGGAGGTTCAGGGGGCCTGCCCACGTTTGTATCCTAAATATACACAAGATTTAATAAATCATTTTTATGTGGCTTTGAGCCCCTACCCCGACCCAAAATGGTCGCCCCCCCCCCTTTCAACATACCTGGATCCGCCACTGTAAAAGAATGTGTTGTACTCTTGGATGTCGATATCTGAATTATATTTTAATTAAACATCCTGTCTATTATATCATGGGCGCCCATAATAGAACGATTATTTGTTTTTTTTAAAATAAAGAGGTTCTTACGGATGTTAAAAAAAACCCTTATTAACGGCTAAATAATTATTTAGTTCATCTAGAACAAAATTAGTGTTTGTTTAGTTTTTGCTTACACAATCTAACTTTTATGAATTAACACGAAAGTCGTGCGATCGTATACAAATACTCAGAAGCAATCTTTCATATTTAATGAACGTATAGGTGAATAAATTTCCTCTCATCACTATACGTATACCCCCATCCCCGAAATAAATAGAATGTTTTCCTTCGCAGTCGGTTGGTTTTACCAGGTTCATGTAAATACAAGTGAGGATGGAGCTTTACACAAGCAGGTGATGAATTCCGAGAGAAAGACACTGCCTATCTTATATACATGTACATTCC
Source organism: Saccostrea echinata (assembly GCF_033153115.1). NCBI lineage: Eukaryota > Metazoa > Mollusca > Bivalvia > Ostreida > Ostreidae > Saccostrea > Saccostrea echinata. The sequence continues at coordinate 6,799,277 of NW_026889765.1, read as the reverse complement.
TTCTGAACCGATGTCACTGTTATTCAAAGACCTAGCGAGAAACAAACTCTCTCTCTCTCTCTCTCTCTCTCTCTCTCTCTCTCTCTCTAAAATGCAGGCCCGTCGATCGTAAAAAAATGACAAAAAATTTCAATTTTTAATAAGTATCTCATCTCCCAAGCTAAAGGCCCAAGTAAGCTTTTCTGTTTATAATTCTTCATCTTTGTTTGCTTTCTTTGTGTATATAAGCGTTATCGTCATTGTCGTTCTAAAGCTACTTGTAAATTTTTCTCATTTTTATCTTATCAAGAAACACTGGGCCATAACAACCAAAATTAACACAGAATATTTTTGGTAAAGTTTTGTTCAAATGAAGGTCACATCCTCTTTTAACGGATACATGTAGTAAAAATTAGATGGGGTCCAGGCGCGGATCAAGGAATTTTTTTCCACGGGGAGGGGGGAGGAGGGGATCCCAATAAAAAAAAAATATTTCAACCCAGAAATTTCTTGACGGGCCAAAAAAAAAAAAAAAAAAAAAAAAAAAATAATAATAATAAATAAATAAAAAAAAAATGATAAAGAAAGAAACTCTTTTTCCCAAACGTGAAAAACGTTTTCCGTATGTGTGTAAGGGTCCGCGTTTTCTATGGGCGGGTGGGGGGGGGGGGCATGGTCAGTTTTACTTGGTTTAGTATATACATTTAACTGCCCCCACCCCCTCTAGATTCGCGCATGGGGTCATTTGAAAATAGTATTCTCAAGAACCCCTAGAGTACAATGAGAAAATATCCAACAAAGCATACATTCATTTTTTTTTTCACATTTTGATTCTAGGGAGAAGGTTTGGGCCGAAAAGAGTGTTCATAATTTAACATAGGAATTCATATATCCCCCCAAACGAAGGTGTGGGTTTTGGGTGGGATTGTTTTAAGTCTTTTGGAATCACACTGTCCGTCTGCCTAGCTGTCCGTCTGTACGTGATAGTTTGCCCAGGATATAACTTTGTTATGAAGAAACTGGAAGGTCATACTTAGTACAAAGATTACAAATGATCCGAGGGTGTGTCATGGTTTTGATCCAACATCATTCCGGCAAGTTCAAGGTCATTGGAAAAATAGGAAAGTTTTGTCCGACCCATTTATTTGTAATAGAGAGTCACTGGAAGCTCATACTTGATACAGGTATTGCGTATAACAAAAGGGTTTGCCACGACCTTCATCCAAGGTCATTCCTGAAAGTTCAAGGTCACTGACAGAAAAGTGTAAGATTACTGTATGTGCTATAATTTTGGAAGCTCATACTTGGAACAAAGATTGCTTATGATCCGAGATTTGAGATAACATTGTACTAAACTAGCAGAAGTGGCAAAATTCGTGCCTGGATTATAAATTTATAAGGGGTGGGAGGAACACAGAAAACTTTTTTCTCAGATTGCTCGAGATGGGTTTGTCCTGACCTTGAACAAAGGTTTTTCCGGCAAGTTCAAGGTCACTGGCAGATAAATATTATTTTTTTTTCTATGCTATAACTTTGTAATATAAAATCACTGGAAGTTTTTACTTAATACAGAGATTGCTTATGATCCAAGGATGTGTTTTGACCTTGATCCAAGGTCTTTCTGGCAAGTTCAAGGTCACTGACAGAAAAGTGCAATATTCTTTTTCAGGTATATCTTTGTCATTGAGCACTAATATCATTGGAAGCTCATAATTTGTTCAAAGGTTGTTTTTGACTTTAACATAGGTCATTTAGACAAGTTCAAGGTCACTGATATAATAAGTGTAAAATTCAAAAAGGTCTAGTCGCCTACGTGGCGCAGTGGTAAGAGTGTCTGCTCTAGAGTCGTGGATTAAGGAGTTGATCCTAACGTCGCAGGTTCGAATCCCACTGTGGGACGCAGAAACCGATCCTTCGGATGAGACCGTATAAACTTAGGTCCCGTCTGGCAGTAGGTGCTGGCACGAAAAAGATCTCTCACTGCTCAATGGCCATGAGTGCCGAGTATAGGTCAAAATTTGCAGATCTCCTTCGGCAAATGGTGGCGTCTCCATATGATTGAAAAATTCTCGAGAGGGACGTTAAACAACATACAAACGAACAAACAAAAAGGTCTATAATTTTGTAATAGAAAAATTTCATGCATTTGCATTTCACTGAAAAGACGATAAATATATCATCCAGAGTGTGCAATGGCCTTGACTTAAATTCGAGATCACTTAGAATATGATGTTTTGGATGAATAGTCTGAAAGAATATTTGACTGTGATTTTCTTTATGACAAACAGATCGTTTTTGCTCTTAACCAGCTGCAGAATGTGTCATGTCTTGACGCAAGGTTATTTGTACAAGTTCAAATTCTCTGACAGGGGAATTTTACGTTTCTTTACTGTCTTTCTACTGTTGAAACATTGCAAGTTGATGCCCCTTCCAGGATTATTTATAACCTTAAAATGTTGCATGACCTTGACTCTAGGTCGCTATGTCCTATCCGGAGCTCCGACGGAAGACCTATTCGTTGCATTGCAACGAGCTCGGCTCTAGTTTTATTTTTATTATTCTAATTTACATTTTCGTTTGAATCCAGATCAACATCAAAATTATTGATCTTCTTAATTGAAAAAAAAAAAAAATAAATGTTCAGCATAAATGTACATGTATGTCCAATCTGAATTTAGAAAAAATCTCATTTTTTAAAAACTACTATGGTATTATTCTTATTAATCTTTTACAAATAATAATGTAAAGCTTGATTTAAATACATGTATATAGGGAAAGATTATCTTGTCAATTCTAGTTGCCATACATGTAGACCTAATATTTGTAATTTTGTAACTACTTGCAAGTCAGTCCAAAACCACAAAAATGCTTATCATTTTCACGTCGATGTATAAGTACAGTTGTAAATGTACACAAACCTCCTACCTATACTACATGTAGTTTTCGAAATACTTTATATGAAAAAAAAAAACCATTGGCAAACAAACAAGACGTGTACATTGTATAATTATTGTTTTGTACTTGGACATGAAAAGTTCATGTTCACTGTACCTTGTACATCAACATAGTAAATTGAACTCACAAAAATACGTTAATACGAATTAAGACGTACATGTATTTTTCCATTACATGGGTACCTGTATTTTAACTTTTTTAATTGTCATAACTTTTAATTTTAACACTTAAATAATGATAAATAAGTTTCAAAGTGAAGCCAGGGTCATCACGTGTCGTAATCATCCACCTGTTTCGGAGAAATAATTGCGGGTGCAAAGAGCAATTCCGGTGTTTTTAGCTCACCTGAGCTGAAAGCTCAAGTGAGCTTTTCTGATCACCCGTTGTCCGTCCGTCCGTCTGTCCGTCCGTCTGTAAACTTTTCACATTTTCAACTTCTTCTCAAGAACCACTGGGCCAATTCTAACCAAACTAAGTACAAAGTACTCCAGGGTAAAGGGGAGTTTAAATTGTTAAAATAAAGGGCCAAGTCCCCTTACACGGGAAGATAATCAAGAAAAGACAAAAATAGGGTGGGGTCATTAAAAAATCTTCTTCTCAAGAACCACTTGGCCAGAAAAGCTGAAACTTATGTGGAAGCATTCTGGGGTAGTGTAGATTCTAAATTATTAAAATCATGACCCCCGGGGGGAGGGCAGGGCCACAATAGGGAATCCAAGTTTTACATTGAAATATATAGGAAAAATCTTTAAAAATCTTCTTCTCAAGAACCACTAGGCCAGAAAAGCTGAAACTTATATGGAAGCATCCTGGGATAGTGTAGATTCTAAATTGTTAAAATCATGGCCCCCGGGGGGAGGGCGGGGCCACAATAGGGAATCCAAGTTTTACATTGACATATAGAGGAATAAATCTTTAAAAATCTTCTTCTCAAGAACCACTGGGCCAGAAAAGCTGAAACTTATATGGAAGCATCCTGGGATAGTGTAGATTCTAAATTGTTAAAATCATGGCCCCCGGGGGGAGGGCGGGGCCACAATAGGGAATCCAAGTTTTACATTGACATATAGAGGAATAAATCTTTAAAAATCTTCTTCTCAAGAACCACTGGGCCAGAAAAACTGAAACTTATATGGAAGCATCCTTGTGTAGTGTAGATTTTAAATTGTTAAAATCATGACCCCCGGGGGTAGGGCGGGGCTACAATAGGGAATCCAAGTTTTACACTCCAATATATAGGAAAAATCTTTAAAAATCTTTTTCTCAAGAACCACTGGGCCAGAAAAGCTGAAACTTATGTGGAAGCATCATTGGGTAGTGTAGATTTTAAATTGTTAAAATCATGACCCCCTGGGGTAGGGCGGGGCCACAATAGGGAATCCAAGTTTTACATTGAAATATATAGGAAAAATCTTTAAAAATCTTCTCCTCAAGAACCACTAGGCCAGAAAAGCTGAAACTTATGTGGAAGCATTCTTGGGTAGTGTAGATTCTAAATTGTTAAAATCATGACCCCCTGGGGTAGGGCGGGGCCACAATGGGGAATCCAAGTTTTACATTGAAATATATAGGAAAAATCTTTAAAAATCTTCTTCTCAAGAACCACTAGGCCAGAAAAGCTGAAACTTATGTGGAAGCATCCTTGGGTAGTGTAGATTGTAAATTATTAAAATCATGACCCCCTGGGGTAACGCGGGGCCACAATAGGTATTACAAGGGGGGGATCTGGTAAAGAACAGCATGGCCAAAGTTACTCAGGTGAGCGATGTGGCCCATGGGCCTCTTGTTTTTTTATCTGACACTTGCTAGCTGGATGGTCACAGTATACCTATAAGTATATCATGTATATACTCGATCCTCTACATTCAAACCTTCCATAAACCTTTAGTTATCCCGTCTGAGAACGTGATCAAAGAGAAATCGAATTATTATTATTATTATTATTTTTGATTTCTGAATTTGGAAACGTCATAGTTCCCTGGTGCGTTGCATAAGAGTACATGTTCATGTAATTCGCTGCCACCTGAATGCTGAAAGAAACGTGAAAAACCTCATGGCGCAGAGACCGAAGAGATCTATTTCAGGTACAGTAAAATAGTTTTACGAGAGAGAAAGAGAGAGGGAGAAAGAGAGAGGATCTACAACAGGCCTTTAGAAAACAATTCGAGTACGAGGGGGGGGGGGGGGAGGGGGGACTCATGGAAATTAAAAAAAATATCGGGCGTTATTATTTATACTTCATCTTCTTAGTCATGCGAGTTTACAGTTATTGATTTCTTGTTTTTTGTTTCTTGTTTTGATTTTTTTTTAATCATTTAGAATTTTGTTTGTTAGCATGCCGCTCCAGCATGTACATGTATGTAGTGTGTTGGGGTGGGGGTGGGGGGGGGATGGGGGTCATGAACCAGTAAAGAACACATATTATTAAAATGATCATTTATTTGAAATTAACTTTAAAAAAATTAATTCTTATATTTTTTTTCAGGTGAACAATTAATAAGTTTTTTTCTCTTTCTTTTCTTGTTTTTTCTTTCTTTTTCTTTTTTTTTTTTTTTTTTTTTTGAGAAATTTTCCGTTTAACTCACCTTTTAAAACAATGATTTATAGCACGGAATTAAATTATAAATGATCTGTAAAACGAAACTCCAGTTACACTGTGTGAGAATTTTTAGTGATTATCACGACCGACATGTAATGGACGACAACCTAGCTTAAATATAAACTGCTAAAAATAAAAACTTAGCATTTTACATGCACAGTATGTCTCAGCTATTTCACAGATAAGATCATAATTCAGTTGTTTGTCTTTCAAACATCTAAAATACGATTTAGCAATTGCAATTCAATTACAATTGGAAGTTCCAACTTATTCTAAAATTATTCACGCATGAATAATGTCAAAAATGAATTTGAAAGCTTTTTGTTAAGATACTCTTTTGAATTTCAATCCATTCGATACATCGAAAATAAATTCAACACCTTTTCTTCTTCTTCTTCTTTTGCGATATACTTGTACGTAAAGAAAAATAAAAGTGATAATTCTTTGTCGAATGTACGGTGAAATTCTGGAAAATTTATCAACGTTCTCCATATTGTCACTTACATGTACATGTTTCGATCGCCACAAAAACAACAATGGTCGATTTCACTACTGTATTTGGAATATACAAGGGGCGAGACTTACTGTCATCAAGATTAAAGCGGGGTCCGCTTCATGCATTAGTGCGTAAAGTGAACCCAGAAAGCGAACGCCAGGTTCGCTCTAGCAGACCCAGAGCTGACCTCGAACGAACGCAGAGCGAACCCAAAGCGCACCCAAGGCGAACCAAGAGCGCACCCAAAATTTCTGAAAGCGGACCCGTAGCAGACCCCCAGCGAACCCACAAAGCGAATCCGGGGTGCACCATGGGTTCGCTCTGGTGTTAGGTGGTGTTTGGTCGGTACTGTACATCAGGATATATCAGAATTATATACAGTCAAAAATATATCATGTATAGTTTCTTTAAAACTGAGCTAAACGAAAATTTAATAAAGGAGAGATCAAAATCTTAAAGAAGGTCAAGGGAATAAAATTTTAATGCAGTTCAGTAGCACTCATAATTTTGTTTACAAAGTTTGATAAAATATCTTGATTTGTTTCTTTGATACTGAGCTAAATGAGAATTAGAAAAAGTGAGGTCAAAGTGGTCTAGGTCTGAAAGATTTGATGTAGTTCAAAAGCCTCACTAATATGTACCACAGTAAAGCTTAATAAAGGATTGATGAAAATATTTTAAATAGTTTCTTTGAAGATGAGCTAAAAATAAATTAAAGAAAAGGCAGGTCAAGGAAAAGGTCAAGATAAAAAATGTTGATGCAACTGAATAAATAGTTCTCATAAATATGTATCAGCATATGAGTTTGAAAAAAAAAATCTTGAATAGCTTCTTTGTAACAGAGCCAAACACAGATTAAGCAATATTTCAGCTATATTTCTGCGGCAGACAGATGGAAAGATGGAAAGATTTAATACAGGCAATTACTATATGCCCCAGCCATATTCTTGGCAGGGCATAAAAATAATTCTTATATTTTATATGTAGTTTCTCTCTAATTTTTAAGTTAAGTTTGCAAATCACTAATTTTCTGAATAGATTTACCAAAGTCATTCTGGTACTTCTTCAGCATCTTCGCTAGCCAAGTGTTTGATTTGTTTAAACTCATCTCACCCAGTGCATTTAGGCCACACCCATCAGCCACGAAATTCTTCATTTAAAGGACCTAATTTTCTTATTTCTTTTTAAGAATGACATCGTTTTGAATGAGCAATTAATTATCGACTGTATTGTTATGACAGCAATGTGTTTCAGTGGTTTGATATCATATTGGTGTATTAAAAATCTAAAATCGGTTCAGCTTTCATCAAGGAGATGAGCGTAAAAGAATCATACACTTGGCTAGCAAAGATGCTTCTTCGGCAGCATCCTCATATGTCATTCTCCCAAGCAATGGCCTTTAATTAATTGCACTTTATAATTTAATTGCACTTAAATTAATTAAGTCCATATTCATCTACAAAGCATTGAATTTTCTGCTTATTACATTTTCTTAGATTTTCCCTTTGCCTGTCTTTTCTTTAACACAGTGTCATAGGCTGTGACATCATAGTTGAGCGGTTAAGACGTCATACCTAAGCGATTGCGAGATTGAAAAACGTTGTAAACATGGATTTTTAACGAAATATTTGGAAAAGTTTGGCAGTATAACTATTAGTCTCTGTCTTGATGACTCATTAACTCTGTCCTTTAACAGGCCAGAGATTTAAAAAAAAAAAAAAAAACACTCTTCGTGAAGGGAAGGAAAATTGTAAGTTTTGCCGCACTTCTGATATTCTCACACTGTGAGAATACCATTTTGATATCCTTTCACACTCTGTCAGAATATCACTTTTATTCAGTAAATAAATTACAGTATTTCACTGTTGAATATGTACAATTAATGGCATTTAATTGCACTTTCTAATTTGTATACTGAATCAGACACTTCTTCAAAGACACAGCTAATCTGCAATAAATTAACTTTTTGTATAAAACAAAACAGTTTTATTTGATTTGATTCATTAAATTTCATAAACATTTAAAAATAACATAACACTAAAATTTAAATATTATTGCATTAAATTGTTTATACACGACTACGCATAGTTTTTCTACATAAGTTCAGACATCTACTTGCAGATGCGCACATGTATTGCCATTTCACAGCTCCAAAGTTGGAGACATATATCCTTTGTTTCCTCATGACTTTCCACATAGGATTTGCTCAATGTCCTTTTGTTGCCTCTGTGGTTTTTGGACAGAATCATTGCATAGCATAACCAGACAAGAGGAGCATCGGCTTGAATAAAAATCAAACTGGTCAAAGATCCTCTGTACATGTAGGAGCAAGAGGAATCTGATGCTTATGTGGCTCTGGCTGCAGAATCCATTCCATAGCTGAAAATATTATGAACATTTAGTTGATGATGTAAATTACTGTTAACTCTAACCAGTGGTTCATAATAAAAAAAAAGTCTACAGAAATTGGGAATGTAAATAAATGGTTCTCATGTGTTACTTTTCTTTTTAAAAAATCTTACCTTGTTCCATGCAAAACTTTGATCCCCTATTTTGGACCGGCAATCAGAAGTTAGAAAATTATTCCCTATTTCCTATTCACTATTCGAATGGCGAACCGCATTCTTTGGCCGGTTCCCTATTCAAATTACCGAAAGTGTCCTAATAATTTCTTTAAAAAAACAAAAAGAAAAAAAAAAAACTTGAATGACTCAATATAATACGTTAAAGAAGCGAATCAAAAACATCACTTAAAAAAAAAAAAGAAAAGAGATAGGACCTTAAACCAATGTATATGTAGCTAGCCTGATCAAAATGATGACAATGGATATGAAACCATTAAAATGTAAACATTGTGCCAGGGCCAAGCTAACACCCTAGATTTTGACATGAGAGGGGTCTGGGAGGGGCAATTTCACGCTCGAATGATATTGAGTTAAAAAGACCCGTATCCTATTTAGCTAGCCCGGTCAAAATTGGGAAAAAAGAATATAATACTGTTATAAGAGCATATAGTTCCAGGGGCTGGCTTACATTCTGAATCCCACATCAAGACCTTTGTCTTATGATAGGGGAGGGGTCTGTGTGGACCATTTGACTTACAAAAGGAAAAGAGTTTACAAGACTGGTAACCTATTTAGCTAGCTTGCTCAAAATTGGGAAAAACGCATATAATACTGTCATAAGAGTACATAGTTCCAGGGGCTTGTTAACATCATGAATACCATATTTCTGGAGGGGAGGGGTTGGGAGGGAGATCGGTTTACTCTCAAAAGGAATCGATTTACATTTTTATAAAACCTATTTAGCTAACCCGGTCAAAATTTGAAAAAATGCATATAATACTGTTATAAAAGTACATATTTCGAGGGGCTGCCATCTTGAAATTTTTTAAGTAAACGCAAATATTTAAAAAAAAAATGCAATAGACAAGTTTCTTAATTTATGAAAAAAAAGTTTAAAAAGTTAGTAAAGCAAACGTTTCACTGTAATGATCATTATTGTAACATAAGGATTATCTTTAAATAGCATCACTCACCACACACACACACACACACACACGCACACACACATATAGACAAAACATGTGGTTATGAAATTCTTACATATTACATATGAAAAAAGATTTTCTACGTTAACATTATGTGAAAGTTTCAAATTGAATTTGAGGGTAAAATGACTTACCTGTTTTGTACTAACTTAAATGCAAATAGGCTGCCTGAGAGCTCTAACTATGCACATAGTAGCAAAAGACGGTTTGAGCATGAGTATAGTCTAGTTACAAAAATAATTTAAGACATTTATAGAATTTAAAGAGGTGGCATATCACGAAAGAGCGTGGTCAAGCATGACGTTTCACTTTTTTTCTCAACGTTGGTCTTCCGCTCAGAAATATTCATGAGATCATCAGCGATATCCTTCTAAATCATGTTGTTTTATATTTGCATAGAAAGTTTTGAAGATGTTCTTGTAAACTTGATTTTTAATCTGAACCATTTCTCACACCATTGCCTCATTTTATTAGGAGAATTATGAGAGATGTGAAAATTGATCAATGATATATACTACTTAATTTATAATTGACATCTATAGCAGTCATTCTACGATAAATGGACCAATTCAGAGTAAAAAACATGAAAAAAATAATTGTTTCAAATAGCAAAATGAACATAATGATTCTCTAAAGGACATATCAGTGAACTTGAAAACAAAGAATTGTCCACAAATCCGATATCGTTAACTTTTTACAACAATTTCAAGATACCATTGATTTTAAGGTAGTGTTACGGAAGTTAATGCTTGATCAAGCATGATTATTTTTTAAATAAAGCTGAATTTGACCAATATATCGTTTCTGATGTTCAGTAAAGAACGCTAAAGTATGATACATGAATTCTCGCATTAATCCGAATTTAAATTAAATTTTCGGGAAAAATATCGTTACGGAAGTTAATCGTTACGGAAGTTAATTCCCAACAATAAAAGTTAAATTTCTCTTCAATAGTTAAAATCAAACTTTGTTTTAGGATATTAAACAAAAGTGTGAAGGATTTCGCTCCCAAAATAATAATAAAAATGTTTATACCTTTAATGCAAAAACTTTCCTGAATTACCGTTACGGAAGTTAAATTTTTAAGAGAGACAACTGTTTTTCTCTAATTCATTTTGTTATGTCGAAAATGTAGTCGTCTAAAATAGCTGACTCGCAACTAGAATCGATGATATAAGGTTCTGTGGTCACTTTCAGATAAGTTTCAGTTCTTTTTGAAATCTGCATTCTATGCGTGAAATTTAAAACAAAATCGTTACGGAAGTTAATCGATTTTAAGCGCTATGCTAATGAATTCGCATGAAAGGAGATCTATGCATTTCTTTGCGAGAAGTGGTTTTATTTCTTTTTATATAGGATAAAAGACATTTTTTAACATTCATTACAATCTATTCGGAACGATTTTACGGCTGAAAATTTCATCTTGAAATTCGTATATAAATGAAGCGACATTAAGATTTGCAGTGGAATACGTTTTTCAACATTACATTTTGTTTATATCAAAATTTAACTGCATATATATCGGTGAATATTTACAAAACCATGTGTGTATTTTAAGTCTTAGAGTTAGTTTCGACCTTAAGATTTATAGGTAAGATATTACAACGGTAAATTTGTAAGCGACATAAAAAATTCTTAATTGGTCATGTTTTTGTAGAGTGACTGATAGCGCGATGGGTTTCCTTCCTTATCTCTATATAAATTATATAAATAGTCAGAGTGTGTAATGTGAGCAACCAACGACCATATTTCAGCAATTATTATAGTTACCATACAATGTTAAATGCCATCATATCACTGATTACTTTGCAGACATACATTTTTCTCGTGGAGAAGAAATCTGCATTATGTACATGTAAGTACCTTAACATCCACAATTACATAAACAAGCTTATTCAGAGAATTTGTGTCCCCCGATTAAGGAAAAAAGAAGAGCATGTGGAGATCGGTGGGGGGACTAATATTTGAGAGATAAGAGTTAAATTTGCTTTTGAAGCGGGCATGGAATATTAAATGAAGAATTTTGAAAAAATCGAACTTTTTTGAGGGGGGATGTTAAAAGTGGCAAATTTTAAGAAAAAAGTTTTTGTCTATCTTGCAAATGTTCCAAAAAGATAACATTACTAAAAGTATTACAGTAAAACTTGGTAAGAAGACACTCGCTTGTAGGAAATCTCAATTATAAAGTAAAATTTTCTAATCCCAGAGAAGACTTACCCCCAATAGATGATATAGATATAAAGAATCTTGTTATTAGGAGATTAATTTCGAAGGCCCCTTTACTTCTTTATAACCAAGTTTGACTGTAATTTGTAATACCTGTATATGGTCCAATGTAATCCATTTTTTTTCCTCTTTAAAACATGTTACATGTTAAAATTGTTACTTTGACTCTTGGTGTGAATCATTGTTCAGTTGATTATTTAAAAATTTTATTTAATATTTGAATATTTTAATGAATCAATTTCAACTTTAAAAAGGAAGATAAAATGAATGTTATTTTTGGTTAGAATAACAAAACAATTTTGAAACTTGTAAAGTTTGCAAAATGAGGAAAGTAAGTTATTTATAACTTGCAAGTATGTTAATTGTTTCTTTTCAGGAACGGATTGTCATAGGAAAATTCAATATCTCTAATGAGCTGCGAACTTGAATATAATGTGTTACACTCCAAGTTTTTTAGTCTTTCATTCGAATGTTCAAGTTTACAAAAGGAAATAATTGATAATTGAACAATGATATATAGATTTTCAACAGCTCCAGTTGGATATTGAAAATCAACTGTACGTAATCTTACTAACGTGTCCTTTTCTCAAGGAATTTTGTGCAGATGATAACGTCAGAGAGAAAAAACCAACAACTTACTCCTGTAAAATCACATATATTTTGGGTCCATTTTTTGTTGTTTGGGGAAAAATTGTTTGTGAGAATCTGATTTCGGTCCTTCTTACTTTTTGGTGTTCTTTTATATTGAAAAGTATGATTGGTTACACATGTAGTTTAACGTGATCATGTTCTGACTTCTAATTTTAAGCGGCTGAAATCCACATATTTTTTTTCCAATAATTATCACTTACACTTCATCCTGATATGATATGTTCAAAGTCACTTTGGAAATAGTGCTACGTTCATTGATTTAATAATCATTTTTCAGCGACTTGCAATTGTACTAATTACTTCTTTATTCCACAATCATGACTTTATTAGAAAATCGGATCATAGATAAAATTATTTTCTTTCTTTTAGGGATGACGCAGGCTCAACAGTATGACGTATCGCTTACACCTTCAGAAGTCATGCTTAACAAAGGGGAAGGATTGAAGGCTCTTTGTAACATACCTGGCGTTTCTATTCTGGATATCATCAAAAAACTTCAGATTGAATGGTACCATAATGGAAGGCAGTTGACCGATTTGTGTAACTTTCTGGACCCCGGCACTATGAGAGACAAGTATGTCTGCAATGTACTCTCCCCACAACGAAATAACATCAGCATCGAACTTACCATACAGAGTGAGTATATATATATATATATATATATATATATATATATATATATATATATATATATATATATATATATATATATATATATATATATATATATATATATATATATATATATAATTGTTGTTTCATACATGCATTATTATAGGCAAAAATGTCACTAAATTGTACTAGCATCATTTCGGACTTTTTATGTATGATGTATGTGGTGAATCGTCATTGATTATAAGTATTTCTGATTTTACCTCTAAATCCTACTTGGAATGAAATCTTGTGTGATAAAAAGTCTTTAATGGTATCCGTCATTGACAATAAGAAAATGATAAAAACAGTTTTTTTTAATCATCAGGCATTTATAAATTAACACAGTTTTCTACACTGATTTAATTTTTGATTCAACTAACCCGGGTTCGTTATATCATTTTATTAAATATTTACCACATCATTGCTTGCTCTTCATTAGTATCGGTATTCTTGATTGGTGCAACCATTGATCTTGTACGCTTTCGAAGTCTACCACATATACCTTGATACTTATAAGGAAGATAATAACTTTGATGTTGCAGAACATTAAGACTCTTAAATGTAAACATTCAACAAGCAGTGAATATTTCAGACAATCAAATAAAGATTAAGAATTTAGGTAAAATATTTCTAAAAAGAGTTGCAAATCATGGAATATTTTGAGTTGATGGCCAGAATGCAATTAATTGGCATATTTAAAGTTTTTGATAAACTTAGGTGTTCATCAGAAGGACACTGGGAACTTGACATGTGAGGTGTTCAAAAAAGTGAAGCAGAATGGAGAATGGATAAGGGGCGAGCTCCTGGCAAAAAATGCCGTTGATATTAAAGTGAGAGGTAAATATAATGATGTGTTAGAAAGATAAGATATCTGTACATAATTGTGAGTATACAATAAACGAGACAAATCTGTAAAGAAAAGGTTTATTTTGATTTTACAGTTTAAAAATATTTGAAAAGATCAGGATTTATAATACAAGTGAGCTTTCCATGAGAAAGTCTTGTCTCAAAAATTACATGACTGTCTTCTAAAGTGATATTTTGTATAATTATTCGAATGCGCCCTTTATGTTTTTGAAAACTTTTTCGATATTTAGATTATCATAAATTGACAATTAAATTAAACTCTTTTACAAATAAACATGTAAAAATTTCCATCTGTATTTTGTTCGAATGTGCTTTCTTTTATTTGAATCTAGAGCCATTAGTGATTGCACTATATGCATTGCCTCAATGTATTTAAAAAATATAATCTTACACTTCAAAAATGTGTTCTTTTTATGAGAAAATTTAAAAATTTAGATGACAGTTAAATCATTGATTTCTATTCAATGGGATAAGATACGTTAAGTGTGGAACAGTCACAGTGTGATTTAGACGTCATATATGAGAAACATGCTTTTCCGAGTGGATAATGATACAGGATCAGTTATTGATGTATGATGCAGACATGAAAGCTTCGATTGGTATATCAATCAAACGTAATTAACCTATATTTAAACATAAAACTATTTCTAAACTTGATTTCTTTTTATGTCAGGACATATTTCAGGAAAAGTAACAAGAGACTGAAAAACAGTTTGTCAATATCCGTGATATCACCATTGTCATGAGGAAGGAATAAATCCATAGAATCTATCTAGCTGTTTTTCAGTAAAAAGAGATCAAATGTAATCTACCAGTATTACGGACATGTAAAGGGCAAAAAAGTAAAAATCTAAAATATTGAGCTTTAGTGTAATATTAAAAGTATTTCTTCGGATTTCAAGCTGAGTTTTGCTAAATTTGATTTAAGATTTATTGTTCCTTTTTTCATTTTGATGTTACTGTTTTCTTGTTTTTTTTTTTGGAAGAAATGCAGGTACATTTAAATGAAAGCTATTTTATTCTTCTGTCAACACCTACATGTTGATCAGGATTTATATGTAAATAAACATTCTCAATTAGTCGAAATATATGACTACACTCGACTTAAAAAAAACCAAACAAATTATTGTCAATGTCAAATTGGCTTCATATATCTTTCAATTTGGCAGTGATGAGTCTTCTGAAACAAACCATCTTGAAATGTGCGGTGCATTACAGTCATGCCCTGCCAAGGCTACACGAAGATATAATTATGTCACAAGACAAACTAATGTCCCATATTTGCCAGAAACTTCTGATTTAAAAAAAAAATCAAAAATGTGTCTTTCAAGACATTTTTTCACTTAAATTGTTTCGCTTATCTTACAGAACCCATTACCTCAATGTCCTTCAGGTTTGACCTATCACAAACAGAAATCCTAACACTTGATGACGATTCTACGCCACAGCACATTGAAGTCAATCCAGGAATATACAGGCCAACTTGTATGGTGAATGGCAGTACACCCAAGGCAGAAGTGATGATCATGATTGGAAACAAAACGATACAGGGGAGAATTGCAGATATACCAAAGGATGGAGCAACACGGTTTGTTGGAGATGCAATTGCATATAAAGGTATTTATAGTTTTAGCTAAGAGAATGTCATAACAAAAGCTGACGGTCATTTTCACCAAAATCTATAAAAATAATCTTGAAATAACCAGACTACATCTAGAAGAAATTTTGTAAGGAATTTGATTAATTAGATTAATAGTTATCTGGATTTTTCTTGAAAAATAATTATTTTCTATTGTTGAAAGAAAAAAGGTAATTAACTAAAAATGACTAGTGATTACAATTAACCTGATGAGTCTGTGATGGGGCTGAGCTGATAATATACATCTTTGGTGTCTTATATACTTCATTTGCAAAAAAAAAAAAAAAATCTTTCTGAAGTTAATATGATAATTGAAAGAACTGTGATAGCTCTTAATACCACAAAAATATTATAAATTTTTAAATTAATAATGAGAGATAATATAAGAAATATATATATATGTTATATATATTAAAAATGTACAAAGAACTAAGTACGTTATGTATTATTCGAAGGCCCACAATTTTTCGTATTTTGATATACACGTTTGCAAAAATATAACTACTATGTACATGTAGAAGAAGATTGGTAGTTTTGGTACATGCTTAACAAAATTTCGCAAGTACGTTGATTAGAAGTATTCACATGATTTAAACATCCGTTCTTTCCGGAAATTGCTATTTTTTCCACTATTTTTACAACAAATTCCCAAAATTGAAGTAGTGCACACCCCTCGAGCAATATGAAACATATATATTTGAAAATAATTTGATAAAAGATAAGCAAACATTATGGTAAGAATTTGCTCGAGGAATGTGCAGTATGTTAATTTTGACATTTCATGACTATTTCCGATGGCGGATACCAAGTTAGTAGAGAGGCGAATTCTTATCTAGGAGTAATAATAATTGTGTATTTCGTGTAATAATGTTTAAAAAAAATGATCATTGATTGACCATATTTATATTGCTCATACAAATATATTTGTCACAAAAAATCATAAAACGCAGCTCTGTTAAGGCTGCATAAAGGGGGCGGGGCCTAATTTATACGGGAAAAGTTTACTGTGACATCGCACAAATATAGCAATTCCTAACAATAACAGAAAATAAAATAATAATCGAATCTAAACTGCATAAGAGTAATGAACTACATCAAAACTTACCAATGCATTCATTTTTGTCGCTAGTTAAGGGAGCCGACTGGGGTTTTATTGTGTGAAAACTACTATAGAAAAACGCTTTAATTTTATACCCTATATACCTTACATTGACTTCAGCGTACATGCCAAGTTTAGTGAAAATCTACCGTCTGGTTATTTTTCAGGGACCGTCTCAAAATACGGGTACATTAACTATAGGATTATATAGGAAAATACCATTTTTTCGCACTTCGGAGCAAATTATACAAATACTACTATAGACTTTTTGCTCAAATCTTATTATTTGATGGGTAATACTATATTGTACATTTTGTGCAAGAAACACAAAATTCTACCGTCTGGTTTCAAGAGGGGGCATCTCAAAATGTCAAAATTCATGATATTTTCCTGTTTTTATGGAGTAAAACAAAACATGACAGATACCACAGATTTACATAAAAAATAGTAACAATGATTGCTATATTCTCAATTTCCTATATTTAAAATTCCAAGAGCATACATTTTATACTTTTTATTTTATGCCATAATTAATGACCCCGCTTAAAGAACTTCGGTTATTCATAACATCAAAAACACACTATTACGACGTCTTTCTACCCATCATTTGAAAAATCGTTAAAAAAATCAGTTAATTAAAAACGTAATTAGATTTATTGACCTCATATTTCCTAAATTTGTTATTTTTTATAAATTATGTAAAACTAGTTGCTTTAAAAGAGTAAATACGCTTTATTTTACTATGCTGCACGAAGTACTGCGCAATGAAAACCCCAGTTGGCCCCCTTAAATCCCACACAGCAAGATATAAACAAGTCACTGATCGCAATGCACTTGTCGACATGACGTCATCATGGTAATGTTTGACGCATTTTATGTACAGTGAGAGGTGGATCAAGTAATTTTTCACAGTAAAAATGCATTTTATTATTAAACAGAATATTATTTGAAAATCTTAGCTAGACCATAAATACAAATCTGAAACGTTTGTTTAGTGCCATTATTTAAAAAATATCGAGAGAATGTACTGAATTAATTCTACCGTGTTTTAGTATACAGGGTGTGCATGTTTCACGCCGAGGTGCCTCATTAAATCGCCTTTTCGCAAGGGCATACACTTAATAGATCTTGACCATTTTTTGAATACACATAATGGACATATTCCTTAACTTGAAAAGTGCTGCTGCTTTCCTGAAATCGATAGCATAACTTAATAGATACATAAAATACTTAGTAAAGGTCACATATTGTCGTCGGCGACAATATGTACAGTCAAGGTCGGCATATATTGTCGTCGATATATAGTTTTGACGAACATTTACTTGAGAAAGGAAAGAGGGATTGACAAACACACGTACAGCATTACTCGCAATACTGTAGGGAGAAAACTTTTTGGTCAGAAAATTGTGTCTAGTATTTATGTATTTTCGTGTTCGTGTTCATGTTCTTCTTCGCCCTATAACTATAGTCCTGCTGGACACGTTATTACTGGTGACGTAAATATAGTTAATAATGAGGACCTTAGATCACTAATTTTAAAAGGTCCTAAATTTAGGGAACCCAGATTCTTCAACTGGCGTAAGAATTTCATAAATATTATGGATTCTGTGGAGGACTACGCCAGGCGATGGGCCAGACATGAAAAAGAAGACCTTGCAACTTTGTCAGAATGGATTAAATGTATCAGCTGTATGTTAAAATTAAAAGATTGAGAGGCAATATGAAAACCATCTATCCTTCTGTATTCAATAATCCAGAAGTGAAAAAAGAATTAGATAGATTACATGATTGAGAGGCAATATGAAAACCATCTATCCTTCTGTATTCAATAATCCAGAAGTGAAAAAAGAATTAGATAGATTACATGATCAGTACGTACTGGTCCCTGCTGACAAAGCAGGTAACAACATTGTCTTTGTTTGTAAGGCTCATTATATTAAATGTATTTTAGAGGAACTTGGATTTAATTCTACAAGTGGTAACTTATACTCATAATTCCCTTTCTAAGGAAGAAATTCTTCAAAATCATATGTCAGTTTTGAATATTTTTAATATTCCAAACAACCAAAATGAATTCGAATTACCATATTTATATTGGATTCCGAAACTTCATAAAAATCCTTACAAACAAAGATACATAGCGGGTTCCAGTAAATGTTCAACCAAGCCTCTATCTTTACTCCTCACTAAGATATTAACAGTGATGAAGGAGAAACTTCAAGAGTACTGTGCAACAATATATTCGAGAAGTGGTGTAAATCAGATGTGGATACTTAAAAATTCCAAGGAACTTTTGGAAAATTTGAAATCACAAGATTTTACCAAAATCAACAGCTTAAAAACTTACGACTTTTCAACTTTATACACAACCATTCCCCACGATAAATTAAAGTCCAGGCCTTTTGCTATCATTGACAGCTGCTTTTTCAATAAAAATGGAACTCGTAAATATACTTACCTTGTCATTGGTCATTTGCAAAATTATTTTGTTAAAAAACATTCTGATTGTACACACAAGTACTCTGAAGATGACATTAAAAAGATGCTTGAGTTTCTGATTGACAATATCTATGTGGTTTTTGGAGACCAGGTCTTCCAACAATCTATTGGAATTCCTATGGGTACCAATGGCGCCCCGTTATTAGCAGACCTTTTTTTGTATTCATATGAAGCAGAATTTGTCCAAAATCTTGTACGTGAAAAGAAGAAAACACTTGCTGTGGCGTTCAACTCGACATTTAGATATATCGACGACGTATTGTCAATTAATAATGGCTATTTTCATTCTTATGTCGATACGATATATCCTGGTGAACTTGAGATAAAAGACACCACAGAGTATGACACATCTGTTTCATATTTGGATATTTTAGTTGAAAAAGACGTTAATGGTAATCTAACAACCAAGCTTTATGATAAACGTGATGACTTTAACTTTTCAATCGTCAACTTCCCTTACTTATGCAGCAATATACCCTCATCACCTGCATACGGGGTATATATCTCTCAGTTGATTCGATACGCAAGAGCATGCTCTACGTATGTACAATTTCTAAAACGAGGTAAATTATTGACAAATAAGTTGATGAAACAAGAATATCAGCTGTCTCGTTTAAAGTCATCATTTCGTAAGTTCTATGGTCGATACAATGACCTTGTCAGCAAATAAAATTTATCATTGACTCAAATGCTGACTGACGTTTTTTTATACTAATTGGCCAGTATTTACACACTGAATTGTCGACGGATTTTTCCGTTATTTCCCGATCATGACAAGGAGCACACGGCGGGTGTGACCGGTCGGCAGGGGATGCTCACTCTTCCATGGCACCTGATCCCACCTCTGATGTTTGGAGGTCCGTGTTTGCTCTGCTCCTATTTTGTATTGTTTAATGGACTTTTGAGCTTGAATACTGTTCGTTATCTCCATATCTTTCACACTGAATTGTCGACGGATTTTTCCGTTATTTCCCGATCATGACAAGGAGCACACGGCGGGTGTGACCGGTCGGCAGGGGATGCTCACTCCTCCATGGCACCTAATCCCACCTCTGATGTTTGGAGGTCCTTGTTTGCTCTGCTCCTATTTTGTATTGTTTAATGGACTTTTGAGCTTGAATACTGTTCGTTATCTCCATATCTTTCACACTGAATTGTCGACGGATTTTTCCGTTATTTCCCGATCATGACAAGGAGCACACGGCGGGTGTGACCGGTCGGCAGGGGATGCTCACTCCTCCATGGCACCTGATCCCACCTCTGATGTTTGGAGGTCCTTGTTTGCTCTGCTCCTATTTTGTATTGTATAATGGACTTTTGAGCTTGAATACTGTTCGTTATCTCCATATATTTCATGCACTTCACTGTGATATGTCAAAGATACCATAATTCTTGAGATATCTGAAAAATCAGCCTATTCGGTTTTTTTTTTTTTTTGGTACTATATACATGTACTTGGAGGTTGAATACATGTATAAGTTTGGGGTTTTTTTGTTCAGTAGTTATGATTTTTTGGAAATCATCAAATCCGTGAATAAGAGGGATTCAAGTTTGTTCAAATGAAGGGCCAATCCCTCTTTCAAGGAGATAAGAATTGGTGATAATTTAGTGACATATCTTTTTAAAATCTTCTCAAGAACCACTGTTAAAGAAAAGTTCAACTTATGTGAAAGCTTCATTATGAAGTGTAGATTCAGTTTTATTCAGATCATGTCCATCAGGGGAAGGGTGTGTCTACAAAAGGTGATCAAATTTTTTCATAGAATATTTAGAAAAAATCTTTCAAAATCTTTTTTCAAGAACTACTGAGTCAGAAGAGATGATTCTTATGTGAAAGCTTCATTACATAGCGTAGGTTCAATTTTGATTTGCTAGGTGGCACGAAAAAGATCTCTCACTGCTCCATGACCCTGAGTGCCAAGTATAGGCACCATTCTGAAATTTCTGGAGCCGCCACTGAGAAACAGCAGCAGGCCCGTGATTAGTGATGTTTATATGGAAGCATCCTCAGGTAGCGCAGACTCAAGTATCTTTAAATCAAACCGGGGCTTGAGTGGGGCCACAATGGTGATCAAAGTTTTACATAGGAATATATGGGAAAGTTCTTTAAAAATCAGTGGTGGATCTAGGAATTTCATAACGAGGGGGGGGGGCGCAGTAGAAGGGAGGGGGGTCTGGGGGTTGCATTGAAGCCCCCAGTGGGTCTAGGTCAAAGCCCTGGTGGGGGTCGGAAGCCCCCGGAAGCTGACGAATTCTTACAAATAAGAGTTGCTTTTTTCCTTGATTTTAGGATAATGGACATATAAGTTCAACATAGAAAAATTCAAACGGGGGGGGGGGGGGGAGGGGGGGATGCGCCCGGCGCGCCGGCCCTGGATCCGCCTTTGAAAATTATCTTCTCAACAATAGCAAAGCAACGATTAGTCATATTTTATGGAGCATTGCCGTGTATTGTCTTGCGACATGTTCTGATGGACGACAATATGCGCAGTGAGGGTAGGTACACATTGTCGCCGGCGACAATATGAACAGGACGATAATATGAACAGGACGACAAAATGTACCGTCACAATCACGCTGCATGAATAGCATACGAGACACGTCAGTGTGATTCACACACCAATTACATTCACAAAACTACCAAAAAACAACAAAAGAAATTTTTAAGCAACGATATCTGTGGGGCAACAATATGTACAGTGAAGATGAGGCACATAATGTCGCCGGCGACAATATGTACATGTGCAACTTTTCAGCTGGCGACAATATGTACTGATCGACGACAATATGTGCAGTGAGGGAAGGTACATATTGTCGCCGACGACAATATGTACAAAACGACAGTATGTACCGTCACAGCTTGACGAAGGAACAGTTGCTACCTATTTTTCATCGACTTAGGTCGGTCACGGCCGTGATTCGAACTAACGGCCTTCCGATCACGGCGCGAGCGCTCTACCTGAAATGGAGTAA
This sequence comes from Saccostrea echinata, assembly GCF_033153115.1. Lineage (NCBI taxonomy): Eukaryota > Metazoa > Mollusca > Bivalvia > Ostreida > Ostreidae > Saccostrea > Saccostrea echinata. The sequence continues at coordinate 6,777,090 of NW_026889765.1, read as the reverse complement.
AAAGCAGGCATAAGTGCCTATAAAAATTCTCTCAATAGGTTTGGTATCGAAGGCTTACAATACTTACTTAAAGATAGGCTCTCATATTGAGCGAAACTTCAAGCAACAAAGTCGAAACTTCAAGCAACAGTAGTTATCTATAATTATATGTACGAATTTAAAAAAAAAGATCGTAAAAGTATTCTTCAAAGAAAGTAAATGTTTATGCATGTTTATTTTTATTTTATAAATTATTTTTTTAAACTTATTTATTTTATTATTATTATCATTATCATTATTATTTTTGGAAAAGCTATACCAAGTTACTGAAAAAAGCCTCAATGATTTGCTAAAGAAAATGCGATAGAAAGTTGCCTATGCCAACTATCCAAGAGAAGTGCTGCATCTCTAACAGCTTGTAAAGGGGCGGGGGGATACTTGATTCGAGCATTTGAGAACACATGTTGTTTAGATAAATTCGTGAATGACGCCGCGACTCGTTGGAAAGGATGGGTTGGGGAATTTGCCCTTTCAATGTTATCTATTAATTAAAATTTCATATACTTTTCGAAAATATCTTTAATGCTTTCTCATAAAATTTTATAGGGAATCTGACATTCTATAAAATAGTGTTAAAAGTTTTAATGCAATCTTAAAAACAAAACAAGTAATTCGCATAAAAAATAGTCTAGCTTTTAAAAATCAAACTCTTGCTTTAATTAGAATAATCGGATACTTATAATAAACGTACTAGTGTATTAAAATTTAATATGCGTTATGCATCTCTCTCTCTCTCTCTCTCTCTCTCTCTCTCTCTCTCTTGTTTTAAAATCATATAAATTAATCTTTCATTTGTACGTATATTGTCGGACCCAAATACCAAACTGTTTGACTCACTCTGAGGCCGTTATTTAACCGTTCGATGGGTCGACAAAACGCACTTTGCCCGAGAACATAGTCAATAAATGTTTTGTAATACCTTTAAAGGTATAACAAAATTTTGTGTTGTACTCTGGAAATCTTCAGAATAAACTCTGAAAATATTGTAGGGGGCAATTGTCAAAAGCGATTTGTGCATATGTGTATAAATGATAGAGGCTGTATTCGAATGATTAAAACTCTGTATCAGACAAGGGCGGTCTGTGAGAAAATGGATTATCTGTAAAAATTTGAGTTGGTAAAGTCATGGAAAGAGAAAGGCGCTTCACAGTTGCTGATCTTGTAAATGCACAGTTACGCGGTAAAAAAAATATAATAAAACATGGACAAACAAAATTAAACTATGCTACTGGTATGATTGTTAGCAAAATAAATAAAAATTGATAGAGAAACGTTTGTAATAAGTGGCTATTGGACCAAACTGTGTGAAATGTAAAGGGAGAATTTTCTGAAAACACCATGACGCAATGTTTTTGACGTTATAATGTAGCTCCGGGCATACTAAACATGTTGATTTTAAAATTAAGAAAATTGATTTCTGTTAAATCGAATAGAATGAAACTTTACACATCAACAAAATAAATATTTTTATATTAGAAAATTTGTTCTTTTTTAGCTCACCTGAGCCGAAGGCTCAAGTGAGCTTTTCTGATCACATTTTGTCCGTCTTCCGTCTGTCCGTCTAGCTGTCTGTCCGTCCGTCCGTCTGTCCGTCTGTCTGTAAACTTTTCACATTTTCGACTTCTCCAGAACCACTGGGCCAATTTCAACCAAAATTGCCACAAAGCATACTTGGGTAAAGGGGATTCAAATTTGTTCAAATGAAGGGCCACATCCTCTTTCAAGGGGAGATAATTAAGAATTAGTGAAAATTTGGTGGTATCTTTTAAAAATCTTCTTCTCAAGAACCACTGGGCTGTAAAAGTTGAAACTTATGTTAGACCTTCATTACATAATGTAGATTCAAATTTGTTCAAATCATGACCCCCTGGGGTAGGGTGGGGCCACAATGGAGGATCAAAGTTTTACATAGGAATAAATAGGAATAAGTCTTTCAAAATCTTCTCCTCAAGAACGACTACGTCACGATTAGTCATATTGATATGGAATCATCCTCAGGTAGTGTAGATTCAAGTTTGTTCAAATCATGACCCCCAGGGGTAGGGTGGGGCCACAATGGGGGATCAAAGTTTTACAGAGAAATATATAGAAAAAAATCTTGAAAAATCTTCTTCTCAAGAACAACAAAGTCACAATTAGACATATTGATATGGAATCATCCTCAGGTAGTGCAGATTCAAGTTTGTTCAAATCATGACCCCCGGGGGTAGGTTGGGGCCACAATGGGGAATCAAATTTTTACATGGGAATATACAGAAGAAAAAAAACTTGAAAAATCTTCTTCTCAAGAACAGCAAAGCCTTAAGTCATATTGATATGGAAGCATTCTCAGATAGTGTAGATTTAACTTTGTTTGAATCACGACCCCCAGGATTAGGGTGGGGCCACAATGGGGGATCAACGTTTTACATACGAATATGTAGGAAAAAACTGTGAAAATCATGCAAAGTCATGTTTAGTCACATTGATATGGAAGCATCCTCAGGTAGTGTAGATTCAAGTTTGTTCAAATCATGACCCCTTGGGGTAGGATGGGGCCACAATGGGGGATCATAATTTTACTTAGGAATATATAGGGGGGGAAAACTTGAAAAATCTTCTTCTCAGGAACAGCAAAGCCATGTTTTGTCATATTGATATGGAAGCATCCTCAGGTAGTGTAGATTCAAGTTTGTTAAAATCATGACCTCTGGGGGTAGCTAGGGGCCACAATGGGGGATCATAGTTTTACATAGGAATATAAAGGGAAAAAAACTTGAAAAATCTTCTTCTCAGGAACAGCGAAGCCATGTTTTGTCATATTGATATGGAAGCATCTTCAGGTAGTGTAGATTCAAGATTGTTCAAATCATAACCCCCAGGGGTAGGGTGGGGCCACAATGTGGGATCAATTTTTTTTACATATAGGAATATATAGGAAAAAATCTTTTCAACATGAAAAGCCATGTTTAGTCATATTGATATGGAACCATCCTCAGGTAGTGTAGATTCAAGTTTGTTCAAATGATGGGTGGGGGGGGGGGAAGTAGGGAGAGTCCACAATGGGGGATCAAATTTTTAACAAGGGAATACATAGGAAAAAAATCTTTAAAAATCTTCTGCTCAAGAACAGCAAAGCCATTTGTTATATTGATATGGAAGCATCCTCAGGTAGTTCAAAATCCTAGCCCCCCCTTTAAACTTTTCAATACTGAAATGATTTGTGCTTTTTCCTAGCCAATGTGCTCAGGTGAGCGATGTGGCCCATGGGCCTCTTGTAATATTTCTTGAAAGTAATATAACGAACTTTCCAACAACCCTCATATTTGCGTAACGTCGCTAGGTTGACGTCATAACGTCATAGTGTTATTTTCCAAAGAAACTGTCTATATCCAATTAGCTTTGTAGGAAAATTGATCTGAGATAATTACAAAAATCAAGCTGAATTAAAAGGAGGACATCTTAGACATGTTTCAAAAAAATCTTCATCAGATTTGGGGACACGGCCGATTTTGGTCCATAACGTTCTTTCTTCTTAGAAACCTTGCTTTTGAAACCCCAAACTTGCATGAAATATTGCAGTTGAGAGCAGAGAATAAACAACTGTATTTTAAAGTATTTAAGTTTCAGAAATTTACCCGTGTTTGTTTTCATGACAACTGCAGTCATTTGGTATCAATGAAGCCAGCAAACATAGAGAGACACATATACCTTCATCTCATGAAATCTCAAGTACATTTAAAAGAACAATGAAAGTCAAAAATAAACCCTTTAAGTTCCGGTAGAGTGAAAAATTATTATTATTCTATTTTATTATTATTTTTTTTTTCTGCAAAAAGTAGTTTCACTTGATGCAAAGAATAACCCCAATGTTTCTAAAAGATTGGATAAGAAGTTACTGAGAAAAAAAAGATTTTCGTATTTCCTCAGGTTGTTAAGCAACAGTGACCATTTTAGAAAAAAAAATATATGTCGAATACAGAAGAAAATTTGGTAATTGATATTTCTGTGAAGTTTTAAGATTTTGTAAATGGCGCTATAAGTGTGCAATCATCCATAGACCAAATTAAAGGAGGAATAACAATATATTCCAACGATGACGTTTGGCGTGATCATGACATACCGGTATCACCATTAGTCCACGATCGTAAGGCAGATATCAAGATTTATTAAGCCATGCAAGAAAAATCATATTATTCGCAGGTTTCAACAGAGCGGAGTAAGATTTTGCTTGGCTAAATAAATCCTCATATCTCCCAAATATCCATAAAATAAGTGCCTTTTATGCCAAATAAAGCCAATTTTTATAATAAACACAAGCCTTTAAATTTGGAACCCTTCTCTCATTCACTTTCAATGAAAAATGTCTCTGAAAGAAAAATTGTCTCTGAAAGAAGTTTTTCCTAGTTTCGAGCTTTTCTACGTTGAAACTTTTTTCCAAGATTATCAGATGTTTAGTTCTTACCTGGAATTAACTAGAGACATGTAGGTTTTGAAGTCTGTTAGGTATTCTCGGGCCAACAACGATAATTCCGATTTAGCCAAACGTGAGAGTGTTCTCATCGAAAGGGTTTCTTGTCGGTATACATGAAATATTATTTTCTCAGTCTAATGAGTGTCAAGACCTATCAGCTGTCGCTTTATATAGAATTATTGTAGTTAAGTATAATGAGATTGTATTGCAATAGACTGAAAATTCCATGTTGTACCATAAAAAGTAGCAATTTTAGTATGTTATGCAGGATTAAAACTCTTGTTAAAATATTTTATTTCATAATGGCAATATAAATGCTATTGTCAGGTAGCACGGAATCTACTTTAATATGCAGATCCAGTGTCCCTGGTCTGCCTTGTTCACAAAAGGAAAGGATATATACGGTTTATACAAGTAAGTACATCGTGTATCTATGGACTTCTATTGAACTTTATTGCAGTTGTATAGCCATATATATGAATATGTAACAAGGCAACCATATCATTTCAGTAAAATTACTGTATGTGTACTTAAAAAAAGCAGGCTTCATATTTTAGAGCCTTTGGCGCAGACAGCAATGCGCTAATTCCTGAATACCGCTTAGAAATCATTTATAAATACGATATATGGCACGCGTATATATAGCACTAATTCATGATTGCACCAATAACTCCATACCCAGAGACTGCGTTAAATTTAGAATATACGCTAAATTATGTACACGTACTAAATACCTGAAAGAATTGCATATAACAAAGTGATCAGTTTTTATAATTCCGATTAGCAATACATAATATGAAAAAATGCCCCCCAAAAAATGGAAAAGTAAGCATCCTCTTTCAAACGGTCACAGACGCCATGAGGCCTCTGTATTGATCTTAATAAAACGAATAATTTGTATTTTAGTCAAAAAACTTTTTAAAATAATGGTATTCCAGTTCTATTAGACATGTCAGTCAAAATTCGACCCAATGGAGACGTTTGCGTAAGTGTAGAAACCCGTGTAACATCAACTTCTTGTTATTTGTTTGTTATAAGGAGAAGACAATATATGACGATATGTAATGTACCTATTATTACCCATTCTGCGTTGGGGAGGAGGAGGGAGGGTGGAAGTTTGTGGCCTCGGCACATGTTGTTGCAGGTGTCAATAATACCGAAGTAACAACAGTATGTACAGTAACGTTTGGTACGTAGGTATATACTGTCGCTGCCGATAATATGTACAGGGCAACATAATGCACCGTCACATACACCGTTTCATATACTTATATTCCTGTTATTTTATATTAGGTATAATTGTACATTATGTTTCTTATACTGATAATCTTCTTTGAGGGAGTTTCTATTGATTTAGAAAATGTATTGTAATAGCCGAACACTTTGTATACTGTGTCCTCCTGATGTTAGTTCCAATTCCTTACCAGTGTAATGTATCTGACAATTAAAAGCAAAATTTGACTAAAAAAAATGTAAAATGATTGCCTTGTTTCATGCATCAATTATATTTTTAACATTGTTTTGATTATTTTTTGCCATTTATTCTATATATAATATTATTATAATATTATTATTATTATGTAATATATATTCTTCTTTAATCGGTTAATATACTCACCAAAGTATTGATCCCATGTTATTTCATTTCAGAATGTAAGCCTTATAGATATGGTCCTAACTGTGTATTTGATTGCGGTCATTGCAAAGAGGGTAAACCCTGTCATACCAAGAATGGAACTTGTGAGACTGGTTGTGAGCCAGACTGGGAAGGAATCTTTTGTGTTAGAGGTAATTAAAATTCATATTAGGAAACGGTCATAAAGATTTCATTTATTAAGGGCTGCAATTTATAGTTATAGATTGATTTTGAAATGTTTTTCAGTTACTAGTAGCTATAGTTCAGCATCAGAATCAAAAATATCAAGTAAGGTCCTTCAAAAACTTTACAAAATACTTTTGTTATCAATATTCTCCTTACAGTAATTAACAGTAGCAATAGAAATCTATTTTTATAATTTAATAACTAAAAGAAACAAATAAGACATTCTCTTTCAAAGCAACATACACACATTTCATGGGAATATCTTGTTTAACTATATTATGAGAAAAAAAATATCTTTGAGATTTTGCTTAATTATTGGCTTTTTAATCTGTTTCATTATTATTACTATTATTATTATTTTTAAAAAAGTTGAATATTTCATTTACTTTGGGAAAATATGTAGAACAGTGGAGAACTATTAATGCAATAGTATTCTTTTAGCTAAGGATTTTCATGTGAGTGCGGTCAGAAACAAACAGACATATGTTAAGAATGAAAATGTAATTTTTCCACAGATAAAGAATTATCCAAAACAGGCCTGATCATTATATCTGTTATTTCAACACCTCTGGGAGTGATACTTTTAATTACAGTCCTTGACAAAATATTTGCTTTTTTAAAAAAAGCCTCCCTACAGAAATTTATACTTCAAAAAGGAATATATATTATTGAAATTTACTTCAATTGTTTTAGTTTTTATTATCATTTTTTTTGGGGGGGGGATACTCTGTAACGTTCATTCAGATTTTTCGATTAAAGTTAATAGAATCTTTCTGATTTCTTTAAAATGAGGAAAATTTTGGAACGAAATATGGAGACAACAAATAGTATTCAAGTTCAAAGTCAATTTAGACAATACAAATCGGGAGCAGAGCAAACACTGACCAAAAACAACAGAGGTGGGATCAGGTGTCATGGAGGAGTAAGCATCCACTGCCGACCGGTCACACCCGCCGTGTGCTTCTTGTCATGATCGGGAAAAACGGAAAAAATCCGTAGGCAATTCAGTTTGTAAATAATGACCTAACAATTAGTATGAAAAACGTCAGTCAGCATTTGACTGATAGGTTGTATTTGTTGACAAGGTCATTGTATCAACCATAAGACTTGCGAAATGATGACATCAAACGAGACTGTTGATATCCTTGTTTTATCAACTTGTTTTTCTATAGCTCGCCTCGTTTTAGAAATTGTTCATACATAGAGTATGCTGCTGCGTGTCGAATCAACTGGGAGACAAAAATCCCATCTGCAGGTGATAAAGGTATATTGCCACATAAGTAAGGGAAACTGACAATTCAAAAATTGAAGTCATTACGTTTATCATAAAGTTTTGCTGTTAGGTTACCAATTTTCTAGAAAAAATATCAAAATATGAAATAAATGTGTCTGACTCTGTGATATCTTTTATTTTAAGCTCACTTGGAAATATAAAGTCGACATATGAATGAAGTAACTATTGTTAATTGATAACACGTCGTCGATATATTTACAATGTAAATGTCGTGTTGAAGTCCACATCAGGTGTTTTCTTCTTCTTGTATAGAAGTTTTTGAATAAATTTTGCTTCATATGAATACAAAAATAGGTCTGCTAACGGGGGGGGGGGGGGCGCAATTAGTACCCATTGGAATTCCCACAGATTGGTGAAAGACCTGATCTTCAAAAACTACATATTAGTTATTGTTAATCAAAAACTCAAACGAAATGATATTTGAATTTGTAAAATTCTTTTAAAAACAAAGATAAAAGGGAAAACAATTAAATCCTGAAAGTCGTTTGGATTTCAAGATGGTTCAAGTAAAATATCACTATTTTGATGAAAGGAACAATACAAGTGTGATGGTCTAACTTCACAATATAGCTGAATACTGTATACGTACTTAAAGAAGCGGTTTTCATATTTTATCGGCTTTGGCGCAGACAGCGATGCGCTAATTCATGATTACCGTTAATAAATGAATACGATATGATGTTTTTCATTTACTTGCTTCGATCTGCCATTTTATCCTGCCTTGAACACCGAGTCCGACTTTGTCATCTATTTTAACAGAAAATAGGCCTATGTATGTAAATACATATCCAAGTTTAATGTGATTTTTTTTTTCAAATTCACTTTTGAGCATCAATTTTAATATAAAATGGGTTATTGGCACTTGTCACTTGGACCATTTAATCCAACTGTGTCTACCCGCATACTCTATATATGTGAACATCAACAATGTACATGCAGGTACGGTATTAATTACACTATAGTACTCTAACATAATTACACAATATTGATCCTCCTGGACTAGAAAATCACAAGTTAATTGTTTTTAATTACTAGTAAACGGTAATTTAATGCCCAACACCAAACTATGACCGCACAATAAAAACTTAAAGGCTATTTTCAGCCGGGTGGAAACGCTAATTGAACAGCAATAATCTAATACAATGTTTAAAATTATTTAGAGTAAGCTATTAAAATTTTACGTAAACAAGACAATAAGTTATTTTTAATTTTTATTTTTAGCGCTACGTGTAGCGCTAATTCATGTCTACGCCATCCACTCCATACCCTGCGATTGCGCTAAATTTTGAATACGTTAATTTATGTACACATTCAGTGTATCTTTTGACAGGTATTTTATTGTGTAATCATATAACCTTAATCACTATTGAATTGATTTCGTAGAGAAATAATAAATGTTGAACATGTAAAACATATGTACTAATTTTTAAAATTACAATTAATCAAAATACATTCACCTTGATAGCAAACGACATAATAATAATCAATGGATTAACAATGATTCACCTTATATTTAGGGTTTTTCTGTATGTAGAAACGTTGAAAGACTAATTTAGAAAAAAAAAAAACTTGTTACTAATCGTTTCTTTAACTGTTGTAAACTGTGGTTTTCTTCAATTATATTCTTTTGTCTAGGGTGTTTCCAGTACGTAGTACATATTGAGTTACTATGTATTTTTTTTTCCTACAGAAAAAGGCTTATCTGAAACATCGTTTGTCCTCATAACCATTATTTCAACACTTCTCGGAGCATTTCTTCTTATTGCACTGATCGTTTACATTAGTAAAAGAAGATGTCTTCAACAAAACGCCGGAGAACATAGCAGTAATGACCAGATATGTGGCAGGGATACGGCACGGAATTATGTTGAGTTTCCAGGCACATCTATATATTACACAATGCAAGAATCATGTCACAGAGAATAGAATACTGTCACCTATTTTTACATTAGTACATATATTCATATGCAGATAAAGCCTCAATACGGAATTTAACATTTCATCATGTGGTCAATCAAAATAACTTTAAAAAGTATAGATATGATAACATAATGTGCAGGCACATGCATGTAGTATTTTTTTGAGTGGTTAAATATCTAGAAAAAAATCATTAATAAACAACAACACAAGAAAGAAAAGATCAATCAACTGGGCATTCTTAAATAATTGTGGGGAAGGGTTGGGGATCAAGTTCTTACTCTCATTTTTGACAGCAGTTTTTTTTATATACATTTGAGGGCCCGTCGGACCTTGAATGGCTGTTTCCAAATAATATTAACAGCAAAATTAAAAAAAAAACCCACAATTTTCGGAAAAAAAATTGGCAGGTCCCCTCAGCAGTCTCAACCCGCTAACTCTTTTCACAACATACCCGTTATTATTTTTTTAAAAGTATATTGAAGTTTATTTGTTGTAATTTACATGTAACTGTATGAAATGCTTTATTTATTCTTTGAAGTTCAGATCACTGGTTATACGTATAATTGTGGCAACTGAATCTAATTGTATCTTATTCACTTTTATAGTTTGATGTACATAAATTTTTCTTGTTGTCAGAAAGGCGTAAATCATTTTTTTTTACCCCGCTTTCACTGAAAGTGGAGGATATTAATTTGGGTCTGTCTGTCTGTCTGTCCATCCGTCCGTCTGTATTTCTGTCTGTCTGTAACACTTTCGTTTCCGCACGACATCTCGAAAATTTTACATAACAACTCCCTGTGGCCTAATGAAGACCACTTTTGATTTTGAGGTCAAAAGGTCACGATATCTCAAGAAGCTTTTGAGCTTTTGCAATGAAATTTTATACCATAACTTCCTATGGCCTCTCTCGCCCCTCTCAAAGTGTCCTGCCCCGTTTTTTAAATTTATTGTATTAAAAGTCGCCTGCGCCTGCTCTTCTTTTTTCCCTAAGCGGGGAATTAGCTAGTTAAACTAGAGCCATGAGTAAAACAGTTCATTTTGCAAAATAAAGATTCTAACTTTCAGTCAATTATCAATGTTCATCAATTGCATTTCACATACAAATTCCTATGTCCAAAGTTTTAAAGTTTTTTCTTCTAAAATTGTTCATTTTTTTTAAATAACAAAATTATCTGATGAGTAAGTATTACGATACTGAATCATATCGAATAATTCTCCCTATCCAATGAAGACAAAAAAAAAAATTCGCTATGGAGTTTAATTTCAAATAAAAATAAGTTCAATCCTTGGTATGTTAATCTCATGTTTTAATATGCAAGTCAGATTTATTATCGATCTGTACATGTTTTATAACAGTTTATCAGAAATTAATGTTCATGTTTTAATCTACATGTACACGTCATACTTGTCACATTTGTTGTTTTGTTGTTTCGCAATTTAATTTTATTGTAAAGAAATATACTCTTTAAAAAAAGAAACGCATAATAGGGAAAATACCCTGAAAAAAGTAAGATATTTTTTTCATACAATTTTTTTCAGACGGATATGATTCATTCGAGTAAAATGCGTTATTTTTTAACGCAATTGTTAATTGTACAGCTACTCTACAAATCTCACAGACAAAAAGACCTGACTTTGCAAAATACTAAAAAATTTTTTTTTCCTTAATTTTCATTTGTTGGTTTCTGATGCAATTCTTTAAGGAACCAAAGAGCTGGGGTTCTCGATATTTTCTCGATATTTTCACTCTGGTTTTATCTGATAATTGACGATATTTAAAAATGTTTGCATCTGAATGTTGCATATCACGAAAAGAAAAATGGGCGACTGGAAGCAGGTGTAGCACAGTCTACAATTGCAGTAAGTTTTAATGTTAGGTATAGCACCATATCTAACCTATAAAACATATACCTTCAGCATGGAACATCCACTGTTAGCCAAAAATATGACAGACCACGCGTGACATCAGCAGCACCATCGCTTCAGTAGTTTGCGTTATTTCCGTGAATGTTTCACAATGACGTCATCTACAGCATTAGCTATCCCTGAACTCTACAGCATATCTAATAAGACCGTAAGCAGTTTACTACGGAATGCTGGAATTATTGTCAGAGGATTATCCAGGCCATTGTTCTGACCCCACAACACCACAAATATCGGCTTCAAAGATCTCAGACCAACAGAGTATGGCCACAGCAACACCGCTGAACATTTTGGTTTAGCTACTAGTCTAGAATTTTTATCGCTAAGCCTTTTGTAAGTTTAAGAGTGCATAAGCCTTGTAGTGAACGTTTTACAGGAAACTGCCTCCAGAACGTTGATAGATTTGGTGGTGGTAGTGTAATGATATGGAAAACGGTGTTACAAAAAAGTACGACTGATTTGGTTCATATTCAAAGGACTTTGATGGATAAAGACACTCTAACGATGTTCTACTTGCACATGCCTTTCGAATGCAGCATCCTAGACCCGTATTTCAATCTGACAATACACAGCCACATACGACTCGTTTGACAATGACATTCTTGCAAAGCAACAGCAACCTGTTTCTACCATGCTCATCTAAATCGCCAGATTTAAACCCAATTGAGCATGCATCGGACAAAATGGATTGCATGATTTGCCAAAGACAATCGCATCCCCAGACTCTGCAACAGCTGACCAAAGCTCTACATTTAGAGTGGGAGAGTATACCTATACAGTTTTTAATACACTCATTTGCTTCCATTAGGGCTGCTTTAGGCTATGCTTTGTTACTGCGGGGGGGGGGGGGGGGATACCAGATAATGATCTTTAATGACCTTGAACTGTCTATGATTTTTAAATTCTTGAGTAGTTATAACATTTAGATTGTAGACCTATTTTTAACCACATTTCTTTATTATCAATACATCATTTTACTAAATAATATTTATGTTCAATTTGTCATTAAATTCTACTATGCGTTTCTTTTTTTGAAGAGTATATATCACTTTTATTATCACGCATTTTATTTTGTTTTATTTCTTGAGGAGTTTGAATTTTGTTTGAATTATTGATTTTTATCAGTGAATTTATTCTGTTTTGTAAAATTAGAATGACTCTTGTGTACGGAGAACTGTTTTTTAATTCATAAGAAAATGTAGATCACAATACAAAACCAGAATTTTGTGACAAAACGTATTTTAGATTTTTAAAAATGTAAACATTTGTATCTAAAGAGTAAATATTATATTCCCGATTTCTGATTCATTCAAACTTTAATACTTAATTGCAATGTTGAAATGAAATATGAAGATAACGAACATTTATCATTTTGTTTTATTTCTTGAGGAGTTTGAATTTTGTTTGAATTATTGATTTTCATCAGTGAATTTATTCTGTTTTGTAAATTAGCATGACTCTTTTGTTTACGGAGAACTGTTTTTTAATTCATTAGAAAATGTAGATCACAATACAAAACCAGAATTTTGAGCCAAAACGCATTTTAGAACTTTATAAATGTAAATATTTGTATCTAAAAAGTAAATATTATATTCCCGATTTCTGATTCATTCAAACTTTAATACTTAATTGCAATGTTGAAATGAAATAGGATATTTAGGAATATGAGGATAACGAACATTTATCATGCTCAAAAGCCCATTGGAATATTGCAATATACATGGGAGTAGAGCAAACACTGAGAAAAAAATTAGGAATCATGCGACATGGAGGAGTAAGCATTCCAAATTGACTTTATTTTATCCCTTTTAACGAAAGTAGTTTAAATCAATTGCAAAATGGAATACACTTTTTGTTACATTAAAATGAAATTTTTAGTCAATTCCAGTGATGGATATGGAATACAGTATTAAATATGTATTTCAAATCGCAAAGAAAGAGAGAGAGAGAGGGATAAACCTAATTTAACTTGAAATTGATATCGAATATATGACATACATGTATTTGTATTAGGAATTCATGTATTTTCGATTTTATCGAGTCTGAAAATATCTCTAGGGGTTAGGGTGGGGTGTTACATTATCTTCAAAAATTCAGCTTTCAGGGCGTACAAATGTAGCTAATGCTCTAAATACATACCACTGAACAGCAGGCTCGATCCCCAGTCAGTTCACCTATATTGGCCCAACGTTGGTAATTAATTGGCATGTTGGTTGTACATTATATTGGCATAACATAGATGGGCCAACGTTGGACCAATGTTTGCAAACGTACCATATTCGGTAATATCGGTATACATTGGCTTCACGTGGTTGGGCTAACGCTGGCCCAGTGTGTCTTATTGTCACATAAGTATAGTATAAAAGTATAATCGGTCCTATATGATTGAGCAAATATTGGTTCAATGAACAGTATTCTTACATATATGGTGTAATTAAAAAACAATGCACTTGTGCATTTTGCATTTACGTTGATCATATTCAAGTTGAATAGTTTACGAGTTGTACAAAGAGTTGCTGTTGGACCAAAGTTGGCAAATTGTTCAACATAAATAAAATAGTTATTGATTTTGTATGGCTGTTCCTAATTTGGCCCATTGCTCAGTGCATGATATTGGATCATGATTGGGCCAATGTTGGTCCATTGCTCAGTAAATGATTTTTGCAAAAACGTTTGTTCAGTGTTGGTCAAACATATATATATCAATGGTATCAATATGTTTATTTACAGTTACTGGAACAAAGTTCGTGAATCATATTCTGTTTTTGATTTTGTGAATTTAGGTTTTTGATTTAATAATGTTAGCCGATGTTGGCCCTCTGGGATGCAATGTAACATGCAATCTTATGTACTTAATTTTTGGTCGGGTTTAAAATATAGTGTGATTAATTAAGTTATTTGAAAACCCAGTCTTATTTTACATGGTTGAATATAACAATAATTACATTGGGAAAACGGCGAATATATTTGTTCCGTACAGTGCATAACTTGCATATTTAGATTAACCCAACGTTAGTCAATGGAACTATATTGCAGAGTCGTCCGTTTTATATTGACTGCATTAATACAGACAAAATTACATCTAACTTTTGTATTTATGCAGTCTATATATAATGAAATATATATATAACACTATTTGTTCACTAACGCAACTTGCAAGCATTGTATGTCCCGGAATAATGCTTTCAGGAATTTTTCGGTTTTGATTTTACTGTATTTCGGATGTGTTCCAAGGCATCAGCAGATGATCAGAGCCTATCTCGTGGGTTCCAGAATCTTGCCTGTTTTCTCTTGTGAAAGGACATCTATGAAGTAAGTTCTGTGTTATTTCTTTTACTATGATGTCTAAGCAGTGTATAGTACTTGATATCTCGTCACATGTTCTTTTTATCTGTATTACGTTTGATGCGTTAATGTCTGTACATGTATGTGTGTCACTCGTTAATTTTGATTTGTTATTAATTATTATTATTAATTATTAATTACTGCATTATTGATATATCTGTAAACTTTCCAGGAATTAAGCATTTCATTGTCTAATCATTATCTTAATGAACTTATTCCAATAGAATTTTTATTCTCTGGGATTTGCTTTACTTCAAAACTATGGAAACCCACTCTAGTAATATTTCTTTTTATTTTGTGTGTTTTCTATTCAGATTTAGTTTGTATTTTTGGTACTGTTTGCTTGTAATTTCTGTCCTCTCCTTTGGTTTTAGATGCAATAAATCTGAAACATTGCACATACATAAGTTCAAGAAAACTATTTATATGAAATAAGTGTAGATCTATTGGTCAAAAGAAAATCGGAGCATCTTTATCACACTAATTATTTGCCAATATATCACTCTTGCATTCTTTGCTATTTAACTCAGTGAATGATAAAAAGATCACCATCGTAACATGAGCTCTTTGGATAATAATGAGATGATGCCAGCTATATATTGTTTTGCTGTCAACTGCCTTATATTCTTAAATCTTCAACACATAGACATTTGATTTTTCGTGAAACATTAACTTCCTTGTTTAATAACAATGTAAGGAATGGGGGTGACTGACCCCATGTCTTGTCAAAATATCCAGTATATATAGTGTACATGTCAATAATTTAGTATAAGACATAAGAAGTGTATTCAATTGTAATACTTCATTTCCTTTTTTGCTAGAAATGCGGAAAGTCGATGGAAAAGCAGATCCATGATCAAGCTAATGAGGTGACTTCTCTGAAAAGGAGAAATGGAGCGGAAAATGAAGACATCAAAGACGTAAGGGTTGGAGGAATGAGAAGAAGAGGAAAAATCTACAGCAGCCGTACCAGAGAGAGAGAGAGAAAGAGAGAGAGAGAGAGAGAACATAGGAGGCAAGAACTAACAATGAAACCAAGTATTATACCTGTGTATGATTTTGGATATTTGCAGTGAATCTTATGAAAAAAGTGAAAAGTGAACTTTCTTGATATTAGAAATTTGCAGTGTGTATCTTCTTACAGAATATTTTGGCAGTTGAAAAGGATATGATTAATAAATTGCAGTTAAAAATTTTAACACTCTTTTATCCATTAGGAATCTAGGTGGCTTAACGTAACTTTGAGGTATATAAACCTTATGCCTAATGTAAGCCTGATATTGAGCCAACGTCCATGCATGCAATCACAATGCAATGTTGGACCAATTCAATGCCAATATATTGGCCCAACAGAGGCCCACTTTGCTCTTAGATATTGGAACAATATTGGCATTCATCATTGGGCCAACACAATGAGCTTTGTTGGCCTAACGTTGGGGCAACATATTGATGCTGGGTAGATACTGGCTCAATCACTTTCCATTCAAGCTGCAATTCATCCAATAAACCCACCGTGCTTTGCTGAGGAAATCATGGATGACTGATTTTTGGCTTCATTTTCGTATTTCTAATTCATATCCTTTGAATTGTAGACACTAAAATGTCTTATATCATTAAAATATATATGGCCAGTACTTCACTCTAAATACATTTATAATATTCTAGGAATAAAAATCACCTAAAATATGCATTTCAAACATTTTGACCTATACTTCATCCGAAACTTTCCTCTGCCCTTATAGCCCTTCAACCACTATAGGTTTCGTAACAGTATTTCAGTTGAGGTTCACATCAAAACTTGGCTAACGCAAAAATAATTCCTGAATCTTCCCTCGCGGATTGGGCATTTTTGCACGAGACAAGAGCTGTTTTATGAGATACGTAAACTTCCTGTATTGACCAGATTCTTCAAAAATTTAGAGCGTGCATATTTTTATATACTGTATTGAGGTGGGAGTGATTAAGTTCTCCACTTGATTTTCAAGCACCTGCTCAACTTCGACCGAATCAAACTCGCGTACCTTGCTGGATGACTAATAATCTATGTTTTATTTTGGTACTAAAATTTAATAAAGAATTGTTTCACAAGATCTGAAAAGGAAACCTCTCAAAAGTTTATTTTAAATTAAGACCACCTGTTCAAAGTTGTACATATTTGGTAAGAATATATAGCAAACCTTAATACTGTAATGCAATTTCCACTTACTGTAAGGTGTCCTCTTTAGGAGAAACACTGATTGCAACAGCCTGATGCAGACGATGCAAACAAATTTAATTTGGCTAGCCTATCGACTTAAGCTTAGTTTCTTTGGAACACGTCTTCATTAGTATGGGAAACCTCTTAGGCGTTCCGAAATCTCTCTCTTAACCTTAGGAACAGGAAACTTCATTCAATAAAACTTCATATGATAAAAGCAAAGACTAGAAGAGAAGTTAGAAATTTATTATCATTCGGGAAAAGTTACAATAAATCTTAAAGAATAATGCAAGTTTATGAAAGGCTCTGGGTTTTTATTTTCAGTGTTGACATTGTCACATAATTCTGTACTGTTTAAAAAGAATATTATAATATAATACTATGAAGTCATAGTGTATCACTGTTTTTGTCAAGTCAGAATACCTGAGTGTTTCCTTAACACACCTTTTTAATTTTATCATTAGGATGGTTGCCTATGTATAAAAGTGCTCCTTAAATTAGAATTATTTGGAATATAAGAGACATATAAAATGTCTCTGGAGCATCCTATTCCTAAATGACGAATATATTGCTAACTGCTAAGTTTTTAATTTATATCTTTATTTGTTTACCAAACTGGCTTGATAATCTTTTTTGAAAAGTACAATCTAGTTTTCATATCTTGCATCACAATGGTAGATCTCCGCCTAGCTTGATCTAAATGCTTTAGGATCAACCTCTCAACTTTCTTAATTTTACATGTATAATTTGTTTGATCATTAATTAATATGACTATAACTCTATCATTTCAACATCTCTTGTACATGTAGATTTGTATATAAAATACAAAACAACGTTGGGTTAGATGCAGCAGGTCCACTTTCGTTTTCATTTGAATCATGTTTGTATAAACAGAGATTTCTGTGACTCTAACACCTGCTTTTATATTGTAACATGTGCAGGGAAGATAATGACGGGGAAGGGGGATGACTTGGAGTCAGTTATTAATTTTCAAACTTTTGGAAGTCAGAATTTCCCATGCACGTGTCACAATATAAAAAGGGGGGTTAGCCCCAGGGGAATTTTAGATTAATATATGTACATTTGATCTGTTGATGAATTAATGTTTATCAAAAGAATTGTTGATAAGTCACTTAATGATTACTCTCCACAAATTATATCGAAGTTGTATCGAGTTGGAGAGGATCTGCCCTTGGTGACTTTTAATCAAAATTTCAGGTAAATACATTTAGTCTTATTAGTCTTTTTTTTTCTCAAATACATTTTGAAATTTTTGAAGTCAACGCAAATATTTAAAAAAAAAAAAAAAAACAATGCAATAGACAGGTTTCTAAAATTATGAAAAAATTAAAAGTTTAAAAATTTGGTAAAGCAAACGTTTATCTGTAATGACCATTGTTTATGAATTTCGTTCATATTACTTTTAATGAGAATTTTTTTACGTAAAACATAATGTCAAAGTTGCAAATTGAATGTGAGGAAAAAAATGGCATACCTGTTTTGAACTACCTTAATAGGGCCGACTGGGGTTTTCATAGTGCAATACTTCGCGTAGCATAGTAAATTAAAGCGTATGTACTCTTTTAAAGAAATATTTTTACATAATTTATAATACGAGTTATGAAAATAATTTCAGGCATTTATAGAATTTAAACAAGTGTCATAAGACCAAATAGCGTGGTCAACCCTGAAGTTTTACTTTATTTGAAACGTTGGGTTTTCCGCTGAGAAATAATCATGAGATCATCAACAATATGCTTCTAAATTACGTTGTTTTATATTTGTATGGAAATATATGAAGTTGCTCTGGTAAACTTAATTTTACTGTGAAAAATTATGTGACATGTCAATTTCAAATTCATCAATGATATATATTACTTAATTTGGCATTGACATAGCGCGATGGGTATCCTTCCTTTTCGACAACGTATAGATCTCTATATAAATAGTCTGAGGATCATTAAAAGGACTGCTTTGTTTTGTGAACAGCCTTCATATTTCAGCAATTATTATAGTTACCATACAATGTTAAATGCCATCATATCACTGATTACTTTGCAGACATACATTTTTCTCGTGGAGAAGAAATCTGCATTATGTAAGTACCTTAACATTCACAATTACATGAATAATCAAATGCTTTAGATCTTTCAGGTTTCATAAATTTTGAAATTATCTGTTGATAAAAATTTATAGCATGATGTACTTAAATCATCCGATTTTGGTTGGACTTAACAAAATGGTTATGTTGGATGTATTAGATATGTGAACTTATATTTAGAGACAAATTCGCTTTTGTAGTGGGCATGGAATACAAAATTAAATTATTTTGAAAAGAATCGGACTTTTTTGGGGGGTGGGGGTGTTAGAAGTAGCAAATTTTAATTAAAATTTTTTTTTTTTGTCCATTTCGCAAACATTCGAAAAAATGAAAATTACTAATGGTATTACAGTTAAACTTGGTAAGAAGACACTCGCTTGTAGAAAATCTCGGTTATAAAGAGAGTTTTCTAATCCCACAGAAGACTTACTCCCAATACATGATATAGGTATAAAAAAAATCTTGTTATTAGGAGATTAATTTTGAAGGCCCCCCTTACATCTTTATATACCAGTTTAACTGTAATTTGTAATACCTGTATATAGTCCAATGTAATCCAATTTTTTCCTCTTCAAAACATGTTACAACAGGTTGTGTTTATGTTTAAATTGTTGCTTTGACTCTTGCCATAAATGGCGTAAAAAATCACGATTATATTATAGTTCAATTGATTATTTTAATATTTTATTTAATATTTGAAAATTTGAATACTTTAATGTATCAATTTCAACTTTAAATAGGAAGATTTCTATTCTCATTTTTGGTTAGAATATCAATATCATTTTAAAACTTGTAAAGTGAGCAATGTGAGGAAACAAAGTTATTCATGAATTACAAGTATGTTGTGTCTTCTTAGAACCGGATAATCATAGGAAAACGCAATATCTCTAACGAGGTGCGAGCCGTCACGGAAGCTCAGTCGGTAGAGCGCTCACTCCGTGATCGGAAGGCTGTGAGTTCGAATCTCGCTGCGACTGACCTATGTCGATAGAAAATAGGTAGCAACTGTTCCCAGGCGCTCGGCAGTTTGAAGTGAAAGTTGCGGGTCCTTCAGATGAGACCTTAAAAACCTAGGCCCCGTGTCACGGCGGGCGTTGGCACGATAAAGATCCCTCACTGCTCAATGGACCTGAGTGCCGAGTAAAGGTCTAAATTTGAAGCCCTACACCGGTATATGGTGCACCTGACGTCTCTGTATGAGTGAAAAATTCTCGAATGGGACGTAAAACAATAAATCAATCAATCAATCAATCTAACGAGGTGCGAATCTTAATATTGTGTGTTACATACTGAGTGGTTTTAGTCTTTCATTCGAATGTTCAATGTCACAAAAGGGAAGAATTTTTCAATTTCATTTAGGGATCCGACTCAAATTTACACAACTTCAAATCTCTCTCTCTCTCTCGGTCGCCCGCGTGGCACAATGGCTAGAGTATTTGCTCTAGAGTCGCGGAGTAAGAAGTTGATCCTTACGTTGAGTGTTCGAATCCCACTGTGGGACGTGGAGAACGGTCTTTCGGATGAGACCGTATAAACCGTGTCCGGTGTCGCAGTAGGTTCTGGCAGGAAAAACTATGATCTATGGCACTGAGTGTCGAACATAGGTCAAATTTTGCAGCTCCCCACAGGCAAGTGGTGGCGTCTCCATATGAGTGAAAAATTCTCGAGAGGGACATTTAACAACAAACAAACTCCCTATCTGTCTGTCTGTCTTTCTTTTTTTCTGTCTGTCTCTCTCTCTCTCATTTATATGAACGTCGGTATATTGAACAATCCTATACAGAGGATCTTCATCAGCTCCAGCTAAAATCAACTGTAAATAATCTTTCCAATGTATCCTGCTCTCAAGACATTTTGTTCAGATGATTACGTCAGAGAGAGAGAGAGAGAGAGAGTATAACTACTAAATGCTCCTGTAAAATCACATATATTCGGGGTCCAACTTTTGTTGCTTGGGGGAACATTTCTTGTGAGAATCTGATTGTGGTTGAACAAGAACTAAGTTGCTAAACATTTGAATCATTATATTTCGTATGGAACATGAATTCGAGAGCCTCTTCATACGAAGACTTGTGGCTTCACCGTATTTCTTTCGGCCTTCTTACTTTTTGGTGTTCTTTTATAATGAAAAGCATGATTGGTTTATAACACGTAAATCTCACGTGATCATGTTTTAAGCGGCTGAAATCCACATATTGTTTCTTTCAATAATTATCGCTAACAATTCATCCAGATATGAAATGTTCATGGTCACTTTGGAAATATTGCTACGTGCATTGATCTAACAATCACTTTTCAGCGACCTGCAACTGTAATAATTTCTTCTTTAGTCCACAATCATTCTATTATTAGAAAATCGGGTCATAGCTATAATCTTATTTCTTTCTTTTAGGGTTGACTCAGGCTCAACAGTATGACGTATCGCTAACACCTTCAAAAGTCATGATTAACAAAGGGGAAGGATTGAAGGCTCTTTGTAACATACCTGGCCATTCTATTCTGGACATCATTAATAAACTTGAAGTTGAATGGTACCATAATGGAAGGCAGTTGACCGATTTGTGTAACTTCCTTGACCCCGGCACTATGAGACACAAGTATGGCTGCAATGTACTCTCCCCACAACCAAATAACATCAGCATAGAACTTACTATACAAAGTGAGTTAAATATATGTAGATCAATAAAAACTATCTGCAATACTTTTTTATATATTATATATTTTTGGTTTCTCCCAGTGAGCTCACATTCACGCACATGTATTATAATGGCATATGCCTATTACCTACATATATTATTATAGGCGAAAATCTCACGTGATTGCATTATCATAATTTTGGACTTTTCATGTATGTGGTGAATTGTCAATGATTATGTACCTCTAAATCCTACTTTGAATGAAATCATGTGTGACAAGAATTTTTATGAGGTATCCCTCATTGACAATAGGAAGATGATAAAAAGTAGTTTTGAATTATCAGGCATTTCGGAATTAGGTATCTCAATCGTCAGCTTTTTAGAAAAGTTCAGTCAGAACCTTTAACGTCAAAACTATTTATCACAATTCAATTTCTATAACATATTTAAATTAAGCAATGCAAATTATTCAACATTCGATTAAAAAACTGCACACAAATTCATAAAAGAAGCAAGATTCGTGAGGGACTATTTCTTGTGGTGGAAGGATATTTAGAAGGAAATTATTCAAACTTACTCCAAATGTGATACTTTTTAGTGCAAAAAGGTCACACAAAAATTTATGCGCATTAATTTGCATGATTTGATCAATGATGAATTTTTAATGTTATTCAAACTATTTACGTAAAATAAGACTATATTTATTGCCATAATTACATCTTTAAGTTATAAAAAAGACTAAAGTGATTAACAATTTCAGTGCAAAAAGGTCAACTTGATTGTACCGTAGCGCAGTAAGATGTACGCTGACCATCCATTTTCTTTGCGATTTTGAGTCATGTGAGTCATATCATTTGAGTACATATCTAAAATATTCATCCAAAAACACCCTTGATATAACTAATTTCACGAGTGACATACCTTAACGCAGTTTTCTACACTAATTTTATTTTTAATTCAATTAGCCTGGGTTCGATATATCATTTATTAAATATTTACCAACTCAATTGCCTCAATTATGAACCCAAATTAAGACAAATAAAAGTCACTATCGGCCAGTGGAGTAGGAGATATTTGAAACCTACTGGGAAGATAACTGTTCTTAAACACTTGTTCTACCTCGTTTAAATCATATACTAATGGCTATTCCCAACCTCTCAGAATTTTTTTGAAGGAACTTGATTTTTTCTCATCTGTATGGAATGGTTTATATCAGAGAGTGAGAAAAGATGTCTTAGTAAAAACCTATAAAGAAGTCGGACTAAAAATGATTAATTTTGGAGCTTTTACTTCATCATTTAAATTATTTTGGATGAGACAGCTCATTCTGTCAGATAAGGGTTTGCAAAATTTTTTACCTAATATAGATTTGATAAAAATATTAACATGTGGCATTGAATATATCAAAATATTAAAACTATCATGAAGAATTTAAAAAACAAATTTTGGAAAGATGTCTTTGAGGCTTGGACTGATTTAAATAATAAACATTCTAGTGATTGTAAGGTTTCAGGAGACATACCTATTTTTTATAATCCTAAAATTGTCATTGGTGGGAAGCTACTTATAATAAAAATATGTATGACCTGAATATTAGATTTATAAATGACCTTATAGATGAAAATGTTTTTTAATTTTACAGTTATGAGGGTTTTTGTGATATACAAATGTATATCAAAATGTAAAGCTCGATTTCTTAGAATTTGCAGGTATAAAAGCATGGATGAAAGCAATGAACACTAATGATACTGCAAATTTACCAAACCCATTAATTTTGTCTAGGAAAATGTAAGAAAGCAAAACAGTTTTATGAAATGATTAATGTTAATGATGTTGAACCCACTCGGAAAACAAAATGGAATGATATTTTTGATTTGGGGAAAAATGAATGGAAGATGATTTTTAGACTTCCTTTTAAAATTACAAAAAATAGTAAACTTCAATGGTTTCAATATAGAACTTTCAATAAAATAAATGGTACAAACTACTATCTATGTAAAATAAGGAAAAGAGATGAAAAATTCTAAAATAAATTCTTTATGCAATGTGGAGGAAGAAACAATAATACATGTTTTATGGGAATGTGATAATGTATAGACTTTTCTTAACAATTTTGAAGTATATTGTGAGCAAAAGATAGGGCTGCAACTTTCATTCACCAAGCACAGTTTTATTTTGGTGTTTCTAGGAAAAAAACAAATAGATTTATAACTTGTTGGCCTTGTGGATAAAATACTATATTTAGACAATGAGATGTGTAGGAAAAACATAAGATGTCAGACCTGAAACTTCTCACATTAAACTTTTTTATGAAACTCAAAAAATATTTATCATACAAAAATAGAGACAAAGAGGTATTTGACACCAACTGGAATCAATGGAATCAATTGTTTTTATAAATCTGTTATAAGATAAGAATCAGTCTTATTCATGTATCGAATGAAATATGTGATAACATGCCAACTCTCTCTCTCTCTCTCGTGAAAACCACAGTGTGTAAAAAATGTTAAACTTTGTATTATGTCATGATATAACAGATTGTGTATTAAATAAAGAATTTAAAAAAAATTACCACTTCTTACTTGCTCTTCATTAGTTTCAATATCTTCTTGATTGGTACAGCCATTGATCTTTCGGCGTATTCCACATATACCTTGATTCTTACATGTAGAAGGAAAATAATATCTTGTTTCAAAAAATTAAAATTCTTATATTCAGTAAGCAATGAATATTTCAGATAATCAAATAAAGATTAAGAATTTAGGGAAAATATTTCTTAACAGAGTTGCAAATCATGGAACATTTAATTCCATAAAAGAGACGATGACTAGAATGCAATTAATTTTCATGTTTATCTTAGGTGTTCAGAAGAAGGACTCTGGAAACATGACATGTGAGGTGTTCAAAAAAGTGAAGCGGAATGGAAAGTGGATAAAGGACAGGCTCCTGGCAAAAAATGCCGTTGATATTAAATTGAGAGGTAATGATGTGTTACAAAGATGAGGTATCTGTAAACATAAATTGTGTGTAAACATGCTGTATAAATGCTGTATAAATAAAGGATTATTATAATTTTACAGCTTAAACATATATGAAAAAGATTTCGATTGAATATGTTCATGTTAACGCGATCAGATGGTCTAATAAAAGCTTGTATGTGGTGCTTTTGCGATCTTGGAGTAAAAAGGCATGGCATCTATAACTAGAATTAGAGCTTTCAATTTTCTGCAAATATTTATCCATTGTATGGGATAGTATATTTATTTTACATCAATTATTATTCTGCTCATTTAAGTTGATTTTAAAGTCATTGTGTCAAAAGGCATGGCTTGATTTTTTTTTTCTCTGTAATATCTTAAGCAAGGTGTGGATTGGCATATTTGAAATAGTGCCATGGATTTATTTCATAAGGCGCTTGACTAGAATGACTTTTAAGATAATAGGTTTGAATGGTGTGGCTTAATTCTGTTGCCGTAAAAAGAACTTTGGTTTCCTTGCAAGATTTAGAGTTTCAAGTAGCACATGAACTCCTCTGTTGAAAATCTCAGAAATAGTTTCTGATCACATTGTGAACAACTGCTAGAAAGAAAACTATATTGTGATCATAAAAGTATGCCTAATACAGTTTAAATTCAGATCTATAATAAGAGTGAGCTTTCCCTGAGGTCTCAAAATGTACATGACTGTCTTCTAAGTGATTTTTTGTATAATTATTCGAATGAAACCCTTATGTTTTTGAAGACATTTTCGATATTTAGGTTGTCATAAATTGACAATTAAATTAAACTCTTTTACAAATTAACTTGTAAAAATTAACATATTAACAATTAACTGTATTTTCTTTGAATTTGTTTTCTTGTACATAAATCTAAAGCTATTAGTGATTACACTATATGCACTGCCTCAATATATTTAAAAAAATGTAATCTTACACTTCAAAACACTTACACCTCAAAAATGTGTTCTTTTTATGAAGAAATTTAAAAATTTAGATGACAGTTAAATCATTGATTTCTATTCAATGGGATAATATACGTTAAGTGTGGAACAGTCATAGTGTGATTGAGACATCTTGTATATGAGAAACACACATTTCCGATTTGATAAGGAAACAGGATCAGAGATTGACGTATAATGCAGACATGAATACTCCGATTGGTATATAAATCAAACGCAGTTAACTTATATTTAGATATAGAACATTTCTAAGTTTGATTTTTTTTATGTCACGACATATTTCAAGAAAAGTAACAAGAGACAGAAATAAAGTTTTGACAATAGTCGTGATACCATCATTGTCATGAGGAAGGAATAAATCCATAGAATCTATCTACCGTACATGTAGCTGCTTTTCACGAGAATGAGAATAAATGTATTCTAACAGTATTACGGGCATATAAGGAAAAAAAATCTAAAATATAATAGCTTTAATGTAATATTCATTGTATTTCTTCCAATTTCAATATGAGTTTTGCTCAATTTGATTTGAGAGGTAATTGGAATGTGCGGTGCACTACAATCATACCCTACCTAAGCTACGAATATGTCACAATACAAACTATATCTATCTCTACAGTTTCCCCCCTTTGGTTCAATATGTTTTATATATTTAGTACCAGGATTAACATTTAAAAGAATATCCCATATTTACTAGAAACTTATGATATGTCTTTGATTGATTAATTGATTGATTGTATGTTGAATGGGCCTCTGTTTTGAAGGTCTCATCCGAATGACCCGCAACTTTCACTTCAAAGTGCCGAGTGCTTGGCGAAGGAATCAACAGTTGCTATCTATCTTTTATCGACTTAGATCAGTTGCTGCAGTGATTCGAACACACAACCTTCTGATCACGGAGCGAGGGCTCTATACCGACTGACGCTTGATGTGTCTTTCAAAATATTTTTTTCACTTAAATTGTTTCAGTTATCTTACAGAGCCCATTACCTCAATGTCCTTCAAATTTGACCTATCACAAACAGAAACCCTAACACTTGATGACGATTCTGCGCCACAGTACATTGAAGTCAATCCAGGATTGTATACGCCAACTTGTATGGTGAATGGCAGTTCACCCAAGGCAGAAGTGATGATCATGATTGGAAACAAAACGATACAGGGGAGAATTGTAGATATACTAAAGGATGGAGCAACACGGTTTGTTGGAGATGCAATTGCGTATAAAGGTATTTATAGTTTTAGCAAACAGAATGGCATTAGAATAGCTGAAAGTCATTTTCACGACAAACTTAAGAATAACCTTGAAATAACCAGACTAAAAGAAATTTTGGAAGGAGATTGATTAGATTGTATAAATGCATGTAGTAATCTGGATTTTTCTTTAAAAATCATTATTTTCTATTGTTTGAAAGAAAACAGTAATTAACTAAAGATGATTAGTTATTACATAAAAAATATACGTCGAATAGAAAAGAAAATTTGGTAATTATTCTTTAGTTTTATTAAGATTTTCTAAGTGTTGCTAAGTGTGCAATCATCCATAGACCAAACTGAAGGGGGAATAACAGTATATCCCACCAATGTCGTTTGGGGTGACATACCGATATCACCATTCGTCCATGATCGTAAGGCAGATATCAAGATTTATTGAGCCATGCAAGAAAAATCATATTACTAAAGGGTTTCAACAACACGGAGTAAGATTTTTCTTGGCTAAATAAATCTCCATATCTCCCAAATATCCATAGAATAAATTGTCTATTATGCCGAATAGAGCCAATTGTAATGATAAACACAAGGCTTAAAATTTGGAATCCTTCTCTCATTCACTTTCAATGAAAAATGTCTCTGAAAGAATGTATTTCCTAGTTTCGAGCTTTTTTAAGTTGAAACCTTTTTTCAAGATTATCAGATGTTTATATAATTAGTTCTTAATTGGAATTTACTAGAGACATGTAACTTTTTAAGTCTGTTAGGTATTTTCGGGCCAACAACGATAATTCCGACTAAGCCAAACTCGAGGGTGTTCTCATTGAAAGGGTTTCTTGTCAGTATACATGACGTATTATTTTCTCATACTATTGAGTATCAAGACCTTCCAGCTGTTCCTTTATATAGAATAATTGTAGGGGAGTATGATTATACTGTATGGCAATAGACTGAAAATTCTATGTTGCATCATAAAAAGTAGCGATTTTAGTATGATGTGCAGGCGTAAAAATCTTGTTAAAATATTTTATTTGATAATGGCAATATAAATTTTATTGACAGGTAACACGGAATCTACTTTAATATGCAGATCCAGTGTCCCTGGTCTGCCTTATTCACAAAAGGAAAGGATATATACGGTTTATACAAGTAAGCACATCGTGTATCTATGGAGTTGTATTGAACTTTATTGAAGTTGTGTAGCCATGTATATGAGTTTTTAACAAGGCAACCATATCATTCCAGTAAAATTCAATGCCCGAAAGAAGTGAATATAACAAACTGATCAAATTTTATAATCCCTACCAGCAAAACATAATCTCAAAATTTGCCCCAAAAACCGGACCTTTGGAAACAACAGACGTTGTTGCATGGAGAAGTAAGCATCCTTTTTCGACCGGTCACACACGCCATGAACCCTCTGTATTGATCATCATATAACGAATAATTTGTATTGTAATCAAAAATCTTTAGAAAATAATGACATTTCAGTTATATTAGACATGGTAGTCAAAATACGACCCAATAGACGTGTGCGTAACTGTCGAAATCCGTGTAACATCAACTTATTTGTTGTTAATTGTTTGTTAACAATATATGACGATATGTAATGTACCTATTATTGTCCATTCTGCGTTAGGGAAGGGGAGAGAGGGTGGGGTCTCGTTGCCTCTGCACATGTTCTTGCAGGTGTCAATACATGTAATACCGAAGAACAACAATATATACAGTAAAGGTTGGTACTTAGGCATATACTGTCGCTGCCGATAATATGTACAAGGCAACATAATGCACCGTCACATACACCGTTTCATATACTTATGTTCCTGGTATTTCATATTATAATTGTACATAATATATGGATCTAATAGTGATAATCTTTTTAGGGACTTTCTATTGATTTACAAAATGTATTTTAATAGCCGAACACTTTGTATACTGTGTCCTCCTGATGTTAGTTCAAATTCCTTACCAGTGTAATGTATCTGATGATTAAAAAGCAAAATATAACTATAGAAATGTAAAATGATTGTCTTGTTTCATGCATCAATTATATTTATTTTTTTTACATTGTTTTGATTACTTTTTGCTTTTTTTAAAAAATATACTCTCTCATCAATCTGTTAATGTGATAACCAAAGTATTGATCCCATATTATTTCGATTCAGAATGTATGCCTTATAAATATGGTCCTAACTGTGTATTTGATTGCGGTCATTGCAAAGAGGGTAAACCTTGCTATACCAAGAATGGAACTTGTGAGACTGGTTGTGAGCCAGACTGGAAAGGAATATTTTGTGATAGAGGTAATTCAAACTCATAACAGGAAACCGTCATAAAGATTTCATTCATTTAAGACTGACAATATTAGTTATAGATTGGTTTTGATATGTATTTCAGCTACTGGTTGCTATAGTTCAGCATCAGAATCAAAAATATCAGGTAAGGTCATGCACTGAAAAAGGTCCTTCAAAAGTGAACAATATCAATATTCTCCCTACAGTAATTAACATTAGCGATTACAAATCTTTTTTTTTTTTTTTTTTAATAATTTAATAAATAAAATATACAAATAAGACATTCTCTTTCAAAGCAACATACACACATTTTATGGGAATAACCTTGTTTAACTATATTATGAGAAAAAAACATATCTTTGAAATTTTGTTTATATATTGGCCTTTTAATCTGTTTAATTATCATTATTATTATTATTATTATTATTATTATTATTATTATTATTTTAAAAAGTTTAATATTTGATTTACTATGGAAAAATATGTGGAGCTTTTCTTTATCATGGTGAACCATTAATGCAATAGTATTCTTTTAGCTAAGGATTTTCATGTGAGTGCGGACAGACACAAACAGACATATGTTAAGAATGAAAATGTAATTTTTCCACAGATCAAGAATTATCCAAAACAGGCCTGATCATTATATCTGTCATTTCAACACTTCTGGGGGCGATACTTCTGAGTGCACTGGTTATAATTATATACCTCAAGAGAACAAGAAATCTTCAACAGACTGCTGGAGAACACAAAAATAATGACCAAACGTCTGACAAGGATACCAGACAGGAGCATTATGAGTTACTAGATGGGAGGGAGGAGCACCATTGCGCATCTGTATATTCCACGTTGAAGTAATCGGTTTACAAAGAATAGAATATTGTCACCTTTTTTACATTTGTATACGTACATGTATAATAACGTACTAGTACATGCTTTTAGTCGCAGATAATTCCCTATATTGGTATTTTAAAACATTTAGACATGTAAAGATATATTTAGGGATTATTCTGGCATGCGTATAAAACATTTTTTGTAAGTGGGGGACCAACGAAAAAGTCCATAAAATTAATATATTCAAAAGAAAGAGGTTGAGGTGGGTTCATGTTCTTACTCTCATTTTCGACAAAAATATTTTTGCTACAATATAAAAGTCAAAATCTGTTTTAAAAAAATAGGGGAGGGACGTCGGCTTTTTAATAATATTATACGACTAATGCTAATAGCAAAATAATCCTTTCTGGGAAAAAATGGCTGGTCCCCTCTGCTCCAAAACTTGTCGCTATATGCTTTTTATTTATTTTTTTTTTTATCAAGTACACTACATTCCATTTGTTGTTATTTAAATGAGCGAAAATACCTTAATTTTCACTTGTGGTTCATATATATGGTAACCGTTATATTTATAAATGTGACATCGAGTCTTACTGTAGTCTAATTGTAATTGATACACTTTTTACCTCTGATGTAAATTTAATTTCCTTGTTGTCAGAGAGGCGTAAATCAATCTGATATATATCCACCTGCAGTCTTGCATGAGCATCTTTTATATATATATCTATATCTATATCTATATCTATCTATCTATCTATCTATCTATCTATCTATATATATATATATATATATATATATATATATATATATATATATATATATATATATATATATATATATATATATATATATATATATATATATATATATATATATATATATATATATATATATATATATATATAAAAGATATTTAAGATGTAGTATCAAAATGAGTCCATTTTGCAAAATATAGATTCTTTCCTTCTGTCAATTATCATTTTTATTGATTGCTTATTTTCTTCTTTTTTTTTCTTAAAGCTTCACAGTTTGGAATCTTTTTATCGTTTATTTTCCCACAAACTAAATTCAACAGAAGGTAAGGTATTGTGAGATATACATCACCTTATTCAATTAAGGACACATGCTGCAAAAAAAAAATAATAGATTGGTAGATATTTTTGGAATTATTTTCATAGTAAGTGAAGAATACACATGTTTATAAAATTGTAAACATTGTTTACTACTTTTGTTGGACGACCCTCGTATATAAAATCGCTAAAATATGAAGAAAGAGTACATGTATACTCTCTATGATGTTAAAATTTCTTCCTTTTTGCCATCACCCTTATAAATCTTTATAATTTTCCACTTAAGAGGACACTGAGAAACGAAAAATGAAACATTAGGCGGCTTTACATATTTCTTTTACTTTATTCATAGATTTACTTGTTATTTTCATGATTTTTAATTAAAAAAATGTTCGTAGCATTTGTCATTAAAATGACGTGCAATTATTGGCCTCTGTTCCTTGGTATGTATCTTCTATCAATTTTCTTTTTTAAAAATGAACAAATATTACAATACTTTCTCCTTTGGATCTCACTAAGACACATTTTAAAATATGAAAACTATTAAACTTGCATGTTATTCTCATGTTTTGATATACAATATTTGTTATCACCTTAATATTCACAACATATTTGTTGTCTCGCTGTTTCGTCACTTAGAAATATATTTTCATGTTTGAATGAATATGCCTTTTTAGCTCACCTGAGCCTTAGGCCTAGGTGACCTTTTCTGATCACATTTTATCTGGAAACCGTCTGTCCGTCTGTAAACTTCACATTTTTAACTTCTTTTCAAGTACCAATTTCAATCACAATTGCAAATGTACTTATTTTGTATAGAGGGCTCCCCTTTCTTTTTCTTTCAACAAGATATCTTACTCAATTTTAGGCACCCCACTTCCGGTTAGGGTTAAAGTGTGCGATAAAATCAGAGGCTTCAGAATGGAACGTTTGAAAGTTTCTGGTTATATCCCACGCTTAAACCCTTACCAGATGTCGATATATCATCTGTAAAGTCTTAAAATATCGTTGGGTAATTTTTGAGGAATATATTTAGTGATTTACTATAAAGAGGCTCGACGAAAGATGTCTAGAACGATTTATTTGAAGAAAAAAAAAGAATCTAGAAGAGAACTATGTCATGTTAAAGTAGGTAACTGATTGATGAATTAATAAAATACTAGCTAGCTTAATGGGAGGAGGAGTTTATTTGAATTTGAGTTAGATACCTTGTGGAAAGAGAAAGGAGGGAATGTCTGTATACTAAACAAGTGCCTGTGCAGAGTTGCCACAGAGTATATTTGGGTAAAAGAGATTTAAGTGTGTTCAAATAAAGGGCTAGACCCTTTTCGAACCTTGGGAGATAATTGAGAACTAGTGAATATTTATTTAATGATATCTTTTTAACATCTTCTCAAGAACCAATGTGCAATATGAAATTACGTGGAAGCATTCTCAGGTAGTGTGAATTCAGATTTGTTAAAATCCTGACCCCAGGAAAGGGTGGAATGATAATGTGCGATATATAGGAATAATGTTTTAGAATTTAAGAAGAATTTTAATTGCAATTTAAAATGCAAAAGCTTCATTACATTTATATTTAGTTGTGGATTTAAGTTCGTTAAAATCATGATCCTTTGGTGTAGGATTGGGTCAAAAAGAGGATGAGAGCTTCACAGAAAAATATATTGGAAAGAAGCTTTAAAATATTCTTCTTAAGAACAGCAAAGGCATGAATAATCATCTTTATATTGAAGCATCTTCAATTAGTTTAGATTCAAGTTTGTTAAAATCATGACTTTCATTCGTGGGGTTTGATAACAATCGGCCATCAAAGTTTTACGTCGGAAGATATAGGAAAAATCAACTGGAAGTGGAAATTAAAATTTGTTCAAATCATTATCCCATGGGGCAGAGTGCGGCCGTAATATTCGATCAAAGTTTTGCATAGGAATATATAAGGAAAAAAATAAACTCTCCCTCACGCATAGCACTGATCCTCCGGCGTATTTTGATAACTTTGGTAACTTTTTTCAGCTCTTCAAAGTCTTTTTTATTTTAATATTTTGGATTTCCAACGTTTCGGCATGAGCATCATTGAAGAGACATAATTTGTCGAAATGCACATTTGGTTCATCAAAATTGGTACCGTATATGATTTACATTCCTCTAAAGAACAGAAAAAGATGCTAATAGTCATATTGATATGAAAGCATTCTCAGGTAGTGTAGATTCAAATTTGTTCAAATCGTGTCCCTCAGGGGTAGGTCTGGGTTACAAAGACAATCTTTAAACAAATCTTATCAACAACTGCAAAGATCTGGTTATTCATATAAATATAGAAGCACATTTAATGCAGTTATAATCTGTTTTAGATACTGTCTCCCTGGGGTAGAGTGGAGCCTCAATAGGTTATCAAATTTTTATTAAGGAATATATACAAAAGCTTCTGCAAAAGAACAATTATAGAACCATAGTGATTCAGTGAGCGATGTGGCCCATCGGCTCTTGTTTACGTTCAAGCTATATTTGATATACTTCTCCTAACATTATTTTATCGTGTTGAATACTTTTAAAATATGTGATTATTAATAAATTTATTTACCTTTTTAATAGTAAAAACTCCTGTGTAGGGAGATAGTGTTTTGCCACTAATATGTACATTTAAAAAGAAATATATATATTTAAAACTTTAGACTGAGTGAGCGATGTGGCCCATAGGCCTTTTGTTTACGTTCATGCTATTTTTGTTATACTTCTCCTTACATTCTTTAATCATGTTGAATTCTTTTAAAATATTTGTTAAATTATATAAATTTATTTACCTTTTAAATAGTAAAACTCGTGTGTGTAGGGAGATAGTGTTTTGTCACTCATATGTGCGATATAGAGACAATATAGACAATATTTATTTCCAATCATATGTAATTGTTTATAGAAGAGCAGTAACAATTAAAAAATTATATGTATAACTTTGTAAGTGTTAGTATTTGTAGTCAAAGAAGACATTTTTTTTCGATCGCTGATTTATTGATACTTCAATACTCTTTTTTTTTTTAATTAATCAATTTCATATGTTATCCTTTTTTGGGAAAACTGTAAATGCATTGCTTAATTGCTACATTTAAATTATGTCCTGTGATGTACATGAATAAATGCTTCAGTATTCAAATATATATTTCAATCGGAGAGAGAGAGAGAGAGAGAGAGAGAGAGATTTTGACTATTTATAGATGAGACGTGGAAAATTATCTCTCTGATCTGTATCTACATGATTTCCTATGCTAATGCTGCATTAAAGCTGAATATCTCCTTCTGTTTGTTTGTAACTATGTCTCTTGCTATTGTTTATATATATATATATATACTGAGAGGAGCAATCTGTAAAGATTGAAAATGAAATTGAAATCCAGGACTAAGAATGCACGGAAGTCAGTAGGTGTACATGTTAAAGGGGAATATTGCGATAGTCATGTAAGTTTATGGTGGGTACGTGTCATAAATATTTGGCGATCACCAAATATATATTTCTGGTAATAACAAAATAATTTTTTGCCAGCCACCAAATAAGTTTTTACAGCCTACTATTGAATTATCGGGAAAAAACCTACATAAATATATACATGCGCGCAGACAAACGGAAGCGGAAGTACAGCTGCACGGCGTATTTTTCTAACATGTCATGTTTTGCAAGATATTTTTAAGACTTCAAAGAAAAATAAATCATACTGAGATGCCTAAAATGAAAATTGTTGCACAAAAAAATCAATTTCAAGCTTCGTTATGAAACTTTTAATATAATTCATCATTTTAAGAGTCATAGCTAAATATAATAAGCGGATATTCTTAATATAACTCAGTATATTGTCTTTTTTTAAGTATATTTCAAATTTCCTACTTCAACATATATATCACTGTATTTTTTTTTTTTTTTTGCTAGAAGATTAAAAATATCAAGAAATTTACTAACTTTCGCACTTATTTGACCTTTGCAATTGACCTCTATTTCCACTGATAAGGACAGTCGGGAGGTATCTGAATAGTCACGGAATATCATGGACTTGCATGGATTTGAAATTTAGTCATATTCCTACGAAATTAGAGCAGTGAGGGATTTCTTTCTTGCCAACATCTCCTACGATAAGGGAGAGTGATTAACACAGTCTCATCCGAAGGACCGGTTTCCATGTCCCACAGTGGAATTCGAACCCG
Organism: Saccostrea echinata; assembly: GCF_033153115.1. Taxonomy (NCBI): domain Eukaryota; kingdom Metazoa; phylum Mollusca; class Bivalvia; order Ostreida; family Ostreidae; genus Saccostrea; species Saccostrea echinata. The sequence continues at coordinate 6,741,802 of NW_026889765.1, read as the reverse complement.
AGACGTATGGATCAACTCCTTACTTCGCGACTTTAGGGCAAACACTCTAACCACTGCGCCATGCAGGCGACTAATAGTTGAAAAAGACTATTACGTATCTAGCATGAGCACAGTATGAGTGAAAAGAGGGTGTTGCAGTTCTTTTGTTATTTTCCCTAAAGTTGTAGCAGTTTAAAAGAAAAATTTTAAGTAACAGAAAACGGTATATACAGCACAGTGAAGAATAATATTTAGAAACTGCATATCGACCTACAATTTGCCATTAAATGAAGTGTAAATTAGTCACATAGCAAAATAAGTCAAGTTTTCCGTTTTTCAATGGGTAATATTTTAGATGCATGCAGAATTAAATTGTTTTCCTTGATATTGTGATCTAAAACTAAAAAGACACATATTTATATAATGTTATTATTTAGTGTCTTAAAAAATAAAGTACTATCATTTTAAATAATTTAATTTTTTCATACGCATTTCGTTTCATTATTGTTCTGTTAATTAGTGGCTCGGATTTGACTTGAAACAACTAAAATTGAAATGACTCAATGGAATTTCTTGGATAGTGCAACAACAGCGTGATTATTGGACACATTTTTATATATTAAAAAATATTATCGCACGCTGTGACGGTACATATTGTTGTTTTGTACATATTGTCGTCGGCGACAATATGTACCTACCCTGACTGCACATATTGTCGTCCATCGGTACATATTGTCGCCGGCGACAATATGTACCGAGATGGGCCTTCTTTTCCTCCTGCATAATGGACGACAAAATGTACAGTCAAGCACCAGCACATATTGTCGTCGGCGACGATATGTACGAGGGGTTATCAAAAAGTTCGTGGACTGACGCGATAAAATTAATAATATGTAGTCTTTGCTTACAAAATTTATGCGGAACATAAAACAACAGAAGTTTAAGAAATGTTGAAAATTTTAGCTTGATACGTTGATAATTTGCCAAATTATTCTAAAATTAAAAAGACTTTATGTGATCACCCGGCGCTGTCGCCGTTTAGTGTCATGACGTCCGCTTAACGTCATTGTTTCTTAATGTCCGCTCTCTCTACCTCATACAATTATCTTGATGAGATTACCTGGAGTTAAGTATGGACTTAAACCCGTCTTATTTATATGAATTTATAATGACATGAGCAGCTGTTTTCAATGCATATAATTTTGTAAATGGATCTTTATATGGGGAAAGATCCTCACCTGATTATGCCAGAATACTTAGCTTGTTGGAGTTCAATTTCTACCACACATGATCAACGTCACTTTTCGATGTGACTGACTTTTGACACCCTGACTACAAATCGACACTAACTGTGCATATTTCATCTCTCTGAATCTTTTTGGGCATTAAAAACAAGTACTCTGGATGCATTTTATTTTTCTGTAGCCAGTTTAAACATTCCTTAGGTCAATACCAGTTTTTCCATGAGCGAAACTCTATAGAGTGTTTGAAAAAGAAACCCCTCCCCCTTTTTGACGTTATTTTCAAGCCCATAATTGTTTGGACACTCCATATAAAATTTACGATAAAATTTCATAGAAATTACAGAATGGGGTAAAAATTGCAAATTTTACTGAACAAATGTGTCGTACCACATGCCTGAATTAAAGAGATTTTTTGATGACAAATACTCATATCTAAAGAGTTTTTCTCAGTTACACTCAGGTAGAAAAAAACGTCATATTAGAGGTTGCGCCGCCTGGACATACCTTTGCTTACAAAAACACCAACAATTTATTAAAAAATAAAAATTATGATTTATGGTTTATTCTGTAGATAGAAAAGATGATGCTAACTAAATGTGTAAAAATTCATTGATGTACCTAAAGCGGTTTTAATTTTATGACGCTAGTCCACGAACTTTTTGATAACCCCTCGTACAGTCAAGGTCGGCATATATTGTCGTCGATATGTTGTTTTGAGGAATATTTACTTCAGAAAGGAAAGAGAGTTTGACAAATACACACACACACGCACGGAGGAGACAGACACCATTACTAGTAACACTGTAGGGAGAAAACTTTTTGGTCAAATAATTGTGTCCAGGATTGATGTACATCACTATGATATGTCAAGATACCGTAATTCTTGAGATATCTGAAAAATCAGCCTATTCTTTTTTCTTGTAATATATACTTGGAGATTGAATACATGTACTATTTTTTTTTGTTCAGTAGTAATGATTATTTGAAAATTATTTTTTGCGTTTATTTTATATACAATCATGTGCCGATATAATTGGTGTTGGGGTTGACATTTTTAGATCAGCTGAACTGGAAGTTCAAGTGAGCTTTTCTTATTACATTTTGTCTGACGGTCCCTCTGTCTGAAAACTTTTCATAATTTCAGCTTCTTCTCAAGAACTTCTGGGTCAATTTCAAGCAAACTTGCCACATAGCATCCATGGATAAAGAGGATTCAAGTTTGTTCAAATGAAGGGCCATGCCCTCTTTCGAGGAAAGTAGTTGTGAATTTTTGAAAATTTTGTGACATCTTTCGAAAATCTTTTCATGAACCATTGTGTCAGAAAAGTTGAAACTTATGTGAAAGCTTCATTATGAAGTGTAGATAAAGTTTTTTTTCATGCAGATCACCTCCCTTGGGGGAAGGGTGTGGTTACAATAGGTGATCAAAGTTTTTCATAGAATATTTAGAAAAAAAAATCTGTCAATTTTTTTTCAAGATGTACTGGGTCAGAAGAGATGAAACTTACTATATGTGAAAGCTTTGTTACATAGCGTAAGTTCAATTTTGAGGTGCTGGCACGAAAATGATCCCTCACTGCTCAATGACCGTGAGTGCCAAGTACAGGTCTAAATTTGCAGCCCTCCACTGGCAAGTGGTGACGTCTACATATGAATGAAAAATTCTCTAGATGGACATTATAACATCAGACAAACAAACAAAATCAAGTTTTATATAAGAATGTATACAGAAAATCTTTAAAGTCTTCTCAAAAACCAGATGTAGCACTGGCGCACCCCCCCCCCCCCCCCCCGCCTGATGGTTTGATTTTTTTCTGCTTTGGTAAATTCTGTTTGTTTAACTTGTATATACTCTCAATTTAGTCCACAGGTAAAATTTCATAATTAAATAATTTACTTAACGTATACAATAACACAGCTTTACATACAAATGACTTTTAAAATATTTTGCTTGTCAAAAAAATTCTGCACCCCCCCCCATCCCTTTCCGTTCTGAAATTTTTGGAAGCATTCTCAGGTAGCGAAGGTTCAAGTCAAATCATGACCCCCGGGCCTAGGTTGGGACCACAATGGGTGATCAAAGTTTTTCATAGGAATATATGGGAAAATTCTTTAAAAAAATATCTTATCAATAAAAGCAAAGCAATGATTAGTCATATTTATATGGATTGATTGATTGATTGATGTTTTATTATTGTTTAACGCCGAGTCGGCAATATTTCAGCTATACTTCGGCGATCAAATTAAGTGTATATGACCATTTTTGATGTTTTCGGTTGCTCTGGCCATATTTATATGGAGCATTGCCGTGCATTGCCATGCGACATGTTCTGATGGACGACAATATGTGCAGTGAGGGTTGGTACATATTGTCGTCGGCGACAATATGAACAGGACGACAAAATGTACCGTCACACCCACGCTGCATGAAATAGCGTACGAGACACGTCAGTGTGATTAAAACAAAAATCATATTCAGAAAACTACCAAAAAACAACAAAACAAATCTTTAAGCAACAATTTCTGTGGGGCGACAATATGTACAGTGAGGGTGAGGCACATAATGTGGCCAGCGACAATAAGTACATGTTTTACTTTTCAGCAGGCGACAATATGTACCAATGGACGACAATATGTGTAGTGAGGGTAGGTACATATTGTCGCCGACGACAATATGTACCGTCACACCTCCTCCCCCATCCCATGTCGTCCCAATGGGTCCGAATATTTACAAATTTTAGCTTTTAGAATTGGTGGATTAGCCTGGCGGCTAAAAATTTGCATTGGCGACTAATATAGTTTGGATAAGGAGTCGGCTGGTGCCTTCCTTTAGAGGTCACTTAGAGACCTGAAAGGGGATTCAGCTTAATTTGGCTTTCATACTTCACTGGTGTATTCCTCGTGACAAGACCTTCCATTGGACCTTGACCTTTGATTATGATCCACTTTTTAAAAACTTTAACCTTGTCCATAACTTTTGAATGGTTGATGATAGGGCTTTCATATTTCACAAGTGGCTAACTTTCCAGATTGACGATAACAAACAACAACCTCTACCCTTAAGAACAATTCTGCTCCACATCGAATATTAACAGATCCATGGATCTAATTAAACCAGCTCGGGTAGTAATTAGAGGAACGCCTTTAATATGGAAATAATGATCACAATGTAGGCGATGATCAATATATTGGCGAGTGACAATTCCTTTCCCTGTTTTTAAATCATGTCATAGATAAGTGTTCGATCTGTGCATTGTTTGGATCACAATTAGGAATAAAGGTATTATGCAATTTTTAACTAAGTGGCAATTGACCGCACAGACAAGTTAATGGCAAATGTGCATTTCTTTGATCATTAAAAGCAGACGACTTGTAAATAGTTTTTAGGATCAGTATTCATTTTTTTTTAAATGTTAATGTTGTTCACGATGTAGAATCTTGATCATGCAGAAAAGAAACAAGTTGTTACAGACGAGCATCGAACCCGTCACATTAACACAAAAATAAACGATGTGGAAGACAGAACGCATTATTTATTTATAAAATCTAAGGGGTTCCTTCCGATCTCTAAATACTCGTTCTCTTCTGTTTTGAATCAAAATGTAGGTTGTCGCCAAATCAGAGTAGGACCTAAGACATGTACGTATCTGTTCATCTTAAGATAAAGATAGATCTTAAGATTAATGGACCCTTTCTCAAAATTATATTGTCTTGAGATCGAAAATTATCTGAAGATTGCACCTAAGACGTTTAAAAGGCTATCATATCTTATGATAATCTTAATATTATATCAATCTTATTACAATCAGATATACATGTCAAGTCCAAAGCTAACAGGTCCGTATATTATGTTTGGTTCAAAACACATACTATCTGCTACATGTTTCCATCTTTAAAGATTCTAATTGGATTTTATTCTTTTCTACTTTTTCTGTAAGTACATCAGCTTTTGATTAAGAGACATCTTCATAATAGATGTTTCTGAACTCATGGACTTCATACTTGCGCCTTATGGTAAGAACTGAATTCATTTGAATACTTTTAATTTTTTTTTTCACAGCAACAATTCCTGAGGATCATTTTTAAAGTATTATTGAAATGAACTTTTTTTACAAAACAATCTAAGAATTTATCTTATTTTCTTACAAAGCTATATAATTTCTTAAGATATTCACATGACAGTATGTATATACAATAACAACTTTTACGGTATTTGGTATATGGGTATTTATGGTATATGGCATTTACATGTATGACCCAAACTCCCATCCACTTCCATGATTTAATGTTTACTTTCTATTTTTGAGCTTAAAAATCCTAAATAAATTTTTATGTTACACTTTTATTGAAAAATTTAGAAAATTATATGAAAAGTAACCAAAATTTGAGAAGCATTTCATTTTCTTTACAATTCCCATTAAAAGTATATATACATGTAGTATGATTTAAGTATTATTAGGACTCAATACTAGAAATAGTCGTGTGAAATGGCATATCTTATGATTTTCGCAAATCAGATCTTACGATAATTATGATAGTTTTGTGAATCTCTGGCAATTATCATGATATATGATAGTTTTGTCAAACAACTTTGGTGCAATCTTAACTAAAGATAATTTTCGGTTTTAAGACAGATCTTTTTCAAGAGTTTTGCTAAGCAGGCACCTAGTTAACTCATTTTAAACCTAATGGTTAGGCCATTATTTAATTACACACTGAATTGTCTACGGATTCTTTCTGTTTGCCCGATCAATAAAAGGAGCACAAGATGGGTGTAACCGGTCAACAGGGGATGCTTTCTACTCCAGAGCACATGATTCCACCTTTGATGCTTTTAGAGGTCATTGTTTGCTTTGCACCCGATTTATGTTGTTCGATGGACTTTAAAGCTTGATTACTGTTCGTTATCTCCATTTATCAACCAACCACAAACAAGATAGGGAGATCCTATATGCACTTTAAATATGACAACTTGGTCTGGTGCACACGACGAATACAAGTATGATTTCAATTGACATCTGATACAATTCAGCATGAGTCAGATTTCGGCTTTACTGATAAAATTTCACCACAAAAAAGGGAAACCAAGGTTTTTACTAAAGTACAAAGTCAATATGCAACTGAGGGTGCGGACAAAACCATGAAAATCTTTTTTTTCTTCTGGACTTCATGCATGCACTAAAGATGTTGGTGGTTATCATAAGCAGAGAACCCTTTAACACACATATGAAATTCATGACCCCTGAATATACATTGTACGCAAGGATAAAGCTAAATTAAAAATGCATTATATCATTTGTCTCAGGGTTAATTTACCTGCTTTAACACATCGATAATAAAGACTTTTAGAAATGCATGTCTTGAATATATTTATACAATGATGGACTCTTTCGGTGATGAATATTGGTTGACATTTTTCTGGCGAATAACAAACCATATTCATATCCATAATTGTTTTTATCCGTCTTTCTGTAGCACATTGTCATAGTTGAGCGATTGAGAAGTCAGAACCTTAGCGATGTGAGAATGAAAACATTTTTAAACTGGATTTCAAGAGAACAGGCCTCTTGTTTTGATATATATATATATATATATATATATATATATATATATATATATATATATATATATATATATATATATATATATATATATATATATATATAATGATTATAATTACATTCCACACAAAAGCCCAAATAAGATGTCTGTGATAAGTAGAACGATACTTTTCTACAAAGAAATTGTTAGACGCAGCAGTATCTGTAAATTTTGTGTAATTAAAATATAAATCTGTTTAACAATCAGACACCTGCATAATTGAACGATTAACACGTTGCTATTCGTCGCTGAATTGTGTCTGACTCATCTGACATGTTGACATTTTTTTCTCAATGCGTTTGGATTTTCAAATGTTTTACATAAACATGCGATGTAAACAAGCCGATTGTTGTGTCTGACTCAGAATGTTAATGTAATTAAAAAAAATATATGGTGTTGAACTCATCTCATTCAATGTGAAAGACAGAAATTTTACATCACGCATTTTCCACCGAGTACAAAAGAGATCTAGAGGAAGTGCATAGGCAGCTAATTGTAAAACACGTACACTTCGATGATATATCTAGTTTTAAGATGTTTTTTATGCTGCTTTTTTTAGGTCATTTAGCTGCTATTTTTATATAACTCTTTAGGAACAGTGCTTTGCTAGATACCCAATGGTATATTTTTAATTGCCTTCAAATATCTTTTTTCATATTTTAGTAATATAAGCAAATTCCATAGTGATGACAGAATAGTCCATTTAAAACATACCTATATATTTGGAGTAGAAGATATTTTAACGTTTTGGGGGCTCCCTACCCAAAAACTATGGGGTTGGGGATTTGACTTTATGTATTACAGTGGCAACGTTATTATTGTCAAACCAATTGTGTAGGATCGTTCGTGAAACGTGCGTGATCGTTCATGTAACGTGAGAGATCGTGCGTGTATCAGGCTCAATCGTTTCAATCGTGCGTGATCTTGCGGTAAGAAACGTGCAAATTTCGTTTTGTAAGTTTTTATCGGAATGTTATTTCTTAAACAAGCATTTCGCTTGTCTGTTTTTTTTTTAATCCAAATAAAATACATTAAGCGCTATTTACTAATTGAACGAACTAATTATCGCTAGTAAATAAGCAATATAGTAAGTCGTATAATATTGTATTCTTTTCTAATAGCGTGACTTTTGTTTTCTTATGATAATTATGTTAAGTAAACTGCTAATTGTGGTCAAGATATTTTTTTTATATCAATACATCAAAAATGTATATTTTTACTTTTTACAAATAAATAAATAAATAAATGAATAATTCTCAATGCTTACATAAATATTTAGTAGGCGAATGTATACGACATGATTGTCGGAGTTACTTTTATCAGTGTTTATCTCTGAAACTTTAACAATAACGTTGCAACCACTGTACAGTTTTCCTCAAATTAATTATTTAATCCAATACCAGTTCGGTTTGATTAATATAAATAAAAGAATGCAAATATATCCAAATGCGTAGGGGATAATCACACATGAACGGCGTTATTAATTTAACGCTACATAGAAGTCAACTTAAGCCTTATCCATGATCAATGGTAATGCACTATGTCTATGTATATCATAGAGGTAAACCTGTCCAGTTAAAGATGATCAAACTCTAAAAGCACAGTCTGTTTTAACGCCTTATCTAGGACAAACAGTGATGTGCGTAGTTCAGAAGTTTTACACTTCCCTAATTGGCGAAAAATGACACAAAGAATTCTTGTTAATCCTACAAAGAAATGTGGTAATCCTATATGTACAATTTCAGGAAATCCACCAATTTAACCCCGTTTGTGACGGTACATATTGTCGTTCTGTACGTTGTCGTCGGCGATAATATTTACTTATACACATTCACATGGTTCATTGTACATATTACCACCGAGACGAGCCTTATTTTTCTCCTGCGTAATGGACAACAAAATGTAGTCATTGTCGTCGGCGACAATATGTACATTCAAGCATCAGCATCAGCACATATTGTCGTCGATATGTTGTTTTGATGAATATTTCCAATGGTCATGAAGAAAGAGAGAGATTGACAGACATGCACACATGCACGGAGGGAGTCAGACAGCGTTTCTCGCAATACTGCAGGGAGAACAATTTTTGGTCAGAAAATTGTGTGAAGGATTGGTGTGCACGACTTTGATATACAAAGATACCGGAATTCCTAATTTAACTTAGAAATCATATATATATAGAGAGAGAGCCTCGAAGCATTCATTTTGTTTGCCAACACCTTTCATCAGTCTATCAAATTTACTGTAGACATATCTAATTCCAAAGAACATATTCTTAGATACTACATCTACCCTGATTGATGGCGAAATCGAATTCAGTCTCCACACAAAACCCACCGATTCCCACCTATACCTCATGCCGACTAGCTGTCATCCCCCCCACACACATTCAAGGGTGTGCCTAAGGGTTTGGCTAGCAGAATTCGTCGCATCTGTTCATCCCCTGCCTCATATCAGGAACAGAGCAGTCTCCTAAAGTCCCATTTATGCAATAGCGGCTACAAAACCCACAACATACAAACTGCTATTGATGAGATGGCAAGACACGACAGACAAGACCTCTTACTCTACAAGGAGAAAGGAAATAGCAGCAGGGTCCCTCTGGTAACCACATACCATCCCGTCCTTAAGAACCTCAGGGGTATTCTTAAAAAGAACCTGCCAATTCTCCACTCTGACAAAAGAATGGCGGAGGTCTTTAAGGAACCTCCATTGGCTGCATACAGGCGCCCGAGGAACTTAAAGGACATGGTAGTAAGAACCAGATTGGACAATCCATTACCTAACGGAGGCTTTAGAGCTTGCTCTGACAGAAGATGTCTTCTCCTTAAGTACAGCTCTGATACAGACAGCTTTAACAGCCCCGTTACAGGTCGCAGCTACAGAATTCTAGGGAATTTGTCCTGTCAAACAGAAAACTGCATATATCTCATCAGTTGTAAAGTTTGTTCCAAACAGTATGTTGGGGAAACGGGAGATCTCCGCAGGAGAATCAATAATCACCGTTCGACCATTAATACCAAGAAACTCGATGAACCCGTTGGGGAACATTTTAACCTTGAAGGTCACAAATGGGAGGACATGGCAGAAGTGGTCGTTGACAATAATCCGAATTGAATCGATGCTCAGAGAAAAAGCAAGGAAAAGTTTTGGATGCACTGACTGAAGTCATTTCGCCCTTATGGTATCAACAAACTAAATGACTTCACCAGGATGAATGTGAACAAGACCAAATTCCTGATTTAACAAACTAGTTTATTCTCTCTATATAGTGTTAACTTTACCGTTAATTCACATTATCAATTCTGGAACAACCCACACACAGATTTATTGCTTACATTTTTGTTTATTATTTCTTTTATCCGTTAAACAGTCCTAAAACATTTCCAAATGTATAATACATCCAAATTCAAATTGTAAAATTTGCCTTCCATATTAGCTTTCTTTGGTTTCTTTTTATCATGTATAGTTACGCTGTTTTGAGAGAATAAGACAGTGTACGATTTACTACTTGGTCGTAATTAATTAGCGATAATTAATTCTTTCAATTATGTAAATCGCACTTCACCAGATTATACCCGAGAGACCGGACGTATTTCATAGCGGTCCGGATTTCTTTTTTTACAATTGGTTATAAACTCTTAATTAAACATGTAACATTGTAAATATATTGTGTTTGGTAGTTAAGTAGTAGTGCTATTTTTTTTTTTTTTTTTTTTTTGGGGGGGGGGGGGGGTCTGTTTTTCTGTTTCCTTTGTTCTTATGACTTCTTAACTTTTTTTCTTTGTCCTGAGGAAGGGACAGGTAATATATATATATATATATATATATATATATATATATATATATATATATATATATATATATATATATATATATATATATATATATATATATATATATATATATATATATATATATATATATATATATATATATTAATGTTACTTTTTGTCTTAAGAAGTAATACATGTAATTATTTAGATATTTTTTTGTGTTTTTCTTATATATGTAATTGTTATTATTAGTTCACCTAAGCTGAGTGAGCTTTTCTGATCACCCGTTGTCCGGCGTCCGTCCGTCTGTCCATCCGTCTGTTTCAGCCTTTTCTCAATAACCACTGGGCAAATCTTAAACAAAGTTGGTGCAAAGCATCTCTGTGTACAGGGGATCCTTAATTGAAGAAATTAAGGGCCAAGCCCCCCCCCCCCCCCTCCACCTCCCACAAGGAAAGATATTCAATAAAACGCAAAAATAGGGTAGAGTCATTAAAAGAAGTCTTTTTCTCAAGAACAACTGGGCCAGAAAAGCTGAAACTTATGTGGAAGCTTCCTTCGAAAGTGTAGATTTTAATTGTTCAGATCATGGTTCCCGTTGGTAGGAAGAGTCTTAATAGGGAATCAAAGATTTACATTTCAATATATAAGGATATTCAAATCTTTCAAAATCTTCTTTAAGAACAACTGGAACAGAACAGTTGAAACTTCGGAATCATAGGGAGATAATCTAGGCAACAATAGGGACTACAGAGGGAAATATCTTTAAAATTTCTCTTCTTAAGAACAACAAAGCGGATGAATCATATGAAAGTTGAGGCATCCTCTGGTAGAGTAGATTCATTTTTGTTCAAATCACGGCCCCTGTGTTTAGGGTGGGGTCACTAAAAGCATAAAAAAACATATGAATACATGTTTATTGGGGAACAAATCTTATGCAAAACATCAGGACCAAAGTGCATCAGGTGAGCGTCGTCGCCCTTGAGCCTCTTGTCTAAATTTTTTCTCATTAAAACTGCTTCTGTAGAAGTTACATGAAATTGGTTTAAACCTCTAGTGTACTGGACATCATTGTATCTTATTTACGAGTTAAAGTAATAAAAGGAAGCAATTTAGATAAATATTTCAAATTAAAGATATCTGTACATGTATGTACAATTTGTGAAACTTAGTATCCTTAACTTTTGTCATCATAATCATCATCATCTTCATCATAATTATCATCATCATTATCTTTTTACGTGCAGTAAGGGTACTCATATCTTGTCGCCAGCGACAATATGTACGTCCGGCGACAAAATATACAGACAGACGACAATATGTGCAGTTATAGGTGGTACACAATGTCCCCGACGACGATATGTAGATGAGGACAGTATGTACAGCCACAATCGCACTGCATGAAATAGCCTAAGAGACACTTCTGTGTGATTTACACACCAATTACATTCATAAAAGTAAAAATAAGAACCTTAAGCAACTACGCTAACTGTGGGGCGACATTATGTGCAGTGAGGGGTAGGCACATAATGTCGTCAATTTGAACACACCCGGTGAAACGTAAACATTAACAATAACAGAGCTCGTGCTCTGTTTACAAAACAGTTTACGTTCCACAGGGTTTGTTCAATTTTTTGGAACTGTGTACGCATCACTGAGCACGGACTGACAATACTGTTGAGTTGGTTTTGCTTTCTCACATCTCTACTCTGAATTTTCTGTATTAGATCTTTCTTTTTTTTCATTAATACAAAACAACAAAACAACATTTCTACTTTTCTTATTTACATTGTATCAAGGATAAAGTTTACTTTGTGAAAGTGCAAGGATGTGTCAATCAATCGCGTCCCGAAATTGGTAGTTTCAATAATTTTCATATAAAATATGTTTTTATTATATTTCCGTGTGAATTGCTATATCAACATATAAGTCATGATATAATACAGAAAATTTGAGAAAATATTAAGTTCAAATCTGTGTCTATGCCCCTTTAAAGATGCTGACTCGTTTATGCAATTAATATCGCGTTTATAAGCACAAATTAAAAAAAAGATATATATTTCTTGTAACCTACACTTTATTTAGTAATTCATCTACTTACCTTTAATTTTGGCAAAGAATTTGTGATGTAATGAACAAATTTTGAATTTGTCAAGAAATATTGCATTTCCTTTATATACAAGAGAAGTATTTTCTTTCTAACAAAGATCAAGAAGATTAAGCCATATCAAAGGAAAAGATCTGCGGTTTAAATATATCAAACTGAGATCAACTGTGTCCTTTGATTTCTTAATATAGAGGAAAATTAAGTCACTTAGAGGATCAAAACCTTAACTTAGGTTTTTGTTGGCATATTGGTAAACATTGAAAGGACCTATTAGCCTGACTTAATACCAATGGTTATTTTTATCAGCAATTTGGCTCCAAAACATATTTTGACCTCGCTTCGAAATTGGTATGTAATTAAAAAATTCTCAGAACTCTGATTGATTTTATTTTTTATTGGTGTTTATTTTTTCAAAGTTTTATCAAATACATAAAGGAGTTAAATGATACATGTGTGTTTCTGTTTGTTTCAAATTCGCAATATACAGTCACTGTGTAACAATCATCCTGTTCTAGGACAAATTTTTACTGATATTACTGAAATCTGTTGATTAATTTTCACACACTTTCTTTTGATTTTGAGATCTGATGATTTACTGGATTTGATATTTTACCAAAACAAGACTCAAAGACTATTTTTGAATTCTTTGTCAAAATGTGCACAATAGTTAAAAATGATCTACTTGGTTTAATTGATATTAAATTTCACAAATTGGTAAAACAAGGCTAACTAGTAATAAATCAATACCCTATAGCTATATATATTGTACCATAAAGTGTTATATTTGCATACTCTCTGTTTTCTCCCTCTATGAACCTACACTAACCAGTTGCGGTCATAGCACCATGAATGCAACTTCTACTGCTACAAGTGCATTTCGTTTCTTACACTAGCGCAGTACAAGCTACTCCACTTGGACGACACATTCAGAAGTATATATATGGAATGTTGTACAAAAGGAATCAAATTTAGTTTTTAATGGAATCCTCCGGGGAAAAAGAAATTTAACATTATTAAGAATATTGATTGTGGTGTTTTTAGTCGCCTACCGGTGAAACCGGAGGGGACTATAGGTTTCCTCTGAGTCTGTCCGTCCGTCTGTCTAGCTGTCCGTCTGTCTGTCCCTCTGTCTGTCTGTCAGTCTGTCCCACTTGTTTTTCCGCACTTTTTTCTTAAACGCTTGCAGATATTACGCTGATTTTTGGTATGTGTGTGTATCTTGAGGAGTTACAGATAAGTTTGCATTTCGTTCCGCTTCATTGATTTTTGACGGAATTACGGCCTTTTCATTTTTTAGGGGTTTTCCACAATTTTCTTCTAAACGCTTTCAGATATTGAGCTGATTTTTGATATGTGACTTTACCTTGATTAGTTATAGATCAAGTTTGCATTTCGTCCCACTTCATTGATTTTTGACGGAATTATGGCATTTTCAATTCTTAATGGGAACCAGATTACACTTGCTAATGCAATACTCTCAGAATGCTTATATTAAAAAATAATAATTTTAGTCAACGTGTTTAATTGTAAAATAAAACTTTCTACAAATTATACAGAGCTCTATATCTTTAATTTATTTGTTCCTTTTTCACGCATATTGTTGCAAAGAACGATAACTCTTCAGGCTAGGGGTTTTTTTTACGTTCAGATAAAGCGAAATTTCTGTAATAGTGTATTCTGTTTCAAGAACGATTTTAACTTTTAAAGTGAATTTTAAGAACTCAAGAAACATAAGAAAAACATTCTTTAGTTAAAATCAATGTAAAAATATTCTCTGTTTTCATAATATTGTTATTTAGTACAAATTTCTTTTCTGCTTAAACTTTCAGTAAGGCGTGACATTCTCGGCAATACATAATTAGCGTCTCTCAAATAGTGACCTAGATACACATTGGTTGCCTTATTAGCTCATCAATACTGAAATTTACACAGCTTTTCATTCACGGGTGAAACACACATAGGATAAAAATGAGTCAGAGTCAAAGAGTGACGCATGGAACCAATTACATCGTTTCTTACAGTAAAGAGGTGCGGCTTATGTAATCTCATCGTTTGTTAACAACAATCTTAAGTTGCTAATGTTATTAATTTCTTAACCAATGAGAATCTAGGTCCCCATTTGAGAGACGCTAATCATGTATCGCCAAGAATGTCACGTCTTAGTGAAAGTTTAAGCAGAAAAAAGATTTGTACTTTAATTTTTCTCAGAGAGTTTCGATGACGTTGACGTCAAGGCGCGTCACAAAAAAAAAAAAAAAAAAAAAAAAAAAAAAAAAAAAAAAAAGAAGAAGAAGAAGACGGCGCGGTTTGTATTCAGATAACTGTGGTCAATAAGCAAATACCATATATATTGTGTGTGATTTATTGGAGATAAAGTGGATAAACTATTGTTAATCAGGTTAACTAACTTTATTGTCATGTTTTTTTTTTTCACTGGAGACAAGCACCCGTGCCCTTATGCAGGCCAGGAATTCCTCTGATATTCTTGACATCATATAATGCAAATATAAGTAATAAACAACGACTATTCAGTGAACATTGCGATATGAATAGCATTGCTCTGCGGGCATATTTTCCTAGCTAGCGCGCATCATGGAATATGCCAACAGAGCAATTGCTATTCATAAAACCATATTAACTGAATAACGTTGTTTATTTCTTAATTGTTATTGATAAACTGCCTTCATCCTCATTGAGAAAAGCAGTTATATTACGTTTGATACTACGTTAATGAAGTAAAATTTCTAAATATTAAGCACTGCCATTAACCAATGTCCAACTTAAACCATTTAAATAAACAAAGGCTACTAGTATTTCATTGTCATTACAGAAATCCACTCACACATATATTGAAAATGGCTCATTAATTCTATATTTGACTTACTGCATTTGGTTCAAAAGTGACAAAATCATACTAGACTGACATAAATACAATTCCAACTGAAATCGATTAGTTTAATATCCTTTAACTAGAGTACTAGTAAAAAAGACACATTCCTAGTTCATGATTATGAATACCTCCAACTTGATAATTAAACAAAGAAAGTAATGATTGAGCATGCTCAGTAAAAAGCCATGAGATATAAATGAATAGTTTGAAGCAAAACCCTCCTCAGAATCATTGAGCTTTTATGAGTTAAAAACCGTCTCCCTGGGACATGGATTCCGAGCCTCCACACGGGTTTCTGTGTGTGTGGATTTCTCACTTTCAGATTCAGTCAGATTCCATGTCAGTGTCTTGGTCATACAGAACCTGTGCGGCTTTTAAAAAACCGGCACGGGTTCCGTGCCTTAGCCGTTCCGTGCCTATTACTACTCACAATTTCGTACTGGTAATTTTGAAATTAGAATGTTATTTGAAGATTAATCAACAAAAGCAGTAAGATATGAGCTTTCATGTAATCATATTTCCATGTGCTTATTCATGTTATTATTAAAAAAATATCATGTTACTTTATAGACTTAAAACCAATTTAAAAAAAATTGAAATTTAACACAATTTTGATCATTTTTATAAAGGCCAGATTTTGAGGTAAATCCACTTTTTGAGACCAAAATTTGGGTTTGGGAAAAATTATCTGCCAATTTGAGACCAGGACGAGGCCAGGTCAAACCATGTTTCAAAGTATGCCGGCACTGTTTGCATGTGGTGACAATTAATCGGTTGATTTTTAACTTCGTTCAGTTATTAATGTGCTTCGTTATTTACCACAGATAAACATTATTTTGCAACTTGGTGATTTGTAATATAGTGAATTCATCAAATTTAATCATCCGAGGACGTCACCAGTGTTTTATTGCTTTTACAGTAAGATTTCTTTTTCTACTATAATTTCAAGTAAATAATCATAACCCAAGAATCTATAAATAATGATTTCTGTAATTTCTTGAAAAGGTTTTGCTATGGGTGGATAAATAGTATAGATTAAAGAAATATAAGGTTGGAAGATGTTAAAAAAATTATATAAGCACTAGGAGCTGGTATTTTAGGAAAGGAGTCCTTGAATGTCCACTAAAAACGAAGAAAAACGATTGAAGTCTAACGATCCTCTGATTGCAGCCCGGAGGACCGGGCTGCTCTATACATATAAGTCTGAGTGTTGGTATATGGGGATTGAGGTGGGAGAAGTTATTCAGAATTAAAGGTTTTCTAAACATTAAAAAGATTGTTATGCAGAATGTTCTTTCCCTTTATAAATTACGAGATACACAATATATTTACTTCCATAAAGTGAATCTGTAAAAATATATATGTTTTTCATATTTAATATATAAAGTTGCTTATCATTTACTATCGAAAAAACGACAGGTCCCTTTTTTTTAGAACATCGAATTTTACTTATCGCATAAAAACGTAAAAAGTACTTTACACAGTTCATGTTTTATATTCTTAAAGTGAAAGACATTTTTGAAAATAGGTGATGCATGTGTCTGGTTTTAAATTATATTTTATGCAGCCAACATTTACTCGAGGAATTGATAAAGTTTAAAAGGGTGTCGTTTTTGTTCGATTTTCATCCGACTATAAGTTTTCAAAATATTCTCGACTATCGTCTCCATCATTTAGACGCATGCCTTTTTCACACATATCGAAGCGGTTTGATGATCAGGACTCATTTCCATTGTTTACTTTATTTATTTCCCGGGCGACAATTGATGGTTACATCAATGTTTTCTTGTTATATATAGAGATAACTTTCGAAGCATAAAGAATAGCTCTATTAAAATGCTTTTCTGAAATAAAAGAATAAATTTTAACTGGGATATGTTGTAATATAGAGAACTATGATCACATCATGTTGCCTTTCAAAATATTTGTAACTGGAAAAATGTAACAATGACATTTTTGTGAAATGGGATGAAAAATGGGCAAACATTTGTAAAGAAAAATAACTCTGCAGATAAATTAACTATCAAACTTTTTACAGTTCTTAATGAAAGTTGCAAGGAAATAAAACTTTTAATTAGTAATCAACCCATGCATGTATTCTGCTCAGTTCACCACCTAGTCAATTTTTTAAACGATTTTTTTCTCATCAATGGGATTAGTAATTATGTTCACGAATATACCTGCAAAGTTAGGGATAAGAAACTAATTAAACGACCTTGAACATAATTTGCTGAATGAACTATAAACGAACTATGAGCCGTTTGCAAAATCAATCGATACATTCCATAATTACGTAGATGGAGGTGATGTGACTTCAAGCACTTTTTTTAAAAATCATCATTACGTTGAAATTCGAAATACATCTAATCTAAAATGGATGAGATTTGAAACTTCTTTATAAACGATTAATATGCACAATGCTTAAATTAGACAGAATAGGATAAGTTGCGCTCTCTTAATTTAATTTGACTTGAATATTTTTGTTCCTTTCCGAAACCCCAATGAACGAATAAAGGATCACTTCTATATAAATAGGGATCTGACCTATAGGGCCGGGCTTGGTTTTTTTTCTCTACAAAAAGCTTGTCGATTTCCGTTCCGATTAATGACATTAGGCTGAATACATGTAACAATTTGTTTTTCATAAATCTTTATTTCAGTGAGTAGAGGTAGAAAAAAAACACTTTCATTGATATTCTGAGTTTGTTATCTCCAAATGTAATAATTGATATTTTTCTTTACTTCTCATTGTACATAATAGTAATGTCTACTGTCTCTGGAACTCTTTTTTTTTTTTTTACGTAGGCTATTTATTTTACAACACATTTCAGTTGGATATAATAAAAACATGCAATTAATGTGTGCAAATCATATGGGCCTAAATGAAATCCAAGGGGGTACAGTTACTGATATATGGAGCCCTACTGTTTCAAAACTTAAGATCTTAAAACATTGACTGAAAACAAAAGTACATGTATGTTATTCTAAATATATATATTAAGCTCAAATAATTCAAGCAATACGTAACATTCATGTACTACTTGTAACCCAGACAAGCACTAGTAGCACAGACAGAATAAAAGCAATGTGATTAAATTCTAAGGAATATATACAATTGAAATTCATCGCAGCTCAATGCTGCCGAGAATACCTGTATCGAGTAACACAGAGTGAGTTATTCTTGTCCTCGGAGAAAGTGTGCTATACTGCCCTAATGTAGATTTTCCAAAGGGTTTGGAAAAGTTTTGGAATTCCATGGAATTCCAAATATTTCCATACAAGAGTCTAAAAGTGTTTTTGGAAGTTTTTGGAATCTTTTGGAATTTGAATAACAAATTTGGACTTAGACATTTTGAGGCTTGGAAAGTTGTGGAACTCTATGGAAAAGCTGATAAAATGAGAAACTTAGACATTTTCTGCTCTGGAAAGCTGTGGAAAATAACTTAGAATTTTTTCTTAAACTGTCGGCTCATAGTACAATTACGTCGGGATCGATGTCGGGCTCGATGAACAATTAATTTAAACAACAGCCCGCCAAAATTCAACAATTCAGCTGCCATGTTGTATTGTTGGACAGAAGGAAAGAGAGTGCCACGAAGAAGGGAACTGCTGTCATCATTAGCTTGGAATGGAATTTGTATTTTGACAAAAGATGCAGATATTTTAAGACCCGGTAGGTACAATGTACAGTATTTTATGTGTCCTTGAAGTTGAATGGAGAATTGCTTCTGCTACTGTTCCTCAGTCTGGGCACCACACACATAGAATGCCCGACGGTGAAACCATTAGGGCGAGCGCAGTTTCATTTCTGTAATAATTATTGTACAAGTCAGTACAACTCTAAACATCGCTTATCAAAATATGTTTGAACAATGTGTGGATTTCAACCCGAATTTCCTCCCGTTCGTACATGCCTTAAACCTCGCTATATATGCGAGTGGCACGTTGCCAATTGCGCCATGACAGTCCATGTTACATCGTACACACACATCATAACACTATTAGTGTCTCCAACATGATGCAACATCTAAATTGGCTATTTTTACCATGTTTACAAGGCAGAAGAAACGTGGTAGACTAATAATGCTCAATATGATATAAAGTTGTGCACAGCTTAGTTGCGGTAGACCCAAGCCTCTATTTAGTTTCACAGACTACCACCAACAAAGGCATTTCAAGACTTCCTTACTTTCAGACCTTTAGTGCTTGCACAGATAATTTAAATAAAGCTCCCCCCCCCCCCCCATGCAGTGATATTATGGAATTCTCTTCCATGCTCAATGTTGGCAGCCTCTTTTTTTCTTATCATAACGTTTACAGTAATTAATAATTTTCTTCTTAAATTCTTTCCTAATTGTGGGCAACCAAGTTTTGCATTTGGACAAGTCAAAGTTTGAGATCACTTGCCCAAAGGACAAGTGAATGTGAAAGTTAAATGTCTATCCCTGAAATATTAAAAATGACTATACTCTATGACATAAAATTATGCATGCATTATTTACAGGAATGCTCACAAAAAGGACAAGAGCTCAGAGCTGTGTGGAAATTTACACAAAGGTCAGATTTTTTAATCATTTTCCTAATCAATAAAATCAAAAGAATTGAAATTATGTGTTTATCAATGTTAGCCAGTTATTATAAACATTAGACATCACTCTTTCAAATATTTTTTTAATTTCAATACTGAATTGTTGATGCATGGAAGTTACATGTATTTATATCAGTTTATTTAATATCTCCTTAATTTAAAAAAAAAAAATATGTACATGTATTTGCATGTCTGAAGCCAGTAGAACAAATGTATTCTATATATTCACTTTATGTTATTTGCTTTGTCTATATTTTTGTTACATTGTAAATATGCCAATATGCATTTAAAGCAACTACATATGCATATAAATTCGTCTTTTCCTCTTTTCAAGGGTCAGTTAACAGATTTTGCAAATATGGAGGATAATACATCAAAGGCAGCATAGGCGTCCAAACTCCTGTTCAGGGTGCTTTTAATCAGAAGCTTAAGAGACAAAAGACGAGCCATTGACAAGGCAAAACTGAATGTTTTATATGGTATATAAATTATATTTACTAATGTGCATGTACTTTTTTTCATACCTTAACTTTATTTGCTGAATGTTTTTAAGGGTACATAGTTTTTGTAATTTACAATGTTCTCTCTCATATTCAAGGTTAATTAACTTAGACACAATCATGTCTCTTTATTTATACACTTTAGTTCTAACCTTTTCTTTTTAGCTCACCTGAGCTCAAGGCTCAAGTGAGTTTTCTGATCAGTGTCTGGTGTTACATTTTTGACTTCTCAGAACCATAGGATCAACCAAACTTGTCACAAAACATCCTTGAGTGAAGGGGATTCAGGTTTGGCTTTCATACTTCATTAGGTGTTTCCTTGTGAGAAGGCCTTCCATTGGATATCAACAATTTGTAGATATCGTACATCTTTATGGTAATCTTTTCTTTCAGAAATTGAGCAAGAAAAGTTTGAAGTGTGGGAATGATCAACATCAAACTTGCTGAGCTTTTGAAGCCGTCGTACCAAAAGTGAATCCATTCGTGACACCAATTATCTGACCACCCTCTAGCAGAACCAGTGAGGAAGTGATTCTAGCCAACACTTCAGAAGTAGGATCTTGGGGCATGTTGGGGGAAAAAATAGCATGTGTTGATTTTATGGGATCTTCCAAATATAGTTGTGTAGTAGATATTTGTGTACTTAATACCTATGTTTGTCACTCTAGTCATTAACTTTGTATGGTAAATGTATATGGACCACTGGAAGATCATTGTAACTGTATACAAATGTTGCAAATATACCCTGTTAAGGCTTTAGTGACCTTTTCCAAGGTCATTAAATGAAGCAAAAGGTCATAATTAATGGGTTTTTTTTTAAATCTATTTTGTTTTATTATTAAAAAATGTCATATGTTTGAGATTAGGTACAAAGGATTTTCTTTAACCAAAAGTCATTTGTTTCTCATGCAGACTGTAATTTACTACAAGTACATGCATGTATATTATAATAATTCTCATTAATTAAACCAAGGTGATCATCCAGTAATGATATTTTTCTGTGGATTTTTAACATTGTTTAAATAACCTTTGATGTAAAATACTTTCAGTGATAATACTTTTTAAAATTTGTGCTTACATTATACATAAAAGTGTGTATGCAACATTTGTCCCCAAACACATTGTACAGAAAAAATAATTTTTTTTATTTTGAAAATATAGATTTGATTTATGAAAAATTGTGATGTTATCATTTTTGTTGTAATTATTTGGCCCTTAAATTATTTTGATTATTCCAATTTTTGTATTTTCCTGGAATTCCATAGATTTCCAAATATCCTGGAATTCCATGGATTTCCAGCTATTTCCGTAAATTTCTATTCTGGCATTGTTCCGCTCTTTTCCAGGCTAGATTTGAAATTCCATACCATTCCGAAAAAGTTCCGTCCCAATACTCTCGAGAATTCCTTGGAATTCCATGAAACACTTTTTCCATGGAATTCCACGGAATTTGTTATGGAATTCCACGGATCTTACGGAAAATCTACATTAGGGTGAGACTTGTTCCGCCTGACTGACAACTGTATATTGGATTGTTACGATTTGATCTCTCTCTAGTGTTCCTTATATCAAAAATGGGAATGCATAAAGGATAGATAATTGAAGAAACATACACAAGCCTATAAAAAAATTAAAATAGTCTTTGAAAAGGCAAAAATTTAAAACTATAAAAGTATGGCAACAGGTGGATTCGAACCCCCGACTTTAAAAATAAAGTACCCACGATATAAAAGTCAGCGCATATATCAAATGAGCTATTCTGACTACAAGATTGATCGGTATGAATTTGAAGCAGATTGTCAAAATCAAGTTTACTTATTTTTTGTAGGTTTTTTGTGAATTTCGACCCTAGGGCAGGGGTGCCCCTAAAAAAATCCTATCTTAAATTATTCTTTACATCCCAACCTATCAAAATATCACAATTTTATTTAGGGGCAGGCCTGCCCTGAAGGACTTCTAGGCCAAAATTTATGCAAAAATCAACGCTTTAGCGGACAAAATGGTGTTTCGGCCAACTTTGGAGGTTTATTGTGAAGTTGTAAATAATAAATTTTAGTTGTAAAATTCAAATTTGAAAAATTTAGACATATATGCGGTAGAAAACAACAAATAAAGATTTATTTTTAAATGTCACTTTTTCCGGGAAATTGTTCTCTCCTATAGGTCAATTCTTTTGTAATAGTGAATACATCCTTTCACCCTTAACGAAAGTCTACTTCCGAATGAAATTCGTACGCATGGAAAGAAAAATGTAAGTTTATTCACCATGTAAATATATAAGCGTTTGCATCTCAAGGTAAAAGCATCAAAATAATGCTTGTTAGTAATCAAAATGTTATGAAATATTTACATGATGTGCATAGTAAACAAAGAAGCGCAGGATGTAATGTTTGCACAAATAGTTAAATCCTCCCTAAATCTGCAGGATGCCTCATATGGAATTAACTGTGATCGGTCGAAACCGATCACAAAAGAAAAAAAATAAGAAAGATCTTTTGCTGATTTACACACATTTTTTTTTTCACTTTGAGGGGGCACAACTATACACTTTCAGCGGGGGGGGGGGGGGGGGCACTATCAAGCACCAAAATTCCTTGACAAGCAAAAAAAAGGTCATCAGACGCTATTATACAGGGTGCACAAGCATATAGTAGCTATGTTTTCTATAGTATTCTATATATCGGCAAAATCCCCCCCCCCCCCCCCCCCGGTTCCTACGGCCATGACAATGTGATATTTTGCAGCATCGCATCATTATGTTTGCTATGAAGTAAAATTATGTATTACACCAAATATGATCTTTATATACACCTTGTATCTTTAATTTTGTGTTTTAACGATAATAATTTATCTTTCTTTTATATAGTTCACAGTGTAAAATTTTCTTCATATCATGGTTAAACAAAAAAATTAATATATGAAAAAGAAAGCTTCGTTTCATATTTCAAATTTTTTTTTTTTTGTTTTTTTTTTTTTTTTTTTGTTTTTTTTGTTTTTCATTTGAATATAATACCTTCGTCATTGATGAAAATCAATGTTTTTTGTCTTTTATCTCAGTAAGCGGACATTCTCGGATAATTCAGATTCTAGTATGATCAAATAGTGGCCCTGGGGATAAGGCAGTGTCACATTTAAGGTTCTAAGTTTTACATGGGCAAGATCAGCAGGACATGCTTAGTCACACTAATATGCAAGCATCCTCATATATTTTAGATTCAAGTTTGTTTAAATTTGATCAAATCATTGACCCGTGGGTAGAGCGGGGCTACATATGGAGATCAAATTCCAGAAGGAATAAAATATGAAAATAACGAACATACCATAACGATATAAATCATATATTTTGCAAGTTAGTGCTGATTCAAATTTATGAACCAAGGCCCCGAGTTAGGCGAGGTTACAATAAAAAATTGAATTCTAAGGACTTAAAATAAAATCTCTTCTCAAAATTGCAGCAATATTTAATATCTATATTTCTTCAAATAATGGTTCCTAGGGGTTAGGAGTAGAGGTACAATATGTATAAAAATCAAAGCTGAATACACACATATAGGAAATTAAAAAAAAAGAATTAAAAAAAAAACAGGGCGAAACAAATTATATATATATATATATATATATATATATATATATATATATATATATATATATATATATATATATATATATATATATATATATATATTGATAGGCAAATATCCCAACATCGTGTGGATTCCAATTTGTACTAGTATATGCATAAGGGCTTGGGTAGGTCTAAAATTAAGGATGTAATTTTACAAAATGCATGAATATAACAAAAAAATCTTAAAAATTCAGTCACTGGGGCAGTGGTATGAGCACAGGTTTTGCTTCGTTCAAAACTCGCGGAGCAATTTGGATTTGATCCTAACGTCTTTGGTTAAAATGTTACCGTATGAGATGGTGTAACAGATTGTCGAGCGGATTTATCTTTTAACTAATTAAAATACAACTCAAATGCTTTTGTTTACAATGTACATGTTTAATTACTGATGATACTATAAAAAAATGTCATTGTTGTTTGTCGTAATTTCCCGTCTCGCCGCTGGCTTTTCCACCTCACAGGCTGGAGGATGGACTCTAGGTTCCAAAGCTGGCTGGCCTATCTACTACACGCCATGGGCGGACTTTAGGCACTAGGTGGCCTCACTGTTGTACAAAAAGTCTGACATATGGATGGAACCTGCTCCAACATATACATACAAGTTTTACTTACAAGCTCTAGTGGCTTTACACAAATACACATTACATTCATTATCAGATTTATAGATAATGGACACGTCTTAGATAAGACTTAATTACACACACATGAGTTGTTTAAATTATACATACAACTCTTACACAAATACAATATTGCGAATTGCTACTTTACGGACAACAATTTTGACAGAAATTGTACACCATACTTTGAAATATTTAAATACGTGTTACTATAGATAGAAATCAAATTAAAGGAAACACACATGCTAAAAATGATGAGAAATGCGGTGACTGGATGTTTTAGGACAAATGAATAATATATAGGAAATAACTAAAATAGAATTATAAATATAAGCCTTACCTCAGAAAAGCTGGACCATTACACTGCTAAAAATAATATCAGACCAGAGCAAGCACTGCCATGAATCACAAGGGTACATACATGTAAAAAACAAAGATATAAGAGGAGATAGATGCGTCCTCCTCTCTGGACTGCCGCGTCCAAACTAACTGGCACGGACTGGCGGGTTTTAAGGTCCAGTGAACTGAGGTTCAGTGAAGGATATGTACAGTAATAACACCTTGAGAACGAAGGGGTTCCCCACGGGATATTTACATGTAATTAAAAAATATGTTAGGATGATTTTAATGTTACAATTACCTCCCTTTTTAAAGAAGTACGCAGTACTTTATATACACATTAAAATGCACGAAAAGAACATCTGATTGATAAAACACTAAATACTCTGTAGGTAACTTATTTACAAACGACTTAAGTAGTCAGCACCAACATTGTCTTGGCCCTTAATGGCCTGAATTCTGAACCTGTAAGGTTGTAGGCTAAGTGCCCAACGCATAAGTCTTGGGTTTGTTACCTTAGACTTTTTCAGATATACAAGGGGACTGTGGTCCGTTTCTAACACAAACTCTTGCCCATACAGGTAGTTTTGGAATTTTGGAATAGCCCACACTATTGCTAGGCACTCTTTCTCAACTGTTGCATACTTGCACTCACTCTCTTTAAGCTTCCTACTAGCATATGCAATTGGTAGTTTTTTACCTTGTTCCCATTGTAAGAGGACTGCTCCCAGACCTCTGCCTGAAGCGTCTGTCTGTAGAATGAATGTATCATTGATGTTGGGAAGTTTCAGAATTGGACATTTTGTAAGTGAACTCTTCAACGTCTGAAATGCTAAATTATGAGATTCTTCCCAAAGAATCTTAGTAGGAGAACCTTTTCTAGTCAAATCAGTAAGAGGTGAAGCAATTTGGGCAAAGTTTGGCACAAATTTACGGTAAAACCCGATTAAACCAAGGAATAACCTTAATTGCTTTTTGGTAAGCGGGACAGGTGCATTACATATTGCATCAACCTTGTCTAAGTCTGGTTTCAACTGCTCATTACCCACAATGTGTCCAAGGCAGTCTATGTTTGAATAAGCCAATGAACATTTACTAGGCTTGGCTGTCAAACCTGCTTGGCGTAATCGCTGAAAAAGCTCATTCAAAACAATAAAATGATGTTCTAATGACTTTGTATAGACCAAAATATCGTCTATAAAATTGTCTACGTTCTCCATACCATGCAAGACCTTGCGCATCAACCTTGAGAAAGTAGCGGGAGCCGTTACCAACCCGAAGGGCATCACCCTAAACTGAAACAATCCTTTTCCCGTTTTAAAAGTTGTTTTTGGTTTTGCTTCATCTGTTAATTTTACCTGCCAATAACCTTTTGAAAGATCGATTTTTGGAAAGAATTTGTGACCTGCAAGTTTGGAAAACATTTCGTCAGTGTCAGGCATTGGTTCAGAATCAAATATAGTCTGATTGTTTAACAGACGAAAATCTATACAAAACCTATTTGTTCCATCTTTCTTGGGCACTATAACGATGGGTGAACAATACGAAGAGTCGGAGGGTTCAATAATGTTCATACTCAACATGTCACTTACCTCCCTGTTGACTGTCTCCTCCATAGAATACGGTACCTGACGACTTTTTACATGAATGGGTTTTGTACTTGCCATTCTTATGTCGTGTTCAAGGACATTTGTGAGACCTGGCTTGTCTTGGAAAACATCACTGTACTGACCCAACAATTTCAACAACTTGTCCCTGTTCTCTGTTGATAATGAAGGGTTTATATTAACATTACTTCCACTAACCTTTGATTGAGGATACTCGTCTAACTGGCCTTCTTGGTTTTCGTCATCTACACAATCAACCACTGATGCGTTAACCAAACCAAGTACACCTGCATCACTCGTCATCGAAACCATATCAGAAGTAGGTCTCTCAACATACCTCTTTAATAGATTTATGTGGAACATTTTCGTTTTACCTTGAACATCCGATTGATAATCTACTCTGTTTACCCTCTTTGTAACTACAAACGGTCCTTTCCACTGAAGCAATAACTTATTGTTGTCAGTTGGCAATAGAACTACTGTATACAGGGAAATTTTCGCCCCCGTTTTATTTTCGCCCCTTTCGCCCTACGCACAAGTGTGCGAATTTAAAACGGGGCGAATTCAAAAATCACAGTATAATTTGTTAAACAGAATTGTGACTGGGCGAATTTAAAACGGGGCAAAATTGTTTGCAAGTATGAAAGGGCGAAAATAACACGGGGCGAAAATAACCCTGTATACAGTAATGCTTTCTCTCCTACCTTTAGACTTCTATGTCTCGTTTTCTTGTCATAGTTTTTCTTATACCTGGTAGACGACTTTTCTAAACTCTCCTTGGCTAAGTCTGCCATAGATTGAAGTCTGTCTTTTAGATACAGGACGTATTGATATGTAGTCTTTACGTTGGGATCTGGAATATCCTTGGTCCATAACTCTTTCAAGATTGAAATTGGTCCACGAACTGATCTGCCATATACAAGCTCGAACGGAAAAAATCCAAGACTCTCCTGTGGAACTTCTCTATAGGCGAACAAAACTGCACTCAGGTACTTGTCCCAATCTTTAGGTTTTTCAGAACAAAGTCGCTTCAACGTTTGTTTCAGAGTTCCGTTGAAACGTTCTACCAACCCATTGCAACTCGGATGATATGGTGTTGTTGTCCATTGCCGAAGAGAAAAAAGTCGACTCACCTCTGACATAAGGGAAGAAGTAAATTGTGTTCCCATGTCTGTCAACATCTCACGGGGCACACCAATCCTCGAGAACGTGTCCGTAAGTGCCTCTGCAACTCTCTCTGTCTCGATGTTGGGTAAAGCTATAGCTTCGGGAT
The DNA here is from genome assembly GCF_033153115.1 of Saccostrea echinata. Classification (NCBI taxonomy): domain Eukaryota; kingdom Metazoa; phylum Mollusca; class Bivalvia; order Ostreida; family Ostreidae; genus Saccostrea; species Saccostrea echinata. The sequence continues at coordinate 6,713,656 of NW_026889765.1, read as the reverse complement.
AGCGAGTGGCATAATCTATCAAAGTCAAAATATAACGGTTACCTTTGTCTGTGGTTGGGTAAAGTGGTCCAACAAGATCGACGGCAACTCTCTGGAACGGTTCATCTATGAGTGGCATTCGCTCCAGTGGCACTTTCTGTACCTTACCTTTGTGAACTGTGCGTTGACATATGTCACACGACTGACAGTAACGTCGCACTTCACTCTGCATCCCTGGCCAGAAGAATTCAGATGTAACTTTTGCTAAGGTTCGCTGCGTCCCCAAATGACCTGCTAACAAAGAGTCATACGCTAGTTTCATTACCTGGTCACGAAACTTTGCAGGAACAACCAACTGGGTATACACCTTTTCTTGTCCTCCAGTATGAGTGGTATATTGTCTAAAGAAAAGTCCATTTTTCCTAAACCAACTCACCTTACCATTTTTCTTCATCTGAGTCACGTGGCTCTCAACATATTCACGTACCTTTTTCAGAGAAACATCCTGCTCTTGTGCATTTCTAATTTTCAATGGATCAAAATCCTCAGATATGATGGCTGGCACTTTAAGCTGAGCGTACGGTTTGCTCTTGTTACGTTTCTGTTGCCGGGTCTCAACAGCATTTATCTGCCAATCTGGGTCCGGTTGAGTCGCTGGCTTGGCCTCTGGGACATTACCAACTATCAAGTCGTACACAGGATTCTCCATGCACCATATACCTCACACTGTCCTTTCAGGAAGGGTGTGTTAATGGAAACCTCTGCAATCGGAACAGTTATTTTGGAACCATCTGCTAGAACACAAGTCTGTTTCCTACCTTGTACTAGGTCTTCCTCTTGTATTTTGCTCCTCCTTATGACAATTCCGCTGCAGCCAGTATCTCTCAAGACGGTCACTGGTACATTGTTAACATATCCTGCAGATATCGGCATACTAGAAGCTAAGCTCCTTTGGCAAGATGAAAATGACGTAGTTGTTGGAAAAGATGATGCAGTGGAATCTATAACAGAGTCTGAGGGCATTGTGCTAACAAAACATACCTTTTGCTCAGAAGATCCAACGTCCTGTAAAGCATGCGACACGTTGTTAAAAGTTGTTTTGGACCTACACTCTGACGCAATATGTCCAACTTTGTGGCATTCAAAGCACTTACGCTCTGACTTGGGTATAGATCTTTTCTTCTCAAAAGATGAATTCTTGTTCTCACCAACATCCACTTTCTTTACCTGATCGACCTTTTTTGACAAAGAAATCTTACCCTTACTTGCAGCTTGAAGCGCACTTAAGTCTCGGGCATCTTTGTACTGGTCAGCTAAGTTTGCCATTCTCGTTAAAATCTCAGGTATTCTCTCCTTCAAAAATAATCTCAAATCTTGACTACATACATGCAGAAATTGATCTCGCAACATAAGATCATACAAACCTTCATATGTTTTGGTTGCCTTTGCCATTTCAACCCACCTATCAAAGTAACTACTCAGTCGAACAGCAAATTGAGAAAAGGTTTCACATTGATCTGGCCTACATGATCTAAACTTCTTTTTAAAACCATCATCGGTCAATTCAAACCGTTTCAATAAAGCGGTCTTAAGAGTATTGTAATCAAGGGCATCAGTTTTGGGCATCAACGCATACACATCTAAAGCCTTTCCCTTTAACAATGCACTGAGATTTATAGCCCAGTTTGATTTATCCCAGTGCTGAGCTTCAGCATATCTTTCAAACCTAAGGAGAAAGCTATCCATCTCATCATGAGAATCATCAAAGAAAGGGAGTTTGGGTGTTTTGGGCAAAACATGACCGACTGTAACCTTTGCCTCTTCTGACAAAATAGGCTTTTGTTCTAGTTTCATTCTCTCAATATCATTTCTCATTTTCTCTCTCTCTAACTCAAAACTTAGTCTCTCTCTTTCAACCTCAGCTTGAGAATTTATTTTGATCTTATCTAACTCTCTCTGAGCTTGTCTTTCATCTCTCTGTATAGCTTGCTGCTCTTTAATAAAATTTGTCAGGTCTGACGCTTGAAGACCTAAGCTCTCCCCAAATAATTTCAACTCATTTAAATCATCCATTTTGGAGATAAGTAACACATGTGACGAAACAAATTTTGATTCGAACCTCACTTCACCTTTAACTACCTTACAACCAGCAAAAACTATGCAATTACTAACCGCATCGCGATAATCTTTACACCCAGCTACGCAACATGCACCATTGCTTACTCTGTCTTTACCAGAATGGTCCAACTCACTGAGACAGGCCCAACTCCTATTAGCACTTTTCCGAGGTCCCAAACAACCAGAATCCGGCTGATTCTCTACAACATAGAACAAACGCAACAGCAAATTGGAAAATAAAAAATGAAACAGCATGTAGAAAACAACAAGAAAATAAAAATTCAACAGGAAGCGATTTTTTTTTTCAAATTTTACAAAATTATACAAAGTATTTTGAAAACTTAATATGGTTTCACAGACAATAAAACAAAAAAAAAATTATATTCTTAGGGAATCTTATCCCACTTCTAACACCAATTTGTCACAGATTGTCGAGCGGATTTATCTTTTAACTAATTAAAATACAACTCAAATGCTTTTGTTTACAATTTACATGTTTAATTAATGATGATACTATATACAAATGTCATTGTTGTTGTTTGTCGTAATTTCCCGTCTCGCCGCTGGCTTTTCCACCTCACAGGCTGGAGGATGGACTCTAGGTTCCAAAGCTGGCTGGCCTATCTACTAAACGCCACGGGCGGACTTTAGGCACTAGGTGGCCTCACTGTTGTACAAAAAGTCTGACATATGGATGGAACCTGCTCCAACATATACATACAAGTTTTACTTACAAGCTCTAGTGGCTTTACACAAATACACATTAAATTCATTATCAGATTTATAGATAATGGACACGTCTTAGATAAGACTTAATTACACACACATGAGTTGTTTAAATTATACATACAACTCTTACACAAATGCAATATTGCGAATTGCTACTTTACGGACAACAATTTTGACAGAAATTGTACACCGTACTTTGAAATATTTAAATACGTGTTACTATAGATAGAAATCAAATTAAAGGAAACACACATGCTAAAAATGATGAGAAATGCGGTGACTGGATGTTTTAGGACAAATGAATAATATATAGGAAATAACTAAAATAGAATTATAAATATAAGCCTTACCTCAGAAAAGCTGGACTATTACACTGCTAAAAATAATATCAGACCAGAGCAAGCACTGCCATGAATCACAAGGGTACATACATGTAAAAAACAAAGATATAAGAGGAGATAGATGCGTCCTCCTCTCTGGACTGCCGCGTCCAAACTAACTGGCACGGACTGGCGGGTTTTAAGGTCCAGTGAACTGAGGTTCAGTGAAGGATATGTACAGTAATAACACCTTGAAAACGAAGGGGTTCCCCACGGGATATTTACATGAAATTTAAAATATGTTAGGGTGATTTTAATGTGACAGATGGAAGCTAGTCCTTCCAATGAGATAATATAACACGAGATGAATGCTCAATGGCCATAAGGCCGAATACAGGTCTAAATTTGCAGTTCCCATTGTCAAAGGGTGATGTGCGTGAAATCACTCAAAAGGACGTAAAGCTAGAAGACAAAAAAATCTATTTAAAATAAATATTCTCATGAAAACATTGTCACTTCAGTCACATTGATATTCAGAATCCCAATAAAATGTTGATTTGGTTAAGCCATGACCCACCTGAGCTAGAATATGTCAGATTTTTATTAGGAAGTTAAATGAAAAAAAAAAAATTAAAATCAATATTGTGAAGGGCATTACGGTTAAAGTAACTCAGGTGAGAGTATGGTCTCTTTTTATCTCATAATCCTTTTTTTTTCATCTAGATTTATCTGATTCTCATCCGAATCCTGTAATGGAATCTTAAATCAGGAAAACCGTGCCAACTTTTTTGAGATTCTGGATAGCAGAATGCGCGGATTTACACTGACTTGAAGTTAACCTGGCTGTATCTTAATGAATTCTAATGAACTTTGCACTTTTAAATGCACTTTAGCATCATTGTCGCTGTCCCAGTTTTCAACAGTTTAATTCAACAGTTTATTCAGTGTTTGCAAATGGGAAACGCAATCCTAGGAGAGGTAAGAATTTACAAAATTTAAGAATAGTACTTTAAATTGTGACTCAAATATTGCTGAATACAAGTGTATATTATTGATGGTAGTTATTGTTGCCATTGATACATTATGCCGTCTATTTCTGTGCATATAAGGACAAGAATTCGCAAAAATCAAGTGATGGTGTTTTTGAAGAGAAAAAAATCGAACATTAACATGTCAAGGTCATTTATTTATCAATTTATGATTTATACTTTAAGTGGCAGGGTGAATAGATTAAGAACTTTAAGGACATTCAGTTGCTCGGCTTTTTAGGTGATCAGAAAAGCTTACTTGAGCCTTAGTCTGTCGCCGTTATTGTCGGCGTCGTCGTCGGCGCCGTTGTTGTCGTTGTAATCTTTTCACATTTTCATCTTCTTCTCAAGAACCACTAGGCCATTTTCAACCAAACTTGCCACAAAGTATCCTTGGGTAGAGGGAATTCAAGTTTGTTCAAATGAAGGGCCATGCCTTCTTCCAAGGTAAGATAATTATGAATTCATGAAAAATTAATGGCATCCTTTAAAAATCTTCTTCTCAAGAACCACTGTACTTGAAAATGTGAAACTTATGTGGAATCATTGTGAGGTAGTGTAGATTCAAGAACCCCCGGGGTAGGATGGGGCCACAACGGGCGATCAAAATTTGACATAGGAATACATAGGAAAAAATCTTTAAAAATTTTCTTCTTAAGAACAACAAAGCCATGATTGGTCATATTTATATTAAAGCATCCTCAGGTGGTGTAGATTCAAGTTTGTTCAAACGATGACCCCTGGCGCAGCACAGTTAAGGCTGCAGTAAGGGGGCGGGGCCTAATTTATACGGGAAATGCTTACTATGACATCACACAAAAATATAAGTTCTTCAAATTACCACAAAATGAAATGATTTGCTATTTTAAACTTATGAATAGCTTTAAACTACATCATTACTTACTAGTGCATGCATTATTGTCGTTGGTTAAACCCCACACAGCAATATATAAACAATTCACTGATCGCAATGCACTTGTCAATGTGACGTCATATCGGAAAATTTGACGCAGTTTGTATGCAGTGAGAGGCGGATCAAGTTATATTCATACAATGAAGAATGTATTTTGTAATTAAATAAAATAAAAATTGTAGATATATAAGAGGCCATTAACTTGGATGCGATGTCCGTTTTATGATTTTGTTCATGTACTTCCCGTACATTCCCTAGACAAGCGATACTGTCGTATATTTGTATGGAGATTCATTGAAGGGTAATAGAATGGTCGTAATAAATCGATATATTGCAAGGGCATACCCTCAATGAATTATGACAAGCTTTTACACATAAACTCAAGAAGTATGAAGATATTTGAAAAGTGCTGCGAACCTGTTGAAAGCTTGCAAATGAATTGATTATATCTATATTTAATGTACTTGACCAACAAAATATTCAACATACGGTCTAACAAATGTAATTTTAGCAATTAGATAGTAGAATCTATGTAGATTCGCAGCACTTTTCATAAACTATAAAGAGTGTTGAAAATAATTATATGTTAAACTTAGATTTTTAACTTGGTTATGCCCTTGCAATATTAGAATTTATAGATGACCTCAATACTTCAGGTATATTTGCTAAAATCACGTGACTGCCACATCACGTGACAAGTCTTAATAAGAAATCTAATCGTCCTCAACATTTAGTTTTCAACCACGATGCATTTGTCCGATAATAGTAAAGTCTTAAAAAGAAATGCCCATCCTTGTAAAGAATGTATTTTCTATCTAAAAAATTCGCCGATATTTCCATTTGGCACCTTAACTGTGCTGCGTGGGAGTAGACCAGGGTCACAATGGGTGATCAAAGTTTTATATACAGTGGGAATAAATAGGAACAAATCTTTAAAAATCTTCTTCTCAAGAACAGCAAAGCCATGATTAGTCATATTTAGATGGAAGCAGCCACAGGTAGTGTAGATTCAAGTTTGTTCAAATGATGACCCCTGGGAGTAGGGTGAGGTCACAATGGGGGATCAGAGTTTTACATAGGAATACATAGGAAAAATCAGCAACATCCATTTTGTGTCATATTAATTCAAAAGCATCCCCCCTGAACCACTTTTATATTTCAACTTTTCAAGACAGAAATGATTTCTGCTTTTTCCTAGCCAAAGTGCTCAGGTGAGTGAAGTGGCCCTGGGCCTCTAGTTTACTTTTCCTAGTCCATCTTCATAAAGATAAGAACTTGATGAACTTCATAATTGGTTCCATATGATTTACCCACATCTAACTACATTACATCTGCTTCAGTGTCTACCTGATTGTTGTCAGGTATTTATTGTACAGTATCTATACATTTTCGTCATACAATATTCATGTACAAGGAAAAACAGGTCGTCTTGTCATATCTCCATCTTTGACATTCGGTCTTAATTTGCATAGTTTAAAGAAAAGATGGTCAACTGTTCGCCATCTCTTTGAGGTTAGAGGACTATAAAACACACATATCTTAATTAGATTTTTAATGATTCATTTACGTACAAGGGTATAGTTATATTATCTTACACTGTAATCCAGCAAGACATAGAATGCTGGTAAGCTTTTGCATGTTGCACTTATCACATCTTGTGTATGAATGGTTCATTCTCTCCCCTCTGTCTTTAGATTATATCTCCTCAATGTATTAATATCCTGCGAACATACATGTAACATCCTTTATTCACTCAAAAATTACGAAATTAAGACCCCAGGGGATAGGATTGTGTCGCGATTGGGATCAGAATCTTAAAAATAAATTCTTTAAAAATGTTATTTTGAAGAACAGTATCCCATGATATCCCAGCTTCCCATGTTACGAAATTTTTATTTTTTCCCCAAATTATGCTTCCAATGGTTTAGATAGTGTCACAGAAGGGATATGAAATTATAACAATATATAATTTTTTTAAGGAAAGCTTATTATGGATTGTGAATTTATTGTATTAAATGATATAAATCGGTTCTTCCATCAGAATAAAGTGTACATGTACTAAACTGTCATTTGTCACAACTCGTTTCCATTCCTATAACCTTGTGGACAGAAATAATCTTTTTCCTCTGTCAATTCGACAGACCTTTTCCAATGTGGGTTGAAATTTATTACAAGCAAAAATTGTGAATATGTTTGATAAGAGATTCAGTCTTATTTGAATACTACCACAGTCACTGGTTGCTATGTTGATATGTATCATCCGTTTTAAAAAATGTGTTCGCATTATTAAACGCATCGGCAGAAAGTTTGATAAAATTCATAACATTTTAAGCAGGCCAATTATTGTCCATTTTTATATACTCTCCGGTCCATAGCATGTTATTTGATGAAACCAAGGATATTTGCGGCTGAGCAACTATAATAGTGTTATACCAATATAGCGGAATTTACGTTTCCTCCAACCTGTTTAAACAAAGAATTATTCATAAACCTACATGAATTAAATTCCAAATACACCATGGTCTTTATGTTTAGTTGAATAAATAAATATGAAAGCTTAAGGTATTTAATCATAATCACATCATGCAAAATAATCTATCAATGATTAAAAAGCTAACCTTCGATATGTAGCAATACGAACCCCAAGATATCTTTGATCAACATGTCCTGTTAACAAATCAAGTCTTGAATATCATGATTATTTGTTAGTTTGTCAACAAAACCTTTCTCTAGTAAATCTAGAAGAATATCCAAATATGAAGCAGATATGTCAGGCTGGTGTCTTTTATCCCGAGTTCATTGAGATATATCGAACCAACGTAGGACGCAGGTATGATAAGGCAGCACACGGATCATTATTTGGTAAATTCACAATTTTTGTGAAATGTATATTTAGCCTTCCGTTTTCACTAATTCGGAAGTAATAATAGAATTAGAAACACTACATGAACAATTTGTTACAGTTTCAGCCGACAAGGCTTGTAACAATATCATCTTTGTTGGCAAAGCTCATTATTATTACTGTATTTTAGAAGAATAAGGTTTAATTCTACGTCTGGAAATTCACCCATACTCATAGTTCACTTTCTAAAGATGAAATTCTTCAAAATCACATTTCAGTCATAAATACTTTAAAAACTCCAGTCAACCAAGGTGAGTTTGATCTACCTTACTTATTCAAAACTTCTAAACATCACAAAAATCATTACACACAAAGATACATTGCCGGGTCTACCAACTGCTCTATCATGCCTCAATCTTTACTCCTCACTAGAATATTAATTGTTGTAAAGGAGAAAGTTCAGAGGTACTGCATTACAACACATTCTAGAAGTGATGTAAATCAGATGTGGGTTAAAATTTAAAAAAATCAAGAAACTTTAAAAAACTTTTAAAAAAAACTTAAAATCACTTTTCAAAGTCAGTAACATCAAAAGGTCGGACTTTTCTACATTTTATAGAACCATTCCTCACGATAAATCAAAATCTGGGCTTTTTGATTTTATATACAACTGCTTCTTCAATAAAAATGGAACTCAGAAATTTTTGTAACTTGCGATTAGTCAGCAAAAAGGTTTTTTTTTAAAAAATCACTGATTCTACACAAATACCCTAAAGTTGATATTGAAAGGATGCTGGAGTTCCTTATTGACTGAATAAATGTAGTCTACGGATACCATATTTTCCAATAAACTGTTTGAATTTTAATGTGCAATAATTGTATTTTTATGTGCAATAATTGTGTTCCTTGTATTCTCATGAAGCAGAATTTATGCATAACTTCTACATGAGAAAAAAAAAAAAACACGTGCTGTGGCCTTCAACTCAACATTCAGATATATCGTCATTTTATCAATTAAAATAGTTACTTCCAATCATATGTCGACTCGAAATAAAAGTCATCAAAGAGTCTGCCACGTCTGTTTCACATTTGAATTTTTTAACTGACTATAAACTATAAGGATTATCGAACAAGTAATTTGTATTACTTCAGCTTTTCCTTCGTCAACTTTCCTTATTTATGTAGTAATATTCCGCTATCACCTGCATATGGTGTTGACATCTCCCAACTCATTCGATACTCAAAGCATTCTCTGAGTACGATTAATTTCTAAAGCGAGGCTGACTACTAACAGTTAATTTGATTTCAACAACCTCATTTAAAGTCAGCATTTTGTAAATTTATGGTCGTTATACAGACTTTATTAGCAAATATTACCTATCTTTTGGTCGTATATAAGCTGACGTGTTTCACACTAGTTGTTAGGCTTTTTATACTAAATTTGACTAGAGACTGTTCTGTCTACCTGATCAATACATAGGACTCACGGTGTGACCGGTCAACAGGGGATGCTTACTCCCCTTCTAGGCACCTGATCTTATCTCTGGAATTTCCTGGGGCCCGTGTTTTATTCCCTTTTCAAATATTTGTATTGCATGTAGTTTTATTTTTTTTTAGATTGATCACTGTTCGCTATCTTCACCTTTTCATTAATAGATCGGAAAAGCCACGATAAAACATTTACTATAACATGCATTATCCATTGTATAGACCTCAATGATGTTTTTATAAATGGAAAAATATGCCTTAATGAAAAGTGAAAAATTCAGTACCACACGGGATAATTCATTTCTGTTTGTAAAAATAATTATGTAAAACACATCTGTTACGAACGACGGAGAAAAGACTGATCGGGATTCCAAAGCACTGCCTTCCCTCATCATAAAAAAGAATTATTAAAATAAATTAGCAGACTTGTTTATTAAACTTTCATTCCTTATATGAATCACACGTGATATTCGTTGTATTTGCTAATCGTATATTGGTTTACATAAATATTCGTCCCGTTTCATTTTTACCATTTATTGTCGAATCAGTATAGTATGTGGTGGTCAATATTTGTGTGCAAGCAAAATTGTACTTGTTCGTGGGGACATAGTTTTATGGGTCACTCATTTTTACAGTAGATTTCATGAATCAGTATGTTTACAACATAAATGTTTGTCGAGATGTAAATGCGTGGGTAAGGGTGGCCCATCAGGAAATCCACAAACATTTCTGCCCCATGAACAACAATGATTCCACAGAGTTTGATCAACAGTTAAGATGTTATTGTGTACATGTAGGTATTTAACTTCTACTTTACATTACAAATATGATAAGATTTAGTTGGTATAATGTTTTGCATGTTTCCATTTATTTTTAGGAGTGGAAATGAATCCTTTAGATATAAATATTTAAAAAATTAAAGTATAGTTAAACTAATTACAATAAAGGATCTCGGTTTTCAATTACTTAGTACAGAACGAAAGGTAGTTATAAACTGTAATTTTCGATTTCCTTTTATTCACTCCAATTTTATAAGCAGGTATATTTTCTCTGCACATTTTTGACAAGAATATACATTTAAAGAAGAAACACTTCTTGATTTCTTTTCAATAAACAGTGAACATTGTGTAAACAAATATAGTAGAATGCATTATTTAAAAACCCAACAGCACGCTTTACTAAGTTTTAATCAACTTTCAGTCTAACTGGATTGATAAAATAATGATTGTATAGGAAATCAAAATCAACAAAATTAGAAGATAAAAAAAAACTTCAGTTGAACCCCCCTTCCCCTCATTTGCCAAACAAAAAATATTTGAGCAGGAAGCCGCTTAAAATGTGCTGTGTTTAATGCAAATAACAAATAACCCCGTTTTCCAAATTTTCCTCGATAATGTACATTTTTTTAAGCTCAAGACGACTAAATCAATTGCTGATGATATTATTTGTGCATAATATTCGTTTGTTTGTGTGTTTACTTGCCTTACGTTCTTTCGAGATTTTTTTTTTAATTTATGCCACGGTCGAAGGCTGCAAATTTAGAACTGTATGCCAATCGAGCATTGTTGGAGGGGGTCTTTTTGCTCCAGTAGTTAATGTGATACGGGATCGCTGTATTCAGTCAACGCTCAGAAACGGTGAGGAATTGCCTCAACTCCAGGATCAAGTTCTTTCATAAAATATGACACTGGAATGAAACGTTATAATAACTGCTCCATTTGGTCAAATTAAGCATCTCATTAAATGGAATTTTGTTGTCTAATTGGTCAAGACCATCTCTCCTGGGGTATGTACTTCAGGGTGAGTTCACCTCAAAATTAAGTTCAGGGGGATTAATCGGGTTTTCCCTCTCGACCAAGCATAAATTTGATTTGTTAATGTAAATAAGGCAGACGCCAGTATCGAAGAGTCTAAACTCTGGTTGAGTTTTTATTGATTTATAATATTATATATATATATATATATATATATATATATATATATATATATATATATATATATATATATATATATATATATATATATATATATATATATATATAGATATATATATAGGTTTTATATAACCTATAGTGTTAAAATGTTGTAAAATTCCTTATCATTTAATAAATTGGTTATTGCCTTCGGCCTGGTTCAATCAATTCTTGTCCAGGCTAGTAAATGGATGAGTAGAACTCATCAAAAATCAAGAATTTTATACTGAAACTTTACCTTGCTTTCAGAGACATGCAAAATGTCAATAACATTACTCAATTACTAATCCAGAATTTAAGTCAAAGCAGAATCAGTAATTAGAATAAATCTTGAGTAAGATAACACCTAGGGTATTAGAGTAAAGATCAGTTGAAAAGATGTGTTATGTCAAATTAAGTGCCGTTGAACAAGTATTCTGAGTAAGGAGAGCTACCTGATTCCGTAAATTTCTAACAAATAGTTTTAATTGAAGAAATGTATCAAAGAAGAAGGTATTGTTTAAGCCTAAATGTGCTCTTAAAATTTAATGCTTTTAAAAAGTTTTGAAACTGGCTTAAATATTAGTTAAGTATATGACTGTGAAAAATCAGGAAAGAAAATGGCATGAAAGAGTACCATTTTGGATATATGACGTCATTAATTTGATGCTTTTCTCTATTTTTTACAAAAAACCCTCAAAATGATCAATTTCAAGGGTTATTTTCCTCAACAAAATAGGGTCCACAGCCGTCACTCACTTTGATTTTCGGATATGTTGTGTAAAATTCTTTGAAAAATCACATATCTCAAAATCTTTATGGGCGATGCCTGTGGACAATACTATCTGAAAGAAAATTACACTGAAAATTGGTGTCTTCTGCAACTTTTTAAGAAATACAGGAAAATGCACAAGTTTATGACGTCACAATTAGAATTTAGAAGGTCTTGTGAGAAAAATTATTTATTTGATCTTTCTGCACGGAATTTCAATGATTAAAAAAAGGTTGAGTTTTAATTTTTTACATCACTTTCATTTTTAAGAAAATCACAGGGCAAGATTCGTATTGAAACTACCTTGTTCTTTGAAAGATACGTGTACTATTATGCATGTTAAGTTCGAACACCTTGTTCATCAATCCATTTAAAATAATGAACTGTTTTTGATCGCAACAATGCATGTGATACCAATACATGTAGCTGACACTTCCTTGGGAAATACTGCTGAGGAACGCCATGATTACAAGTTGATATAAAACAATTTGAAAATTCTTTAGAACTTTATTGACAATATACAACACAATATAACACAATATAATTTTCAAATGTTGCAAGTTATTTAATAGAATGTGACATGCATTTATGTTATGTTATTTACATATAAATTAGGACTGTTTTCAGAAGTCAGTGACTGTATCGTAGGTATAGTCAGAATTACATTCAAGAGATTCATTCCCGTGTAAAAATCCAAATATTGATGATAAATTTATGAATCTGCAAAGCCTAAAAGTTACATATGAGATTGACACGATTGTGAATAAACAAACAATTACAATTACTATGTAAAACAGCGTTGTTGACCTTTCAGCAAAATTGTATATTTCCTTTTGATTTCTGGAGTTGGTATAACTATGATTATATTCTTTTGTTGTATTATTCCATTTCTCAATAAAAGATATTGGCATTGTACTTGTGTTCTCAGCAATGCAACCTTTCTGGAAATGGCATTCAGTTTTGCTGCAAGAGCATTTGTGACTGCATTTACTTCCGTAAAATGGAAATTCACATATCAATGAACAATTGTGTCCTACATATCCAACAGCACATTCTGGAAATTGATATTAAAAAGAAAACTTAAATATATATTGCAAGAAAGTAAACATATAATTTAAATGATGTAAGGATTTAAAAACTTTTTTCACAATTTAAAGATTTAGTTCTTTGAAAATCCGTAGTTTAGATAAAATTCAAAGCTAGTGAATAAAAAGCTGCATCTAGTATAAGCTGGCCAAACCAAAAAAAAAAAAATCAATTTCCACTACAGCAATAAAATTTCACAAAAAAGTCCAACTACATCAGTATACTGATGCAATCTTTAGATTGAAAACATATAAAACTTGTAATCATTTACAATTCAATTCACCTGCACAAGATGAAGAAAATGTATCCCATCGATACCCAAAACAACAAATAAGTTTCTTGTCTGGACTATAATGAAATAAGATATTTATCACTTAAAATACAAGTTTTTATCATCCATAATTTTCATTTACATATCATGAGAGTGACAGAAATATGAGAGAGAGAAAACAACTTACGAAATACATGTGTTATTCTCCGTGGAATTCACGAACAACATCTCATAAGTAAAGATTAAAATAATGAATAACTTTGAAAAAAGTTTGTAGGTATTCATTTCAGCAGCCACAAGCAAGAAAAAAGCTAATCAATGGAAATGAACTTAATTTTACCAAATATATCGCTATAAACTCAAATCATTTCCTGAAATTATCGTGTAAAATATTAAATCAATATGAATTCACATCCGTCCGAAATGCCTAAAAATTAATACTCTTTGGAATATCTAATAAATACATAGCAGGAAATAATAGACGAATACTTTTCCTTTTTATCAGGAAAGTCTGAAGCCTAGGCAAACTGTCTATTTTTGTTCAATATTTAACAATGTCAATTTTGCTTTGCTTAATTAGGTATGGGAGAGAAAGCAATTAATATACATTGTTTAAGCTTAAAAAATAATATCTAGATTCTTTAATAGTAACAATGCACGAAATGATAGTTTAATTAATAGCTTTCGTTTTTCAAAAAAGACTGAATCTTAAGCAAACTGCCTAGTTTTGTTAAGTAGATAACATGTTAATTTTGCTTGCATAGTTATGGAGAGAAAGTTTCAATGTACATGTAATAACTTAGTAAGATAAATAAACCATTGATCGGTTATCATTTAATGAAATGATCTTTTAGAGCTATTTTGAATTTTACAAGAAAGATAGGGATGGAGCGTCTAAAGAGTTTTTGGATAGAGTGCATAGAAACAGACTTTAACGACTAAGCAAATTCAGATAGCCAGTTTCGATCCTAATTGTGAGATAATATCATCAAAATTAAATGAGTAAAAGTTTGCTCTTTTATACGAAGGAATACAGAAATGTTTTTAAAAAATGGACTAGTTCTTTATATTTTTTGATCATATAATTAAATAAACTTCATGTAGCACGGCACATGGGTGTGTGCGCAGAAATATATTTCAAGAAAGCTCTTCAAAAAGGTCAGAGTCAACAATTTTTAAGCTAAGATCAGCTTTTATGAGTACATTTGACGTAGTACTGCCATTTAAGACAAGGTTCAGTAGCCAATTCGAATTTCATTCTAGCTAGAAAAATAAAGATCTCTTCTGCCGCTTGAAAGAGAATAAGAAGATTTGAAAGTAAATTCCTTCATCTGTATTTTGATAATCCAAGGTAATAGCAAATTACTGTATATTTTCATATATTTTTTGGGGGGGTCAAAATGGTTTTTGAAAAAAAAATTGGTTCGTGGGGTCATAATTTCGTGGATGATGAATTTCACGAGTAGATGATTATATTTTATTTTACTTTTCGTAGAGTCTGGGGAAGGGGGTATGAATACGTGGGTCTCCTCATACCTCGAAAACAACGAAAATTAAACCTCCACGAAAATTAGTGATTTCACATTAATTTTTACTTTTGTGTCCATGTACTCATTGGAAACATCCTGCAAAACAGTAATTATCTTAAACTAAGTAAACATTAGTAAATTATTATTAAGAAATGTCTGTAGCAGGAAGCCTATTATTTTGTCTTTTGAAATGCATAAAGATTATGAAAAGTTAATAATAAAGAGATTATCAGAATTCTTTTCATGAATTTGAAAACTGTTATTATATAAGAATCTACTGCAGTGCAGTGTTATACAGTGTATATGTACAGAGAAAAAAAAATAAGTTATCTTGTGATACCGCCATCTTTGACATTTCGTCTAAATTTGGATGATTATAAGAAAACACATATATCTTTAATATTGAATGATCCATTTACGTACGAGTGTGTGGTTATAATGTCTTTTATATTAGCAAGACAGTAGAATGCTGGTAGGCTCTTGCAAGTTACACACATCACATTCAGTGTGTGAATGATTCTTTCTCTCCCCTCAGTTTTTGTATTATATCCCCTACATGTATTCTGCGAACATACATGTAAGATCCCTTATTCGCTCAAATAAGCCAAAATCATGGCCTCAGGGGATGTGAATGGATCACAATAGGCTTCAAAATTTGAACAATATCCCATAAACAGGTTATATTGATATTTAAACAAAAGGATTAATGTTTTTTTTTTTTTTTTTTTTTTTTTAGAAATGCTAATTAAGTGATCTCCGTGGCCAAAAAATAACTCGTTCAAATAGGCCGAAATTATGACCCCTGGGGATTAGACTGGGTCATAAAAGGAGTCAAAATTTGAAGAAAAAGAGCCATTAAAGAGGGGGAAATCTTTAAAAATGTTATTTTCAATATAAGTATCCCATAACTTCGTTATATTGATATTCCAGTCTCTTATATTGTGTAAGTTTGATTTTTTTTTAAATCATGCTTCCCAGTTGCAAGGTTCAAATAGTGTAACGGTGCCCTTGTACCAAAATTAGAAATAGAGAGATTTTGGAGTTTTCCTTCCGATAGAAGAGATACGGGCTCCAGGGTATTTCACACCACTTCAGTTAAATATACCTCCAAACTCACTACAATTAGTCATATTTGTCAACAAATATTCAAATGTAAAGAATGAGGGCGCATTTGATATTTGATACTGATATTCGAAATGACAGGGATCTAGACGCTCCTGAGAAATGACATTTCATTGATCCTTCACAAAATATTATTTTAAAAACATATATATTTTATATCACTGCGATATACTTCCCAAATCTTGGTTTTGATTTGCTAAAATATGCCATGAAATATGGCTAGGTAATTCATTTGGCACGAAAGGTTACATTTTTAAACACATTTTGCTATAAATTTCCTTCAAGCATCTCTAGGTCATATCTCCACGATTTAAATACCATTATTGTGTGAAATGAAATATGAAGATAAAGAACAATACTCAAGTTTAAAATTAAAGTCCATTGAAACAATACACATTGTGGGCAGATCAAACACTAATATCTAAAACACTAGAAGTGGGATCAAGTGTCATAAATGAGTAAGATTCCCCTGACGACAAGTACACCCTCCATGTACTTTCTGTCATGATTATGTAATCAAAGTAATCCCTAGTAAATTCAGTATGAGAATTATTTAAACTCAAAAAATCATGCAAACTTTTGTTTAAAAAACGGAGAGACTACGAGGAAACAATAAAACGATTTTGAAATGATTGTATTTTTTGGAAACGAAAGCACAGTGATACATGTATATTTACATGTCTATGATGGTAAGGAATCGATGATTTTGGGCTCGATCCTCGCAGGGAGGGTTTAAAAGAAGAGCGTTAACTTTATTTTTTTTTAACAATCAAGTTTTTTTATTGCTGTTTTGTTGATTTATTGATTTGTCAAAATTTCAAAATAAAATTAAATTGTGATTCTTCTGCATTGAGATAGGAAGCATTTTCCCAACCTACCGAAATTTATTACATTTTCATTAACTCTACACCATTATCTTTTAGATATTTACTAATTGTGTGAAGTAATGCAATGAGTACCAGACCTATAAATATTACAATATTTTTACAAGGTATTTCACTGTAATGTAACATTTTCTCTCTGTGTAAATATCGTCAAGTCTGTACAGGAGTTGTAGGCCGAACAAATTGTCCGCCTGACTGGACTACAAAATAATCGTACATGAATTAGAGGCCATATACGCCCAGCGTCTTATGTTAAGTTGAAGAAACAAATATAAGTGTTTCAGGCACTTAATAATTACCTGGGCAGGTTAAATTTCTCTACATAGTTAGCTTTGCAGTCGCTTCTCTGCATTACCAAGATATGACATCATAATGGAATATGACGAAAGTCACTGCATACTGGAGCTGTCATAACGGGGAGAGTGTCATAGATTTTTATCCTAAACCACATCTAAGTGATAGAACGTTATTGTAAAATTCACCAGTCTTGGCTCCATTTTTAAGCTCGAAGGAAATGTTACTTTGTTTAGTTTTTCTGGATTGATATAAGTGTATATAATATATAATTGCATACAACTTAGCTTTGAAATGTTCCTCTTTACAGTACCCGGTTGAGAGGTCGAATTTATATTGTTGTATAAAACAGGCAGGCGCAAGTGGTTAATATGGTTTAACTTTAAATATTTGGTAAGCATTCATAATAGGAGAACGTTAGAATGTTCTGTAAATAAATCTTGCTTGGAATGGTAGTGTAATCGTTTCCTTTTAACATAAATTATGACGAAGAGTGAAAATACCCTCAAATGTGTCGGTAAGTTGTACTTCTTATGAAAAATTTCGTACACTATAATACTAAAGCTCGCTCCAAGACTTTCCAGGTACAGTTGGATACAAAAAGAGTTTATTAATTGAATGAAATTTAAATAAAGTTTATGTTAAGCACTTGTACCGAAGCGATTTACGTGCAGTCCTTGAAAATATTATAATTGACCGTCACGTGATCAAGCATATGTTATGTGATATCGCAACAAATGTGTCAATATGTAGTTGAGAGATTCCTTTGAGCAAATTATCTCAGTATTTATGTTAATAGCCTACATATTGAATTCAAAACCGAGCTGGAAATATAATGATATGTTGAATGCAATTTATTGTTTAGGGCAGTCTTAACATAGCTGCATAACCACAGCATGCTAATTAATTTATCAATTATTTAAAAAGCTTAATTTTGATGTGAAACAATATGATACCACAGATATCTTTGATCAATATGTGTTGTTATGCAAAAAAAAAAAAAAAAAAAAAAAGAAAAGAAAAAAAAATACTGAGAGGCTTGAATACTCTAAAATTGTGGAGATCAAGTTATGTAAAATGTTAAGATTGCGAAAAGTGATAACGCTCAAAAATCCTTTTAAACATGGATCGACTTCTGAAAATAGAGGTTTAATTGGGTGTCATGCAGAAGTACGCATCCCCTGTCGACAGGTCAAACCCTGCCATTTACATCTTGGAGAGATTTGGTAAACGAAAAAATCCTAGAAAAATAATGGCCTAATAATTTGTACGAAAGACCTCAATCGACATTCGACTTAACGACAGATTTTGATTGGAAACAAGGTAAATTGTAAAATGTCTTTAAACGAAATATCTCTTAGGGTACAATCATTTGATTCTGAAAGGGAGTGCGTCGGGTTTGGTGGCAGATTTTGGAAATAAATTATCTATCGATGAAAATTTATTTGTCCTCCAATGGCAAGAGCATATAATAGTAATTGACGTTTACTTTTTTTCACCATGAAAATATATATTTTGACTCTACAAAATTTGCCAGACCCCCCCCCCCTCTTAATTTAAAATCAAATGTCGTTCCCTAAAAGTCATTCAAATTCATCTAGTATTTCGTGTTTTTAAAAAAATCGATATAAAACTCTATATCAATTTCAAATTATTCGGAAATGATTGAAAGTATTTGTCTTCTGCAATGGATAAGATGCATCAGCAAGTAGTAAGAAAAGTGAAATGAAATAAATGCAAATAAAAACCAAACCTCGCAAGTGAATAGATAAAAGTTACAACTAAAAGTTTAATAATAAAGAAATGCTTATACCATGGACTAATTCTTAATTTTTTTTTATATTTTAAGTTATAATTAACTCTTAATCTTAGTGAATTTTTTAAATATCTTGAACCACACAGGGACTTCAGATATTGAATATTGTGTAAATTGTGCAGAGAAATCAATTTTAGAGAAGCCCTTCCAAATGGTCAAGGCCAACATTTTTTTAAGTTAAGTTCAGTGGCTATTTAAGTACATTTCACGTAGTACTGCCAATTACGAGAAGGTTCAGTAACCGATCCGAATTTCATTCTAGCTTATAGAAAAATAAAAATCTTGTCTGCTGCTTGAAGGAGAATGAGAAAATTTGAGGATAAATTCCTTTATATATATATGTATGTATGTATGTATATATATATATATATATATATAGAGAGAGAGAGAGAGAGAGAGAGAGAGAGAGAGAGAGAGAGAAATATTCATACTTGTTTCATCTTATGGAATTTGCAACACTTTGCTTTGACCTGTATTCCAATCAAAAAACTGGGAACGATATTATTGTTCTGCCGCCTAATTTTCAAAGGTTAACATATTTGAATGATTTTTTATATTTCAATAGAAAGTTATGTGGATTTTCACGAAACATAATTTATTTGAGAATAGAGATAACTCTATAATTCTGGTAAAACTAGTGTTTTTCACTATAGAAATCAATGGATAACGGAAATCTGTTTTAAAAAGTCCCCCGTGAAACAAATATTCCTTTTTACATGTTTTAAGAATCGTTATTTAACGAATTCTTACAAAGCTTTTGTTGTTTCAAGGGGGGGGGGGGGAGCATATGTCTACAGACAAAATAAAACCCATCAAAAATTATCTTTTTTCACCAATTTCAAAGGGGTTTACAATTAAATCATAGTTTTTTTTTATCAATCGTTTATGTTTAATTTTACTTGAGTTAAACATCAGAAAAGATTTAAGGGAAATTTATCCATATTCAAGAATATTTTAAATTCGGTGATGCTTTAAATACTGATTTCAATGGAAAACATCGTCTACCCTCCTTATAAAAAAATGTTGTAATTAAGAGTAATTAACCATTTAACACCTATTAAAGTTTTTAATCAATTACCATTAAACTCTTCTTTGCATTAAGATAATATTTTTTCGGCCAAATTGCCATTAGTATTGAATTAAATGGGTGTTAAATGTAGGCGGGAATCGAGAGTTAGCGTGAGTAGTTCTTTTGGGTTAAAAGTAATTATGGTTCAAAACGTTAATGTTGTATTTTTATCTCTGAAGGAAGTTTACATTTATAGTTAATAATGAAGATAAACTACGTAGGTAAGACTCCGCCTATCCACTCTTGATGAATAAAAACGTCGATAGTGGTATTTATTACCAGTGATTGATTGATTGATTGATTGCATGTTGTTTTATGTCCCAATTGCGAAATTTTCACTTATATAGAGATATCACCATAAACCGATGAAGGGCTTCAAATTTAGATCTATACATGGCACTCAGGGCCATTGAGCAGTGAGGGATCTTTATCCTGCCAACGTCTATCCTGACATGGGATCTTGGTTTTAAAGAGCCGTAACTTTCACTTACCAATGCCAGGCGTTTGGAGAAGGAACAAACACTACCCTTGTTTACGTCTTAGGTTTGAGGCGGCGAACGAGAACATTTTTTTTTTACAAAAAATAACCA
This sequence comes from Saccostrea echinata, assembly GCF_033153115.1. NCBI lineage: Eukaryota > Metazoa > Mollusca > Bivalvia > Ostreida > Ostreidae > Saccostrea > Saccostrea echinata. The sequence goes on along the minus strand of NW_026889765.1, from coordinate 6,692,854 downwards.
GAATGATTGAAATGAAACCCAGATTAAAATGTGTCAAAATGAAGAACAATGAACCGACAGTTTCAGATATTTTGGCGATTAAAGAATATTCAATGCAAAAAATTAAAGGATCGGTAGATGACGTCACAATATTTGTCCTTTATCCTCTATATATTTCCTTGACCTTCATTGTTTTTAAGGAATGGAGACTCCTTATAAATATGTCAAAATATCAGGTCTCTATTGAAAATGGATCAAAAGTTACTACATGTATATACATGACATATCGCATGTAGATGGTGTAAACACATTCTTAAATGTAGCTCTCGAGTGACCAATATATCGGATTCTCTAATTACTTGTGAAATATGGCAAAAATGCCATAATATGGCAAAAATAAATTTCCTTATAAAGATCATTGATTATTGACATTATAGTGATATTATTCTTTTTTTCTAGATACTTATAAGAAGTTAATCAAAAATAAATCATGGGTGTTTTGTACTACATTAAGTGAAATTTTAACAATGAAATGTTAAATTAATTCTACAAAATCTTGAATTTTGCATTTAATTACTCAGTGTTAAATCTAAAGCAATCAAGCATGGCGCGGCGCCATGCCCTTTTCTCTCGGCGCCATGCCCTTTTTTCCAGCGCCATGCCCTTTTTTCCTTGCAAAAATAAATAATTATGCCTAGCAGAGGCAAGATGGACTAGCGGCTTTGTTTATTCAGTGCATGCAGATTTATGGAAAGCCGTAGGGTACCCCCACATTATTATTATTTTTTCCTATATAATTATACCAAAAATAGTTATCTCATCCCAAAGTAAAAATCTTGATTTTTTTTTTTTTTAACATTATTATTTTCCTACAACAATTATAATCTTGTCCGTCCATGTGTACTCATTATTTTTATTTTGCCCCTACATTATAATAATTATTCTCACTTTACAATTATAATCTTTTCAGTTAGTACGGAGACATTATTTTTATACACCTCCAAATTATAATCTTGTCAGTCGATTCGTACACATAATTTTTATTTTGCACCAAGATTATAATTATTCTTGCCTCAACAATTTATAAGACTTCACCTCCTGTAACAATAATGTACTGACTGAAAATAAATAAAAATGTACACGCTTAAAAATTATGATGTACCAAGTCGACGTTATAATCTTTGCAACATTAATAATGATGTGCGGCCTTGTTCGCAATTATTTTTATTTTTCAACAGGAAAGATAACTTCTTTTCTAGTGACAGGAACGAAAACTCTGTCCTCCTGTTGAAACAATAATTATGTTGAGACGCGATTATAATTGTGACTGCACACATTATTTGAAGCGTGAAGGAAATATTATCTTGAGCGTGGAGAAATATTATTTGAAGCGTGGAGAAATATTACTTGAAGCGTGACGGAAAACAAGCGTCGATGCGAGGGAGATCGTCACGTGAAAAGGCCATGTGCGCTGTTCGATCATGTAAACAAAGTGGAAGACAGAAAGTCCAACGTTAGCTAGGCTATAAGAGGTAAGTAAAGACTAATCATTAATGTACATGTAAATGACTGGCATCATTCAGATAATGTCTCTTGAATCAGCTGTCAGTTTATTGTAATTAAGCTAGAGCTACCGAACAAACAGGTAGTTCGAATTGCCTCAGACAGCTGTCAGAAATAGATCATGTGCATAAATGTGAGATTAAGCACATACTAGTACTTTATTAAAACCACCTGCCTGATTAAGAGCATATAGGGACGATCATTTGATTGGGGGGGACTGATAGATTAAGGAAATAAATATTTTAACCTTGATTCTTAAGTAAATTAACTTCATCCACTGGCATTGTTAGAAATAAAGGAAAACAATGACCCTGTCAGACCATGACTGTCACTGTGATACCCCCCCCCCCCCCACACACACACACACACCCTTCTTGCATGTGGTTAAGTGGTTTTCTGATTTTGGACAAGAAAAGAAAGTAAATAATCATTCTTAGATCAACTGGAAATAAATATTCTGTCCTGTAAATGCTAAAAATAAATAAATAATCTGACTTGACAAAATTTGCCACCTCTACCCCCACCCCTTTATAAAAAGGTAGTGACCTTAACATGGTGAAAAATGTTTTTCCTAATTAAAATTATTTCTCATCTACCATGTCTACTCCTTTGTACATGCCATAATCATACTCGTACATGTACCCATTGATATTTTTTAGATTTTGCATACAGTTTGTTTTTCTGCCACAGATTCAAAGAGAATTCAGATAGGAAATGGAACTATTGAACAATAAATTCTGCCTGGAAGCAGGAATTGCGGAATACAGTGCAAGGGATCCCCGATACTCTTTTTCAAAAGTTATTGGTAAGGTGACTAAGTCCTTGATAAATATCATTAAAAAATACATGTATAGCCTTTGTTAACAATAGACAACTTTAGCATATTTCAAAATAGTATTTCTCTTTGTGGGGTCAATCTGGGATCAGCTGGCATGAGGGACTGTTCTCCCTTTAAGCCAATAAAAAAATTATAATGTGTTTGTTTCTGGTAACATGCCAAAAATATTAGGGAAGGTAGGTAGGCGATAACTTTTTTTTATTACTTTACTTTTTATTAGCTCACCTGAGCCAAAGGCTGAAGTGAGCTTTTCTGATCACATTTTGTCTGGTGTCCATATCTCTTTAAACTTTTCACATTTTTTACTTCTTCTCAAGAACTGCTTGACCTTTTTCGACAAACTTAACAACAATCCTGAGGTAAAGGGGGTTCAAGTTTGTTCAAATAAAAGCCACATTTCCTTCCAACTGGAGATAATTACAAATTAATTTAGTGAAAAATTAATATCATCTTTTAAAAATCTTCTTCTCAAAAATCTGTTGGCCAGGAAAGATGAAACTTTTGTGGAAAAATCCTCAGGTAGTGTAGATTCAAGTTTGTTTCAATCATGACCCCCAGGGGTAGGGTGGGGCTATAATGGATTATCAAAGTTTTACATAGGAATACATAGAGAAAATTTAAAAAATCTTCTCAAAAACAGCAAAGCCATGATTAGTCATATTTATATGGAAGCATTCTCTTAAAGTATAGATTCAAGTTTGTTTAAATCAGGACTCATGGGGGTAGGGAGGGGCCCAATAGATGATAAAACTTATGACAAAATAATCTTTAAAAATCTTCTTAACTTCAGCCTTTGGCTCAGGTGAGCTAATAAAAAGTAAAGTAATAAAAAAAAGTTATCGCCTACCTACCTTCCCTAATATTTTTGGCATGTTACCAGAAACAAACACATTATAATTTTTTTATTGGCTTAAAGGGAGAACAGTCCCTCATGCCAGCTGATCCCAGATTGACCCCACAAAGAGAAATACTATTTTGAAATATGCTAAAGTTGTCTATTGTTAACAAAGGCTATACATGTATTTTTTAATGATATTTATCAAGGACTTAGTCACCTTACCAATAACTTTTGAAAAAGAGTATCGGGGATCCCTTGCACTGTATTCCGCAATTCCTGCTTCCAGGCAGAATTTATTGTTCAATAGTTCCATTTCCTATCTGAATTCTCTTTGAATCTGTGGCAGAAAAACAAACTGTATGCAAAATCTAAAAAATATCAATGGGTACATGTACGAGTATGATTATGGCATGTACAAAGGAGTAGACATGGTAGATGAGAAATAATTTTAATTAGGAAAAACATTTTTCACCATGTTAAGGTCACTACCTTTTTATAAAGGGGTGGGGGTAGAGGTGGCAAATTTTGTCAAGTCAGATTATTTATTTATTTTTAGCATTTACAGGACAGAATATTTATTTCCAGTTGATCTAAGAATGATTATTTACTTTCTTTTCTTGTCCAAAATCAGAAAACCACTTAACCACATGCAAGAAGGGTGTGTGTGTGTGTGGGGGGGGGGGGGGGGTATCACAGTGACAGTCATGGTCTGACAGGGTCATTGTTTTCCTTTATTTCTAGCAATGCCAGTGGATGAAGTTAATTTACTTAAGAATCAAGGTTAAAATATTTATTTCCTTAATCTATCAGTCCCCCCCAATCAAATGATCGTCCCTATATGCTCTTAATCAGGCAGGTGGTTTTAATAAAGTACTAGTATGTGCTTAATCTCACATTTATGCACATGATCTATTTCTGACAGCTGTCTGAGGCAATTCGAACTACCTGTTTGTTCGGTAGCTCTAGCTTAATTACAATAAACTGACAGCTGATTCAAGAGACATTATCTGAATGATGCCAGTCATTTACATGTACATTAATGATTAGTCTTTACTTACCTCTTATAGCCTAGCTAACGTTGGACTTTCTGTCTTCCACTTTGTTTACATGATCGAACAGCGCACATGGCCTTTTCACGTGACGATCTCCCTCGCATCGACGCTTGTTTTCCGTCACGCTTCAAGTAATATTTCTCCACGCTTCAAATAATATTTCTCCACGCTCAAGATAATATTTCCTTCACGCTTCAAATAATGTGTGCAGTCACAATTATAATCGCGTCTCAACATAATTATTGTTTCAACAGGAGGACAGAGTTTTCGTTCCTGTCACTAGAAAAGAAGTTATCTTTCCTGTTGAAAAATAAAAATAATTGCGAACAAGGCCGCACATCATTATTAATGTTGCAAAGATTATAACGTCGACTTGGTACATCATAATTTTTAAGCGTGTACATTTTTATTTATTTTCAGTCAGTACATTATTGTTACAGGAGGTGAAGTCTTATAAATTGTTGAGGCAAGAATAATTATAATCTTGGTGCAAAATAAAAATTATGTGTACGAATCGACTGACAAGATTATAATTTGGAGGTGTATAAAAATAATGTCTCCGTACTAACTGAAAAGATTATAATTGTAAAGTGAGAATAATTATTATAATGTAGGGGCAAAATAAAAATAATGAGTACACATGGACGGACAAGATTATAATTGTTGTAGGAAAATAATAATGTTAAAAAAAAAAAATCAAGATTTTTATTTTGGGATGAGATAACTATTTTTGGTATAATTATATAGGAAAAAATAATAATAATGTGGGGGTACCCTACGGCTTTCCATACAGATTAGCCCCTTTATTTATTTAATGCACGCAAAGGTGTGAATTCAGGACAGGAAATCACTTCTCGCTTGAACGCACACAGCCACCTGGCCAGGTAACATGAATCAGGCTGTCAGGGTGTAAGTGATCAGACGAGAAAATATCATTTGATTGCATTGATTTGCAAGAATTAGCCCAATGTCAAAGATAGATTAATTTGTAATTAAAATGTTATACATTTTAAATCAGGATCGTTTTTTTTAATTGAAAGTACAAAAAACAGAGTTGTTGAAGAAATGTGAAAAATTAAACTGCTGATGAATTAAGTCAACTTACAATGTACAGTACCAAAAAAAAAGAAAAAAAAAAATGAATATTATGTGTGAAATGGGCTAGGAAACAACAAAGTATGAAGTTAGTTTCTTATTGGATTACCATGCCCTTTTTAGGGTCTGGATTTAACACTAATTACTGTAACAAGTCAAGGAAGGAAGCGTTGTTACAGTTATTTACTATGCAATTATTTTTACTTACTGTCCTTGTCCTAAAATTGATACACTATACTGTATGTCAGTCGGTTAGTACTATAATATTACCGGTCACGGTATATACAGCATTGTTCTCGATTCTCGTTCCCGATGACGGATCATACCTAAAACGCTGACATAAGTAATGACTGTTCCATAGCCAAGTACCCACCATAAGAAGTGAATGTGACGGGTCTCAGGTGTTGCCACGATAAAGAACACTCACAGCTCAATTGCCCTGAGTGCCGAGTAAAGGTCTAAATTTGAAGCCCTTCATCAGTATACAGTCCGGTTCATATGACGGACCTACAAACAATATACATTCAACCAATCAATCTCAATCTCCCAGGAGTTTGTAAGCATGAACGTACACATTATATTATGAAAGATAACTCTTTTTTGATAGTTTTATGAATAATATTTAAAACCTTTTCTTTTTGAAAGTTTCTCTTTATTATTTTTATTATATATATATATATATATATATATATATATATATATATATATATATATATATATATATATATATATATATATATATATATATATATATATATATATATATATATATATATATATATATATATATATAATTAAAAAGTAGTTAAAAGATGATGTCACACAGAAAAAATAATCATAAAAGAAAAAGAAAATGCACAGTTTCCAAATTTCATTTAACACAAGCGCTTTAGCGCTTTCTGGATTTAACAATCCTTCTTCAGGTGTACATACTTTGAACTGATTTCAAATCAGTTCAAAGTATGTACACCAGAAGAAGGATTGTTAAATCCAGAAAGCACTTGTGAAATTTGGAAACTCTGCATTTTCTTTTTCTTTTATGATTATATATATATATATATATATATATATATATATATATATATATATATATATATATATATATATATATATATATATATATATATATATATATAAGAAAAATATCAATTTCTTGCAAAGGTTTAGATTATGGAGTGAAGTTAGGCTTAAGCTATCTATAAAAATAAAAAGAATATATCGAGAAATTTTTTTTCAGACTAATTTTAACAAATATTTTTTACCAGTTTGAATAACACAACATTAAACAGCTGTGAAAAATGGACAAACCATCAAGTAATTCAGATTAACTATTTAACAACAAATTTTAATGGAGCTCGATGATGCATAGTACTACATACATGTACATATACTTGATAACAAAGGAAAGCTAATTTCATATAGATCATATAGTTAAATTTAGTATGATTGCCCAGATGTGATTATTCAAAAATTAAATTTAGATGCATTTCACACGAATTAATACATGTAAGCATCAGGCCCGTCTAAGTATAGGGAAGAAAGGTATTTTTATGGCGTGTTTTAAAGGTATAGAAATTTGAATAGACATATCAATTGTGCAGTTTCCTTGTTTGAAATTTAGTAAAATCCAATCGTAAGCGTTCTGTACTTTTATTCTGCGTTTAATGTATACAGTATGATATATGAGATAATTTTAGGTCACCTGAGTCACTCAGGTGACCAATTGATATCCTTCGTCATGCAACGTGCATCGTTCGTAAACTTTTGAACATATTCAACTTCCTCTCTTGAACCACTGAGCCAATTTTGGCAAAATTTAACAGAGCATCAATGGGTTAAGAAGTACAAAAAATTCTAATTTCGGGGTTTCTGCTTCCCTTCCCCTTTTGCCCGAGGGGTGGTTAAAACCATTAAAATTAGTGCTACATGTATCTTTGAAAATCTTCTTCTATACTCCTATACTTCAAACAGTCAAACTGTGAGCATGTTTGTAATAAGCATTGTGCCTTTTACCAAAGTGGTGAAATTTATGATTTGTTACTAATTACTACACTCATTATTTTGTTGATCCCTGATCATCCTATTTATTTTGCTTTTGAGCAACATATATAGCTTGATCTATCCTTTCTTGTTTTGTTTGGGTTGTTTATTGTATTTTATTTTTTTTATTATTATTGTTTTGTTTTGTTTTATTGTTCTTTGTTTTGTTTTGTTTTTGCTTTTTTTTTTTCGGGGGGGGGGGGGGGATTATATACTTCTATCAATTCTTTACAGTGTTGTATTATGCTCATGTGACCATTACATGTAAGGCTCGTAGGCCTCTTGTCATTTAAATATTAAGAGTTGCACGAAATTTTGATTCTCATTAAAATAACAAAACCAACCACTGATATTTCAGGTAGGTATAATTTTCATTGATTTTCATCAATTTTTTTCTAGTTTTATAATCAAAATAGGACATAAAGAGTATCTTTAAGGTAATTGTACGTATGTACTTTTATACCATGTTAGATGGATTTTTGCTGTAATTAATATCTATTCATAAGTGATATATTGAACTTAAACATGTACCCATCGGGTACGTAATAATATGAATGAAAATAACATTCTTCGTTTTTTAAAAAGTATTTTCTTTTATGAAAAACAGGGTTAAAGCTCAGTCACTACCAGTTATAAATCTTAATGGCTTGATCTGTGAGAAATATTCTTAGCTCATCTTCAGTGGGAATTGTAATGACATTATGAACGATGGTAAATGCCAGAGATAGCAGTTACATGTAATCAACAAATTAAGCCTTGTAGGAAGATCTTCCATTTTTGCTATCTCACTTTTATTGACGTATAATGAAGCTTAGTGCCCTGAACGTTCAGTTCTAATCTTATGTCTTAATATCTTTTATGTACTGGATTTTTTTAGCTTTATATTGCTATGAACATTGACTCTACAGTAACATGTAGTTTAACATTCATTCTGAAGTTATGAAATGTGAAACGAAAACAGTTACCTTTCGCCTATTCTGCTTGCTTTAATTTCCGGGAAGTTATCTGAAATCTGAGTTATAATTTACATTAATTTAAACAGGTCAGAATCTAATCACTGGCGCTTTGCAATTTTCTTGCCTCATCCCAAAAGCGTCAGGTAGCTTAAAGATTAATTTTTCCATGGTTAAAAACATTGAGTTGAAAGCTCGGCAGCCAAATTTTTTGCAAGCAGATTTACATCGAAATTTGTAACCTGCGTTTTAACGATAATAATTAGCAGAAGAAATAACTTCTATCTTTTGTGCATGCAACATTTATTTCATGCAATTTCCTATACTGACATGTCAGTGTTTAATCTTTTTCTGCGTTTCTGTACTAATGAATCAGTCCATTTTGTCTTATGTGAAAGGGAGAAAAAAATCAATTATTTTGCGCCAAATGTCATGAGTAATTCTTCGTCCTTTTCCTTGCAGTGTTCTACATGTATTTCATGAGTGTGATGGTTTCCATGGAATAGTAAAATCTGTTCTTAGAACTTGATTTTTGGGCTTTGCAGTGTAAATTTATCACATTTGTTATATATTAACATGTCGTACATGGGCAAATACCACTGAACACTTTTCTAAATTTTCCTCTTTTTTTTTCCTGTTTACCTCAAATGCAGAGTTTAGTCCGATTAGTTACACATTTATTTAAATATCAATTGCATTCATTTGTTAAACTAATATTTTTTTTTTAAAATTTAAAGTCTTTAGACAATCTTCAATACAATGTCATTTTTAACGTCTTTCAAAATTTAATGTTATGTGCATACATGTAAATTTCAGTTGTAGTCCTTGTTTTTGTAAAAACAGGTTAGTAGTTTGAAAAACAGACAATAAACATATTCACCCGAAGTAAGTTTCACTTTCCACTCCTCTGAGACAGTTTTCATTTCAAAAGAATCAGTGCTTTGTCAAGATCCACTTGTATGGTCTTCTAAATGTATGGTAACGAAACAGTTTTCCTTAAACGCGTTACGCACTTCAACGGTGAAGGAATCTATTACAATTTGTGTTTATAATTTACATCTTTGAAAATATTTCTATCAACTTCAGTAAAGAATATTTAAAAAAAAAAAAAAAAAAAAAAAAAAAAAAAAAAACATGTATCGGATCAAAACATCCATATCTTTATAATTACACACTGTAGATATTGCTTGCTGTAGTCAGTCAAGCTTTTTTTTAAAGCTATTCCCTGTAGTTTATTTCTCTATTATTTTTACAATTGTTAAAATGTCGATTCTCTTCTGTGTAAAGAATAACGCATTTATAACATCTTTCTTTAACAGATTGCGTTGATATTTCTTTTTGGAATGTTTGACGTAGGAACATGTTCGTGTTCTGAGTCCAAGGTACAATTAGGAACTGTATCAAAATGTCCTGATACATTAAAGACGAAAACAGAAGCTGCAATGAGAATGAATTGTTCTAAAATTGCATGCGACACTTCAAAAACTTTAGAATACCATTGTGTGCTGAGTCCGTTCGGAGATAAATTTATGGAAGTTTGTGCCGAATCTGTGTTAATAATAGGTAATATTCTTCGAAGAAAGAATTCAGCACCGAATAATTTGTAGAACTATGGTATGGGTATAGAAGCACATTAGTGCCATTTTGGCACTTTTTAGAGATTAAAATGCAATTTTTACAAAAAAATCAATTGAAAATACAAATAAAAAATTAGTTGACACTATTTTCTATGTACAAAATGATTGCAAAGGAAATTAAAAGGAAAGGTTTTAAGAAAGTTTTATTTTTGTAGGTCGATACTGTGTAGAATACAATCCTGTTGGTAAAAGGATTCAAGGTCACTATCCGATTCAGTGTGGCCTGTTTGATAACCCGTGTCCTTTCATATACAATTCTACGGACGCATACAAATGTAAGTATGGAGAAATACACACCGTTGGGTAGGTTTCATAACAATATTGATATTGTCAAGCTGATGACCCTTGAAAAGATGTATAGTTAATTAATTACTTCGAAATCTATTTGATGAATTTACGTACATGTACAAAACAAAACAAAAACAAAAAAGCCAACAACAACAACAACAGGAATTCTTCCCGTCTTTAAGGAAGTTTTTTAATGGGGAACTTGTTAATAATACATCGTTATTGTCACTTTGTATTATGTGTACATTTTAAGTTATCTTTCGCATAAAACGAATCAAGTATTACTATTGATTTATAAAAGCTTCTATCTATCTATTTAAATATGCACTAAAGGTTAGCTATAAGAAAAAAAATGTAATTTATGGTTAAGACTACATACTCGTACTTTTATGACTAGTTTGAATAGAATTTGCCCCTCATTACTGTCTTTCCTGAAAAATTCCGTGAATTTCAGTTTTGCAATTCTTTGTTGCCAGACCTTCAAGGTAATTTTAATACGGAAGACTTTTGGGATCAAATAAGGAAGATGAAAAAGGGGAAAAAAGGATAAAGTTAGATAAAAAATATAAAAGGGACAAATTAAGATAAATAAAATATTGTCATGACAAGGAAAAAATTCAAAGTAATACGATAAAAATCCTTTTAGCGAGTAATAAGTCGCATTTAAAACTATAGAAGAGAGCCATAGAGAGTCGTAATTTCAAGAGAAAAATCGTAGGTACGAGAAAAAAAGGCGTAATTAAGAACGTAATAGCTACATTTTGGTAGGAGGGGAATAGCGTTTTGAATTTCATATATAAAAAGTGATTGAAAATATTAAGTTCATTCAAAACATTATGTGAGATAGAAAACATTCGGAATCTTGGATAATCACAATGCATTTTTATAAAATCAAAAAACAAAACAAAACAAAATATCAGAGTATAATCATAATATTAAAATTCTGTAGCTGTTATTACTTGAATAAAAGTATAATTTATCAGATTTTATTCATGACACTGATTATACATGTACCTAATTACTTGATTGATTGATTGATTGCTATTTCACGTCCCATTCGAGATTTTTTCACTCAAATAGAGACTTCACAGTATACCTGTAAATGGGCTTTGATTTAAAACCTTTACTCGGCACTCAGGGCAATGATGAGAAAATGTTATTTTAATCACAATATCAACTAGTTCTAATTGTAACGGGAATCGTTACAGATGTTCTCCAAAGACTCTCCTCACTCCCTTATGGGCCCTATTCCCCACTCGCTTAATTAAATAAAGCAATCCTTTTGTGTGATAAATCGACAATTTATTTGCAGATTTATTTAATCGAAAAACAATGCCGGTATAGTCCTTTGGGTATTAGAAAAACAAATTTCAGAGCACGCGCATGCCGATTTTTTCTAGATCTTTAACATGTCTTCCTCGTAAAGAGACTCACAATAAATACCTATGTAAGAAATCTCAAACATTTTCATTGGAAACTAAGAGATACAGCCATATGAGTATTAACCGATCAAAATCCAGCACGCGTGCATGCATGTTGTCGCATTCAATTTTGATAGTAGCACACTGTAGGAACCCATTACACATACATGTATCTTATTTTAAATTTCATCCTGCTTTGTTGATAACTGAGTAAGTTACAACCATTTAAAGTTTAAACCAATCATATTGCAGCACACCTGCGTGTGCGCGTTTTCTCAAAATCTCAAATTAATCATAATGTAGAACCTCCTTATGTATGACTTTATTTTAAATTTCTTACATTGTATGTCGGCCAATCAGAGGGAAGCACACGTGCATATATGCGTGCTGTTTTGTTAATTCAACCACTTCATCTTGTCTACACACTAATATATGTTTATATATAACGTTCAAACCATATCGTAAAAAATAGGAAGGTTAAAGCTGTTTCAATTGTATCATTTCACTCCTCGCACTTGCACGCACGTGCATGCAAGTTCGCGCGAAATGGCCTTTGTTCCACACATATACACAACATGCATGTTAACCCTAAAATGTTTTCATCTTAATTGGATTAGTAGTTTCCGAGAACACTCGTGGACAAAAAAGTACCGGAAAAGAAATTTTGAAAAAAAGAAAGTAAAAACAATATGTTCCCAAACCTCGTTTGGGGAACATGATATCCTAATCTATTGTATATAAAGATATAGTCAAGTTAAAATTTATTTATAAATATGAGTATATTTCTATAATAAATGTATACAAGTATATTGTGGAGTTTGTGATATGTAAGAATTAATTTCTGTATAGCTTTAAGTTTGCTTATGTTTCCTCATAAACTTACATAGATTCAGAATGCTATCGTCAGACAGAGAATAGCATTACACCAGATATTGACGTGCTTTTGGAAAACTCAACGTTCTCTACCGTGGATAACAAAACAACAGAATCACATGAAAAGTACGTATTGGAAAATTATGTATAAGATTTTAAATTTATATACTTAGATTTTATATGTAGAATTTCATTTTTCTACACAGAAGGCCAATGACCGTCAAAAATACCAAACAGTATTTTGACATTAGGATATTTTCAATTTGTTAATTGATCCTTGAGATTCATATGTCAAAAGATTTCATATTCACAGATTCATTTAAAAGAATCGTCTGAAATTAAAGAAGCTTTTTGAACGTCAATTAACAAAATAACTTTGTTGATAATTTATGTCTTTCGCCTTTTTTGAAGATCCGGAAAATCAGGTCCTTGTGAAACTTGTTTATTTGCTATTCTTCCATTTGGTGTAATAAATGTTTGCACAATTGGCTACATTGTGTATCTAAGAAGGAAATACACAAATTATTCCAAAGGTACAATAAACTTCATTATTGTTACTACACTATTATCTATAAATAACGAACATAGAAAGTAATATCTAATGAAAATAAAAAATGAAAAAAAAAAAAAATTATAAAAAAAAGTATTACGAGAAAACAAAGAATCGTTATCTTTAAAAGCATTATTATTATTACATGTATTATTAACATTTATTTACATGTATTTGTTTATTTATTTATTTATTTATTTTTTGTACATTAATCTTTCAAAACTATTTTATCTGTTTATAAATATTAATTAACAAGAAAAGTTATCATTTGTGAAATTTGAAATTGATTTTTTTTTCTTTTTGCAGAAATAATGAGTACAATTAAGTGCAATTATTCAGTCTTGCTATGATTGTGCGTCTTTTGATATTCTTGAACTATGTTCTGATTTCAGCACCTTTCTTGGATAAAGACGAGTATTCATTAAGGAAATAATATTTGTGTTCTTAATGTAGAATCCAATTTATGATAAATCACCTAAAGGAAGGAAGACACTTCTGTTGAAATTTGAATATAATGTAAGCAATTCAAGTTTGTACAATGTGTGTGACCTCAAGTTATATATACAAAATAAAATGTATTTTAAAGTGTAGCTTTATAAACTGTCTTGGTGTAGATTTTATTTAGTCTTTCTATACATGTAAGTTCTTTGTTAGTATATCCTCAACAAAACGGAATAAATGGTAGAATGCACACGGAAATCTAGGATTATGTCATGTATTGATATGGACAGAAAATAATATCATATGAATCTGTACGTATGACGTTTTACCGGTGAGATTATTATGAGAAAATCACTGCATAGGTATTACAGGAAAGAATTTGACCTCTAGTATGTGTTTTCACTTTACAGTCATATAATTGTTCTTTATGACATCAATCTCTGAATACAAAAATTGCACATTCTGTATTAAAAATTGTCATATTTTCATCATGCTCATAAATTTCTTATCATTATACATAGTTTATAAGTAAATAAAAGGCGTTGAAATCATTGAGCAAGTAACATGTATATAGCTTCGTTTTATATTAGTACCAGCGCAGAAAGATAATCTAATTTACAATGTCGGAACATGACCATACTAAAAGGGTCATAGTTGCACAATTGATTAATATATAATAACGATTTGGAAAGATGTTAAAATCATAAAATTGAGAAAAGAAAATATTATCAATTGTCTGTAAAAAACGAAATTGCTATTTCGTAGCTATCAACAATGTGTTAACTGATTTTTTTTCTTTCCACAGTATTCTTGGATTTGAAATTAGAAAGTCCTTGTCAAATTGAAGTTCCTGATAGAGAATGAGTGGATTTACACCCTATTTTGGGGTCTTTTTGCGATTCCTTAACCAAGCTGTAAATGAAGTAAATGAAGTGATCCCAAAATAATTTAGAAGCAATACCAAGATCGGCATATACATGATAATATTAGGTAGACCATTTGTACAAAAGCGATGCCTTGGTGTATAATGAATCAAAAGTGAAGCAATTATACATTAGTGTCACCGTCCAGAATTCGGCATCTCTACCCGTAGAGGAGTTTTGGTCTCCTATTCAATGTTTATAGGAAACGGGGCTATCGATCTGCGTCTTCTCTCTCTCTCTCTCTCTAGAAAGTCGAATATGTGTATAGTATTAGTTTACAAAAATTTCACTGAAGTATGAAGTTAAAAGATTTTCTTCATAAAATATTGTGACACACAAAATTATAACAAATTGCTAAATTCTGCAAGTAGCAGACCAGACAAAAATGCTCTCAGACTTGAATTAGATAGAAGTCAAGTTTCAGAACAATTGTATTCACAAGTACACTCACAGCTAGGCACCACGTGATGAACTGTTCAAATGTAAAGATAACAAACAGTGATCAATTTCATCAAATTTAGTGACTTAAGAAATGGTATCAAACATGTCAGATAAAATAAGACCCGGTCACAATAACCTCGCGGTAGGGCGTTCGTTTCGTGATAGGGAGGCCCGGGGTCAATTTGTGTTCGCTGTTCCGTGTCAAACTTACATGACGTAAACTTAGGTAGTGACGTGTTCCTCCGCAAATGGCCGGGTACTACGCAGCACAGTTAAGGCTGCAGTAAGGAGACGGGCCCTAATTTATACGGGAAATGCTTACTATGACATCACACAAAAATACATGTATAAGTTCTTCAAATTACCACAAAATGAAATGATTTGCTATTTTAAACTTATGAATAGCTTTAAACTACATCAATATGTAGTAGGGTTCGTTGAATAAAAACGAAGTTGATCCTTGCTTCATTGTTGTATTTTATTAAATAATAGTAACCATGGTAACAGTAGAGTAGAGTAGTATAATATAGTAGACCCTGTAATAACAATAACAAGTATTAGACAAGCTAAAAATACACATTTAACTCTATTATAGTATATCATCATTATAATAAATCTCATACTTTATAATTCATATTCTCTTTAAATTAAATTGATATAAAAATAATTACCACTTCTTTATCACAGATCAATTTATCATAAAAATAATTCCTTTATTAATTTAGTCATTTAAAATAAAAAAAAAATCATGATAATTATCAAAATCATTATCTGATATTAAATAATTCTAAATCAAATAATCTTATATGATTTCATATTGAACATTAACACAAATACAATTTCATGCATTAGACATAATACACATGAAATTAAATTCAACATAAAATATAGACATGCAGGACAAAAACTCAAAAAAAATAAGTTCTGTCAACACATACATATAATGGAACAACACATAAACATAAAACACATAAATTACCTTTAATATGGTCAAAAGGTCTGGATGTACATATGGAAAGTTATACAATCATGTAGCTGTGACAGTCCTATAAGGATTGCATAACAATGAGTAATCTCCCTTTGCTGCTACATGTATAAACATCTTTAATAATAATAACTACTTTATTTAATGAAAAGTACCTATGCTTTTAAATTGAAAGAATTATTTAAATTGTATGAAACAGAAGATAAAATTCCTAATTTTACTATTAATCACTTACAGTTATACAAGTTATTTATAAAAATAGTTTTACAACTTTAGACTTATTTATTCATTTCACTCAGTCCTACATATATACAATTTAATCCTTGAATTAGAGTGAAATGTCTGATAAAATATTTATACTGCTCATTTACACAATCTCTCAAACTTGCATTCACCATTCAAACACCTTTTTCACTCACTTTCACATAAACATACAAATTCACAATCATACATGAAAATAATACTAAAGCTGAACACTACTCATAAATAGGCACCGGCACACAGGTATATAAACCCTTCGATTTCGTTACACCCGATTGCACACTTGAAACTTGTGGCCGACGTGTAGTATTCCTTTCGTGGTCTTAGATTTTTTTGCGTTTATTCCTTGTTTTATGTGCATTTTGTGTTTGTAAATAAAGAATTGACTTGTATATTTGATGTTACTTTTCTCCTAGCTCGGAAAAGTGCGTAAAATTTGATAATTTCATCGCGACCGAGTAACACGGTAATGTAAGATGTACGTCTTCTCTGGTGAGACCTCTACAGGGAATTACATAGAACTGTTAAGAGATCTGCGGCTTATATAGGGGTTGTTGGGCAAGCGCCGATGAAAGGGAAATATGGCGGACAATGCCTTTTACGAGTAGTGTTCAGCTTTAAGAACAGACGTGAAATTCTGGAATTGAACAATCAAAGAAAATAAACTGGTACACCCCAAATCGTATGAAATCAGGAAAAATTTTGAGACATCCTGTCAGTTTAGACACAAAGACTGGTATGACCAGTTCTAACCAAAAATAAACTGCCCACAAAGAGATTTCCCTCCAAAACCTCGACCAATGAAATCTCACTGATGGGTCATTTCATAGGTCACTGACCTCTCAAAGTTTATTACTATAAATACTATAAGGGAAACATATTTATTTATACTAAAGTAATTCCTAAATAATTGTATCTTCTAAAGTATAATATACCTTAAATAAATAATAATTTGCTGAAATATAAATATTAAGTTAAATTAAATAAATTTCCTGTAAATAATAATATCAAAAATTATTTTGTAGATAATATTACTAAACATATCAAATAAACTCAAAATCCTAAAATACTAAAAATATATACACTTTTCAAATATTTACACTTTACCACAAATACTAACTAGTGCATGCATTATTGTCGTTGGTTAAATCCTACACAGCAATATATAAACAATATTCACTGATCGCAATGCACTTGTCAATGTGACGTCATATCGGAAAATTTGACGCAGTTGTATGCAGTGAGAGGCGGATCAAGTTATATTTATACAATGAAAAATGTATTTTGTAATTAAATAAAATATAAATTGTAGATATATAAGAGGCCATTAACTTGGATGCGATGTCTGTTTTATGATTTTATTCATATACTTCCCGTACATTCCCTAGACAAGCGATACTGTCGTATATTTGTATGCAGATTCACTGAAGGGTAATAGAAGGGTCGTAATAAATCGATATATTGCAAGGGCATACCCTCAATGAATTATGACAAGCTTTTACACATAAACTGAAGAAGTATGAAGATATTTGAAAAGTGCTGCGAACCTGTTGAAATCTTGCAAATGAATTAATTATATCTATATTTAATGTACTTGACCAGCAAATTATTCAACATACGGTCTAACAAATGTAATTTTAGCAATTAGATAGTAGAATCTATATAGGTTCGCAGCACTTTTCACAAACTACAAAGAGTGTTGAAAATAATTATATGTTAAACTTAGATTTTTAACTTGGTTATGCCCTTGCAATATTAGAATTTATCTAGATGACCTCAATACTTCAGGTATATTTGCTAAAATCACGTGACTGCCGCATCAAGTGACAAGTCTTAATAAGAAATCTAATCGTCCTCAACATTTAGATTTCAACCACATTGCATTTGTCCGATAATAGTAAAGTCCTAAAACGAAATGCCCATCCTTGTAAAGAATGTTTTTCTATCTAAAAAATCTTCGCCGATATTTCCATTTGGCACCTAAACTGTGCTGCGTAGAAGTGAACATCACTGGTCTTTCGGATGAAACCTTTAAAATGGAGGACCCTTGTCACTGATGCATTGGCACAATAAAGAACCTACTCTGCTCAGTGGCCCTGAGTGCCGAGCATAGATCTAAATTTGGAGCCCTTCATCGGTATATGGTGACGTCTCTATATGAGGGGAACATTTTCGAAAGGGACGTAAAACAACATACACTCAAGCAATTAAATTTATCCATAATTATGGCAAATTAGATCATTTTTTGTCTTAAAAGGGGGTAATGTGACCTTGATATTCACATGATTTCTTAAGAAAATGCTCCTCACCTGCGTGAAGTCAAAATTGCTTTTTTAAACATCATGATTATGTTATTTGGTTATGTCAGAACATAAATAAATGCTTGAATTCTGGTATTGTGTCCAATATACACTGAGGTTGACAAGTTTCAATGCTAAATAGAAACCAGTTGGTTGGTTTTTATTGTTCCAAAGACAGTTCTTGGCCGGAGTAAGGTTGAATATTGACCCGAGTTGAAAATTGACCCTGGGTCATTTTTCAACGTTGAATATTGAACCGGGGGTGCTTTTTCTCCGTTGAAAATTGAGATCCAAAGTCGTTGAATTTATACCCGGGGTCATTTTTCAACAGTTTGAAATTTTTTTTCTAATCTCTGATGACCTCAACACGTTAAAATGCGACACTGTTGAATATTGACCCCCACTACAGAGTTTAACTGTCTTTAAACTGGAAAGTTGTTTTACGGGATTAATCAGTATCTATATATTTACATTTTGGTTTCAAATTTTTCCCTTTTCAAGAATAATAGAAATAAGCCTATCATCCCGAGTATATATGTACATTTTTATCAATACACGATTACACTTTTTTTCATGCATGACTACCTTACTTTTGACATCACTTTCTAAAATTCATAGCATCCATAAATAATTACATGAACAAATTTATGAATAGGCCATAAATCAAAAAACCTTGGAAATTCCAGAGGTGGGATCTGGTATCTCCAAAAGTGAGCCCTATATATTGATCAGGTGGGCAGAACATTCCATCTAGCCAAATTCAGTATAAAAACAAAAGCAAAAGCCTTACAATTAGCATGAAGCACATCGGCCAAAATAAATCCAATGATAGGTTGGTTATATTTGTGAAAAAGGGTCAACAAAGCAACCATAGCGTTTAAGTACTCCCTGTAACAAACTTATCTGTCGGTAGCCTGCCACGGCTTAAAAAGTATTCGTACTCGGACCATAACCTTGAGAATGGAATAAGTTTGGATATGTAAATACCATATTATGGCGTGTAAACGTTGCATTATTATACTTTTTTGTTATTTTTATTCAAAGAATTTATCATTCTAAAACATATCGTTCCTATTCGATAAAATGTGATTTCTATTCCATTAGTTGTTATTGCTATTCCTAATAGAAAAAAATATGATAATATGATTCCTATTCCAAAATATATCATTCATATTCGGAAAAAAACGTGTTTCCTATTCGATAATTTTGTCATTCCTATTCGATAATTTTGTCATTCTTATTCGAAAATTATGTGATTTATATGTTATAACGTTGTTGTTCCTATTCGAAAAGATATCCATTTTTATTCAAAAAGATACGATTCTTATTTAATACTCTTCTTATTCTTATTCGATAATTTTATCTTTCCTATGCAAAGCTTTCTTATTCTTTTTCAATAATTGCATTATGGGAAAGAAATAAGATAAAAAATAGAACTGGTTGTAAACTCAATTCATATTGATTTAAAGAGTGAAAGTAAGTCTTGGCGAGAATCCTTTGACAGTTGTAGACATATGAAGCAAAACTTCTTTCGTTTTCATTATTCAATGAGCAGAGTCGTTACAGTAGAACAATTCATATTACCCAGAATGCAAATATTGAATAAGAATAAGAACTAGAGCCGAGCTCGTTGCAGAGCAACGAATGTTGGAGCAGTGACCTTGAGTCAAGGTCATGCCATAATCTAAGATGATAAATAATCTTTTAAGGGACTATCAACTTGCAATGCTTCGCCAGTAGAAAGACAATAAAATACTGTACACTTTCTATTTCGTGACCTTGAACTTGTCCAGATGACCTTGCGTCAAGCCATGACACACTCTGGTTATGACGCAAACGTATCTGTGTTACCGACATGACAAGTTAACACATGTTCTTTCAGACCACACATCCAGTAAAAGCATCTTGTTCTTAGTGACCTTGAACTTGAGTCAAGGCCATGACACAGTCTGTATGATAATAACAATACCCATTCTGAGTGTTTCCAACTTGACAAGTTTACATATGTTTTTTTTTGTTTTTTTTTTTTTTTTGTTGTTGTTTTTTCATTTCGTTTCCAATTTATTACTTTTAACTCGCTGGCTTCAAATTTTATTGTAAATATGTTTTATGTCCAATTTCGATATTGAAAAACGTGGGCGTCTTTGAGTACGTGTACAAGGTGCATTACGTTACCCTATCACATCATGTTTTATAACGCAGACCATACATGTATATATAGTCAGCGTTATAAAAAGGTTAAAAAACCAATTTTATTCATCAAAAATCTTCTGCTTAATTATCTTTGCCGATTTCTTACAGAACTAGAGTGTTCCCAGGAACACTCTAGTGTCGCCTGCTTTTAGCTTCAATAAAGATGTAACTACTGTGGAATCATTTTAATTCGTAGGGGTCAATGTTCGTGAGCAAGCAAAATTTTACTTGTTCGTGGGGACGTAATTTCGTGGGTTACTCGTTTAAACGGTAGATTCAATGAATCAATATCTTTACATAATAAATGTTCTTGGGAATGTAAATTCGTGGGTAAGGGTGACCCACGAAATCCACGAACATTGGTCCCCCACGAACAATGATGATTCCACAGTAAGTCTAAAAGTTATCAGCTATTTATTTGCTACGGCATTGAATATAGTTCATGCCAAAAAAAAACAAAACAAAAAAAAAAAAACAAACAAAAAAAAAAAAAACAATCCAGGGACAGTAAGACTGCGATAGAGTCTAACAATCAAATAGAAATGCAAATCCTTAACCCCTGAAAGCTAAAATGGATATTAATGAAATTTGAATGAAGGAGATGGGTGAACATGACGAGCGATAAGCCTATAGTGTGACAAACATGAAGATGAAAAATTAAATTTCAATTATATCAAAATTTTCCTTGATATTTCGTCTAACATTAAAATATACTTCATATAAAATCTCTATAATTTGCAAAAATCCCTCAAAGATTGAAATTATTTGCCTGAGAAATATTAGACACACACTAAAGCGGGCAAAAAGAGTCATTTTCTCATACTATAATGCTATTTTTCGATATGAGTGGGTCTTCGCTCCACCTTTTTGAAAGTTAATCCTCAAAGTTTGCATAAAAATATACCTTAAAAATATACTTTTATGACATAACATTCGCATCTTTTCGAGAAATATTTGAAGTCCATTAAGTGAAGGGTCATATCACAAACATGATTTAAATGCCACTCTTCATCAGGACTTGTGTAGTCTAGTGGTTAGCGTGCTAGTCTCGAAAGAAAATAATACTCAGGATTTTTATTGCCAGGGTTCGAACCCCATGAATACCACATATTTATTTTTTAATAAAAGAATAAATTTTGCCGAGAAAATTTTCCTCAGAAAAGTTTTGTTTATCATAATTTCATCAATTTCAATAATGAGAACTTTACTCTAAATACTAAATTCACAAACTGAACATGATTTTTATATATCTGAAGCTATAGGCTTTCTGCGCACTATGTTCGCCCATCTCCTTTATTATAAATAATTATATATAAATTATTTAAGTACGTGATTTCAACAATCCTTCGAAAGAGGCTTCAGTCTATCATATCAGCAATTGTCAGTCTACACCATCCATTTTGGAATACCGATCCCGTTGTATTTTTATAGAACTTAAATTTCAGTTTTTGTGGTTTCTTTATTTCATACAGTGTCAAAATACATTGTCATGAGCTCATAAACATGTATAACTGTTAATTATCAAACCCTGCCTCTGTAATTTCAAAAGACATAAGTTAAATTTAACCCTCCGCAGTATATTTTACAAAATAGGTCAAGGTCAAGTGGACTGTAACGCTGGTATTTTTCAAAATGTTTTATGACAAACAGTGCACATTCTAAATAGCATAGACTTACCTCATAAATATCAAAATGAAGTTGTATATCGGCATTATTGGTTATTTTGAAAAGTAGGTCAAAGGTCAAGTTCAAGGATATCTAGGTCGGAAGCCATGGAAAAATACAAAAGCCATAGTGTCAAGCTATATGTGCAAATTATCAAATCCATATCTCTTACATTTCTCGAGATATAAGGTGTGACAGACGGACGGACAGCAAGACAGACGCCAGGTAAATTGATCGCTAAGTGCTGCTCTACTCTGCAGGCGACAAAAAATATGTTTGTCTGATTGTCTCATTGTTGTTTAACGTCCCTTGAGCTGCCAGCATTTGCCAGTGGAGGGCTGCAAATTCAGACCTATACTAGACACTCAAGGCCACTGAGCAGTGGGGGATTTTTTTCATGCCGGCACCTACTGCTACACGGGACCTCGGTTTATACGGCCTCATCCGAAGGACCATACTCCGCGTTCTGTAGTGAAATTGTTTGTTTGTTTGTGTGTTAACGTCCCCGTCGAGATTTTTCACTCATATGGAAACGCCACCACTTGCCGGTGGAGGGCTGCAAATTCAGACCTATACTCGACACTCAAGGCCATTGAGCATTGAGGGATCTCTTTCGTGCCAGCATCTACTGCTACACTACGGAGGGTAATCGTGTTCAAAAACCCAGACTTGTAAGTTTGTAAATCCAAACTTGTAAGTTTGTAAATCCAAACTTGTAATCATATCAGTTTCATAGTATACATATGTATAAGTAGGTAATTCCGACATCCTAGCATGTAGTTCCGAACATAGAACTGTGTTGACTTTGAGTTTATACTATGAATGTGAGTATTTTTGATGTTGTGAACTTTGCTTTCCGGAATTTATATTTCCGCGCTCTGAATAAAACAGAGACAATTGACAAGTCTACAAATGTAAAGTCTACACGTTTGTCGAATTTTGATAATGAGAACCTATGGAGGGTCATCAGTGCCACAATTATTTTTTAATGGTCTTATTTACTATTTTATTCTAACTTTTTGTTTTCCAAATTAAATTCTTCATTTTTTATTTCTTATTTTAGTTCTTACTTCTTGAAGGCGCGGATCTAGAAGGGGTCCGCCCCCCTGAAATTTGCAGACTTATTAAATGTTTATACTAAACGAACTAAAAGTGTCCTTGGACCCCCCTCGAAAACTCTGATCTGTGTTAAGTTGACGACTAACCCCCCCCCCCCCAACACACACACGCGCGCGCGCACGCGCGCGAAATAGGTTTTTCATGCTTGGGAAGGAGTTTACCTTTTTTTTTTTTTTTTTTTTGGCTTGTCAAGAAAAATTTCGGGGTTGGATTTTTTTGGATTGGGATGGAACCCCCCCCCCCCTTCTGGATCCGTGCTGTGCTTGTTTATATTTTCCAGTTTTATTTATTTTATATATTTTATTATGTCAATTTTGATTCCTTTCGTATTTTGATTCTATCTTAAAATTTCAATTATGTTTCACTTCACCTAACTTAATACTTAATATTTTTGGTAATAACTATAAGCAAAATCGAAAGTTTGTTTAAGAAAGTAAAACTTGCAGAGTTAAACTAAGAAATCCGAATAAAATTTAAACGAAAGGGAGCGCTACGGCCTTTTATGTACAGGTACACAGAGATCTTGGCGAACAGTCTAGCTACGAAACGTACGAAACGTAGAAACATTTCCATGGAACATATTTTTTTTTCATTTTAAAGACCATATGATATCATTCTTGCGTGTTTTCTCTCGTTTTCAGGCCCGTAGGAAGCATTTTCATTGGGTGGGGGTGGGGGTGGAGCAGTGGACACAAAACAAAATTTCTTGATAAGCCCCCCACCCCTCAATGAAACATTCCTGTTGAGGGGGCACTACGATGAATTAGCCTTATTTCTTTTCTTTTGTATTTACCGACAAAATTATTGAGGGGGCACAATCAGAAATTGCTTTTTTTATTGGAATAGTATATACTGGCACCCTCAACCCAATTGCTACCTACGGACCTGGTTCGGGGCTTTAAAACTTAGATGAGCTCACTCTTGATCCCAGTCTCTCTTTTCTACATACTATTAATTCCTTTGGTAAATGTGAGACTGTGATCAAAATTGAGCCCGTCTAAGTTTTATGGCCCTGATGCAAGATGTTTCAAATATGATAAATATGACCACCATTTTCTATTGCCCGCTTATGGTACACAAATATCAGGTATCTTTAAGTTGATACTGTCATCACATTATTTTTTTAAAGTAGGACAGAGAGAAAAAAATTTCACTAACAAATCTCAGGTCCGAAGTAGGAGGGATCGAAAGGTTGGGCTCCCAATTTTTTTGCTTGGAGAATAATCTTTTGCAGCTGTTTTAATATGAAAATTAATTTATAGGCTGTATGCCCAACCACCCCCACCCCCATATTTTGCAGTATCATTAAACTCTGGCAAATTCTTGCGTTGAAAAAAAAGTTACTGAAAAGTTAAAGATATCCTAAACATCGCCTCCCACAAAGGAGGAGTTTGGGCAGTTTATTTATTTTTTTCATCGTCAATTTTTTTGGAGCCCCCCTCCCCCCCCCCCCAACATTGTTACGGATCTTTATCTACTGAGTGGTTGTTGTTTTTTTAATATGATATCATTGCAGTTACATTGGTTCTTAATAAACTTGGGCACTGATCACAGTAACCTAGTGGTTGGGCGCTAGCTTCGTAGGCCATTGGAGGGTAAGAGTTCGCTTGTCCTAAGTTCCTAGTGCCCGACGGCAAAATCTAAGACGTTTAACATGCCAAGAAAAAGTACGCATTCTGGTTTTAGAGCGAAATCAATAAAAGCGGAATTAGCGTTAATCTGTGATTTTTCCCCAGGGAGATGTGAGCGAGGCAATTAATGTCAGCAGTTTTGAGGGAAGGATCTTAAGTTTTACTGGTTTTAAATTAAAGCTAGAATACTTATCATTTAGAAGACTTTGCACCTTTTTCCCGTCTTTTTTTTATTGAAGGGGGAGGGGGAATTTTCCATGCAAATCATATGCGGTTAAAAAAGTAAAATAAAAGAAAAAGAAAGTGAAATAGATTGTAGTTAACTAATTAATTGTTCAGTAAAAATTAGACGCCTTTCAAATTTTTTCAATGTTTCCATATCAAAATAGTTTTTCCTAGTATAAATTAACATTGGGCACGATGAATTTGGTTGTTGTGGAAGTCTCGCGCCTTATTAAGGTATCATACCGCTAATTGACCAATGAAAATGAACTCAATTGTAGTTCCATACATATAAAATTATTATTTTTTCCTTTTGAATTTCTTTTTTATTTCCTTCCAGTCTATTTTTACAATCTTGGTACCTGTGTCTAGTGCATTTTACATATTTTGTAAACAATTAAAGGTTTTTGACAGGAACTATTTTTTGTCAGGGCATAGGAGGCTACTTCCGGGGGTAGAAGTTTATTTTTCTTTTACTTAGAAAACGGAAAACTTAGGATCCACCCCTTCAAATCTGCTGCCGTTAATTGTCTCGCCAGCGTTAGGGGAATATGGGTGATTTGCATCAATTACACTTTTATTGACTTTATCGCTGTGGAAAAATGGACGGGATTTCTTGGCATGACATTTTAACATACGTGTTGGTCAGGCCCGTAAGAAGCAAATTCAGTTGGGGGGGGGGGGGGGGGCACAGCCATACATTTTCAGTTGACAGTTGAGGGGCCACTACCAAAATACCAAAAATTTCCTGACAAGAAAAAAGAAAAAAAAAATCATCAGCAGTTTTTATTGACCCCCCCCCCCCCCGGTTCCTACGGCCATGTTGGTAATGACTATTCCTTCGACATTGAAAGTGTTGAAAGTGAAACTGAATAATTTTTCGGTTGAGACCTTAAAAATCGAAGCCCCTCTAGATCCGCGCAAGCCGTGAATAAGCGGGTAATGATTCATGTCACATCGTCAAATAAAATAAAATTAAGAAGTTAAATAAAACTGGAACATATAAACAAAGAGTTAGTATTAAAATTAAATAACAAATTCAAATGAAAATATTAATATAAAATTGGAAGTTAGAATAAAAAAAGAAATAAAATCTAAATAATTTATTTCAGTTGGAAAACGAAGAAGTTAGAAAAAAAGGGGGGAAATGTGGCACTGATGCCCCTCCATAGTTTCTCATTATCAAAATTCGACAATCATGTAGACTTTACATTTGTAGACTTGTCAATTGTCTTAAGTTTGTGTTTTATTCAGAGCGCGGAAATATAAATTCCGGAAAACAAAGTTTACAACATCAAAAATACACACATTCATAGTATAAACTCGAAGTCAACACAGTTCTATGTTCGGAACTACATGCTAGGATGTCGGAATTACCTACTTACATATGTATACTATGAAACTGATACGATTACAAGTTTGGATTTACAAACTTACAAGTTTGGATTAACAAACTTACGAGTCTGGATTTTTGAACACGATTACCCTCCATACTCTACGGGATCTCGGTTTATACGGTCTCATGCAAAGGACCGGTCTCCACGTCCCGCCCAAGGAGTCGAACCCGCGACGTAAAGTTTAACTCCTTACTCCGCGACTCTAGAGCAAACGCTCAAACCACTGCGCCACGCGGGCAACGTGGTGGTATTCGAAACCACGACTACGAATCGTAGGGGTAGAAATATTTTGATAAAGGTACTATCATTATGAAAATCATGTTCTGACTTAAGCCTGTAGAAAGCAATTTCATTTTTTTTTCTGGGACGGGGCACAATCAATCATTTTTTTTATATATCTAAGCAAAAATAATAAATAAAAAATAAAAACATAATTGGGGGGGGGGGCACGACCATATAGCTCTAAGCTATATAGTGACTAAGAAGGAATAACTTGTCATTTGTCAAAGTCTTTTACCTAAACTCTTCACTTTTTAATTGTCAATAACAGATTCTTGTTACAAAGTGAAAAGTATACATTTATATGTAGAACAGGTATCCATCTCATATGAACTAGAAGCTACATTTCTCACCATCTTTGATATCAACAATTAAAACAACGCAGTTAATGCAACTTCTTTGATCTAAACAACTAAAAAGCGCATTTCTCTTCAAAGAAACCGATGAGAGAGAGAGAGAGAGAGAGATCCTGGCGTTTTTGTCGGAGGCGGGGCTGTTGTGTAAAAACCCTCTGAAATATTTGACAAAAAACCATAAACAAAATAAATAAATGAAACAAAGAACCAAGCAAATAAAAAGGGAAACGAACCAATGTTGAAAACCAAAATATGTTTCTTGAGGATGGAAGGGCCGCTTCAGAAACTCTTCACATATAATCCTGTGTTCCCCGGTGGTGGTTTGGGGGGTTATATCTTTGGCTACTTTGTTACAAAAATTAAATAAAGCTGAAAGTCAGGTTTTGTATGTCTAAGCCAGACATTTTTTTTATTACCCCCCCCCCCCTAAAATCCAAAGCGAAATAAAACAATACAATACATGAACAAAACAGCACAGTCACAAATACAAAAAAAAAATAATTCTTCATATAAATGCATAATCTTAAAAATTTACAAGGGATCTGTGTTACCTTGGATGGTACTTACCCCCCCCCCCTTTCGATCCTGTACTTTACAAAATAAGTAGGTATTGTGGGGTTCTTTGTTGAACTGTTTGATTAACTAGGCGAAAAAGATCACTAAGCGTTTATTAAAAAAATCCGGTTTTCAAGATGGACATACATGTAGTTATTCATATTGTCATGACTGAATATGCATAAAAATGTACGTGCCTTATGCGTAAACGTCCACAATATCCCAAGTACTCATATTACGAATTTTAGAAGTATTAAAATAAATGCAGTGTTGTTAGCCTATAGCAAATATAAATAAACATATTTCTGAACTAAATTGTATATTTTGTAAATATATATATCAATATTCTTGATTTAGACATATTTCTTTTTAAATAAATATCCCATGAAATATTGCGATTTTACGCTAAATTTAAAATTGAAGATATTTATGTAAATATTTTATTCTAAAGAATAAAACTGAATTAAGTGTGTATATTTAATTGAATAATTCACAGTTGTGAATATCAATTCATAAATATGTGTTTTTATGCTGTTGAATTTAGAACCGGTTTCATGATCAAAATTCCACGACCCGGCTCACTTTTCAACGGACCAGGGTCTAAATTCAACACCTTTGTCTCAATATTCAACGTTTAAAAATGACCCCCCGGGTCAAAATTCAACCTTACACCGGCACAGGTTGTAGAGGAGAGAAAAAATCCACCTCAAACAGAAATCCTGTGTCTTTTTGACTATATTAAAAATAATCTACAAATGAATATGTAGCACACTGACAATTCATTACTTGAAAAAAAATAAAGTGTCCAAATGATTAAAGAAGAATAGGCATTATGAGTATATGATTGTAAAACCCTACGGCTGTGCTTCAAATAACGATGTATCGAAGTTTTGTATCAGCATGCAAGCATCATCGAATTCTGTGAATTGAAATTCGTGCACGTCATTGATATACAAAAAAAGAAAGTATTACAATGCATAAGTACAAAATATATTTCAAAATATTAATTCCTTTCAAGACAGCAGGCTGCTTAATGTAATGGTAAAATAACGTAACTTCAAAACCATTCAAACTATGGTTCCTTCAGTTCGGGTATTTCCGTTTTATGAAAGTATTTAATTTCATTAGTTTTCTTTCAGAAAATGAAGAAAACTCAATTTTGAAGTGAAAAAAGTATTATGAAAAATGACGATAACGAACAGGGATCAAGCTCATGGTCCATTGGAACTAAACAAGTTTTTAGCAGATCAAATACTAATCTTTAAAATCATCTAAAGTGGGATCTGGTGGCATGAAGGAGTAAGAATCCCCTGTCGACTGTCACACCAGCTATGTACTCTTATGTTCGATAGAAAATGCCTACCCACAAACATTTTAAATGTATTCTAGAGGAGTTTCTGTAAATGTCAATTCAACATGCAGCTTTCCAGTGAATGGACAAAATAGGCTCTATTGTCAGTATTTTATTTATTGTGTTACGGTAATGCTACATGACACAGAACTTGCTTTTGATTTTCCTACTGGTTAATTTATTAAGATTACTGCTGCCTTTAGACAAGGGTGAGTTTTGAAACATTTATTCATTGTCATCAGGCAAATTAATATAAATATAGAAACAATTAGACATGGATTTTATTGAGTGTGGATTATTATACAAACATACTTTGAACGCTTCAAAACACCGTACCTACATTTAGATGGCTTTAAGGGTGACATTGGTGTTAATATAGAATACATCACATCTGATAACACGAACATAGAAAATCAAGATCTCATTTCAGTAGTTTTTTTAAGCTTAGGGATTCTCATACGCTTTAACACGCATTCTCTGTAAGCACCAAAAAATCTTGGAAACGACATGTTTAGGATTTTGATGAAATTTGTACCACAGATGTGTCTTGGTACAAAACTAGCAAATATGGTGTCGGAAGTTCCACACGTGCAATTGGTTGCCATGGAGATGGATCCATTGAGTTTGGCCATTTTTTGCCCTTTTTGACCAAATGAAACCATGAAAATTAAGGAAATGTAAACGAATATTTATCGGTATCTACTACACTCAAACTAAAATCATTGGATCATATGATAACTTGAACTTTTAAGGTACACAGGGCATATAATCATTTATTCTAGAAATATTCCCAAACTAAGAAAAAGGTCATGCAAATTGACATGGTTTCTGAAAATTTGAAAAATGGAGAATTTAGCATTTTTTGAGATCTTTAAGGCTAAATAAGAAAAATTGTCCGTGGAAAATTTCCAAATCTTATGTGTGTTTTTATACTTGAGAATTAGTAGTGTCATCTCATGAAAAAATATCGGTTGGCTTTTACTCCTATTTTTAGTAACATGTATCTATAAATAGATATATTTTAGAAAAATGTAAAATATCAAATTTTGGCAAAGTTTTAGATGTCAGTGCTGGATAATTAGGAAGTATATTGTAAATATTAAGATGTTAATGACAGTAGCTAGACACCACTAGCTGGAGTGGACAATGGGTGAGGGGGATTCCCATTTCTATTTATAGTATCAAGCACCTAAATATAGATATATCTCTGAATATTAGGAAAAATGACAGTTTTATGCTAATTGGAAGCTTCATAGAAAAAGTCTTAAGCTTTCTACAATAAACCTTCAAAACGAACATGTGATTGTACAATAATTGATACAATATTGAGGATCGACTCTTGTTTCTTTTTATAGCAACAATGGTCTAAAAATAGATTCCTCGAATTATCGAGAAAATGTAGATTCTTGCACTTTTTCATGTAATGCTGGATGGAAAAAATGCAGACTAACTGTTATAAGCCTAGTGTGATTGACAAGTACTAGAAACTATTTACAGAAATAAACACTACCTGAAGGGAATTCTCTTTTCTATTTATAGCACAAACACCGATAAAAAGAAACATCTCAGCATATGAGGAAAAAAATGACCATTTTTCCACCAGTTGTAAGCTTCATTGAAAAAGTATTTACAAAATATACTGCTGTCTACAATATGTCATGAACAAGAACATTTGGACAATTAATTATTGACACAATATTGAAGATGGACTCTCTTTTCTTTTTATTGCAATACCTGTCTAAAAATAGGTGCAGTGAGTTATTTTGAAAATAGAGATTCTTGCACTATTTTAGACATTATGGATTGAAAATTTGAATACTCTCTATTATAAACATAATGTGACTGATAAGTACAAGAAACCAATGACTGAAATGCAAAATGTTTCAAGCGGATTTCCATTTCTATTTTTAGCACAAAAATAAAAACTTAGATATGTCTTAGTATATGAGATAAAATAAAAACTTTCCACATACTGGAAGCTTCATTAAAAGTTTTACAAATATATTGCTATCTACAATATTTCAACAACAGGAAAAGTTGTTTAGACAGGACTTAACATATTTATGAAGGTAGGCTCACAATTCTTTTTTAGCAACAGTTGTCTAAAAATAGATGCTGTATTATGTAAATTCGCACTATTCGAGATATCATGGATGGAAAATTTGCAGACTAACTGAATGGTGAAAACGAAATGAAATATGTAGATAACGAACAGTATTCAAGCTCAAAGTCCATTTAGACAATACAAATTGGGAGCAGAGCAAACAAGGACCTCCAAAAACATCAAAGGTGGGATCAGGAGCCATGGAGGAGTGAGCATCCCCTGCTGATCAAAAAAAAAAAAAAAAAAAACGGAAATATCTGTAGACAATTCAGTTTGTAAATAATGGCCTGTCAATTAGTATGAAAAACGTCAGTCAGCATCTGACTTAATGATAGGTTGTATTTGTTGACAAGGTCTTTGTATCGACCATAAAACTTGCGAAATGATGACTTCAAACGAGACTGTTGATATCCTTGTTTCATCAACTTGTTTGTCAATAGCTTGCCTCGTTTTAGAAATTGTTCATACGTAGAGCATAATCTTGCATATCGAAGCAAATGGGAGACATAAACCCCATATGCAGGTGATAAGGTATATTGCTGCATAAGTAAGGGAAGTTGACGATTGAAAAATTGAAGTCATCACGTATATCATAAAGCTTTGTTGTTAGGTCACCATGAAAGTGTTTTTCTTGTAAAATTTTCATAATGTGACTGACAAGTACAAGTGCTAGTTACCATTAAGTGACAAGCACAAAAACAATGAGGACTTCCAGTTGTATTTATAACTGAAATACACAAAATCAGTGAGGATTTCCATTTCTATTTATAGCAACAAAATTATACAAGAGACCAGAGGGTTTTAACAGTCATCTGAGAATAACCCTGTAACGGATCAATGAAATGGTAATTAAACAAGAGACTCGAGGGCCTAGGATCGCTCTTCTGAATCTTATATATTTAGATCAAACCTTGAAATCCCAAACGTAGCTATGTGATCTACTTTTTGGATAAACTCTATGAATTTAATGATTGTAAGTCTCTTATAATTTGAAATATTCAGATATTGCCTTAAAAATCCTATTTTTTGTTCACACATTTCGAGGACCCAAGATGCTTTACCTGACAAAGTTTGATGACTCTAAGCCTCTTACTATCAGAAATATTTAGAGATAGCTGTGAATTTCCAAAATTAAGTCACTTTAACATACCTTTAGGTTAACATAGTCCGTGATCCCAAAATGCATCAAATGAGAACGTTTTGATGATTATTAGCCTCTTACTCTCTCACATATTTAGATATTCCCTTAAAAATCCAAATGACTTACTTTTTTGACACATCCTGAGGACCCAAGATGCATCACGTGACGAAGTTTGATGAATCTAAGCCAATTACTATCTGAAATATCATCATGAAATTCTAAAAAAAGATCTACCTTTTAGTTGATACATTCCGAGGGCTCAAGATGCATCAACTGACAATGTTTGATGATTCTAGGTTTCACAGTGTCCAAAATATGCCTCTAAAATGATTTGAAATTAAATACTGGCAAAATTCAAATGCATCAACTTACAAGGTTTTATGAGTCTAAACCTCTCAGTAGCTAAAATAATGACAATTTTTTTTTTTTTTTTTGAAAATGATTTGCCATAAAGTTCAGAAAGTAGGTCACGGTGACTTACTTTTCTACTTTTTCTATGACACATTCTAAGGCCCCATGATGCATCGACTGATAAGTTTTGATGATTAGAGGCTTTAAAGTGTCCGAGATATGCATCAAAATGAAATGAAAGATGAATACATGCAAAATTCAAAAAAAGGTCATTGTGTCCTACTTTTGAGTCAACTTGACATGAGGTCCTATGATGCATCAATTGAAAAAAAAAAATCCTAATTCCAGTCATTACATTGAGCAATATAATAATGCCCCAGGATGATGCCTTGAACAATTTTTAATCTACATCATATTTTCATCCATGGTAGCATATAATTAAAGCTTGGTGATAAACTGCCCAGTGGTTCTTAAGAAGAGGATTTGTTTTAGCAACCACTACTTTTACCTAAGCTGATTACCTGTTGTCCGTCATCCGTCCGTTTGTCCGTCCGTCTGTAAACTTTTCACATTTTCAACTTCTTCTCAAGAACCACTGGGTGAATTTTAAACACCTTAGTACAAAGCATTCTTGGGTGAAGTGGAGGTTAAATTGTTAAAATTAAAGGCCAGGCCCCATTACAAGGGTAGAAAATCAAGAAGAAACAAAATAGTTTGGGGTCATTAAAACATACTAAGTATTCTCAAGAACCAGTAGGCAAGTTAAGCTGAAACTTAAGTGGAGGCTTCCGGGGGTAGTGTAGATTCTGAATTGTTCAAATCATGACCCCTGGGTGTAGGATGGGCCCACAATATGGAATCAAAGTTTTACATTGAAATATATATGAAAATTTTTAAAAATCTTAAGAACCACTGGGCCAGAAAAGCTGAAACTTATGTGAAAGCTTCTAGAGGTAGTGTAGATTCTAAATTGTTCAAATCATGTCGTGACCCCCAAGGGTAAGGTGGGCCACAATAAGTATGACAAGGAGGAAATCTGGTGAGGAACAGGAGGGACAAAGTAATTCAGCTGAGCGTTGTGGCCCATGGGCCTCTTGTTTCTCTTATTATCTCCCCTTGTTTAAGGGGCACATCCCTATGTTTGGTATTAATGAGAGCCCTTAAGCCAGGGACACTGTGACAAATTTGAAAAAAGAAATGGCCAAAAGGTTCCTTAGATATGGTCCATATTCCAAAAGGTTGACGCAGACCACAGACACGGCCACAGAATAAGCTCTGAGAGTCTTTGGCTAAAAAGAATTAAAAACTATAGACAAAAAAACTTGTAGATTAATATATTGCTTAAAGACAAGAGCAATCAGTAATCGGAAAAATAATTAGTTTTGTAATCGGCAACAACACAAAAAGTAGATGAATGTGGTCCATAATGTTTAAAAGAAAATTCCAATGATAATTGATGTCTTCTACAAAATTTAATTAAAATACAGAAAAATGCACAGGTTCATGATGCCATAATTGGTAATTAGGAGTTCATCTATAAACTAGAAGTCTCTGATGAGACTGTAGCTCTATCGGTTTGTACTTATAAAAGAGGAAGAGGAAAGAAGCATCTTGACTTGAAACATTGGAAAGGCATTAGGTAGAATAATGATCCTTGGTTTAGTCTCTTTTTGTGGCAAGATTTATTGCAGTCAGACTAAATCTGCAGGAGGAGTAGCCTTTAAAGAAAATTACAGAAATTTTTATTTTTAGTAAGCATATCAACATCATTCATCAAAATCAAAAAAGGATAGACAATTTGTATTTATGTGTAGTCTACTTGCATGTTATATGAAAATCAGACCAAAACTGTAGGAGGGTAGCATTTTGAAAGTATTTCACAGAAATTTTTATCTTTAGTAAATATGGCAGCACAGTTCATCAAAATTAAAAAACAACTTATAGAATTATATATCTTAGTGTATTTTTGTGTGCCAGGTTATATTGAAATCAAACCAAACAGTAGGAGGAGTAGCGTTTTGAAAGTGTTTTAAAGAAATTTTTATTCCTAGTAACCATGGCAACACCGTTCATTGAAATGAAAAACTGCTAAAATAAAATTATGTATCTTAAAGTAGTCTACTTGTGTGCCAAGTTATATTGAATCAGCCCAAAACCGTAAGTGGAGTAGCAATTAGAAACATTGTTCACAGAAAAACGGACAGAAAGATGGACAGACGACGGACACCATACTATCGCATAAGGTTTTCTGGTCTCTGATCAGTTGAGCTAAAAACTGTATGATCTTTCTGCATGCGAATTTAAACGGTTGAGAAAGCATTTATTAAGTTTCTGACCACAATTTCATATTTTAAAAAAAAATTGTATTTAAGCTGTACCTTCTTCTTTGCCCTTTACAATATCTGAAATAGTGCAAGAATCTACATTTTCTCTATAATTCACAGCATCTCTTTTCAGATAATTATATCTATAAAAAGAATTGAGTATCTACCTTCAATAATATACAAAGTGTTGTCTAACCGCATGTGCTTGATGTTGACAGATTGTAGAGGCAGTTTATTTGTAAATACATTTTCTATGAGTTTCTGATTGGTGGAAAATTATCTTACTGTCTGAAATTGTGCAAGAATCTACATCTACGTGATAATTCAGGGTTTCTATTTTTATAAAATTGTTGCCATAAAAACAAATGAAAGTAAGTTCTTGTTCATGACATATTGTAGACAATTGTATTATTTTGTAATTATCTTTTCAGATGAAGGTTATTATTGGTGGAACTTTGTCATTTTTTTCTCATATGCTAACACAGAAACTTTTTTACGTGTTTGTTGCTATAAAAAGAAAAAGAAACCTCATTCAAATAGTGTGCATTTCAGTAAATGGTCACTATTGCTTGTCATTCACATAATGATTATAACAGTAACTGTTATGATGCAAACTTTTCATCCGTTATGTGTGAAATAATGCAGGAATTTACATATTCTGGATAACTCACAGCATTTTGATATTTTTGGACAATTTTGCTATTATAAAAAATAAGAGTTCACCCCTTAAATAGTGTCAAATATTGATTGACTAACTGTTCTTGTTAATTACATATTGTAGAGAGCAGTTTATTTTGTATTTTTTTTTTCTGTGAAGCTTATTTACTAAAGAATTGTTATTTATTTTCATATATTGAGACATGTAAATTTTAAGGTGTTTAATTCTATAAATAGAAATGGGAACCCCCTTCAAATACAGGGCCTTACAGTAAATGGTTACTAGAACTTGTCAGTTCCTGTTGTTAAAATATTGTAGATAGCAAATTGTTTGTAAATATATTTACGAAGCTTTCAGTATGTGGAAAATTTTTATTTAACCTCATTTTACCTACTAAGACGTATCTAAGTGTTTGTTTTTTTTATTTTTTGTGCTAAAAATAGAAATGGGAATCCGCTTGAAACATTTTGCATTTCAGTCATTGGTTTCTAGTACTTGTCAGTCACATAATATTTATAATAGAGAGTATTCAAATTTTCAATCCATAATGTCTAAAATAGTGCAAGAATCTCTATTTTCTAAATAACTCACTGCATCTATTTTTAGACAGGTATTGCTATAAAAAGAAAAGAGAGTCCATCTTCAATATTATGTCAATTATTAATTGCTCAAATGTTTTTGTTCATGACATAATGTAGCCAGCAGTATATTTTGTAAATATTTTTTTCAATAAAGCTTACAACTGGTGGAAAATTGTCATTTTTCCTCATATGCTGAAATGTTTCTATTTATGGGTGTTTGTGCTATAAATAGAAAAGGGAACCCCCTTCAGATAGTGTATATTTCTGTAAATGGTTTCTAGTACTTGTCAGTCACACTAGGTTTATAACAGTTAGTCTGCATTTTTTCCATCCATCATTGCCTGAAAAAGTGCAAGAATCTACATTTTCTCGATAATTCGAGGAATCTATTTTTAGACCATTGTTGCTTAAAAAAAAAAAAACAAGAGTCGATCCTCAGTATTGTATAAATTATTGTACAAACACATGTTCTTTTTGAAGGCATATTGTAGGAAGCTTAATATTTGTTAAAACTTTTTCTATGAAGCTTCCAATTAGCATAAAACTGTCATTTTTCCTAATATTCAGAGACATATCTATATTTAGGTGCTTGATACTATAAATAGAAATGGGAATCCCCCTCACCATTGTCCACTCCAGCTAGTGGTGTCTAGCTACTGTCATTAACATCTTAATATTTACAATATACTTCCTAATTATCCAGCACTGACATCTAAAACTTTGCCAAAATTTGATATTTTACATTTTTCTAAAATAAATCTATTTATAGATACATGTTACTAAAAAGAAGAGTAAAAGCCCACCGATATTTTTTCATGAGATGACACTACTAATTCTCAAGTATAAAAACACACATAAGATTTGGAAATTTTCCACAGTTGTTGGTGCTTACAGAGAATGCGTGTTAAAAACAATAATAATATTCAAATCATTTCATGTTTACATTATCCTTAGAGATAAATAGTATCCCTGCGAAGAGTAAAATAAAACCATGCAGAGATCTCTAAAGAAGGTATCTTCTGTATTTGATTTTTTGAACAGTCATAATTTTCCGTTCGAAAACATCATTTAAACTCTAAATACAGGAAACATCCTCACTATTATTGTGTATTTAAAATATAATTCCGCGTCGGAGAGATGGTTGGAAAATATACCCTTCGGTCTCGAAAAATTGCAAGGAAAAAAAACCTCGCCTTTCGGGCTCGCAAAACAAAATCTCTCGACTATCAGGGTATGATCTTCAACGATTTCGACAACAGGGAAATTATTTCTTTTCTGCTACTAAGAATCTTTAAATTCCTATATACACGCATTTGATAAAGTATGAAGTACATGATATTCGAATCCTAAGTAAACAGTAAACATTTTTCTCACTAATGTGCGTCACAATCAAAAGATACCTCTTTCGTTTTTTGTTTTTTTGTTTTTTTTTTTTTTTTTTTTTTCTTGAGCAGTAAAAATAAGAGGAAAAACGATTTAAATTTATTGATTATTTATTGATGGCGTTTCTGATATATTTGAAAATGTTGGTCGATGCATTTCTTTGATCTTTACGATTAATAGTAGAATAATTAACGATAACGAGGAAGAGTCTAGAAATAATAAATCATATGTTTTAATTATTCATATTCTTCCAAGGATTTTTTAAACCAATTGAAAACTAAAAAAAAATTCCTTAATCGAATATAATAACTTCTTCAAATTAGTTTTCCTGTTGTTAGTCTACATACATACATTACTATTGTTTTCTAATATATGAACAGATCTGACATCGCTCTATTTGATAAAGAGAGTATAAAAGTTGTCCTTTACATGCTTTTTCTTTTTCTATGGATTGGACACTGAATTTTTGTTTTTTTTTTTTTTGTTTTTGTTTTGTTTTTGTTTTGTTTTGTTTTTTTACAATTGAAGTTGTTTTACAGTCAGTAAATATTTTGACGGTTAACTAATACATAAAGCACATGAAACATGAAGTTACGTCTACTGATCAGAAATAATTTCAAAAAAATAAAGTTCAAAAAAGTAAAAAAAAAAAAAAAAAAGTTGTATAACGTTATCTCTTTAATATTTAAAAAAAATTAGACTTAAGACATATGCTGTTACAGTGTTTAAATCATCCTTAAAAAATCAACACAATTCATTGCTACTGAAGAGTTGAAACAATTTTTATCAAGGTTCATCTTTCCTCGTACACGTATTTAAATTTTGTTTCAGTGATGATGGTTTTTCAAAATCAATCTGTATTTAAAATGCACATAATTTCAATATACCTAGTATTGTAGAATTTGAAAAAAAACACGTTAACTTGTCAAAGTTTAAAGGAATGATAGCCAAGAATCTTAGGTAGAGTTACCTCTCTTATCAGAGGTTAAAGATCATTAAGAGATGAGTAAAGTCTATCTCGGACAGGTTTCAGTTCTACATATTGATTGTCCTGATGTTCACTGACATTCTGAGAATCTGTCGTTGATTGTGTTTGCTCTGTGTTCTCAGTTATGCCCTCTGTGTTGGCCAAGTCTAAGAAATCCATGTTTCTAAGATGAGTTGGTTTAGTTGGCTGAATCACCGAACCTAATTGTATTCCTGTGACATAAGAAAAATATGTAATGTAAATAATTTTTTAACAGAAGAATTAAATCATACGTGAAATAAACATATGATGACATCAGTTTTCTGACAAGCCTTTCTTTTCAAGAACTTCATTGCTCAGTCATTTTCAAACTTTTTCAAGGTATTTTGAAGAAGTTGTAACAAATTCACATATGCAAACTTGAATATATTCTTGTTCAAACTTTCATAATTTTACTGGCACAGTAAGGGTTCAATTTCACGGGACATTTCGTAGGATTATTATTAGCCTTTCAAGTTCAGTTTTCGTGCTAATTAGGTATTTTCTCTTTATGTGAAATGTTTCTGTGTGTTAGATATTTCCACATTTGTATTAAAAGACCTCTTGAACCAGTTCGTCTCACATTTTCTGCCGTGTTTATTTTGTTTCAAGAGAATTATACCTCATGAAAATGGAACACTTGAAATATTAATGCAATTCACCTGCGCATTAGGAACTTTGGCTGCTCATGAAGTCCCCTCTCAACATTAAATGAACCTTGGCATTGCAACCGCTATGTAACAGTTCTCTCTCTCTCTCTCTCTCTCTCTCTCTCTTTTTTTTTTTTTTTTTTTTTTTTTTTTTTTTTTTTTTTTGCTCATGTTGAAAATACTGAAAAGCTAAGTCTTAGATGCATAAAACCAAATGTAATACATACTTCAAACTTTGAATTGAAAATAATGTCAAGTTCATTTGAAATATGAGAATTTTTTCATATCTCTTTTCATATCTTTTACTTCTTAACGTATGTTTCAGTTCGTGTGTCGTTTATGGTCTTTTAAAACTGTTTCAAAATTAAAATTCAGAGTTCTCAATTTTCACTCCTTCGAATTGTAGTGGGTCTGATTACGAAGTCAATACCAAAGTTCGGGGTAACTTTAATTTCTAAACTTTGTGTATATTTTTAAAAAGATTTTTAATCTCTTTTAATTTCTTTTCCATGAAGTATGAATGCTGAAGGTCAAACAGTTTAAAATAAATTTTAAAAAAGGAAGAAGAAATTGGACGAGTTTTTGTCTTCGAACAATAACCTTGCTAGTTATATGCTACATTTCCTATTTTGTTATAAAATCCCAAAGAACATAATATTCCAAGAAAATTAAAAACCTAAAAGATTAACATATTTTATTTACGTTTGCAAACATCTTTATAGACGGGTGAGAGATTAAGAGTTTTATAAAGATTTACCTCGATTAACTGCGAATTTATAAACACCAAAGTTCGTCAGCAATAAAACAGATAAACCAGCGAGGACTCCAACAGCAATATAGATCGTCTTGATAAGGGGTTCTCTGGAATCTGTACTTACACCTGTAAAATTTTATTTGTCATCTGAGTGAAATATATTGTTTTGTTAAATATATTTCAATTTATGCTGATACCACTCCAAAAAAATCGTTGGCTACTTAAATATCATTTCGATTGCAATGTAAGATAACGTAATGAACCAGATCTAGAAACTGGGTTCATAAAGCCATGTGTGATTTCCTGGATATGTGAGTCTGTGAACAGGGCATAAAACACAGATCTCGGAAATACCAGAGGTGAGGTATAAAATTCCTGGTCCATATAGTCAAGGGTGTTTTACCGTAGAACGGCTAGAAATTATGCATAAAATCTTAATTTTCAAAAATGCCTTTTGATTTTTTAGCTTGATTTGATCAAGTGCATTTTTTTTCAAAATTAGATATAAAAATGCAAATATTTCGAAAAATTGCATATAGCATAATCAAGAAAAACATAAGGATTACAAATAGCTTTTTTTTTTTTCAAATCTGATCTTTTTTTGTAACACACTTAGATACGTTAAGCAAATTCAATCTTTCATATATGTTCAATATAATGTTACAGATATTTATTACGTACATGTGATAATATTTATAAAGCGAAAATTACGCGAAAATGTGGTGCAGGTTTTTGTAAAACAAAATTATTAATTTTATTTGTACATTATATACAGAGAGATTAGTTTGATTTAAAAGTTTAAAAGAAATGCATGAGGAAGCAGCAATTCATAAAAAGGGGAAATATGTAAATTTCTTTTAAAAATTAGCCATAAAAAGCATTTTGTCCAGAAGATTGAAAATTAGCATGTTAAGGACAGCAGATACTTTCTTTAAAAAAAAAGTCATTCATATAAAAAAAAAAAAATGAATAAGTTTAGCCACATAGATTTTACATTTTCATTCAAATTTTCCAAATATTGTTTTGTAAAGTTATGAGATTTTGTATAGATTTATAAGGATGATGTGGGGAAGCTTCTTTTCATTCATTGAGCACCAGTGTAATTGAATTTAATTGAAAAGCAATTGTGAATTACATGCCTTTTCTCAAAATTAAATAATGAAATTACAATTACATGTAATTGAAAATTTGGCCAATTCCACATTACTTTCAATTACATTGAAATTTTGTAACTAATTACTTTCAATTACCATTACACATTACCATTACCTCATCCCTAGAAGATGAGATATGGAGCTAACGAACAGTAAGCATCTCCTGTCGACCGGTCACATCCGCCATGTTCACATTGTCATGATCGGGGAAAATCCGTAAACAATATTCAATGTTTAATTAATGCCCTATCAATTAGTATGACAAAAAACGTAAGAATTTGACTAATTGATAAATTGTATTTGCTGACAAAGTCTTTGTGTCGACCATAGAGCTTGCAAAATCACAATATATGAATTTGTAACAATAATCCTATCACAAAATTGACATACAATATGAGTATGTGATATTTTACCAAATTGAAATTGCAAATCACAATTATCAAATAGAAACAATTAATTATCTTATTAATGATAAGGGTGATTGCATACATTTTACAACACCTTTTCCTTATAGTCTGAAACCGCAAAACAAATTGAAATTGAAATTGCCTTTATGCTTAATAACGGAAGTTGGAGGTGTGGTGGATTACAACCGCTATAAAATTTTCACCATGTTAAGCAACCGGCGAGCTGAAAGGAAATGAGGATCAACTCTCCTACTAAAGTATTTTTCCGAGAAACCATTCCATTAGTTGCGCCATCCGACATGCACTTAACTGGCGATATATGAAGTTGCAGATGTAGCAAGAGCGATTACTCTTGCAAACTTGAGAGATACGACGGCTGTTCGAAATTATTGAGGCAATTACTTTTACTCCCTAAAAGAAATAAATTCATCAAAATTCGGGTACCAATTGCGCCCCTTTTTAGAAAACCTATTTTTATATTCATATGAAGCAGAATTTATTCAACAATTTCTACAGGAGAAGAAAAAACACTGTGGTTTTCCTCACGACATTCAGATATACCGACGACGTATTTTTAATTAACAATAGTTACTTCCACTCATATGTCTACTCGATATATCCAAGTGAACTTGAAATAAAAGACACCACAGTATCTTACACATCTGTTTTATATTTGGATATTTTATGAGAAAAAGATGTTAATGGTAACCTAAAACAAAACTTTATGAAAAACGATATGAATTCAACTTTTCTATCGTCAACTTTCCTATTAATATACCAATATACCCTAAACACCTCGCAGCACTGTTAAGGCGTACTCCGAAGAAATTGATGGAATATAAACGTGCATAAACACATATCTTTTTAAACTGAATTTATTTTTGTAAAATTACTATATTTTCACATGACTTTAATAATATTTGAAATAACATTGTATACCCCGCTCTGTACTGACATTGGTTTAGTCAGGTTATTTGACGGTCACGTGATAAATATATGTGTATTGTATGTAGGTCATGAAAAAAT
Source organism: Saccostrea echinata (assembly GCF_033153115.1). Classification (NCBI taxonomy): domain Eukaryota; kingdom Metazoa; phylum Mollusca; class Bivalvia; order Ostreida; family Ostreidae; genus Saccostrea; species Saccostrea echinata. Next base: position 6,650,069 of record NW_026889765.1, on the reverse strand, counting down.
TTCAATATCACAAGAGCATACCCTGGTTTAAATTAGAAAAAAATAGTAATAAATTATTTCTACATATCTTGTAGTTTATGAAAAGTGCTACTGCTTCAAATAGAATTCGCATTTTTTTTTTTAGTTTAAATTCAAATTATTTAGCTCTAGTCGAAACATGTGAGAATTTAACCAAGTATTTTATGCATTTATTAAGTAATGTTCTCGATTTCAGGAGAGCAGCAGCACTGTTCAAGTTAAGGAATGTTTTCCGTTACATATATGTAAAAATGGTCAAGATAATAATAATAATAATAAAATTTTATATAGCGCCTTATCTTATGTGAACTCTAAAGCACTTTACATAATAAAAGGAAGACTAAAACAATCTTATATTACCTATAAAATAGTAAGACATTCTGAAAATACAGTCACGTTGATATTAAAACAAGCCATACGTATATACACTTTCCACTTCAAGTAAAGGCTTTTTTAAAAAGATGAGTCTTAAGTTCCCTTTTAAAAACTTCCAATTTGTGAACTTGTCGAAGTTCTACTGGCAGCTGATTCCAAAGTGTTGGAGCAACTCTATCGAATCTACGATCACCGTATGTTTTTGATCGGACTCGAGGCACAACCAACTTGTTTGACGAAACCGAGCGAAGTGACCTGGCAGGTCTGTATTCGCAAACTAGTTCAGAAAGATAAGTCGGTGCCAAACCATGAAGTGCTTTGAAAACATAGACACATAGTTTGTATTGCACTCTATATTTGACAGGAAGCCAATGTAGCTCAACAAGTATGGGCTGAATATGTTCATGCTTGCCTGTCCTAGTAATAAGTCTAGCAGCCGTGTTCTGAACCCTCTGCAATTTGCATATATATGTGCTATTTATGTTGAATAAGAGCGCATTACCATAGTCCAATCATGACGTCACCAGAGAGTGGACAAGTGTTTTACATGCCCCATCCGTAAGAAAATGTCTAATGCGTCCTATTTTGCGAATCTGCGAGTAGCATGTCCTTGAAACAGCATTACATTGCTTTTCAAAAGATAGGATTCGATCGAAAAATGCACCAAGATTTCTGACATTCGGAACACTGTGAATGATTTTTTCTCCAAACGATAAGCTGAATTCGGTCATGGTTTTGATTCGACTCTTAGGGGCAAATACAATAAGATCAGTTTTATCCTCGTTTAATTTCAGCATGTTACTAGACATCCATGACTTGATTTCATTCAGACAGCATGCTAACCGAGAAGACACATTCAGCCAGGTCTCAGTTGGTTCTTCTCTAGATAAACTTGCGTATCATCGGCGTATACGTGGTACCTCATACCATGACGCAAGCAAATCTCGGTAACCGGACGGGAAAAAATACAGTATATTTTAGGCCCCAACACTGAGCCTTGAGGTACACCGATATTTAATGGTAATGGATCGGAAATTTCGGAACCAACTGATATGCGTTGCAATCTTTGACTCATGTATGACTTGATCCACAAAAGAGCGTTCTCTGTTATACCAAAAGTGTGTGCAAGCCGTTTGTACAAGATGCCATGGTCAATGACGTCGAAGGCTGCCGAAAGATCCAACATAACTAGAACTGCACAACTGTTGTTGTCCAGCGCAGCAGCAATGTCGTGATGAACACGAAGTAGGGCTGTCTCAGTGGAATGGTATTTCCTGTAAGCGGACTGAAGGTCATCGTTAAGACGGTTTTGTTCTAGATGACGATCAATTCGAATGGCGACGACCTTTTCCAAAACGTTTGATATGAAAGGCAAGTTCGAGACAAGTCGATAATTTTTGAAACATTCTTTATCCAAACCTTGTTTTTAAGCAATGTTTGGCACTAAACAAAGGTTTCAGATAAGTATTAATGATCTACCTAACATTTCCAAGTAATATTATGTTTAATAATAAAATGCATTTTTCAATGTGAAAAAATTTCTCATTGCACACAAAATGCGTCAAATTTTACCCTGATGACGTCATGTCGACTAGTGCATTGCGATCAGTGACTTCTTTATATCTTGTTGGGTGGAATTTAACTAATGACTAAAATGAATGCAGTGTTAAGTTCTGATGTAGTTCATAACTTTTTTGCAAATTATTTTATTTTCTATTATTATGAGGAATTGCTATTTTTGTGTGATGTCACAGTAAGCATTTCCTGTATAATTTAGGCCTTGCCCCCATTACGCAGCCTAAACAGAGCTGAGATGTATACGTAGTTAACGTTTCCCAGTTGATTCCATACACAAGAGCATGCTCTAGGTACGAACATTTTCTGAAACGAGGCAAGCTTTTCGCAAACAAGTTGATGAAACAAGGATATTAACAGTCTCGTCTGAAGTCAACATTTGGCAAGTTCTATAGTCGATACAATGACCTTGTCAGCCAATAGTATCTGTCATCAAGTCGAACGCTGATTGACGTTCTTCATACTAATTGTTAGGCCATTATTTAAACTCTGAATTGTCTACGGATTTTTCCGTTTAATTGATCATGACAAGGAGCACATGGCGGGTGTAACCGGTTGACAGGGGAAGTTTACTCCTCCATGGTACCCGATCTCACCTCTGATGCTTTCAAAAGTATGTGTTTGCTCTGCTTCCGATCTGTATTATTTCAATGAACCGTTGAGTTTGAATACTGCTCCTTATCTCTCCATATTTCATTACTTATCATATACCAATTAAATAAAAGTGTAATTGCAATACCTCCACACTAAATCATAGTTACAATGTTTATTGAGGATAATTTAATTTAATTCTCCTTTTGCTTGGCATATTACTGTCAGTGACATTATTGTCTAACTTGTAATTATTTTTACACAGATAAAATATGTTACGCACGTGTGTCTGATGTATTCAAATGATGGAAGATTATTAAGTGAATGAAAGGATACCTATTTTATAAACCATGTTACCTCGAACTGTGACGTTTACTTCTGCAGGCCTTGAAGAACAACCGATTCTATTACAACTCTCCAGCTGATACCAGTACCGCCGTCCTGAGGTTAAAGGTCCAAGGTCATAAAATCCAGTATTACCTTCACCAGGGTCTGTCAGATTTTTAACAACTCTCCAGTTGCGCTCTTCTTTGCTTGACAAGGTAAAGATTTGTTCTGGTCCTCCATTAAAGTTTGATACCCAGGTAAGTTTGATGTATCCACTGGCGTAGGAATACCATGAAAAGTTCAAAGGTCGCTGAGGTTTATCTGATATAGTGAAGAAAAATATGAAGGATAATAAAGTCCTATAAACCATATTCTAGTAAACGCCTTGTTGATAAAATCACACAGCGCTAGTTATCTTAAAATATTACTTAAAACACAAAAATGATTTTTCTACATTACATTGCTAATTTATTGATGTGAAGGAATGAAAAAAAAACGAGGAAAATACAGAATAAAGCTAAAGGAACAACCTAATCAAATTTAACAGAACATGTTTTGAACTAGATGTTTAAATTCATGTTCGTAGATTATTTTAAAAAGTACAACCTTCCGCTCTGATTGTTATATCAGCTATGACTTTTCCTTTATACATCAGTGAGTATCTTCCGAAAGATCTCCGATCAGGAACAGAGATGGTGCCGTTGATCCAGTGTTTGTAGACACCATTGTCTCTTTGTGAAACTTTAATCGATATAGACTCAGATGTAGGTCCTGACCAAGAAAACCCTGATGTAGATGTTAGGGGATTCGCAATAACTGGTAAACTTACAAAAACTTTAGCATCCGGACCACTTCTTGATCCAAAGATGGTTTTCACTGAGGTGAATTCATCAAGGCGAGGGTCACCTACAATACCATAATAATATGTCGCTAATTAGTTAACCCCACAAAAACATCTAAAGCTTGCACTAATGACAATACGACGTTCTTAATTGTGAGAGGCATTGCATTTTATTTTTTTCTAATTCATGTCGTCAATTTACTTGAATATAAAAGACCTTTTATCAATACCTTTTAAATTGTTTAGATATATATACTCAAACTCAAAAAAAATCAGAAGTGAAGAAAAGGTGAGAAGTCAGAATTTGTATTTTAAGTTTTCATATGCATTTAATTTTTATTGGTGTTTCTTTTAAATATGGATACTCAATAAATGATAGCAGACTACGTACATTCTGTAACAAAGTATACATACAGAGAACATTAACACTAAATGACTGATCCCGTTTCCAAAACTCAGTCGATTTTCCGAAAATTCAAAAGTACCTGTGTCAGGACATTGAGCCGTTCTGATCAATGTGTAGTTTAACACATCATTTACACTTTGCATAAGGATCTGGTTCCCAGTGAGTATGCGGAAGGTGACTTCTGAATTAGGCTTTCCATTTACAAAACACGACAGAAATACTGGATTTGTTTCATTAATAGTTAATGTATTTTTTAGGTTTGTCATTAATATATACCCTTGGGTCCAATAAATCTGATAACAAAAGAGTAATAAATATCAAATGGTTGTAGAATAAAAGATTTACAATTCAGTTGTAAGCTCTTTTTTTTCAGAAATATAGTTCAAGTCAGCGGTTGGTTAATTTTTTAAAGAAAGTTTATAAATTATTTAAGATTAAAAAATTGCCAGGGAAGTAGAAAGTTTAAATACAGATACATTAAATGCTAAATGATTTTTGTGTTTCTTTCGAAAACAACCAAACAATTTCATTTTTTTGTAGATCCTTCAGATTTGCAATCGTGTATGACAGATATAATGCAAGAGATGAAATACCGAAAGTCTTTTTCCAAGAGTCATAACCATATACTTGCATAAGCTTAAAAATATACCCTATTCTTATATTATCTTCCCTATGATCTTATACTTGATATTTACTTTTGTGTTTTAAAGTACATAATTTCACATTTATTTCGGCTATATAAAGAATCAAATAAAACATTATTTAGGATATTAAGACTATAAATGTGTGATTGAAATCAGTGCTTTAATGCTGGATTTAAGTTGTACCATTGTTGCAAACCACGACTAAAATGCACGGTCCTCTCCAATTCCGGCCGGTAGGAGAGAGCTACATATGGGTACTTCGGAGAGTGGTTGAGACGATGAATTTTTAACTGCAAGCTTAAGCTAAAACCCTTAGTTATTTAATAGCTTATATTTGTTTTTTTTTTTTTTTTTTTTTTTTTTTTTCTTTTTTCTTAATGACTGCAATAAACCCTTTCCTTGACTTCTCAAATGAGTTTGTATATTGTCCAATATCAGCTTTTAAAACTGGCACCTACGAAAAACTTGCCTGGCGACTACAATTTTACATTAGCGACCAAATGTTTTTGATAAGGCGCCAGCTGGCATCCGAATTTAAGATGTCACTCAAAGGCCTGTAAATTGTCAACGATGGTTTAAATTTAAAAAAAAGTGACGATTCACCTCCAGTCAAGCAAGTACCCGTCGCCATAATTATCATTATTCCAAGTAAAGGCGTGTAATGATAAATTTGTGCAATACGAGGGTTGTTCAATAAATAATGCAATAGGTCAACTAAAAGTAAGAAAAGTACGTAATACATATTTTAAGTATTTTCAATCCCTCAAAATGTACATGTTTTACTGGACCTCTTGAAAAAATGAAAACTAATAAAACATGCTTGGAGCTCTTATTTCTCTTAACAATAACAAGAAAGATTGCTTTTTCTTTGATTTCACTTTTTTTTATCATTGATCTTCCTTTTTGGCTTTAAAAAGTCCATCCATGTTTCATCATCCATCGTGCACATTTAACAAATCTATTTTGTTAAAATATTTTTTATTTACGTAGACCGTTGGCACATTTAATGCCTTACCTCTGTGCCAAGACCACAAAAACATGGCTGAAAAATTGCTGACTCGGGGTTAAGCAATGATCCATCAATTAATACGCACAACAAATCTTTACTTACAAAAAAGGTTAATCCGAATTTCTTCACTTTCGTCTGATTCAAGAGTTTCGTTTGACTGGCAGCTATATCGGTTATATCTAACATCTTTGGTAACAATTAAGCTGTAGGTCTCTCTATCCTCTCTGTCTAGCTTAGTGCTGTTGACAAACCAAGAATATGATAATGGCGGAAACGTCTTGTAATAGTACGGAGCAGACGTAGATCTACTTTCACATTTCAGATTGGCATATTCTCCCACCTTTACATCTAGATCTCCTGTTATGGTAGGTTTCAGTGGTTTTCCTGAATAACATATTAAAGTTGATGGTTAGAGGAATGAAAGGAAAAAATTGACGGATTATATCTTTTATATTTGTGAAATAATTCTCAATTATTATTTATATCAATAAAATCCTCATTTTTAAGCCTTCATCATGTATGCTTAATAGCAAGTTTCACAGACAATTTTTTAAAGTTTACTTCATACAAAAATAATAAATCAAGGAAATAAGAAAAGCTAGAACAGATGTAAAACTAAAACAAAAAAAAAAAAAAACACCATGTGCATCAAGTTGATATTTTGCAGGGTTTACCAGAAACAATTAGAACAGCTCCTGTTTCTCCTGACCAAGCATTGTTCGCTGAAGGACTTCCTATGTAAAATCCAGCATCTCCCGCTGTTACATTTTTCACCTCAATCAGTATGTTTGTAGAATTAAAAGGGGGAGGATGATATACATATTTTTCAGTTAAGGACGGATTAGCATTAGTTATGTTTATAATTTGTGACACTGAGCCATTATATTCATGAAGAATGAAGTAATTTCCACTTTCTTGAAAATATTCATCTGTCCATGAAATGTTTATTGAATCGCCTTCCTTAGATTTTAATGCTGTGACTAAAATGAAAAAGTAAAATGGTTAGAAAATATTAGTATCTTTTATCATGTTTATTGTTGAGGCAGAACAAGTTTCTACATTAAAAGTGCATCGACTAAAAAAGAAAATTTGACAAAACAAAAACAATAAATACATTCTTTTAGTTGGCATATTTCTGCCCCCCCCCCCCCCCCCACACACACACATAGAAGATAGATTATGTTAACATGCAACATAATTATGAAGACATTCGACTTAGTAATGTCAACATGCAAATAATTATGTTGACATACAAGCTACATATACCTTTAGAAAATCTAATTCTAATGTTTGTAAACTTACTTACTAATGCCAGTTTAGGACATCATAAAAGCAAGCTGCGACAGAATTATGTTGACGTGCGACTTATTCATGCTAAAATGCGAGATAATTATGTTGACATGCGACTGATTTCTGTTAACATGCAAGATAATTATGTACACTTGCAAATTATTTCTGTCAACATGCAAGATAATTATTTTCACATGAGAGTTAATTATGTCAACATGCGAGATATGTATGCTGAAATGCAACTTATCCTGCATGTTGACATACACTTGTAAATATCTTGCATGTTAAAATATAACTCGCATGTTGTCACAATTAAGTCGCATGTTGACATTAAAAGTTTCATGTCGACATAAATTGGTCACATGTTGACATAAATAAGATGCATGTTAACATAATCATCTTGCATGTTGACATAAATAAGTGGCATATTAAAATTATTATGTTTCATGTTAACAAAAGTAAATCAAATGTTGACATACATGTACATGTAAATATCTTGCATGTTAACATAAATAAGTCGCATGTCAACATAATTCTGTTGTATTTTAATTGTATGATGTCGTATACTGGAGTTAGTAAGTATGTTTACCAACATAAAAATTATATTCTTTAAAAACAATTGTGGTCATTTGCACGCCAACATAATAATTTTACATGTAGACATAATTAACTTCCATGTTGACTTACTTTTTTCGCATGTTATCAAAATTCAATCTGAAAAAGCCGATCTTTTGATCCGCTCACATAGACCACTACACAACGATCTGAGGAAACCCCATCTCCTGGTAGGCTTTCTAATATATTCATTAAATTTTGACCAATCAAAGAGATCCTACTCAAGCGGCATTCGGGAAAATGAATGTAGAAGTGAAAGTAGCTGTGGAGAAGATCTTATCGTTTCGTATAAAACAAAGACCTAAAAAGGCAAGAGCAAAAACTAAATATATTTCTGTACAAAAAAACTGTGGTCGTTCAAATTTTGACAGGCTACGGAAACCAGGATACGATTTTCCGTTCGTGTATCATCGGGTCTTTGCTTCTGTAACTGAATTCGGAGATACTTTTAATTTTTCAGAAGCAAACGTTTGATTGGATTATTGAAGGTCACCTGGAGATGACCCAGAATGGGGTTTCTTCAAATCCTTGTGTAGCGATCTACATGTATGTGAGCGGATCATAGGACCTGATTTTAATCAGTTTGAACCTACTTTTTCTTGCACGTAGGGGGCAGAAATATGCAACCATAACATGAGAACGGAAAATGCACTCAAATGGATTGATATTAAAACTAACATGGTAAAGAATAGTCAACAGAACATTTAAAAAAATTAAAATTGAGAAACACAAATGGTGTTTGGACATTTTACTAGAAAGACTCGTTAAAGGTAACCTAACACCAAATTAAAACTTTATGATAAACGCGATGACTTCAACGTTTCAATCGTCAATATCCCTACGCTTATTTATGTAGCAATATACCTTTATCACCTGCATATGTAGTATATATCTCAGTTGCTTAGATACGCAAGAACATCTTTTAAATGAGGCAACTATTGACAAAGAGGTTGATGAAGTAAAAATATTGGCAGTCTTTTTAAAGTCATCATTTTACAAGTTCTATGGACAATACAATGACCTTGTCGCAAATACAATTTACAATTAAGTCCAATGCTGATGGACATTTTTAATACTAATTGTTAGGCCATTATTTACACACTGAATAGTCTTCGGATCTTTCCGTTTTTTCCCGATTATTACACGAACCACACGGCAGGTGTGATCCGTCTGCAGGGGATGCTCAACCCTCCATGGCAACTGATCCCACCTCTGATGTTTAAGAAGTCTGTGTTTGCTACGCTCCTAATTTGTATTGTTTCAATGGACTTTTGAGCTTGAATACTGTTCCTTATTTCCATATTTCGTATACCATTTGCTTGGCACTGTTTTTTTGCGTTTATATTTTCATTCTTGATAAGATAATGGTTGTATATAAAAGTTCAATTCATGAAAACCATTACCAACACAGCTCGCTTTGTAATTTGAAGAACATGAGATTCAGCCCCGACAACGACAGATTTAAGTCGATATAAAATAGATAACAACTGTTCCAAAACCAATGGCTCGGCACTATGAAGTAATTTTTTTCGGTCTTCCGGACGAGACCTTAATTGTATTTATGTGCACCATAAAGTAATTTATACCATCTCTGTTACTAGAGTATTTGCAATCCGCAAATAATTTTTGTTGCTACCTGTAACTTGATTTTATCACCTCATCATTGTTTATCTCCAGACGATGCATTCTGTTGGTGACAATTTTTTGACCCACGTCCTACTCTGCAACCACTCCATGCACTAGTCAGTTGTAACATTCTAGCATATAATGTATGGACACAAAGAACAGTATTGAAGCTCAAATGTTCATTAAATAATACAAATTTTGGAGCAGAGCAAACACGGACCTCTAAAAGATGGGATCAACTGATATGGAGGAGTGAGCATCCCCTGCCGACCAATCACACCCGCCGTTTGCTCCATGTCATGATCGGGAAATAACGGAAAAATCCGTCGACAATTCAGTATCGATTCAACTTAGAGATATTCAACCTGTATGCAGGTGATGAAGGTATATTGCTGCATAAGTAAGGGAAGTTCACGATTGAAAAGTTAGTCATCATGTTTATTATAAAGCTTGGTTGTTAGATAACCATTAACGTCTTTTTCTAGTAAAATATCCAAATATGAAACAGATGTGAGGGATTCCGTGGTATCTTTTATTTCAAGCTCACTGGGATACATTGTATCGACATACGATTGGAAATAACCATTTATTTATGGAAATAAATGTCGAGTTGAAGGCCAAGGCAAGTCTTTTCTTCTTTTCAAGTACAAGATTTTAAACAAATTCTGCTTCTTATGAATACAAAAATAGGTTTGCTAATAACGGAGCGCAATTGGTACCCATGGAAATAACAATAGATTGTTGGAAAACCTGGTCTCCAAAACCACATAAATATATATTGTCAATCAGAAACTCAAGCTTCTTTATAATATCAACTTCAGAGTACTTGTGTGTACAATCAGAATGATTTTTAACAAAATAATTTTGCAAATGACCAATGACAAGTTAAGTTAATTTACGAGTTCAATTTTTATTGGAAAAGCAGCTGTCAATGATATCAAAAAGCCTGGACTTTAATTTATCGTGGGGTTGGTTGTATATAAAGTTGAAAAGTCGTAAGTTTTTATGTTGTTGATTTTGGTCAAATTTTGTGATTAAATTTTTCAAAAGTCCTTTGGAATTTTTTAGTATCCACATATCATTTACACCACTTCTCGTTTATGTTGGTGCACAGTACTCCTGAAGTTTCTCCCTTATTACTAGCATTATTTTAGTAAGGAATAAAGAAAGAGGTTTGGTAGAATATTTACTGGAACCCGCTATTTACATGTATCTATGTTTGTAAGTATTTTTATGAAGTTTCGATTCGGAATCCAACACAAATATGGTAATTCAAATCCATGTAGGTTTTTGGGAATATTAAAATATTCAAAACTGACATATGCTTTTGAAGAATTTCCTCCTAAGAAAGGAATCTATCGGTATAAGTTGGATTACCACTTTTTGAATAAAATCCAATTTCCTCTAAAATAAAATTTAAATAATGAGCCTTACAAACAAAGACATTGTTGTTACCTGCTTTGTCAGCAGGGACCAGTACATACTGATCATCTAATCTATTTAATTCTTTTTTCACTTTTGAATTATTGAACACAGAGGGATAGTTGGTTTTCATTTGCCCCTCAGTCGCTTAATGCGAGATTTTAACATACATCCAATATATTTAATCCATTCTGACAAGCTTAAGGTGTCAAGGTCTTCTTTTTCATATCTTGCCTTTTTTAATTACGTAAAATATATTGTCATATATACTTGTTACTTGTAATGAGTATTTGAATTAATTATATCTACATACATACATAAGTAGTGGTTTTGTTCTTTGTCTCTAATTTTCAATATTTTATAGGTTAATCATTTTTTATAATATTTACGTACTTATTTGTCATGCTGCGGTTCATATTCATAAAAGGTTGACATGTTCTGTTAAGGGTTGTCCCATCCTTTTTGCCATTTTTCTATTCATATCTTTATTTTTTCATAATTTACATTAATATCCTTAGGAGGGGTACATTAAGATACGGACATGTGTTACTTTTGTACGTATTTGGTTAATTGGTTTAATATTGTATTAAATGCCAATTTAAGACAGTTTTATTATTATGTTTTAAAAATACAGAGCAAAGTAGACTCATGGATGGAGATATTAAATTATATTGAGGAAAGTCAAACACGATTTTATAAATGGGAAAAAATGAAGAAAAAGAACAGTTATCAATCTCAAAAAATCTATATACAATACAAATCCGTGAAGAGAGCTTAAAACATGGATCCCTGGAAATTCAGAGGGGGAGGGGGGTTCAGGTGCGTATGAGGAGTAAGCATCCCTGTTGACCGGCTACACTTGCCATGGGCCTTATGCATTTATCAAGTAGACGGAACGTTCCAGCGTCAAAGTCAGCAAAAAAAAAAAAAAAAAAAAAAAGGCCTAGCAATTGGAATTAAATAATTCAGCTTAAATAGGAGCCAATAATATGAGTAGAAACTAACTCCATAATAGCCTAGATTGTCGATTAAAGGTAAAAATTTTAAATCCTTCAGTGGTAGCTGGTGAAGTCTATAATTGAAATTGCCTATTAAGGGACCAATCACTTACTGTGGAATCCTTGAAATTCGTAGGGGCAATTTTTTTTTGAATTGCTTATTTTACAAGTTTATTGAGACGTAATTTCGTGTATTCTCTCTATGATTTTTAACCCTAGTTTATTAATTCATGAAAGATGTTAATTCGTGGATGAGAGATACCCACGAATTCCACGAAAATTGAGCCACCAAGAAATCTAATGACTCCAAAATCTCAATCTGATATTTAATTACGCGAGGTTACTTGGACGGATAGGAAAACTTTTTTGTGAGTTGTTAGAGAACACGGCTCAAGTAAATCTATAAACTCCTTGCGAGACTTAAAAAGAAGTTTTGAAGAATGAGGTATTCCCAACATATTAACCGTGAACAGTTTATTTTTACTTTTTTATCCCGGATAAACTTCAACAGTAATGCATATAACAAAATGCCAGTGATTATGGGGAAATTGATCTCAGCGTCAAAATATTATCAATTAGAACATTTACCAGGAAATGTTCTATGTTGGTAAATATGATATTGCTATGCCGTCAGATTTTCATCGATAAAGTTAAGTTTCAACGCATATGGATCTACTGCACGCTTGTTTTCATAGTAAGGAAAGGAATGAAAATTTCACAGATTTCATAAGTGCCGATAACCATGTTATACAATGTACTATAACACTTTAAACAGGCATATGGAGAGGTGTAAAACGGGAAAAAGAATGAGGATTAATGCTTTTTCCCGCCAAACTTGCTACGCATATAACATCCCTACTAATGATATAGCGATTTGAATTCAAGACACGTGGTGTAGGTTGACCCATGTCGTTATCCGATTGGTCAAAAGGATAAGCAGCGTATTTATTCTGTGTATTTATAGCAATTAACTGTTATGGTTCTTGACTTCAGTATATGGAAATCGTCCATATAAAGCTGTGTTAAGATTTTTTGGTAAATGAACATATTGAAATGTAATTTTAACATGTATATTTTTTTCCAAAAAAAAAAAAAGCTTTGCTGCCTTAAGATAAACCTTAAACAGTAAACTGAATAACATTACCTTTTGTCGACATTTTGAAAAGAATGGAAAGAATAAAAAAAAATGTGAAGTCGTACAAAAATAAGACCGCCAGAAAATAATCTGCCTTGCTTTGAACAGCATTTCAATCAATGAAATAATCGAAAATTTTTACATTATGCATTTTCTATCAATCTCAAAAGAGAGGAAGTGCACAGTCCAAAGACTGTAAAATACAGTAACTTCAATTCTGTATACCGTCTTTCAAGGTAGTTGATTATCTTTTGTTATTAATAATCAATATTTTGCTTAGGTTGGAGTAAAAATCAAAAGAGGTATTTATGCTTTTATATACAGATGTGAAGAAGTTTGCTAGTTTTTTTTTTTTTTTTTTTTTTTTTTTTTTTTAATATGAATAGTTTTCGTTCGTTTAGCTCTCTTATGGATTATCCATTCCATTAGATATTCTTTATATATTCTAACAAAGGATAAATAGAAAAAAACTATATCACCATCAATTGTTATATGTGCCTTTATAGAATAATGATATTTAGTAGAAGAATATACAATGAAACTCTGAAAATATCAGAAGAGTAAACAACCCATGCCGTTCGGTCATATTTTCTATGAATACCATTTACATGGTCATGTAAATGACAAAATTTAGTATGGAAGGGATATCATTTTCTTAAAAATGTAGAAGAAAAATTGATCGATCAGAAGAATTCGCTCTTTTTTGACCAGCGTTGTATTCCATCGTATGATTTTTCTATCATTTACAAATAAAGTATTTTTTTTAAATACTTACTTAATCGCTATGATTCTATATAATATTTGATACTAATTTTGATATATTAATTTTTCCTCGAAAACCAACAATCATATATTATTTCTTCTCCATTATTAACAAACTTACCATTATACGTTTTCTCATAATCCACATAATCTTCGGCTTGTGTTGAGGTATTATACTTCCGTATTCTGATCGTTACAGATGTATATGGCAAACCAAATTCCCCTATGAACTGGTCATTTGTAACCGATATCCAGGAAGTTGCTGAAAAAATAATTGATGATTTGTACATGATTAATGTTTGAAATATTGGACCGCTTGCCATTCATAAACTTTGTCGATATCATTAACGTCTCTCCTTTAACAATTCAATATTTATTTTTTCTTCTTTAATCTCTATAAATATTGCATCTTTTCATAAAAGAATAATAATAATTGTAAAAATGAAATAAACACCCACATATGCTCGGGTGAATAACCTTTATAATTATTGTCCGGAAAAAGTAAGAGGTTTAACCTAGCTTTGATTTTTACTATTTATATACATGTATGTATTACATTACAAGTTTAGACTTTATCAAGTTAAACTTATCTACATGTATAACAGCCTAGACTGTTATAGATATGTTTAACTTGATAAAGTCTAAACTTTTAAGTAACATATGAATATTCCAAATAGGCGGGTATTCAAAATTTGCGAATTTTTGACATTTAAGGGGGAGAGTTAATACAGCAAAAAAATTATACAACTCGGATTTGTATGGGTATACGCACAGATTCGATAATAAAATACGTCAAATCTTTCATAAATCCCTTGAAGAAAAATGGCTGAATGAATAAATATGGTTCAACAAATAAAACACAGAAGAAAAAAATCATCTTGATTATACATATTTTCTTGATATATCAGTTAAAATTCATTAATGTTCTAAGTAAAATCTCCAAAATTTGCAACAAACTCACTTAATTAAAAATATTCCTTTATGAAATAGAACTCACGCACGTTAAAAAGGACAAAAAGGATCATGTCTTCATACTTCAACACCAAAGGATGACTGCACTTAAGGAAATGCGGAATTTGCGACAAAATAAACTTTCAAAACAAGCATTTTTCTTTTCATTGCAAGAATGGTCAACATCCAATCTACAACTTTATGTAATTACGTTTAATAAAAGTGTGTATTTACGAAGTTCGAAGTTGTTTTCAAAGGCAGGGGTCATCACAATTTCTTGAATCTCCGTTCGATAATGAGGACGCCCACTTATTTACTGACTTTATACATAGTCAGCGCATGTTTGTCTATTTTTCTACGTTTAACAGTAGTTGTATATTTGCATAAATAATAATGTGTCAAAAGGAGATTAATAGACAAACATGCGCTCATGGTTAAAAAGAGAAAAAACTGCTTCTTCTTACATTCGCTCTCTGTGTTGTAACCAAGGATTGTGACATGTTGAATATTATAATTCACCACGTGATTTCTTACCTCAGGTAACTTTGTGAATACTAAATTCCGTCACGTGACTTGTAAGGAAGCATGTGATGTGCTAACTAGGACATTGTGTTCGAACACGTTAATTCATCTGGCATTGATATAAATTTGCTTTAATTACATTGATGTGCTCATATTGTTAATTTCGTTTTGAAACCTTTGTCAGAAGTGTATTTGTGCTATACAGAATGGAGAGGGAGATTGGAAAGAGTGATCACGTTCGCTTTTCAAAACATGTCATTGTTATTTATGTACATGTAGTCTAATTTTAGAGCCATTCTTACAATGTTAGCTCCACCTCTCATGCATATCTAATGTTCAATCAAGGGCAGGTAAGTGTAAATTCACTATATTTGGAAAGCAGTAAGGACAAAAAACATTGAATCATTTTATTGTATCACAGTCTAAAATCATTTTAAGATTTAAATGTGGTTCCAAATTGACAGTATTCTTTCATAAACATACAAAAGTGAGATAAGGTTTAGATATAAAAGCAACAGAAGCAACCGAAAAGGACCCAAAAACAGGCGTTAAGTGCAGTCATCCTTTCTATATGAGAAGGTTTTACTTCGCTCCGTTAAACATCTGTTTATTTAAGTTTAACCATTTACTAAAACATGTCAATTTAATCAATGCTTTTTATTTTGTTGATAATAGCTTCAGAGCTGTATTTACAGTCCTGAGCTCCCTGTGCAATACAGTATTTATTTCTCTAAGGTGTTTCATTACGTAATTCTCTGAGCTACATGTATTCTGCTTTCTCTTCTATCACTTTCTTTCATTGGCCGTCTTCCTAGATGCTGATTAGTTTAAAATAATTAATATGTACATGACAACGCGTAACTATGTATTACGCAGGCGATTTGAAAAACCGTGATTCAATCGAATTGCAGTAGGTGGAGCGAAAACAATAACTGCACTTCTCCCTGTCGTTTGTTTATAGCTCATTACCAGGAAAGCTAAATATTGGTTTTCCACTCTCTGCAGCCCCAAATAGAGACAAAACACGCGCCTACCTTAAAAGAAGTTGATATTAACATGCTATATACTAACAGTGCGAGGGTTATCCATAAAGTTCGGGAACAAACGCTATAATTTCCTGAATAAAGTCCTCACTGGCATACGTGTATAGTACTATTCTAATAGAGACCAAGATTTAGTTAATATAATATATGAATTATATACAAGCCGTACGGTCAAGTCTGACGTAAAGCTTATTTCATAATTACGTCTTAAAATAGGGATTTTGAATTTTTTTCTACATGATCATGAACAAGCGCTACATTTTCTTTTTTATGCCACACTGACAAGAGTGTGCAATAATATTTATGTAAAGACCATAATTGATTTAACCTATAAAATTCAAAACAATACACGATAGTTTTCGAACATCATTAAACAGTTCGTATACACAAGCTACACACCACAGTCCAATGTAGCGCTAGATTTATAACAACGTCATGAATAGAAAAATCATAATTTCATCAAAATGACAATGGTATTCCACTTCTTGTTATATCTCCAACATTGTACACATCGTTTAAAAATCGTGTATACCAAACTCAAATTAATGAACTAAATATATTCCAAAAACTTCGCTTTGTTTGAATAAATATTTTGTATCTGACTTCGTTTAAAAATAAAATAATTTTATGATTGGACGGCGTTCCGTTCGGACAGCCGAAGTCGCTTTTTCTGTCAGATTTTGAAAATATTTCTTGGCGGTTTTTATTATATATTTTCACTGTCTGTATAGTAAGCGATCCTAAAGATATCAGAAAATGACCATAGTTGCTTTATTTGTGACACATGCAATTTTTATTAAGCAATGGCTCGTTTTATTAAGAAAATAATCATTTTAATCATAACACTTTATTTCAAGGTTTATGGTATTTTATTGCTGGGCCGTGCGCACTATCTGCAACCTTGAAAGACCCCATTTTTTAAAACAAAAATATTAAGTTAAAACAATAAAATCTTAACTCTTCTGACTTGGATTTTTATAAGAAATAATTTGATTTACAATAAGAATACAAAAAATCATTCATTTTGACAAAAACGACATTGTCCACGAACCTAATGGACTACCCTCGTATTCAGACCCTTAACGACAGGGACTGCAAATGTAGAGACTGGAATGAAGAGCGAAAAGAATCAGATTACTGAAATGCGTACTATATCCTTTTTTTCTATTGATGGCACTGCATTTTCTGATTATCTATTCTATTTTTTTTTTTCAGACCAGCGAGCTACAGATATGCAGCTAATTGATTGATTGATCAAGTTAAATCTTCACGATTGCTGAGGTTCTTCGATTTATTTAGATTCTTTTCTTCCCTAGTTAAGCTGATATACATGTAAATAAAATTAAATGGTTGAAAAATAAACATAAACCTGCCCCCCCCCCTTGCCAAAGTTATGGAAGCACAAGATGATCTACGTATATTATTTTTTTGATATACATGTAATTAATAAATTCATATAAAGTGAAAGACATGATCAGGTAGCAGCCCAGTTTCTCTTATCTAATGTTATGTTAATGTATTTTTATAAATATGTTTTTCATTCTTGAAGTGTCTGCAATAAATATTCTACTAGTTCATAAAAAATTATAAAACATTCATGAAGATAATCTACTTTTTTATCAGCCCTACTGAACATTATGCAATGATGAAGAATTCAATGGTATTTGATAAAAAAAAGAAATGAATCTTACCTTGAACAATGCATAACATTGCGGCTAAAACCAGGTATAGAGGCATGAAAACAGGCATGTATGCAAACGTAAATTATCAAAATAAACAGTTAAATTATTTTTCTTTTCAATTTTAAATTCCACAGAACAAGGTCTTGGCAAGAACCAAATTTTAACGACTGTGTGAGATGGGTATCAATATTCCTAAATTTTATGTCAATAAAACTTCCTTCCGTTTAATCTACTAAAATTATTACAGTCTCATAATGGGGAAGAAATTAAAACTATTTTAATTTCTGTTTAGTGAGCTGTAGATTAAGAAGTGTCTTCTGTTGAACACAGTAATCATGTAGTTTGTATACAGCACATCAACAGGTTGTCAGAAGGTCGAAACAAGGTCGCAACTGACCTTGGTCGGTAAATAAGATAGTCACCGTTCCTTCGCCAAGCGTTCGGCACTTTGAAGTGAAAGTTGCGGGTTATTCGGACGAGACCTTAAAACCGAGGCCCCGTGTGACAGTAGGCGATGGCACAATAAAGAACCCTCACTGCTCAATGGCCCTAAGTGCAGAGTATATGTCAATATTTGAAGACTATTTGAAGCCCATGGTGACGTCTCTGTTTGTTTGTTGTTTAACGTCCCTCTCGAGAATTTTTCACTCATATGGAAACGGTGGAGGGCTACAAATTTTGACCTATACTCGGCACTTAGGGCCATTGAGCAGTGAGGGATCTTTTTCGTGCCAGCACCTAAAGCGACACACGGTCTCATCTGAAGGACGGGTCTCCACGTCCCGCAGTGGGTTTCGAACTTCAGAATTTTTTTCATACGTAGAGCATACTCTTGCAAATCGAATCAACTGAGAGACATAAACCCCATATGCAGGTGATAAGGATATATTGCTACATAAGCAAGGGAAGTTGAGGAATGAAAAAAATAATAGACAATATTGCTTCATTTAAGTACATGTAAAACCAGTCCACTCCTCATTATCATTTTGAACTAGACACAGAAAGTGATCATGAGTACTTGACTGTACCAGTTCAATTAGAGAAAGATAATATGTATTGTATCTGTTCATATTTGCAGCTAATTATATACAAATCATGGAATATATTTATCAACGAACAGCATAGAAATTATTTACAAGTTGTGCTCTGTTATCACTTCATATGTTCTAATATGTGAATATATGTGTGCAAAATTTGATAATAATGGTTATTGGCTATTTGATGAAAGCGATTTTTTCTTGGAAAGGTGACAATTAATCGTCAAAAGGATCGTCAAATTTAATAGCTATTTTTCTCTAATTTTGCCCCATAAGGTATGATTAAGTTATATACAAATATTTGATTTTGATCGTGGGTCACAGAAGCAGATCATCAAAATTAAAACACCTTCTAAAAATATGTTTATGTTTAGATACCAATTTAAAAAAAAAAACTTCATGTACGGATATCTCTTCAATCTCTACTAGCATGAAAAAACAAACAAAAGAAAAAACTACAGGAAGACCCCCCCCCCCCCAAAAAAAAATATTTTAAAAGAAAAGATTATAAGGCGTTAAACTTATATTTATTATTAGCTTCCTATGCTGCAGTACACATTTCATGCAGCACACAGTTTTAAAATGGATGTTCTTCCTTGAAGGGACGAAGGTCGGGTATTAATTTTTTTTTTCTATCATGATTTTATTCTTCCGTTTCAAATTCATTATCTTAATTCCATCGACCATGTTTTTTTCCGCAATCTTATATTCTCTACTTTGGATTCTGAAGTCAGATATTAAATACATTTGTACATTTTCTAATTTCGAATAAATACTTTTTCCGGAAAAAAAATTTTGTTTTTATTTTGGACTTTTATTCATTTTGCCTAAAGAATATAATTTTGACAGTCATATTTTAAAATTAAACTTTAAGCATAAAAAATCGTGTTCTATGTGAACATGTATGCCTCACCTTTAATTACATAGCTTATCATTGTAAGTGTTATCATTTCTAAGCTATAGCTATAATATCTCTCTCTCTCTCTCTCTCTCTCTCTCTCTCTCTCTCTCTCTCTGCACTAGTTTGTAGCTGTTGTCAGTTTTTATGCATTTGATTTCTCAAATATGTGTTTGTTTAGCTTTCCCAAGTCCTGGCATATTTCTTAAAGATCATTTCCTAAGTAAGTAAAAATTTGTTTTTGTTTTGTTTTGTTTGTTTATTTGTTTTTTTTTTTTCTTTGTTTGTTTGTTTGTTTTTTTTTTTTTTTTTTTTTTTGTTTTTGTTTTGTTTATCCAGAAAAAAAATAGCCCTAACTTAAGCTTAAAATTAGCACTATTTTAGTAATATCTAAAAATTAACATCACAGACCCCCACTTTTAATTTCCTTATCTGAATATATAAGATACTTTTAACCATTCTTCTTAAATTCAGTAAAATGTCATTACTTTCAAATGATTTTATTGCTTGTTAAAAATTTTAATGTCAGAAAAATGATATTTTTGAGTGCAAAAAGGTCAAATAATTGAACATGCGAAGTAATTTGAAATTTTTTTTGTTGTGACGAATTTCAATGTGTCTATTTAAGATGAAATAAGACTGTGTTTGTTCCCATAATTTATTTGAATAAATATTATTGGAGGAAAACTTTAAAAATTGATGATGTGTAAAAAGTATTTACAGTGCAAAAAGGTCAAACTAATTGCTCTGTAGCATCAAAAGAAGCGCATTGACCCCCATTTTTTGTTTTGATTTTTAATTAAGCTATGTGTGTAGATTCTTAAAATATACTTGATAAAAAATTCTCATTACTTTTGATGACAGGATCCAACCTCCTTAAGTGCTGTATTTAATATAAATAATTTGGTAAATAAACTACATTGTACTCGAAAAAAAGAAGGCGGAAATACTTATTCATATCTGAAAATGTTCAAACAACTTCAAACTTGTGTTTTAAATAGTAACTTTAAAATTTGCAAAATCTGATTCTCATGTTTCCATTCAAATTTGTAAGATTACTTTTATATCAGTGAGAGGTTATAAGTGTCTGTAAGAGAGGGAGTGTGTCACTGTGTTTGCTTATCTTATTTGGCTAATTAATTGACTGAGACATCCCTGACTTGCAGATAATGAGGTGTAAACTGTGAACTACCTAGTGTTTAACTTTCATTTCATTGAAGACAAACAACATTATTAAAACAATTAATAGCTCTCAAAACACTTTTTCAATACAGAATGAAATTGTGCTATTAGTTTAATTACTTAAAGACACATTTAATTTTTTACTAAGAGTTTATTACTAAGAGTTCTAATTTACTTTTTTTTTTAAAGACACGTACAGGAATGTTTAATGTGTACTGTCAACATACGGGCAGCCCAAATACTTCTAATGAAGTAATTCACAATAAAATATTAAATAATTTTTGCAACAAGTCAATAAATATGGAGGTTTAGATCCAAGGTTGAAAGGAATAAATAATTCCTTGGCATATTTCATTGTAGGAATCATGTCGAATCCCTCATTTGGGCATTTAATGAGAATGTTAGCCAGAATAAAATCTTAAAAGAATCTGCA
The DNA here is from genome assembly GCF_033153115.1 of Saccostrea echinata. Lineage (NCBI taxonomy): Eukaryota > Metazoa > Mollusca > Bivalvia > Ostreida > Ostreidae > Saccostrea > Saccostrea echinata. Next base: position 6,628,687 of record NW_026889765.1, on the reverse strand, counting down.
CTTAAACTGCAGCAACACATTCAATTTTCAGTGGATAACATCAACATTTACCATTTAAATATTGCTTTGATAAACTTGGAAGTAATCGATTATCAATCAATTGCATCTTCCAAAGTAATTGATTACAATCGATTACAGACAAAAATGAGTGTAATCGATTAATAATCGATTACACAAATTCCTCTAAGTAATCGATTATTAATCGATTACATTTTTCAGTAATCGTGCCCATCCCTGATTGAATACGATAGTAAAAATATACAATGTGGTCAAAACACTTATCAATGAAAATTTTGTTCAGAAATTAAATAATCTTGACCAAACTGGGTCCAGAGAAGGTAAATTTAACTCGAAAAATTCAGATATAGCAAAAGTGTTTGAAATGTAATTCGGATCAATATCGTAGTTTGTTTAAATTTCTGCAAAGTTACTCAGAATCAAATGATGTATAACCCTGAAATAAACTGCAGTAAAATTCACATAAGAAAATTTAATAGAAAATGATAACTACTGTTTGCTTCCTTCATTACTCTTTACATAGAAGCAAGCATGACTGTGATGAAACCTGAGTGGCTATGTCTACAATATTGAGGTACCAAACCAATCTCTTGCCTATTTACATGATAAACAATCTGTTTTATTTGACATTTGAAATAATTTACCCTCATAAACAGTTGCGCAAAGAAGTTGAAACTGGTAACAAATATTACATATTGAATTAAAATTACATTACTAACTTCAACTTCCCTATTTTTTTTCTGAATTTCCAAAAATAGTGATGAAATATGAAAGTCCAGCTCTGATAAGTATTGTGTATTATCAAGGATATCCTGCAGTCAACAATAAAATCAAAAGAGATTGTACCGAAAAACTGAGCAGCTGTGACTTGAATTATTTAAAGTTTCCTCCTCATGTCTCCTGTTTAATAGTATTTGATATTTGAAAAAAAATATAGCAAGAAAATAAATTCTATATTTGCAAGACGTTTGCACCTACTTTCATAACAATTTAATCAAAATAAAAAGTTACCAGTTGTCAATACAATATTAAAGTCAACTATAAAATGTACTTACATGTACGTATAAGTGTTTTGGATTAAAATTGCTGTAGAACTCGCATGTTTTAAGCTTCTTTTGAAAGATAATTGCTGGTGACCTGTAGATGTGCAATAGGACTTTGAATTTTCTTTTTCACCGATGAGGTCAAAAGGGGGTCGACAAACGACATTTTATTTTACATAAACCTGGTTCAAAGAACACCTGATACATTTTGCACAGTCGTGCCGTTTTTAGCAAGATGATTGGCGGTGTCCTACATCCTATCCTATCGAGGAATGAACTTTATTGTCATAGTTTTTCTTTGTGTCGAGAACTATTTTTATCAATGTTTCATCTTGCAATTTTGTAGGCAAATTGTAATCTTTTCTTTAACATTTCAGCATAATGACTTGTAGGCTTTACTGAAGACTCTGAGTCATCCAAATTTAAAAAGGCATCAATAAGATGCCAACCAAACATTTCATAATGAGGGCTAAATACTGTTGTACCTTGTTTGGTTGCAGTTTGTCACTGGTCAATTTATTTTAAAAAAATGCAATATTGAAGTTTCTTTTACTGCTCTTTTTTAGAAGACTTTCAAAGGCTTTTATCTAGATATTCAAACGGAAAATTTGATCCATTACTGTGATACCCATCCCCGGCGACATCTATAATTCTAACAAATTGAATCAACACTGTCTTGAACCTTTCACCTAAGTTTGATCTGTTCTTTGTTGTACGGAGTTTTTTTTTTTTAAAGATGACCTTTTCTTGATTATCCTCTCTTTTAAGAAGGAGTGCCCTTCCTTTGGACAAATTTGTATTCTTTTTTTTTTTAAAGAGGCTCTGGAATACATGTGGCTAAAATGATAGAGTGGTTAAGGTGAAAAAGTTGAGAATGTCAGAAAGTTAAAGAAAGACAGATAGACGGCCACTGACAAACTTCGATCAGAGAAGCTTCCTTGAATCTTTGGCTCAGGAGAGCTATTACCAGACAATAATGGAACTAATATCAGATTACTATGCTCGAAATATGAATGAACAACGTTTATTCTAGCTAAAAAATTGCTTTAATTTTTTATTTTAAAAAATTAAACGTGCCAATGGTATTTTATTATGAAAGCAAGTTTTTGAACCGGAATGTTTATTGTAACAGTTTCAAATAATAGAAAAGTGAATTTCTTTGATAAAACCTTATCAGGTCAAGTTTATATTTTTAGATGCAAAAGACAAAAAAGATACAGAAAAAACTTGTCTTATCCGGATACCACTGGTTCCAAAGAATTTGGTAGGATTAGACAACATTCCGGATTAGACAATATTTAAAGTAATGAAATTTACTGCAACAGACTGAAATTTTTTACCATATTAGACAAGATTTCGGATTTTACAACATCCGGATTAGACATGTTTCACTGTATATAGAAGCTCGTAAAGGCCGATTCATATGGGGAAAAATACTGTGTCTTTTGTTTGAAAACAGTATTTTTTTGTCAATTTTAGCTGGCCTCATAAGGCTTCTGTGTAGAACAAGTAGGATTTGATATCAATTTTAATATCTGACGGTAAATAGATGAAATCTCCGGCAACCTTCAAAGTAAATGTCAAAGTGAACTTAAAACATACATGATTAAATACATGTATATTTGGCTTTGATCGTAATAGAGAGATCAACTTATCAAGTATTTTGAATTGTTGACCCACAAAGTCTAACGTCTCCATTTCATTCCCATACACTATACTCATTATTGTTAAAACAATTCGACAAAAAAGGTATTTTATTTGTTGCTTTGGGTTAAAATATAAATACAAAACATTGCAAGAGAAAACAAAGTTAAAATCTTTTTAAATGTAGATAGCGGTACATAAAAAAAACAACAAAACAAATATAATATGCAAGATCAATATATAATGATCTCTTTTGAGAAGGAAGTACGAGTATGTACAAAGAGAAAAATAGCAAGATATCTTTTTTCCTTCTTTCTCGTCAAGTAAGTAGATTATATCGTGCGTTGATAGTTGAAAGTCTATCAAAGTAATATTTGAGTTCCTATATTGATAAACGTACATTTAAAGCAAAATTATAGAGAGGGTTGTATGTAATAATGCAATGAAGAACATCGAAGAATCCCAAATATTTACTGCAGCGTTGACGTGTTCTAAAATAAAGGAAAAAAAGAAAACATAATATATATATATATATATATATATATATATATATATATATATATATATATATATATATATATATATATATATATATATATATATATATATATATATATGTTTAAATAAAACAGATAATATATGTATAACATTCGTCATTTTAACACCATCTCATTTTCAGGACCGAGGAAAAATTAACCATTAAATGAATGAAGAATTGTTCACAAGTAAAAAAAAAAAAAAAAGATCGCTAAGCTTACAAATATTTTTTGTTGGCGAATTAATCGGTGTTACTCGCGCAACGTGGTCAATTACAACCTGTTTGAAAACGTCAATTATCATGAATGTCTACTTGATATTCAAGACAAACTAAATAAAGGACATTTTTCTACAAATAAATTGATGGTTTTATGAAGTTTAGCTTCAGTCGAAATTTATGTTTCGGAGAGTACTTGTTTACTTAGTGATAAGATATCATATGAAATGAAAGCAAAAAAAAAATCATAAACAAATGATGATATTTAAAAGACATTGTGAGGACACACAAAAAAGTTTTAAAAATATTTTTGATCACCATTAAGGACTCACCCTGCGGAATAGTGATTTGGAACCTCTTCGCATAACTGTATACTACGTAATAAGGAATCCTAAAGTCGTCAGAGGTCACTTTCAGAATCTCCATGGTTGTCTCAATCATAGAGTTATTAATCTTCTATTAAAAGATCAAATAAAATAAGGATTATGACACTAATATTATGCTGATAAAATATGTCTGAAATGTTTTTCTTTTTTACAAATTGCCGTCACGGTAGCTCAGTCGATAGAGCGCTCGCTCCGTGATCAAATCACGGCTGCGACTGGCCTAAGTCGATAAAAAAAAAATAGGTAGCAACTGTTCCTTCGCCAGGCGCTCGGCACTTTGAAGTGAAAGTTGCGGGTCCTTCGAATGTGACCTTAAAAACCGAGACCCCGTGTCACGGTAGGCGTTGACATGATAGGGAAGCCTCAGTGCTCAATGGCCCTTAGTGCTGATTCAAAGTCAAAATTTGAAGCCCTCACCGGTATATGGTGACGTCTCTTTATGAGTGAAACATTCTCGAAAGGGACGGAAAACAATATACAATCTCGCTTGAAGAAAGAAGAAGGTATGGTTTTAGCTTTATTGTGCCCTAAAAATTTAATGTTTTCAAAAAGTTTTGAAACTGGCTTAAATATTAGTTGAGTATACGACTGTAATAAATCAGGAAGGAATATAGCATGATTGAGTACCATTCTGGATATATGACGTCATTAATTTGATGTATTTCTCTATTTTTAATCAGAAAAAGCCTCAAAATGACCCATTTCAAGGGTTATTTTCCTTAAGAAAATAGTGTCCACAGCCGTCGCCCACGTTAATTTTTAGATATGTTGCGTAAAATTCTTTCAAAAATCACATATCTCAAAATCTTTGTGGGCGATGCCTGTGGAAAATATTATCTGAAAGAAAATTCCATTGAAAATTGATGTCTTCTGCAACTTTTTAAGAAAATACGGGAAAATGCACAAGTTTATGACGTCACAATTAGCATTTGGAAGGTCATGTGAGAAAAAAGATTTGTATGATCTTTCTGCATGGAATTTAATTAATTCAAAAAGCATGAGTTTTAATTTTTTACATCACTTTTATTCTTAAGAAAAACACAGGGCAAGATTTGTATTGAAACCGTACCTTGTTCTTTGCTATGGCTACATATAAATTGTAAAAGATATTCTGTTCAGTAATATATGTAGGAAACATAGTTAAAAATAATAAATTTTAGTTCATGATAAAAAAATCTCCAAAAAACATTAAATACACATGTACAACATTTTGCTTAAGGTTTTGTCAAAGGTCAAGATGTCCAAAAATTTTTACAATAGCTCCAAAACTATGTGAGGTATAAAGTTAAAACTTTTACAGTTTATTGATATATCATTGATTAACAGATAGAAAGTATCACTTAAAACCAAATATTTAAAAAATATTTTTTGAGAAAAAAAAATGCAAAAAATTTGCATATTTAAAAAAAATGCACCTGCTTAATTCTTTACTTTTAGTGAAAACCGTCATTGCAGAAATAATATATGTTTATCAATGAAGTGCAAGTTGGACGTGAATGGTCTTTGAAAGGCTGTTATTGAAAGCATGACAAATATAAAGACAAATCTTAACATTTGGACAAAATAAACAGGGAAAACAACTTTCCAGAGGCCATCGAAGTCCAACTTGCCCTTCATTGACAAACATATAATATTTCTGCAGTGATCGTTTTCACTAAAAGTACAGAATTAAGAAGATGCATTTTTAAAAAATATATGCATTTTTTAAAAAGAATTTTCTCGACAAATATTTGTTTTAAGTATTTGTTATCAAGTGATACTTTCTATCTGTTAATCAATGATATATTTATGAACTGTAAAAGTTTTAACTTTATAAACCACATAGTTTTGGAGCTAAAAATAAATTTTTGGACATGATGACCTTTGACAAAACCTTAACATTATTTTCAATCTTCTTAAAATTAATTGTTAGCAACGTTCAAAATTGTAGAATAAAAAATTCTCAAAATAAAAATCTGTGCCTAAATTAATAATTTAAATGATTTATTTTTCACATTAAAGGAAAGCTTACTCCTCAAGAAGGTACATTAAGTTCTGACTTAGCCAAAATGACGTCACGGTTTGTGATATTTTACATTCTTTTCTTGAAAATTCTTGAAAATTTTGTATTGCAAATTTTTTTTACTCCATAAAATGAAACGAAAATCAATTAGAAAGTAACATAAAACATAAAAGTCTTTTCTCTGTCACAGAGGGTAAAATACTTCGAATGATAACGTCATACATATGAAATATGATGAGCGGAAAATGAAACAAGAAGTTGTTAAAGACTGTAATAAAGGATGTAAATAGATAGCCCAAAATGGGTGTTAGAACTAACGAGAATATTGTCTATTTTTTTATTTATGGAATAAAAATTGTATTGATCAGGTAGTCAGAATTATTTTATCACTTTTTTTTAATTATGACAAGCAGCAAAAAAATCACATTCAGGCCTCAGAAAGATAAACCGGGAGCAGAATTAAGTCAAAACTTTGATTTTTAATATCTTGAGTTTTATATAACACAATCATGTGCTTGAAAATTAACAGGTTTTTATAATATCAACGCAAGTTTTTTCACAAGTTTTTGAATCTCTTACGAAAATTCTTAAGTGCTTTTCACGAACGCATTCATAGCAGATGGAACTTAATATTTTACTTACGACTTACTACTTACTTACTTCTTCCCAAGCAACGATCTCAATATTCTTCATAATCCTTAAAAAAAGTGGATGAGATGAAATATGAAGGTAAGGAACAGTATTCAATCTCCAAAGTCCAATGAAACGATACAAATTTGGAGCAGAGCAAACACGGATCTCAAAATTTAGAGGTGGGATCAGGTGCCATGGAGGAGTGAGCATCCCCTGCCGACCGATCACACCCGCCTTGTGCTCCTTGTCATGATCGAAAAAAACGAAAAATCCGTAGACAGTTCAGTGTCAAATAATGGCCTAACAGTTAGTATGAAAAACGTCAGTCAGCATTTGACTCAGTGATAGGTTGTATTTGCTGACAATGTCATTGTATCGACCATAAAACTTGCGAAAACATGACTGAAACGAGACTGTTGATATCCTTGTTCATCAACTTGTTTGTCAATACCCTGCCTCGTTTTAAGAATTGTACATACGTAGAGCATGCTCTTTAGTATCGAATCAACTGAGAGACATAAACCCCATATGCAGGTGATACATGTAAGGGTATATTGCTATATAAGAAAGGTATGTTGGCGATTGAAAAGTTGAAGCCATCACGTTTATCATGAAGCTTTTTTGTTACGTTACCATTAACGTCTTTTTCTAGAAAAATATCTAAATATGAAACAGATGTGTCAGAATCTATAGTATCTTTTATTTCAAGCTCACTGGGAAATATCAAGTCGACATATGAATGAAAGTAACTATTGTTATTTGATAATACGTCGTCGATATATCGAAATGTCGAGTTGAAGGCCACAGCAAGTGTTTTTTTTTTCTTCTGTAGAAGTTTTTTAAAAAAAATTCTGCTTCATATGAATACAAAAATAGGTCTACTAATAAGGGGGCGCAATTGGTACCCATGAGAATTCCAACAGATTATCGGAAGACCTGATCTCCAAGAACTCCATAGATATTGTCAATCTGAAACTCAGGAATCTTTTTAATATCAACTTCAGAGTACTTGTGTGTACAATCAGAGAGCTTTTTAACAAAATAATTTGGTAAATGACCGATGGCAAGGTATGTATATTTACGAGTTCCAATTTTATTGAAAAAGCAGCTGTCTATTATGTCAAAAAGTCTGGACTTCAGTTTATCATGGGGAATGGTTGTATAATAAAGTGTTGAAAAAATCGAACGTTTTGATGGTATTGATTTTAGTAAAATTTGTGATTTCAAATTTTCCAAAAGACCTTTGGTGTAGTATCCACATCTGATTTACACCACTACTCGAATATACTGCTGTACAGTACTCGTGAAGTTTATCCTTCATTAGTGAGGAGAAAAGAAAGAGACTGGTAGAACATTCACTGAACCCGCTGTGTATCTTTGATCGTAAGTTTTTTCTTTATGAAGTTTATAAATCCAGTAAAGGTATGGTAATTCAAGTTCATTTTGATTGTTGGGAATATTAAAAATATCTAAAACGGACATATGATTTCGAAGAATTTCCTCCTTAGAAATGGACCACTTATGGGTGTAAGTTGGATTTCCACCTGTAGAATTAAATCCTAGTTTCTCTAAAATACAATTCAAATAATGAGCCTTTATGAGAATAATGAGAATAAAAAGGAAGCGAAGTTTTCAACACTGTATTTAAAACCCTATCCAGCGAACAAAGCGTTATGAATCGTAATAGTAGGAGAGCAATTACTACAATTCATAACCCCATGTTCACCAAATAACCTTGTTTATTTTGTAATATATTATACATGAAACTTAAGGCATTGAATAGATTACACCTTTCGGATCAGTCTGGTATGGAATTTATGTTACGAGTTGGACAGGATTTTTTTATATTTTTACGAGTGCGAAGCACGAGTGAAAATATATATATATATAAAAAACCTGCCTCACGAGTGAAATAAATTCCATATCAATAGCTACCTAACATTGAATTTTCTGTTTATTACGTTTTCTTTGATTTCCCTTTTCCTCTGTCTTTTCTAAACTCGTTCAGTTACAATCTCTATCTTATGACAGGCCAGAAATGATGTTTAACTTGTTTTGATATCCTTTCACACTGTGACAGATTATCACTTCGGTATCCTTTCACACTGTGACAGGATACCAATTTATTTAATAACAGTATTCACAGTATTTCACTGTTGAAAATGCAATAAGCTATTGCTAGCAATGGAAAAAGTTTGAGTTGGTTTCCTTTTTAATTAAACTTAACACATTGATGCACCCTTTAATTGTATCAAAGTTATCAAATTGATTTTCTCATCTTATAAAATAGGTAATTTTTGAGGAATTCGAAGTGAATAGTATTCGTATGGGTAATTTTTTCTTGGAGACGTATTATAATCCCTAACCTTGCATTCTATATTAATATCCTCATAGTTTCCTGATCCACGACTTTCTCCATCATATCCTCTCTGCCATGCTATCTTTGTACACGTAATTCTCTTTACGTTATAAACTTTACACGTGACTTTATGTCTTTTGTTCTTCAAAACTGCTGATTCATTTGTGCATATGAATTTCGGATCCACTACAACATAAAATTATGATACAGTGAGTAGAAAAGGCACGTAAAGTTTATAAACACTTTTTACGAATTAAACATTTTTACATTGTATTATTATTTGCTCCTTGTTTTTTGTTCCCAATTTACACATTTGCTAGTATGTACATGGCATTAGACATTGCTTAATCAATGGAAGTGTTGTTATATCAAGCATAACGAATTAGATTTTTCTTGTACTTTTTTTTATTGTATATAATTACCGGGTATGTAAATACCATGTCGTACTTAATATTACTGATCAATTATGTACCATGTGGTACAATGACAATGGTTTTACATCACTTATTAACATGGTGATATAAGCAACACGCAATTATGCATTGAGAAAATTTTTAGGATTAAGTTACAACAAACAAGGGCCTTAACGGTCACCTGAATATAATGTAACGCTATAAAGGATCCATAAATTGGGTATAAAATGAAATAAGCTGATAAATGAAGCTATTATGCCAAAAAGCAAGAGAAATAGCACGATCAGGGATCAGCAAATTGATTAATTTAATGGTCAGTAACAAATTTTAAAGTTGATCTGTTTTTCTTGTCTTTACTTGCCCCCATTACTCACAATCCCCATGCGGGCTATTAAACACTATTTGTAAACCCATCATTTATTTGCCAATCATGGTCCCACTACAGGCAGAACATATATATATTCAAAAGGGCCCCATCCTCACACAAAGCCCCTGATTCAGGGGGTTATGAATTTCGAACGTTTTGAAAAGGCATCCCTGCTCATCATAATCATCCAATTAGTTTCTCTAAATATATAAAGGGCAGAGAAGAAGACTTTCAAAAACATGAAATTTAACTGTACACATGTACATTTCACCTTCATAACCCCTGACCCTAGGGCCACAAATTTCACGATTTTGGAAGAGGCTATCTTGATCGTCATCACTATGCGCCTGTTTATCGCTCTATATACAGGGGGAGAGAAAAAGATTTTTAAAGAATTAATGCATTTGCACTGTATAATCAATAGAGCCCTGTCTTAACACCAGTACCTCTGACCCAGGGGCCATGAAATTCACAATTTTGGAAGATGCACCCTTGCTCATCATAACTACATACTTTGTTTGTTTTCTTAATTCTAAGGAGCAGAGAAGAAGATTTTTAAAGAAATAATCACTTTTACTTTATAATCAATAGAGCCCCTCCCCCCTCCCACAGAACCCCTGACCCTGGAGCCACAATTTTCACAGTTTTGGAAGAGGCACCCTTTATCATCATAACCATTTATATGCTTTATATACAGGGGGAGAAAAGAAGATTTTAAAGATTTTTTTTTTTGCATTTTCACCATATGATCATAGAAGACCCATCCTAACTCCAGAATTCCTGACCCTGGAGCCATGAATTTCTAAATTTTAATAGAGGGCTCAAATCTTATTACAATAATAGATCTACCAACATTATGACTTCTTGATGTCCAGGAGTAAAGAAGAATATTTTCAAATATAGCACTAATTGTAATGGTTTTAGTCCCGCCCCTAGGACCCCTGGGGATCAGGGACCATTAAATTTACAATTTTTGTTTTCCCTTACTCATAGATGTTCTATGCTAAAATTTGTTGAATTTGGTTCATCGGTTACAAAGAAGATGCTGAAAATGTTCCAATGTTAACGCACGACGATGGACGGACGACTCACCTCGACAGACGAAAACAGATAGCAATAAGTCACCTGAGTGACTCAGGTGGCCTTAAAATGAAATCGGTGTTCCCTAACAGACGATACTAATTACTATTTAATAATTCTGGCAAAGTCCCTTTAAGACTTTTTTTTTTTTGGCCCTCTGTATTTCCGAAAAATTGAAACTGATCACTGTTTAGTTGACATTCACTATAATATAACACATGGGACCTTGGCGACTGCATATCTATTTAAATTGACGTTATTTCCGCGCTAGTTAATTCATTTTGGCGTCATAAAATGCGACATTATTCCCATATCCTGAAAAAAATCTTACAAAATGGCCAAACCTGTAAAATATTTTTTAATATTTCATATAGAGCACAACCTCTGATCCAAAATATGCTATTATATGATGATAGAACTGTTTCTAAAGATTATATGATAGGTTTCATTTTTTGGGATCGAGGCGTGTGCTCTTAATTAATTCCTCGCCGAACGTACTCATACACCTGTTTTCTGCAAAATTCAAGTACATTGCAATTTCACAAAGCTTGTTTCCCAATACCTGAACTCTCAAAGGAAACTTTGTCAAAGGACTGGAAATGAAAGTCTTTTAACAAGTCTTTAGAACGTCTTTAGGAGGACTTTATATTGATGTTTGATATAGATCATAGGGTATTTATAGGTTGTATTATTTCCTATTAATTTGTATGAGGACTAGGTCATTTTATACATAAAATGAACCTTGGTTCATTATTCTTTACATATACTTACATTTTTAGAATACTGTATGCTCGTAGTTTTATCAATTTTATACGCCTTTGTCTGTACATATATATTTCTTTCCTATTAACCTGAGTAGTGATAATCCTTGTTGATTCTTATATTCATGTAAACAGACATGAAATAAAATAATACTCACATTTTTCGACTACAAGAACATTAAATGTTCTCTCTCGTTCTGATTTTGGAAGACCAGGAACTATTGAGCTGCAAGCCAGTGTGGTATCGGTGCCTGCTGTCAAAATCAACATGAGATTGAATAATGATCATGTCCCATACATAAATATAGGGTCTCACATTGCTTGTGGTATGGTAGGATTTAATTTTTTTTCAAACGAATTCTGTATTTTATATCTCTGAGCTCAAGGAACGGAATAGAAATACACAGGGTTTGGCTAAAACTCCTATACTAGAACACATAAAAGATCTCTCATGACTTGTGGGTGGATAAAAAAAATCATATCCAACCACAAAAGAGGCATGTCTTGTACACTATATCGTAAATGAACTAGACAAATTCAACTTACACATCTTTATGAACAGAATAATTTTCTCTAAGTCCAAAAACATTTTAGCAAAAAATTATGTTTTTTATATTCTCTTTAAGGCCTATTGATCCACTGGTCAGACAGATAACTTCCAATATATATTTCAGAAACGTGGAAATAATCTGCATAACGGACGAAGCCCGTTATGCATAAATTATCCCATGTTTCCAACTATCGTTGATGACACTAGCATATACCCAACAAACTAGACAGTGATTCCTTATATATGAATTTATATGTGAAAAAAGTGTGAATATAAATAAAAGATGCTATCTAATAGATTTAAAATATATGAACATTCCATGTTAATTTACACAGTCCACGCCCACTGACGTCAGACACAGACACTCTTGAGAGATTGACAATCGACCTTTTATTAGGCGAAATTTACATTCGATTGTTAATATCGAGAAATCAAATTTCCAAGAATTATCACAGAGAAAACAGTTATAAATGTAAATATTTATACTAAATGACCTTAACCATTTGCATACAGTTATTTAATCTGTCAAAATTAAATACTTTTATATGTATCGTTTCATATGAAATTTTATAACTTGCATAATTTACCATAAATCAATAGTAGCATTTTTATGATTATCGTTTATTTTTTAAATACGAAAAAAAAAATTAAGAATGATAACTGTTACTTATGGACCCAACTTTTAATAATTTGATATTCTCACTTAAAAAGGATGGTTGTATTATGTTTTTGATAGGAATTTATTATGTGTGACACTAAATATTATTTTTATATATATATATATATATACCTCATATTTTTATTTTTATGTTTTGATAATAAATTATTGTTCTTCATATTCACTGAGTCAAATTTTCTTCATATTATATGGTTAGACATAAGAGTAATTTTTGAAAAAGTAAGCCTCGCTTCAAGGTTCAAACTTCATTCCCTTTTAATCTAATCCTATTAATTTGTTGTTGACGAAAATCAATGTTTGAAATTTTTATTTTTTTTATTATCTTTTTATTTTTTATTTATTTATTTATTTATGTATGTATTTATTTTTGGTGGGGGGGGGGGGGGGAGGATAAAATATAGAACAGAGGATCATAAAACATTACGTAAATTAAAATGTGCTTCAAAAAAATTGCGCACCAGTCTTACATGCAACTGACATTTGCAGTGAATTGAATTTCGATTATAATAGTTTCGAAATTTGTCATGCATTAATCAAGTAAATTACGCACGTGCAATTATATTCTTTAGGACAGCAATTTCATATATCATATAATTTATTGTACCATTGGCTAAAGCTTAGTGGTAGGGCGTTCGCTTCATGATCGGGATGTTTCGGGATCGATTCCCTTTCCCGGGGCCGCGTCAAACCTAAATTAACATAGGTAGTGAATATCCCTTTGCTAATAGATAGACACTAGAAGTGAAAGTCACAGGACTTTCAGATGAAGAATTCAAAATGTATCGGTAACGACCACTCTCTCTCTCTCTCTCTCTCTCTCTCTCTCTCTATATATATATATATATATATATAGTACTTTGTCTGTAGAATTAAATATGGAACCTTCAAACTCGATTTCATTTGCAACAAACTCTATCCCCTGTTCATTTTCCATATATAAAAGAGACCCTTGTAACTGAGTATCTCCCATAATGATCTTCACTTCCGCCACGGGTGTACTTCCTATCACTTTGCAGGATGGTGTATAATTTCCCGGATTAACCACAATGAGTCTTGGGGCTGAACTACTAGAAAGTGTTAAATTCTCTTGCTTGTTTTGGTCAAACTTGAAAATCATATCTTTGATGAAATCTGTTAAATAAATTAAACGAAAAAAAAAATAAATGCATTACATTTATTTTAATCAAAATAGATATAATCAGGAATTACGTCTCTGTATATATTTTTTAACTAATAACATGCAATGATTATCTATATAATGAATCTGAATGATGTCAACGGCTCCAGTAGGCTTTTTGTATCAACGTTTGATGCGTCTTGGATCGGATAATACACACAGTGTACTCAATTACTTCACCCCTAATATTTGGATTAAAAACGTTAACGTGCAAAAACTTAGCACACTTAGAATTTAGCACAGTATTCCTTAATCAACTGATAACCGTCATCATGAATATGCACATTTAAGACCCAGGCTTCTTTATGTAATTGATGTAAACATATACTTGTACAAATGTATATTTAATTTAGCGGACATGAGGTAACATGCTAAAATACGATAAACCGTTTAAATAAGCATGTTTCATTACAGGATTTACTCCAGAGTATCCGATGATACTGAATAAAGAAAGGATAGTCTTTTCCTCACGATAGCAATCAAAATATGAACACCTTATAGATCAGGCATCAAACTTTTTTTACTTGAAGTTGTTAATAATTTACAACATGGGAACAGTTCAATGGAGATCGATACCTCTCACTTTAAAGGAAACAGATTTGACGTCCATTATCTCATCCCTCACCCGTGTCCCATTCACTTTTATTTGTTTTGACAACTCACAAGTTAAGTTTCCTTCATCCGACTTTTCAACATCTGAAATTAAGAAAACAATGCGATATCATCTGAAACAAAGTCTAATTATTTCTGGGTTTTTTTAAATCGTTAATAAATCAATATTCTTTGAATTTTATACAAGGATGATGATCGTGTTTGTATTTATAGTGTTGATAGCATTTAATTCTCTTCGAACTCAACATTAAGCACTATAAATACACAAAAATGTTTAATATCTATTGAACAAATATTTCTCAGTGGAACGTGTATGCAATGTTCACCTGTCCATTAAAGAAAAAAAAACATGGTATCTCTTTTTTTTTTTTTTTTTTTTTTTTTTTTTTTTTGCATATTTGATTAAAAGTATTTGGTGAATTTCTTAAGAATATGTTTAATAAAGCAGACCGTAGTATTCCTAGTAATTTTTCTTGACCATTATTTATTGTGTTCATGAGATTTTAATATGAAAAAGGCAGTTATAACGAGGTGATTGATCTAAAAAATCTACAAAAATACAAATCTGTAACCAGGGTATAAAACGCGGATGCGGTCTCTCAGAAATTCCAGAGGCGGGATCAGGTGCCGTGAAGGAATAAGGATTCCCTGTCGACCTGTTCACCCGCAGTGAGCCTTAAGTATGATTGATCAGTTATATGAAATGTTTTGTATGCAATCGCGCATACATGTAAGTACTTTTATAGTTATTCTGAAAGACAAACACAGATACACTGGACAATAAATTTCATTAATGTAGGGAAAATCGCAATGCCTTCTTTAATTTATATATATATATATATATATATATATATATATATATATATATATATATATATATATATATATATAAACACAGTTAATAATGATACTTCTCCTGAGAAGCTAAAAAAATTGGTATTGCACAATGGAGAATTCAAGTGTTTGACATAATTTTTTTAAGTCAGAGTTTTCTTCTATTTTGGAAACTAGATTTTTTATCAATCCAAATCGTAGCATATTGTTCACAGTTTTCATGTTTAAAAAAAGAATTTAGTACCACTCTAAGTTAGTAAAACTGAGAAAACTTCAAAACGAAAAAAAGTATTGAACCCACAAATGCAAATTATTTGACATATATAAGGATATTTCAAACATAGATTAAGCTTACCCGTTACAGTGAGTATAAAGCTGAAGTTTTTATTTTGAGAGGCATCCACACTGCATTCATACTTGTATGAAAGGATATCTTCCAGTAGGCATAAGGTTGTCGCTTGTTTTGTGTTGTGGAACCACTTGACTCTTAGTTCGGACACAATGTAGAGCGTATCAAACCCTGCTAACTGACAAACCGCATAATAATCCTCCCCAGAGTTAACCATATAAACTGGTGCTGACACAGACATTTCATATTCCTGGTCTTGTGCTGTGGTGGACAAAACTGTCACTATATAACACTTTATAAAACTGTAAATCAACTATCATTCGCCAAACCTGTTATTTGCGATGTGTCCTTTTGAAATCCATATTAAACTAATGATCATATTTTGCGTGTATTTACATCAAAAATAAATATTGATTTACATGTAAAAAATTTGTCCGTGTCGAGAAACACATGTATTCTCAAGTATAAGATAGTCGCAATTTTCTCTGATGTCTCTGTCAATGTTGCATTGGTTTAAACAATATTTCTACTTATAGCTACATGTATAACTTTTTGTTAATATATGACTGTTTTTAGAGAAAATATGCGTATTTAATAAACCCTTAAACAAAAGTATGACGAAATATCCATAAATCATTTTTTCAGTATTATTTTTTTTTTATTTCTGAATTTCATTATTATTGATGATTTTGATTCATAATTTCACATAACATGCATTTTCTGAAAATGGTATCAGGACGTTGGTGCTAAAAGTAAAGAAATTGATTGCCCTATAACGGTATACAGTAACAACTCACTTTGACAGAAGCATGTCCTATACGCAAATAAGAACAAAAGCGTTCTGCAACCGTTAATTCCACGCTTAAAATCTAACTCTTTTCTGAGAGTAATCTGTTGATAATTTAAGATAAAGCAATGCTGATTTTTTTTTCAAATGAAACGTAGGAAGAGCTTTTACCAAATTATCTGTTTTACCTATGTTTCAAATAATTATTACATTTCTGATATGTAAGCAAATACTTACAGAATACAGATATATCCTTACTCAAAAACGAGCATGTAAGTAAAACTGTAGTAACTATGACAGAATATGTTGATTTAAACATTATAATGATCGTCTAACTTATTGAATTAAGGTTTCACAATTTTTCAATTTAAGCAGTAGGTTCAAATATCCACGTTCATGACACTTGCACAATTTGAAAAGGATGTTAAGAATGACACAATTTAACCTTTATAAGAAATTTATCTTTAGTACAATTAAAAAGGATTGACAAGTGTGTTTTCCTCTAGTGGTTATTATACAAACAAATACTCAATTTACAGGCCCCTTGTAGACCTTGCATATTTGCATTTATAAACAGCAGAACAATAAATAACAATTTTTTCAAAGGGTAAGTATTTAAGAAGACAAAAAAATCTTGCTAACAAGTTTTGTTTGTAAAATGAAATAAAGTTAAATATTTATTTTGATAAGCGTTAGACTTGGTGAAACTTTTACACAACTAGTATGAATCATTTTCATGAAATATGAAGATAAAGAACAGTATTCAATCTCGAAAGTCCAATGAAACAATACAAATTTGGAGCAGAGCAAACATGGATCTCAAAATTCAGAGGTACCATGGAGGAGTGAGCATATCCTACCAACCGGTTACAACCGCCGTGTGCTTCTTGTCATAATTGAAAAAAACTGGAAAAGTCCGTATACAATTCAGTAAATAAATTATGGCCTAACAATAAGTATGAAAAACGTCAGTCAGCATTTGACTCAACGATAGATTGTGTATGTGCTGACAAGGGCATTGTATCGACCATTAAACTTGCGAAATGATGACTTCAAACGAGACTGTTGATATCTTTGTTTCATCAACTTCTTTATCAATAGCTTGCCTTCTTTTAGAAATTGTTCATACGTAGAGCATGCTCTTCCGTATCGAATCAACTGAGAGACATAAACCCCATATTCAGGTGATAAGGATATATTGCTACATAAGTAAAGGAAGTTGACGATTGAAGTCATCACATTTATCATAAAGCTTTGTGGTTACGTTGCCATTAACGTCTTTATCTATTAATATGTCTAAATATGAAACAGATGTGTCAGACTCTTTGGTATCTTTTATTTCAAGCTCACTGGGATATATCGAGTCGACATATGAATGGAAGTAACTATTATTAATTGATTATACGCCGTCGATATATCTAAATATCGAGGCCACAGCCAGTGTTTTCTTCTTCTTATGTAGATATTCAATAAATTTTGCTTCATATGAATATGAATATAAAAGAAAGTCTGCTAATAACGGGGCGCAATTAGTACCCATGGGAATTCCAACAGATTGTTGGAAGACCTGATTGATGTTAATCATTTTTAGCAAAATTTTTTGATTTCAAATTTTCAAAAAGTTCCTTTGAGTTTTTAAGTTTCCACATCTGATTTACACCTCTTCTCGAATATGCTGTTGTCCAGTTCCCCTGAAGTTTCTCCTTCATTACATCTCAACTTTTACTTTACAAACGATTCATAAGCAAAGCTGACAGCTTTCAACAAAAGATGGGAAGTTGAAGTACAGTCCAATATTTCATACCTTTTGTTTTTAGTATTTTTCATTCAATACATTTGCATACATCTTGTATACAAGTATTTGTTTGTGGTGTGAAAATTATTCTTTTTTGCTGGTAACTTTCGTTCGTTCGTTCATCTGTTTCAAGATCAAAACTGTATCTTATTGAGGGTATCACATGACATTTTGGGTACATTAACAAAGACAATTGGGTTGGTCGTGCATTTTACCTGCATAGCTAGAAATGAAGTTTCTACCAAGCAGTCTTAGGTTAAAGCTAAACACAACTCGTATATAGCCATACTCCTTATTAGTTTTCCTGTCTCTGGGATCAGCACTCGGGTATTCCTCGGCTTTCGTTGCATCCGATTTGCTTTCTGGCTACCTTTATAGAATTTCGAAATGAGCGCTAACTTACATTGCCTTACATTTTATTGCAATTCACATGTATTTGTGTTTGTTTGAACTGCAGTGACCTACGTACTGATTGGTGTCATATTCATTGAATAAAGCTGAACACGATTCGTAAAAGGAATTTGCCCACCATATTCGATTGGTCTCTCGCTATATCTGAGGACCCCTATGTAAAGCCGCTTACTTAGTCACTGTTCAGTGTAATCAATCGTCACCTGTGTAGACAGACGTATGCTATACAGCACTGGGTAGCGACAAAAAGTAACTGTGTACTTATTCTAATGCAAGAGAGTAAGATACCAAAGAAATTTACAACAGTTGCACAGGTCAGTGCAGTATACAAACATACACAAATACACGTAACTGCATGCAATATAAAATGTAAACAAAAGTAATGCGAGATAACCAGCACGAACACGGGTCGCCATTCCACGTCGATACCCGTGACAATAAAGCAGTCAGGTGTAACGAACGCAAAGGGTATACCCCAGTGCTGATATCGTATGTGTAGATAGTATTATCGAAAATGGCGCATGCCTATTTACGAGTCATGTTCAGCTTTAACTTTTCTCCTCTCGGGGAAGAAGCACGCAGTAGACACTTATGTTACGGATATTTTATATGTACAATCACCCATACAGGTGAAACCGTAAAAGCATATAACATTGAATCGTGACCAGTGAGCGGTTTATATAGGGATTCAAGAAAGAACGATGAATGAAGAGAAATTAATGTTACAGGTCCAATAAATATAAGACTGCTGTATGGGTTTTATTCTTTTATTTAGTACATCTTGATGAATTGAGCCCTAGAATTGAAAATATATTATAAAAACATGTAAATCTACAAAACAAATAATTACAAACACAAACAATCATATATATATCACATGAAATACAATGGTATAACATTATGCTCAACATTATACTTTCCTTCATCATACAGTATGTACAGCACTCTGAATAAAGGGCAATAACTCTTAATTTTAACTGAACAGATTTATAGGGCTTTACAGATAAAACATAAAAAATAAAGGTAAAAATGGATTTTGGTAATTAAGCTTGGTAAATCAAAAATATTTGTCAAACATACTTTATAACCAATACTTTCATTATCAATTCAAAGTAATAAAAATATCTAAAATAAATAATACATGTTCTTACCAAAGACAATGTGTCTGGAGGCTTACTGATTCAGATTTATATATTTACAACAACTTGTCATATGGTAACCCAGCACCTAGTCATCAAAATAATATAAAACAGTTCAAGGTGCTGCATACACACTTAAATGTAGTTTTTAACATTCAGATTATTTAAAACCAATAAGTCTTTTAATCAAGCAAAATAATTAATTTATTCAAATCTTAAGCTTTAGATAAACTTTATATTAACTTTAAATGTCATAGTCAAAAGTATAAAGAATTAATTTAAACAACAAAATTAGTAAAATTAGTAAGAGAAATCTAACCTGCTGCTACATGTATCAGGACCAAGGTCTGGCTAGAAAGTGAAAAGCATGAACTGCACGGGATAAATGTACCACCTGACTGACCAAAATGACTTAACCAATAGCAGAACAGGGCAAGACCTCAATTATAATAATAATACATCATATGACACTACCAAACTGGACAAAACACTACACAGAACACAAAACACAACACAAGCACATGGCCAGGTAAACATTGAAATAACATAAACAAACACATTTAATATTTTAATAAATTTTATTAATCTGACCTTACTACATTAATGGCGCTTAAAGACCTTTAACAGGTCGAGACCACTTGATTTTCTTACGTCAGCATAACTTTGCATGCAAATTAGATATCTGTTTACTTTACCGACTGTTGAATGAGTCGCAGTGCATTATGGGCTACTACAAGTATCAATACGAACTCAGTTGTGTTGAAAATAAAGGAAAACTTGAATAGTCCCTTGGAAACTTTTTTAACTTCTTTTTTGATATTTATGAAAGAAATATTGAAAATGATGTATAATCTTTAATTTCTATGCTCACATTTACAAAATTTGCTTTATGAAGCCTTATATCAACTTGTAATACAACAGCATAAAACTATTGTTTACAGAGACGTAGGTGACATTGTGTCGATAAAGCATTGGGTGTGAGGTTTGTTTTTTTTTTTCACGTGATATACATGTACATAGTTTTAGAGACAGTAGTACAAGGTGCATAGATATTTTTCAGATATTACATGTGAGCATGGAACAGTGTCTTCGGAATGTAATCTTTCAATTTCAGCCTTATAAAGTAAAAAAGAAGCTTTACGGTTTTTCCGTGACCAAGTAAATATTATGCAGTAAACCGACGAAAACCACATATTGCTATTGAATCGTAAACACGTAGTGGACCGTCATGCTTTGCGACTCATTCAATTGATTGGAGAAAGGGTTTGACGTCAACATCGTCACGTGTTGAAAACTACCTTCCATACATGGTAGTGTACCCGACCTGTTTAACGCTATTGTGGTCAGCTTTAATTTACGTCTATGTGTCTATAGTGTCTAAATAAGGCTATCGGGACTTGGTTATAGACAATTTATTTTAAGAGGTGATTACACTTCTAAGAGTTAGATAAAAAACATTGAGAGTCGCTTCAACAGAATAAAGGATATAGTTTATTGTTCATCACTAATTTTTAACGACACCTTTTTTTCAATATATTTATGTATAATTTATGAGAAAAAAATCACAAAACTGGTTATTGCTGTAAAGAGTCTTTCATAATAAAATTATGCGCAGGATATAGATGGTCATGCATAAAAACTTAAAAATAAAATTCTAACAAGTATTAGCTTTCTTAAAAAGCTGGTCTGACGTGAGCAAAATTTATTATTATACGAAGAATTAAGAAAAGTTGAATCCAGCGTAATCAACATCATTCTGGGTCCAGAAATAAGTTATTTTGCTAAGAAACAAAAAAAAGTTCAATCCCGCGGCATCAACATGAAATAAAACTCAGTTATGAATTTATTCTATTTATACTGACAAATATTACCTGTAATTTTCTTTTTTTCTTGGCCGTAGGAACTCCCCCCCCCCCCCCCCCGTATTTTGCTGATACATTGTATATATACTTGTAATTATATGCTATAAAAACACTTAATATGCTACTTTATGCTTGATTCCCATAACTCAAGTAAATAATAACGTATGAAATTCATGATAATTTTTTTTTACTTGATATTTTTCCATAGTAGTGCCCCTCCTCTATTGAAATTTTTGGTTGTGGATTCCCTCCCCGTGAAAATTCTTCCGACTAGCCTTTTCCTAGATAAATAAATATAACCACTGCTTTTGAAAGAAAAAGATAAAACACATATTAAAAAATCAAAACATTAGTTAAATTCGTGAACAGTTGGGGGAATTTTTTTTTTAATCAAAAACTTGTTTTAAATGAGCAAACGTCAGCAAAGTTACGCATATGTGTATTTCTTAATTAAGGTAGAAAGACTGTATGCATTGAAAATAAACATCTATTAGTTAATCTGATAAGGATATTCGGCATATATGTTGATCTGATCGACCAGATTCCTGTTGTTTTGCTGGACGTACATGAATGATTGTAATGTATAAGAGAGTGGGCAAATGTTATGTTATGTGTAATGTGATAATAATTAGGTCCAATGCTTTGGTTTGTTTGGATGTTTAGCCATTAACCCCCATGTTTTCAAAATTGATAGTTAAGATAGAATGAAGTTTCTAAGATCGAGTTATCACAATAATTCTATTGAACGACTTGACCAACAAGCTTTGGCTAAATCTAGTACTGTCTGACGCCATGACGTCAGACAACGAATAAAAAGTGAGTAAGTGTATATTGTTAATTAAAAAAATCTGTGATTGGGATATTTTATACAATTTTTACAAAATGGCACAGGTAGAGCAACAAATAAAAGGAATCCAGAAATGTTTATTGACTTAAATTATTTGATCCGTAGGAATTTATTCAGAGGAAAAAAAAGGAGAAAATTTGCTTGTTGTGTTGTGAAAAGTTTGCGATATCGATCAGCACTTTTCATGGCGATCTGTCGAAATTACTGGGCGATCTAGGCGCTCAAGGAGCGTATACTGATAAATGTTTTTAGAGATCGTGGTTACATTGCTCTTTGTAGCAACCTTGTGGAGTTTGCTGGGCGACTGTTCTGTGACCAATCTTCGGAGAATTACTATGTAGCTGTGAGACCATGTATGACCAAGAGAAATGTAATCACTTTTGGACCACCCTGAGATTCAAAGACCATGGATATACTGTAGAGACCTTGCGAGATCACTGAGAGATCATGGCGAGGTCCTGTAGACATTTGAAAGATTCTTAAGAAATCTGACAATTTTTTTCATTACTCAGCAATATCTCAATGGTCGCAAACTCTGCGTAAAGGTTGTTCATGGTCAAAATACAATACATTATGTGATTGATTTTTTTTTATTCAACCTAACATGTTGGCAGGTGGTTTGCCCAGCATAGTTCCCGCTATTAATACAATCCAGATTCCAAGGCCAACAGATTTTGGAACTACAAATTGAATTGTAATCACCAGCTCATGTGCATTTAAATGTGTGTCTTTAAATGAAGTTTCAAGAATATCATTTTATTACAATGTAATTCTTCGTGATGAGATGAATATCAAATGTGACAGAGATCAATGAACAAGACAAGTTATTACAATTTACTCAGAAATACATGTTTTAGAAAGTTATTACAAAATGAAACGTAATGAATAAATTAAGATTCATGATCACTCTATTTACTCAATATACAATATTGCTTTAGTGTTTATGACTTTCCAAAAGAAATGTTCTTTATAAGAAAATGAAAGAAAAAGTGAGCAAGCTCACATACCCCACGCTCCCCCAAAACTCGACAATGCAACACGCACTGAATGGCACAGTGGATTTTAAATACATAGTTTAATTCAAAAAGGGGCATTACTTGCAAAAAATCATCACATCAAAACTTCTTGCATATATTTGTATGTTACAAATTTAATTGAGCTGAAGTTTCTAGATAAATAATGGAATCAAAATTTCTTGGTAATATACAAATCTATACATTATATCTGAAATACCTACAAAGTTTCAGGAAATTCAGTGCAGGAGTTATGCTGACAAACTGTTATTTAAATTCCTCAGTGATTTCGATTTGTTAATGAGTGTAAGTCCATGTCCAACACATGACAATTTACACATTTAAATAATTGATGGAAACAAAATTATGATGTAGTCATATGAATTTGTTTATATACTATACTTATAAAATAATTTAAGGCAAAGCACCAATTTGTGTGTGTGTCGGGGGGGGGGGGGGGGGGGAAGATCTATCCAAGATTTCAAGATTTTGTTTGTGTGTGTTAAATCATAATATTTTGATCTAAGGTCATAAAATATTTCACATAAAATTTCGTTACAAAAGCTGATTCCAGTGGATTTCCTTATTACCTAGCTGGAAAGTTTCTTCAATAATAGGCAAAATTCTTCAGGCAAAAATAATGGAATCGGAATTTCCTGGTAATATGCACATCTACACACTGTGTACTAAATATCTGCAAAGTTTAACTAAATTCTGTGCAGCGGTTTAAGAGGAGTTGCACTAACATACTGTTCATCTCTATATTCAAGATATGGCCAAAGATCTAAGTTGAAAAGTGCCGAAATTCCCAGAAAAATAATGAAATCGGAATTTCCTGGTAATATGCAAATTTACACACTGTGTAATAAATATCTGCAAAGTTTGACCAAATTCTGTGCAGCGGTTTAAGAGGAGTTGCACTGACAAACTGTTCATCTCTATATTCAAGATATGGCCAAAAATCTAAGTTGAAAAGTGCCGAAATTCTCAGAAAAAATAAAGGAATCGGAATTTCCTGGTAATATGCAATCTACACATTCTGTTCTATATAACTGCAAAGTTTGACGAAATTCTGTGCAGTGGTTTATGAGGAGTTGCGCTGACAAAACAACAGGACTGACGGACTGACTGACTGACAAACTGACTGACTGACGGACGGGTCAAAAACATTATACCTCACGCAACTTGTTGCGTGGGGTATAATAAAATCAGTTTAAGCAAAACGTTCGTGGCCAAATCAGACAAAAAGATTTCACTTGACAAAGTTAGGTAAGAATAAATAGAGGATATTCATTGTTTTGTAGATGAATTTGAAATTTATTTCACGAGTGGGACAGGATTTTCTTTTTATATTTTCTCGAGTGCGAAGCACTAGTGAAAATATAAACAAAAATCCTGTCTCACGAGTATAAAACATTGAATTTTCTGTTTATTACATTTTCTTAGATTTTCCCTTTACTTCTGTCTTTTCGTAACACAGTGCCATAGGCTGTGACATCATAGTTGAAGGTTGAGACAATATAGCTAAGCGTTTGCAAGATTGAAAAGCGTTGTAAACATGGTTTTCAAAAGACATATTTGGAAAAACTTTGGCAGTATAACTATTATAATAAGTCTCTCTCAGGATGGCTCATTAACTCTAATCTTATACATGTAACAGGCCAGGAATTTTGTTAAAAACACTCTTCGTTAAGGGAAGGAAAATGGAGAGTTTTGCCGCACTTCTGATATTCTCACACTGTTAGAATACCACTTTGATACCTTTTCACACTGTGTCAGAATATGACTTTTATTCAGTAAATAAATACCAGTATTTCAATGTTGAAAATGTAATACTAGACATTTATCCCCTAAAGAGTTGTCTCTCTTATCAAAATATCGATGAACCGTACACTTTTTAGCAAGCTGGAATATTACTCATCAATACTAATAAAATGAAGAAAAAACGAGAACACCTTCATCTAAGCAATAGTTTTCCTACAACAAAACCGGTAACTACAAAAATTAATCCAAATCTGAGCTCTTCCGTGGTGAACACGTATTTCCATGATGTTTGTTTTTCTTTGGTAAACTCCTTGACGGTTAAAATCACATGTAAAACATCCGGCAGTAGGAAACCTAAATTTCTAAATCTTTGAAAGGTATTATCTCTCCATAATATCAGTTGGACGAAAAATTGATCAACTCCACCAATGAGAATATGCACCAAACTTATCACGATTATGGATATAACGGATCCCGACTCCATCTTGGAATCTTTCGAACACAACCGGAAGACATTCCACGTTGAAAATAGTTCCGTTATCGTAAAAAATAACTGGTGGTAAAATTGGTCGTAAAATCCATCATTCATGTAATTGAAATATGACCAAAAAGAATAATAATTTGGATGAATGTCTAAAATAAATAACAACAACATTCGCCATCTAACGTTTCTATTAACATAAAGGTTAATAAGATGTTTGAAAGACTCGTAGGATAAGATGATTGTTACAAGCGTTATAATCCATATGACTATCATCTCGAATGTGGCATTGAAATACATGTGCTTGTAGCCAGCTTTCCCTGGTCGTTCATATGTCCCTGAAAACATCGAAAATAATGAAAATATAACTTCTTTGCGAAGGGTTTCAGTGAGTTTGACTTTATAGAATAAACAAAATCTTAGCGGATTATCGGATAAATTTCGCTGAAAGTATGCTGGAATTTTCTGATTCAAGGATGATATAACAAAGATAATTGGAACTGTTATGTATCAAACTGAGGGGGTTGGGTGGGGTTGTTTGATTTGAGATATTTATCTTTCATTGAGATGAAGCTACAAAATAGGTCTGCTGTAGTTTTCTTTAACATTACCTTTATATACTGTGTCAAAGCAATCACACCGACATGCTGTTCGATTTACTGGAGTCTTGTTGGGAACCCAGATCATTTTATGGATTATTCCTGAAAATGAAACAAAATCATAAAATCGCTTTAATTCAGACTATTTCTATAATGAAGACCTTGAGTTTCTTTTTTGATGAAAGTATAAAGCGATTTTCTCTAGCCGAATTCAGTTATTTCTTCTTTTTTTTTTAAATAGATATAATTGACAACGAATTCAAAAGAGAAAACGCATTTTTTTTTTATTAATTATATTAGTAGTTACATAATTATTTTACGGCTTCTACATACTTGTACCTGCAAGGTAACAATTAAGCATACAGCAATTAGACTTGTTTGTTTCAGAAACTACGAAGCATAGTGATATTTCTGGTCTGGATAAGGTCCTATATTACTGTAAATCACTTTTTATTCGCGAGAACTTTATTTTCGCGTTATTATGCGAAACTGTCCGCTTGCGAAAATTTAATTCTCGCGTGTATTTGTATTTCTATTGATTATACAGAACAACAATCAAAATTCGTAAAAATTATGTCTCGCTTATAAATACCAAATGACCATCTCGCGAAATAAGGTTACGCGAAAATTGGTGATCTACAGTAGCAAATGTTAATACACTACCACGGTATGAAATTTTCGCATAAATTTTTTTTTAAAAATTGTTAAAAATGGCTGCACCTGATTGATTGAAAATGAACACTTTCTTTAGGATATTATACTATCTATTAAAACGACATAGACATGTACATGTATGTTATTGATAAATAAAAACTGTGGATAGCCATGCAGTGGCAGTTTTTCAAAAAGTATATTTGGTCCAGAGGAAAGCTATTCTATAAGTTAGAATATCTTTGACGTGTACAAATAGGCTAGCACCGAGACTAAGGTACACGAGGAGTTAAGGCAAATAAGATTTTTGGCTTCGTTTTCTGAAAACGTCCTGGCACAAGGGCCGGATAAATGTCAGCGACTTCTCAGGAAAATGATGTATTATATTTGGAGTTGTAAAATGCTTAACTTGGTATAGAACTGTTCTTTTAACAAATTCTATTTCATTTTGTGAATCATTGTTCAAAAATTTGAATGAAAATTTCTAATTTCACTGAGCCCGCTTCAGAGCATGCGCACTGAAGTAATTGCAGCCCGGAGGACCGGGCTGCTCTATACATATAAGTTTAAGTGTTGGTATATGGGGATTGAGGTGGGAGAAGTTATTCAGAATTAAAGGTTTTCTAAACATTAAAAAGATTTTTTATCAGAATGTTCTTTCCCTTTATAAATTACGAGATACACAATAATTTTACTTCCACAAAGTGAATCTGTAAAAATATATATGTTTTTCATATTTAATATATAAAGTTGCTTATCATTTACTATCGAAAAAACGACAGGTCCCTTTTTTTAGAACATCGAATTTTACTTATCGCATAAAAACGTAAAAACGTACTTTACACAGTTCGTGTTTTATAATCTTAAAGTGAAAAACATTTTTGAAAATAGGTGATGCATGTGTCTGGTTTCAAATTATATTTTATGCAGCCAACATTTACTTGAGGAATTGATAAAGTTTAAAAGGGTATCGTTTTTGTTCGATTTTCATCCGACTATAAGTTTTCAAAATAGTCTCTACTATCGTCTCCATCATTTAGACGCATGCCTTTTTCACACATATCGAAGCGGTTTGATGATCAAGACTCATTTCCATTGTTTACTTTATTTATTTCCCGGGCGACAATTGATGGTTACATCAATGTTTTCCTGTTGATTGTACATAAAGCATTATCTTATCGTCACCGGATCTCTGTACACTACATGTAGCAGTTTGCTCCAGACAACTGGCCGTGCACTCTAATAGGTACCATTAGAGCTGTGTTGTATTTTGTTCCAAATGCCTCTTTATTATGTTCCCCAAACGGAGTTTGGGAACATATTGTTTTTACTCGGTTTCTTATTATTATTATTATTATTATTATTATTATTATTATTCTTTTTTCTTCTTATTTCTTCTCCGGTACTTTTTTGTCCGCGAGTGTTCTCGGAAACTGCTCATCCAATTGAGTTAAAACCTTTTTAGGGTTAATAGGCATGTTATATAGATTTGCGGAACAAAGGTCATTTTGCGCGTGCGTGCGGGTGCAATGGGTAAAATAACCAATATACTTGATATAGCTGTAACTTTTATATTTTTTGATGAAATGCTTTGATACTCAGAATATAAGGATATATTAAAAGTGTGAACAAGATGACATGGTCAACATGCACATGCATGCGCGTGCGCGTACGCGCAAAGCGTAAAATGACCAATTTACTTGATAATATCGTATCTTTTATACTTTTTGATGAAATGCATTGATACTCGAAATATTTATATATATAGAAAGAGTAGACAAGATGACATGGTCATCATGCACATGCATGCATATGCATGCACGTGCGCGCGCGTGCAATGTGTTAAATGACTAATATAATTAATATAGCCGTAATTTATATATTTTTTTATGAAAAGCTTTGATATTAAGAATATATAGATATATTAAAAGTGTAGACAAGATGATTTGGCCATCATGCACATGCATGCACATGCGCGCGTGCAATGTGTTAAATGACCAATATACTTAATATAGCCGTAACTTTTATATTTTTTGATGAAAAGATTTGATACTATGAATTAACAGACATATTATAAGTGTACACAAAATGGCATGGTCATTATGAACATGCATGCATGTGCGCGTGCGCGCAATGCTAAGATGACCAATATGCTTGATTTAGCCGAACTTATATATTTTTTGATGAAAAGTTTTGATACTGAGAATATAAAGATGCATATATAGTATAGACGGGATGACATGGTCATCCTGCACATGCATGCACGTGCGCGCGCGTGAAATGCAAAAAATGACCAATATACTTCATTGCCTTATTTAATGAAGCTTACAGGAAAAAAGTCACCAAAAGGGAGTTGGGGAGCGTTTGGGGAACATCTGTAACGGTTCCCGTTACAATTATAACTAGTTAACATTGTGATGCTAAATGACTCAAAGAATTTTGCAAAGAGCATTTGACTTGGTTTGGTATTGTTAAGCTGATCAGTGAAGACAATTTGTAGGTAAATTAAAATCCTGTTTGCTAGTATGTACTGAATATTTCTTATAAATTTGTGGGGCACTTCGATTATTACAAAATGCATAATATTTACAACTGACCCATGAAAAGAAAATGAATGAATAAATAAAGATAAATAAATAAAGATAAGAAATAGATCTAGATACAGGTAAATGATAGATGAAAGAAAAACATACTGGAAATGATTAAATTGGTGCCAAGTAAATATATATATTTTTAAATATTCAAACTATCAATTCTAAACTCCTATTTACATTAGTTGAAATAAAAATTCACATTTCACCTTGATGCATGTTTGTACCTGAAGGCCAAAACTGACCAAGGAGCTGTAAATTTCTTCAAACTTTAAAGTCATTTGTATACTTGTAATTTAAATTTCATCAAAATTCTAGCAAGTTTATTTAGTTGATTTTTCCAATTCTTTTCTTCCTCGTTATTTTCACTTCCATTTTCTTAAACATATTCAGTACAAATACTTGTCAAGCATGCATATTCGGTTGAAATATCTAAATATAAATTCTCCTTTCTGTCGTTAACACTAATAATCTAATATGAAGCAACATGTTACATGTATTACCAAATTCATCCAAAGCTTAATCATATAAGTATTACCATGGGTGTGTAGTAAGTTTGTCTTGATTAGTCCATGGGGAAATTTTAGAAACAGCTACAACACCAGTAATTTTCATCAGTAAACGCCACTATGCAAGCAGATTTCTTGAGCATGCAACGGCACTTCCATCAATTATGCATACAATGACATACACATCTATAATACAATATAACCCGCTTACGCGGGTTATGTATTTTTTTTTCTGCAAGAGCTGCGACATTGATTCCCGTTCTAACAACAAAAGAAAACATTTTATTGTTTAAATAATATTACAACTTGTAGGCTGTATACATAACACATAAGTTCGACATATCTTAGAAGTATATCTTGGTTATTTCCGAGATATCCCCAAGCTTAAAAAATACATCAGTATTAAGCCGTTATGTGTTTACATGATGTCTTGTGATGCCCCCAATCCAAGATCCATTAAAGATGAAAGAGTCTATTTCCTTGTGTTTAAATGATCTACTACTTACCTATGTGAATGAAAGGGATGACACAAACAATCGCTGCAGCCATTAGGCTATGGTATTTAACACTTCTAGAGGTGGCCATGTCTGTTACTAGTTCCAACATCTTGTAAATATCGACTTGACCGCCCTTCCTCAATGCCGATATGACATGTTAACCCGGAGCACATGCACTGGCTGCTTCTGTAAGAATTTAGATGAACGTTTTATAGCGGAAGTAGCCACTATTGATTTTTACCAAGTGTGTA
Source organism: Saccostrea echinata (assembly GCF_033153115.1). NCBI lineage: Eukaryota > Metazoa > Mollusca > Bivalvia > Ostreida > Ostreidae > Saccostrea > Saccostrea echinata. The sequence goes on along the minus strand of NW_026889765.1, from coordinate 6,597,829 downwards.
ATGACTAATGATAGACGCCAACCGCGCTCTATGATGCAAAGGAGGTCTAACTCCAACGAGAGTAAGCTCCTATACTCTTCATTATATTTCTCTTCATTTCTCCAAAAACTTGGAGCAGTCCTGCTTAAATCATTACAGTTGAACAAAACTTTCATTAAATTGAACAATCTTTCCGAAGTAATTGCAACTAAATTTTTGAAAAATCTTCATAACAAAGATTGCAATTTAAAGTTAATTCATGTTGGATTTCAGTTTTTTATCCTATGAAACATCCAGTATTTCATACCAGTAGAAAAAACACAAATCCATTATCCACGAATAAGGCATTTACTGAATTCTTTCATTACAGAATCATAACTTTTCCCTTTATTAAAGGAAATCGATCATGCCGGTTAGTCACTGTAAACATGATACATAATGAAACATAAGTACGCAGTCTGTGGAAATTATCAGAACCGGGTCAGCCTCATTCTGGACTCCAGCTTATGTACCTCAAACACAGGAGTCTTTGAGTCCGTCATGATCAGAGTCCAGAATGACATTGGGCCGATCATGCGTTTTCTTGAAATCTTGTTAACCCGGGACAGTTTGCTATGCAAGTGAGAGGACAGTATAAGCGGACCCCGAGCTTGGTCGGAGTGACTAGGGCTGGGACGAAACAACTTTTTCTATATCGATATTTATCACGATATTTGAGCCACGATACGATATGTATCACGATATGTTGAATTGGTTATAAAATCTTTTTTTGTATTGAAATGAACAAAACATTCCTTCACAAATTAGAATAATTTATTCAAAGAAGTTGTATATCTGTTGTACAACAAATTATTTTACATAAGTGGTGTTAATTATTATGTATTTCATATTCATATTTAGGATATTTATTTTATATATTAAACCCAAAATGTTAAGTACGCAAAGAAAAACATTAGTCAGAATTTTTTTTGCGATATTTCGATATTTCTTCATGCGTATCGATATGCGTATCATCCTCACATAGAATCGATATTATCGATATCTCGATATATCGTCCCAGCCCTAGGAGTGACCCAAGGTAAGGTTTTATTTATGCGAAATGACTCTTGGATGTTAAAATTCCTTCTTCAATATTTGTGGACCTTCCTAGCCAGAGCCTTTCAAGGGTTTTGGGGAGTGGCGCTGTTACCCAACCTGTATACAGGCACAATCTGATTCACCACTCTTTATTAAATTGAACAATCCATTTTTAATTTTTATAATTACAACAGATAATACACTAAATACTAACATTAAAATAAACATTACTATTTATAATATAAGATAATTTAATCCTGTAAAAAAAAAAGCGCCATCCGAAAATATTTTTAAATAATTTTACAAAAAACGCATAAGTCCTATCCGTATAAAATGCAACAAGAGACAGACACAATCTGATTAACCAGTAAAGACTGTGTCCGTCCTAGCTGTCTTTATACCCCTGCACATGCCTCATTATATTTGTTATTTCTTCAAAATTTGCAACAACTTCTTTAAATTTTGATTTGAATTTAAATTGACATTATTCCGTCCTCAAACACTCTTTAATTTCCTAATGCATTTTAAAAACCATTTTCAATCTTTTGCATAATCTTTAAATTTAAGTGTCGTAGCTAATTCATATCAACAACTGACCTCTGGTCACTTAAATACTATTTGTTGCTCCTTCATTCTAACCAATTATATTTTTGATAAATGTGAGTCAATGACAAGTAAAATTTTTGCTTCAAAGAGTTTATTTTAATGAAATTTATAATGAAAACAATTGGTGATCGTATAGTGGGCGAGGACCCCGAAGGTCCCGTAGATCTTATTTTTATAATGTACAATACATAATACTCATTTACGTATGAAATAGACAAATCAGATTCAAGTAAACAAGTTATTTAATAAATTTGTACAAAATCCTGGAAATTTATGAAATAAATTGTAATTGAAACATAAACTTTAATAAGCTTCAGTCCAACGTCCTAGTATTGTGCAAAAGTTAATATAATGTTAAGAGAATTTCTAGCAATGTTCCGTTACTGTTCCTGCATCGTCGTCCCAAGATAGATAAACATCCTGGTAGCTTACATTGTCCTTAATCCGATTACCAGGTTTGTTTATTCTTACGGAAAAGTCTTACACTTCATATCCCGATTGGATTATAGGTCAATGCACTCTATCTTAAGTACATTGTAAATAGTTTAATAAATTATGTATATTTTCTGATTAAAATAATTGTCTCAAACCATATAGGTTTACATAAACAAGTTAAAACAAACGCATGCTAATGAATCATTTTCTTTGAACCGTACAAGTGAAAAGTTCAACCCTTGTGGCCAGCATCTATGTTTATTTTTATATCAAGAGTTCGCATCCGTTATCTTTTCCAGCAGAATACGAATTCTTAAACATTCCTATTTCTTGATACAATTTTTGACATGATAAAATTATGGCCCTCAACTGGGATAATAGTGTTGAGCCATGATAAAGGTTCAAAATTTTGAATGAATATATATATATATATATATATATATATATATATATATATATATATATATATATATATATATATATATATATATATATATATATATATATATATACTCCCTGCAAGATAAGAAGGATACGTGCAAATAAATTTCAGTATCTACCGATCTAACGTGTATTGTAAAAGAACCAAAAAGACTCAAAATTTACTGAATGTGCATGACACGAAGTACTTTTCTATACACACGCAGAGGAGAGAGAGAGAGAGAGAGAGAGAGAGATGCTCAAATTTGATATGGCCTTTTCGAAAATACATGTACTAAACAGTTTTTAAACTACCCTTATATTTATGTTCTTACTATTAAGTGAACTAATTATAATACTAACATACCTTTTTCTATGATCTTTAATAAAATTTGCTCCACCGCAAGAGACATATATGTAAAATGTATTGTCATAGATGTAATTGCAAATCAATAATAGCATTAAAAATAAACCTGCCACTACTGTGACATGGTGTAGATTTTTTACCTTGGGTATACAGAATGAACGAATGAACCGGAGAAAAAAAAAGAAAGGCTGGGGTGTGTCCTATAAAACCGACGTTTACATCAGGAAAAGGAATTTTAAATGTATGACAGGAGAAGGGCATTTTAAATGTTGGGTTACATGATAATTTATGTTTGATGATCTTCACAATAAACTCTACACGTAAAAAATATGTCTTATGAGGATAGCGCATTCGATGAGACTTATTATATGCTTTATCTATAATTACAAAAATGAAATTGTGAAATGCCGGTTCGAATCGAACTTGTGTAAAAATTTTAATAATTTGTTTCTTTGAAAGCTTTCGAGTGAAAAAAATTAAAGATGAGCTTACCAGAGATGTCACGAAATCTACATATTTTTTTTCAATCGCAACATTCTGCAACAGGAAGCATAAGAATGTAGCGATTGCTAATTATAACACTTTAACCATGCGCGGATCGGGGGGGGGGGGGGGGGGGGGTGTCCGGAACTCCCCTCTTGAATTTGCGTAATTATCAGAAGTATATACTAAAGTAAATAAAAATGACTTTGGGCCCCCTAGTAGAAAACGTGGACTCCACCATCACCACCACGAAATAGTTTTTTTTTTTTCACCTTTTGGGTATGGATTTCACGTTGTTTTTTTTTTCGGGGAGAAGGGGGGTGTTTGTTTGTTTTTGCTTGTCAAGAAATTTCTGGGTTGGAAATGTTTCGACTGGGGTGGACCCCCCCCCCCCCTGGAAAATATTCCTGCATCCGCGCCTATTAACATCTTCTTGGAAGAATTTGATAGATTCCAATGACAGTCATGGCCTAGGTCTATAAAAAAATAATTAAGTAGTTGATTTTATACAATCAGTAAAACACGCAGACCGATAGGGACTGGGGGGGGGGGTGCTCCTCCCCTCAATGATTTTGCCAAATTATCATAGAGCGGAAAGCAAAGGTAGTGTAGGGATTTACGTCCTCAATAATAGCTCTGATGACTTAAGTTATTTACTTTTTAATTTTTTTTTTCTTTCGCATTTCCGATAAAATTAGATTGTTATAAGAAGAGGGACTTAGGATCAAATAAAAATCGATTTCAGTACAGTCAATATCATGTATTTATGAAGGAGTTTCTATGTATAGTCTCTTTACATTCTTCTCAAGTATTTTTAAATCGTTCAGACAAGATCTAAATGTTATTGCAGTTAAAATATTAGTCTTGATACTATATTCATATTAGGTTTAATTACTTTCTCCATAAATCCACTTCCTACCCAATAAGCCCATCTCATTATACTAGAAATCTAAACAAATCTTTTTACTCCATCTAAAGCACCTAAAATATAAAATAAAAGATATTTATTAAAACCATTATGTAATAATGGTGGGGGAAAAACGAACTGGAGTATGTAAACAATTGAAATATCGATAGGAATTAACGACGTTATTTTGTTTTTCTTTCTAAAGTCACACTTCGACGGTCACAGCATGTTGTTGATCGTAATAATGTAAATACGAGATTAAGCTTAACTCCACTGAGGGCATTTAAAAAACAGTAAGAATCTAGACTGAAACTTGAGAAATTTTACAAACCAATTTCCAATTCAAGAGTAAATGTATTTCAACATGGTGTTATTTTATGTCCTGACTTAATAATTACTCAAATATGATTTTACTCCTCTACCTACCTTTATATATTTCCACACAGAGGCCTGAGAGGGGTTTACATGGAGGAGTCCTCCTCACATTATAAAGCAATCAAGCCACCGGGCTTCAGACGACAAGGGAAATCACTCTAAATATACCATGTGCACTAAGGCTACAGTACAGACAAATTCTGCCTTGGGATGATGAAATGGCAAAACATAAACAAAACAAAACAAAAATATATTTAAAAAGAAAAAAAAAAAAACAAGCAAATATATCAAAACAAGTGGCCTATGGGCCACATCGCGCACCTGAGTACATTGGCTTGGAAAAAGCTGAAATCAGTTCAGTATTGAAAAGATTAAATATAGATGTAAAATTGATTGCAAACACCCCCTCCACCGGAGCAAAGGGGCATAATTTGTTTAGACTGAATATACACTAACTGAGGATGCCTCCCTATTTCTTTAACTTACCCGTATCATGGCTTTATAAGATTTTTTAACATTTCTATACATTTTTCTATACATTTGATCCTTTATTGTGGCCCAGTCTACCCCTGGGGAATATGATTTGAACAGACTTGACACTACCAGTCCCGAGGATGCTTCTGAATTAATATAACTAATCATGCCTTTAATGTTATTGAGAAGATTTTTATGATTGTTTTCCTATATTTTTCTTTATATAATTTTGTTCCCCTGTTATGGGCCCTCTCTACCCCTGGGGCATCATGATTTGGAAAAAAATTAATCTACAATACCTGGGGATACTTCTGTATTATTTTGACTAATTATGGCTTTGTTGTTCTTGAGAAGATTTTTACAGATTTTTCCTACATACGAGTATTCCCTTGTATATCTTAGATTGCCCATTGTTGCCCAACCCTACCCCCAAGGGTCATGATTTGAACAAATTTGAATCTACACTACCTGACAATGCTTCCACGACTTAATATGACTAGTCGTGGCTTTGCTGTTCTGGAGATTTTTTAATGTAAATTTCTTTCTAAAAATTTGATCACTCATTGTGGCCCGACCCTACCCCCGGGGGGCAGGTGTTGAACAAAGTTAACTTGAATTTACTCTACCTGAGGATGCTTCCATATAAATATGATTAATAACGGTTTTGCTGTTATTGAGAATATTTTTTTTTAATTTCTCTCTGTATACATTGCATGTTAAACTTTGATCGTCCATTGTGCCCCTTCTTACATGTACCTCCGGGGGTCGTGGTTTGAACAAACTTGAATCTACACTATCTGAGGATGTTTCCCTATAAACATGACTAATCTTGGCTTTGCTGTTCTTGAGAAAAAAGATATTTTGAAGATTTTCCCTATGTTTTCCTATGTAAAATTTTGAAAAGTCCATTGTGGCCCCATCTTAACCCCGGTGGTCATGATTTAATTAAACCAACTTGAATCTCCATTAAGTTGGACAGTTTTCATATAAGTTTCATCTTTTCGGGCCAAGTGATTCTTGAGAAGAAGTTTTAAAATGACCCGACCCAATATTGATTTATTTTTTCTCTATTATCTCCCCTTGGAAGATGAATTGGTCCTTCATTTGAAGAAAATTTAATCCCTTTTTATAAAGAATATTATTTGCCAAGTTTGGATGAAATTGGTCCATGCAGTGGTTCTGGAGAAGATGAAATTGTAAAAAAAAAAAAAAACGGACAAAATTTTGATCGGAAATGCTCACTTGAGCTTTCGACTAAGGTAAGCTAAAAAGGAGATATTGCATTGTTGGAAGCGAACTTCCAGGATGCTATTTATCAGTAATTTAGATCCAAATTTTGTGTCCATATGTAAATTAGTATTTGAGATAACCAATTTGAAAATATCAATATCCGCGTTTCTATCTATAATTATTGCTATTTCAAAAATAGAGCATTTTAAAGTGGAGGCGGTGGGGTAGGATGTGGTGGGGGCAGAAATTGTATTGATATGAAAAGCACTATGTACAACTTTGGAAATATTTTGAACACCAAAACGAATCAATAAATTGTGTAAAAGAATTTGTATTCACTTATTATAATGTCATTTCGTTTCAAATTAATCTTTTCTTGTTTCCATGGAGACGATTGTAAGAATATGATCTTATTCCTTATTGATTCAGGTTTTACCTGTGAATGCATTTTTGTTTTACATTTTTCTCCACTTTATCATTGCAGGTAAACAAACATGCATTAAAGTTAGTACTAAACAAGTGTTATTCAGACTGCCAGCGGAAAAGGCCGTCTTAGACTTTAAGTGTACTTAGCTCACAAGTAAAAACACAAACAACTTTTTCACATGATTTATTGAAATTACATGTATGCATTTCATTGTACCTCTTTTAAAATATAATTACCAATTATGAAACCTGTGAGAACAGTCAAAATAATTTTGATTATTTCTGTGCGAGTAAGTGCATTTCTACACGATGAATGACGTATTAAAGCCAGTTCTTGTAAAGGGAGTATCACGTGCAAGAGGTCAGGGACCACTAAAACTAAACTCCGAAATCTTTGCGAAGGGTTCTCTTTTAATAAAATTAATTGTTTGAAAAACTGATCAACTCCTCCCAAGAAAATATGTATAGAACTAATGGCTATAATGCACAGAATCCTCCACGATTTTACTTCCGCCTCAGTGGAACACATCAAAATGATGTTCCACGTAGAAAATAGTTCCGTGAGAGTGAAAAACAACTGGTGAACAAATTGTCCATAATATCCATCATTTATGTAATTAAAATATGCCCATAATGAGAAGTAATTTGGATACACGTCAGCAACAAAAAGGATGAACATCCGCCATCTTAGTTTTCTATTCTGATAGAGGTCCCACAAATGTTTTAATGTTTCATAAGATACAAGTATGCTACCAAGCACCATGATCCAAATGACGAGCATCTGTGGAGTTGCATTAAAGTACATGTGTTTGTATCCTGTTTTGTGCGTTTGTTCATACGAACCTGCATTTGAAAATAAAACATATTTTAGATATTCCTTAATGAGAAATGCATTCATTTTAACATAAATAATATATCTTCTTATTGGTCCAATTATAAAAACTTTGAAGTTTTAAAACAATTTAGATACAAGCATATGGAAAAACTTTACTGACAACATTAAAAAACATTTTCTCTCATATATATATATATATATATAGAGAGAGAGAGAGAGAGAGAGAGAGAGAGAGAGAGAGAGAGCACAATTATCTCGAATACCATGGATATGTTGAAGTGAATTGGAAGACATTAGTCCCAACCACTTATTCTGTAAGTATTTTAAGCTCGATATCTCGAAGTTTTTTTTTCTCGGTCCCATCGAGATCGAGATAACGAGGTTTGACTGTACTTTAGAATAATTTTCGTTACCTTTAAATATTGTATCAAAACAGTTACAGCGACAAGCGCTTCTGTTCACAGGAGGTTTATTTGGTACCCATAGCATTTTGTGAATTACTCCTAAAATGAAAATACATGTTTAAAAAACAGTTAGATTCCTTCAATGATGCTTTCTCCAAAATAATAATAATAATAATAATAATAATGCACCTGGTGACTCTGTAGAAACAATTAACGAGTATGCATTTCATTTCATTCATATTAATACTAATTGCAACTATTATTCGATAAGCTGATGTTGTGGACCATTCCTTTGTAATGCCCATCTTATAAATTCTATCAATAAATTGTATCAGCAAGTAGGTACGTGTTCATGAATAGCATATTGATAAAAAATATTTAATTATCTAATTTACAAATATTATTTATCTAGTTTATATTATACTCATGACATACCAATTTGGATTGACGGAATGCATAATATGATTCCTGCAGCTAAAAACTTCGAAAAATGCTGATTTAAACACGCTGTCATATTCTTGGAATTTACCATCCAAAGCAAGGAAATAAAGCTGTTGCGTCCCTGAAAATGGAAATGTCTGACCATATCACATGTACAACGTAACTTTCCCATAAACTCTTTGGAAAATAAACAAGTATTCGATTCGGATTATAAATAACTGAAAATAATCAAGTTGAAATATCCCTATTACCTTAAAAGTCCAAGATAATATTCTTTTGATAGTCTTTTGCTCTTTAAATTGACAAGATAATCCCACCAATACAGTGTTAAAATGAATTAAACGTCAGCTACAAAATTATTTGTAGAAAGGATTAGTTTGACCTTTATTCTATTTTATTACATCTTAAGACATAACAGAAAACTAGAAAACCAGATTTGAAGTCGTTCCAACTTGTACATTTTGAATCAATCCGTTTAATGCGCTTTACTGTTATATAACAATTATTTGCTCTTAAAATTTAAGATTTTCATATTAACAAAAAGATACACGTATTATTAACATCTATAGTTTAAAATGTCATTTTTACAATGCATATTTCAACATGTATACATATCTCTAGGAATATACTCTATATGTGCACAACAGAGCTACCAAAAACATGCCAATGGATACATGTAAGTATATAGGTTTTAGTGGAGTGACCTTCTACATTATGTCAATAAGCAGCCTCTAAAGAGCTGTCCATGTTGTGATGCTATCATTGACGCAACGCATTTTAATCTAATTTAATCCAAAACAATTTACCAATTTTAAATTACTTTACAACTTTTATATATGGCTTCATTTACCTGTTTTGATTAAGCCCCAGCTAAGCACAAACCATGGTAAAAGATTTAACTACATGTAGCTTGAAAAATCAATAAATAAATGCGACATCATATTGAATTGTTTACAATGTTATAGATTCGTAATTCACCATAGCACTAGTAGAAACTAGGGATGTCAACGAATATTCGACTATTTGACTATCAGTCGAATAAACCGACGATCGAATAATGAAATGACATTCGAGAAACGAGATGGTAGTCTCATCTCAAAGTATAGAGAAACCGTTTTCCTTAGACACAGTCGATAAAATAATTTCCCTCAACAAAACTGTTGACTTCCCATAGTATATGTAGAAATAATTACAAATGCTTCACTACTGCGAGAATTATTTATCAATTACTCTCTGTGTTGTTTCTGTGATAAAACTGGGCTTTGTTTGTAAAATTATAATGAAGGTACAGTTAATTGGAAGAAAAGAAACTGGTAAGATACGTCCCATTGTTGTGCATGAAGTTCACAAGATTTCCTCAGAAGGAACTCGTCCGTAAGAGTTTCTATAAGTTGAAAGACACAGACCTGTCGATCTCGGAGCAGTTCCCTAGAGGTATCCAAGACAGGAGGAAAAAAATAACTACCTGTTATGAAGAAAGCAAAGTAAGATAACAAGAAGGCAGTTTTTGTTAAGGACAGGCTCTATATTGAAGGGAGACTTTACAGACAGGACCAAGCGATGGAAATACCAGATCACAGGACACCAAAGCCACGGTAGGGATGTCTGGAGAATATTCAGCCCTTAAAATAATTGGATGGAACATTAACGGTGGTTTTGAAAACAAATCGAATTCATTAAAGTATTTTTTGTGTGCATATGATATTATATGTTTATCGGAATGTTGGAAAAAACCTTCAATGTTTAAATTGTTGCAACTTTTTAATGTTGAAAATGTGAAAGAATTATGCAATTTAGATAAATTTATTTACTTTGGCTTAAAAACTAGAAAAGACATGTTAAATTAAGTATTGATTGTAGATATCATATGTACATAATTATCATGACATTCTCCTGTAAACCCACTTGTACAGTCATGTTTGCGTGGACCCTGAGGTCCACGCAGAAAATATATAAGTGGGGTTAAACCGGATGCCATGGGCTTAGGTCAGGCTAGGCATGCGCGAGAATGCTAGAAATTCGCTTCTGAGACAACTTGCCCTTAAACCAATTCGCCCTCTTCGAATTAGAATATGCCAATCATTGGCAAACCTCGCTCTAAAATCTGCACATCGTATTTATTTATTCTTTGGCGTAACCAAGATCTGAATTGCTCTTTAATACATACATCCTTCTATACAAACTAAATTCTATGGTACAAGCATTTTAAATAAGTAGGAAAAACTTATATAGATAGCTAAACAGCTTGAACATGTTGAATTAAAAACTTAATTCAACTACTAGGTTTTAAAAGATTTACCGGCATTAGTTTTGTGCATCAAGGTTCGCAAAATAATTTGATTGACAGCAATCCAAATATAGCTTGATAGAGGCCTGTAGTAACGTTTTTCCATGTGGGGGAGAGGGAGAAACATCAAAAAAAAAAAAAAAAAAAAAATCTGCGTACTACAGATCTGTGCTCCATGTGTACCATCTATCTTTCTAATGATAGGATATCTTCCGTATAAATCTAGTGCAGATGTCAAGTCCCTTACATGTATCGAAATAGCCCGATTTTTTAAATGACAAAACTATAGGCCAATCGGGAATAAAATTTAACAACTTTGCTAGTTCATTGTAGAAAACGTAAACGAAAGCTTGACCTCTGCCACCTTTCAGAGTAACCAATGAACTCGTCCATGGATGCATTGACTGTCGTTGTAACAAGAATAGATATGGGTTACCCCATAGCCAAGATATTCAACTTTTAATTTACTCCAATTTTCACTAGTAAAAAACTGCACATGTTATGAAAGTTGTGTATAGTCCTTCATGTCCGTAGCAAGTACCGTCACCAATCTAAGCGTCACCAGCAAACAGTGCACACACCTGTGCTTGCAAGACCAAATAGCCTAGGTCTACACCCGTGCGACGCATCTTCTCAGACCTTCTGGCGAGCTCGGAAATCACGTTGTTTTGCCGAGAAGTTACGATTGCAGGTGTTGTATATTAACCATTCCGTTATTTAAAAGAAACAGAGAAAAAAACACACACAAATTTTTTTTGTGTGTGTGTGTTTTTAAATTGATCGAGTTAATCGATAACCTAGCATCGTTTTATATAACTCGAGACCCTCTAGTACCGAGACCCTCTAGTGTTCCAGTACAGGGTCAGATTCAGCAGTTTTTGAAAGGGGGGGGGGGGGTTCTAGGTCACACTGCAGGCGCTTATATTCAAGTCCGTAGCAACGGTTTTCAAAGGGGGCAACCTCCAAAAAGAATTGACAAGCAACAATTAATAAATAAATTAAAATAACAATCTGTGCACCACACTGTAAAATCCTATTTCGGGGGGAGGGGGCTTCGTCTAAACTTTTCGGTGCATTTTCATTTCTTTTAAATGTTTGATTGTCCGTATTTTGAACCTTCCTGCAACAAAAAGTGCGGGGGAGCTTCCTATGCAAATCGAAACTTATATATTCAAATTATAACAAAAGATTATTTTTTTTAAGAAAAAGTGAGCCCCCCTCCCCAACATACTACGGGGACATTTTGAACATTCCTCTTTATTGATTAAAATATCTACATGATATAAGGAGAAAAATATTCTCTTATGCATACTCCCTTTCATGACCTTTTATGCACACTTCTTAAAGTTAGTTACTTTAGAGGATGGTCCAAAAATAGCTATGTAAGTTCGCCGGAATCTTCCGATGATATCGAAGTGAAATCTTTCATTTTACGTGTGGGTGGTCGAGGCCCGGGGCCGGGGTTGTGAAAGTACAAGGAGAAAAGCAATAAGCAAACTCTATCTAGAGAGCAGAAAGAGCAGAGATTGAAGTACTTATTTTATTGAAAATACTAGACGTAAAAATATCTATACAACAGGAAAAAACACACTCTCTCTCTCCATCTCTCTCTCTCTCTCTCTCTCTCTTTCTGTAAAAATAAATGGGGTTACAACAACCGAACCCCCTTCCTTTCCTGGATCCGCCAACGGAGTTACAATTCAACTATTACGACACCTGCACGCTTAGACCTCTTTTAATTCTGTTGTTAATTAAGGCTACTTTACCAGTGTTTACAATTGTGATAGATACCTAGATCAACATTTCACAATCTAATTAAAATTAGATGTTCCGAATCCGCTACCACTTCTTTTGAGAAGCGGTAGCGGATTCGGAACATCTAATTTTAATTAGATTGAACATTTCATATCCACATAATTTCAAGGTCATGGTTTTTTATCATTACAGCCTAATAAAGCAGACTTAAATAGCGATGAAAATTACAAGATACATGTAAAAAAAAAAAAAAAAAATTTATTTACACCTTTGTAAAATCACTAAATCTAGAAATTTTCTTTGAATTTCGTGTAGATAAACATACATATGGTCCACGTATTGCAGTCCTGTTTTAAAGGACAGCAACTTTTTGTATTTATTTGCACTGATGAGCTGTAAAGCTCAAAGTCAATAAAGAACTTGAACTTGAAATATTTACATTTCCAATGTCTTTGTCCGAGATAAAATTACAAATTGTAAAAATACTTTAATTCTACATAAATCTACTGGTTAAAAAAAAATCACGTGCGGGGCGGACAAATAGAGACAGAAGCGGGGCTATTAGCACGGGAATTTGCAGAATCAGGAGCATGTAAATATAAGGAATAACTGTCAGATTTTTTGGATTCATGACGATGATCAATCGTTTGGCTTGCGTGATAATTTTATGCATAAACGCCTTCGGCGTCTATGCAAATTATCACGCAAGCCACTCGATTGATCACATCATGAATCCAAAAAATTAAACAGTTATTCCTTAATTGAATTTGATCACATACCATGTGTTTATTACGTTTTGTTGCTCTAATAGAAACACACCGTAACCGTGACATGTTTTGACACTTTGAAAATTATTGAAACAACTCGCTAACACTGTAAGGACATTTTGATATATAAATGAAAAAGAAAAACAGTATGTAATAATATCTAAGGCAAATCAATCGAATAATCAACTAAAGAAAATAAATATTTTGACAGCCCTTTACTTTTTTAATTAACAATAAATTAATATCTACCTAAGAAAAACAGGGAAAGAGTCTAAATTTTGGAATTTTCAGATTCAGGTTTTAATTACACTGTAATATATTTAAAGTGACCCTCAAAGATTTGCAATAAGAAAAATGTATAGAAACTTTAAGGATGTGGGTAGATCTGAAAGAGTTTTCATTTGTTATTATTTCTATACATGTAGGTTAATATACCAGTCTAAAGGTATAATTCCAGGTAATAACGTACACATAAGTAATATTATCCTCAAAATGTACAAAATGTGTCTATAGTGAGTTAGCCAACCGCTCCTTGTTTACGCTCTAATAAATTACTCTGAAAGATTTTGAAAGCTTTTTTTTTTTCTTATATACTAGTTTTTCAGACATAAATAATTTTTAACAGAATCACGTGGGAAATAATTGGTGAGGCATTGCAGGTACTAGTGACACCTATTGGATTGCATCAGAGAAGAGGAAGTTAAAACGGTATTCAATTCAATTTCTTTATTGCAGAAACCATACGTCTTATAGCAGTATTACAAGATTATAACAAAAGAGACGAAAATGGACGGTCAGTCCTTATAAATCTATATCATATACATACATACATACAAACCCATGTTAACAGTATTTATAGATTATATGGAGAATGATACATACATGTAGATTGATGAAAAATAGTAGTTATAGTCGTATTAAAATAATAATAATAAATAGCCAAGTCAGCAAATGACACAACATTATATGTTTAAATCATTTCTAACCGCAAGGGCTTTATAAATGAATTTTCCCAAATTACACAATTCTTTTACATTGTTCACACTTAATAAATGTATTAATTTGTACATGGATGGCCTACACCAATAATACTTTTTCAATAACTTTGACCGTAATGCCGTATACATTGGGCATACAAGTATAAAATGATATTCATCTTCAATTTCAGTGGTACATGTTTTACAAAATCTTTTGTCTCTTGGTATATTTTTATGCCTACCCGTTTATTAGAAAGCTTACCTTAGAACTTTCTTACGTATAATTAATCCTAATTCCACCTATTAAATAAATATGTGCCACAAAAATGAGAATGTAAATAATATTAAAAATGAATTTTTTTTTCACAAAAATGAAAATGAGAAAAGAATGATCACATTGCAGACTATAAGCAAAGATTTAAAAGGTACTCGATCCGAAGGCTCATATCACAAAGGAAAAGAAAGAAAAGGTAGAGTATAACTTGTGTCATGTTGAATTGAAAGAAAGCCGTACAGTAAAAGTTAAGGTAAAATAAGATGCATCCCGAAGTACACTGGAGAGGGTAACGCTGCATTTAGACCTCGTAAAGTGTCTGATTTATCACGAAATGTGATTTAAGGTATAAAAACCTTAAAAGGTTCAAGTTATGTTCCTCTTGCTGTCAAACGGAGCGTTAAAATGCGATCATTAATGTACAAAATAACTGTGTTATCCCACGTGATTATCCATCTCTATGCAAAAGATTCAGCAGAATGTTTACTTGGTGGACTCTACTAGGATACATTTTCCAGATCAACCGAAACACATACTACATGCAGTTAATAAAGAACTATATAACGATTAGATAACGGCTGTTTATGAGAAATCAAACTTGTTTGATTCTCCTGATAAAACATCATTTCGAACGCCAGACCTAATTATACGACTCCGGCCTATATTCCTACTGCATAGTTTGTTCCAATCTTGCAGAGTAATTGTTCGTTCGTTCCTCTCTCAGCTGCAGACACCTCTGCAGCACGCATGAAAATTTTTGACATAAAGTGAAAAAAAACTTGAAATTCAAAGGATTATTTCACTAATCCTTCTAGATCTACTTAGTTAGTTCTAATATCTACTTTAAAGGACGAACATTAGCACACGCATTTAATAATAATGAGTTAAACCACTATTCCTCGTGCCTATCACTATGACACTAAGATCTACGACAGAGGTGAATGTATGAGCCGATGGTAGAGTAGATTAACGAAAGCATGACTACTGAGTAGACATAAACTTTATCCTCCAATAAAATGAATATTATAAGAAAATACATTCTGAAGATTACAAATTGATAAGATACTCGGATATCTCTACACCACGAGAAGTTCACTTACTAAACCATAAAAAATCACTTCACAATGAATGAAAAGGAGATGAGCGAACAAGGCATGCAAAATGTCTATAGCTTCGAATGTATAAAAGTCATATTCAATTTCTGAATGTAGCATTTTGAGTAAAATTCTTATCATTGAAAAGTATGGAATTATGACAAACAAAACTTTTCTGGGTAAAAGTCTTTCGCTAAAATTCTTTCTTTGATTATAAAATATGGTTGCTATTCAAAAATGCTATTTTTAAAAAGAATCATTTTAATCTTTTCGAGATTGTTGCAAATTATGGAGATTTTACATAGAGTATACGTTAATGTTAACTGAATTATTAAAGAAAGTGTTGCCTTAACTGAGATATGATTCTTCACTGTAATTCTTATTTGTCGCATGAGAGGCATTTTGCTCGATCGCCTTCTCCGCCTATTTGAGGAAATACAATATTCTAGTCAAATGCGTGGGAGTCAAGTATCACTGTTACAGCGGCTAGCTAAATACATACTGTACCATTAAGTTTTACACGTCAAATACTTACATAAGAAGGGCATGTGACTTATATATATATATATACATATATAACGTCACTGAATCATATTTGCAGTATTCAAGACAAGTGAAGAAAACGTTCTGCTAACCTTATAGTTTGGAGACTGAAATAAAAACAGTAAAAATTTGAAAAGTTTGAATAAAATGGGCCGTAAAATTTCATATTTTTCTACTGGAATTGGGTTCAGATCGATTGCGTGAAAATTGTCACTGACTGAAATGCAACGAAGACCGAATTCAAATGCTTGTAAATTCAATCTGAGACAAACGGGCAATCCTGTTCAGAATTTTACTAAATCCGCATTTTTTTCTTCCGCATAAAATTCTTTATCTTGATTTTCTAACCAGCTTCATTTCCTACCTTTATCCTTCCTGCAGATTGCACTGACATTGCAAATTTTAAAAATGTACTATTTTATTTTCGTCTAAACATCTTTAATCTATATATTTATTTCCTTCCTAACATAAACACACCAGATATCATATTACTGTTTAGGATTTAAGTATGTATTTTTTTCTTCCTTTTAAACATTTTTCCTTTATCCAAATATTCGTTGTGCACAGTTTCCTTTTATATTGGTTCTTTTAACAGCCATCATTTTATAACTTATTTTTGCACTTAAAAATAAGCCCAAAAAAATGTCCGAACGTACATGTATACGATTAAAAATATTGCATCAAGGTATCCTGTTGCGCCTTAAAGCTATATGGTCCGCGGGTGTAAAGTATTTTTTTTAACCATGGATATTTTCATCTAAATCTGTTTATCATATATTCAAATGACGAACATATCCTTTCCACGTTCCTATGTCTTGTACCTAAATTGTAATTAAAGAATTTAATTCTTTGAGAACAAACAAAAACTCATGAATATTCAGCGTATAGATCTTTTGAGAAGGATAACACGACCTTTCGAAAGTATGACAAGGTGGGACAACTCAAGTTTGTTTACTGGGTAGAATTTCATAGTTTCTCAGTTACAAGTATGTAGACTGTTTGACCCCTGATTTTCTTCTCTTGTGTCCCATTTCCGTCAATATAACCAGCTTCCTACATCTCCTAATATGCACTCGTGCATGAAACCTCGTGTTGGCTCATAATTTTCTCAGATCAAAAAGATCGAATCATTCAGCTTTATTCGAACTACAAAACTCGTTTCCAGTTATGAATACCTTACAAACTTGCGTTGAAATAATGTTTGAAAATGCCGAAAAACATGGCCGGAAAAATTACTAAATCTTCATTTTCTTCAGCACTCTCTACCATCGGCTCATACATTCACCTCTGTCGTTGGCTCGCGTATATCACAGTGATAAGCACGAGAAATAGTGCGTTTCTTTTAATTCATTATAATTAAATGTCTGAGCTAATGACCGTCCTTAAAGATAGATATTTACTTAATAGATATAAAACTATTAGTTTAATTTGAAATAATCCTTGAAATGTTATGTTTTTTATGTAATGTCAAAAATCTTGACGCGAGCCCATTGCAGAGGTGTCTGAGAGATGAACGGACGACAACTCTGCATAGGAGATTGCTTCTTCGGAACCTCATTAATTATGGTCCTCCAATTAGAAGGTCATTTTCCCTTTTTATCAAGAAACTGAAGTAAAATAGCCTTAATAAACTGTATAAATTACATTACAAAGTGATTTTAGAATGAATATTTTAAAACAGAAACTTTACCTTCAAAGTATGATGCGTGAAAGCCAGTAAAATACGAACGTGCCTCCTCAATCTGATTGGACGGATTAGGGGAAACGATTCATATCCCAGTGCTTCCCACAATTCAAATTCCATTGCTTCCCTGTGCAGAAGATAGACAATCAGAATAAAGTATAAACAGTTATAGTTAAAATTGAGTACAAACAAGCATCCATGAATGTCAAATACATATGATTAATAAAAATGAATAAATTATAAGATACACTGTATATGTTTTGAAATTAGAGGAAAGGGGTATAGGATTATATTTTCATTAAAAAGGGTGACAGGAAAGATATATATGTATTCAAGATCTATAATCGAAAATGTATCATTCAGTAATCTCTTCAATCAAAATTAATTCTACAAGGAGACATTTGCATGTGGGGTTCACAATATACATAAAAACATTTGGGTGGCTTCTAAAGACTTAAATTGTTTCAGTCGACCGTTGAAACAAACAGAATATGCAAAAATTCCTAGAGCCGATATCTTGGATCTTTGTTACACTATAATGCCATCCAGTAAGTGTGTATAAATTTTTATCAAGCTACATGTACTTATTTAAGGAGGGATTCTTCTCATAAGAACACTTATTTCTTATATTTAAAAATCAATGAAATTTTCACAGAATCAAGAAGACAATATCACTAAGTGATGGTATCAGTTGGATTAAATTTGACCGTTTTATATTAAAGGCAAGGTCAGGTCAAGGTCAGTACCTTTTCCCTGGACATAAAGAATAAAAAAATACTGTTGCCAATCATATCATGCGATGCCTACTTCCATTTCAATAAATTAAATGTTTTTCTTTTCGCATAAAGAGATATTACCCTGTTGGGTCAATAAGATGATATTACCAAATTGACATAAATAATTTAACTTAAATGATGATAAATATTGGCTAATCCGAATTTTCTCTACTTTTCTTAAAATTTTAAGATATTTTAGTTATTTTTATATGCTTCCTATATTTAAATTTTTCTTATTTTTACATATGGTAAAGTTGTCACATAAATATACAAAATGATATAAAAACAAAAAGTTTTGACCGTTTAATAAGAGAGAAAAAACACTTTTTACCAATTTTTGGCTCAAATCTGAACTTAGATTGGAAGCTTTTAAAAGCTAACATAATTTTAGTTTGTTTGGAAAATCATATTTATTAGATATATTTTAAAACGTTAGTTCCTTATCATTAATCTAACTTACATTTAAAAATTTTTCTCCAAGTCTTTGATTTTGTAAAAATTATTACTAAATTCATTGTTCTATAATTATTTTGAGAGGCAGAAAAGAAGATATTTTCATACGCCGCCATTCGCCAAAAATAAAGTCCCTGATAGATTTCAAACTCAGATTACCATTTCTATTTAAAGTTGTACAATTGTGATGAGGAAAGAAAAATATTATCTTTTAAATCTCTTGCATCTAAATATATACAACATATAAGCAAATATACTTTGAATATTTCATCTAGTCAGAAACCAGACAAGAATCCCCTTAATTAAACTAAGCTAAGCTCCACCAAGGGGGATTTTATTTACATAAATTATGTATTAGACTTTAAGTAATGAAATTTATATACGGAAACTCAAATGGAGTTGATTTTAATTAAATATCACTTATGGTAATTATCTTTTAAAGAAAAAAAACATCTTCAAACTTTCTAACACAACAAAAATTTACTTAGCATTACTCAGGAAAATAAATTTGCTACAAAATAAGGGATCCGGATATAGTCCATGTATAGAATCTGGATAGGGCCACGTACAAAAGTACGTCACTCTCTCAACCATTGAAACATGGGGGTATAAAGCGATGAACTACACGAATGTCAGTTTTTACGACGATCCATTGCAATGCATGGCGAGATATCGATGACAAGAAGATGCAATAGCACACTGACGTTGATGCAATAGTTTGATAGTATGATTACTATGGCATGTCAAATGTTGCAATATTCGATCTTTTCCATTTGTATTGTATAATTTTCTATTTGTATTGTATAATTTTCCATTTGTATTGTAAAAGTTTCCATTTGTATTCTATAATTTTTCATTTGTATTCTATAATTTTTTCATTTGTATTCTATAATTTTTCATTTGCATTGTAAAATTTTTATTTGTATTCTATATTTTTCATTGGTATTCAATAATTCTTCATTTGTATTGTATAATTTTTTTATTTGTATTGTATAATTTTTTATTTCCATTGTATAATCTTTATTTGTATTGTATGATTTTCAATTTGTATTCTTTAATTTTTCCTTTGTATTGTATAATTTTTATTTGTATTGTATAATTTTCCATTTGTATTGTATAATTTTCCATTTGTATTGTATAATTTCTCATTTGTATTGTAAAATTATAGAATACAAAATGGAAATTTATAGAATACAAATGGAAAATTATACAATACAAATGGAAAATTATAGAATACAAATGGAAAATTATAGAATACAAATAAAAATTATACAATACAAATGAAAAACTATACAATACAAATGAAATATTATAGAATACAAATAAAAATTTTACAATACAAATGAAAAATTATAGAATACAAATGGAAAATTAAAGAATACAAATAAACATTATACAATACAAATGGAAAATTATAGAATATAAATGGAGAATTATAGAATATAAATGGAAAATTATGCAATACAAATGGAAAAGATCGAATATTGCAACGTTTGACATGCCATAGATTACGACGACTGTGCGATGGCACAATGGAGTGATGGCACGACGACGCGATAATATGAGGGCGATAAAAAGATGGTGCATACTGTGCTCGATTCATCGTGCCATAGCGCTATCGTCAATACCATCGTAACGTATTTCATCATCGCCATAGCACTAAGTACTGTATCATCGACCCAACAGTATAGATGGAAGATGTGCGATAGTGAATCACTTCATAATTTCTACTGACTTCTCTCTGTGCGTGTGTTCCTTCAAGCACAATTACAGAAAGTAAACGTAGTACTAATAGATAACACTAGACTTATCACCATAGTAAACTGTAATTAAAGTGCAATAGTTTGATTTCTACTGACTCAACATCTTTCTGTTACACAATAATATGCATGTACAGTATTTGTTAAAATTAAAAAGGAATATATATTATCATGAATTAAAGTTCTTATACAGAGCAATTTGAATACAGATAAATGGAAAATAAAACTCCTATCCTTATAATGGTTTTTATTAAACAATGTTTTAGTATAATGTAATGCATAATATATGACTGAACTGTAGACATTATCTATATATATGTACCGTATATACTCGCCTATAAGTCGGTTTTTGGGGAGTTAAACTTTGGTCCAAAAACCCCTGTCCGACTTATAGGCGAGTTATGAAAATATTGGTATTATTGCAGGTCAATCCCTTTAATGTAAGATTAAAAAATACAACCGACTTATAGGAGGACCTATAGGCGAGTATAGACGGTACATATATGTACACCCTTTCCATAGTACAATGCTTAAACATATATTAAGAATATCATAGGTTCATGTACAGATAAATGTACATGTATAACTATAAACGATAACAAAGCATATGAATGGATACTGGTTCTGTGGTTTGAAGATTTTAAAAAAGAAAAGAATTACACAAATCATGCAGTAATGCAAGTTTAAAATGCATTTTTCTTTCAATTTCTAAGATATCCCAGAATTACATCATTAACTACATGTAACTAATTGACAGTATACCCATGCATTAACTTGACGAAGAAAGAATTCTCAGGCTTCTGAAAACAATGACAACTTTTCGGGCCTTTCCAACAAGCGGATTTTTCCAAACCTTCCGGAAAGACCCTAGAAGATGTGGTTGCTCCTAAAAATAGCTCATTCTGATTCATACAAATGTTTGTCAGATCTAGCCCTTAGAAAACGCCCACAAGGACATTAGTCGTGCTGAAATAAGTTGTAAAGAAACTCCATACCTGTCTGTCACAATGGATTAGACAAATCTTGTATCTGTTAAAAAATCTAAAGCTCAGACATATACAGTTGAAACACCGTTCTAGCCTATCATTATATATCACTGACACTGTTCACACAGTCTATAAAAATAATTCAATGATAAACTGATCTCTCCTAGATATCTTATATAAAAGACCAGAATAATATTTAAAGAAAAACGAATTCACTTTATGTACGTGGTTAATGCAATTCAAAACCGTATTGCATTACGTACATGTGCATAAGAAGATGGAATTTAATATTTTCTGAAGGTCGTATATCTTTATTTCATTTCAAGGTCACAAAAAAGTGACATTTATCTTACCGAAATAATGAAAAATAAGTTTGGTTTAAGATTTCTTCTCTTTGTTATGGTTGTATTGGTGTCAGTAATGTTTCCATTCTTGCATTCCTTTTTTTTTTTGGTTGGGATGGGGTATAGGAGTATGCAGTCCCGCATGATAAGAGGATTCGAGTCTCTCGCTCTCTCTCTCTCTCTCTCTCTCTCTCTCTCTCTCTGAATTCACTGACCTACATGTATGCACTAATAAATGTGTCATTTCCTTTGATCATTTTTTTTTAATCGGTTGTCAGTATGAAAAAAAATCACTTTGTCAGTCAGGGTTGGGGGGGGGGGATAAATTCCGCTATAATTGTGGTATATCACTATTATAGTGAGATTCCGCTATATTTTCAGCCGTATTTTTCATTGATTTCATCAAATAAAATGCTTGCTGTTTATGGCGCAAGTCATGGTGGGTATAAAAATGGACACTAATTGACACCCATAGATGTTATGAATTTTATTAAATTTTCTGCCGATGCGTTTTATAATGCAAATACTCTTTTTAAAATGGATGTTACATTTTTTAACGTTTCCCTCAACCTGATGAATGCGGGTGTAACGACGAAAAGTGACCCCCCCCCATAGAATATTGACCGGGGGGATCAAATTTTACGTGGAAAAGTGACCCCCGGTCAATATTCTACTGCAAGTAGGGTCATTTTTCGACCGTAGAAAACCCTTCCAGTCCGGTAATTCTACGACTCCACACACGTTGAAAAATGAACCCCATAGAAATCTGACCCCCTACTTTTTAACTATATTATATAATACAAGTAAAACTAGTCTACTCTGGATGTATAATCCGAAAAATTGCTTAATACAATGTTAACATTAAGTCCATTTCAGTAAAGTCATTTGTTTTAAATGTTGTTTAATCCGGAATGTTGTCTTATCCGGCCATTTTCTATGGAATCAGTAGTGTCCGGATTAGACAATTAATTGTTACTGTAAAACCTTTAGAAATGAGTTAGGCGTTCATCCCATGGTTGGGGGGTTGGGGGTTGGTCGGCGAAGGCCCAGAGATAACTGCGTCTCCTGATTTTTGTTTTTATACTTTTATACTACATGTACTAAGTAGGTAGTTCCGATTATTTTAAGCTTGTAGTTTCGAATATACAACTTCGGAATTTATTGTTATTTTGTCCCCGCTTGATATCATTCTTGTACACTTCGTCTACTTGTAGTAAACAAGACATTAAACTTGCAATTGTTGTTAGTTATCCTTTCATCCCTTCACACTCACTCTACTCACTCACACTCTCTCTACTCACTTTTTGTCTCCACACACACTCTCTATCTCTCTGTCTCTCTCTCCCCACTCACTCTCTCTCCCACTCGGTCTCTCTCCCACCCTCTCTCTGTCTCTCTCCACACTCGGTCTCCCACTCTCTCTCTCTCTCTCCCCACTCGGTCTCTCTCCCACTCTCTCTCTGTCTCCCTCCCCACTCTCTCTGTCTCTCTCCCCACTCACTCTCCCCCTCTCTCTCTCTCTCCCCACTCTCTCTCCCTCTCTCTTTATTTATTTCTTGTTCGTCTCTATCAGTAACACTTTTGCCTTGTAAAATAAATTTTATAAATGCCTGATACATACATGTTTCATAGTTTTTACAATAAAAAATAATGGGGAAAATACTTTTTCTACAACAAAGAGAAAATTTCTATCGTTATTTTAAAATAAATTATAAAATGTTTATTCTTGATCTTTTTTACTTTGAAATGGATTTAGCAGAAATGTTTATTTATGCAAAAAATGAATGCAATTTAAAATTTACGGGCGATAACTTCACACAACAGAAATTACTGCTTCCCAGTTCACGATTAGATTATTGCGTTGTTTGTTTGCGTATTTAATGAAGAGGAATTTTATATGCTTGAAGAACAATACTTATATGTTAACTAACATGCAAGGAAGATAATATGTCATCTTGAAATTTCAGTTGGATATTATTTATTATTTGTTGTACCGTTTTGAAAAGTATCTAAATTATCCACATGCTGAGAGGAGGTCTATAAATTATTCTTTATTTGATCAAGTAGGTAATATGGGTTTGACATTCACTATCCGTTTCCCTTGCATGCATTCAGTTTACTTATATTTTGTATTTTTATAATTTTTGTCCAGTTCAGATATCGTATCGTTGCGTTGAATTTTAGCCAAAATGCATTTGCATCATGACTCCCTCGTTGATCTACGCATTACCCGGTATGCCATATTTTCTCATTGCATATGAATGTTCTTTTGCTGCTTTATTTTAATGCGTACTGTTAATAAAACCTACATGTAACCTTTACTTGTTGCATGGTTCTACTCTACTAACCATAGCTTTTGAATGGATAGTGTTAAATGATTTACCGTTGGGCCATCAGTTTAATTTGAGTAAATGTTCACCTTATAACAGGCCTTAGCCATGCTTCTGGGAAAATTACAATCATTCCATTAAGCAGTAGAGCCATTCAATAAAAAAAAAAAGAGAGCCATGCAAAAAGTGTGCTTAATTTTTTTTTAAAACATTACCTCTGTCGCATATACCGCCCTCCTCAAGTCATGTAACGTTAAAGAGATCAAATTTGTAAATCTCAATGAATTTAAAACAACCTGCATTACAATGTGCATATGCATTATGTAAATAAAATCCTTATAAGAAGATTTTGGTGAAAGGAAAAGATTTCTTTTCACTTTTATCCTAGAAACCCTTTTATATTTTTAAACCTCGTTTCAGACAACAAGAACGTTTAATTTGTTTATAGGAAAGACGTACATGGGCAGAAAGGATTTTTTTTTCTCCTATAGCTATAGGCTACTAACAAGTTTAAAGAGTTGGTTACAACCCCGTAACCCCTTCAAATCTCGCCACTATAGGTACGCTTATACGAATCGCAAATTGTACACTGTACTTGATTCTAACACAATGTGTTACAATACTTTTTTGTACAGTTCTATATTTTTTTGCACACGCAAGTTCAAATGTGCTAATATTGCCAATCATACTCTGGAAAAAATTATGCAAATTAGGCTGAGAAGCTTTTTTTTCATAATGCAACATTCTGTTTTTTCTATTGGTAATTTTTTTTTACATTTAACTAGAAAGGGAAAAGACGATACTACCGTGTGTAAACTTTTGTCAATTCTTAGTATACCAAACACCTCTTTTTTTAAGCAATCAATTTTTTCTTATGTAAAAAGACTCATTTTAAAAGACTTTGTTGACATTGGTAAAGAATTTAAGCTAATCACTTTTTGTACCCCTGATATCGAAGGTCAGAGGCATGTTGATTTAGTTCTGTGTTATTTTAACATTTCACAAATATAATCTTCCCTATATTTTTATGAGAAAAAGTTTGAGACTTCATTCATAGAAAATCAAAGATATTTACGAGATCGGATTTTCTTATCAATCTTCCATTTTTTTCACGCAAATTTATTTGGGTGGGGTTCCAAAACGTTAACCTTTCTTATAACTCCTAAAGAAAAAAAGAGGGCTATATTTTTATTTGTTGCACATTATTTTCCCAGAGTAAAATTAAAGAGGATTACAATTATGGAAGCAATGCATTTTTTATTTATACGTGTCTCTTTCTTACACCGACTAAGAAAATGATCTTAATTCAGTTTATTAAATGTGATAAAACAAATCAAAGAATATACGTACATGTATTCTTGCTCTAATAATGATAGAACATTATTATAGCCTTAAAGCTTGTTAGGCTTTCCTTTAATGGGGATAAAACATCTTGTATTATTAATGTTAAGTATAGTATTAACTTAAAGCTTTTAGAAATGAACACTTCATATCATAAGGCTGCGTGATTTATCCCCTGTGTATTTGCCTAACAAGAATTTTCCTACCAAAACCAAGTTTTTTTTTTTCTGGTATCAAAAAATGGCACAGGGTCATTATTCTACAGGGTCATTTTTCTACAAACAACATAGAGAAAAATGACCCCAAGGCCATAATTTCTACAAAAAATGGGTCATTTTTCTACGTAGAATATTGAACCAGGGGGACAAATTTCTACATAGACGAATGATCCCCGGTCAATTTCCTACGGGGGTCACTTTTCGTCGTTACGTCCTAGAGAGATTCCAGTTGATCATATGGAGACAAACAACAAGACATTATGGTATGAAAATACACCTAATTATTAATTTGAACTTTTTTTTTAATTTTGGTCTCTATATGTTTATGATAAATATAATGTTCTAGGTTTCATTCATGCGCTGATCTAGAGGAGGGTGGGGGGTCCGGAACCCCCTGGAATTTGCAGAGTTATTAAAAGTATATACTGAAGCAAATAAAAAATGACATTGACCCCTAGAAAACGTGGACCCCATCACCAAAGGGCAAAGTCCTGCTGGGGGTCCGGGAAGCTGACGAATTCTTACAAATAAGAGATGTTTTTCCTTGATTTTAGGATAATGAACATATAAGTTCTACATACAAAAAATTCAAAATGGAGGGGGGGGGGGGGCGTGCCGGACCTGGATCCGCCTTTGATGTATATGACTTTACTTGCCATTGCCAGGGGTCCATGTTTTGTAGGGGGTTATAGTTTATATTCTTTATACTTTTAATAACTCCAAAAAATCCCTTGGGACTGAACCCAATGACTCCCCCAACCACCCACCCACCCATTTCAGCCGTGCATGCATATGATACCATATGAACATAGGAACATGTAATATTTGTTTTTAAAAAAAAAAGGAGAACTGCTTGAAATGAAATTTACGACATTTTACGACATTTCAACTAGATATTCCTAAGATACCTTTAGTTTTACACCCTAAGACGTATCTTAGGATAGTCCTAAGATACATGTATGTCCTAAGTAATATCCTAAGACACGTCTTAAAATACATCTTAGGAAATTTTCTTTAGCATGTCTGCTGATAATTAAACAAATTTGTCAACATGCGTTTGTATTTAAACATACAGACCTGCAATTTCTTCAATACGAAAATGAATTACAAATCGCAATCGAAATTTCGACTTAAGGCTGTTCTCAGTTTATGGGCCTGAGGCTCGGATATTTAGCTGGGAACTTAAATTAATGTTTCTGTATTCGAGTTATCGTTCTTCCATAGCTGACATTTATAGCTGGGTTTCCATACCTTATTCGCAATAGATCGCCAACAGGGTCGCTTTTTAACTTAGAAAAATATCTGTAGGTATATTGCCGATTGTAGCATATTCGAAGAAAATTAATTCAGATTTTCACCTAGTGCAGCAGAGTGTAAAAGAAGTACATTTTTCTCGATGTACTTTATTTAAATATCGCTCATAAAATAAACAAATTAAAAAAAAATATTCCTATTCCAAACACAGTTAGAAAAGTACTACAGTCTGCTTTGAATAGACAAAAACAATCAATTTAAAAATCTAAGAATGTTTTGAGATGGCTAAAGTAGCCAAATTCAATATTCTTGCTATCAGCTAGTGAGAATGCAGGTGAACATGCATGCATGTAATCAATAAACGTCACACCCCGTGCAGAAAACATGAATTCTTTACAAAACAGTAAATCAATAATCAGTCATCATATATCAAATTTTGATACAAGTCAATCAACTCATAATTAACATGCGAAAAAGGTGATGAACTACCCTACATGCGGTGATTAATTAATTTATGAGTAAAAGGGGGGAGGAACTACTCAAAGTTAAATATCTCTCTCATTTCGATGAAAATCATTTCGATAAGCACACAGGGCGAATTTTGTAGTATTAGTATCAGGACCCTAAAAAATCAGACTTAATCAAAATGATTCGAAGTTACCTTTATTTGGCGATATTTTGTATATTATGTTGTAAATATTCCGTTTTCTCCTATCCACAAGGCGCTCCAATTCGGACCGAGTCCTGCATCGATTTACAGCCAATTCACGTTGACCCGTTGACAAGACAACAAGTTCAGAACCAACAGGGAAAAACCAAACCATACCGGATATTGGTCAGTCAACAACAATACCAGGCGTGTTCAACAACTCAACAATGCGGCCTTCAACCACTACAAGGTATTATAAAACGAAATTATATTTTCTTGCTTTCTATATAGAACTACGGAAAAAGAAAGACGAAAAATATCATGGTGGAAACATTTACCACATTTGTTTTTTTTTAAATATAAATTGATATTTATTTCTTAAAGATGAATGCATTTAACGCTTAACCGAAAACTCATATTTTGTGTTGAATAATCGTATAGATTTTTTTAGTCTATTTTTCTTTTGCATTATTTTGAAAAGAACGAATCTTTTTTAAAAACTTTTAACTTTCTAATTTTTATCCATTTAATTTCGTTAGAATTAAGATTTTTTCCTCCTTTAACGATTCAAAAGCTGGAACCAAAGATAAGTAGAATACATATTGCTTTCGTCCTTCTTTAAATTTTGCGTAAAAGCTTACAAAGGATTTGAAGAATAACTCGTACATTGCAATGTTAATATCTTTCCACTGATCGCTAAAGGTTCTTGTTTATAATAAATGTAGCTCAAGAGCCGATTTTTCTTCAAATTTATATCGAATAATCTGCTTATTGCACATTTGCTCACATTATCTTTTTACATGTATATTCTGTGCTTTAAACCACAAGTACTTGTGGACAGGAACCCCCCCCCCCCCCCCCCCCCCGATATACATGTATGAACCCCGTCCCCTCCAGAACTTGTTGGATTCTTTTTTATTTATTTTATTTTATTTATTTTTTACAAATTATATTTATTACACTTATTTATCATGTATACCAGATGAAAAATCGGGAGAAATCTCAAAACAACCGTTCCATACAAAAAATACCTCATTATACTCTTATTAAGGGGTCTTGGCCATAAGTATCTTTGCTTTAAATATTTCGGGGGGGGGGGGGTGTACAAGTTCAAATTCATCAATTGGCTGAAAAAATATATAATTATTATAACTAAAGTCATGGATCTTACTTTCAAGCAAATTATTACGTGTATCTACATGTATATAATAATTTGCTGTTATTAGAAAATAATGCTTCTTAAGAAATCAATATTCAGAAAGCATATTTTTTTCCAGTAAGTAACAACAAGCTGGAAATATTTGGAGACACATAAATAATATAATTCACGGTATGTCATTTTGTTAAACAACAACAAAAACAAAAGTACGTGAAACCAATCTGCGTACTCTGAACTGAATTTTTCCTCGTCTTTCCCCCCCTAAATTAAATTTGATTTAAACAGATTTTCTAAGTAAACAACTTAGAACAGTTACATGTAATTAATTTCGTTGTAAGGAGGCTATTTAATGTGTTTGGTAATGGGGAATTAATGTCAATACAAACCTAGGAATACACATATCATCCCCGGGGCCTTCTTTGAGCAACAAAGTGATTGTATTTTGTCATGTTTTATAAAGTTACATCACGAAACTTGTGTCTTACAAGATTCTGCCGAGCTTCCGGGTCAAATTTGGGTGTTTGCGGGACAGAGGTAATATTCTCTTACTAGTAATCGCCAGTCTCGTAAACAAGGTTCTATGGATTCGTACGCGTGTTATCAAAAAAGTGGTCAATTTTATTGGTGAAAAATTGTTATTGATGGATTTTGTTGTTATTGTGGTAGAAATATGTGATTATTTTATCTGTTTATAAATATATAAACAGTGAATTGAATTGATTATTTTTATAACTGAATGGACATTTTTAAAAGTTACAAAATCCTCTAAGTTTCATACGAAAATAAGCGCGTACGTCTGTGACTGTGAATTCATAATTTCGGAATTTCCACAGACTGAAATAAGAATTCAGAATCAAATATTCGATTCAAAGCTTTGGAAATTTCTGAGATGGATAAAATACATTGTTTGATGTGCATTTTAAATGGAAGTTTTCTACTTTTTTCATTTTTCTCTCCTGGATTCGCTTTTCCACAAGGATCCCCGAATACACCCGACGCATGCGTGCAACTAATTCCTCGCCACCCAAACCCAATGTTCATAAATAACCCATCAGCATTCACAATTTCGTTATCAACATCGTATTACCGATTTTGCGATACACCCGAAAAATGTGGTAGAAGCTACATCGGCAGTAAGCTATGTTTTTTAAAAAAAATCTAGAAAGGGAAGAACCTATCATGACAGAAAACCCAAAAATTTGCAATAAATATAAAACGTTTTATTTTATCATTATCATTTTTTTTTTACATATGTAGTCTTTTATTTGATTAATCATATATTTTATATTTCATTCAGTCCATACGTGAAGTTTAAATTTTATGAAATCATGTGCTTTGTCACCAAAACCGAATAATCAGACATCTTTTGATTGATATGTCCTGGTGCGACATTTGCAAGATTATACATGCAATTTCGCCCTCGAGCTTTGGCCTCGGGTAAATGATGCATAGGAATGTTACATGGACAAATGTTCGCCTTGTGACCCACTTAAAATTACTAATTAATGATAAATGTACATTTTTTAATAACAATTTAGACATTGGTTTATTTCCTATTCTAACTTTAAATTTGACACAAAATTACCTTTTTGTAGCATCGTATACCCCGATAGTCATTTAAGATATTTTTCATAAATAATAGCATAATAAATAATTAATAATAAATATTATAAATGATTGTATGTATGAAATTTTCGATTACAAACACACCTTTGAAATATGCATGATATTTCGTGGGAAGTGTGGAAGTTGGTGAGAATTTTTCCGAGGATCTCCTAGTTTTCAAATTGTTTTCAAACTCAAGTCATTTACTTTAACATACATATGCATTCTATTTTAATTTTTACATTTTATATTAATTGACAGTATCAATAAATGGTCAGGGAGGACTGTTCCGTGGATTTATCATCCAAGCTCGCACCGTAAATGGAGGAAAAAGGTCATGGGGTCAATTCATTCCGCTACAAACTGGAGACTCTAAGGTCATTCAATGTCAGAATGGATTGACCTTGACCCACACGGCTAACAATGACAAAAACATCGTCCGATTTGCCTGGATACCAGAACCTGGAATGCGCGAGCAAGTTCAATTTGTGTAAGTATAAAAAAGAACAACGTACGATCAGGCTCCCCTTTAGCCCCTCAATACAAACAATGCCAATTTCTTTAAAATCACACTGATGAGTTTAAGCATGTATTAAAATTGGTTTTAATAAAGAGCATATACAAAGCTTAGGGTGATTTTCAATTTCGAAATTTCCTCAGTTTTATTATTTTATTAAATACATTTTACTGCACAATTTACTTTTAGAGAAAGTGGGTGCAATCAAGACTATCTAGAAATGTTTTCTAATGGTGAATTCTTACAATGTAAAATATGGATTATTTCAGAGCTACTGTTGTTCAGAATCTTCGAACCATATACCCCGGTGTCTATTCAGCACAACTGCGCCCTATTGGTGGTGAGTTTTTTTTTTTTTTTTTTTTTTTTTATTTATTTATTTATTTATGTATTTATTTTAACAACTTTTTGTCTTCAGCGTTATTTTCTTATGTAAGAAAACGCTTTTCAAATAAAATTGCTTCAGTAATTCTTTTATCAGCTTTAAGCTTGCCAATTCTAAAACATTCAACAGAATTTTTCATGCTACAAAACAGTTATTTTATTTTTGCTTAAGCCTTGTTTTTAAATCTTAAGTATCGCTTCGTTGCATCTTTGTCTTCAGTGGCTGCGATTCAAGGTGTGTATTGTGTTAAAAAATGGTGTTTTGGTGATTTAAGCTTTGACCTCCAAACTGTTTCCTCGTTAACACTCTGTTACAGTTAATGTACTCTTACCCCTCTCATAGCTGAATATACACGATTATGTCCACAGTATATGAAATTACTAAACATTTAACAAAGAACATGATATGAAACAACGTACTTAACACCACAAACAAAAATGTAGCCGTTTTCCTTTCTAATTCAAAACAATATCCACGTTAAAAGTTATAAACAAATTTGGCTTTATCACAGATTTTCTTTTTAAAATTAGATATCTTTGACTAACCAAATTGAATGTAAACAATTACGACTACAAATAGAAATTTCACCAATCCGATTTTCTCACAGTACATGTACACACCTCTTCAAAGGACTCTGACTAATAGATATGGCTCATTAGATGAAAATATTTATTGATAATCAGACGCGTATGTCAGACTAATGATTCTATTTCATGACGTCAGTATCATCGAAAACCACAAGCAGTACACATTTTTAACATGCAAGTTCATCCATGTACAAAAACTTCCCATAACAGAATGACTAATATATAAAGTACATAATGATAACGAAAATAGGCGGCCCAACATCGCCATTCAGTGACTGCCTGGTTGACATGCATGGCTGTACCTAGCCTTGTACACAGAAAATCATATAGGTCGTATTTCTTAATTGATGTCATCTCTATAAACAGGGATGATCATGACTGTAACATAATTAATGATATTTACACACATGTTTATGTTTTTCCCGTTTCAACCGTAAACTTTGTTCACTCTTGATGGGTGCGATGTTTTGTATTGAAAAACTTTCAGAGCGCCAGTTTTCAAACAGCATCATGTATAAGGACGTCGAACAAATGATACTTATTCTTCAAGCATGCATTGTATATAACTTACAAAATCATAATGCTGATAATTCACATATAATCTTTTGCAAATGAACTTCAGGTTAATTCATTTCTTGTCTCTTCTCTGTTTTGCCATTTCCCCATTTCCCCCTCTTTCGCTTTCTTCCCCTCTCGATCATCAATTCTTTCAATTCCATCATCCTCTCCTTATCATCAACGTCATTATCCACATCACTTTCATGTGCATAATTATTATTTTAATTCTTTAATTATTAAAGTTACATGTAACGCACTAATGTTAGTTTATTACACGCCTTTACTACACGCATGTACGTTTACTACACGCCTTGCTTCACAGCCAGGAGAGCACGCGATCTTTCCAGATTAATTTTGAATAATCAAATTAGTTACGATGGATTTCAGCACCCACCACAACAACCACAATGTCCTTGACATTATCTCTGAGCTCCACATCTGCCAAGCTGCCGATTACAACAGGTTTGGCTCAAGCGTATAACAATATAGGAAAGGTTTTGCCTTGCCCTATCTAACCCAAAAAATATTCACATACAGTGTTTACATCGATCTGAAGCTAACGCTCGATATCTCAAATAACATTTTCTACTAAACATAATCTACATGAGGCCTGAGGAATACATTGGTTGATTACTGTAGATCACTATATTCTCGCGACACTTTATTTTTGCGAAATAGCTATCTGATATTTATGAGCGAGATAAAATTTTCGCGAGCTGTTGTATATAATCCTTAACAAAATAAATATACGCGAAAATAAAATTTTCGTGAGCAAGCAGACTCTCGTAATTACGCGAAAATGTTAAGTTCTTGCGAATAAAAAGCGAATTACAGTATAAGACTTAGTTCTGCTAACAAAAAATTGCAAGAAATATTTCCAAAACTAAACCCCCTTTCCTAGGATAGTCGAACACATTGTTAGCTCTTCGCCCTTTAACAATTTCCTTTCTGTGTCTGAAGAAATATTGGCTCCGTGGTCTTTATTAAATAATCTGTATAAGTAGGGTGAATTCACCATGCATCGGACACCCTCGCACTTCAACAAGTTCTAGCGATATCGCTACCAACCGAATATTATCAAAATGGAACTTTACATGTAGTATGTGGTTAAAATATAAATTTTTGACACAATCGTGTGCTATTTATAGAGAAAATATCATTAAAACCCGATTTTTTCGAAATACGTCAGAATTCACCATGGATCGGACACTATTCACCATGCATCGGACATACGGTATTTAAACCAGAAAAATATCATACCTTGATCTCGGTACTTTAAAATTAGTGATATCGAAACATTTTTATCTTTAATTAAAAAAATTAAACTTCTAGTTAAATTTGAATGACTATTTCGATCCACAAATGTGAAGAGATTCTAGGTGCATCACATCGCCTTAGAAAGGCTTTACAATGCAAGTAATATGGCAACTCGCGCCTTTGTCTCGTGTGTTATCATCATCTAGTTTAAAGAAATAAATTGAGTCCACTTCTAGTCGTCATATATCGATATCTTGTATTTTCACTTAAAATTTAGAGTTTTTATTTTCTATTTCCGTAAAAAAAATAGGTGTCATTTGGGTTTTATATGAAAATGGAAGTGATTACCCATGCATCGGAAAGTGTCCGATGCATGGTTAATTTGTGTCCGATGTACGGTGAAATAAACATACTAGTTAAAAACAACACTAAGAAATATTATACAAACATTGAAGTAAAATTTTTGAAAATTTCTGAAAATTATCAATTATACCTAGGTCCGACCCGTTCCGTTGACGTCTATTTAAAAGAACGACAACTCTAAAAATTGCAAAATCGTAAATTTCTGGTTACTCCCCTTTGATGATGCCAAATATGACGTAATTTCAAGGCCATTCTTATGGTATTTTTATCACAACATGAAAATAAAAATCGGCATCATTAAAAAGTTTAAATCTTCACCTTTAAGACAGAAACAAGTAAAAACACGGGGAGACTCAGGTTCAATGAAAGTTTATTGCTTCAAGTTGTCCGAAGCAAGGTATGTGTCCGATGCATGGTTAACTCACCCTATACAAAAATATTATAAACTCTACTAAACTTTCAAATCCTTAATAAAAAAAAATACTCCTCTATAATGCAATTTGACTAAATTTTTATAGATCATAAATAGCCACTGAGTACAGGTAAAAGTACAGGATTTTGAGTTGTTCGTCATGTACCTGAACTGAGATCTACCTTGCTATAGACAAAAAAAATTGTCATTTCAGTACCCCGCCCCACAACACCTAAACCGCTACTGACTACTAACACGCAAGCGCAAACTACCAGCACTGTAACAACTAGTATCACAACTACTAAATTTACTACCAAAATTACTACAACGCCATTTACTACTACAACATACTCACCTGTGACGTCAACAGCAAAACCAGTGACGTCATCTACTAAATTAACCACTACTAGTTCCCAACCTTCACAAACAGAGAGAACAGAAGGTTTGTATGATTAATTCTAAACTTTTCTTTCCATTTTAGCTCAAATAAACAATTTTTTATCAAAGTTAATCTGTTGTCCTCTGTCTTTTCATATTACGTACTTTTTGACTTTCTCCTCAGAACACGATATTTCTTTACAAATCACCTTACGGGATTTAAGCTGCTATATGTCTCCTTCCAAAGAGAGATAATATTATGCAAGATAGATTTAATGGAAAAAAAACTGGGCAAGAAATAAAATACTCTCTGGAAGAAAGAAAGGCACAAAGAAAACTTTCCGATATAGATTCAAGATTATTTGCTAGAATATAAGTAATGTGCCTCTGATATAATTTGGGATCAGGATAAGGTTTAAAGCGCTATAAATGAGATACTTATTTATGTGAAGAAATTTTGTTTCAGAATCATTTTATATTTCATATTGCAATGAAAACTGACGTCTGTATAAAATTTGAGATGCCTTTAAATATTCTCTTTTTCTTTTGTTAATTGTCTCTTTATCTGTTTTTACAGCACCTGGAAGCGCATCATTCAAAACAGCAGGAATAATTTCTCTCGTGACATCGGTGATCGCCATCCTTCTTTAAATAACATTTATAAACACTAGCATTACACGAAATCCAACAAGATATAAAGACCCATTTAGTCATTTACAGATCGTAATTTTGCTGATAACAGTTATTCAGAGATCTGTGTGGTCAATGAAGAACAACATCCGGGTTAATTGATGTCTAAAAATAAATGTTTTAGACATTACAATGTTCCTTGCTTCATGGTATAAAAGAATGTTTAAAAAAGCACAAAGGAAACCATTAAAAAAGAAAGATATTTCTCGTTTTATTTAATATTTATATTTAAAAAAAAATATACATAAGAATGGAAATCAAGAATGATTTCAATGTTACAAGAAATTTGTTAGACAATGCATGGCTCACAAAATTAAATTGTACATGTACATATCTAACCAGTAAGCATTTGCCAGTACTACATGGGATAAAATGCATCCACATAAACACTGGGGAACATGTGGTCATGATTTATTTGAATGTTCGCATAAGCTTAAAATCATGTATATTTTTACAAATCAATAAATTTGATTTCTCCATTATACCAGTACTTATTTTGATTCAGATTAATTTTGCACTTGTTAACACACATGTACATAAATATACTGCTTAAAACATATGTAAATATAGTTTCCTGGTCAATATTGAAGTGATTTTTCTACAATGCAATGAATGAAAGTTTGCTTCTGATGGAATTTACTTTAAAATATAATTATTCACAAACTGATTATGAAATCATTTTTAGAAGGAAAGTAACGGTTTTTCCTAAATTAAAACAACAAAGTTTTATCAAGATGTGTTGAATGCATATTTCCTCGTCTACATTTCAAAATATTTCCTACAACGACGCCCTCAATGTACTTTAACTTTTGGATAAAATATTTTGACAACTGAATTCAAATGAGAGAAAAAAAAGAAGATACATACATGTACAATATGTGCAATATGAGTTAGATGTTTAAAGCAACACCTATCAATATAAACAAATAAGATGTGTTGGTGAAACAATGATGCCCCTTATGGCAACTTATAGCAAAGGTTAAACTTTTTGAAATGCAAATCAAATATG
Organism: Saccostrea echinata; assembly: GCF_033153115.1. Classification (NCBI taxonomy): domain Eukaryota; kingdom Metazoa; phylum Mollusca; class Bivalvia; order Ostreida; family Ostreidae; genus Saccostrea; species Saccostrea echinata. The sequence continues at coordinate 6,560,958 of NW_026889765.1, read as the reverse complement.
TTGGTACCCACAGTAAGGTCTTGTCTCGAGAAATATACCTGTGGTATATGAAAGCCCTAGCAGCAACCATTGAATAGATATGGAAATGGTTAAAGTTTTTCAAAAGTAAGTCAAACATCAAGGTCAAATGGTCAAAATTAATGGTGCCCAAGGAACGGCCTTCTCGAGAGAAATACGCATGTGAAATACGAAAGCCGTGGCACCAATCGTTCAAAAGTTATGGCCAAGGTTAAAGTTTTTCAAAAGTAGGTCAAACTCCAAGGTCAGGGTCAACCGATTACAATTGTTGTTATCCAAAGGAAGGTCTTGTCAGGAGGAATAGACATGTTAAATATGAATGCTCTAGCATCTACTGCTCAAAAGCTATGGTCAAGGTTAAAGTTTTCCAAAAGTAGGTCAAACTCCAAGGTCAAGGTCAAATGATCAAAATTAATGGTGCCCAAGGAAAGGCCTTTTCCAAAGAAATACGCATGTGAAATATGAAAGCTGTAGCACCAATCGTTCAAAAGTAATGGCCAAGGTTAAAGTTTTTCAGAAGAAGGTCATACTCCTAGGTCAAGGTCAAAGGGTCAAAGTTGTTGGTATCCAGAAAAGGTCTCGTAACAAGAATTACGCATGTGAAGTATGAAAGCCCTAGCATCAATTGTTCAAAAGTTATGGCAAAGTTAAAGTTCGGTAAAATTTTGCAGAACTGGGTCAAACTCCAAGGTTAACATCAAAAGGTCAAATATGATGGTGCCCAAAGAAAGGACTTGTCACATGAAATATACATGTGAAGCATAAAAGCCATAGCTTTAACCAATCAAAAGTTATAAGCAATGTTAAAGTTTTTGTGGACAAACAGACAGACAGACGGACGGACAGGGCAAAAACTATTACCCCCGAATCTTCGATACGGGGCATAAAAATATATTTTAAACTACTAAATATGATCTTCAGTAGAGAGAAAAAAAAACACATCGAAATAAGACAATGTGCTCAGATGTTTGTGCAGTGTACATATGTATCGTTGCCCTAGCCAGATGCAAATCAATGGACACAAAGCTACATTACCCACTTTAAAAACCTAATTGAAACATGGAACACTTTTTGCTGTATAAATGTAAGTATGTGACTACATTCAAGCATGTTCCCAAGATATCTGTTAAATTTATTTTGCAATATAAATGAACATCTGAAATTAATCAGAAGAAAATATAATGGTTGTTGACTAAGATAATTATGCATTTATCTACCATTGTAATGTTCAAGTCATTTGCATATACATGTACAGATACATGTATGTAAATTAACCTGTGTAAATAACTTGTTTGCGAGCAAAACAAAAATCATCAATATCTTTAGAGGATATTAAATGTGTTAGTAAATTGTTACTAAATTTTATGCGAAATAAAACATCTTGACATCCTTTACAAAATATCAGTATAGCTATTTGTCTCACATCAAACCCCCTTTAATATGCTTGATCAAAATTGAAACATCACTAATTACAATGGATAAAACAAATGTTACAATGAATCCGATACCAAATGCAGTACCAATGAACGCGGATGTAGTTCTATTGTCGGACGCTGACGTTTTACTTCGTATTCCGCTGGACAACTTGGCTTTGTTAATCTTTAATTTGGCTTGAAGGGACTTAATCTTTTGGTGTAGTTCCTTTGTATTTTCTGCAAGATATGTCTTGCAAGGGCATTCACAAGCTATTTGCAATAATAAAAAAAAATATAGTTAAAATACATTTCATTTGCTATTGTTGACAATTTTTATGCACAAAAACATAAAAATTGCATAAACAATTTATATTTACAAATACACAAAACTGAAAATTTGTGTTCAAAAGCATTTTTAATCAAACACATATTTAATGTTAACATTATATAATGTTTATGCCTCAGAAAAGTGAGAGGTTGACCACTGCCATCCTGACTTGTTCAAAAGGTTGTTGTATGAGAACAAATCAAATATTGGTGTACAAAATGTATATATTTTTATGCCCCCGTATTGAAGTTTTTGCCTTGTCCGTCCGTCCGTCTGTCTGTTTTTCTGTTTGTCCGCAAAAACTTTAACCTTGCTTATAACTTTTGATTGGTTGGAGCTATGGCTTTCATATTTCACATGTGTATTCCTTGTGATAAGACCTTTCTTTGGGTACCACCATATTTGACCTTTTGACCTTGACCTTCGAGTTTGACCCAGTTTTGCAAAATTTTATCAAACTTTAACCTTGGCTTAAACTTTTGAAGAATTGGTGCTGGGGCTTTCATACTTCACATGTGTAATCCTTGTTACAAGACCTTCCTTTGGATACCAACAACTTTGACCTTTTAACCTTGATATAGGAGTTTGACTTACTTTTGAAAAACTTTAACCTTGGCCATAACTTTTGAACGATTGGTGCTTCGACTTTCATACTTCACCTGTGTATTTCTCGGGAGAAGGCCTTTCCTTGGGCACCATTAATTTTGACTATTTGACCTTGGTCTTGATGTTTGACATACTTTTGAAAAAACTTTAAACTTTTCCATATCTATTCAATGATTGCTTCTAGGTCTTTGATATTTGACAGGTTTATTCCTCGAGACTAGACCTTACTTTGGGTACCAACATATTTGATTTGCATTTGCAAATTTAACCTTTGCTATAAGTTGCCATACAGGGGCATCAGTGTTTCACAAACACATCTTGTTTAATTTTGGAATAGATTACTTTCATATTAAGCATATTCATAAAGAAATCAAAATTTTGTGAAAGATTTTTAAAATTCAATGTATAGTAAATGTTGATAAAATTGTTATACAAATGAATTTGATAGGTTGTGTTATTTGTAGGATCATCAAAAATTTTAGAAAGAGAATAAAAGATGATAAACATCATCGTTGATACGTGTAATACAGTTGTACAATACACATTATGAACATTGTTTTTCTGTAGTTTTTCTTACATAGGAAACGTGTTTCACTTTATATTTTTAAAGCTACTTTAAAAAAGTTCCATTTGGTCTTACCTTCAACTTGGGTTGTTGTCATTGTTGTGGTCTGTAAGTCTGTGTTTGTCACTTTTGCTGAAAAAAGATTGAAATATAGTGCACATAACTTACATATTCATGGGATCATCAGCATTCAGAATGTTTAATACATAGCATTATAAATAGATCAAACTCATGATCAAGTTTTTTTTCTGTTGTTAATCTGGATAAGGAACCATTTATTTTATACATAGAGATAAAAACACGGGAATATCGAATATAAATGGTTAAAGCGATTGTTGTAGTTTTCAAGCGTATTATAAACTTATTAGCTTATTAACTAATAACGTGTACGTTTATACTTTACTTTTAACGTATTTTACTTAAACAGTTCTTCAAAATTGTTTCTTTTTTTTCTATCAAGATATCGTTTCATCTTACTTTCAACCAGACTTGTTGAGCTCTGAGAAAAGATTTCTTCGCTGGTTTGGGTGTTTGCATTTTGTGCTAGAAAATAAGATTGATATTCCATTCATAACAACGTTTTCATGAATCCTCAATTAAGGTTTTCCATCCCTAATATGACCTAATTCTCTATCCATAAATATCCATTAGGTATATAATACTCTGATATAAATTCAAAGCAATTTACAGTAGAAAAGGATTTACCAAGAGAAAGTTTCCGTGATCGCTCCGTGATCGGGAGGTCGTGAGTTCAAATCTCGGCCACGACTGACCTAAGTCGATATAAAATGGATAGCAACTGTTCCTTCGCCATGCGCTCACTTTGAAGTGAAAGTTTCGGGTCCTTCGAATGAAACCTTAAATACCGAGGTCACGTGTCACGGCTTGCCTTGGCACGATAAAGATCCCTCACTGCTCAATGGCCCTGAGTGCCGAGTAAAGGTCAAAATTTGAAGCCCTTCATCGGTATATGGTGACGTCTCTATATGAGAGAAAAATTCTAGAATGGGACGTAAAACAACATACGATCAATCAATCATTGAATCTGAGGCTATTAGGGATGGAATACCTTAATTTTTTTAAGTAGAGATTTGATTTTTTAAATTGAGATACATAGTTTTGTTTTACTTTCAACTTGGCTTGTTGCAGTGGTTGTGGTCTGTGAGTAATAGACATAAATGTTCTGAAAGGTTGTCATTTCTGTAAAAAAAAAAACGTTAACATTATCTATGCAGTCAATATAAAAATAAAGAATATAAACATAAACATAGAAGGTACAATATACATAATTATATGTAGTGTTGGGATAAGACGATAGAGGCACGGAACACAAAAATCAATGAAAAACAAACGTTCTTTTGAAATAATAAAGGTTTTATAATGTTTAAATTAAAGCGGCTCAATTTGAAAATTTTGCAAGCAGTCTCGTGTAATAGCGCGAAAATACTTTTTTTTTCAAGTGATCAACAGTATTTAGTCCCTTGATTTGTCTATGTACCTTGCGAGGAGCAGAAGGCTGGTCTCTTATCATGACAAGGATGGGTGGCCCAGAGTCCGTCATCGTGTTCCATAGTAACACAGTGGCGTCCTGGAGCAGTGTTTGGTTCATTTGTCTTCCATTTGAATTGACTTTGTGTTTCATTCAGCATGTTAACGTATTCTCTCTTCTTGTATTTATCATGCAAGCCGATCCATACACTTGAGGATGTCAGGCCCCTAATGTTTTGAATGCCAGCGTTAACAATTATTTTCTTTAATTACATCCACTTGTATATATATTTACTGTATTATAAATAAGTTTCTTCAAAGTAAGCGTTCTTTGCCCCGTAATTGAAAATTCAGGGGCATATAGTTTTTGCCCTGTCCGTCCGTCTGTCTAGCTGTCTGCATGTCTGTCTGTCTATCCGTTTGTCCGCAAAAACTTTAACCTTGCCACTAACTTTTGATGGGTTGGAGCTATGGCTTTTCATATTTCACATCTATTCCCTGTGACAAGACCTTTCTTTGATACCATCAAATTTGACATCTTGATCTTTGAGTTTGACCCACTTTTGCAAAAATTTACCAAACTTTATACATGTACTTGGCCATAACTTTTGAACAGTTTGTCCTAGGACTTTCATACTTCACATGTGTATGCATTGTGAGAAAACATTTCCTTGTATATATATAAATATTTCTGACCTTGACCTTTGAGTTTGACCACTTTGAAAAATCCGTAACATTGGCTATAATTTTTAAGAAGATAGCATGGGGGCTTTCATATTTCACAGGTTCATTCCTTGTGACAACCTTATCTAGGCTACCAACAATTTAAACCCTTTGACCTTGACCTTAGGGTTTGACTAACTTTTGAAAAACTTTAACATTGTCCCTAACTTTAAAATCATTGGTGATAGGGCTTTCATATTTCAAATGTGTATTTTTTGTGACAAAACCGTCCCTCGTGACCACTTTATTTGTTACCATTTGATCATGACCTTGACGTTTGACTTGCTTTTGAAAAATTTTAACCTTCGCCATAACTTTTCAACATTTGAGGCTAGGGCTTTCATATTTTACAGGAATATTCCTTGAGACAAGACCTTTTTTTGGATACCAACAATCTTGATTTTTTTTTTTTACCTAAGCTGACATGCGGGGTCATCAGTGCTTCTCAGACATATCTTTTTTTCAATATGATATGCGATAATCATTAATTATTTTAATGCTCCGTAATCGAAGATTTGGGGAAAGATAGTTTTTACTCTGTTCGTCCGTCTGTCTGTTTGTCTGTTTACCCGCAAAAACTTTCACTTTAGCAATAAATTTGGAACTTTCATCCTTCACATGTGTATTCCTTGTGACAATTCCTTCTATCGGGTTCCATTAATAATAACCCTCTGACTTTGAACTTGGAGTTTAACGGACTTTAATTTGAAAAAAACTTTAACTTTGGTCATAACTATTGAACGGTTGGTGCTAGGGCTTTGTTATTTCACATGTGTATTCCTTGTGATAAGACCTTTCTTTGGGTAACAAAATATTTGATATTTTGACCTTGGAGTTTGATGTGCATTAAAGAAACTTGAACTTTCGCCAAAAGTGCCATAAAGGGCATCATTGTTTCATGAACACGTTTTGTTTTACAATATAATTACACTGAATTTGATATTGACAATAATTAACAAAAAAATTGACATGACATTCTATTATAAATGATACTTTCATTTTCTGAAACTTTTTTCCCCAATTATGAAATGCAATATCTGCATGGTAGACACGGTACAGTTTATATTCTGACTACATGAGAGCCTGGCAAAAATATAAATGTTCAAAGTTCTCTAATAGGGGAGACATTAATTTTTGCCATGCATGGCTCGTCTATCTCTTACCGAATGATATAGCAACCATAGCCTCTGAACCCCAGATTGAATCGAAACTTTAATACATGTTGTCCATTGTACAAATACATTTTTAGAAAGGAATCTTGATTCAACGTCATTTCTGAGACCGTCAGAAATGATACATGTACACACTTTACATTAAAATCCGTTCCTAAATACCATAAGTGCCATAAAAACAGAACATAGATTGTAATAAATTGTCATCTTCAATATGTAGTATCTAATGACCTAAAATATGTTACGACTTGACGCCAGGTTATTTTTCTTAAGCCAAAATCACTTGGAAATTATATGATAAAACTAGTATGATATATGCACTAATTTTGGTAATTCAGTGATGCATGTTGAACTGACAAGTAAATTTTTATGTGCTTTCAAAATTGAATTGAATATTTTTTAGATTGATTTTAGGACACTACATCAAGTCAACGTCATATGGTGATGATCAGAGATTAAATATGATCGGATATCTATTCCATAATTCAAAGTTTATTTTTCAAAATGGAAACGCAAGAATAAAAAGCAAGAAACGGCTTTAGTTAATTAATACTCACCAATCCTGTTTCTTTTGTAAAAGAAAGGAGAAAATATCTTCATTTGAGATCCCTGCTAAATGCCCACCATTTCCTGTACAGGCATGATTTGCATCCTCAAAATTGTGAAGTTTGTCAATGGACCAGTAGCATATATTATTAAACTTGTCACCATTTCCAGGACAGCTAGCTATAACACAAAAAGGTTTGTAATCAATTGTATCTGCAAGTTTCTAGCCACATACATACATGTATAGGAAGATAGAATTTTTTTCGATAGATACATGTAAAACTAACTAGACACATGAAGACTTAAGAAAGACTTACATGTGTATCATTAAGTAGTATAAAATTTGCTTCAGGTAAAATATTAGACAATATATATGTATTTAAACAAACCTTGAATCTGGGTATATGACAAATTCCAAAGAAGCAGTATTCCCCAATACAGCATTTTAACTTGTTGAAGTTGAAGGTTTCTGTAACTTTTCCTTCTTTTTTTCTAAAATCAATTCACTAAATATTTCATACAACACTCTAACAAAAAACCCAGATCCATTTTAAATCAATTTCATATGCTTTAGGTATTTGTGTTGAATTTTTAGTTAATAACCCCCATATTGATTAATTCTTTTTAAAGATTTATTTGCTAGGCACATGTACTCTAAGATAAATCCTCTAGCAAGAATTTGAAATAATGAGATGTTTGTCTTGCAAATATGGAATCAGTTTAATGAGCAACAATACAGTAGCCAATTAATTTTAAACTGTTTATTTTATCATTAAGTACAAGGTGCTAGAATTAATTAAGATGAAGACAAAAGATTTATTAATTAGATGCACATGGTAGATAAGTTAAATGTTCCACACAGTACAATAATATCATACCATAAATTTAAAGAAAAAAAAACAACAATTGTTTGACTAAATATATCTATAAGATAGGATAAGATATTTATACATGTATATCTGAACAGTTTCTAAAATATTTTTTGACATATTTCAATTTTTTTTAGAAGAATTAGAGTATTATCAACATATGAACGAAAGAAATTAAAAGAAGAAAAACTCTATACAAAACAGAATGTTTTCACTTTAGAAGACTTCCATTTGATTCATGCTAGTAGTCCTACTTAATCTGACTACGTATTGCTTGCATGATCGTGAGGGAGGTGTGAAGATTTTTTTAGCCAAGAAAAATCATATTCTGCTAGGATTTTGCAGTGTACACATTCATGCAATAAAATGCTCATCATACTAAAGCAAGCCAAACTTTAAATATACTGTACATACAAACTTTGACATTCAACGCTGCTTGAATTAAAAGTAGGGATGTCAATTTGTAATCGGTTAACCGGTTACTCGGTCGGAACATTGGTAATCGGTTAGACAATCTGTAACCGGTTAGTTGGAAAAAATTCATATATGTGTAAATTTGAACACAATATCCTGAAAATTCAATCAAAACATATAAATGAAAATATATGAAATTTTAGCATTTTCACCTATCTATTTCTTAAGCTGATCCGGAGATAATTAGGGTTCTCCTAATCGACATCGTGGGGGTAATTAGTCAGCTTTCGAGATGTTAATTGCTGTTTAAACACCATGTCGCTACCTAGCCGGTCCCGTGTTTCTTTAATGATAAATTTTAATTAAATGATCGTTGAATACCGTGAAGTGATTATAATGTGTACCATACCCCTCTATATTTTGCAGTTCCTATCAAATTATAATAATAAAAAAACATTGTAAATTAAGCGATAGTTCAGACTTAGTTTTGATTACGTGAAAATGCAGATTGAACTTCTGGGACATCTCTTCTGAAAATTTTTTTAATGTATCTGATTCTTCAGGCATGTTTCATGGTTTTTTCCCCCCTTTCTTTTGCTTTAAATTTGAAAAAAAATATATATATTGTTCTGATAAACATAATATTATTACTACATGTAACATCTTTATAGTCCGTCTATTTGAGTAGAACTTAAACAATAATGAAATACGTCGAGAATTTTTGATACGATTAACCGATTAATCGGTCGGAACGTCTTGCGGTTAACCGATTGGCAATTCTGCATTCGATTGCCATCCCTAATTAAAAGGTATCTGAAAAAACTTTACACGGAAGTGTGTTGGTGTCACATTGACACTTATTATTTTTTTTTATTTTATACACTTTTTAATATGATACCTATATATTTAACATATCAGTATCTTACATACACGTTTACCACCTAAATGTGTTAAGGTTACTGTAAAATCGCCTATTTTCGTGGGTTGTTTTTGTGGTTTGAGAAACATGACATGAATGTGATTTAATTTTCTTACTGTTGAGACCAATTGATAACTACATTTTAGGGTTAAACTTTTTTCCAGAATTTATAGATAAGTAAACTCATATGCATGCCTTGGAACTCACAAACTCAATTTAAGTGCGAAGCTCCAGCAGCTCTTATGTTAAGTGGATCATATGGAAAACCTGATATCATAGTTTGGGAGCAGCCAGAGAACTTTTGAAGATTTATATTTAAATTCAGTTTAAACACCAAGAGAAAAACTAAACGAAAATTAAACCTCATTACGTTTTTACCTAGGTGTCGTTACAATATTACAATACCAAGAAAAAAGGACTTCAAGGAATGAATCTTGAGTATATATCAGCTATGCTTGTTTTTATTTACACTCTTCATATTTCCATTTGCCTTTAATAAATTATCATCACGAATAATTTGTCTTTTTGTAAGTGACAATCTCATTGACTTCAAAGTCACAAAGACCACTGTTAAAAAGTTGCAAACACCCTCACACCCTCAAACTCAAGAACAGCCCCAAGACTTCGCCAAATCCACTACTAACTCAAACGACATTACATGCTATTCAATTAATTCTACAAAAGATGTTTCTTTTATGCGGTTATCGGGGTTTTCTTTGTTCAATGTACATAGTACTTGTATATTAGTGTTTTGAACTTGTGAGTCATCGAATGCAGGAACCTTTAATTTATTTGGCAACCAAGACAACCTATTTTCTCTTCACTGTTACTTGTTAACTTGTATCCAATGTGTGGCTAACAATTATGTTCCAATATTGAATATTTCTTTTAAAAGTAAACAGAGTCCAGGATTTAGAAGTGTTCATACAAAACGTCCTGGACAATACGCATATATGTAATGAATATGTGTGTGACATATTTCAGTTTTACACCACATATCAACATATTATTTTATATAGACTTTAATGGATATGTTTAAACTTTGGACCGTGGCTACCAGTTCATGGCACAATTATTGTTTTATTCAATGCCATAGCTTATCTTTATCATTAACACTCTTCTGATAAATGTAGTGCATGTAGAACAATTTATTTCATGTCCAACTAATGTTGAAAACATTTGCAGTATATTGCAGCGTACTTTAAATGAAAACTAATGGATTTTCTATGATCATTTACCAATTCTTGCAAAGAGAGATTAACACAAGAATGCATATCAAAAAGAAAGTGGTTCTCATTTTGTTATAGCGGTAATGCTGATTTTCTTAATTGCCTAGCCTCCTGATTTTAATGCTGATGCTTCCTAGAGTCTATGCTAAATTTATGTTGATCGATAATATCAATTTTACCTGTAACAATATCGATGCAAGCAACACAAACCCGCCGTGTTCTCTTTGTCATGATAAGGGTAAACGGAAAATCGATAGACAATTCAGTGTATAATGGCCTTAAAATTTGTATGAAAGATTGTAGATGTTCTTGTACCATCAACTTAGTTGGCAATAGAATGCCTCTTCATTTTTTTTTTTTTTTTTTAGAAATTGTTAAATTGTTAGCATGTGGAACCTTATGTCAAGGATTTTAAAAAACTGATATCCACAAAAAAGAACCAAAAAAAAAAAAAAAAAAAAATGCAGAAAATTTATGTTGTATGTACATGCATTCCTTTATTTTTTTCATTTTTCAAATGTAACTTTGACAAGTTAGTTTGAGGATATATACAGTGTATATATATAGTCGCCCGTGTGGCGCAGTGGTTAGAGCGTCTGCTCTAGAGTCGTCGACTAAGGAGCTGATCCTTACGTCGCTTGTTCGAATCCACTGCGGATGAGACCTTATAAAGCGAGGCCCCGTGTCGCAGTTGGTCTTAGCAGGAAAAAGATCCCTCTCTGCTCAATGGCCCTGAGTGCCAAGTATAGGTATATATTTGCAGCCCCCCACCGGCCAGTTGTGGCGTCACCATGTAAGTGAAAATTTCTCGAGAGGGACGTCAAACAACAAACACACAAACTTGCATCGAAAGTAAGTTTTATAACTTGCCTAGATGGCCGAGCAGTCTAGCGCGCTGTTCCTGTACTGCTAGGAGACAGATTCCGTAGGTCGAGAGTTCAACCCCGGGTTGGGGCGGAAGTGGGTATCCTTATAAAAGTGAATTTCCTTGTGCTTTCTATATTAATATTTCTTCACTTAGGGCAGTTATGTTAGTTTCAGAATTGTTGTAAAATGTGCTGTATAAATAAAATTAATTCATTACAATGTGTATCGGTAACGATCCTCTAGTAAAACTAATGTCCAAATAACTGTATCTTACTTCCATTCTCAATGACCGTGTAGTGTAGGACAGCGCCGCGAGAATTCCATCGGCATCGAAAGCAAGTTTTATAAGTTGCCTAAATGGCCGAGCGGTCTAGCGCGCTGTTCCTGTACTGCTAGGAGACAGATTCCGTAGGTCGAGAGTTCAACCCCGGGTTGGGGCGGAAGTGGGTATCCTTATAAAAGTGAATTTCCTTTTGCTTTATATGTATAATATATATATATATATATATATATATATATATATATATATATATATATATATATATATACATGTATATATATATATATATATATATATATATATATATATATATATATATATATATATATATATATATACACTGAACCAAACTTCTAAGTGTTCACCTAACATTTTTTAAGTTATAAAGAACAAATGCATACAATAAATAATTTCTTTAATTCATGGTTGATGATGCATATTTCAGTTCGATGTTGCGTAAATTTCATGTAAGTATCTCGTCAGACTCTAAAGCAAAGTGTCAAGGACATGATATACCCTCAAAATGAAAATTCACATAAAATAATCTCTATGGAGTAAGACTACCACTCGTTCAAATTATTGCAAGACATCCTTTTCTCATGGATACCATGTACCCCTGAATAGGAGGATGACCTATCTGCTGCCACACCTACTGCATGGATCTTTCTAAACCGTTGAAATTGTGTTGAAGGGGGGGGGGGGGCTTGGACATTCCTTTTGAAAGTCCCAAATGTGTTCAATGGGATTCCGATCCAGGAATTTGGCAGGCCAGTGCATCACACAGATGCCTTTTTGTCTACACTTAGACCCTCCTTGGGCGTTACGCACGTAAGTGTACCTCTTTAAGGATGATTCAGACTGTTTGAGATGATATTGGACTGCCATGAGCACCAATTTGTTGCCATTTTCTTACCATTGAAGTTGCTGATTTAAATGTTTCTAAAGTGGTTCAGGACCATGTAACAATCTTTTAACCTGGTTGTGACGCGAAACCTTGGCCTCAGACGAAGATCCAGATCACTTCCGGTTTAGTTAAATTTTGTCCAAAGCTTTCAAATTGGGATAAGTTGACGATAAAAATGAGACACAAACTTTTAGAAAAATGTGTTTAAATGGATTTTTATACTAGTTGTTAATTTTAAAAAGTAATATCAAGGACAAATAAACAGTAAAATAAAAGTTAGTAAAACGTGTCATAAGGATGATCCAGATATCAACATTCCAACGACTCTCCCTCCTTCTTCAATGGTCATTTTGCCCATGTTTAGTGTTTTTTAGTTAAACCAGTTGTTAAAAATTGATAATGGTCACAAAAGGAAGCTGATTACACAAAGCACGTGTCGCAAAGTACAGATTTATTGTTTTTAAGCTTCGTCACGGGACATTGGTTTTCATCGGTGACATTTGATTTTCTTTCGACAATTGTTGAGAAGAGTCATTGGTTATAATAATTTGAAAACATCACACTATTCTATCATGTAGTTTTTAAATAAATACATTTATTAGAGTGAACACTTAGAAGTTAATTTCTTGAGCACAACAGTGAACATAACAGCATTATCTGTTTGTCTTACTATACGAGGGGTGATCAAAAAGTTCGCAAACTAATTGAAATACTTCCATTAAAGAAATAAAATTATGTTTGAATGTGTATTATTTTTTTAAAGAAGTCCTCTACGGTTTTAATGCACATCTGCCACCGTTCTGCCCACGCGCGAAACACGATGTCCAGGCGGTCACGTGAAATGCTCCGTAGCGTTCTGTTCACAGCAGCTAAAAGATTTTTCTGAATCTTATATTTCATGCAGGTAAATTTTTATAACATGAATTGTCCATTTGTCAAAAATGGCAAATCTCGGCAATAGGATGGGTGGATAAGGATATCTTCTAATGTGAATCAAGTATGGGCGTGTTCTCATTATCATAACTAAAATGTTTAAAGAAGTCGAAAGTTTATTTTATTGTAAAGATATTCAATTATTTTTCTAACTGTAACTTGACGATCTTTTATAACAATTGCTCAAGTAAAGACGCATCTCTTTCTCAGCATACTTTCAATGGGCACCAGAACAAACATCATTTTTAAACATCTCCTTCCTTCACTAAAACAATCAATCGAATTAATGATTGGACTTCTTGCAAGTCCTTTGTCTTCATAAACCCTGTATTAATTATTATATGCTACTGCAAAGGAATTTCCAAGATATAGTTAAACTTTACAGCCATTCCCTGTTCGAGTAAGACAGAGTCACCCATTTTTCGTTACAAGTCACATGCATATTGACGTCATTTTCAAATCTTGACGTCATAAACATGGCTCAACACATCAAAGAACATCTGCTATTTATAGATAATGTATATGACTATTTGTGTGCCAAATTTCATTCTGATCTGAATTGTGTTTTTGTAAATATAGAGATAGTTCGCGAACTTTGTTATCATCCTTCGTATGTGTTAGGATTGATTGATAAACGGTTTGTTTTATGTCCCATTGGAGAATTTTTCACTCATAAAGAAACGTCACCGTATACCGGTGAAGGAATTCAAATTTAGATCTTTCCTCGGCTCTCCGTGTCCGGGCCAGTGAGGGATCTTTATCGTGTTAACACCTGCCGTGACTCGGGGCCTCTGTTTTTACAATCTCATCCGAAAGACCTGCAACTTTCAAAAAGAGCCGAGAACGTGGCGAAAGAACATTTGCTACCTATGTTTTTTATCAGCTCAGGTCAGCCGCGATATGTGTAAAAATAAAATACCTTCAAACATTACAGAAACAGCATAGTTATAGTAACATTAGCAAGTATCTAAAACAACTAAGCAATACCAATAGCAAGTAGTCTATACAACAAGGTGAGCATTACAGAAAATCATGAACGCTGTAACACAAAAAGAACTGGGTTTCTAAGAACGTTGATATATTAAATTCATATTTAAGCACATTTAGTCAATTGTTCTTTCACAAAATTGAATCCAAAACTCAAGTTATAAACGGGAAAATAAATTGTTGGAAGCAAAATGATGTTCCTAGAGTACATTTAATCTTATACCAGTCTTATCTCAAACAAATGACATTGGATATAGCTGGAAATATGTCATATTCTGATAGACACTGTAAAGATCGTGTGAATTAGTGTAAACTCCTTCATCGAGTAAGATAATGATTTGTTATGATCATGTAGGATTGAAATAGGTCATTGTCATAATCATAATGTGGATAGGAATTTGAATTGTTCTTGTCATTCTTTTTATATTAAACACTTCCAAAGCGCCCCAAATGCTCTTTTAAGAAGTACTGAGTATCAACAATATTTAGATCCACTGGTTATTTTCTCCTTGTATGAAAACTAATTCCATACATCAATCCATTTGCTGTAAGCTATTTAGATCCGATTGATTTTTCAAAGTTATCTGTATAAAAAGAAAATCTTACGCATTCGGCTTTTCCGTAAATGATTTAATATCAATAATACAATATTTAGGTATTTAATAACTAGTATTTAATAATGAAATAAATGAAAGTATCTATTAATGTAAAGAAAGGATTATAAGGATAAAAAATAACATGTTTTTCTTTGTATCTCAAACACTCTGTGATTTTGTAATTTTGCTACTCAAAAAATTAACATTTTACAAATATAACCGTTCTTGATGAAATAATACATATTCTTTAGTAATTATTACTTTAGCAATTAGTTCCTAATTGCATAGGAACTAGCGATATTTGCATGCATTATTAATGCAATCATTAATTTGAGCGTGGTTCTTTTATTTCAAAAACTTATTTTTTCGAATGTTTTGTGAGTAACGCTTGACATTTTTCGCAAACAAAAGAATTTAATTTATCTACGAGGGGTGATCAAAAAGTTCGCGAACTATCTATATACTTAAAAAACCACAATTCAGATCAGAATGAAAGAACTATATATGGTTTGGGCCATTTTAGGCCCCCATTCAGAAAATGTTTATATTTACTATGGGGAGTGATAAGGCGAGTGTGTTGCTTAAAAAATATATTTTAATTTGTTCAGGCATTTCGTTACCATGGAAACCGTCGTGAAAAACACATACCTTCAGACCTAAGAATCTGGCATCTATTGTCATTTAACCAATCTTTAATTTTGATACCAAGCATAATGTCTTCAGTAAATGTCTATATTTATACTTTGGGATATGTCAAAGTGACTGTTTTACCAAGGAAATATATTTTAAATTGATCAGGCATTCCGTTGCCATGGTAACCATCTTCAAAAACGTATTTCTTCATACCTTAAAATATGGCTTTTATTGACATTTAACAAAACTTTAATTTTGGTAGCATCTATAATATCAGTGAATGTCTATATTTATACACTGGGATATGCAAAGGTGACTGTATTACTCAGGAAATATATCTTAGATTGAAAAGACATTCCGTTGCCATAGACATCATCTTTAAAAACGTATACCTTTAGACCTGAAAATCTAGCTTCTCTTGTCATTTAATAAACCTTTCATTAATTGTGGTTACATCTATAATTTCTTCAGTAAATGTCTATATTTATACCTTGGGATATGTTAACGTAAGCGTACTGTTGAGAAAATATAATTATTTTAAACTGATCAGACATTCCGTTGCCATGGAAACCATCTTTTAAAAACGTTACCTTCAGAATTGAATATCTAGCTATTATTGTCATTAACCAAACTTTTACTGTCGTAAAAACAATCGTCTCTATTCTCTTCGTTTCGATTTTTTATCAAACTTTACATTTTTTTTAGTAAAATGAAAAACTTATTTAAATATTTTAACGAAAACTATTTTTTGAGGAGTGGGGGGGGGGGTGGGGTGGGGGGGTCAATACAGCAATCAACTTGTCCGTCTGGCCATTAGTCTGTCCGTCAATGCAGTCATTTCCGACAATAACTTTGTACATGTGTAACCTAGAAACATTAGAAGCTTATATTCTACATGTATATATACATAGGATTTATGACCTGAATTAAGCTCTAACTTTGATTCAAGGTCAAATTCAATGCCACTAGCAAAAACATTGACTAATTTGTGTTGAATTCATAATTTTTTAATAAAAAAATTGGATGGAATCCCATGCTTCAATAAAGGTGAAGGTGGCTCTTGAACATAACCCATGGTCATCTAAAAAATTCAAGTCACTGGCAGAAAAAAATATGAGAAATGCAATTTATTTTTTCTCTACGTTATCATTAAAAAGAGGAATTCAATAAGACTATCAATAAGCATTATATTGCAATACGAACATCATTAATATTTTGCATAGTATGGTCATATTTGAGGTGCAGAAATAAGAAGTCAAATAAAAAGTCATTTAAAATACATATATTTGTTGTAATATGTATTTCACCTCTTCTATTTTAAGTAATACATAGAACACTTTTTAAAGGCTTGTGCGCATTTTCATGTAGAGTTCTTACGGATCTCACTTTCGAATGAAGGGTAGCAAAGAATTCATTATATCTTTAAATTGTTCTTTGGTTATATCAGTAAGAGTGAATTGGTTCTCAGAGGCTAACAGAGCTGGATATCAACAACTGGCGTGTCCCTCAGGCATGTGTGACACTTCTTGAGCACCAGTAGGAGTGGACGATTTTTCGGAGAAATAGACTTTGGGCTACTGAATGTTATCCTAGTTAAATGGTCGAGAAAACCAAACTTTGTCTTGGGTTGACCAATCGTGTTGTGCTGGAGATGTAACATATTTCGGTGCCTGAACAATCTCTTGTTCAACATGTTTGCCTGGCGTATTGTACCTCGAGTTCAGCTTGCATCGCCGATGGCATAAGCTCATAACTCCTTTTTGCCATCTGGATAAAAAGAAGACATAATAAAGAATCTGATACAACAAAACTGGTATAAAAGATAATAATTTTGCCTTTCTTTTGTTGAACTACCCATTTTTATCGGAAATTTTGAATGTGTGATTGCACCAGGTATCGGGTGATCGTGTAAGTATTTCGTACAATATTTTGTAAAAAGAGATAAGAGATATACAAATTCAATAAATATATGTTTATTGTCGCTTTCGATAATTTTTCATTCATGCATATTGCGATGCCACCACTTGTCGTTGGAGGGCTAAAAATTTAGTACTCGGCACTTACGGCCTTTTAGCAGCGATGGTTCTATTTTGTGCAAGCACCTACTGCGAAACGGGTCCTCGGTTTCTATGGTCTCATCCGTTTCCAATTCCGCAGTAAGATTCGAACCCGCGACGTAAAGATCTCTTTACTCTGCGACTTTTAAGAGCAAATGCTCTAACCACCGTACCAAGCCGACACAGTCAAAAAAAAAAAAAATTCCTAGGTTCCGGCTTCTTTGATAAAAATTAGAATGTGTAACCATGGAAAAATTTGACTTAACTGCGACAAAATAATTGGGGAGCGGGGTGGGTGGTGGGGGGGGGTCAATGAATATTTCTAATCGCAAGTTTTCGGGCTTTTCCAGCAAGCGGTGAAACAATCTTGACTGTGTTACGAAGGTGTCCATGACACACACCCTTTTTCATTAACACTCAAATAAATGTAGGGAGACTTCCTATCAGTAGAGTCTGGAAAAGGAACGATCATCTCTGTCTATCCAACTATTCTTTAATAAACGGTATATACGACTACATAAAAAATAAATAAATAAATGATTTTTTTTTTAAATGAACAAAAACAAAAAAAAAAAAAAAAAAAAAAAAAAAAAAAAAAAAAACGATGGGTGAGGTAAATCATTAGATGTGTTCTATTGAGCGCTTCCAGAAAGACCTGAGATTTACATGTTAAAATAAAAATAAAAATTGTGTTTGGAGAAAAGGGGAGGCTGGTCCTTCCTGATACTACTTGCCTGACCTGTATGTGTTATAAGTTAGTTAACAAATAAATTAACAAGAAAAGAAAAAGAAATTAAATTAATGAATAATTGGAACTTTCAAATGTGATGTATGTTTATTATTTTGTAGCACATAATAAAATAAAATTTTGACTAAAAACATAATGATTATATTTTATTTTTTGTAAAAAAAAAAAAAAAAGAATTTATGCATTAAAATTAAATTATTGAAATATTTATATTATTTTTGTTGCCTATTTGTATTCAAGATTGAAAAATATATTACTTTAGTAATTTTTTAATTAATAATATCCCCAACTTCCTTGATTAATATTTAATTTTTTAGGAAAAAATAGGACATTTTTACACGTATGTTTGGCCGTACATTTGTTGCTTGTAAATAATAAAAAATGACAACATTCTAGCATACACAATGATCGTATTTGTAAATGATATAATAATTTTAAAAATGTATACTGTACATACCTCTCCTTTGAAGTATATTCTTCTACAGCAGACCAAAGGGTTAAGCGATTCGAAGATCAGACTCTATCCTCGTGATCCTTGTGATCCGCACCCGTATACACATCAACAGATCTTAAAGTTTGTACATGTATCTTGAAATAACGATCGCGATAAAAAAAATATTCTTCCTCACAAAAAATTTTCAACAGATAGTTATTAATGTTCAGGATATTTATGTTGGTATACATAGATGAAGCAATTATTGACGACGCTACTTCGAATAAAAATTCAATAGGCCAATATGCCAACAACGTCGTCTCTCTGTGCATGGTTGTGACGTCATACGATATCTAGTCAAAAATGCAAATTTTAAATCAAGGTTTTTTAACTGGTTGAGTATGTGCGACTTTTTGAACAAGATTTATTTTTTGCATATAGACTTTCTTTGAAAATATCTTTTACATGTGCAAATATCTTTCTTGTTCCAGGCGTCGCACATATATAAAATCGCCACTAACGGTGTCAAAAATGCCACTTTTTGACGTTTTCTTGTAAACTAAGGTACTTTGAACCTATAATTCCCTGCATATTACTTGAGTTAATATATCAATATAACGATAAAAGAAAAATATAAATTCTATTCTTTCAAACAATATCAATTTCATTTAGGTTCATTGGCGTTGAAATTTTAACAATAACGGGGGCAAAATATGAAGAAAACCATATATAGTTCTTTGGCACACATATAGTTATACACAAATTTTATAAATAGCAGATGTTAATAGCGATTCTCTGTAACCACTTAAACTTCTTTGCCACGCATGGTCACCGATTTTGATGAAACTTTGCCCATTATTACAACTTGACACCAGAAACATATATCAAATAAAATTTCGTTGCTATGCGTCTTGGTTGCCATGGTAACAGCCAGAAAAGTTGGAAAAATTGAGATTTTCAGCTACTTTGAATCTTTATTAAGCCTTAATAAAGACTAAGAAAAACAAACAAACCACTCTCACAAAAACCTGACACCTTGTTGCCACTTATGCTATAAAGAAACTATTTAGAATTTATCTCTAAGTAAGTGGTAACCATGGGTACATTTGGAATACATTTTAGATGCTGAAAAATGCAGAAAAACGCTCAATATTCACTAATGATAGATGTTAAATGATCAAACTCAATCAACAACTTAAGAAAAAACAATAAAAATATTTGACCTTAAGTAATTAGGTATTGGCAATATTATTCTAAAAATAACTTTCATGGTTGCCATGGTAACACAGTGTAACCATGCAAAATATGTTGCTAAGATTGGGTTAATGCTACTATCTTCAGGAAAAACAATAAAATTCATGACTGGCACATATACATTCTTAGGACCTTGCAACACTGATAACATAAGAAAAATTGGGATTAATTGTTACTTTGCAGTGTAACCATGGAAACAATGTACCAGTTGTTTAAAGTGATATTTTTTTTGCTGCCTTAGGAATTTACTTACTTTTTATTCAAGAAACATATTATTTGACTCACCTTGAATAGTACTTATCTGGAAGAACTAAAGTTGAATATCATATATTGATAACGTTTGTTGAAAAATACAAGACGGTTGCTATGGTAACCAAGAAGGGAAAATGTTCGATTTTGTTAATTTTATATCAATATTAAACCCTATGTGCCAGCTTTTTGCATCCAGTTAGAGATTGGGTGGCAGTCAAAATTGAAAGTCAGGTTAGTTGTTCATAATTACCAATCATAAAAGTTTTGGGAATCTACATACAAGGGTACGTATCCAAGGAAACAGAATATTTTTCAGATTTTTATGCATATTTTTTCGGCTTATTTCCATAGCAACGCTCTATTTAAAGAATTGAATTTGAATTTTTTGAAATGTGAGAATTAGGGTCACATGAACATCTTTAAAAATTGATCATTAGTTATATAGAAATATGGTTTTTAAAAAGATAGGATTAGATTTAATCGCTAAGAGAGTAAATTTAAAATCCCTTCTTGGTATTAAAACCATGGCAACCATTACCAACCTATAAGAAATATCATATTTCTTCCTTGGTATATGTTACAAGGATCTTTTGTCTATTATTTGCTTGCATTTCAACCTATAATTTTTTTTTATTCTTAAGTGTATGATGTTATAAAATTAAATGATCAAAATTATTACTTTTGAATACTTTGTTTCCATAGTAACGTATGTAATAGTTGATTTACCAAACATGTTTATCATGCCTTCAACTTTCAGAAACGGTCATTACCACTTGTTTGCTTTGCTGCAAACGTTAACTGTGGGACTCTGGACATGTTGAAAAATGCCATTTTTCAAACTTTAGGACATGTTGCCATGGTAACCATGTCACATAGCAACCATTTTCTGCCTGATTTGAGTTTACGGTATCAAAGACTTTTATCATAGAGTTTGGAGAAATTCTGAGACTATGCATGCCACAGCTTCTATATAAAAGTTTAAGTCGTTACAGAGAATGGCTCTTAAATAATGTTTTGTTCCGTGTTTGTGACGTCACAATGTGAAAATGACAACAGTATATAGGTCACGTGTGACAAAAACTAGTTGACTCAGTTGTACTAGAGCAACGAACGGCTGTAAAGTGTAACTTATATCTCGGAAATTCCTTTGCAGTAGAGTATGATAATTTGTACAAGGTTTATGAAGACAAAAGACTTACCAGAAGTTCAATCATTAATTAGATTGAATGTTTTAGTGAAGGCAGGGAGATGGTTATAAATGATGTTTGTTCTGTTGCCCAGCGAGAGCAAGCCGGTAAAAAGATATGTCCTTAGTTGAGCAATTTGTTTTAAAAGATCGCCAAATTACAGTAAGAAAAATAGTTGAATATCTGAGCAATAATATAATTATTAAATCCCTAAAATATCGTTTACTTTAGACTTTAAACATATGAGATATGAAAAAATGAAGGCGCCCATACTTTTTCCACATTGGATAAACGACGCTCCCGAGACAGAGGACTCGGGTTGTGATGGTCGCCATGCTAATTCTGGGAAGGGATATCCTTATCCACTCATCCTATTGCCGAGACTTTGCCATTTCCGACAGATGGTCTGTTCTTGTTATAAAAAATTACTTGCATGATAAGAAATAGAAGACTCGGAAAAATCTCTTAGCTTCTGTGAACAGACCGCTACGAAGCATGTCACGTGACCGCCTGGATCAAGTGATTCGCGCATGGGCAGAACAATGGCAGATGTGCATTAAAATCGGAGAGGACTTCTTAAAAAAATATTGAACACTTAAACCTCATTTTATTTCTTTTAAGGAAGTAATTCAATTAGTTTGCGAACTTTTTGATCACCCCTTGTACATATTCTAGTATAATGTATATTAGATAAAACTAAGAGTTTAATTACAATCACGGTAGGTATTTTCCCCTTTAAGATAAGTGCAATTCATAATACAGGTATGGTAGGAACAATTTAAATTTCCTATCTTTGCATGACAATGACATATTACAATCCGTAATAAAAATTATCGACCTTGCACTAGCACACGTGCTCTTTTGATAGTGTCTACTAGTACATGACACAATTCCTTCTATATTCAGTGCATTATTTTTGAAGATGACAGAGCTTTGATTAAATTTACTACAAGAATTTATTTACATTATTTTTAAAATGTGTCATCTTTACTGTGCTGAAATAAATTATATTGAAATACTTTGTCTATAGTTAAAGGTACATTGTATGCTCCTCAAATGTTATTGATGCTGATTATATCCAAATGTAATGCTGGCAATGCTTGGTCGTAAATTTGATTATATCCAAATGTAATACTGGAATGCGTTGTAATTCTGATTATATGCTAATGTTGTGCTAGCAATGCTTGGTTGTAATTCTGATTATCTGCTAATGTAATGCTAGCAATGCTTGGTCGTAATTCTGATTATATGCTAATGTAATGCTACATGTAGCAATGCTTGGTCGTAATGCTACATGTAATTATATGCTGATGTAAATTAAAGCTAGTTATACTTCGTCATATCGCTGAATTTATGCAAAAGCATGCTAGTTACGCTGATTAATGCTAATATATTGTCATTTATTCTACTTATATTCTAATGCAATGCTTTTTATAATTATACTACTACTACAATACTGATTATATGTTGATACAATGCTAGTTATGTTTCGTCTATGCTGATCCTATATGCTTATATATTATTATATATGAGGTAATATTATTATTATGAATAATTATATATTATTATGCCATTTATCTTTAATATTTATTAATGTTATGCTACAAATGTAGTTATGTTTGATAGTAATACTGATTAATATGCTTATATAATGCAAGTTATGCTTCGTCGTAATTTTCTTTCTTAATAATAATTAACTTTTAGAAAATCCTACAATATTTTGAAGATATGTCCATTTGACCCTATAGGTAAAACTAAAAATCCTTATCTATTCTTTAGACCCAGTATATAAGGCAACAGATGTGTGTGGGTAAGGTTTGTCCTCGTTTTATCGTACATCTCAGAAGAAGAGGACAAAGGTAAATCTCTCATTTGAATTCTTTTATATGCAACAATAAGTAGAATTTATAATTCATTCAGGTTATGAAAATATTAGATTTCCTTTATCCTGTTTTAAATGGAGATCCTCGAATTAAAAAAAAAAATATTGGAATTAAAATAAACGTAGTTAAAATGTTGACCGACGTAAGTGACTGTTAAATTATAATAAGTGACGTATGGATAGATTTAATTGTAAGGAGGCTTGGGTGGTCCGTAAAAATCTTCTCCTAAATTCATCAAATGGGGGGTCCGTAAAAAAATATTCTCCAAAATTCATCAAATTAGCAAATATTCTTGAAATAATCATCGGTGGCATTTTAGTGTTAAATATCACATCAGAATATCCTTTATTTTTATTTTTATTATTGCATCTTAATTTATTGCACATCATGTCAACATGAAAACATAAAAATAACAGCATGACATACAAATGTAAAGCAGATAGAAAAAGAAAGAAGAAAACATAATCATAAATAATATTAGATTAAATAAAGACGACAAAGAACTAAATAGCAATAGAAATGTTAAACAAATATCACATTCTAAAGAAAATCTATACTTTACATAAACACAATAGTTCTAATTAAAAAAAGCAACTGCTAAATAGTGTTCAACTTACAACATTATTAGTAACAATATATGTTTAATATAGAATTTAATCAAGTATAGAGAAGAAACATTTGCTGAGGAATTTTGAGAAATGGTAATTACTACTCACCTTCCTTGAAGACGCCAATAAAAATGTTTTTGAAAGCTGAACTAATTCATGTAACACTTTATTACCGTAGATTAATGATGTTTCGAAATCCTGTTACTACATAACAACACGTAAGGTTATTTCAGCGACTGCAAAGCGATTGAATCTTAAGACTGATAATTTATTACTAGGGTTAATTATCAATTTTTAGCGATTTTGGGAATTATTGGGATTATTTTGTCTGAGAATACTTGTGATCTAATTACAAGTATTAACGACATGTATTATAAGCGTTGTCTAATCTATTGCTAATAATACCAAAATAACTAGATGGTCCCTAAAATTTTCAGTTATTCAATATCTAATATGGATATTGCGTATTCCAAAACCTTGCCCGTTATGATGAAGTCTTATCTCTCTCAGCAAATTTTCAATAAAGTTTCTAATCTGGAAAATTTCTTTTGAACTGGGACAGAGGTGTTTGGATTAGACAGGTTTTACCATCACCTTTTAAGGGACAGGGCAGTTACAAAAATGTACGTATGTAACGTTATTTTTAATTTCGATGTAAAGGATAATAATCCAAAGAACAAGATAAGAAATGACTCTTTTTGGTGGCCCCTGGTTTGTGATGTCTCTGTTTTAGATAGGTGCAACAATTTATAATCAAACGCCTGTTGTCAGTCCTGTTACAAAATGATTTTTGGTTCCGATAGGAATTTTGAGATGTACATCTATTTATTTAATGAAAAGAAATGACATTTATCTAGTTCCGTGAGGGATAAGCCTATGCTCCCATGATAAAATATAAATCATACAGTTAATTCAAGTTTGTCATCGTAGTTTCTAAACGATAGTGTTTTGTTTCCATTTAGAATATTAACAAATTATTAAGACACCAATATCAGTGATGTGGGATAGCATATGCCCCACTAACATTAAACGTTAATAGCATCTCATTGTTAAATTCTTTTTCCATTCATAACCTAAAATGATATTTGTATATGTCAAAGATACAGTTTTTTTTTCAAGTTTATGTTGTTATTCAGGTTACCATGAACCTCCATTTGATTGGTTGCTTTGCCGTCATCGCGTGGACAGCGACAAATGTTCTAGCCGTCAACACCGCACAGGTCAAGGGTGGCCTTACTCTTGCCAAGTCTCTGACAGATTACATAGAAACCCAAGACTTTAGTAAAACTGTTACAAAAATTGCATCATTTGCCTCTACCTATCTTGGTATCCTTGGTCCCGCTTTGGGATTTGTTCTAAGTTTTTTTAGTTCCGGACCGTCAGCTGAACTTTTGGCCATACAGAAACTGTACAAAGAAGTCACCCTGCGATTTGACCATGTAGATCACCAGTTTGCTGATCTCAAGCGCCAGATCAGCTGGTCAAGCGTGGAAGTACAATATGGGCAATATGAAAGCAAAATTCACGCTGTTGGACAAAAATACAAAGATCTCGTTGCATCGTCTTCTAGAACAGATTTTGAAGCAAGAAAATCGCTTTTCCTTGACAACTATCGACAAGACTTTTCAAACTCCGCAGAAAAGCTTTACAATGGAGTTGTTAATGAGCATCAAACATTTAGAACAGCCCTATTTGAATCAGCAATCAATAATTTTGAGTGGGATCGAAAGAAGACTCAAAATTTTATGCTTGGTGTGACAAAACTACTTGTGTTTGGTGCAACACTCGAAATGGCATACTACCACCTGAAATTTCCATCACAAGAAAGCTATTATCGACAGCAATGGCAGGTCAAATTTGAACATTTTAAAAATAAGTTATCTGACATCGACCACAAATTACAGACACAGTTCGGGAGCCAATTAGCGACTGATGTTGATAAGTATGTTGTTAACCACGCCCACTCAAGTAATTCCGATATCACAAACCACCTTTATGACGTCATTGCTAGAAAATACTACTTTTTGAACTGGATGGTTGCTGTTTCAGATCACTCTTCAGATCCTGATCAGTACGCTGTGCACACATGCGGTGGCACCCATGGGCTTCAAAACAATAATCACGGTAAAAATGTTGTTGTGGCGAGTGTTCCAAAGAATAAGGCTCACCTTACTACGTCGCAACAGCATATCACCCACATAGCCACGTACGAGACAAGGCATAGGCATGGCGGGAGACGGGCAACTGGTGTTTATACAGTACATATCCCAGCAAATGAAGCTTATAACCATTTTCCAAGTACAGCACGCGGCAACTGTAACACATACGGATCCGTGGGTATAATCTCCCGTAAACTGAACCCTGGCTTTAGATCTCCTTCTGCTCATCTATACATCCGTGATGACGGTCATTACTTTAAAGTTTATGCTTTTGGATAAAATTTGAAGCATTTTTTTTCCATTTTGAAATAGAAAAAGAGTATGGATTTTTAATAAAATAAAAATAATGAAAGTCAAGAATTGCTGTTTTAGCAAATTACACGTACACTAATGGAATACAACTGGAATATATAGAATCGATTTTATTTTATTTTATTTATTTATTTCTTTTTGGAGGGGGAAGCATACTAGTAATAAGGAGTTGGTAACTTTTCAGAAATATATATATATATATATATATATACTTTCAAAACTTTCAAAAGTAATTAATTAAATTACAATTACTTTGACATTTTCTTCAATTAAATTACAATTAAATTACAGGCTTTCTAAGACATGTAATTAATTAAATTACAATTACTTTGCAAAAGTAATTAATTAAATTACAAATTACATTTTTAAGTTTTCTGAAAATTTTTATAATCCTTTTCAATGAATATACAGAACATCATTTATTTGTATATAAGCCAGCCTCTGCACAAACAGTACAAGAAATAATATGCTATAGGCATTGTATATCATTGTGGTTAAATTTATAACATTTATATACAAAACATTAAAGAATCTCTTAAAGTACTATCCGAGATCAGTTTAATGCAGTTTCCACCATACAAAACCTACATGTACACAAATTGCATGGCTTATGATATTTGATTAAAAGTGGGCATTTCAATAGAGTAAAATGAGTGGCAACTGTAACCCCTCAAACTAAATATTTCCTTTGAAGGTAACCTGAACATCCTAAATTGCTATTTATGTTGAACAATTTTACTTCATAAATAATGCTTGAACAGATAGAAAATTCATTCATAAAAATCTGTTTACTAGATGTTAAAATAATTATCAAATTGAAAGTTTTTTTCCTCTTCTAAAGCTAGCGGAGCATTTTAAATTGAAATAATTATCTCTATATATGGCTTTGTCTTCTAAATCATGGAATGAATATCTCTTTAGAGGAGTTGATTTGTTTTGATTGCAATTTACAGCTGTGATCTGGAGGGCAATTATCTCTTCCAAACAAGCTTAAGAGGGAACTTAATTAATGACACACACCTTCTTTTTCTTTATTATTGATCAAACAACAAAGATTGAAATATAATTAATGTGTGTTTCATAGCTAAATAGACCTAACAAGGGTGGTTCAAAATTCAGATTTATAAACATAAATCAAAAAATTCCAAATTTACATAATGATTTGAAAGAAACTAGATTATTATTTATCAAGCCAATCATTTAATTATTTGTCTGTAAACATTAACAGTATAACTTAAGATTTTGCTTAATTGATGGATTTCTTCATTTCCTGAGACTTCTTCAAGTCATGTAGAAATCCACATTTCTTCATCAAATCCAGTGAATGTTGTTGGATTTATACTTATTCCTGGTTGTTCATACATGTGCAAGCAGTTTTTCTCCTCTCCCTAGTACTTCTTCTTGGTATCTGTCTAGCTTCCTCTGACCTCAGGCTTTCATCTACATCCAGGGTCACATGATCTACCTCTGAATCTTGTTGCTGATGCTGCCCATTTGGAACATCTCCTGCTGCTGTTGCTCTCTAGGAATTTCTTCTTCAGCATTTTGCTGCTGATGCTGTCTTTCCTGTGGAATCTCTGAATTGGGTTCCTGTATTTTCCCCTTAATCTCAACATTATCTGCATCACGATGTTCTTCTTTATCCATGTGTTTCCGTATATTATCTCAATATAAATTTACATATACTACTTCCATTCCTTCATCTGACCTGTTTACCAAAAGTAAAAATTTGCATACATGTAAAATTCACACAGGTAAATAAATCTGTGCACATGAATGGTGCTTTAGACGCAAAGTCTATCCTGAAAGTTGGAAACTAGCACATATCCTTCCTCTATTTAAGATTCATAAACCTTCTGCTCACTCAAATACAATGTTTCTTTAACTCTTATGATTTTCCAAAAGAAATGTATTTGTTATGTAAAATATAAAGAATTATAGCATAGCTTGCGGTGCAAAATTAGACAAAAAAGACATTTCAACTTGACAAATTTACATGTATTAGGGAATAATAAAACATTTATGTCATAAAGTGTTATCTCTCTTATCAGATTATTAATGAGCCGACCCATCAGTTACTCCAAATTAAAGACTTATGTCTCTTTTGAGTTATTAGATTAGTAAAGAATTATTTGTATTAAAAAATTAAATGATATGTTCTATAAATATCAAGTAGGTTTACTGCCTGGTCACTCAACTGTTTACCATCTTTTAGAAACTTATACTACTATTGTAAAATATATCGATGAAGGGCAACGTTGTTTTTTTTTTATCGATGAAGGGCAACGTTGTTTTTTTGCGATTTATCAAAAGCTTTTGATGGAGTATGGCATAGATAATTGCTTTATGAATTTAAAAATTGCTTTATAAATTTAAAAATATATGGTATATCCGGTAATATGCTAGAATAGTTGGAAAGTTACTCATAAACAATAGAAAACAAAAAATCATATATAAAAATCTATTTTCTTTCGTGAAAAATATGCCTGCTTGAGTACCAGAGGACTTTGTCCTTGGCCCTCTTTAATTTGTAAGTTATTTGAACGATATTGCCGAAAACATATCTGTCTGCAGGCTAGCTATTTGCGGACAATAACTTTTTCAGATTGAATAATTATGTTACACAACATAAACATCTTGGTGTTATTTTTTATCTAATAGGTTAGTTTGACTAAACTCAGTCTGATATTATGCATTTCTTTAAGGTGTTCTTTTCGCAGTACGTGATATTCTGATATTTTTCGTTCTATTCCACAGGTACTTGTGGACAGGACCCCCCCCCCCCCCCACCCCACTCCGAATATTCCATGTCTTTTTTTCATAAACTATTCTTCTAGTGCACATTTACAAGGTATTCCATAGGAAAAATCTAAAAAATAACACAGAATTAACGTTTTACTAAAAAATCATACCAGCGGTAACTCTATTTTATAGTACCTCGGGTATGATTTTTTAGTAAAACGATTTTTCATATGGAATACATTGTAAATGTGTACTAGAAGAAAAGTTTATGAAAAAAAAAACATAAAAATATATTGGGGGGGGGGGGGTCCTGTCCACAAGTACCTGTGGTTCTATTCTATTATTTTCCTTCAGTGGTCGTCTTTCTGGCAGCTGATTTGTTGAAAACAATTTTTAAAAAAATGAACAAACACATACATGTACTTTTTTGCAAACTATATATACGAGGAGTTATATTATCTAAAAGTTCGTGGACTAGCACCATAAAATTAAAACCGCTTTAGGTATATCAATGAAGTTAGCATCATCTTCGTTTTCTACATTGTATCTATAGAATAAACCATAAATCAAAAGTTATTTTTTAATAAATTGTTAATGTTTAATATGTAAGCAATCTTTTGGTATGTCCAGGCGTCGCAACCTCGAATATAACGAATTTCTACCTAAGTGTAATTTTACTGCAGAACTGTAGCGCTATGGGTTTTTTTTTTTTTTTTATTTTAGTCTTTGACCATAACGCTACAGATTTCGTAATGCAAATATTGTGCAATTTACGGCGTAAGATTTTCTGGGCACTTTGGGGATGTATTTCGCCACTTTCCAGCATTGGTCAATCAACTTCCTCTACTTGTTTTTAAATGTCAAAAAGGATTCAGAGAGATATGCACTGTGAGTTTATGTCGATTTGTAGCCAGGGTGTCAAAAGTCAGTCACGTCGAAAATGGCGTTGATCATGTAGATATTGAACTCCGACAAGTCAAATATGCTGGCATAATGGAGTGAGAATCTTTCCCTATGTAAAGATCCATTTACAATATTATATGTATTGAAAGCAACTGTTCATGACATTGTAAAGTCATATAAACAAGACGGTTTTCAGTCTTTACTTAACGCCAGGGAAACTCATCAAGATAAGTGTATGAGGTAGAGGGAGCGGACGTAAAGAAACAATGACGTTCAGTGGAACTAAACGGCGAAAGCGCAGGGTGATCATATACAATGTGTAATGTCTTTTTTATTTTATAATAATTTGGCAATTTTTCAACATATCAAGCTAGAATTTTTAACATTTCTTTAACTTTTGTTCTTTTGTTGTTTTATGTTCCTTGTAAATTTTGTAAGCACAGACTACATAGAATTAATTTTACCGCCTCAGTCCACGAACTGTTTGTGCTGGCACGAAAAAGATCCCTCACTGCTCAATGGCCGTAAGTGCCGAGTATAGGACAAAATTTGCAGCTCTCCACTGGCAAGTGGTGGAGTCTCCATATGAGTGAAAAATTCTCGAGAGGGACGTTAAACAACATACAAATAAACAAAAATAACAAGGTTAAAATTTTCTCTGGGAAATGAACTTTTTAACCTTGAAAGCTATTACTTAATATTATTAACATTTGAGACGAATATTCAAATAGAAATACTACACAAACAGCCCACCGTATCACTATGCAGCAACCAATATAGGGAAAAGACCACTAATTATTTTCCCATAGAACTCTATACAAACCTTTTGCCCTCTCAGTACTCTACTAATTCAATTTCAGACAAATCCTTGGCACCATTTGAAACTTTATTCTAAGCGCTTATAAAAAAGCCCGAAAAAAATATAGGGTCCCATGGCGTTTATAGGTCAAAATTGCAGTTGTTTACAACTTATAGCGATCGGCAGTAAATGTCACTCTGCCAAAAATATCAACCCCCACTCCTACAATCTCCCCTGGTATTTCTATATTTTCTGTAATATTCCTACATTCCATCATTTATTTCAAACATTAATATTTTTACTTTAAAATGAAAATAATTACATACCCGAATTCAGCCAATCAGGTAACACACACTATTCAGTACTCTATACTACTTTCCATAACAAACAAAACCACGTGTACATCCGGGGATTTGGTGCTCTCATTCCTATACTTACATATTTACCTATCCCAGAATTAGTCAATTTTGTAATTTTCAAAGACCTTATACCTACCAATGTATATGTATGAAATTTGAGGCCTGTCACTTCAGTGTCCTGAAAACTGTGACCATCTAAATTAATGACACCTCCCTGCTGCAAGTAGTGTTCTAGGGAATGAATAACTTTCATTCCTGTGATCCGACCTGGATATAGTTGTGATTGTAATGAATAAAATATTTATACAATTGCATGATTTTGTTTTTTGATGTTAATAAAATGATATAAAGTCACATTTGTGTCAATTTTTTCATAAGGGTGGATTCTACCCAGAATTTAAAAAAAGCTGCAAAATTTGACAAATCATAGCTAATAAAGCAAAATTTAAAGTTTTTTAAAAAGACTGATTCAGAATTTTTTTGATGCTTATGAGAAGTAAATAATTTAAGACTCTGATATACTAATTGATTCTTATCTAACCCATCCTGCTGATTAAGTAAGTGCAGAAATGTTTCACCACCCCCCAGTGAAAGGCACTTAGAGAAATAGCAGGTGCCCCCTATTATATTTGTTTACAATTAATTTAAACAAGAGAAAGGCAATCCTTTTGATAAGAAATTAAAGTTCAGTCTCTGTAGTCTTAAACAGTACAATCCATAAGTTACATTATTGAAATTTATGCCTAGAAAAGGGGAATTCAGATCAATTTTAAAAAATCAAGAAATGCAATAAGTATTACTTCAAACACCAAAATGTACAACACAATAATAGGCTGGAAAGTGAAAAGATGAAAAATTTACCTGCAATGTACAGAAAAATGTCCAGCAAAATACATCAGGTGGATAGCGAGTCTTCATCTTCTTCTTTTATAGAGAAAATGCTCATGCGGATCAGGTACCGACCTCTCCCGGGGCCGAGGAAGCTGAAAGATGAAAGTCCTCTACAGTGCTTAAATGAAAATGAATCAGTAAAGTTGGTCAAATTAAGCACAAAGCAATAATGAAACAGCAATATTTTTCAAGTTTTCTGAAAAATTAACAATTTACATAAATGCTACATCAGTTGATTATTTAAAAAATGGATCCCCCAAGGGTGGGGTACATGTTATACAATATTACATGTAATTACATGTAAATACATGAAAGGTCAAATGTGATACATGCAGTTTAAAGCCATTCCAGTAATTCATGAAAAAAAATCAGAAGCCTAAGGTCCCAGCAATAAAGATTTCATCATGTTGAAATTCTGCATGTCTGTTTAGCAAGTCTAAGGGAAGTAACTCTAAGTACAAAAACTGGAAAGCAGCAGAAAATGAGTTACAGAGGGCCACCCTGATGAAAAAACGAGGCTGCAAGAAAGGGAAAATACAGACATTTGTGTAGCTACAACAAAGAAACAACTTAACTACAAATTCCTCACCCTGAAGTCCAAGGGAAGCAATCCAGAGGATCACATACAATACCAGACATGAGATGTCAAGACAGAAAAATGTGCTCCTTTCACATGACCACCAAAAAAAAGGCCCTTTTAAGGGTCAACAAAAGTATTCGAAAAGATACCGAAAGTGCAAACGTGTAAGAAACTAAATAAAAATCAACACCAGGTCACAGCCCCTACACTTCCATATATATACACATATAAAGCAATAACATAAAAATACATACATGTACATACATAATACGTACATATATTTATACATACATACAAACATTCATCATAAGAGCAATCTGATGCACTTTCTTAACTTACTTTCCTCCTCTGGCTATGTAAACTGCACAATCCTATACCAATCTCTACTTTCTTCTCTACCCCCCCCCCCCCCCCTCCCTTTTACAAAGGACACAATTCCCCTCAATCCCCACCCCCCAAAAACTAATGAAGTTTTTTGCTATTTTTTCTCTCGGTATGTCTTCAATACTCAAATAAATAGCTAAAAATAACTTTTCATGACTTTCAATTCACCTAACATTGCAAAAGTTGGGGTCTCTATAGGGAAAAGACCACTAATTATTTTCCCATAGAACTCTATACAAACCTTTTGCCCTCTCAGTACTCTACTAATTCAATTTCAGACAAATCCTTGGCACCATTTGAAACTTTATTCTAAGCGCTTATAAAAAAGCCCGAAAAAAATATAGGGTCCCATGGCGTTTATAGGTCAAAATTGCAGTTGTTTACAACTTATAGCGATCGGCAGTAAATGTCACTCTGCCAAAAATATCAACCCCCACTCCTACAATCTCCCCTGGTATTTCTATATTTTCTGTAATATTCCTACATTCCATCATTTATTTCAAACATTAATATTTTTACTTTAAAATGAAAATAATTACATACCCGAATTCAGCCAATCAGGTAACACACACTATTCAGTACTCTATACTACTTTCCATAACAAACAAAACCACGTGTACATCCGGGGATTTGGTGCTCTCATTCCTATACTTACATATTTACCTATCCCAGAATTAGTCAATTTTGTAATTTTCAAAGACCTTATACCTACCAATGTATATGTATGAAATTTGAGGCCTGTCACTTCAGTGTCCTGAAAACTGTGACCATCTAAATTAATGACACCTCCCTGCTGCAAGTAGTGTTCTAGGGAATGAATAACTTTCATTCCTGTGATCCGACCTGGATATAGTTGTGATTGTAATGAATAAAATATTTATACAATTGCATGATTTTGTTTTTTGATGTTAATAAAATGATATAAAGTCACATTTGTGTCAATTTTTTCATAAGGGTGGATTCTACCCAGAATTTAAAAAAAGCTGCAAAATTTGACAAATCATAGCTAATAAAGCAAAATTTAAAGTTTTTTAAAAAGACTGATTCAGAATTTTTTTGATGCTTATGAGAAGTAAATAATTTAAGACTCTGATATACTAATTGATTCTTATCTAACCCATCCTGCTGATTAAGTAAGTGCAGAAATGTTTCACCACCCCCCAGTGAAAGGCACTTAGAGAAATAGCAGGTGCCCCCTATTATATTTGTTTACAATTAATTTAAACAAGAGAAAGGCAATCCTTTTGATAAGAAATTAAAGTTCAGTCTCTGTAGTCTTAAACAGTACAATCCATAAGTTACATTATTGAAATTTATGCCTAGAAAAGGGGAATTCAGATCAATTTTAAAAAATCAAGAAATGCAATAAGTATTACTTCAAACACCAAAATGTACAACACAATAATAGGCTGGAAAGTGAAAAGATGAAAAATTTACCTGCAATGTACAGAAAAATGTCCAGCAAAATACATCAGGTGGATAGCGAGTCTTCATCTTCTTCTTTTATAGAGAAAATGCTCATGCGGATCAGGTACCGACCTCTCCCGGGGCCGAGGAAGCTGAAAGATGAAAGTCCTCTACAGTGCTTAAATGAAAATGAATCAGTAAAGTTGGTCAAATTAAGCACAAAGCAATAATGAAACAGCAATATTTTTCAAGTTTTCTGAAAAATTAACAATTTACATAAATGCTACATCAGTTGATTATTTAAAAAATGGATCCCCCAAGGGTGGGGTACATGTTATACAATATTACATGTAATTACATGTAAATACATGAAAGGTCAAATGTGATACATGCAGTTTAAAGCCATTCCAGTAATTCATGAAAAAAAATCAGAAGCCTAAGGTCCCAGCAATAAAGATTTCATCATGTTGAAATTCTGCATGTCTGTTTAGCAAGTCTAAGGGAAGTAACTCTAAGTACAAAAACTGGAAAGCAGCAGAAAATGAGTTACAGAGGGCCACCCTGATGAAAAAACGAGGCTGCAAGAAAGGGAAAATACAGACATTTGTGTAGCTACAACAAAGAAACAACTTAACTACAAATTCCTCACCCTGAAGTCCAAGGGAAGCAATCCAGAGGATCACATACAATACCAGACATGAGATGTCAAGACAGAAAAATGTGCTCCTTTCACATGACCACCAAAAAAAAGGCCCTTTTAAGGGTCAACAAAAGTATTCGAAAAGATACCGAAAGTGCAAACGTGTAAGAAACTAAATAAAAATCAACACCAGGTCACAGCCCCTACACTTCCATATATATACACATATAAAGCAATAACATAAAAATACATACATGTACATACATAATACGTACATATATTTATACATACATACAAACATTCATCATAAGAGCAATCTGATGCACTTTCTTAACTTACTTTCCTCCTCTGGCTATGTAAACTGCACAATCCTATACCAATCTCTACTTTCTTCTCTACCCCCCCCCCCCCCCTCCCTTTTACAAAGGACACAATTCCCCTCAATCCCCACCCCCCAAAAACTAATGAAGTTTTTTGCTATTTTTTCTCTCGGTATGTCTTCAATACTCAAATAAATAGCTAAAAATAACTTTTCATGACTTTCAATTCACCTAACATTGCAAAAGTTGGGGTCTCTATAGGGAAAAGACCACTAATTATTTTCCCATAGAACTCTATACAAACCTTTTGCCCTCTCAGTACTCTACTAATTCAATTTCAGACAAATCCTTGGCACCATTTGAAACTTTATTCTAAGCGCTTATAAAAAAGCCCGAAAAAAATATAGGGTCCCATGGCGTTTATAGGTCAAAATTGCAGTTGTTTACAACTTATAGCGATCGGCAGTAAATGTCACTCTGCCAAAAATATCAACCCCCACTCCTACAATCTCCCCTGGTATTTCTATATTTTCTGTAATATTCCTACATTCCATCATTTATTTCAAACATTAATATTTTTACTTTAAAATGAAAATAATTACATACCCGAATTCAGCCAATCAGGTAACACACACTATTCAGTACTCTATACTACTTTCCATAACAAACAAAACCACGTGTACATCCGGGGATTTGGTGCTCTCATTCCTATACTTACATATTTACCTATCCCAGAATTAGTCAATTTTGTAATTTTCAAAGACCTTATACCTACCAATGTATATGTATGAAATTTGAGGCCTGTCACTTCAGTGTCCTGAAAACTGTGACCATCTAAATTAATGACACCTCCCTGCTGCAAGTAGTGTTCTAGGGAATGAATAACTTTCATTCCTGTGATCCGACCTGGATATAGTTGTGATTGTAATGAATAAAATATTTATACAATTGCATGATTTTGTTTTTTGATGTTAATAAAATGATATAAAGTCACATTTGTGTCAATTTTTTCATAAGGGTGGATTCTACCCAGAATTTAAAAAAAGCTGCAAAATTTGACAAATCATAGCTAATAAAGCAAAATTTAAAGTTTTTTAAAAAGACTGATTCAGAATTTTTTTGATGCTTATGAGAAGTAAATAATTTAAGACTCTGATATACTAATTGATTCTTATCTAACCCATCCTGCTGATTAAGTAAGTGCAGAAATGTTTCACCACCCCCCAGTGAAAGGCACTTAGAGAAATAGCAGGTGCCCCCTATTATATTTGTTTACAATTAATTTAAACAAGAGAAAGGCAATCCTTTTGATAAGAAATTAAAGTTCAGTCTCTGTAGTCTTAAACAGTACAATCCATAAGTTACATTATTGAAATTTATGCCTAGAAAAGGGGAATTCAGATCAATTTTAAAAAATCAAGAAATGCAATAAGTATTACTTCAAACACCAAAATGTACAACACAATAATAGGCTGGAAAGTGAAAAGATGAAAAATTTACCTGCAATGTACAGAAAAATGTCCAGCAAAATACATCAGGTGGATAGCGAGTCTTCATCTTCTTCTTTTATAGAGAAAATGCTCATGCGGATCAGGTACCGACCTCTCCCGGGGCCGAGGAAGCTGAAAGATGAAAGTCCTCTACAGTGCTTAAATGAAAATGAATCAGTAAAGTTGGTCAAATTAAGCACAAAGCAATAATGAAACAGCAATATTTTTCAAGTTTTCTGAAAAATTAACAATTTACATAAATGCTACATCAGTTGATTATTTAAAAAATGGATCCCCCAAGGGTGGGGTACATGTTATACAATATTACATGTAATTACATGTAAATACATGAAAGGTCAAATGTGATACATGCAGTTTAAAGCCATTCCAGTAATTCATGAAAAAAAATCAGAAGCCTAAGGTCCCAGCAATAAAGATTTCATCATGTTGAAATTCTGCATGTCTGTTTAGCAAGTCTAAGGGAAGTAACTCTAAGTACAAAAACTGGAAAGCAGCAGAAAATGAGTTACAGAGGGCCACCCTGATGAAAAAACGAGGCTGCAAGAAAGGGAAAATACAGACATTTGTGTAGCTACAACAAAGAAACAACTTAACTACAAATTCCTCACCCTGAAGTCCAAGGGAAGCAATCCAGAGGATCACATACAATACCAGACATGAGATGTCAAGACAGAAAAATGTGCTCCTTTCACATGACCACCAAAAAAAAGGCCCTTTTAAGGGTCAACAAAAGTATTCGAAAAGATACCGAAAGTGCAAACGTGTAAGAAACTAAATAAAAATCAACACCAGGTCACAGCCCCTACACTTCCATATATATACACATATAAAGCAATAACATAAAAATACATACATGTACATACATAATACGTACATATATTTATACATACATACAAACATTCATCATAAGAGCAATCTGATGCACTTTCTTAACTTACTTTCCTCCTCTGGCTATGTAAACTGCACAATCCTATACCAATCTCTACTTTCTTCTCTACCCCCCCCCCCCTCCCTTTTACAAAGGACACAATTCCCCTCAATCCCCACCCCCCAAAAACTAATGAAGTTTTGTGCTATTTTTTCTCTCGGTATGTCTTCAATACTCAAATAAATAGCTAAAAATAACTTTTCATGACTTTCAATTCACCTAACATTGCAAAAGTTGGGGTCTCTATAGGGAAAAGACCACTAATTATTTTCCCATAGAACTCTATACAAACCTTTTGCCCTCTCAGTACTCTACTAATTCAATTTCAGACAAATCCTTGGCACCATTTGAAACTTTATTCTAAGCGCTTATAAAAAAGCCCGAAAAAAATATAGGGTCCCATGGCGTTTATAGGTCAAAATTGCAGTTGTTTACAACTTATAGCGATCGGCAGTAAATGTCACTCTGCCAAAAATATCAACCCCCACTCCTACAATCTCCCCTGGTATTTCTATATTTTCTGTAATATTCCTACATTCCATCATTTATTTCAAACATTAATATTTTTACTTTAAAATGAAAATAATTACATACCCGAATTCAGCCAATCAGGTAACACACACTATTCAGTACTCTATACTACTTTCCATAACAAACAAAACCACGTGTACATCCGGGGATTTGGTGCTCTCATTCCTATACTTACATATTTACCTATCCCAGAATTAGTCAATTTTGTAATTTTCAAAGACCTTATACCTACCAATGTATATGTATGAAATTTGAGGCCTGTCACTTCAGTGTCCTGAAAACTGTGACCATCTAAATTAATGACACCTCCCTGCTGCAAGTAGTGTTCTAGGGAATGAATAACTTTCATTCCTGTGATCCGACCTGGATATAGTTGTGATTGTAATGAATAAAATATTTATACAATTGCATGATTTTGTTTTTTGATGTTAATAAAATGATATAAAGTCACATTTGTGTCAATTTTTTCATAAGGGTGGATTCTACCCAGAATTTAAAAAAAGCTGCAAAATTTGACAAATCATAGCTAATAAAGCAAAATTTAAAGTTTTTTAAAAAGACTGATTCAGAATTTTTTTGATGCTTATGAGAAGTAAATAATTTAAGACTCTGATATACTAATTGATTCTTATCTAACCCATCCTGCTGATTAAGTAAGTGCAGAAATGTTTCACCACCCCCCAGTGAAAGGCACTTAGAGAAATAGCAGGTGCCCCCTATTATATTTGTTTACAATTAATTTAAACAAGAGAAAGGCAATCCTTTTGATAAGAAATTAAAGTTCAGTCTCTGTAGTCTTAAACAGTACAATCCATAAGTTACATTATTGAAATTTATGCCTAGAAAAGGGGAATTCAGATCAATTTTAAAAAATCAAGAAATGCAATAAGTATTACTTCAAACACCAAAATGTACAACACAATAATAGGCTGGAAAGTGAAAAGATGAAAAATTTACCTGCAATGTACAGAAAAATGTCCAGCAAAATACATCAGGTGGATAGCGAGTCTTCATCTTCTTCTTTTATAGAGAAAATGCTCATGCGGATCAGGTACCGACCTCTCCCGGGGCCGAGGAAGCTGAAAGATGAAAGTCCTCTACAGTGCTTAAATGAAAATGAATCAGTAAAGTTGGTCAAATTAAGCACAAAGCAATAATGAAACAGCAATATTTTTCAAGTTTTCTGAAAAATTAACAATTTACATAAATGCTACATCAGTTGATTATTTAAAAAATGGATCCCCCAAGGGTGGGGTACATGTTATACAATATTACATGTAATTACATGTAAATACATGAAAGGTCAAATGTGATACATGCAGTTTAAAGCCATTCCAGTAATTCATGAAAAAAAATCAGAAGCCTAAGGTCCCAGCAATAAAGATTTCATCATGTTGAAATTCTGCATGTCTGTTTAGCAAGTCTAAGGGAAGTAACTCTAAGTACAAAAACTGGAAAGCAGCAGAAAATGAGTTACAGAGGGCCACCCTGATGAAAAAACGAGGCTGCAAGAAAGGGAAAATACAGACATTTGTGTAGCTACAACAAAGAAACAACTTAACTACAAATTCCTCACCCTGAAGTCCAAGGGAAGCAATCCAGAGGATCACATACAATACCAGACATGAGATGTCAAGACAGAAAAATGTGCTCCTTTCACATGACCACCAAAAAAAAGGCCCTTTTAAGGGTCAACAAAAGTATTCGAAAAGATACCGAAAGTGCAAACGTGTAAGAAACTAAATAAAAATCAACACCAGGTCACAGCCCCTACACTTCCATATATATACACATATAAAGCAATAACATAAAAATACATACATGTACATACATAATACGTACATATATTTATACATACATACAAACATTCATCATAAGAGCAATCTGATGCACTTTCTTAACTTACTTTCCTCCTCTGGCTATGTAAACTGCACAATCCTATACCAATCTCTACTTTCTTCTCTACCCCCCCCCCCCTCCCTTTTACAAAGGACACAATTCCCCTCAATCCCCACCCCCCAAAAACTAATGAAGTTTTGTGCTATTTTTTCTCTCGGTATGTCTTCAATACTCAAATAAATAGCTAAAAATAACTTTTCATGACTTTCAATTCACCTAACATTGCAAAAGTTGGGGTCTCTATAGGGAAAAGACCACTAATTATTTTCCCATAGAACTCTATACAAACCTTTTGCCCTCTCAGTACTCTACTAATTCAATTTCAGACAAATCCTTGGCACCATTTGAAACTTTATTCTAAGCGCTTATAAAAAAGCCCGAAAAAAATATAGGGTCCCATGGCGTTTATAGGTCAAAATTGCAGTTGTTTACAACTTATAGCGATCGGCAGTAAATGTCACTCTGCCAAAAATATCAACCCCCACTCCTACAATCTCCCCTGGTATTTCTATATTTTCTGTAATATTCCTACATTCCATCATTTATTTCAAACATTAATATTTTTACTTTAAAATGAAAATAATTACATACCCGAATTCAGCCAATCAGGTAACACACACTATTCAGTACTCTATACTACTTTCCATAACAAACAAAACCACGTGTACATCCGGGGATTTGGTGCTCTCATTCCTATACTTACATATTTACCTATCCCAGAATTAGTCAATTTTGTAATTTTCAAAGACCTTATACCTACCAATGTATATGTATGAAATTTGAGGCCTGTCACTTCAGTGTCCTGAAAACTGTGACCATCTAAATTAATGACACCTCCCTGCTGCAAGTAGTGTTCTAGGGAATGAATAACTTTCATTCCTGTGATCCGACCTGGATATAGTTGTGATTGTAATGAATAAAATATTTATACAATTGCATGATTTTGTTTTTTGATGTTAATAAAATGATATAAAGTCACATTTGTGTCAATTTTTTCATAAGGGTGGATTCTACCCAGAATTTAAAAAAAGCTGCAAAATTTGACAAATCATAGCTAATAAAGCAAAATTTAAAGTTTTTTAAAAAGACTGATTCAGAATTTTTTTGATGCTTATGAGAAGTAAATAATTTAAGACTCTGATATACTAATTGATTCTTATCTAACCCATCCTG
The DNA here is from genome assembly GCF_033153115.1 of Saccostrea echinata. NCBI lineage: Eukaryota > Metazoa > Mollusca > Bivalvia > Ostreida > Ostreidae > Saccostrea > Saccostrea echinata. Next base: position 6,519,506 of record NW_026889765.1, on the reverse strand, counting down.
CTGATTAAGTAAGTGCAGAAATGTTTCACCACCCCCCAGTGAAAGGCACTTAGAGAAATAGCAGGTGCCCCCTATTATATTTGTTTACAATTAATTTAAACAAGAGAAAGGCAATCCTTTTGATAAGAAATTAAAGTTCAGTCTCTGTAGTCTTAAACAGTACAATCCATAAGTTACATTATTGAAATTTATGCCTAGAAAAGGGGAATTCAGATCAATTTTAAAAAATCAAGAAATGCAATAAGTATTACTTCAAACACCAAAATGTACAACACAATAATAGGCTGGAAAGTGAAAAGATGAAAAATTTACCTGCAATGTACAGAAAAATGTCCAGCAAAATACATCAGGTGGATAGCGAGTCTTCATCTTCTTCTTTTATAGAGAAAATGCTCATGCGGATCAGGTACCGACCTCTCCCGGGGCCGAGGAAGCTGAAAGATGAAAGTCCTCTACAGTGCTTAAATGAAAATGAATCAGTAAAGTTGGTCAAATTAAGCACAAAGCAATAATGAAACAGCAATATTTTTCAAGTTTTCTGAAAAATTAACAATTTACATAAATGCTACATCAGTTGATTATTTAAAAAATGGATCCCCCAAGGGTGGGGTACATGTTATACAATATTACATGTAATTACATGTAAATACATGAAAGGTCAAATGTGATACATGCAGTTTAAAGCCATTCCAGTAATTCATGAAAAAAAATCAGAAGCCTAAGGTCCCAGCAATAAAGATTTCATCATGTTGAAATTCTGCATGTCTGTTTAGCAAGTCTAAGGGAAGTAACTCTAAGTACAAAAACTGGAAAGCAGCAGAAAATGAGTTACAGAGGGCCACCCTGATGAAAAAACGAGGCTGCAAGAAAGGGAAAATACAGACATTTGTGTAGCTACAACAAAGAAACAACTTAACTACAAATTCCTCACCCTGAAGTCCAAGGGAAGCAATCCAGAGGATCACATACAATACCAGACATGAGATGTCAAGACAGAAAAATGTGCTCCTTTCACATGACCACCAAAAAAAAGGCCCTTTTAAGGGTCAACAAAAGTATTCGAAAAGATACCGAAAGTGCAAACGTGTAAGAAACTAAATAAAAATCAACACCAGGTCACAGCCCCTACACTTCCATATATATACACATATAAAGCAATAACATAAAAATACATACATGTACATACATAATACGTACATATATTTATACATACATACAAACATTCATCATAAGAGCAATCTGATGCACTTTCTTAACTTACTTTCCTCCTCTGGCTATGTAAACTGCACAATCCTATACCAATCTCTACTTTCTTCTCTACCCCCCCCCCCCTCCCTTTTACAAAGGACACAATTCCCCTCAATCCCCACCCCCCAAAAACTAATGAAGTTTTGTGCTATTTTTTCTCTCGGTATGTCTTCAATACTCAAATAAATAGCTAAAAATAACTTTTCATGACTTTCAATTCACCTAACATTGCAAAAGTTGGGGTCTCTATAGGGAAAAGACCACTAATTATTTTCCCATAGAACTCTATACAAACCTTTTGCCCTCTCAGTACTCTACTAATTCAATTTCAGACAAATCCTTGGCACCATTTGAAACTTTATTCTAAGCGCTTATAAAAAAGCCCGAAAAAAATATAGGGTCCCATGGCGTTTATAGGTCAAAATTGCAGTTGTTTACAACTTATAGCGATCGGCAGTAAATGTCACTCTGCCAAAAATATCAACCCCCACTCCTACAATCTCCCCTGGTATTTCTATATTTTCTGTAATATTCCTACATTCCATCATTTATTTCAAACATTAATATTTTTACTTTAAAATGAAAATAATTACATACCCGAATTCAGCCAATCAGGTAACACACACTATTCAGTACTCTATACTACTTTCCATAACAAACAAAACCACGTGTACATCCGGGGATTTGGTGCTCTCATTCCTATACTTACATATTTACCTATCCCAGAATTAGTCAATTTTGTAATTTTCAAAGACCTTATACCTACCAATGTATATGTATGAAATTTGAGGCCTGTCACTTCAGTGTCCTGAAAACTGTGACCATCTAAATTAATGACACCTCCCTGCTGCAAGTAGTGTTCTAGGGAATGAATAACTTTCATTCCTGTGATCCGACCTGGATATAGTTGTGATTGTAATGAATAAAATATTTATACAATTGCATGATTTTGTTTTTTGATGTTAATAAAATGATATAAAGTCACATTTGTGTCAATTTTTTCATAAGGGTGGATTCTACCCAGAATTTAAAAAAAGCTGCAAAATTTGACAAATCATAGCTAATAAAGCAAAATTTAAAGTTTTTTAAAAAGACTGATTCAGAATTTTTTTGATGCTTATGAGAAGTAAATAATTTAAGACTCTGATATACTAATTGATTCTTATCTAACCCATCCTGCTGATTAAGTAAGTGCAGAAATGTTTCACCACCCCCCAGTGAAAGGCACTTAGAGAAATAGCAGGTGCCCCCTATTATATTTGTTTACAATTAATTTAAACAAGAGAAAGGCAATCCTTTTGATAAGAAATTAAAGTTCAGTCTCTGTAGTCTTAAACAGTACAATCCATAAGTTACATTATTGAAATTTATGCCTAGAAAAGGGGAATTCAGATCAATTTTAAAAAATCAAGAAATGCAATAAGTATTACTTCAAACACCAAAATGTACAACACAATAATAGGCTGGAAAGTGAAAAGATGAAAAATTTACCTGCAATGTACAGAAAAATGTCCAGCAAAATACATCAGGTGGATAGCGAGTCTTCATCTTCTTCTTTTATAGAGAAAATGCTCATGCGGATCAGGTACCGACCTCTCCCGGGGCCGAGGAAGCTGAAAGATGAAAGTCCTCTACAGTGCTTAAATGAAAATGAATCAGTAAAGTTGGTCAAATTAAGCACAAAGCAATAATGAAACAGCAATATTTTTCAAGTTTTCTGAAAAATTAACAATTTACATAAATGCTACATCAGTTGATTATTTAAAAAATGGATCCCCCAAGGGTGGGGTACATGTTATACAATATTACATGTAATTACATGTAAATACATGAAAGGTCAAATGTGATACATGCAGTTTAAAGCCATTCCAGTAATTCATGAAAAAAAATCAGAAGCCTAAGGTCCCAGCAATAAAGATTTCATCATGTTGAAATTCTGCATGTCTGTTTAGCAAGTCTAAGGGAAGTAACTCTAAGTACAAAAACTGGAAAGCAGCAGAAAATGAGTTACAGAGGGCCACCCTGATGAAAAAACGAGGCTGCAAGAAAGGGAAAATACAGACATTTGTGTAGCTACAACAAAGAAACAACTTAACTACAAATTCCTCACCCTGAAGTCCAAGGGAAGCAATCCAGAGGATCACATACAATACCAGACATGAGATGTCAAGACAGAAAAATGTGCTCCTTTCACATGACCACCAAAAAAAAGGCCCTTTTAAGGGTCAACAAAAGTATTCGAAAAGATACCGAAAGTGCAAACGTGTAAGAAACTAAATAAAAATCAACACCAGGTCACAGCCCCTACACTTCCATATATATACACATATAAAGCAATAACATAAAAATACATACATGTACATACATAATACGTACATATATTTATACATACATACAAACATTCATCATAAGAGCAATCTGATGCACTTTCTTAACTTACTTTCCTCCTCTGGCTATGTAAACTGCACAATCCTATACCAATCTCTACTTTCTTCTCTACCCCCCCCCCCCTCCCTTTTACAAAGGACACAATTCCCCTCAATCCCCACCCCCCAAAAACTAATGAAGTTTTGTGCTATTTTTTCTCTCGGTATGTCTTCAATACTCAAATAAATAGCTAAAAATAACTTTTCATGACTTTCAATTCACCTAACATTGCAAAAGTTGGGGTCTCTATAGGGAAAAGACCACTAATTATTTTCCCATAGAACTCTATACAAACCTTTTGCCCTCTCAGTACTCTACTAATTCAATTTCAGACAAATCCTTGGCACCATTTGAAACTTTATTCTAAGCGCTTATAAAAAAGCCCGAAAAAAATATAGGGTCCCATGGCGTTTATAGGTCAAAATTGCAGTTGTTTACAACTTATAGCGATCGGCAGTAAATGTCACTCTGCCAAAAATATCAACCCCCACTCCTACAATCTCCCCTGGTATTTCTATATTTTCTGTAATATTCCTACATTCCATCATTTATTTCAAACATTAATATTTTTACTTTAAAATGAAAATAATTACATACCCGAATTCAGCCAATCAGGTAACACACACTATTCAGTACTCTATACTACTTTCCATAACAAACAAAACCACGTGTACATCCGGGGATTTGGTGCTCTCATTCCTATACTTACATATTTACCTATCCCAGAATTAGTCAATTTTGTAATTTTCAAAGACCTTATACCTACCAATGTATATGTATGAAATTTGAGGCCTGTCACTTCAGTGTCCTGAAAACTGTGACCATCTAAATTAATGACACCTCCCTGCTGCAAGTAGTGTTCTAGGGAATGAATAACTTTCATTCCTGTGATCCGACCTGGATATAGTTGTGATTGTAATGAATAAAATATTTATACAATTGCATGATTTTGTTTTTTGATGTTAATAAAATGATATAAAGTCACATTTGTGTCAATTTTTTCATAAGGGTGGATTCTACCCAGAATTTAAAAAAAGCTGCAAAATTTGACAAATCATAGCTAATAAAGCAAAATTTAAAGTTTTTTAAAAAGACTGATTCAGAATTTTTTTGATGCTTATGAGAAGTAAATAATTTAAGACTCTGATATACTAATTGATTCTTATCTAACCCATCCTGCTGATTAAGTAAGTGCAGAAATGTTTCACCACCCCCCAGTGAAAGGCACTTAGAGAAATAGCAGGTGCCCCCTATTATATTTGTTTACAATTAATTTAAACAAGAGAAAGGCAATCCTTTTGATAAGAAATTAAAGTTCAGTCTCTGTAGTCTTAAACAGTACAATCCATAAGTTACATTATTGAAATTTATGCCTAGAAAAGGGGAATTCAGATCAATTTTAAAAAATCAAGAAATGCAATAAGTATTACTTCAAACACCAAAATGTACAACACAATAATAGGCTGGAAAGTGAAAAGATGAAAAATTTACCTGCAATGTACAGAAAAATGTCCAGCAAAATACATCAGGTGGATAGCGAGTCTTCATCTTCTTCTTTTATAGAGAAAATGCTCATGCGGATCAGGTACCGACCTCTCCCGGGGCCGAGGAAGCTGAAAGATGAAAGTCCTCTACAGTGCTTAAATGAAAATGAATCAGTAAAGTTGGTCAAATTAAGCACAAAGCAATAATGAAACAGCAATATTTTTCAAGTTTTCTGAAAAATTAACAATTTACATAAATGCTACATCAGTTGATTATTTAAAAAATGGATCCCCCAAGGGTGGGGTACATGTTATACAATATTACATGTAATTACATGTAAATACATGAAAGGTCAAATGTGATACATGCAGTTTAAAGCCATTCCAGTAATTCATGAAAAAAAATCAGAAGCCTAAGGTCCCAGCAATAAAGATTTCATCATGTTGAAATTCTGCATGTCTGTTTAGCAAGTCTAAGGGAAGTAACTCTAAGTACAAAAACTGGAAAGCAGCAGAAAATGAGTTACAGAGGGCCACCCTGATGAAAAAACGAGGCTGCAAGAAAGGGAAAATACAGACATTTGTGTAGCTACAACAAAGAAACAACTTAACTACAAATTCCTCACCCTGAAGTCCAAGGGAAGCAATCCAGAGGATCACATACAATACCAGACATGAGATGTCAAGACAGAAAAATGTGCTCCTTTCACATGACCACCAAAAAAAAGGCCCTTTTAAGGGTCAACAAAAGTATTCGAAAAGATACCGAAAGTGCAAACGTGTAAGAAACTAAATAAAAATCAACACCAGGTCACAGCCCCTACACTTCCATATATATACACATATAAAGCAATAACATAAAAATACATACATGTACATACATAATACGTACATATATTTATACATACATACAAACATTCATCATAAGAGCAATCTGATGCACTTTCTTAACTTACTTTCCTCCTCTGGCTATGTAAACTGCACAATCCTATACCAATCTCTACTTTCTTCTCTACCCCCCCCCCCCTCCCTTTTACAAAGGACACAATTCCCCTCAATCCCCACCCCCCAAAAACTAATGAAGTTTTGTGCTATTTTTTCTCTCGGTATGTCTTCAATACTCAAATAAATAGCTAAAAATAACTTTTCATGACTTTCAATTCACCTAACATTGCAAAAGTTGGGGTCTCTATAGGGAAAAGACCACTAATTATTTTCCCATAGAACTCTATACAAACCTTTTGCCCTCTCAGTACTCTACTAATTCAATTTCAGACAAATCCTTGGCACCATTTGAAACTTTATTCTAAGCGCTTATAAAAAAGCCCGAAAAAAATATAGGGTCCCATGGCGTTTATAGGTCAAAATTGCAGTTGTTTACAACTTATAGCGATCGGCAGTAAATGTCACTCTGCCAAAAATATCAACCCCCACTCCTACAATCTCCCCTGGTATTTCTATATTTTCTGTAATATTCCTACATTCCATCATTTATTTCAAACATTAATATTTTTACTTTAAAATGAAAATAATTACATACCCGAATTCAGCCAATCAGGTAACACACACTATTCAGTACTCTATACTACTTTCCATAACAAACAAAACCACGTGTACATCCGGGGATTTGGTGCTCTCATTCCTATACTTACATATTTACCTATCCCAGAATTAGTCAATTTTGTAATTTTCAAAGACCTTATACCTACCAATGTATATGTATGAAATTTGAGGCCTGTCACTTCAGTGTCCTGAAAACTGTGACCATCTAAATTAATGACACCTCCCTGCTGCAAGTAGTGTTCTAGGGAATGAATAACTTTCATTCCTGTGATCCGACCTGGATATAGTTGTGATTGTAATGAATAAAATATTTATACAATTGCATGATTTTGTTTTTTGATGTTAATAAAATGATATAAAGTCACATTTGTGTCAATTTTTTCATAAGGGTGGATTCTACCCAGAATTTAAAAAAAGCTGCAAAATTTGACAAATCATAGCTAATAAAGCAAAATTTAAAGTTTTTTAAAAAGACTGATTCAGAATTTTTTTGATGCTTATGAGAAGTAAATAATTTAAGACTCTGATATACTAATTGATTCTTATCTAACCCATCCTGCTGATTAAGTAAGTGCAGAAATGTTTCACCACCCCCCAGTGAAAGGCACTTAGAGAAATAGCAGGTGCCCCCTATTATATTTGTTTACAATTAATTTAAACAAGAGAAAGGCAATCCTTTTGATAAGAAATTAAAGTTCAGTCTCTGTAGTCTTAAACAGTACAATCCATAAGTTACATTATTGAAATTTATGCCTAGAAAAGGGGAATTCAGATCAATTTTAAAAAATCAAGAAATGCAATAAGTATTACTTCAAACACCAAAATGTACAACACAATAATAGGCTGGAAAGTGAAAAGATGAAAAATTTACCTGCAATGTACAGAAAAATGTCCAGCAAAATACATCAGGTGGATAGCGAGTCTTCATCTTCTTCTTTTATAGAGAAAATGCTCATGCGGATCAGGTACCGACCTCTCCCGGGGCCGAGGAAGCTGAAAGATGAAAGTCCTCTACAGTGCTTAAATGAAAATGAATCAGTAAAGTTGGTCAAATTAAGCACAAAGCAATAATGAAACAGCAATATTTTTCAAGTTTTCTGAAAAATTAACAATTTACATAAATGCTACATCAGTTGATTACCTGTACGAAATTGTACGCCTGGTAATAACACGTAAACCAGGCGTCATGCTCTGCAAAAACCAGGCGGATTTTGACTCAATACCATATAAGTAAACCAGGCGTCAAATGAGACGGAAACCAGGCGTAAAAAGAGGCGTAATATGCAAATTTTACGCCTCTTCAATAGACCAGGCGTAAAGGATCGTACCGTCCAGGCGTAAAAATGTCCAGGCGTAAAAAAGTCCAGGCGTACAATACACAATGATATATACAAAATACATTACATGTTTTGAAAACTAAGTATTTATTTTATCAAAACATCCATATCTTAGTATCAATTTATATAACATTCAAAGGCAGTTTTTCTTAACATTTTGATGGACAACAAAATGTCATTCAAATAAACTTTACATTAATAAATCTTCCCATTTAAGGAAAATTCAAAATTTGTATTATACAAAAATTATAAATTATCTTGAAAATACAGTGTACCAATCTCTGATGACTTTGTATTACAGCAGAGATGCTTATAATGAATTCATGGTTATAGTGATTTTCATTTCCTTAAATTTTAGAATATTGCTGTGAACTTAATGGATATAATGAACTACGCCTAATCAAAATTGTTCATTCATTGTACTTCGGAATAAGTGTGTTTTACATTAGCTTATCTTGTATCGTGCACTGAGCTCTTCTTAGCATTCTCATATTTTTCTTTCCCATGTTCCTTTTTAAATTTTTGTCCTGCAATGAGACTTGCTCTGTGATGGCATTGTTCAGTTCTTGGTTCACTTTTTTTCCTTCATTTTCTCCACACCACTAAAGGGCATAACCTGAAGGAAAATTGTAGCCATGCTTTAATGTAGGTCTGAAATCACATGCATTATGTCCAACAAGATCAGTATTTACAATTAGAGAAAAAAAAATTGTTGTATTACATAATGGGTTGACAGGAAAACAAACAGACAGACCAAACACTATATATCCCCAGTCCTTCAATTGGGGGCATGAAAATCTTACCCCTTCAGATATTCCAGGGGGTGAAATATCCTGGTCATTCTCCCTTGGTTTTTCTGAAGAAGGAGGATTTGGACACAGGAAGCCTGCTTCTTGATTATCTGGATGATAGGAATAGAAATATATTACAGCCGTGCATATAGTTAAATATATCAAATATTGAATGTGTATTTTACAAATACTTTATTTAGGTTTTTATTTTTTTTATTATTATCTAACCTCAACACAATCCTCCATGGGATGAAATGCTAATATCTACTACTACTACCAATGAAAGAATGTTGGTAGTAGAGTGTTTTCTCAAGGGAGGAGTTTTGTGACTTGGTATCTTCTTTTCCTTGGGACTTAGCTCCTGTTTCTTCTCTCTTGTATCCTCAGTGTTTTTTTCTTCTTATTTGGGATAAACTCTTCATCATGTTCCTTAATTTCTTTTATTTTGTCTGTTGGAGCCCTTGTTCTCTTCCCATTTGCTTTCTCTGTGTTTAGATTGAGAAATTAAACAGTCTCTCTGGAATATCTTTTGCTTTCTCCTGCAAGTTTCCCAATAATTTGCTGCATGCCGAATAGCAAACTTTGTTAGTTCCTCTTCATCATCTACAAATACACACACATATAACAAAATTATCACCAAGAAATGTGAGCTTTGTGTAGCATATCTGAGCTTGACCCCCCCCCCCCCCCCTCCCTTTTAAGAAACACAAAACAGACCCCTTGTAAGTCAGTAGGAAGGAACGAATACAAGAAAGTTATTAATATATATATATATATATATATATATATATATATATATATATATATATATATATATATATATATATATATATATTGATTGGGTATGAAAAGTTTCCGATCCACCTATGCATTGTAGCAACCCATTAAACATCACCTTAACCATGTTAACATGGTCAGCTTATCAGAAAGTGCACTCTATTTGTTATCAGGACAGCTTTTGATTAAAATTACTGTAATTATTTTGTCTAGTAAAATTTTTAAGACAGCCACCGCGCCGTGTGGCAAATTTATAATTCATACCATCAATACCATGTTGTGATCCATGCGACTTTATATTTCCCTCATCTTGAACCCGACTTTTTAAAAAAAAAGGTGGAAAATGTCTCGTATATTTTTTGTTTTGTATATATTTTTTCGAAATGATAAATACTAAAAATGATAATTATGCGATAGAAAGATAATTTAAAAAAAAAAATCATGGAGTATACAACAGCAGTAGTTTACAAATACGACAGGTCTCCAAGCGTAAACAAACACGCATGCTACATGTAATCTAATCATTAACCATGTTAACAGAATGATTTTAAAAGCACATTTCTTAAATTTTTATAGATAATACTATATGGTATATTTCAAAGTGTTAACATCGCTGGAGTATGAAAATCTAAAAAATTCTTACCATTGATGATGGGGCCATGAATGATGGTATCTCACTTCGGATTCCGTCCTTATTGTCAACGTTTTGTCTTTTTCTCCCACGACAGTCAAACTGCAATCCTCATCGAAGTATTTTCACTTTCAAGTAAAACCAAGTTGTCAGAAACAAGTAGAAATCGGCAGGGCAATGTTTCTTTCAAAGCAACAGAATTTGAAATGACCATGCGGGCGGGATTTTGATAGCGTGGGATATCAAGTTTCTGCAGCCCCGGTTCGAAGATGCTCTACTGTTGAGGTTCACGACGGGATCGATACAAAAGCTATTACAAACTTTTCCCCAAAAACGTCTCTCAAAATAATAAAATGCGTTCTTTTAGTATTAATTTGTCGAATTTTTTTTTAAAATGCAAAATCAATATGTAGATCAATAAATTTCACTGAGATCATTTTGTAAGGCGATTCCCCTTGGCCTCTGAGAAAACACCTTAGTTTACAGTTGTTCTCGGCACATTGGAAAATCATGGAATAACCAAACAAAATAAAGAAGGTTACTTACGGAAAGCGTTTGTAAAATTTAGCAAATTTCAGCTCAAGTTAATTTATAGAACGATGGAGATTTAAAATATGAGATGCATTACAAGGTACAGAATTTGTGATCGAAATGTGTAAATTTGCCGAGACATAAATAACAAGAACAGGAATCATTGATTGCGAGAAAACCGTAGAAGATTCTAGGAAACTGATATCGGTAAGTATTTTACAGTTGTTGTTTTTTTTTTTTTTTAAAAAAGATCGACCTACATATATCGGGATCGACAATCAATTTAATAGAATGTTACTTCCGTTTTACAGATTGCAACCCGAATTATCTCGGAACTAAATCGACTCTGAAGTTAGAAGACGAAGGCGCAGAAATAATCATCATGAGCGAGGTAGGTCACCTTAAATAACATTGTTTTGTTTTGTTTGTATCGCTTTACTATTAGATTACAAATTATTTACTTCTTGCAAATTGCAGGGACCCAGATTAGATCCCTGCTACTTGATCAGCTGTTGATAATCATACAGTACATGTAAAGCAAGAGAAAAAAAATACGAATGAGTTCTCATCGATTTTTTTTTTCTCAATACGTTTAAAGAAAATTAATTATTTTTTTGTACATATTGATTAGCTTGTAACAATACAACCTACACACCAATTTCTGGTTTTTAAAAATATATATATTTTAGTCGATTAAATTAATGTTCACTTGCATGCATTTGATTAACTGGGTAATAGTAGTGTTTTATTCTTGAATTAGATGTCTGACCATGAAGAGTCTGTGCTGGACCATTTGATGAGTAACATGACAACATTTAAGAAACAAAGAACCCCAACTGCCAAAAAGATACATAAAATTTAGTGATGAGGATTTTTCTGATAATGAAGAGGAAGTATTCTCTTTTCTGATTTATCTGATGAAGAGGAATACATTTTGGATGATATCACTGAAGAAATTGCAATGTTACGGAGCATGATGATCAAGACTTCCAACTTCTTTCTTTGCTCTGTAACATCCGTATTTCAATAAGAGTATTCATGTTAGTGCTTGCTGTGATTTGCACCAATAATAGATGATGAATCCAACAACTTTTGAACATAATTTCAGATGTGATGCTAGCAGAACACATTTTATATACCATTTGACATATATGCATTTAACAGTTGTCCAAAAAAAAACAAAAAACTAAGGAACCTTTGTGACGGTGCTTACCACTTTCATTGTCATCGTTGTTTAGGGGCCAATAAAATGTTGATTGTGTCATCTGTCTAAAGGAATTTTGTCAAACACCATTCAAGAAACCAAAAACTTCTTTCTGGAAATACCTGTTATAAATCTACTCCACAATCCATTATTTTTCAAGATGGATTTTTTAAAGCAAAATGCAAGAGTGGTTTAACAGAAATATAGCTGGTGGAACTTATAAGGACATCTGTGATGGGACTGTAATTTCAGCTAGAAATTATCTTAGCTCAACAATGATGTTGGGAAGGACAAACACAAATGCTGAAATATTTATCTTAAAGTTTTCTAATCTATAAAGTATTTCACTGTAAATATTGCCAATGGATTTATTGTTAACAAAAGAAAAGTGAAATATAATGTTTTGCCTACATTGTACCTTTTCTATTTTTTTCTAAGACCAACATTACGCCTCACCAATTTTTCTAAGTCCAACATTACGCCTCACCAATTTTTCTAAGTCCAACATTACGCCTTACCAATTTTACTAAGTTCAGCATTACGCCTGATACAAGAATTACGCCTGGCCCAAGAGGCGGAAAATGACACGTATTCCGTGTGTGCAAAGAGCAGGAATACGTGTCCTGCTCATGTACGCCTGGTAAAGACACGTAATTCTGAATTCCGTCTAGAAACCAGCTGGTTTCCATGTCTCATCCAGCTGGTTTACGCCTCACTTGTTCGTACGGGCATTTAAAAAATGGATCCCCCAAGGGTGGGGTACATGTTATACAATATTACATGTAATTACATGTAAATACATGAAAGGTCAAATGTGATACATGCAGTTTAAAGCCATTCCAGTAATTCATGAAAAAAAATCAGAAGCCTAAGGTCCCAGCAATAAAGATTTCATCATGTTGAAATTCTGCATGTCTGTTTAGCAAGTCTAAGGGAAGTAACTCTAAGTACAAAAACTGGAAAGCAGCAGAAAATGAGTTACAGAGGGCCACCCTGATGAAAAAACGAGGCTGCAAGAAAGGGAAAATACAGACATTTGTGTAGCTACAACAAAGAAACAACTTAACTACAAATTCCTCACCCTGAAGTCCAAGGGAAGCAATCCAGAGGATCACATACAATACCAGACATGAGATGTCAAGACAGAAAAATGTGCTCCTTTCACATGACCACCAAAAAAAAGGCCCTTTTAAGGGTCAACAAAAGTATTCGAAAAGATACCGAAAGTGCAAACGTGTAAGAAACTAAATAAAAATCAACACCAGGTCACAGCCCCTACACTTCCATATATATACACATATAAAGCAATAACATAAAAATACATACATGTACATACATAATACGTACATATATTTATACATACATACAAACATTCATCATAAGAGCAATCTGATGCACTTTCTTAACTTACTTTCCTCCTCTGGCTATGTAAACTGCACAATCCTATACCAATCTCTACTTTCTTCTCTACCCCCCCCCCCCTCCCTTTTACAAAGGACACAATTCCCCTCAATCCCCACCCCCCAAAAACTAATGAAGTTTTGTGCTATTTTTTCTCTCGGTATGTCTTCAATACTCAAATAAATAGCTAAAAATAACTTTTCATGACTTTCAATTCACCTAACATTGCAAAAGTTGGGGTCTCTATAGGGAAAAGACCACTAATTATTTTCCCATAGAACTCTATACAAACCTTTTGCCCTCTCAGTACTCTACTAATTCAATTTCAGACAAATCCTTGGCACCATTTGAAACTTTATTCTAAGCGCTTATAAAAAAGCCCGAAAAAAATATAGGGTCCCATGGCGTTTATAGGTCAAAATTGCAGTTGTTTACAACTTATAGCGATCGGCAGTAAATGTCACTCTGCCAAAAATATCAACCCCCACTCCTACAATCTCCCCTGGTATTTCTATATTTTCTGTAATATTCCTACATTCCATCATTTATTTCAAACATTAATATTTTTACTTTAAAATGAAAATAATTACATACCCGAATTCAGCCAATCAGGTAACACACACTATTCAGTACTCTATACTACTTTCCATAACAAACAAAACCACGTGTACATCCGGGGATTTGGTGCTCTCATTCCTATACTTACATATTTACCTATCCCAGAATTAGTCAATTTTGTAATTTTCAAAGACCTTATACCTACCAATGTATATGTATGAAATTTGAGGCCTGTCACTTCAGTGTCCTGAAAACTGTGACCATCTAAATTAATGACACCTCCCTGCTGCAAGTAGTGTTCTAGGGAATGAATAACTTTCATTCCTGTGATCCGACCTGGATATAGTTGTGATTGTAATGAATAAAATATTTATACAATTGCATGATTTTGTTTTTTGATGTTAATAAAATGATATAAAGTCACATTTGTGTCAATTTTTTCATAAGGGTGGATTCTACCCAGAATTTAAAAAAAGCTGCAAAATTTGACAAATCATAGCTAATAAAGCAAAATTTAAAGTTTTTTAAAAAGACTGATTCAGAATTTTTTTGATGCTTATGAGAAGTAAATAATTTAAGACTCTGATATACTAATTGATTCTTATCTAACCCATCCTGCTGATTAAGTAAGTGCAGAAATGTTTCACCACCCCCCAGTGAAAGGCACTTAGAGAAATAGCAGGTGCCCCCTATTATATTTGTTTACAATTAATTTAAACAAGAGAAAGGCAATCCTTTTGATAAGAAATTAAAGTTCAGTCTCTGTAGTCTTAAACAGTACAATCCATAAGTTACATTATTGAAATTTATGCCTAGAAAAGGGGAATTCAGATCAATTTTAAAAAATCAAGAAATGCAATAAGTATTACTTCAAACACCAAAATGTACAACACAATAATAGGCTGGAAAGTGAAAAGATGAAAAATTTACCTGCAATGTACAGAAAAATGTCCAGCAAAATACATCAGGTGGATAGCGAGTCTTCATCTTCTTCTTTTATAGAGAAAATGCTCATGCGGATCAGGTACCGACCTCTCCCGGGGCCGAGGAAGCTGAAAGATGAAAGTCCTCTACAGTGCTTAAATGAAAATGAATCAGTAAAGTTGGTCAAATTAAGCACAAAGCAATAATGAAACAGCAATATTTTTCAAGTTTTCTGAAAAATTAACAATTTACATAAATGCTACATCAGTTGATTATTTAAAAAATGGATCCCCCAAGGGTGGGGTACATGTTATACAATATTACATGTAATTACATGTAAATACATGAAAGGTCAAATGTGATACATGCAGTTTAAAGCCATTCCAGTAATTCATGAAAAAAAATCAGAAGCCTAAGGTCCCAGCAATAAAGATTTCATCATGTTGAAATTCTGCATGTCTGTTTAGCAAGTCTAAGGGAAGTAACTCTAAGTACAAAAACTGGAAAGCAGCAGAAAATGAGTTACAGAGGGCCACCCTGATGAAAAAACGAGGCTGCAAGAAAGGGAAAATACAGACATTTGTGTAGCTACAACAAAGAAACAACTTAACTACAAATTCCTCACCCTGAAGTCCAAGGGAAGCAATCCAGAGGATCACATACAATACCAGACATGAGATGTCAAGACAGAAAAATGTGCTCCTTTCACATGACCACCAAAAAAAAGGCCCTTTTAAGGGTCAACAAAAGTATTCGAAAAGATACCGAAAGTGCAAACGTGTAAGAAACTAAATAAAAATCAACACCAGGTCACAGCCCCTACACTTCCATATATATACACATATAAAGCAATAACATAAAAATACATACATGTACATACATAATACGTACATATATTTATACATACATACAAACATTCATCATAAGAGCAATCTGATGCACTTTCTTAACTTACTTTCCTCCTCTGGCTATGTAAACTGCACAATCCTATACCAATCTCTACTTTCTTCTCTACCCCCCCCCCCCTCCCTTTTACAAAGGACACAATTCCCCTCAATCCCCACCCCCCAAAAACTAATGAAGTTTTGTGCTATTTTTTCTCTCGGTATGTCTTCAATACTCAAATAAATAGCTAAAAATAACTTTTCATGACTTTCAATTCACCTAACATTGCAAAAGTTGGGGTCTCTATAGGGAAAAGACCACTAATTATTTTCCCATAGAACTCTATACAAACCTTTTGCCCTCTCAGTACTCTACTAATTCAATTTCAGACAAATCCTTGGCACCATTTGAAACTTTATTCTAAGCGCTTATAAAAAAGCCCGAAAAAAATATAGGGTCCCATGGCGTTTATAGGTCAAAATTGCAGTTGTTTACAACTTATAGCGATCGGCAGTAAATGTCACTCTGCCAAAAATATCAACCCCCACTCCTACAATCTCCCCTGGTATTTCTATATTTTCTGTAATATTCCTACATTCCATCATTTATTTCAAACATTAATATTTTTACTTTAAAATGAAAATAATTACATACCCGAATTCAGCCAATCAGGTAACACACACTATTCAGTACTCTATACTACTTTCCATAACAAACAAAACCACGTGTACATCCGGGGATTTGGTGCTCTCATTCCTATACTTACATATTTACCTATCCCAGAATTAGTCAATTTTGTAATTTTCAAAGACCTTATACCTACCAATGTATATGTATGAAATTTGAGGCCTGTCACTTCAGTGTCCTGAAAACTGTGACCATCTAAATTAATGACACCTCCCTGCTGCAAGTAGTGTTCTAGGGAATGAATAACTTTCATTCCTGTGATCCGACCTGGATATAGTTGTGATTGTAATGAATAAAATATTTATACAATTGCATGATTTTGTTTTTTGATGTTAATAAAATGATATAAAGTCACATTTGTGTCAATTTTTTCATAAGGGTGGATTCTACCCAGAATTTAAAAAAAGCTGCAAAATTTGACAAATCATAGCTAATAAAGCAAAATTTAAAGTTTTTTAAAAAGACTGATTCAGAATTTTTTTGATGCTTATGAGAAGTAAATAATTTAAGACTCTGATATACTAATTGATTCTTATCTAACCCATCCTGCTGATTAAGTAAGTGCAGAAATGTTTCACCACCCCCCAGTGAAAGGCACTTAGAGAAATAGCAGGTGCCCCCTATTATATTTGTTTACAATTAATTTAAACAAGAGAAAGGCAATCCTTTTGATAAGAAATTAAAGTTCAGTCTCTGTAGTCTTAAACAGTACAATCCATAAGTTACATTATTGAAATTTATGCCTAGAAAAGGGGAATTCAGATCAATTTTAAAAAATCAAGAAATGCAATAAGTATTACTTCAAACACCAAAATGTACAACACAATAATAGGCTGGAAAGTGAAAAGATGAAAAATTTACCTGCAATGTACAGAAAAATGTCCAGCAAAATACATCAGGTGGATAGCGAGTCTTCATCTTCTTCTTTTATAGAGAAAATGCTCATGCGGATCAGGTACCGACCTCTCCCGGGGCCGAGGAAGCTGAAAGATGAAAGTCCTCTACAGTGCTTAAATGAAAATGAATCAGTAAAGTTGGTCAAATTAAGCACAAAGCAATAATGAAACAGCAATATTTTTCAAGTTTTCTGAAAAATTAACAATTTACATAAATGCTACATCAGTTGATTATTTAAAAAATGGATCCCCCAAGGGTGGGGTACATGTTATACAATATTACATGTAATTACATGTAAATACATGAAAGGTCAAATGTGATACATGCAGTTTAAAGCCATTCCAGTAATTCATGAAAAAAAATCAGAAGCCTAAGGTCCCAGCAATAAAGATTTCATCATGTTGAAATTCTGCATGTCTGTTTAGCAAGTCTAAGGGAAGTAACTCTAAGTACAAAAACTGGAAAGCAGCAGAAAATGAGTTACAGAGGGCCACCCTGATGAAAAAACGAGGCTGCAAGAAAGGGAAAATACAGACATTTGTGTAGCTACAACAAAGAAACAACTTAACTACAAATTCCTCACCCTGAAGTCCAAGGGAAGCAATCCAGAGGATCACATACAATACCAGACATGAGATGTCAAGACAGAAAAATGTGCTCCTTTCACATGACCACCAAAAAAAAGGCCCTTTTAAGGGTCAACAAAAGTATTCGAAAAGATACCGAAAGTGCAAACGTGTAAGAAACTAAATAAAAATCAACACCAGGTCACAGCCCCTACACTTCCATATATATACACATATAAAGCAATAACATAAAAATACATACATGTACATACATAATACGTACATATATTTATACATACATACAAACATTCATCATAAGAGCAATCTGATGCACTTTCTTAACTTACTTTCCTCCTCTGGCTATGTAAACTGCACAATCCTATACCAATCTCTACTTTCTTCTCTACCCCCCCCCCCCTCCCTTTTACAAAGGACACAATTCCCCTCAATCCCCACCCCCCAAAAACTAATGAAGTTTTGTGCTATTTTTTCTCTCGGTATGTCTTCAATACTCAAATAAATAGCTAAAAATAACTTTTCATGACTTTCAATTCACCTAACATTGCAAAAGTTGGGGTCTCTATAGGGAAAAGACCACTAATTATTTTCCCATAGAACTCTATACAAACCTTTTGCCCTCTCAGTACTCTACTAATTCAATTTCAGACAAATCCTTGGCACCATTTGAAACTTTATTCTAAGCGCTTATAAAAAAGCCCGAAAAAAATATAGGGTCCCATGGCGTTTATAGGTCAAAATTGCAGTTGTTTACAACTTATAGCGATCGGCAGTAAATGTCACTCTGCCAAAAATATCAACCCCCACTCCTACAATCTCCCCTGGTATTTCTATATTTTCTGTAATATTCCTACATTCCATCATTTATTTCAAACATTAATATTTTTACTTTAAAATGAAAATAATTACATACCCGAATTCAGCCAATCAGGTAACACACACTATTCAGTACTCTATACTACTTTCCATAACAAACAAAACCACGTGTACATCCGGGGATTTGGTGCTCTCATTCCTATACTTACATATTTACCTATCCCAGAATTAGTCAATTTTGTAATTTTCAAAGACCTTATACCTACCAATGTATATGTATGAAATTTGAGGCCTGTCACTTCAGTGTCCTGAAAACTGTGACCATCTAAATTAATGACACCTCCCTGCTGCAAGTAGTGTTCTAGGGAATGAATAACTTTCATTCCTGTGATCCGACCTGGATATAGTTGTGATTGTAATGAATAAAATATTTATACAATTGCATGATTTTGTTTTTTGATGTTAATAAAATGATATAAAGTCACATTTGTGTCAATTTTTTCATAAGGGTGGATTCTACCCAGAATTTAAAAAAAGCTGCAAAATTTGACAAATCATAGCTAATAAAGCAAAATTTAAAGTTTTTTAAAAAGACTGATTCAGAATTTTTTTGATGCTTATGAGAAGTAAATAATTTAAGACTCTGATATACTAATTGATTCTTATCTAACCCATCCTGCTGATTAAGTAAGTGCAGAAATGTTTCACCACCCCCCAGTGAAAGGCACTTAGAGAAATAGCAGGTGCCCCCTATTATATTTGTTTACAATTAATTTAAACAAGAGAAAGGCAATCCTTTTGATAAGAAATTAAAGTTCAGTCTCTGTAGTCTTAAACAGTACAATCCATAAGTTACATTATTGAAATTTATGCCTAGAAAAGGGGAATTCAGATCAATTTTAAAAAATCAAGAAATGCAATAAGTATTACTTCAAACACCAAAATGTACAACACAATAATAGGCTGGAAAGTGAAAAGATGAAAAATTTACCTGCAATGTACAGAAAAATGTCCAGCAAAATACATCAGGTGGATAGCGAGTCTTCATCTTCTTCTTTTATAGAGAAAATGCTCATGCGGATCAGGTACCGACCTCTCCCGGGGCCGAGGAAGCTGAAAGATGAAAGTCCTCTACAGTGCTTAAATGAAAATGAATCAGTAAAGTTGGTCAAATTAAGCACAAAGCAATAATGAAACAGCAATATTTTTCAAGTTTTCTGAAAAATTAACAATTTACATAAATGCTACATCAGTTGATTATTTAAAAAATGGATCCCCCAAGGGTGGGGTACATGTTATACAATATTACATGTAATTACATGTAAATACATGAAAGGTCAAATGTGATACATGCAGTTTAAAGCCATTCCAGTAATTCATGAAAAAAAATCAGAAGCCTAAGGTCCCAGCAATAAAGATTTCATCATGTTGAAATTCTGCATGTCTGTTTAGCAAGTCTAAGGGAAGTAACTCTAAGTACAAAAACTGGAAAGCAGCAGAAAATGAGTTACAGAGGGCCACCCTGATGAAAAAACGAGGCTGCAAGAAAGGGAAAATACAGACATTTGTGTAGCTACAACAAAGAAACAACTTAACTACAAATTCCTCACCCTGAAGTCCAAGGGAAGCAATCCAGAGGATCACATACAATACCAGACATGAGATGTCAAGACAGAAAAATGTGCTCCTTTCACATGACCACCAAAAAAAAGGCCCTTTTAAGGGTCAACAAAAGTATTCGAAAAGATACCGAAAGTGCAAACGTGTAAGAAACTAAATAAAAATCAACACCAGGTCACAGCCCCTACACTTCCATATATATACACATATAAAGCAATAACATAAAAATACATACATGTACATACATAATACGTACATATATTTATACATACATACAAACATTCATCATAAGAGCAATCTGATGCACTTTCTTAACTTACTTTCCTCCTCTGGCTATGTAAACTGCACAATCCTATACCAATCTCTACTTTCTTCTCTACCCCCCCCCCCCTCCCTTTTACAAAGGACACAATTCCCCTCAATCCCCACCCCCCAAAAACTAATGAAGTTTTGTGCTATTTTTTCTCTCGGTATGTCTTCAATACTCAAATAAATAGCTAAAAATAACTTTTCATGACTTTCAATTCACCTAACATTGCAAAAGTTGGGGTCTCTATAGGGAAAAGACCACTAATTATTTTCCCATAGAACTCTATACAAACCTTTTGCCCTCTCAGTACTCTACTAATTCAATTTCAGACAAATCCTTGGCACCATTTGAAACTTTATTCTAAGCGCTTATAAAAAAGCCCGAAAAAAATATAGGGTCCCATGGCGTTTATAGGTCAAAATTGCAGTTGTTTACAACTTATAGCGATCGGCAGTAAATGTCACTCTGCCAAAAATATCAACCCCCACTCCTACAATCTCCCCTGGTATTTCTATATTTTCTGTAATATTCCTACATTCCATCATTTATTTCAAACATTAATATTTTTACTTTAAAATGAAAATAATTACATACCCGAATTCAGCCAATCAGGTAACACACACTATTCAGTACTCTATACTACTTTCCATAACAAACAAAACCACGTGTACATCCGGGGATTTGGTGCTCTCATTCCTATACTTACATATTTACCTATCCCAGAATTAGTCAATTTTGTAATTTTCAAAGACCTTATACCTACCAATGTATATGTATGAAATTTGAGGCCTGTCACTTCAGTGTCCTGAAAACTGTGACCATCTAAATTAATGACACCTCCCTGCTGCAAGTAGTGTTCTAGGGAATGAATAACTTTCATTCCTGTGATCCGACCTGGATATAGTTGTGATTGTAATGAATAAAATATTTATACAATTGCATGATTTTGTTTTTTGATGTTAATAAAATGATATAAAGTCACATTTGTGTCAATTTTTTCATAAGGGTGGATTCTACCCAGAATTTAAAAAAAGCTGCAAAATTTGACAAATCATAGCTAATAAAGCAAAATTTAAAGTTTTTTAAAAAGACTGATTCAGAATTTTTTTGATGCTTATGAGAAGTAAATAATTTAAGACTCTGATATACTAATTGATTCTTATCTAACCCATCCTGCTGATTAAGTAAGTGCAGAAATGTTTCACCACCCCCCAGTGAAAGGCACTTAGAGAAATAGCAGGTGCCCCCTATTATATTTGTTTACAATTAATTTAAACAAGAGAAAGGCAATCCTTTTGATAAGAAATTAAAGTTCAGTCTCTGTAGTCTTAAACAGTACAATCCATAAGTTACATTATTGAAATTTATGCCTAGAAAAGGGGAATTCAGATCAATTTTAAAAAATCAAGAAATGCAATAAGTATTACTTCAAACACCAAAATGTACAACACAATAATAGGCTGGAAAGTGAAAAGATGAAAAATTTACCTGCAATGTACAGAAAAATGTCCAGCAAAATACATCAGGTGGATAGCGAGTCTTCATCTTCTTCTTTTATAGAGAAAATGCTCATGCGGATCAGGTACCGACCTCTCCCGGGGCCGAGGAAGCTGAAAGATGAAAGTCCTCTACAGTGCTTAAATGAAAATGAATCAGTAAAGTTGGTCAAATTAAGCACAAAGCAATAATGAAACAGCAATATTTTTCAAGTTTTCTGAAAAATTAACAATTTACATAAATGCTACATCAGTTGATTATTTAAAAAATGGATCCCCCAAGGGTGGGGTACATGTTATACAATATTACATGTAATTACATGTAAATACATGAAAGGTCAAATGTGATACATGCAGTTTAAAGCCATTCCAGTAATTCATGAAAAAAAATCAGAAGCCTAAGGTCCCAGCAATAAAGATTTCATCATGTTGAAATTCTGCATGTCTGTTTAGCAAGTCTAAGGGAAGTAACTCTAAGTACAAAAACTGGAAAGCAGCAGAAAATGAGTTACAGAGGGCCACCCTGATGAAAAAACGAGGCTGCAAGAAAGGGAAAATACAGACATTTGTGTAGCTACAACAAAGAAACAACTTAACTACAAATTCCTCACCCTGAAGTCCAAGGGAAGCAATCCAGAGGATCACATACAATACCAGACATGAGATGTCAAGACAGAAAAATGTGCTCCTTTCACATGACCACCAAAAAAAAGGCCCTTTTAAGGGTCAACAAAAGTATTCGAAAAGATACCGAAAGTGCAAACGTGTAAGAAACTAAATAAAAATCAACACCAGGTCACAGCCCCTACACTTCCATATATATACACATATAAAGCAATAACATAAAAATACATACATGTACATACATAATACGTACATATATTTATACATACATACAAACATTCATCATAAGAGCAATCTGATGCACTTTCTTAACTTACTTTCCTCCTCTGGCTATGTAAACTGCACAATCCTATACCAATCTCTACTTTCTTCTCTACCCCCCCCCCCCTCCCTTTTACAAAGGACACAATTCCCCTCAATCCCCACCCCCCAAAAACTAATGAAGTTTTGTGCTATTTTTTCTCTCGGTATGTCTTCAATACTCAAATAAATAGCTAAAAATAACTTTTCATGACTTTCAATTCACCTAACATTGCAAAAGTTGGGGTCTCTATAGGGAAAAGACCACTAATTATTTTCCCATAGAACTCTATACAAACCTTTTGCCCTCTCAGTACTCTACTAATTCAATTTCAGACAAATCCTTGGCACCATTTGAAACTTTATTCTAAGCGCTTATAAAAAAGCCCGAAAAAAATATAGGGTCCCATGGCGTTTATAGGTCAAAATTGCAGTTGTTTACAACTTATAGCGATCGGCAGTAAATGTCACTCTGCCAAAAATATCAACCCCCACTCCTACAATCTCCCCTGGTATTTCTATATTTTCTGTAATATTCCTACATTCCATCATTTATTTCAAACATTAATATTTTTACTTTAAAATGAAAATAATTACATACCCGAATTCAGCCAATCAGGTAACACACACTATTCAGTACTCTATACTACTTTCCATAACAAACAAAACCACGTGTACATCCGGGGATTTGGTGCTCTCATTCCTATACTTACATATTTACCTATCCCAGAATTAGTCAATTTTGTAATTTTCAAAGACCTTATACCTACCAATGTATATGTATGAAATTTGAGGCCTGTCACTTCAGTGTCCTGAAAACTGTGACCATCTAAATTAATGACACCTCCCTGCTGCAAGTAGTGTTCTAGGGAATGAATAACTTTCATTCCTGTGATCCGACCTGGATATAGTTGTGATTGTAATGAATAAAATATTTATACAATTGCATGATTTTGTTTTTTGATGTTAATAAAATGATATAAAGTCACATTTGTGTCAATTTTTTCATAAGGGTGGATTCTACCCAGAATTTAAAAAAAGCTGCAAAATTTGACAAATCATAGCTAATAAAGCAAAATTTAAAGTTTTTTAAAAAGACTGATTCAGAATTTTTTTGATGCTTATGAGAAGTAAATAATTTAAGACTCTGATATACTAATTGATTCTTATCTAACCCATCCTGCTGATTAAGTAAGTGCAGAAATGTTTCACCACCCCCCAGTGAAAGGCACTTAGAGAAATAGCAGGTGCCCCCTATTATATTTGTTTACAATTAATTTAAACAAGAGAAAGGCAATCCTTTTGATAAGAAATTAAAGTTCAGTCTCTGTAGTCTTAAACAGTACAATCCATAAGTTACATTATTGAAATTTATGCCTAGAAAAGGGGAATTCAGATCAATTTTAAAAAATCAAGAAATGCAATAAGTATTACTTCAAACACCAAAATGTACAACACAATAATAGGCTGGAAAGTGAAAAGATGAAAAATTTACCTGCAATGTACAGAAAAATGTCCAGCAAAATACATCAGGTGGATAGCGAGTCTTCATCTTCTTCTTTTATAGAGAAAATGCTCATGCGGATCAGGTACCGACCTCTCCCGGGGCCGAGGAAGCTGAAAGATGAAAGTCCTCTACAGTGCTTAAATGAAAATGAATCAGTAAAGTTGGTCAAATTAAGCACAAAGCAATAATGAAACAGCAATATTTTTCAAGTTTTCTGAAAAATTAACAATTTACATAAATGCTACATCAGTTGATTATTTAAAAAATGGATCCCCCAAGGGTGGGGTACATGTTATACAATATTACATGTAATTACATGTAAATACATGAAAGGTCAAATGTGATACATGCAGTTTAAAGCCATTCCAGTAATTCATGAAAAAAAATCAGAAGCCTAAGGTCCCAGCAATAAAGATTTCATCATGTTGAAATTCTGCATGTCTGTTTAGCAAGTCTAAGGGAAGTAACTCTAAGTACAAAAACTGGAAAGCAGCAGAAAATGAGTTACAGAGGGCCACCCTGATGAAAAAACGAGGCTGCAAGAAAGGGAAAATACAGACATTTGTGTAGCTACAACAAAGAAACAACTTAACTACAAATTCCTCACCCTGAAGTCCAAGGGAAGCAATCCAGAGGATCACATACAATACCAGACATGAGATGTCAAGACAGAAAAATGTGCTCCTTTCACATGACCACCAAAAAAAAGGCCCTTTTAAGGGTCAACAAAAGTATTCGAAAAGATACCGAAAGTGCAAACGTGTAAGAAACTAAATAAAAATCAACACCAGGTCACAGCCCCTACACTTCCATATATATACACATATAAAGCAATAACATAAAAATACATACATGTACATACATAATACGTACATATATTTATACATACATACAAACATTCATCATAAGAGCAATCTGATGCACTTTCTTAACTTACTTTCCTCCTCTGGCTATGTAAACTGCACAATCCTATACCAATCTCTACTTTCTTCTCTACCCCCCCCCCCCTCCCTTTTACAAAGGACACAATTCCCCTCAATCCCCACCCCCCAAAAACTAATGAAGTTTTGTGCTATTTTTTCTCTCGGTATGTCTTCAATACTCAAATAAATAGCTAAAAATAACTTTTCATGACTTTCAATTCACCTAACATTGCAAAAGTTGGGGTCTCTATAGGGAAAAGACCACTAATTATTTTCCCATAGAACTCTATACAAACCTTTTGCCCTCTCAGTACTCTACTAATTCAATTTCAGACAAATCCTTGGCACCATTTGAAACTTTATTCTAAGCGCTTATAAAAAAGCCCGAAAAAAATATAGGGTCCCATGGCGTTTATAGGTCAAAATTGCAGTTGTTTACAACTTATAGCGATCGGCAGTAAATGTCACTCTGCCAAAAATATCAACCCCCACTCCTACAATCTCCCCTGGTATTTCTATATTTTCTGTAATATTCCTACATTCCATCATTTATTTCAAACATTAATATTTTTACTTTAAAATGAAAATAATTACATACCCGAATTCAGCCAATCAGGTAACACACACTATTCAGTACTCTATACTACTTTCCATAACAAACAAAACCACGTGTACATCCGGGGATTTGGTGCTCTCATTCCTATACTTACATATTTACCTATCCCAGAATTAGTCAATTTTGTAATTTTCAAAGACCTTATACCTACCAATGTATATGTATGAAATTTGAGGCCTGTCACTTCAGTGTCCTGAAAACTGTGACCATCTAAATTAATGACACCTCCCTGCTGCAAGTAGTGTTCTAGGGAATGAATAACTTTCATTCCTGTGATCCGACCTGGATATAGTTGTGATTGTAATGAATAAAATATTTATACAATTGCATGATTTTGTTTTTTGATGTTAATAAAATGATATAAAGTCACATTTGTGTCAATTTTTTCATAAGGGTGGATTCTACCCAGAATTTAAAAAAAGCTGCAAAATTTGACAAATCATAGCTAATAAAGCAAAATTTAAAGTTTTTTAAAAAGACTGATTCAGAATTTTTTTGATGCTTATGAGAAGTAAATAATTTAAGACTCTGATATACTAATTGATTCTTATCTAACCCATCCTGCTGATTAAGTAAGTGCAGAAATGTTTCACCACCCCCCAGTGAAAGGCACTTAGAGAAATAGCAGGTGCCCCCTATTATATTTGTTTACAATTAATTTAAACAAGAGAAAGGCAATCCTTTTGATAAGAAATTAAAGTTCAGTCTCTGTAGTCTTAAACAGTACAATCCATAAGTTACATTATTGAAATTTATGCCTAGAAAAGGGGAATTCAGATCAATTTTAAAAAATCAAGAAATGCAATAAGTATTACTTCAAACACCAAAATGTACAACACAATAATAGGCTGGAAAGTGAAAAGATGAAAAATTTACCTGCAATGTACAGAAAAATGTCCAGCAAAATACATCAGGTGGATAGCGAGTCTTCATCTTCTTCTTTTATAGAGAAAATGCTCATGCGGATCAGGTACCGACCTCTCCCGGGGCCGAGGAAGCTGAAAGATGAAAGTCCTCTACAGTGCTTAAATGAAAATGAATCAGTAAAGTTGGTCAAATTAAGCACAAAGCAATAATGAAACAGCAATATTTTTCAAGTTTTCTGAAAAATTAACAATTTACATAAATGCTACATCAGTTGATTATTTAAAAAATGGATCCCCCAAGGGTGGGGTACATGTTATACAATATTACATGTAATTACATGTAAATACATGAAAGGTCAAATGTGATACATGCAGTTTAAAGCCATTCCAGTAATTCATGAAAAAAAATCAGAAGCCTAAGGTCCCAGCAATAAAGATTTCATCATGTTGAAATTCTGCATGTCTGTTTAGCAAGTCTAAGGGAAGTAACTCTAAGTACAAAAACTGGAAAGCAGCAGAAAATGAGTTACAGAGGGCCACCCTGATGAAAAAACGAGGCTGCAAGAAAGGGAAAATACAGACATTTGTGTAGCTACAACAAAGAAACAACTTAACTACAAATTCCTCACCCTGAAGTCCAAGGGAAGCAATCCAGAGGATCACATACAATACCAGACATGAGATGTCAAGACAGAAAAATGTGCTCCTTTCACATGACCACCAAAAAAAAGGCCCTTTTAAGGGTCAACAAAAGTATTCGAAAAGATACCGAAAGTGCAAACGTGTAAGAAACTAAATAAAAATCAACACCAGGTCACAGCCCCTACACTTCCATATATATACACATATAAAGCAATAACATAAAAATACATACATGTACATACATAATACGTACATATATTTATACATACATACAAACATTCATCATAAGAGCAATCTGATGCACTTTCTTAACTTACTTTCCTCCTCTGGCTATGTAAACTGCACAATCCTATACCAATCTCTACTTTCTTCTCTACCCCCCCCCCCTCCCTTTTACAAAGGACACAATTCCCCTCAATCCCCACCCCCCAAAAACTAATGAAGTTTTGTGCTATTTTTTCTCTCGGTATGTCTTCAATACTCAAATAAATAGCTAAAAATAACTTTTCATGACTTTCAATTCACCTAACATTGCAAAAGTTGGGGTCTCTATAGGGAAAAGACCACTAATTATTTTCCCATAGAACTCTATACAAACCTTTTGCCCTCTCAGTACTCTACTAATTCAATTTCAGACAAATCCTTGGCACCATTTGAAACTTTATTCTAAGCGCTTATAAAAAAGCCCGAAAAAAATATAGGGTCCCATGGCGTTTATAGGTCAAAATTGCAGTTGTTTACAACTTATAGCGATCGGCAGTAAATGTCACTCTGCCAAAAATATCAACCCCCACTCCTACAATCTCCCCTGGTATTTCTATATTTTCTGTAATATTCCTACATTCCATCATTTATTTCAAACATTAATATTTTTACTTTAAAATGAAAATAATTACATACCCGAATTCAGCCAATCAGGTAACACACACTATTCAGTACTCTATACTACTTTCCATAACAAACAAAACCACGTGTACATCCGGGGATTTGGTGCTCTCATTCCAAGAACTGGAAGCACTCCCCGGAAGTTCTCCGTCAACCAAACGCTCGGCTGTCTACGTAAACTCCGACCAGCACTCGTCGGAGTTTACGGAGACAGTCGAGTGTCTGGTTGAACATCAGTAAACTTCTTTGGGACATACTCACATACAGGGCAAGCAATTTAATTTTCAAAATTCTATCATACGTTTGGTACATGTATACGGGTATATAGCAAGTAATTTCTGTATGTAAAATATTTAAAAAGAATTTCAATTTTTGGCTTAACTCTAAGTCTTGAGCATTTTGATGTATTCAAGTTATTATCATGATTATTGACGAAAATTCAGGCAATACACGATATGGGCTTTACTGCAAATTAAAAAGGATTGTTAATACATATCAAGTAATTAGCTCATGCTGTGTTATTATGTTCACCTTAACTACATGCTATATATATGTTTGGTTTTTTTTTTTTAATTTGTGGAATAAATTATTTGTTGCATGTTATTCCATTACTATGTTTTGTTTTTTTTCCAAATATATGAAATTTTATTAGGCCAACTTTAAAATAATGTTTGCTTGCCCTCTCCCGACTCAGGATGAGAAAATGAAGTCGGTAGGTAGGTGAGATTTTTTTCCAAGGAAAATTTAAAAAAACAATGTTGAAAATTCAATGTCTATTTTCTGGAATGCATTAAAAAAAAGAATTGCTTCCTGGAGGTTAAAAAGTTTTGAGTCGGGTCATTTTTAACCCGTCAGTCCGGAGAGGGCAACAAAACAATTTTTTAAAGATGGCCTTATCGAAATCCTTAGACAATATGCTATACATTACTCAGTATTATTTTACTCTGTGATGGACATGATACAAAAACTACATGTACATGTATGGGTTAGCAAAGAATCCGTATCTCTTTCAAACAATGAAAAGTTTAACCCTGAGTCCTTCCATTTCACCCTAGCTGGAACACTGGTTTAACGTCGCCGCACTTAGACCAAAAGCATATGCATGTATTGCAAAATAATGACAAAAATAGAAATAATCAGTAAAATTACTTATTAAGGAAAAATGTCATACATGTACATGTACATATTCATTTTAAGCATAGGCACTCCCCAGCTTAATTGATCAAAAAAATATATATCTACTATACCATAAACATAACCTTGTTTTGTTTAAAGTATAGTAGATATATATTTTTTAAAGCTATATTATGACGTATATCTGAGCTAAAAAATAAAAATACGAGATTGAGTGTAGGTGAACATGATATTTGCTATTGACGTTCAAATTAAAATTTTCACCGATTTTGAACTTGAATAACCCCACGTTTCTATAGTTAAATTGACTTTAAACTGTGTCTGATATTTAGATGCGGAGTCGGTAGATAAATCGGTTATTGGTTTAAATTTCTAATATCTTTGAAACGCGATTGATTTAAATTGTGTAATTTACAGAAAAGTCCTATCTTTACATGCTTTATATAATGTAATAAAAGAAACAAAAACATCTTTTTTTAATTTTAGTTAGTCTGAACTTATCAAAAATACGCCATATATGACTTTAACAATTAAGCTGGGGAGTGCCTATGATTTTAAGTCAAAGTCGAGCTTCCATACTATGTTTGATTATACGGAAAAATTACCGTTTACCGAATCTGTTCTGTAACAACGTGTACTTCATTTCATCCGGTGTTTTGCAGAACGAGGAGGCAAATCCCCAAGTTATTGAAAAAGCACGTTGGAAATTTATCAAATGTTGTATTTGGACCACCTGTCAAACATCTCCATACAACAGAAGAATCTTTGGAATGCTCAGCGCCCCAGACGCAGCGCTTTTATACTTGTATGCTTTTATTTTTGTATGTGAGTATTTTTAATAATGCAACGGTGAATTTGTCGAGAAGTAACTTTATAAAGTTACATGATTGTGTATACATGTATATAGCGTAATTAAGATATTGCGCTGGACCTGTTGAAATGCCTTCTTATTATCATCAAAAACTCCCTAAGATAAAAATAGCTTTATGATTTTAATTGATTTTATAAGTGTTAAAAAGTAATTAATGCACATCCACAGGTCTCAGAAAAGGACTATTCTTGTTCTTGAGGATAAATAACACAAACCAAAAATTTGATGCATGGATTGGTATATATTTTTGGGCTGATTTTGAATAGAAAAGACTTAAATATGAATTCCTAAAATATAAGAGATTGTAAATTGTAAGTTTTTCTTGGTTATCAATTATGCAAATTTGTGTCATTTTCTGCATAAATCTATACATCATATAACTGATATCTGAAAAAAATATATATATATTTGTGTTATTTATCCTGAAGTTTTATTCGTATTACTTATCATATTTGCATTTGTCAATTCATACCTGCACGTACCTTTCATTAAACCTAATACATATCACAATGTCTATAAGCCTGTTTTGTTACCAAAGGTCAAAGCTGCACATTCATGATCATATTGGCTAATTTAGCAGCTATGTTGGTAGATATCTAGCTCTATATTGATCAGACAGCATGAGCCGCTAGGTGTTAGAAATTAATTTGCATGCAAATATTTCTTAATAATAGTATTTTTTTTTCATTAAAATAAGCTGAGATGAAGAAAACAACACCCTATTTCTTGTATGTTGTATGATGCAAAGTGGTAACTTGGGAGGCCATCTTGGATTTGGTACTTAGCACAAAATATTTTATGCTAGCTTTCCCTTTAAAGTAAATGTTAATTGCAATTGCATATAAATTACTAAATCATATATTCTGTAAGTTTGGTAGGAGATTTAGTCATATGAAAGCATACAGTTCCGAGTTCACTAATTAACACTGCAGTACATGTATCTTGGTATATTTGTTGTCCAAGATGTCTGGTTTCTTCACACACACACAAACTCACACGCACCCTCACACACTATGAGGGGTAATCAAAAAGTTCTTGAACTATCTCTATATATTTACAAAACCGCTATTCAGATCAGAATGAAACATACTCGAGCAACGAACGGCTGTAAAGTTTAACATACATCTTGGAAATTCCTTTGCAGTAGCATATAATAATTTGTACAGGGTTTATGACAACAAAAGACTTGCCAGAAGTTCAGTCATTAATTAGATTGATTGATTTAGTGAAGGAAGGGAGGTGACTAAAAATGATGTTTGTTCTGGTTCCCAGTGAAAGTAAGCTGGTGAAGAGATGTGTCCTTCGATAGTTGAGCAATTTGTTAGGAAAGATCACCAAGCGACAGATAGAAATAAAGTTGTATATCTTAAGAATATCATAATCATTAAATGCCTAAGTTATGTTTACTAAACATACCAGATCTGATAATAATCTTTATTCACAATGGAAAATGATGCACCAAAGACAGATGGTCAATATGCTCATTTTGGGAAAAAGATATCCTTATCCATCCATCCTATTGCCAAGATTTGGGCATTTGTGACAAATAGATTATTCTTGTTTTAAAAAATAACTTGCAGCATAAGAAATATAAGACTCGGAAAAAATCTTTTAGCTTCTGTGAACAGAACGCTAGGGAGTATGTCACGTGACCGCCTGGATCATGTGATTTGTGCATTGGTAGAACAATGGCAGATGTGCATTAAAATCGGAGAGGACTACTTTAAAAAATAATAAACACTGAAATCTAATTTTATTCCTTTTATGGAAGTTATTCAATTAGTTCGCGAACCTTTTGATCACCCCTCGTGACTTGATCATGATTAATTGTAAAAGTCTGACATTTTAAAATTTGTCCTAGCTTCTGTTACTTTCATTCAGGATGTCTTTAACATTATTTGCACTTCCCATTCACCTTTTTACTTTGTAAATTTATTATATTATATAATATATTGTACAATACAATTTTTAAAGTTATTTGGAATTATTTCTTAGCATGCATGAACAGTGGTGATGTTCAATTCCATAATGTCCTAGTAAAATTTTTTTGAGGTATATTCCATTAATTTCCTGTTGGCTGTCACAGCCTTATAAAATTTTGGAGAAATTATTTCTCTCTGTTAGCTTTTATCAAGCAACTTTCCTGGCTAGCTATATTTTGGATGGAATCAAATTTTGGCCTCTGACTTTCAATACTGGAATTATAAAAGCCTATAATTAATTTTTAAAACACTCCAAAATAGATAAATTTCATGATAAGATGTCATGTTTACATTCATTCAATGACACTTTATTTGTTTAACACAGCTAGAATTTAAACATGCACTCACACTGACCCTAAGCCTAGAGAAAACCTTTTGACAATCTTATGTCCACCTTGTGTGAAATAAAAAGTGGAAAGAATTTGATAACTTCTTCTTTAAAATACTTTCAAATTAAGACACTTTAAGTTTCATGTTTCATGCTTAGTTTTAGATGACAATTTTATTTATTTTTAATATATATATATATATATATATATATATATATATATATATATATATATATATATATATATATATATATATATATACAGAGTTGTCCCTAAGACCCAGGGGCCGGGGAATTTCCCCATCTATAAAGACCTTATCCCCTGGTTATTCTGGTATTCCCCCTCAACTTTGTTAGGGGAAGAATCCCAGAACCCTTTCTACTTTTTTAATGTTCCCTCCTGTTTCAATTCTTAAGGACAACCCTCTCTCTCTCTCTCTCTCTTTTTCTCTCTCTCTATATATATACATGTATATATGTATGTATGTATGTACACATCAGATGTTTAAGTATATTCTTGGGGTTACACAACTTTCATCTTAAGTGCACTCAGATGACCGTGACCTTGAGGTTATCTTGTGTGTCATGTGGATTTTAAAAGTTGAACTCAAGACCCCAAATTAAAGTAGATGTGGTCCAGTTTATTTACACATGAGGTTAAAAAGCCCTTGGATGTTTAATTCATGTGGAAAAAAACTTAACTACGGCATGTTAATAACAGGGGCACAGTGGAAAAAAAAATATATTTAAAAAATCATATACCAATTAACTACTAGGCAGTTTTAGTGGTTGGTTTATGATTTCCTAGACAGTCAATACTTCAATCCAGGAGCAAGCCCCTGTGATTAACATATTCTTGTTGTAGTTAAGATTTTGTGTTAATTTAACGAGATAAACAAATTTCAATTGAGAGAAAAGAACATCAGAACAGTCATACCTTTGACTCCTAAGGATTAGGTGTATATGTTATTCAATAGAATTCAAATCATAGTGATAAAAGTAATGGTAATAAGAAAATAAATTACGAACAGAGATACATATATTATACATGTACAATGTATCTATATCTCTTGAGAATTAAGCAAAGAAATCTGCCTCTTAATTGCTTGTGTTGGATTAACATGATTAAATTTGGTATGAAGTAATTAAAACTAATTTGATATTGTATAATATATTTTTCTTATTTTAATTTTAATATCTTTACAACAAATTGCAGAGTGTCATATGTCTCTCTAAGATTTCAAGTTTATAGAATAAAGAATAAACGCAATGATAAGTGTTTTGATGTTTTATTAGGCTGTATGTAGTATTGTTAATCATTCATAGAGTGTATAAAGGAACATGTGTCACCTGCTTTATCATGTTTAAAGCATCATTAAAGATAACAATAAATTGAAGAGTGGCCAGTTATTTATTTGCTGCTAGCATTATCATGATTTATAATAGCAAAGAAAAAATCCACGAATAATAAGACTAATAGAATATAGCATTTATCATGTAAAATCTGACATTAAAATGATTCCCCAACCTTCAAAGCTGGAGTAAAAAATGTACCTACACCACAGGAGACGTACATCAAACATTATAAGGAACGGAAAAATCATTAAAAACATGCACTCGGACTGTTATGATAATTCATGAACAATATTTGACAGGTGTATATCATGCACTGTGGCTGCACACTTTATTTGTTTTCTATTTGAGTATTTTCCTACATGTATGTACCATTATATATTCAGACAGCTGTATTTCATTTTATAACCATGCAGACTTGTGCATGTTTCCTATTTACCTGGTTTTCCTTCACAATTTGAAAATGAATCAATATGAAGTACCAGCTGCTATCATAGATTACCCATGGCAAGGGTCACTCAATTAATCTTTAAGGTCAGTTTAGCACTCTGTATACAAACTGAATACAATGTAGCTATAATTCACGTTGAAATATAATTATTCTGCATGCAGAAGTTCACAAAGGACATAAATGAAATATGAATGGTACATATGTGTATGATCTAGGTCAGTGTCACTAGCTTTCACTAACCCAGTGTTCAGGAAATTCTAATAAATTCCAACTTGTCATTTCAGGACTTAATCGTTAGACGTGCTGAACCTTTGTTACCTCTCATTGCATTATGGCCAGATACTCGGGGAAATCATGTCGTTTGTTGACCATGCTGTCCCTGACGGCCTTCTTCTTCCTGGTGGAGATCATCGTGGGCTACATCACAAACTCCATTGCTCTGGTAGCAGACTCTTTTCACATGCTGTCTGATGTCTTGGCACTCAGTGTGGGCTTTGCCTCTGTTAGAGTGAGTGTTGTTGTAATGAATAGATATCTCTACTTGTATTTTTATAATGTGGAAAAAGGAATTTTTTTAAAGGTGTGACATTTTCTACAAGGGACTTTTGGAATATATGTAAATATTACCAGAATTTGAAAATTTTCAAGAATTCAGTAAGCATTTTTTTTTCAGGAAGTGTCTAATATGTTCAATAATAATAATTAATTAATTAAACGTTCTTGAAAAAGCTAGTTCTAGTGGAATAATTGGGAATTAAACCTTTTTTTTGAAAATTATTTGATTTTGAAGTATTGACCTCTATGTAATAAAAACAACACTGTAATGTTTTGCCTTCATGATGAATTCCTTTCTCAATTTTGTCAGGTATCAAAATTGCATACCGAGAAAAACACCTTTGGTTGGATCCGAGCAGAAGTTCTTGGAGCTTTAGTGAATTCTGTCTTCCTTGTTGCTCTTTGTTTTACCATTTTGATAGAAGCTCTGAAGAGATTAGTGGACAGTGAGGAAGTGACCAATCCTAAGCTCCTTCTAATTGTGGGTGGGGCTGGCCTCGTTGTCAGCACCATCGGATTGTGTCTCTTTTATGACCATGGTAAGGGATGAAATAGTTCTTGTCAAATATAATTATACAGTTAAACTTGTCTAATCTGGACACCACTGGTTCCAAAGAAATTGGCCAGATTAGACATCATTCCGGATTAGACAATATTTTAAACTGTTCACTTTACTGTAAGGGACTTAAAGTTTATACAGTATTAGACAAGATTTCAGATTACACAACATCTGGATTAGGCAATTTTCACTGTACGTCAGTTGCAAGGAAAATATCACTGTTCAGTGTGAAATAGATCTTTGTGCCAATACCTTAGTGATAAATTCAGCTGTCAGATATGGGAGAGGTATTCATCAGAAATCTTGATGAAAGATTCATAAGCAGTATCAAATGATTCACTTTAATATTTTAATTTGAATTTCGATACAATTTTGATAGTTATTTACTGAAAAATTGAAGGAGTACATTCAGCAAAATTATCAGTTATCCTAATTTGGAATATTTATAAGCAAACGGCATACATATCGCATGGTTTGAAGTATGCAATTACCTGAAAAAGATCC
Source organism: Saccostrea echinata (assembly GCF_033153115.1). Taxonomy (NCBI): domain Eukaryota; kingdom Metazoa; phylum Mollusca; class Bivalvia; order Ostreida; family Ostreidae; genus Saccostrea; species Saccostrea echinata. Next base: position 6,483,235 of record NW_026889765.1, on the reverse strand, counting down.
CCTGTAAAAACATGAGGGAAAGTTTAGGTATACTGGAAATACATGTAATTATAAGCGAACAGCTTAGCTTGGTTTGAAGTATGTGGTAAAAGGAAAAAGATCTAGTGTAAAAGTATAATGGAAAGTTTAGATACATGTATACTGTAGATCGAAGTAAATGTGCAGTGGGTTCCTGCCACACTGTAACATATTCATACTCTAATAACCTCTAATGATGATTGATGTATGTTGATTTAGCATTGAAACTAATTATGTATACAAGGTCAAATGTGAAAGTGATTGTGCTTATATGCACTCATTGTTAGACCTCATGAATATTCATGATGGTAGATCATTTTGTCCTGTTTTCAGTTGTGCCCAAACCACGATAGTAAATTAAGTGGTCCCTCACCAATCATTCAACCATGCATGGAAATCGGTAATCGGTATACATAGTACAGTCTCTTTGATAGACAAATGATTTTAGAGAGAAATTTACATCTGCAATTAGAAGGGTGCCTGGGGGATCTATAGGATAAGAAGAAGGAGGGATATCATCATGATTATTTGTATATTAAATTTACAAGCTGCTGCTACTACTCCTCTAACTTCCACACTTAAAAAAATGTAATGAAGCTACCAAAGTATTCAATTTTTTTCTTCAGTATATTTCCTTAATAGTTAGAATATATAACATATTTACCTCTGAACATTTAACTTCTCAGGTCACAGGTGTGGAGGTCATAGCTATGGGAGAGGTCACGGTCACAGTCATGGGGGTGGAGCCGAGGAATTAGAGCTGTGTGATCAGGAAGAAAGCAAGGAATTGGTCAAGAGAACAACAAAAGTAACAACAACCAATGGAATGGCCAGGCTGCAGCTAAATAACCCCAAATGTGGTTGGTACCAAAAAGAAATTTGCTCTATTTGAAGGGGAAAAAAATTAAAAACCAAAATGTCTAATTCATTCAAAAGTTGCAGTAAATGCAAATCTGGAAATATGGATTTCTTAAATTCTCTAATTATGTGTATAGGAATGCAATGAGATTTTAAACAGCAGAGTGATGTTTCTGTTAAATTAGAGATTGAGATGAAGAACAAACTTTGTAAGATCTACTTTCACTTTATTCCTAGCATACTGCCAGCACTAGCTGCAATAATGTAGCCCTCTCCGATTTTTTTTTTTAAAAATCGGAGAGGGCTACATTATTGCAGCTATGCCAGCACTTACCTCTTAATAGTGTATCTCAGTTCTTGATGAGGTTTTTAATTAGAGTTGTATACTAGCAGTAGATTTTTTAATAAAAGCGGTATGAGGGAGATTGAGTAAAAAAGCGGTAGACTTCCGCGTTAGAGTTAACATGTTTTGTAGAAAGGGAGTGTAGACTATGTTCTTTTTGCTAAAATATTACAGCATACCACATTTTATCATTTAGCTGGGAAGAATTTCTTTCTGACTTCATTTTTAGGTTTGATTAAGAAGTAGTTTTTCACTAGAATGCTTTCAGTAAAATTAAATTGTTGACACACTCAGATGTCTTTGCATAGATGACACTGAAACAAAGTACATGTATTTGGTTTTAAAACTTTTCCAGATGATTAGAAAATAGGGACACAAGTTCGAATTATGACGAAAAAGTAGCTTTAGGTCACAATGGCAATCTAGAATCTCTTGTATCAATAGCTTTCTTTGAGTAGTGAAAATGTTCATATCTGACTGTGTATGTGATTCGATGTGCTGATATTTTATTTCCTTTTAACAGCTTCCAGTTCCCAGCTGAACATGAGGGGGGTATTTCTACATGTCTTGGGGCATGCCTTAGGGTCAGTCATTTTGATAATAAGTGCCTTTATTATTTGGCTGTGCGAGGGGGACTGGAGATTCTATGTGGATCCCGCCATGAGGTAATTTATCATACGGAGGAAGAAATTACAGATCTGTACATGCTGAAAAGCATCACAATATTTTTGTGTACGGTATAAAGGGTTATTTTTGCCCTTCACACTTCAAACAATTTTGCCCCATTTTAAATTCACTCAATCACAATTCTGTTTATTAAGTTATACTGTTTTTTGAATTCGCTCGTTGTCTTTCTCTTAGGTCTCAGCTAAAAAACAATCTTTAAATCATTAATAGAGGGAACCTGTAAAATTCGTCCCCACAAGAAAACAAACAAAACAATGGAGATTTATTTTTTTATTGTGTGTGTGTAGTATGTCATCAAAAAATGGTGTATATGTAATGAGCCTCCTTATTGATCTTTGTTGTTTTTAACGTAAGACCAGTAGTATATGATGATATGATGATTTTGTTACAGCATAATGATGGTAGTGATTATCATAGGAACAACTGCTCCACTCTGTAAGTATATATAAAGAAACATTTTCTCAAGTCAAGGGTTTCTGATCCACTCCGCTCCACATAAACAGGGTTTTTGATCCACTTCGCTCCATTTGAACAGGGTTTTTGATCCACTCCACATTAACAGGGTTTTGTATCCACTCCGCTCCACATAATCAGGGTGTCTCCACTCCATTCCACATATACAGGGATTATGTGGAGTGAAGTGGATCAGAATCCGTTAACTTGGGAAGATGGCACAGAAACTGATCAATTAAGTTTTGCAAGATAAAAAATGTTATGACATGGCAACATGATCACATATAGTTTCCTTTTTTTTGTTTTTTAAATGCTTTTAAGATAAAAATTGTCTCCAATCTTTCTTTTCAGTGAAAGAATCAGGTTTTATCTTGCTACAAAATGTTCCATCTCATATAAATCTCGAAGCAGTTAGAGAAAAATTGGCAAAGGTGAGAAATGGAAAAAAGTCAAGGGTTTATTTCCTCATTTTAACTTCAAGTACAGTCAAACCTCGTTATCTCGAACTAGATGGGACTGAGAATTTTTTTTTAGATATCTGAGGGTTCAAGATATTGAGGGTAAAATACTTTTTAAAAAGTGCTTAGGACTTCCAAATCACTGACAATATAATCCACGGTATTCAAGATATCCATGTTTGTGATACAGAAGTTCAGCTGTAGTACCATCTCAGCAGCAATATTCCTCATGGCTTAGAAGATCTGATCTTAGAATTTTCTTCTGAAGGGAACTGAAAAAGAAGAAATAATACTTAATATCTCATGTATGTAAATATTGAGGTGTGCCTTGATCAATATATGGTTTAATATTTCAACAGGTTGAAGGGGTAGTAGCAGTTCGTGAACTCCATATTTGGCAGTTAGAAGGCAGTAAGATCATAGCCTCAGGTCATGTAACATGCGATGATTTATATGATTACTACACTATATCAGTGACAGTTAAAGAGATTTTCCGTAACGAGGGAATCTATTCCGCTACCATCCAACCTGAGTTCTTACAGGTAAGAATGCACAGTTTACAATTCAATGCACATGAGCTAAATAACTTAATGGGCTTTAAGTAAATAAATGCAGTTTGGCATGTAAAAATTTAATTCATCTTCTTTCTTCAAAAGGATTGCCAGTTGTAGGAGGCCTTGGGTTATAAGAGTTTATCTGTATCAAACTTAATAGTTTCTGTTAATTAAGTACATAATTCTTTGTTGTTAAAGTTATAGGAGACAGTCACATGAGAACAACATTTGCAGATATGGAGATGTAGGATTTCTAATCAAAATATGATCCCCCTTGACACAACAAAATTCTGTAGTTAATACAGTTTAACTTGGCTTTATAGAAACCACCTGAAAATGTCTTAGGGAGACAGATATCTGAGCAGGACTGTATTCTAGAATGTGGACCAGATAAAAATTTCTACCAAGACACATGTTGGCAGAAAAGACAGGACTCGGAAAAGGGTAAAAATGGGGAAAGCCTCACCAGGGAGAGGAGTGAAAAAGGAATGAAGAGAAGCAAATCTGAGCCTCGAAATGTTTCTGTGGAGGATGTCTAGTGCTAGAATAAGTCTTAATTGACTTTCAGTGTCATAGGCACAAGGGATGATATTCCAAAATGTACAATGTATTTTTTAGGTCACCGGAGTCATTTAGAGGACCTGTTGCTATCTGTTTTTGTCCATCATCATCTGTCATCAGTCATCCATTAACATTTTAACATTTTCAGCTTCTTCTCCAGAACCACTGAACCAATTTTAGCTTAAAGCATCTTTGGTCCATCGTGGTCACTGCCCCCACCCCACCCACACCCACAGGGCCTGAGAGGTGGGGCTAAAACCATCATAATTAATGCAATCTTTAAAAGTCTTCTTTACTCCTGGACATGAAAAAATCAAACTGTTGGCATGATTGTGATAAGCATTGAACCCTCTAACAAAATTGTGAAATTCATGGCCCAAAGGGAAGGGTCAGAGATTCTCGAGTTTGGGTAGGGCTCTATTGATTATTTAGTGGAAATGCATCAATTCTTTAAAAAGCTTTTTTCTCTTCCCCTGTATATTTTGCAGATAAACTGAGTGCATGGATATGATGAGAGAAGGTACGTTCTCTAAAATTGTGAAATTCATGGCCCCTGGATCAAGGGTACTGGTTTTAGGGCAGGACTCTATTAATTATTTAGTGAAAATTCAATACATCTTCGAAAATCTTCTTCTCTGCTCCTAGGTATTTAGCAGATAAACTAATTGTGTTATCATAATAAGCCTTTTCCAGAATTGTGAAATTCATGGCCCCTGGGTGAGGGGTTCTTTTGCTAGGGTGGGGCTCTATTGATTATATAGTGAAAATGCATTATTTCTTTGAAAATCTTCCATTCTCCAAGGTATTTAGCAGATAATCGAAGTGATTTATCATGATGAGCAAGGATGCCTCTTCCAAAATTGTGAAATTCATGGCCCCTGGGTCAGGTGTTTTGATGTTAAGGCAGGGCTCTTTTGATGATGAAAATGCATTAATTCTTTGAAAATCTTTGCTCCTGGGTATTTCGCTGATAAACAAAGTGCATAGCAATGCTTGGCAAGGGTGCCTTTTCTAAAATTGTGAAATTCATGGCTCCTGGATTAAGGGTTCTGGTGGTAGGGTGGGACTTTATTGATTATTCAATTCTGTGAAACTTGTTTCTGCTCCTAGGTATTTAGGAGATAATCTAAGTCCAGTTATGATGAGCAAGGGTGCCTCTTCCAGAATTGTGAAATTCATGCCCTCTGGGTCAGAGGTTGTGGTGTAGGGTGGGATCTATTGATTATAAAGTGAAAATGCATTTGTTCGTTGAAAATCCTCTCTGGTCCTAGGTATTTAGCAGATAAATGCATTGTTATGATGAGTAAGTATGCCTCTTCCAAAACTTTGAAATTAATGGACCTTGGGTCAGGGGTTCTGGTGTTACATGTAAGTGGTGGTCTTCTCTGCTCCCTCTAGTGTTTTGCAAGGGTGTTTTTACCAGATTTGTGAAATTCTTGACCACTGAGTTAGGGGTTCTGGTGACTAATTAGTTGATCCCTGATTATTGTTATGCCCCCGGATCGAAAGATCCCGGGGGTATATTGTTTTTTTGCTGTTTATGAGTAACATATTTTTATCGGTAAGTTTATTTTGTTTTATTATATAATTATTAAATTGTCATTTCATTGATCCTTTACAGGGTTATACTATTCTCAGGTGATTATGTTTTACACAAAATTATTTTTTGTGTTATAAGGTTTTAAGCTTTTTCATATTCAATGATCTAGGGCTTTGATAGGGATCTCATCTTGCCAGTGTATAAAGAGTTAATTATGGTATTTAAAGTGCATGTTTGCTCAAGATACAGTTGAACATGCTTAAGTCATGAATAATTTTTGGTCTGAATGCTTCTTAGTATTTTATCAAAGTTATGTTTTACACACATCAGGGCTGTTTATCCTCAAAAAATTGTATAAAAAAATTTTTAGTCTTTTTCTGTAGTTAATGAATGAAAATCTGCAGTTTATACTAAAATGATATTGCAGTGAATTTATTAAGGTCTTCCTTCTCAACGGAAGACCTTCTTATTATTCTGTTGTTTCTTTTCAACTTTTTTTATCAATATTATTCTTACAGATTTTGTGCACGCGATTTCTCATAAATGCATGGATGGATTTTCATGAAACTTTCAGCAATGATGGCAAATTACATGATCTTAAGGCATTTTTTTTATTTTGATGATGTCACTTCCGGTCGCGAGTTATATTTGATTTTCTCTTTTTAAATTGAAATTTTGTCTGTGCCTCTTTTCAAAAACGGTTGAAGATGAAGTCATGAAGTTTTCTGGGATAATAGATCATGATCTGTACATTTGTCTCCGGTGTTTCGTTTTTTTTCGGCGTCACTTCCGTTGTCCACCGGAAGTAGCTTAAAAATATGTAATTTTTGATTTTCTTGATTTTTAAATGTTTATAACATTGACATATGTAGTAATTCAAGTCATTTCATTTCCACCGGAAGTTGTACTTTTAAACCGGAAGTTGTCCAAAAAATGAATATTTTTCATCCAAACTTTCAGGAAAGATTTGTACACACTCATTGTAGAGTTTTAAGTCGTTTTGAGCACTTCCTGTCATACCGGAAGTGAATTTAAAAGAACCGGAAATGGATTGAAATTAAAAGATATCACTCTTTCATGTGTTTTTAAACATATTTTGATTAATTCAATGGCCTATTTTATTCAATTATACTTGTTCTTCCTTCTTTTTTTTCTTTTTTTCTTTTTTTTTTTTTTTTGAGTAAATCTATCACAGTCAACATCGCAAATCGGATGGAAGACCTACTCGTTGCTTTGCAACGAGCTTTGCTCTAGTTTGTTAGTATTTTTGCAGATTCATTGGTCTTTGAAGGTACCAGGGTTATATATTATTTTAATAATACACTGTACTATGTATTATGCTTTTAAACTATATGTATTAGCAGCTTATTTTTTAAACTTGACAATCGCATTACCAACAATAGAAATTCTTGTAATATTGCTTTAATATTTTCTTCAAACATCATAATTTTTAAGCGGAGAGGTTGTATACCATGTTTTATTTCATATTCTTGTGTAGGACAGTATTTTGTCATTTTCACCAATATTTTTTTTTATTTTTTTTTTTTAGAGAATTACATGTAATACCTCATTCAAGTGGACAGATTATTCTGTTCAAATTATTTTTGAATAACTGTTATACAGTATAAAACCTTCTAATGTTTTTTCTTACGATGTCCTTTCAAGCAGAATGTTTAGGAGATGGAGCACTTATGAGACAAGTGTACATATCCTACAACTTATCTGTACTTTTAGAAATGATTATATAGTGTATTTAACTGTGACTCAAGGCCAGTTCACACTTTGGTCAAGTAGGCTGGAATTTACTTGACCTGGACTTATTATACTCCGCACAAATGAAGTTTGGGGGGGGGGGGGTATTGGAATCAGCATGTCCGTCTGATCTAGACATGATTTTGTCCAGACCTGTTCTCGTAGACTATTGCATGGATTTGTTTGAAAATTTGTACACTGATTATTTACTATATGAAGGTGTGCACCTGATATTTTTCATCATGATTGGATAAATTTTCTGCATTTTACAGGTCATTTTTATTGACTTAGTCATTTTTGGTTCATGTAGGTTTGAGACAGAATCTAGAACTGCCATTTGGTACATCTTTAAAAAAAATGTGAATTGCTGCTTAAAACTACTCATTAAAACTCAAAAAAAAAAAATCACCAAATATTGAAAAAAATTCTGGTAGAATAAGATGTACAAATTTAAGAGTCATGCAGTAACCTTATTAATAAATGTTGCATCAAGATTACACAGTTCTTTTTATCTCATTATATAAAGCTTTGTATCAAATAAAAAAAAATCTTTGTTTTCAACAGAATGACATAAAGATGCATTTTCTATTGTACTAAGACTCATAAGTGCATTACACAGCAGATAGTGTAAATCCATTTGTCCCTTGGGAGTAATGAGTGGACATGCATCCAGTTAAAGATTAATTAATGAGTTCAATGTGGGAAGCTGTTAGAGCATATCTGATCTAGCAGGTGTTATCTATATCTCTTGGGAATTGGGCAGAAGAATAAAAAATCTCTGTTCTGTAACTCTCTTAATTGTAATTTATAGTCTGTCAAATTAAAGTACATAGATACTGAATGATCAGCCTTTTATTTTTAGAATGAATTTGGTGTAAAATTATCAAGATTAATGTGATATTGTATAATATGATTTTTTTTCAGCAAACAAATTGCAGACTGTCATGTCTCACAAAGATGACAGATAGTTTCAATTTATTTTTTTCAATCCGATAAAAACACAATATAATTATTAGTATTGATGTTTTATTAGGCTGTGCCTTAGTTCATCTTTCATTAAAAGATATTTTTCAATCTAAGTGTTTAAACAAATTGTGAACACCTCTTAGATACATAAAAAATATGTGTTGTGACTTGGCACCTGTTCTGAAAAACCTAGCGGGGGTTTTTGCATATTTTAGACAGTTCTAGATGATTTTGGAATTTGATTCTGATTGAAATAAAAGTATGAAAAGTTCAAGCACAAGTCTCCACAAATTTATATATTATATAAGTTTGATGTTGTCTTGAAACAAATTGTATATTATATAAGAGTTGTTTGATGTTATCTCAAAATGACTCAGAGTCATGATGTTAAAGTTTATGTAACAAGAATTGATTACTGATGTAAATCCTGTTATGGTTAAGAATTGTCTGATGTAATCCCACTATGGTTAGGAATTGTCTGATGTAATCCCAAGATGATAAGGATTTGTCTGATGTAATCCCAATATGGTTAAGAATTGTTTGATGTTATCCCGATATGGTTAGATATTGTCTGATGTAATCCCAGTATGTTTAGAAGTAGTATGAAGTAATACCAAGATGATTAGGAATTGTCTGATCTAATCCTAGTATGTTTAGAAATACTCTGAAGTAATCATAAGATGATTAGGAATTGTCTGATGTCTGATGTAATTCCAAGATGAGTAGGAATTGTCTGATATCCAAGGTTGATTAGAAATTGTCTGATAATCCTAAAATGGTTTGTCTGATTGAGTCCCTGTATGTTAAAAAAATTAGAAAATGTCTGATATAATCCCAAGGTTAATAGGAATTGTCTGATGTAATCCTTATATGGTTAAGAATTGTTTGATATAATCCGGAGATGATTAGGGGTTGTCTGATATAATCACAAGATGATGAGGGATTGTCTGATATAATCCCAAAATGCTTAAAAATTGTCTGATGTATAGTTGTAATCAGGAGATGAATATAAAGGACTATCTTATGTTAACCTAAGATTTTTTTAAAATGTTCATTTAATATGTGATTATATTTTTGTATATAGATATATATTTAGAAATGAACTTTACTAGAAGCCTAGGTGAAGGAACAAAGTGCCTTATTAACACTGAATATGATAAATATTGCAATCTAACCGAAAAAAAACCACAAGCTTGAGATTTGTGGTTTATATGCTGAAAAGAGTTTTGCTTTGATGTTCCAGTTGCCAAGTCCCGTAACTTTGATATTAAACTTTATTCTGGTGCTATTTACACACCTTAGAACTTAGCTGTGTTCAGGTGATATTTATTGTATGTCATACGTTTCTCCCTTAGGGAATTTGGGTCCTAGAAAAAATGGAAAAAAAAAGAAATACAATAGGGGAAAATGTAAAAAGAAATGGCATTTTCCAAAAATTATTTACTCGGGACAAGAATTAATAAAAATTTAAACTATAGTATTTGTATTAAGTAATAATTATTATAGTTATGATCATTGTAGTAGATTATAATTTTCAAAGTTAATTAGAAAAAAAAATATCTTGTAAAATACACTGAACTAGGTTGTGTATTCTGGGCTTAAATATATATATATATATATATATATATATATATATATATATATATATATATATATATATATATATATATATATATATACACACTCGGTATTCTTGTGCTTATATTTAAACAACCAACCACCTCAGTTTCTTTTATGATATGTAGACTTTGTTTTGTAATGTACTCATAACGAAAAATAAATTGCCTTTACCTATGATAGACATTGTATTGATATGTGGTATCACATCAAACTTTTTAAAAGCACTAGCTAATGCTCAAGAGGGCTTTTCAGATCAGAATTTTTGAAATTCAGTGTCATCTTTCTGTCTTAATGTTATCCAAACTTGCCACAAAGCATCATCCTTAGAAAATAGAGCTATTTCAGTGGGAGAAAGTCGTTACCGAGAGGAGGTAATAAACAGTAGTAAAATTTTAAATTCTAAAGAATCAAGGGGCTAGCAACAAATTTTATTTGAAAGCTTCCTTATAAAATGTAGGTTTCATTGCCCAAAGGGACTAGAATTTGGAGGGGGGGGGGGGGGTCATTTAACACAGGATTATGAACTTGAAGGGAAATCAAGAATAGATGAAGGACAATGATTATCAAATTAATTTGAAAGCATCCTCTATAAATTCCAGTTTGTTTGATGATTGGAGTATCTGCCAACATTGTCAAAAATGCTCTACTTGATGTAGGCAGCGCACAATGAAAGCTTATGCTTATCTATACATTTTAAATTGCGTTCTGTTTTGTTGAAAACTAAGAGAGATATAGCCATTTAAAGTTTCAGCCAATGAAATTGCAGCACACGTGCATGAGCGTGTTTTCAAGCATTTCAATTTATATAATATTGTAGAAATCCAAAAAATATGCCTGTATTTTAAATTTCAGTGTATTTTGTCTAATAAATAAGCAAGAAAGTTACTGAGATGTTTGTTTCAGCCAATCAGAGGAAAGCGCACATGCATGCTCGTGATTTCATGCTAATTTGAATCTTGATTAGAATACTAATATATCTTTAAATTTTGAGTTTCAAAGCATTTCATAAAAAAATTAGAGTTACGCGATAACAAGTATATATCGGTCATTTCACTCATCGAACGCCTTCATGTATGTGCGCAAAAAATGACCTTTGTTTCGCACATCTACATGCCTATTAGTCTTTAAAAGCTTTCATCTCTGTTGGATGAGTGGTTTGCTAGAACACTTTTAGACAAAAAAGTACCGGAGAAGAAAGAAGATTGATTGATTGTATGTTGTTTAACGTCCCATTCGAGAATTTTCACTCATATAAAGACTCTGGTGAAGGGCTCCAAATTTTGACTTATACTCGGCACTCATGGCCATTGAGCATGCAGTGAAGGTTTTTTATCGTGCCAATGCCTACCGTGGCACGTGACTTCGGTTCGAAGGTCTCATCCTAAAGACCAGTGACTTTCACCGAGCGCTTGGTGAAGGAACAGCCACAACCTACATGTATGTATACACACTGCTCAACGCGTTATCGGCTATTCGGTTGTTATCGGGTATTCGGTGCAAGGAAAGCAAAGTTTAGAAAACATATGTGATTTTAAATTTCTCAATTCAACGATAATTGCGTACTTCATCAATCAAAGTTTGTGATCTTTGGCAGATAAATGATAATACTTTCAGCAGCAAAAAGAACAAAGCAAATCACTCTCTTTCGAAAGATATACAGCTCTTCCAAATGATATTTTATTAAAATTTTGGAATATTTCGTCTCATTTTAGCTTCTGTAGAAGTCAAAATCAGGTTATTCTATAAAACAAAAAAGTTTATTTATTCTATGGACAATCATATACATGTACCTGTAGATAAGCAGACTGAGATCAAAAATCTAAATTAAGGGTTAGTTTACGGGCATTTTAAAAGCCTCGGTAGGTGAAAACATGTTATCGTCAACAAGGTTGATGTTGCCGGATAATTCGGTTTTTACGGATGTACATTATCGGAAACTCAGGTTAAAAAGTTTCTTTCAGTTTTAGAAATAGATTGGGAAAAAATTTATTTATAATTTGTCAATCCTTGAGGTGCATATCGCAAAAAAAAAAAAAATAAATATTTCTTTATAAATTAAATTTAAAAAAAATCGTTAAATTTCCCAAACGTGAAAAATACTTGGAGGGGATTCACTTTAATCCTTCATATGTTTAACTTTTTCTACAAACAGTGATTCGCGTTTACAATGAAGAAGGGGGGTGGGTGGGGGATGCCAAGGTTTTCTTTATGTGCTTGAGTATAAAAATTCAATAACTCTGCAAATTCCAGGTGAGGTTCGAACCTCCCCGAGCCCCCCCCCCCCCCTCCAAATACGAGCTCCGCCTACACATTGAATTATCTAGGGGTTTTCCATTTGGCCGATAATGACACAGAGCACACTGTGGTGTGACCGATCGACAGGGGAGGGGGATTCCATCTTGGCCACTGAACCAACCTCTGATGTTTTTAGAGGTCCGTGTTTTCTCTCTTCAAAATTTATATTGTTTCAGTAGACCTTTGAGCTTGATTACTGTTGTTATCTTCATAATTTCCTTCCGTCAGTAACGCTTTTTGTAAACTAGTAAAGTCAATCTCTTTTTTTGTCAAAAGTTAGAATTCTAGGTTATATTTGGCCTAACACCCTTTTGGGAAATTCATTTAACCACCCTTGAGTTTAGATTCTTTAATTGTTTTATACCAAACTAAAACATGTTTGTACTTAGTACTAACAAAAGGTGGTTAAGGGTAGATCAAAAATGCAAGGTCAACGAATAAAGACGAAGCAAGGAAAACGGAGACAAAAGCGAAAAACAGTGCCTAACTGAAAGGCAACACACAGAAAACTAGGAGTAGACAATTATGAATTCAGCAATTAATGCGATGCTTTTGTATTGCGGATAATGCAACGTAAGAATCGCAATAATTAAATCTGGAATTTGTATTTTCGTTACAATAGAGATTTATGATTCAGAGGTTTTAAAACTTATACCATATTTTCGAACAGGTCAAGATCATATACATTTCAGTGATTATAAGAAATGCCAAAAACACTCATTTTTTTAAAGTTACATATTCTAAAAAGAGACAAAATTTTATGATAGCCAAAAAAATCGAACTGTGTGCCTGCCACTTTAAATATTAAGATTAAATGAAGTTTTCTGTTGTTTCTTCACATTTTCCTAACCTATGACAACCTTTGTTTCCGATAACAAAAACCGAAATTTCCGATAACAAATTCAGAGAATTTATATCCCCGCATAGGGAAAAAGAAGAAGAGCGTGCGCAGTTCGGGGGGGGGGGTCACCCCCCCTCCCCCCCGGATTTGTAGATTTATTACACGTATATTGAAGCAAATAAAAAAATGCCAATGTGGATATAAAGAATTGATTGCTTATTCTTTAATATGTGTATATAGAATATTTATCACACTGTAATAATGATTTTATGAGTTTGTACACGCCAGACGTCATAACTTTTTCATTTCACATGTTGAATAGTATCATTTGGTAAATAAAAAAAAAAAATAAAAAAATAAAAACATTAAAAAAAATAGGATCGTCCGTGATTTGAACCCGGGCCTCCCGCTTGCGGACAGACAGACAGAAATACAGCTAGACGGACGGACAGTCAGACCCAAATTAATATCCCCCATTTTCAGTGAAAGCGGGGGACAAAAAGTTGTCCCTACTTATAAGGGGGCAAAGACAAATCCATCCAATAAAAGCTTACAACATACACTGGACTTGTAGGCGTGCCGACATACACGCGAGTATATACGTTTATAGATTTTTGTCCCCTCTTTCACTGAAAGTGGGGGATATTAATTTGGGTCTATCCGTCCGTCCGTATAGCTGTATTTCTGTCTGTCTGTAACAGTTTCGTTTCCGCGAAATATCTCGAGAACCCTTTGAGCTTTCGCAATGAAATTTTGCATAGCAACTCCATATGCCCAAAAGAAGAACCCTATTGATTTTGAGGTGAAAAGGTCAAAGGTCCAGGTCATAAATTCTGTCATTTTTATCACTTTTGTTTCCGCGCGATATCTCGCGAATTCTTTGAGCTTTTGCAATGAAATTTTACATAACAACTCCCTGTGGCCTAAGGAAGACCCCTATTGATTTTGAGATCAAAAGGTCAAATTTCATAAATTCATAAATTCCGTCTGGGTGTAACACTTTCGTTTCCCGGCGATATCTTAAGAAGCTTTTGAGCTTTTGCAATGTATTTTTATACCATAACTTCCTATGGCCTCTCTCGCCCCCTTTTTTTTATTTGTTGTATTAAAAGTCGCTTGGCACTATTTTTAGCACAGGGGCATGTGGAGAGTTATTACGTATATTACAGGTTGTCGGCGGACTTTATATTCTAATTACATCTATTAGAACTGTTTAGTAAAGACTAAATTAGACACCATGTATTGTGTAAAATTTTGACAATATCAAATGTGAATATAAACATTATGTTTGATCTTATGTTTGCATTTAATTTGCTGTGTAATCAAGTATCTCATTGGTCTAGGGGTATGATTCTCGCTTAGCATGTGAGAGGTCCCGGATTCAAATCCCGGTCGATCCTATTTATTTATTTTTTGGATTTTTTTTTTTTTTTTTTTTTTTTTTTTTTTTTTTTTTTTTTTTTTTTGCATTTACTATATAAATAATAGTATTCAGCATGTGAAATGACGTCTGGCTTGTACAAACTTATAAAATCATCATTACAGTGTGATAAATATTCTGTACAAAATGAATCTTCTATACACATATTAAAGAATAAGCAATCAAATCTTTAAATCCATATTGGCATTTTTTATTTGTTTCAATATACATGTATACATTTAATTTCTACAAATCAAAGGAGGGGGGCTCAACCCCCCCCCCCCCCGAACTGCGCATGCTCTTCTTTTTTTCTCTAAGCGGGGGACACAAATTCTCTGAATTAGCTTGTTTATGTCATATGATAACTCAGTTTACTTTATCTTCTTTATTCAGAAAATTCTCACAACTTTCGGCTATATATTCACAAAAGGAAATTATACTTAATTTTGATTGGCTAAAATCCTGATATCAAAAGTCGCGGGGTCGGCGGCGGAAATGCGCCAAAAGTCGATGACTTCCATTGACGATCTCAATTAATGAACTTTGTACATGTTAGATAAAAATATATCATTCTTTTATCTTTGGGTATTTACAGCCACCGTAGAGGACTAGGCAAACCTGGTATTTTGCGTTCGTGTAGAGCAATCCAAATATTGAATAAAGAATTCTCAACAAAAGCATCAAATTAAGTTCCCCATATTTAAGTTAAAAAAAAAGACCACGAACGTTCAGACCAGAAAAGCAAAGTGACAGCACCTTTCATTTCTTAGATCTTGATCTTAAAACTTCCAAAGACTGCGTAAATTTAAGAAAGCTTTAAAACCTGCAAATGAAGTCGCTTTGAAATTAATTATAATCATTCAAGGTTATTTCACGTGATTTCCCAATCAAACCAAATTTCCATTGCAGTAAAAATCGGGGGGTGGGGGGGGGGGTTGTCCTCCCGTTAATTTTGCCGATATATATAGTACATGCACATGTGTGCTTAAAAAAAATAAGCTACTTTATGGATGTGCCCCTCAAAAATTACGTTTGGTCCCCCTCTTTTAATTGCTTGTCAAGGAATTTTGGTAGTGCCCACATAAACTGATAATGTTGTGCCCCCCCCCCTTCCAACAGAAATTACTTCCTACAGTACGAGGCCGAGCTCAACTTCATTCTATAATAATGTTTTGAATCCTTGGCTAATTACGTAATTTTATTTTGACTCAGTGACACAGTTTGCACACGACATCGTTTGGACCCTTTGCACCCAGTACTAAATATTTCGTGGGAACTCACCTTCTATTCTTCAGTCATTTGGCGCCGAATTCTCCGACGGACTGGTTGTGTGAAGGATAAGGTAAGTTCTTATTTTAATCTTGCAATTATAGATGAATGTTGCAAAAAGAAAAAAAAAATATCTGTTTAAATATCTCTCCGTAAAATATATAAAAATATTAATAATAACTATCATCATCTTGTGATTTCTAAACTGTTCTTAAAATATCTTAAAAAGGAAATAAAGCCAAAAATTATGATACTGGGAATTCAAGTTATTTGCAGTTGGATTATCTATGAAACACCATCCTACCTATGGTATCTTGCACAAATGCCTGGTACATGAAAGATACACGTGAATCAATTTTTGCGAGTTACATGTAACTTGTTAAAGTAGTAATACTTTAACAGCTGTTTAATGATAAATTTTGGGGGAAAACTATAAATTACCGAAGAACGTGTGGTCTGACATTAAATGAGCGACCAGACTAGCTACATGTATATATGTAGCTTTTGCGAGCTGCGACATTGATGATTATGTAAAAATAATGTTAAAAAAAATATGTAAATGCATACTTTTAACTTTCTTACAGAAGGTATCCACTAATAAGGAAAAAAATGCCTGGTCCATGCAATTGCCGAGAAAGTAAGTCTGAGATTTTCAGCTGATGAAATTGAATGCATATATTCGTGTGTATTTTTGGATGTATTTTAGTAGTAAATGATACATGTATCAAATCTCTAAACTCTAAAAAGAAATTTTAAATTGTAAACTTTCATATTTTGGTAGTAAATGATACATAAATCAAATCTCAAAAAAAAAAAAAAAAAATAAAATAAAATAAAAAATGTAACTTTTATATGTGATGTTCAATTTCTTATTTTCTGTCACCATCCGTATAATTCTATACAATTTTGTACATGTATCGCTTCACAGGATTTTTTTTTCGAGGAACTTTGAATGAAAAATGAAATTTATGTGACTGAACTTATTCTTTTAACTGACATAAACATAGATTGAGTTGTATTTTTAATATACGCATCAGTACGCACACGTCTGACATGAAAATTATTAGAGTTACCGCTCTTTGATCCAGGGTGTTATATTTTTTTTTTTTTTTAGGTGGAATGTGCCAGTGCGGGGAAAGTCAAACTTGTCCATCCAGTGTATGTAAATGTGGACCCGGATGTAAATGTGGACCTGGGTGCAAGTGCACTGGATGTCAGCTGAAATGCAGCTGTAGCAGTGAGTTGATTTTTTTTTTTTAATATTAATTAAATTGATTTATTTAAACATATGAATGAATTATACTTGCCCAACATGATTAATTTCCCAGCATCGTCGTTAACCATGGCCAAAATATACGATTCCGTTCTGGAGAGGGCCATATGCGGACTCCGGACCGTGGCTTGAGACGTTTTCCTTGATACTTTAGGTATTCGATGCATAAATATCAAAACAATTATCTTTAAGACCGCGGAACATCAACTGTCAAAATTGGAAATATACAGCTAACGTCTGTTCCATCTGTTGCAGTCAAAACATTTAATTATAGACAATGAAATGGGCGGGTACAATTCGGCACGAACGTACGAGAAAACAGTGGATTGAAATTCTAGTTTGAAATTCATTTTCAATCCACCCGAACTGGGGGGGGGGGGGGGGGAGGGGGGTGTTGAGTCAGATCATGCCTTCACATGACAAAATATATTTATTTGTAGGATGACAAGAGGTATTTTCTTAAGTTTTGTCTTCACTGAAAAATGTTTGACAATCAAAAACAGGGAGGGGTTGTCCAAACTAAAAAAATGTAAATAAAATCTTTCCTTTTTATTTCCAAGATCGTTCAGCCCCCCCCCCCCCCCCCCCCAATCCCCAACACATGCATGCACATACCTAACAGAAGCAAATATTTGTCCCTTTATATTTCTTTAAAAACACTGTTCAGAAATTCTGATTAAATTTTATATATTTAAATTTCAAAATATTCCGAAATTGAAATTATTTGTCTTCTTGGTCAATCAGTAACTCATTGCCTTCTAGCGTAGCTGAGGCGGATTGAAAATGATTTTCAAACTAGAATTGCAATCCAATGTTTTCTCGGACGTCCGTGCCGAATTGTTCCCGCCCTTTCCATTGTCTATCATTAAATGTTTAGATTGTAACAGATGGAAATGCCGTGAGCTGCATATCTCCAATTTTGCCAGACTTAGTTAATGTTCCGCAGTCTTCTCTTTCAAAGAATTAAATCAAGAAAAATGTATTATAATAATGTTCCATAAATCAAAATAAAAGAATCTTAACCAAAAGATTTTTGGCAACATTACCAGAAAAAAAAAGAAAAAGACGGATATGACTCGATTAATGTATCGTAGAAAAGTCATTTTACAAAAACGTGACCAAATATTTTTTTATGTGTCTAACACATTTACCAGTGTTTACCGTTGTAACATAATATGATCGACTTCAACTAGAAAACTTTTTTTGATTTCGTATTAGCTGCAATATTGTAGCCGTCTCCGATTTTTAGCTCTACTGGTCAGAGACCAGAAGAGCTTTTGAGATAGTAAAGTGTTCGTCCGTCTGTCTGTCTAGCTGTCTGTCCGTATCTAAATTTTTTTAAAGAATGATACCCCTTCTACAATTTTGGTTTGGTTAAATTACCGTAGAAGACAATGATGGTAAACAGTTTACCAATACATTTCCTCTGAAAGGGTAAACGAGTGCGATTCGGGGGGGGGGGGGGTTCATGTAATTTGGAGTTATGTTCCTTCTGTTATTATTATACTATGGGTTGAAAAAATTTATTACCGAAACAAGTGCCTTTGCCTCTCCTGAAAACATCAGATTAAAAAAAAACAGAAGGCTACATTATTGCAGCTAATTTGGTATGCTATACTACTTGGCCATAATCATATGAACTAAACATATTAATATAATGTTTAAAAACTAACTATTTCAATGCAAATCTTCATGTCACTTCGCTCATTCACGAATTCACTTGCATGCAAATGCGTTTAAACTTAATGCATGGGATATTGAAAAGGAAGTTTTATTTTCCCGACATGAAAAGAAAAACCGCGCCTCGTTAAGAAATGCATGGTACCCACTCGGCACACCTCGGATTCGTACTTCATCTAACGAGGTTTTGATGAAGTCGACGGAATCATCCGAGGTTAGCCGAATGACATGGTTCCTGTATCTGTCGCAGAAAATAAATTAACTTCCCGTATTTTTTGTTACAAACCCTCCAGATCTGACAATTAACTGGAACTTACCTTAATTAAAGTGACCACGGAATAATGTGATTAATTCTAGTTGCTAGTCAGATTATTAGGACCATTACTTTTTCGGGAATTTCAAAATGAATTAGACTAAAATTTTTGTCTCTCAAGGATTTAACTTCACTCATGGAAATCCATGATTTTTATTTATTTATTTATTTTTTGCATTTACAGTGTATGGTGTTAAAAATGTCAAATATCATGCATCATGTTTCAGCGGTCTATCCTCAACATCAGAATACGAATATATAATTATAGCGAGCGCAGCGAGCGGCGCGAAGCGCCGCTCGTCACTGCGAGCTCTAACGACAACGCCTGGGCGAAGAGAAAATTCGGACTACTGCACATTCATTCAATAGAATTTTTTTCCGCAGTAATTCTGACCCACAATGCATCGCTTCTTGTTCTCGCTGCTAACTTCATTCACGCGGTAACAACAACTAAATTTTCACAAAAAAATAAACTCACCTTAATTTAATGGATATTGCATGCAGATAGTAGATTAAACGTTCTTTGTTAAAATATGTGCACTTTTTAAAGTTTGTTTATGGAAATGCAGCTAACATACGTCATGTGACGTCACAGTCTAGACGTTCCAAATGTCTCGTGCGGTTTGAAGAGGCGGATCTTAAAATGAAGTGAACAATGCGCTAGCCCCAACGGTCGCACCGTCAACATATTAGGTCAATTTCAGGTTCATTTGAATAAGAATGCATCTTGTTCAAGCATTAACTTCATTACACTTACCTTATTACCGCGGGTATATCGATATTGTTGTAAAATGTCAATTATTAGTAACAGATCTTGGATCATTCTTGTTTTTCTCACTGAACTGCTCTGTCCTTTATAAAATCATAATATTCAGCTGGCTATTTGAAGCAACCTTTTGTATTTATATACCCTAAATTGGTTCTTTATCGTAGAATGATAGAGATGCCCATGGGCAAAGTATCATTTCAAAATTAAAATATATAGAACGGAAGTTACGCAAGTAATAATTCATACGGGGTCGATGTGCTCTTTTGCGAGGGGATGCTCCGCTTTGCGATGCCATTGTTATTCAATCTCATTTCAAAAGCATTATGTTAGCTGAATATATACCAAAAATTAGCAAATATCCCTCTATCATTCATTGAATACCTTAATGTACGTTATAATTAAAGAAAATGTACAGAATTTTTTTCTTTTCTTTTTTTTGGCAGGTAATTGCGCATGTGGAAAAGGCTGCACCGGTCCAGAATCTTGCAAATGCGCAAATGACTGTAGCTGCAAAAATTGACGAAATATATAGTCCTGTGACCGTCAGGAATATCTCATGTTTCACAACCAGAGAACAAAATCCATGTATACATGTAAATAGATTTTCCAGTTAGATTACCAAATAAATTGATTTTCCAGTTACATCTGTCATGTTATTTGTATAGTACTAGTAAATGTGATTTTTCTCGAAATTTACGTGTATTTTTTTTCATGCAATTTACAAATGACAGGTATCTAGTATTTTATGAAATTTTTGTTCATTTTGCATAATAAAAGGCATTACCACTGGTAATGCAGGTGCAGAAATGTCACGAATTTACCAGATGAATTTGTTCTACAACAGGTATTTACTCCCACCTGGTATTTTCAAAAAAACAAGGGCGCTTTTGATTGACATTCGGCAGGAATCGGGACGCACTTGAAAAGAAACTTTATTGAACTGTAAAATTAAAGAGGCTGGGGGGTTGTGGCCATTTTTAGACTATATTGATCTCCTTTAGAAGAAGAGCTCCATATGAAGATATAGAAAATGATCAAATTTTAAAACTAAAATTTTTGAATTTTTTCTTTGCCAAATGATAGTTGACAGCTTAAGATATCATATCTAAAAAATTAAGTTAAGTCTGGTGGTTAATTTGTGGTTAATTTGTTGACCCCCCAGCCTCCTTAAATTTAACATTTTTTTGATGTATTATGTTCCCAATGGCCATGAAACGGTGAAAAAAATATTTTCCCAATAGTGTATTTGATTTCCTTAAAAATAACTTTTAAACAAGGCTAGATGAGTCATTTGGTACAAAATGTTACATTTTGTAATGTGTGTGGACTTCTACGAGAAGCACTGACTTTTACACTCGACGGCTTATTTTGACATTTAAACATGAATTATATACGGAGGTACGGCATTGATAATAGATTAGAAAACCTTACTAGTGGTCATAGGTATTGTGTTAGGGGCACTTGCATGATTTACCGGTATGCAATCAACACGAGAGAGGATGGAAGGTAGAATAACATAACTTAAAATACTTTATTCGTGAGGGGTAGTATCTCCTTTCAATCTCATTTTATGAAGGAATCAAAGGAAGATGAAACGTTCCGGAAGGATAACTTGACAGGAGTTGGTCAAGGTGGAAAAGGGAGGGGTTTAATATAGGGCGTTTCTTGTTCCCCTCCCTAGACAATGTAATATGTGCTTTGAAATGTCAATTATTATCCTTTAATGAACTGTTAAGCTAAATATTTATATCATAAAAGAACTGCCGTATATTGTCCCAGTGTAAAAGTAAGTCGTCGATTGTAAACTTCAGCGCTTCTCGCAAAAGTCCAGTACTATTAACAATTACTATTAACAAGCATATCAACCTTTAAAAACTGACCAAGAATTGAAATGTAATTTATACTGATTTTTAAAAAAAAAATATTAATTTCATAAGTTTTAGATTTTTTCCCCACCGAGTTTTGATAAACAGCGCACAACAAATTTTGTGTTTTCTTGAAATATATATTATTAATCTCAGAAAACAACCACAGATAATTAATTTTATCAGTCAACATATTTTTTAAGGAAATTAATAAAAGTTATAAAAATAACTCATTTACTTAAAAATACACGGAGAAAGAAATTAAGGAAGACTCCGGATAGTATAGAAGAAACATTACTGAATTAAATCACACCAAAAAAAAAAAAATGAATGAAAATCAAATATTTTGATTTAGAAAAATTATTTTCAAAATCTTTGGTATCAAAGTTCCTTTTTAGAGTTATCTTTCCTGTTACCCAGGACTCAAAAAATTTGATAGGTCTCCGCATACGTTATTTTCAAGATTTTTGAAAAAGTTTCTTTGTATTATTTGTCATTTATTAATTATAAAATACTTTTTTATCTGCCAAGGAGGAAGAAGGAATATTTCATGCACGGAACAAATCAAAGAGCTTAGGCATTCAAATGTTCAATTCCTGTAACAATGAAATCATACACAGCCTTAGATTACTAAAGACCTCGTGCAAGCGATTTTTTCCAGCCGCAATTCTTTACCATTGATAAAAATTTGATTGTCTATTCATCTTTGAATATGCCAAAAATTTATTCATATTTGATAATCTTGATTTATCTGCAACAGTCTTTTTTAGCTCACCTGAGGCTCAAGTGAGCCTTTCTGATCAAAGAGTGTCCGGCGTCCGTCTGTCGTCTGTAAACTTTTCACATTTTCGACTTCTCAAGAACCACTGGGCCACTTTCAACCAAACTTGCCACAAAGCATCCTTGGGTGAAGGGGATTCAAGTTTGTTCACAGGAAGTGCCGCGCCCTCTTTCAAGGGGAGAAAATTTGGTGGCATCTTTTAAAATCTTCTTCTAAAGAACCACTGGGCAAGAAAAGATGAAACCCATGTGAAAGCTTCATTACATACTCTATATTCAAATTTGTTCATATCATAACCCCCGGGAGTAGGGCGGGGCCACAAGAGGGGGTCAAAATTTTACATAGGAATATATAAGAAATATCTTTAAAAATCTTCTTATCAAGAACAGCAAAGCCATGATAAGTCATATTATTACAGAAGTATCCTCAGGTAGCGTAGATTCAAGTTTGTTCCAACCAATGGCATGACCCCTGGGTGTGGGGCAGCGCCACAACAGGGGGTCAAAGTTTACCATAGGAATATATAAGAAATGTCTTTAAAAATCTTCTTCTCAAGAACAACCAAGCCCGTTTTGGGATTTATTTTCAGCTTTTTTAATACTGGACCATCTCCCCTGAACTACTGGCTATACAGAAACTTTACAAAGAGGTAACACTACGATTTGACCATGTCGACCATCGATTTGCAGATCTGAAGAGCCAGATAAATTGGGCATGTGTTGAAATGCAATACGGACATTTATGAGAGTAAAATTCACGCTGTCGGAGAAAAATACAAAGATCTTCTTTCAGCGTCTTCTAAAATTGATTTTCAAGCTAGAAAAACTCTTTTCCTTGATAACTATCAGCAAGACTTTTCAAACTCTGCAGAAAAGCTTTACAATGGTGTAGTTAATGAGCATCAACATTCAGGAAAGCCCTATTTGATTCAGCGATAGAAAATTTTCCGTGGGACCGAAAGAAGACTCAAAACATCATGCTTGGTGTGTCAAAATTACTTATATTTGGGGCAACCCTTGAAATGGCGTACTATCACTTGAAATTTCCATCACAAGAAAACTATTTTCAACAGCAATGGCAGGTCAAATTTGAACATTTCAAGAACAAATTATCTGAGATCGATCACAAATTACAAACACAGTTTGGTAATCAATTATCTACTGATGTTGATAGGTATATTGTTAAAGACGCCCACTCAAGTAATTGCGACATTACAAACCATCTTTATGACGTCAATTCTGAAAAATACTACGGATGCTGTAATTCCAGATCACTCTTCAGATCCTGATCAGTACGCTGTGCACACATGCGGTGGCACCCATGGGCTTCAAAACAATAATCATGGTAAAAATGTGGTTGTTGCGAGTGTTCCAACAATAAGGCTCACCTTACTACATCACAACAGCATATTATCCACATAACCACGTACCATACAAGACATAGGCATGGCGGTAGACGGGCCGTTGGTGCTTATACAGTACATGTTCCCGCAAACGAGGCCAAGTACCAAGTTCCAAGTACAGCACACAGCAACTATAACACCTACGGTTCCGTGGGTATAATTTCCCATAAACTAAATCCATGCTGGAGATCTCCTTCTCAACATCTTTTCACTCGTGATGACGGTCATTACTACAAAATTTATGCTTTTGGATAAATATTCTTATTCTTAAAGCAAAATTACCAGATGATCATTTGCTGGGAGGGAATTAAAACGATGAGAGTCAAAACTTGTTTGCGCTTATTAATATATTAAATAAAAACAATTTGCACATAAATCGTGTTTATAAATTTTGATATCTCGATTTGAATTAAATTTTCATTTTGACCTTACAATACTATTGTTCATACATATGACTTATGGCAGTTAAAAAAAGTTCAATCCAAAATACAGCGAAACTCAAGTGAAATCTGATGTGAAATAATCTGTTCTTTATTAAATATCCCTTGGAAGAAACTACACTGTCCAAAACTAGACCCAGACCAGCTGTGCTGATATGAGTGCACTTACTCTCTGCCATTTGATTGATTGAGCCATCAACACATGTCATGACCTAGTTATGATTGAAAACACTGACATATAATTTCAGAAAATAAAATATAAATATCATAAAAGAGAGATGAACAAATGTACAAGAATGTTAGCTTTAGGAAAATGTTTAACAAGATGGATTTTTGTGACATCATATATCAACGGTTTGCGTCATATATCATATTGTTTTACAGATTTGTTGTAGAGTAAGACATAACTGATATACCTGTAATTTACCAATATTAATATAAACTGTATAAATTAATATTTAGAATTGAATGTAAAAGGATAATAATGATAAGAAATTTTACAAGAAATCTTCAAAGTATAGATATTTTAAAGAATATTACCACGCCTACTTACAATGCATCTCCAACTTAATGTTTTTTAAACGGATCTGGGGACCCCTTGGAAGGATCATAATTTTTAATTTCATATTTTGTTTAATTCATATAATTGAAAACCATTTGTTCGTTCTGCAAAGTTCCACAGACCTATTTAGACGTTTTCAAAATGAAGGAAAACATTTCCTGTTTTAAGGAATTTTTTCAAAGGTTAATAAATTGACTTTAGCAAGAAAACTTATTTCACACAAAGGAATCCACATGAAATGAATGGATACATGAAAAGATTTCACACCTTGCTCTTTTTATGCTAATGTCTGATACATTTTGACATGTGTGTGAAACTCGGAAACAGACTTGGACTAACAGGTAAGGGCTAAAATAATCTCCAGTTTCATAATATTTCTTTATCCAAAAAGATCGTATACATGTACTAGTATTTTGAGCATAAATATACAAACTATCGCTTTTTGCAAGTCCAATTTGAGAATTTAGCGAAAGTACTTCAACAGCCCTTATATTCTAGAAAAATTTCTCAGTTGATGATAATTATAAAATCTCGGAAAGTCCAGAAAGCTGGAAAATTGAGAAAAAAAAAAAAAAAAGATTAAGAATTTCGTCATTTTTTGAGAACTGGGTATTCATACTCTGAAATTGTGGGTAGTCATGGCTGATAGTACATGATAGTTGATATGATGAAATCTCTTCAAGTACTTTAAAATCTCGTATCCATGGAAGGTTGTGGGTTCGCCCCCAGCAGCAACAAACCTAAGTCGATAACAAAATCCCTCACCGCGTTATTGCCATAAGAGTATCGAGAAATGGTATGAATATGAAGCCGTTCACTGGCAAACAGTAACGTCTCATATGAATAAAATAATTTTGCAAGGGAGGTCAATCAATCATTCAACTGTGGATTGTCAATCAATGAATCAATCAACAATATACATAGACACTTCTATGCGTTTATTTCTGTCGACCTAAGAACAGAAATGAGTAATGCCTTTTTAGTCAAGTAACAATTTTCGCAACCATCGTTAATATTTCCTTTTGCTTTTTTAATTTTATTTTTTTGATTACGTAAAATTCTTTCTTATTCGCAAAGAAGTCATCTGAGAATTTGAAACACAAAATGAGGTGATCTACAGTAATTCATGTCGCAAGAAATCAGAGGCGTGTAGAAGAAAAAACTTGTTTAAGCTATAGATTATACGTTTCCAAGACTGTGTATTCCAGGTTTCCTAAAGGCCTTTGCAACTTGATGTAAAATGATACATATATTATTATGTATCATTTTACCTCAAGTTGCAAAGGCCTTTAGGAAACCTGGGTTGCATTGTTAAAAAAATGACAGCTATGGATGTGTCTTTTATTTTACATTGTTGCAAAAAGGGCATGACACTCTTTTCATAAAGAGGTGCTTGAAGAATCTGCAGTGTAAAAATAATATTAATAATATAACCAAAGACACTTCATGCAGCAATGTCAAGGAAACCTTCTTATGCTTCATATGCAAATATTTTTTTTTACAATGCCCATAAAGATGTAACGAGAAATTGAACATATCTCTAAAATGAATAAATATTCAAATTGAATAAAATAAACTCTGTGTAAAATTGTTGTGCATTTGGTCATTATAATTACTGCATGGGTGGTATGTGATTTTTCAAATCCTTGACTAGATTTTTGTCAAATGAGAAGCAGATTGACTGTTAATAAAAACCACACTATTTTTTTGACGGATAAGCAATCCCTTTTGAGTCCCTAAATTCTTGATCCCATCCTTGTTAAACATTTATACAAAAGTAATTTCATAATTACCATAAAATCTTTGATGATCGGACAAAATCTCAACAAAATTTTCTATATTGAATCAACCCTCGTATAAGCGCGAATATTTAAAGCCATGAGTGCAAATATTCACTATTATTCACAGATGTAAGTTTAACTTCTCTATTCATAACATTTAACACTTTCCTATTAATTAAACGGAATTTCAACACCAAAATGTTTTCAAGCTGAATTTAAGTGCACTTTTACTTTTGATGTGGATGAACACGGAAGCAAGTAAATATCATCTGCTTTCTTTTTAATTAATAAGTTTTCAAGAATACAATATTATATATCCTAGAGTACCCATAAATCGTCCCCTTACGACATTCAACGTCATAGTAAGGGCGAGCGCGTGCAAATTGAAAAACAAACTTCAGTGCGAGCTATAGAACGGAAATGCTGATTAAATGTTAAAAGTCATTTTTTCATATCACTCTTGACAAGACTTTAAGAGCTCTTCTACAAAATCAAACTTTTATACTTAAAAATGTCACTCATACCCTATTTTCGTCCTTCAGATATAAAAACGGCCGCAAGCGATTGGTTTATTTGTTTTTTCGTGATTTGTGATTAAAAAAAAAAGGTGGAAAATCATTAAAATAAAAACTGTAAATAAAGTTCTTCTATACAAAAGGTATTTTTTAAAAAATATTCTTATCAATTTAGAACATTCAATTGCTTTTGTTTTTACCGACTCCGTTATCTTTCTTTCTTTTTTTTAGAAATACGAATGTGCTTTCAGATTTACATTGTCAACGATGTAATTCCAATACATGCGCATCAAATTACCTGATATGCGAATTATACAACGTTATATTTCAGATTTTCCAGAATCATTGGCCTTAATGGCAAAAACGGGTAGAAATTCAATTTATTTGAACAGTGCAAGTCTGATCGACACCATCTGGAAAAAAAATTTAACCCATAAAACTTTAATTTAATATTGGGGTTACGGCGTAGACTTGAATTGATCGCCTAATTATAAAGTGTAAAATATTCACGTTACAGGAAAAAAAAAAACTTTTTAGCTACTGTGTAGTAGATGAGAAATTAATTAAAGAGTGGCAGTAAAGATCTTGTTTTACTTGATTATCAATATGTCGTGAATTTCATACCCCAGTAGACGATCGCTGGATTAGTTATGCTTCAATGCACATGGCACCTGTGAAACTGGTAAAAATTGTTACAAAAATACACCTTCTTTGGTGACTAAATAAAACTACTGTTTGATAAAATAAATTCTTGGTTTAAAAAAATGAAATATTCTCTTCTTAATTACTTGACTACCTTTCGACTTTTTTGCGAGGGGTGGGGGTGGGGGGGGGTATTGATCAGGACTGGCGACTGAGCAAGTGAGCAAGGTCAAAAGTAGATCTATTTAAACAATGTGATCATCATTGCTTGGGTATGTTGAACGATTGATTTTTTTAAGGGTGGAAGGGGGGGGGGTATGATAAATTCTTACGTACGATAAATATTGATTTTATTTATTTGTCATTTTAATAACATATTCCAGGAGGAAAAAAATCTCGATTATATACAACTTATAAAAAACAAAAACAAACAAACGAACACACACACACACACACACACACACACACACAAAATGAAAGAAGAAAGAAAAACACCAGCATGATATAAAATGTTTTAATTTGTAAGACCAACAGAAGTTCTATTATTGGAAGCATTCACAGTTAGTCAAAGTTACATGTACTGATAAAATCTTTGATTTTGGAGACTCTATCATTTGCAATGATGACTTAGACTTTTTTTCTGAAATAATTTGTAATACCTGCATGGCCGCATAGTACGTCAACGTCAATATCTAGGTGGAAAGTGTATAAGATCTTTATGATTTGGGAGCATTAAATTTTTGTTTTCAAATTCTTAAATTAAAAGCCCATGCACGTAATTCAATACATTGACAGGTATAAAATAATAAAATGAAGGTAAATTTGATCTGGAAGTGATTTTTGGGAACGTAACTGCCGTGTACAATTTCAATAAAAAATGGACCTAAGGAAAAACAGATAATTTAAGGATTTTTATTTTTCTTTAATTTTACCACGAGTTTAAACTGCATATTCTAAAAAATAATTGCTAACACATTTGCATCATTGTGTTTACCAGCCATAACAATTAAAAGTGGCGTCATCGGTACATACAGTCAAGGGACATAATTATTCGCCACTTCAAAATGGCCGCCGTATTTTTTACATCGCACACCTTGATACTTAGGATCTGTTAAACAATTAATAAATGTTTATCTTACCTCAATACTTTGTTAAATTGCCTTTCATCTTTATTACTTCATTTAGTCTGCCAGGAATTGTCTTATACAGGTCCTCAATATAGGAGGTTGGTACATTTTCCCAGGCAGTCCGAATTTCCGCCATAAGCTGATCTTTTGTGTTAATGAATTCGGCACGGGTTTCCAGAGTTCTTTTTATTTTTGACCAAATGTTCTCGATAATATTAAGGTCAGGAGACTGGGCAGGCCATGATGTTGTAATTATGTTGTTGTTGGCGATGTATTCTTTTACTAAATTTGCTCTATGAACGGGAGCGTTGTCGTCCATAAATACGTACTGGTTATCTGGAAAATGTCTGGCTAAAACGGGCCAAAGGTTGTTGTCTTATATCTCAATATATTTTCTTGCATTTATGTTACCTTCTACATTAGTTAAAGTTCCTATTCCTTTTATACACACACAACCCCAGATCATGATACTCAGATGTCGTCGGGATGGCAGACACACTAACTGCGCACTGTACTTTTCCTCGTCTTTTCTCCATATATAAACTTTCTTATTTTTTCCAATTACTATCTGGCTTTCATCACTAAACACCCATTTATTCCATTCACGATCAACAGTCCAATTTCTTCTCTCCTTACACCACTTGCAGCGAGCTTTTTTGTTGGCCTCGCGAACAGCGACTTTTTTCTTGGCAACCCTCCGTTTGTATCCCAGCTCTTGAATTTTTCTTTTTATAGTTCTAGTGCAAAATCTATGATTGTTTTCCTCATTTATAATACCTGTTATGTCTTCGTAAGTTCTTCGTCTGTTTTCTTTAACCACGCGTGAAAGTTTGTTTTTATCTCTGTCTGTAAACACTTTCTTCCTTCCCCTTCCTCGTCGATTTTCTACCTGTCCTGTTTCATCAAACTTTTTCACAATACTACGTATTGTAGACCTAGGAATTCCTAATATTCTCTCCAATTCTGATGTATTTCTGTTCTCTTTATACGCTTTTACAACCATACTTCTGACGGATGTATCTAATTCTTTCTCCTTCCGACCCATGTTGTTTTTACATAAATTTATCGACAAACAAGAAAGCAGACGACAAAAATATTGTGTACACGTCATCAATTTTAGTATTACAACACAAAGATAAAAATAGAAAGGGAAAATCTCTTGTCTATTAATAGCGCTCAGCCCTACTTAACCGAACATGCGAGAAAACGTGACGCGATTTGCGCGGAAGTGGCGAATAATTATGTCCCTTGTAGTTCGAAACGTGCGGGCTGCGTCAAGTTTGAGGACGATTTTAGGGTACGGACGAATTTAGGGTATACGACAATTTATATTTTAGGGATGTCAACGAGTACCCGGTTAACCGGGTACTCGATCGAACGTCCGAGTATCGAATACTAACAATGGTACTCGGTTACTCGGATGTACATGTATATTTTTCTTATTTCAAAGTATATATTTTTATCAAAACTTTATCAACTTAAATAATGTATACGGTAAATAACGTGTCGTCATCTATACACCTGTAAAACACGCGTTATCGCCTGTGGCTGGGGTATATACAGTAATTAGTGACCAATCACCCAGCTGTTCTCACCTATTGCGGTCCTTAATTTTTGAATGGCTTCAATGATTATTTTCATTGTACATCGTTTAAGTACATGGTCTATTATCTTCAAATGATTTTTAAATTATTTAGTTAATATACGGCAGCGAAATTAGACATGCATAGAAATGCCATTTCCCACTTCCAAAGTTAAGAAATATTTAGAAATAACGAAAGATTTAAAAAAAAAAAAATGTTGAAAGTCAGTTTGCGTAGTAGTATCACAGTGAAAAATTCACTGTTCAAGAAAGAACTTTATTTTGGATTTTACTTTTCAATTTTTAAGTTGTGTCATATTTTATTTCTCACGATATGTTTCGCGAATCTAATTGTTTAATTGACCAGTGACACTTTTCGGACTCTTGATCTGTTGTTACAAAGAGACAGAGTGCTATGTCTCAAGAACTGTTAATCTCTAAAAACAACACTGTGTAATTATCTGTTTTTTTATGTCCCAACATCAAAGCGTCATTGAGTTTATTTAATTAATCCATACCTGTGAATCTTTCACTCATTTTACTAAATGTCAACACCTGTCATTTATTTACTCATTATGTACATTCTTATAAATAGTCATGTATAATTTCAATCATTAGTCTGGAATATACGAAGGCTAGTCTCGGCCACGTCCGACTCGTCAGGACTCTGAGTCCGGGGCCACTTCGGCCAGATCCGACTCGATCATTTTTAAAATGTCTGATTGTTGATTCATGTAAACTGTTGCCATCGTTGAGACTCATCTAATAAATAGGGAATCCTTCATCATTTGTTTTATCTCTGGAATTGCATATTGGTGGACCTTCGGGAATACGGCACACCTATACTTTGTTTTTACCTCACGGCCACACAGCGCCTCTACCTATACCTCGTACCCCCCCTTACGCCAACGTTCCCTCACCCCGTTCGTTCTGCAAACAACGGATGCTGTTCCAGACGAATTCCTACGTACCGTCCAAATCTACACGGTCACAATTGGTGGATGAATCCTAAGGGTAAAACAACGCCCGGGGCCGCTGCATATATTTTGCAGTGGTCAGATCTCGAACCTCTTCAGCAAGCGAGTTCCCCCATTGAACCACTCTGCTCAACGTATCAACGATGGACAACCACAGTGAACAACATTCATTGTCAACACTTTCAACATCTCTCTTTTGACCACCAGGATACTCAAACCTATGTTTCAGTTAGTGCTTACCGGTGTGTACGTCTACAAGAACATGAAAGAACAGAATCCGAAAAATAATTAAAGTGAAATTTCTTTCAAAACACGAGGACGTGTTTTTCCCGGAGCGGAGGGAAATTATCACAGTGAAAAATTCACTGTTCAAGAAAGAACTTTATTTTGGATTTTACTTTTCAATTTTTAAGTTGTGTCATATTTTATTTCTCACGATATGTTTCGCGAATCTAATTGTTTAATTGACCAGTGACACTTTTCGGACTCTTGATCTGTTGTTACAAAGAGACAGAGTGCTATGTCTCAAGAACTGTTAATCTCTAAAAACAACACTGTGTAATTATCTGTTTTTTTTTATGTCCCAACATCAAAGCGTCATTGAGTTTATTTAATTAATCCATACCTGTGAATCTTTCACTCATTTTACTAAATGTCAACACCTGTCATTTATTTACTCATTATGTACATTCTTATAAATAGTCATGTATAATTTCAGTCATTAGTCTGGAATATACGAAGGCTAGTCTCGGCCACGTCCGACTCGTCAGGACTCTGAGTCCGGGGCCACTTCGGCCAGATCCGACTCGATCATTTTTAAAATGTCTGATTGTTGATTCATGTAAACTGTTGCCATCGTTGAGACTCATCTAATAAATAGGGAATCCTTCATCATTTGTTTTATCTCTGGAATTGCATATTGGTGGACCTTCGGGAATACGGCACACCTATACTTTGTTTTTACCTCACGGCCACACAGCGCCTCTACCTATACCTCGTACCCCCCCCCCCCCTTACGCCAACGTTCCCTCACCCCGTTCGTTCTGCAAACAACGGATGCTGTTCCAGACGAATTCCTACGTACCGTCCAAATCTACACGGTCACAGTAGGTTTAGTGTATACTGTGGAAACAACCAGCATATGAAAAAAAAAATTAGACAAGCAATCCCAACAACGTCCTTCCTTCTCTTTCCCTAGTTTAATCATCACAAATCTGCATAACAGATTGTCCTCCTTTTGCGTTGCTCAAATAGATCCTTAAAAAGAATTGTAAACCATTTGTAATTTTTGATGCATAAATTGTGTCGTTTGTGTTCACTTGATAAATATATTTAGTACAAAAAATCATTTCCGTTGGAATCTATGTTTATATACATGTACGTTTATAAACGTGATAAAAACAGCTTTGGGGTTTGACAGAGCTTTATAACGTGGCCCAAGAAAATTAACTCTCTTGTATTTACATTTTACCGAGTACCCGGGTACTCGATCGGAAAAATGTTCGAGTAACCGATTATCAAAAATTGACCGATCTGACACCCCTAATATATATATATATATATATATATATATATATATATATATATATATATATATATATATATATATATATATATATATATATATATATATAAGTAATTTTGAAAATATGTCGATGGATTTGTGACGGATATTTAAAGACAAATTTAAAACAGTCATTGTATTTTAGTTCAATCCAAAACATCCAGATTTTTATTGACACTAAAGAGCGCGCAAGCGCAAGTCAGTATTGTTTTTTCATATTGTAAAGTTCTTTGGGGAAAAAACTGATTAATGCTGAGATAATATGACAGAAATAACAAACACAAACCAAGTAGCAGTAAAAATTTGTCTTAAACATATTAGGATAGATAATGAAGACATTTCAAATGAGAAACATTCCAATGCCTTCAGAAGTGTCGTAAAGTAAAATTAAAATCAGGTTTTTCATCGTTTTAGTTTTTTATATATCGACTGCGGTAAGAATCAAACTCTCTTTAAATCTTCAATTCACAAGGTATGTAAAATTAAAAACATCGATCTGAATAAAAGATTAAACACACATGAAACTGCTCTGATGTTTTTGGATGTTTGGAACTCAAAAAGCTTGGTATCAAAAATATGGATATAGTATGTTATTTCGAACTCTTATTGCATATACTAGAATTTAAATTAAACGAGCGAGAGATTAAAGACTTTAATTTACAGATAAGCTAACGATCTGTGACCCATATAATACATCCTTTAAACAGTACAAAACCTAGACCCCAGGAAACACTAGAGGTTAATTAGTGCAGGCACCATAGAGGAGTAAGCATCAGCATCATTTTTATCTTATATATACATACATGTGCAAATATGGTCGATGTATGTCTTCAGAAAACAAACTTTTTGGTACTCCTGTTGATATATATACACATTTTATCAGGACTCCTCTCTTGTCTATTTATTACCAGATTGTATTAAATAATTTTAATCAAAACTGTGTGTCATTAATAGTTTTCTAACACATAGCATTGGTTGATTAATAATTGAAAAATATGAGTATAATTCACATGCATTTACGAACGCAGGATTAGAAATTACCGAGGAGGGGGGGGGGGGGATTTCAAAAACGCAAGCTTTAAATTTTAATATTTGTCGGTACCGGGTGTTAAAAAGCAGAATTGACTTTCTTTTGTGTAAAGAAATAAATATTAATTTATATGGTGCATCAGATGCACCGCTAAAAATATATTGGAATATTAAAATCTTCAACTTCCCATTTGCAATGTGCGAATGTAATCAAGGTCATTTACGACAGCGACCACGTGCTCCACGGGCAGGGAATTTAAAACTTGTTCTGCTTTTATCTTCTATCAATCATGTCTAAAATACACCCAAGAATAACGATTGAATTTAAATTTGTGATATTAAATGCTTATTTTTTTTTTTTATTTAATTGGTACACATAATACCCGTGGATTTTATTTTTAATCGACCCGAATTTCTGTGATCAGTGGATTGTTCGGCAGTCACAATTAAAAAGAGTTTAGAAATAAATTATAAATAACAATTACATATTGGTTGTTTTATAAATCAGGCAGCTTTAATTTGTATTTTTTACAATATTCGAGTTTTCATGTAATGTACTTGGACATGTAAACACGAATATTGCATGGTAAGTTGTGCCGTGACTATTTGTAAATTACATAAAATTTCCCCTCTACCGAGTTTTATAATGAAGGAATTTACAAGGTGATGGGTACATGTATATTGTTGTCATTTTAGGTACATGTAGAGAGAGCTAATTATCCTTTATACCCCCCTCCCCGCGGGTTTTTCTTCCATTCTTCCACATAAAATTCTAATGTTAAACTCTATAATAAAACGTTTAAAGGTTAAAACTACCATTTGGTATAAAATGTTTTATTTTATTAAATCTCGCTGGAGACATGAATATTCTTAGGCACAGTTACTTGTTTTTCTAATAATTTTTTCCCGATAGTATAATTACTGAAACGACTGCCGGTGGTCTTTAGCCATGTCAGATTTACAGATACACAAGTAAGATCTCGGTAATCCCCCCCCCCCTCCTCGCCCCCGACCAAAAGAGTGAAAGAAAGAAAATGCATAATCATCCTCTTTTCTACAATGTACTTATTAATTTTTCATATTAAAGAGGTGGACCTGAATTAATTAAATAAAACTTACTGCTAATCATAAGAAAATCGGTAATAAACACAGTACAATATTTATTAAGATTAATAACTAAAATTAGATTTCAAATAAACGAGTTTTTAATATAATACTTAAAAAAAAATAATGCTAAAAGAAATTATGAGGGACAAAATAAATCTTTCTCTTGCAGTGTAAAATTTAGAGAAAAAAAAGGATGTACACTGACGATGATGGGCATATCACCTTAAAACAAGCGGATTACAAACGGAAAGACAATCATGAATTATTAACCACTAAACTTTGAATATTTCTGTCAGTTTATAAACATGTAGTACAGGTGTAGCGAGTTTTAATTTAAAACATACTGTGAAAGATTGCCACTCTTAATAAATCTATATTTAACCCGTAAAAAAATAAATAATGCCCGAGAGATTCCGAATAGAAAATCCAGATCGAGGCCAAAGCGTGCGAGAATCGTGTACAAAGCGTGTGAGAAACGTGTACAAAGCGTTTCGTGCAGCCTTTCGTGTAAACCGTGCAGCCTTTCGTGCAAAGCGTTTCGTGTAAACCGTGTAGCGTTTCGTGCAAACCGTGTAGCGTTTCGTGTAAACCGTGCAGCGTTTCGTGCAAACCGTGTAGCGAGCGTGTACCGTTCGTGCAGCGTGCGTGTGGGGTAGTAGCACGTTTCAGGGTGTATATATATATATATATATATATATATATATATATATATATATATATATATATATATATATATATATATATATATATATATATATATATACTAAAGAATACAACACACCCTATTGCAGAACTGGAAAAATAGAAATATATACATATATGAAGTTGATCATGAAGGGTATCAAATCAATCAAAATATTAGCAATAATTCAATTACAACAAAATTGACAAGACTAGAGACAGGTACTTGAAAGTAATTTGCAAAAAAAATTGCAAAAATCGTCCCTTCCCTTTGAAAATCATCATACAGTACGTTGCAGATATACATAGATATACATAATTAAGCCTTTTTAATTTTAGAGCATATTTATAGGATTTATATTAGTAACTGCTAATCAGAAAATCCACACCCAGAAGAAGTAAGTACCCAGATTTTTCTCAAACTCGAGGAACATATTATTTTTTCCCAAAGACACGAGGCTTACATGTATCGAGCGTATCTAATAAAATAATAATAAAAAGAATTATATGGAACGAGAGTTCGCGTAAACCGGTTACTAACCAGCACTTGCTATGATGTAACCTTTTTCTTCCATTAAACAAATATGGACTTGTACATTCTAGTTTCACTTTCAGAAGCTCGGAGTGAAGCTGTTAGTAATCATTATCCTAGAGTTTTTCATAACGGTATGAACACGAGAAGAAAAACAAGAACAACTGTGGAGTGATGAAACACAGTTGATCATGGGAGAACATGGATTAGAGCTAATGCTGTTTACCTTTAGAAGTTATATTTATATCCATATCTTAGCGGTGAGCGATAATAAACACATTTAAAAAACGGTTTCCAAAAAAATAAAGTATTGAAATATTTATCACAAAAATACATAGAGGATATTCAATGTTTTGTAGTTGGATATGAAATTTATTTTACGAGTGGGAAAGTTTTTTTTTTATATTTTCACTCGTGCTTTGCACTCGTGAAAATATTAAAAAAAACCTGTCTCACGAGTAAAATAAATTCCATATCCAACTACCAAACACTTACTTGCCATTGCCACTAACATCATTCAATTTCTTTAAAATGCTTATATTTAAGAAATTTGAATATAATCAATGGACTGGATGTGGTTACAAGGATTGTCACTAATAGCATTTAAATTTTATAAATGGTTATGTTTGAGACATAACAAAAAAATAATAGTTACAACTTCAATTTTTATATTGAAAATAATAAAAAACAACATTCTGACTCGAGACAAGCTTTTAAATATGTTCCCCGTTGCTATTTGGACAAGGAAAATTGTCAAAAAAATTGGATGTACACGTACTAAGAATTCTTGAAAAAAAGATTTACAAAAATATTTGTGTATAAATGTATTTCAGCGTAACATTACGGGTTTATTTTAAAGCAGTGCAGCATTCGTCTACATTCAGAATTGTCCTCTCTTTACCATCATTTGTACGGCTTTTATCTGTTCACCATTTAAAAATACTGGAAACCATGGCTTGTTCCACTCTGCATTCCCATAAGGCCCTGTCAACATGGCATCGTGACAATCGTTAAACCACCACCCACCACCACCGCCATGAGTAACAGCACAGTTACCATATATCCAGTTCTCCTGGTCTCTATCAATTGTAGTAAATCTCATTCCGTTTATTCCTCTTTTTGGATTTGAGGGCATCATTGCGTTTCCTGATTTTCAGAAAGTAGAGATGATTTTCATAAGGGCAAATGCGGCACAATTAACGCTCGCCTGAGCCCTGCTTTCATTCACTAGCAGGTTTTTTTTTCTATATATTCCGATGTAAAATTCTGATCTCTTATTGCGACCCCACCCTACTCCTTCATATTTCAACAAACTTGTATCTTCACTACAGAACCTGAGGATGAGTCAGCATAAATGTGACTAATCATGGGACTGTTGTTCTTGAGAAGATTTTCAAAGATTTTTTCAACATAAATTCCTACTTAAAACTTCGATCACCTATTGTGGCCCACCAATATTCTGCAGGGGTCATGATTTGAACAAATTTGAATTTACACTACCTGAGGTTGCTTCCATATAAATATGACTAATCATGGGTTTTTGTTCTTCAGGAGAATTTTCCCTATAAATTCCTACGTAAACTTTGAATGCCTTAACTTTGGGGGTTATGATTTCAACAAACTTGAGTCTACAATACCTAATAAAGCTTTCACATAATTTTCGTATTTTCTGGCTCAGTGGTTCTGGAAAAAAGGACTTTTAAAAGATACCATTATTTTTTCAGCACTTTTTTTTAATTATCTTCCCATGAAAGAGGGTAGAACCCTTCATTTGAACAAACTTGAATCCCCCTTTACATGCTTTGTGGCAAGTTTAATTGAAATTGGCCCAGTGGTTCTTCAGAAGAAGTAAAAAAATGCGAAAATGTGACGACACACAAAAGACGACACACAACAGGCGGGCGCCGGTCTTCCTTCGATCAGAAAAGCTCACTTGAGGCTTTGTTTCAGAAAAATGGACCGTTATTCAGGATAGTCTTTCACAGCCAAACTGTATTATTTTTATGCTAAATTGGCAAATTGTCAACGTATCGAACTTAAATTTCAAAACTTCTTAAATCTTTGTTATTTTTGCAAACACAACCTACATATATAGTATTAATTATATCGCACTAGTCAATCATTATGTTTGATAACGCCTCGTGCAATGATAACACATTATGTGAATTAACACCAAAAAATATCTGTTATAAGGATCAAAAACGAATTTATGAAATTAAATAAATAATAAACTTTCAATATCTCTTACCTAGGGTGCCCGATCCTTCACCAAGGGATATTCTGTGCCCATTTGTCTCAGTGGAAACAAGAAAATAGTCGTACATTTCATACAGCTGTGTTCCATTTAAGTGTGTTATCATAATGTAAAGCATTGAATGGCCGATTGCTGTTAGCTGGTGAATCATATCATTTCCTATAATAAGAGGAAGAAAAAGTCTTTCATTTTTTTAAATATAAAGACTTCTTGAATTCATTTACTTTTATTTTTGATGGTGCTTTATTCATTTTTCCATGGTGTGTATTTAAATTTCTTCTTCAGGCTCTCTCTTTTGACGTCTCGAATGTATGGAATATTAAAAAATAATAATGATATTGGAGTTGTTTTTGAAACTCACAAAACGATACTTGATTTCATAGCCTTTAATTAGTATAAATTGTAATGTCTATATTCTGAATATCTTATTACATACCGATCCAATACTCGGAAATGTCTCCAAACCCTTCCTTATATTCGGTCCAATTTCTAACAAAGTTCACAGATCCATCGTGCCTTTTCAGAATTACCTACATGTTTGAGATGTAAGAAATTTTTTATATCCTCTTGGTTAATTGATCGATATAAGTGACAAATACATTCCTATGAAAACGAGACGTTTAGTACGATGATTCGATGATTAGGATGATTATTTTTAACTCAAATAAATCATCAGATATTTATTTCACAAAAAATGTTTTAAACTGAGCAAAAATAATTTATTGTTGTTTAAATATCAGATAGAAATGACAAGGCTAGAAAACAAGTATCAATATGCAAATCAATTTAATTTGACGATAGTGGTGTGTATAAATTAATTATAATGGGGTGGGTGGGGGGTGGGTGGGGGGAGAGAATAAGCCATCAAATATAGGCTCTTTTTTTTTCCTAAAGAGCAGCAACTTATTTGTTAATAGAAAAAGAAGAAGATACGAAAAAAGTTGGAATGATTTTGAATTAAAAAACTAAATTTCTTACAGTCCATCCTCCGCC
Source organism: Saccostrea echinata (assembly GCF_033153115.1). NCBI lineage: Eukaryota > Metazoa > Mollusca > Bivalvia > Ostreida > Ostreidae > Saccostrea > Saccostrea echinata. Next base: position 6,443,731 of record NW_026889765.1, on the reverse strand, counting down.
TTTCGTCTCCATATCACAGTAAACCAGGCGAGCCTCATTGCCCTGAGGACATATGGCATAGATTCCAGAGGGTCTAGTACGGTTTTCCAATAGCAGTTGGAGACAATCAGGCATTATTTTTTGGCCCGATTTGATACAGCTTGAGGCTGAGAATGAAGAGGGAAAATATATTGTCATTTTGAATTACTAAAGTAAATTACTGAGCTTTACATGCTTAAGAGTTTGTCTCAGAAAAGAAAAAAGACTAAAAAGGGGAAAAAAATTCACGAGGAGGGATTGAACATTTCATGAATGATTATATCTGCTATAAAAGTAGGTGCTTCCAGAGTAAAGAAATAAATAAAACATCTAGTATACACATTCTTGCAAAGTAACAAATGCTTAAACATACTTAAATAATATCGCTAGAATCTGCTCGGAAAATGGCTTTCAAATATACCAAACATAGACAAAGGGGAATGAAATCTAATCACTAAACATTATCGTATCAAAATTATGTTTACGAAAAATATATCTTAAAACAACTAAATAATAATTAGAAATAAATAAATTTAAAAAAAAAATCAATAAATAAAACGAACTCTTATAAAATGGTATTTGTATGGGGTCTTCTGAACTTTGTATTACATGGAAAATAGAAAAAACAGAAAAATAGAATCAAGACAGAAAAGGCAGATGAATATCATCTTCCTTTTTTATGTAATAAATGAAGAATAAAAAATATACTTACATCCCCGTTTAAGAAAATAATTCCATTCTTCAGCAGATTTTGTGACAGATGTTTCAAGACATGTTTCATACACATGACATTTATTGTCTTTCTTGTTGTATCCAAAACACTTACAATTTTCTTGACACCAAAGCGCGCAAATGATCAGAGAATATGCTGCAAAAATGTTAAACTCAGTACTATTCTTTATATTTTCAAGTTCTTGAAAAACTGAATAGTGCTGTGATAATATGACGGGAGTACCCATCATTCCTCTGAAAGCTCTTCGGAGAACTCATGTAGACACTATTTGATATCGATTGTCACAGTATTTAAATATCTCATTATGTCTTAATGCTGTATGGTTTGTAATTTTCTTTTAATATTAATGCAAAAATAATATCATTTACAAGCATCATAGAAAGACATAAATACTGTTACAGAAATAACTTTTATGTATAAAGATATTAATATTGAAACAGAAATAACAACTTTTACAAGCATCTTTGAAAGAATGGTTTCTTCAGCTTTGCATACAGTAATCTAAGATTTAATAGCTAGGGCGGAATTTAAGGTAATAACAGTGATCTTTCACCGGAATACCTAGCACTTAAGCAAATGAATTCACTAGAAACACAGTTTAAATTGAAAAATTAACATAATTTTAAAAGAAAATCTAAAGTTTCATTGAACACACAGGCTTGTTGCCCTAAAAGTCTCAACTTGTCATGTGTTTATGTACAAGGTCGGTCTCATGACAGTCCTGACACCAGATCTACAATATTAGGCCATCCGGTGAATCCGGAGGGGACTATAGGTTTCCTCTGAGTCTGTCCGTCCGTCCTTCTGTCTGTCCGTCCGTCTGTCCGTCCGTCTGTCTGTCTGTCTGTCTGTCCCACTTGGTTTTCCGCACTTTTTTTCCTAAACTCTTGCAGATATTGAGCTGATTTTTGTTATGTGAGTGTATCTTGATGAGTTACAGATCAAGTTTGCATTTCGTTCCGCTTCAATGATATTTGACGGAATTACGACCTTTTCAATTTTTCTGGGTTTTCCGTAATTTTTTTTTCTAAACGCTTGCAGATAGGTTTCCTCTGAGTCTGTCCGTCCGTCCTTCTGTCTGTCCGTCCGTCTGTCCGTCCGTCTGTCTGTCTGTCTGTCTGTCCCACTTGGTTTTCCGCACTTTTTTTCCTAAACTCTTGCAGATATTGAGCTGATTTTTGATATGTGACTTTATCTTGATGAGTTATAGATCAAGTTTGCATTTCTTTCCATTTCATTGATTTTTGACGGAATTTTTGCATTTTCAATTCTTAACGGGAACCAGATTACACTTGTCGATAGGGGACTAGTATTGCTAATGCAATACTCTCAGAATGCTTGTTGAATTAGGCTTTTGACACCAAGTCGTAGTTTTTAAAGCATATAAAATTTCTTTACTTTTTTAAAGAGAGACATACATACACGACATTCATTTTAATATTGATTACATTTATAAAATGATAAATAATTGATTTGAAGAAAAAGATCACACACAATAAATCTACTCCGATGTTCCAGATGTTTCAACATCATCTTTGAACTTCAACTGCGAACAATTACCATTACGAATAAATATCATGATGTTTTTTCCCTAATTTTTAATGCATGAACTGAACTTCTTTTTAAAAGAGTTTTTTTTTAAAAGAAAAAATTACATAGAACTTCGTAATGATTTATTCCGTTTCATATCCATAAAATATTAATACTAAATGAAAACAATTCGTGCTGATTAAGCTTCATATTGTTTGATTTGTATTAAAAAAGCTGATGTTTTTCTCTTAATTAAATATCTAAAATTAAATAAACAGTATCCAAGGCCTGGTAACCGTAGTAGCTAGGTGATTGGAAATCTAGAAATAGCTTAAAACGCAATTTTATATTTTCCCATAAATTAAAACACTGCCGAAGTCTGTAGAGAATCACTATAAAAAAGCATCCCTCAATTATAAGCAGTTAACCAGCAAAAGATCAGAGAATTTTAAAAAGTTCAAAAATCTAAAAGAAAATGATTTTAATTGAATTTTTACTGAAATTCTTATAGGACTTTTGTAGCTTGTAAGTGTACGAACTGTTTCAAATCTAGTGATAATATTTATATAGATTAGGTTTCTGGCATACACTGCATCCTCAAATAATGCCATTAAGAAAATATGAATCCCTTTAGTCTATGATTGAATTGAATTAGTCATAACAAAATTGATTGTTACACTACTACCTTGCTATTTCCAAATCTCCTTAAGTTTATGTTTTTTAATGCATAAATACAGGAAGATTTTAGCGTAACAGAATCTTTCACCCACACAGCAAAGCTTTTCAAATTTTATCTTTGACAACTTCGTTTAAATGGGCATTTCTTAAACTCTGTTGTTGTTATAATGTCCTTGTTAGTAAATATAACTTACATGTACAATGTACCATTGCGTAGAATTTTGGCTGATGTGTTTCATATCAATTTTTAGGCCTTTGCAGTGTTTTCCCCAGGCCGTTTTTGCATGGCGGTGCGTACCGCCATGCATTCACGATCCCCCGCCATGCATCACACATTGCCGCTATGTTTCCCGCTATGCATGAATTATTAAAGGTAGACTATTTTAAGAAGAAGATATACTTCGAATGTTATCAGTTATTAATCTCTCAATTTAATAGAACAATTCAAATCACTAGAATCATAGCGTGTACTGTACACATGATGCGCACCTGTGGTGAACTCGATGCGAATCGCGGTACGGGGTATGATGCAATAGTTGTCAATTTATGTTTATTGCAATTTACTGATATGTTACTAAGTATTAAGTTTTTATTTGATTAAAAATATTTATAAGCATGAAAAATTTATTAATTGCTGTCAGATAGTACACACGGTGAAAGTAATACATTTATTAATGCACATGTGGGTTTTTCCAACATCCACAGGTCATTCTATAAATAGCATTGATGTTCCGACACCAAAAATGATTCATTAGTTAAACACATAATTTTAAAGCCATTTTTAGCATAAATATGCTTAAAATAAACATGTCCAATAAATATTATCATTTTTTCATTTACTCTATGAACTATGGGCAAATACTTAGTTCAAGCACACATGCTTGACACACATTCAACAGCTTATGTTGAATAAAAAAAAAGTCAGACACCAATGTACTAAATGTTGTCACAATATTTACACGTAAGCAATGATGCTACATAATGTGCACCCTTTTTGTTTAAAAATGACTGTAAAAGTAGGGACACCCCCCCCCCCTAAAAAATGTAGTAAATAAAAAAAAGGGGGGGGGAGGGGGTCACTAGGGGCCTATTCAGTTTGTAGGAAGCAAGAATAACACAGCACATTTAACATGAAAAAAGACAGTGGCTTTAGAGGAAAATAAAATAGAACATTTTTTTTTGTGATTATAAGAGAACTCAATTGTTTAGCTTTTTAAAAAGTTAAATTGACAATATATTCACAATATATCATTTAAAAAAATATAAATGAATGATGCATTTGTATTTTTCATTTAAATATAAATTCAGATACATGCACAAGTAACTCAATAAGACGCGCCGCGCGCCGTCAATTCAGCAAAATTCCCCCCATGCATTAAAAATTTTCTGGGGAAAACACTGCTTTGTTTTTCTATACTCAATTTGACGAGAGAATATTCCGTCTACTTGATCAATAGAAAGGGCTCAAGTTGGGTGTGACCGTTCGACAGAGATGCCTACTCCTCCTAGACACCTGATCCCACTTCAAGTAGCGACACAAGCGCCCGACATTAGAAGAGAAAGTCACGGGTCTTTCGGGTGAGACCTTAAAACTGAGATCCCTTGTCTAAATTTGATGTACTTCAACGGTATATGGTGACGTCTCTATAGGACTAAAAATTCGCAAAGGTGACGATAAAGAGCATACAATTAATCAATCAATTATTCCTTGAATAAAATGACTATCCTGGACTCAACTATTTCATACCCCCTCGCCATACGTAATTTTCGAATGCATGTATATAATTTCGCCAATTCATCCTTAACTCTACCTTGTAAAGGACAGCCACGGGGAAAGTTTACAACAGCAAGCTTTGTGTGAAATTTTGGTCGTTAGATTTGGTAGGGTTTGTCAGGCATAGATTCTGGATGAAATATGGAGATAACGAACAGTATTCAAGCTGAAAGTCCATTTAAACAATACGAATTGGGAGAAAAGCAAACAATGACCTCCGAAACATCGGAGGTGGGATCAGGTGCCATAGGATACCTTTTAAACCATTAACATTTATCTCCAGCGTTTTAGTAAAATGTCTGGGAGCCTTTATGGGCCTATTTTCAATAGTATAGGTACATGTATAGGGATTGGAATAGGTAACGTACATTGCCCTTTTCGTGCGAGTTTCTGGCAAATAACTACCATACTCACCCCGCTTTCTTTTTTCTTGTCGAAGATTTGTTTTTTTTTCAAATTCTTCATTACACAAACTTGTGAATCTGCCTTCTTCTTCATCTTCAATTTATAGAGAACTAGGCAAAGAGGGATACTTTGCTAGTTTTATCCCCCCTTTTCAATAATATTTTTAACACATGTACACATTGTCTTTAACTCTCTGGGGACTACATGGAAAATGAACCAATTACACAAAGAGGGTCTCCTTGGGTTTTATTTCGAAGTTGTTACTATAAATAGCCATTTTGGGGGGTATAGAGGAGACACAATAGACACGTTATAAAGACTCAGGGCAAAATTTGTATAAAAAAAAAAAAAAAAAAAAAAAAAAAAAAAAAAAAAAAAGACTTGATATCTTCTAGCGAGAAATTAAAACCGTTGCTTGTAACAAATCGTTAAATTCTTGCATCTTAGAATTTTAACAACAGCTTACAGTATTCATTTAAAAATGTCTTAAACTTTGGAGCATTTTGCAGGCCTACAAATATAGGTGTCCTGTGAAGGGCGTTATGTAGACGTTCCTAAAAAACCAATTGTATTAGATAATTATACGGAAATTAAAAAAGCATTATGCTGTGATAAATATTTGGAAAACCTAAATTTTTTACACTTTACACATGAATCGAAACTTAGATCTCCCACCCACCTTTGCCATCCAAAAAAGAGAAATCTGGTACCTATCAAAAAAAGACGGTCTTGACAAGTACTTTTCTTGTCATCCACTGCTTATTTTTCTTAATCACTGACAATCCTGCCCTCCAATAATATTTTCATGTTTTATGTTAACTGGCAAAATTCATCTGAAGGAACTATGTTACATAGATCAGCATATGCAAAATAGGCATAAGCATCGAGTCAGCATCAGGATCAACATTTAAAACGTAGCATTCCCAGGATGAGCATCAGCTAGTAAAGAATAGAATGAGTATGAATAGCACTGACCTACTTTAAATCAGCATTGACCAAGTTGCATAAGAAAATTTATGAGTCTTTCTTAAGTAAAAAACATGAAAACAAATAGAAAACTGGTTAGATTATCTAATATATTTATCACAGTGTAAAATCCACTCTTCCAGAAAAAAAAACTTTATTTTGGACTTTACCTTTCAATTTCTTATTTTTTGTCATATTTCATTTCTCACGATATGTTCAACGAATCTAATTGTTTTAATTTAATTGACGAGTGACACTTTTCGGACAATTGATCTGTTATTACAAAGAGACAGAGTGCTATGTCTCAAGATCTGTTAATCTCTTATAGCAACATTGTGTAATTATCTGGTTTTAATGTCCAAACATCAGAGTCATTAAGTACAATTAATTACTCTATACCTGTGAATCTTTCACTCATTTGACTTAATGTCAACACCTGTCATTTATTTACTCTTTATGTACATTCTTATAAATAGTCATGTATAATTTCAATCTTTAGTCTGGAATATAAGAAGGCCAGTCTTGGCCACGTCCGACTCGTAAGGACTCTGAGTCCGGAGGCCACTTCGGCCAATCCGACTCAATCACGTTTTATATGTCTGGTTGTTGATTTATGTAAACTGTTGCCATCGTTGAGACTCATCTAATAAATACGGAATCCTTCATCATTTGTTTTATCTCTGGAATTGCATATTGGTTGACCTTTGGGAATAGGGCACACCTATACTTTGTTTTTACCTCAAGGACACACAGCGCCTCTACCTATATCTGGTACCCCCTACGCCAACATTCCCTCACCCCGTTCGTTCTGCAAACAACGGATGCAGTTCCAGACGAATTCTTAAATACCGACTTAATCTGAACGGTCACATATTTAAAATATATCATGAAATATAATGATAAAATGATGATAAAAGACATATTTATTATTTTAATCTGCAATCTACTTCCGGTAGCATTGAACTAGTCATAAAACAGAAAAGGTAGCATCAGGATATGGATAAATAGCATTAAATCGGCAAGCAAAGGAAACATTCAAATCAGCATCGTTACTGTAACAAAATTAGTTCCGAATCTGAATCACTACCCGATCTAAATTCCATGCTATGTACTAGTATCCCATCCATTACAACCATGGTTACAAGAAGAGAAATAATTGAAATACAAATTTCCTTATTTCCTTGTAGCTCTTTGTTTTATCATAAGGTAAGAAATCCACACAAGAATAAGGGTTGAAGGGATCGGAGGCGAATGGTCTTTTTGTGTACAAACTACAATGGAGAAACTCTTTAATACTTTTATACCACGTGTAGCGGTCCATGACTTCAGAGTACATACAAAGTTTCAGAAAAAATCTTCCTTCTGGTTGTTATTATTTCATATTTATTTTCATATTTTAAAAAAATACTAATATTTATTTTATTTTATTCTAATTTTTACTGTCTTGTTGTTTTTTAGAAATAGATTTAAATTAATTTTAATATTTAGAAAATGTAAGTATTTTAGATATTACATTTAATAATAGGATTTTATGGGGAAAATCCTTTTTGTACTTCAAGACAAATTATAAAGAATACTACAATTGATCTTTTGCTCAAATTATGATATGTGATCAGCAATACTATGTTGTGCATTATATATGTTTATTTAAAAAAAAGGAATTCTACTGTTTGATTTCCAGAGGGGGAATCTCTAAATGTCAAAATTTAGGAAATTTTCCTCATAAGGATTTATACAGAAAATAACAAAAATAAACTGTGTGATGTTTTCAATACAGAAATATATATTTATATAAATATATATTTTTATAACATTTTTTATTGAAACTCTCTTAAAAAATTCTCAGGTTATCATAATGTCACGAACACATAAGAACTACCTATCAGTTGAAAAATCGTTATTTTTTAACAAAAAGATAGTAAATACACTTTGTTTCAATATACTGCTCAAAATTTTCCACAATGAAACCCCCCCCCCCTTTCATTCTTATGTCGACTCGATATATTCCAGTGAACTTGAAATACAAGACACCACAGAGTCTACCACATCTGTTTCAAATTTAGATGTTTACTGACTATAGACGACATAAGCCAACTTACAACTTAATTGTATGACAAACGAGACTTTAACTTTTCCATCATCAACTTTCCTTATTTATGTAGTAATATTCCACTATCACCTGTTTATGGTGTTTATATCTTCCAATTATTCGCTACTCAAGAGTTTGCTCTGAGTACGATAGATTTTAAAGCGAGACAGGCTACTCACTGATAAGTTGATGTTACAGGGATCAACAGCTTCGTTTAAAGTCAGTATTTTCTTTATGTGATAGTCGTTATAACGACCTTGTTAGCAAATATAACTATCATTAGGTGGTATTTTGGCTAACTTGTTTCATACCAATTGTTATACCTTTGTTTTTGTACTGAATTGACAACGGATTGTTCCGTCTACCTGATCAATACCTAGGGCACAAGGTGGGTGTGACTGGTTAACAGGGGATGCTTACTCCTCCTGGGTACCTGTTCCACCTCTGAAATATCCAGGATCCGTGTTTTTTGCCATTTTCACATATTTGTATTGTTGTGTGGATTGTTATTTTTAGATCGATCACTGTTCGTTATCTTTGCCTTTAACATGTACCTGTATCTTATCAAATTATTATCTCGAGAGTATGAAACACACACCAGAAAGAACAAAGATAAAATGTATATAGATTTATGTACTTCTAAACCGAAAGGAGAGGATTTTGATTAATTTTCTAGTCAAGCCCCAACTACAAAAAATGAATTCAGGGGAATATTTTGAGGATATTGACGATATAACGGTATGTCCTGTTTGTTACGAAACATTTAAAACTACGAGATGCATTCCTTGTTTACATACGATTTGCAATAAGTGTTTACATAAACATATTGTAACAGAATGTGAGAAAAAAACATCCCCAACAGGATTTCATTGTCCAGTCTGCCGGGACTTTGTTCCAGATCCAACAAAGTTTGAGAATCCCGATAAATGGGCAGAATGTTTCCCCAAAAATCGTGCTGTAGAGTTTTTCATTGATAGCGGTGGCAAAGCTGCCCTAAAACGCTGCAAACCATGTCAAAACGACAACGAGGAAGAAGAAGCCAGTGAAGTGTGTAGGACTTGTATGGAATCGTTATGTAAAATGTGTGCGAAATACCATAAACGAGGAACGGTTACAAGAGACCATGATGTCTTCCCAGTACATGAGTTCAAAAAATTCCTTCAAGTTGATCAACAAGAGATGGTTTGTGAAAAGCATGATTCAAGACCTTTGGATCTCTTTTGTTATGATCACAAAAGTCCTTGTTGTGTGGTTTGTAGCATTAATGAACACAGTCGATGTCAAAATAAAGACACGATAGAAAAAGAGGCTCAGGTGATAGAGGAAAAAGAAAGAAATGAATGTTTGATGTCTGAAATAGATAATATTTCTCGGCATCTACAGAAATTCAAAAAACTTCAGGAAGAAAGTCGAACTAAGATCGAAGATAAGGCTGACGAAATAACAGAGGAAACAAAGAAAAAACGACGTCAAATAATAGAAAAGTTGGATAGCCTTGAAAATGATCATCTAGAAGGGTTAGCAAAAGTGATGAAATCCGCAAGAAAAGCCATGGACGAAAATATGGAATTCATTTCGGATTTGCTTGATTTCTCGAATCACTGTAAAAAGACATTACAAAGTGTACAGACCAAAAGACATTGTTCAAGCAAAGTGTATAGTTTTCATCACGTAAGAAAACAAGTAAAACGACTTAAAAACACAAAGATTTCATTGAAGGAAATTGACTTATCTTTGAAATTTTCAGATATTTTCCTAAATTTCGACAAAATAGATCAATTGGCATCCTTATCTCAACATGAGAAATCAAAGCGCCTTTCAATTAATATGATCCAGAATATTAGAAAAACAGAACTACAAATGGTCCAAAAACATGAATTTGAGCGCACAGTTGGCTATATATTTTTTACTTGCATGTTAGAGTACGGCGAATGTCTTGTATTCTTCTACGAAAAAAATGCATGTGCCCGACTACATGCAAGTAAGCGAATCACCTGGAACATAAGAAATACCTGTTTCCCCTTGTATGGTATTCGTCTTAAAGATAATATTTATATTGCTGGAAAAGAAAAATTTATAAATGTTTTGGATTTATACGGTTCCCCAACAAACAAAACAATTACAATCACAGAGCGATGCTATGGTTTATCCGTACACCAAGATTCCTTATTTATAATATGCCCGGACTCAGTCAAACAATTAGATGCAGAGGGTGTTGTGAAGAAAACAATACCTGTGCAATTTCCTTCAAACTACCTGGTATTTCTCTTTGATGGAAACATTGTTTACTTAAAACAAAACTCAAATGCCATAGGAATTCTTCAACCAACAGCCATCAACCAGGTAGGACAAGAACTTTGGGTTTATAAACATCCTGAACTAAGGCATCCTAGTGGTTTGGCTAAGGATTTTGCGGAAAACCTGTACATTCCCTGCTTTGAAAGCAGCATTCATGTGATTTCCAACGCCGGCTGTTTTTTGAAGATCTTTAAAAACATTGACCACCCAAGAACCATATCCTTTCGGAAAGACCGCTACGAATTTAGTGTGGTGTCTGGAGATAATTCTGTCATTGTATTCCGTATATTGGAGAAGAATAAATAAATATTTTTCTGATTATTACTGTCCTGGTGGAAACTTACAAAAGCTATTAAATTAAAGATCAATGTGCTGCTCTTGCTCATTTTTTGTTTCGGGGGGTGGGGGGTGGGGTGGGGAGGGGGGTATATATTTATTATACTATTAACACTAAGACCACGGGTATTGAGAATTTTAATATATTACTCATGCGATCCTATAATAAACTATAAATTGTCTTTTCATAAACACGCAACATTTTCCTTGCTATTTTATATTACTTGAGATGTATCAAAGTGAATCTATAGCGCAACTATATTGTCGATGTATATTATATTGTTTAAGAGTTTGGTATTTACCATTTACACCATCCCGTAATAAACAGGAAAAAGATGCATTTAAAGTCTCAAAAGAAAAGTATTTTTCAACCTTCCTTTTACGTGTATTAAAATTTACAGATCATTTTTTAAAACATTTATTCAAATAATTATACTTCATGTATAAAACAAATTCCTATATTAGATATAGATATATAGATATTTATAATTTATATTTTGTGCGGCATATTATGTAGCGTGTTCGAAAAGTTTCTCTGAAAGTTACGTGGTTATATAGGGTATAAATAGTAAGCCATGCGGTAGCACGGCACTCTAAGCTCGCTCGCCAGGATTTAAAAATTAGTATGGCTGATAGTGCTGCAATGGAGTGCAATGAATTTGGGCTATACAGTTGTATTAGTTTATGTGTTATCGTTATGTGTTAGGAGTATATAATTGAATGAAAGCATTAGCGAGCAGCGTTCCTACTTAATATGTGTTGTGTTTTATTCATTTAGCACTTCATTGATTAATATTCGGACGAACGAAGTGAGGTAGAATATATTAACATTATCAATAGAATTGGTTTAAGTTGACAAGTATATTTCTATTTCATCACATTCCTTTTTCGTAGTTACGTTTTATATCTTAATTTTGTATTTCAAACACGTACATGTGTGAATTCTTTGTAAATGAGTGCATTTTTGTGTTTTATGTTGCCTTTAATATATTTTTTTCGGGGGGGGGGGGTCTTTAACAATAATAAATAAAGTTTGAAGAAAGCACATTTTATAGATATTGTTATTTGTAACCTCTGTTTAAGGAAAATATTGGGTTATACAATAGCTTCGTGTTCTAAAACCTTTAGTTCTTGACGTAAACAAAGTAGTTTGTATAATGAATAAAATAGTAGGGGAATTGACCATGCATCGGACATTCTCGCACTTCAACAAGTTCTAGCGATATCGCTACCGACCGAATATTATCAAAATGGAACTTAACATGTAGTATGTGGTTAAAATATAAATTTTTGACACAATCGTGTGCTCTTTATTGAGAAAATATCATTAAAACCCGATTTTTTCGAAATAAGTCAGAATTCACCATGGATCGGACAATATTCACCATTCATCGGACATACGGTATTTAAACCAGAAAATTATCACACCTTGATCTCGGTGCTTTAAAATTAGTGATATCGAAACATTTTAATCTTTTATTGAAAAATTAAAATTTTAGTTAAATTTGAATGACTTTTTCGATCCACAAATGTGAAAAGATTTTAGGTGCATCACATCGCCTTAGAAAGGCTTAACAATGCTAGTAATATGGCAGCTCGTGCCTTTGTCTCGTGGGTTATCATCATCTAGTTTAAAGAAATAAATTGGGTCCATTTCTAGTCGTCATATATCGATATCTTGTATTTTCACTTAAAATTTAGAGTTTTTATTTTCTATTTCCGAAAAAACAGCTGTCATTTGGGTTTTATATCAAAATGGAAGTGATTACCCATGCCTCGGAAAGTGTCCGATGCATGGTTAATTTGTGTCCGATGTACGGTGAAATAAACATACTACATGTAATAAAAACAATTCTACAAGTTATTATACAAACATGGAAGAAAAAGTTTTGAAAAATGTCTGTAAAATTATTAATCATTGACAAAATTAACCTAGGTCCGACTCGTTCTGTTGAAGTCTATTTAAAAGAGCGACAACTCTAAAAATTGCACAATCGTAAAATTCTGGTTACTCCCCTTTGATGATGCAAAATATGACGTAATTTCAAGGCCATTCTTGTGGTATTTTTATCACAACATGGAAATAAAAATCGGCATCATTAAAAAGTTTAAATCTTAACCTTTAAGACAGAAACAAGTAAAAAACAGGGGGTTACTCAGGTTCGATGAAATTTTATTGCTTAAAATTGTCCGAAGCAAGGTATCTGTCCGATGCATGGTTAAATCACCCTATGCTAATATTGTCTATGGCACTGTTCACCGGTCAAATTTCAAACACCGAGCCAATACGAGTTTAAAACTTAATTTAAAATTTGTGATTTGAAAGTTTCATTTCAATTAATTAATTATCACTGTCCCGTTGTTTTCGTGATGTTTTATTTTCAAATTTAAGCACAGTGCACGGAGCTAATTTTGTTGAATAAATCAGCATTATCAAGAGCTAAAAAAGCATGAGCATTCAGCTAGAACCAGGATCAGCATTTAAAAGACAGTATTGCCAGGATGAGCATCAGCAAGCAAAGGAAAGAACTAGCATAACTAGCATTGACCTACGTAATAAATTAAGCATGACCTACTAGCATAAAAAATGTTATTTATAGGGCTGGGACACGGATTTGAAGTCAATATTATCTATTTTTCCATTATTATGTCTTATGTTGCTAGAGCATTTCACACCGGAATATAATAAAGGCGTGTTCAGAAACTTTTTTTTATCTCACACGTGTGGTGGATACTACCCATCAGAAAAACCTATGCTTTATACACGGGTATGCTTCATCAATAGTACTTTAGGTTTGACACAACCCCTCGCTTCAAGATGTAAAGTTATCGAAACTCCTATTTGTGAAAATGTTTGCTGTATCAATCCAATGCTTAAGAGCAAAAATGTTCATTAAAATAAGAAATGACTCATTTTACCTCAATGAAATGTCTTTTTTTCGACTGGCTACTGCGATATTGGATGTATCCCCCCTCCCCCAATCGTTCTCATAGAAAACGTTAGGCCTAGCACTGAACTTGTTGATACAGAATTCATTTTACCATACAGGAAAGTCTAGTGACTTTCAAAAATGATTTCTTACATTAAGCTATAAAACTTACCATGGATTTACAAGTAGCCTATATCACTGTCGCAGTATGTACACAAAATGATTTCACAGTAGGTTCATAATTCGTCGGTCCTTACAACACTGTACACTTCCAGTTCCAGTCAAAAGTTTGTATCAAAATAAATTCAGTACATATTATCACGTCATCGATTTGGGTATAGAAATCAATCAACATAGTTTCATATCCTTTTACTTTCACGAAGTAAGCTTTATCCTTAATACTTAAGAAATGTAAAAATTCTGTTGTATATAAATGAGAAATTTTAAAGTTATAATCCTGAAAATTCAGGGAAGAAATGTGAGAAAGCAAAACAAACACGCCAGTGTTGTCACTCCGTGCTCATGCAGTGTTGTGTGCAAAGTTAACAAATGGAACTTTCTTCCGCTAGCATGATGCTATTTCAGGTAGCATTGACTTTGTCATAAAGCATGAGGATAAGGATCAGAATAAGAATAACTAGCCTTCAACCAGCAAGCAGAGGAAGTCGTCAAATCAGTAAGCAAGGGATTGAAGATTGAAAAGAAATCTGGATTGGTATTGTAACAAAATTAGTTCCCTTGCACTGTACTACAGACCTTGAAACATGCTATTACCCCAAACGCAAACCTAAACGGTACACGCTCTCTACATGGTTTGCACGAAACGCTGCACAATTTACAAGAAACGCTACCTGGTTTGCACGAGAGGCTGCAAGAAACGATTTCTACACGATTTTCATATGCTTTGTACTCGATTCTCACATGTTTTGGCCCCAATCTGGATTTTGTATTTCGAATCTTTTGGTCGTTATTTAAATTTATATGAATTACCATTTAATCATAGAATAATTAAGAGTCACGATTTTTCACAGTATGACAAAATAAAAACTTTCTATACCTTTTAATTAAAATTAATATTTAATGTCCAATATTGATAAATAATTGACATTCTGTTTGTAATCCGTTTATTTAAAGTCAAATGCTGAGCATCATCTACGTACTATTTTTGAACCGGCTAAGTCTTCATTAACCCCCCCCCCCCATCTTTACATGGCTTTAGACGCCGCGATGCATACATGTTGTCAGAGGTTGAGGGGGGGGGGGCTTAATGATCTTTATTCAGAATAGTAAATAAATTTAACTTTGATTTATTAAGAATATTATTTTATATAGGAGACATACCGGGAAAAGGGGTATTTTATGATAAGTATTAAAATTATTAAGTTTTTTATTGACACTGTTTTTCTCAAGTAACAACAGTAAATCAACCACCTTGCAATTTTTCAATACTAATTTTAATTTAAATTTCCAGTTTATTTCTAAATTATTTATTTCATATAAATGAATAGAAATCATTTTATTCTTTAAATTGTATACGTTTTGAAATTAATAGACGACAAACGTCTCGTATATGCCAATTGTGCATGCTGTTATACATATTGACATTTAAAATCCATTCAGGAAAGAATAAGTTTAAAAACGTACCGTATCAAATTTTGATGACACACACACACACACACACACCAGGAAGAATAAAAATAAAATGCAGTTAGATTAATTTCCAGTCGAATCGAAAGTGGAGATTTTGACTTATCTTCCACTGAAGCTTTAACTACGAACATGACTTCACAGGAACATTTT
This sequence comes from Saccostrea echinata, assembly GCF_033153115.1. Lineage (NCBI taxonomy): Eukaryota > Metazoa > Mollusca > Bivalvia > Ostreida > Ostreidae > Saccostrea > Saccostrea echinata. Next base: position 6,428,174 of record NW_026889765.1, on the reverse strand, counting down.
GAGCATATTAAAGATTTAACGGTATGTCCTGTTTGCTACGATACATTTAGAAGTCCAAGATGTATTCCTTGTTTACATACGTTTTGACATAATTGTTTACATAAACATATTGTGACAGAATGTGCGACAAAACTATCATCAACAGGATTTCATTGTCCAATATGTCGAGACTTTGTACCAGATCCAACAAATATCGAGCTTCCAGAGAAATGGGCGGAATGTTTTCCGAAAAATCGTGCTGTAGAATTTATCATTGACAGCGGAGGTATCGCTGCCCTTCAACACTGTAAACCGTGTCAGAACGACAATGAGGAAGAAGAAGCCAGAGAAGTGTGTAGGACTTGTATGGAACCATTATGCACAATGTGTGCAAAATACCACAGACGAGGAACAGTTACAAGAGACCACGATGTTATCCCAGTACATGAATTTAAAAAAGCAGTGCATACTGGTCAACAAGAGATCGTTTGTGAAAAGCATGATTCAAGACCTTTGGATCTCTTTTGTTGTGATCACAAAAGTCCCTGTTGTGTTGTTTGTAGCATTGATGAACACAGCCGATGCCAAAATAAAGACACGATCGAAAACCAGGCAAAAGTGATAGAGGAGGAAGAAAAGGACGAATTTATGTTGTCTGAAATAGATAATATTTCTCGGCATCTACAAAAATTCAAAAAAAGACAAGAAATAAATCTAACAAATCTTGAAGATAAAGCCGACGAAATAACAGAGGAAACAAAGAAAATAAGACGACAAATGATAGAAAAGTTGGATAGCCTTGAGAATGACCAACTAGAGGGATTGGCAAAAGCAATGAAAACAGCAAGGAAAACTATGGACGAAAATTTGGAATTCATATCTAATTTACTTGATTTCTCGAATCATTGTAAAAAAACATTGCAAAGTATAAAGACCCAAAAACATTGTTCAAACAAAGTGCATAGTTTTCATCTTGTTAGGAAACAAGTTAAACGTCTTAAAAACAAGGAGATAACATTGAAAGGGGTTGAAATATCTGTGAAATTTTCCGATATTTTCTAGCAATTCAACAACACACTTCAAATGGCATCCTTATCTCAAAATGAGAACTCTAGACGACTGTCAATTAATATGATCCAAAACATAAGAAAAGCGGAACTAGAAATAGTTCGACAAAGGAAATTTAAGAGCGCAGTAGGCAATATTTCTTTCACTTGTATGTTAAAAAATGGCGACTGTCTTGCATTCTTTTACGAGCAATCTGCATGCGTAAGACTTAGTAACCAAGTCAAAAATGATTTACTGTCGGTCAATACAGCATGTAAGCCCCTCAATGGCGTGGTTCTGAAAGATGATATATATGTTGTAGGAGAGGAAAAGTTTATCAATGTTGTAGATTTATACGCTTCTAGAAAAAATAGAACAATTGCAATTAAAGAGCCATGTTTTGGCTTGTCCGTTCACCAAGATTCTTTATTTATGGTATGTAAGAACTCAGTCGAACAACTGGACTCAGAGGGTGTTGTGAGAGGAAAATATGCGGTTGAATTTCCTTCAAAGTATCTCGTGTTTCTCGACAACGGACACATGATTTACCTTAAACGGTGTACTGAAAGAAAGCTTCAACCCACAGCTATCAACCAGCAAGGACAACAATTCTGGGTTTATGATCATCCTGAACTAAGGCGTCCGAGTGGATTGGCTAAGGATTTTGCAGAAAACTTGTATATTCCTTGCTACGAAAGCAGCACCATTCACGTGATATCTAGTGTCGGTAGTCTTTTGAAAATCTTCATAAATATTAATCACCCAAGAACCATTTCTTTTAGGAAAGAGAGCTACGAATTTAGCGTGGTGTCTGGAGATACTTCAGTCATTGTATTCCGTATTTTGGAGAAAAATGAGTAAAACCTAGCATGATATATTACGCTTCCTTTGACATTGCATTATTTAGTTGTTTAATTTCAACATTGATAAAAATATATTACGCTTCCTTTGACATTGCATTATTTAGTTGTTTAATGTCAACATTGATAAAAATATATTACGCTTCCTTTGACATTGCATTATTTAGTTGTTTAATGTCAACATTGATAAAAATATTGTATAGTCATTTTTAATAAGTGTCCAGAAAGAATTGTTGAGTGTGAGTGAAAATTTGTGCATCTAAGTTTAATGTATACATTGATAAAAACATTGTATAGTCATGTTTAAGAAATGTATAGAAAGAATTGTTGAGTGTGATTGAAAAAAAGTGCGTCTAACTCCGGCCTCTTTGATTCTTTTTTCCTTCTTTTAACATTTAATGTCCTGGTAGAATCTCGTGGAAGTTATCAAGGTCAAGCTTTTGATTTGATGATCAGATTTTTGTTTAAAGGTTTAATTAAACACACTCTTACTTTCATCACAGTTTTTGCGACAACGGGTATTGAAAGAAATTAATAAACAGAAACAGAGATGACGAAAGTAAAATTTTGTGATTGGTTGTTATGTATTTCCAGATAAACATGGCACTGTCAAATCATTTCTTTCAACATAATCTAGGGAAGAATCAAGATTAATTGCCATATACGATCAGTTATATAATGGAATTAACAACACAATATGCATAATTATGTCGACTAATTTGGTCATTTTACTCTCTCTACAAAATCCAATATATTCACATCTTTTCGAAAAAAGAATTAAAAATGATAAAACACTTTGCAAGATTAAAGAAATCTTCCTACCTATACCAAAGATTTTAGCATTCATGTTTTTTAGTTCAAGACAAATGGGTTATAACTTGTTAAAATATTTTTGTTATTAGTTCGATACCTGTATTTTCCAGTGTTCTCTGGGCTGAAAAAATACTTAAATTGTATGTTACGTGAATTTCTTCTTAAAGTCATCATGTCGTAAGTTCTATGGTTGATACAATGGTCGATACCTAGTCAGCAAATACAATCTTTCATTAATTCAAAATGACTTTTTTCATACTAATTGTTTGGCCATTATTTACACACTGAATATTCGACGGATTTTCCCGTTATTTCCCGATATGACAAGGAGCACACGGCGGGTATTGACCAGTCGGCAAGGGATGCTCACTCCTCCATGGCACCTGATCCCACCTCTGATGTCTTAGAGGTCCGTGTTTGCTTTGCTCCTATTTGTAATGTTGAATAGATTGCAAAGCAGCGTTTTAATAAAGAAGAGCAAACACAAATCCACATCAAGCAGTGAATCACTTGGCATGAACTCCAGCCGAGAACATTATACACATACAAATGTCTAACAGTAACTCCATGTGTCTCTCAACTAGACATTCCTATCTGTAAAGCTATTAGAAATTATTTGCTTTTGTTATTCAAATATTTGGAACTTTTGTCAGCACATGCTTGATTTGTCAGAATGATTTCTGACCAAGATTTTTTCTACTAAATATCGTTGAAATAATCGAAGAAAACAAAGACATATTTATTTCTATACACACACTATGTATACATGTACTTCTACTGTGTAATTAAAATTATGCGTCTAAATCGAACCAAAAGACTTTAATTATCCATATATATACAAATGAAACGGTTTCAAATATTATTACGGTAATTTGAATTTGGGCTGCAAAACTAAGAAACTAAATAAGCAATTCTATGCCCTTTGAAATAAGATCAAAACGAATTAATAGACTCCTGGACTAATGCAGGTGTATTTAATTTTACAGATGAATAAGATTTTTGAACGAGTGTAGTTGTTTTGTTTTCAAGAAAATGTTCCCTCAAAACAACTGGTATGGATTAAAATAATATACGTTTGAATATATTTCAAAACAATACTTTCCAAACTTAAGGTAAATGTCCCACTGAAATGAATTTTTGGAACAAACTTAGTTTCAGTAACCATCTCGAATTACCTTTATAATTCTTCCAGATAGTGAACAAATTACATTTATGTATATGAAACTGAAGAAGCCAACTTTCCTTTCTACTATGACATTGTGATGTCATTAAGTTCTCAAAGCCCTGATAAATACGAGGGGTGATCAAAAGTTCGCGAACTATCTCTATATTTACAAAACCACAGTTCAGATCAGAATGAAATTTGGCACTATATATAGGCATACACATGTTCTATAAATAAGAGATGTTAAATAATGTTTTGCTCCGTGTTTGTGACGTCACAATGGGAAAATGACGTCAATATGTAGGTCACTTGTGACAGAAAATTGTTGACTCAGTCGTACTCGAGCAATGAATGTCTGTAAAGTTTAACGTATATCTTGGAAATTCCTTTGCAGTAGAATATGATAACTTGTACAAGGTTTATGAAGACAACAGACTTACCAGAAGTTCAATCATTAATTGGATTGATTATTTAAGTAAAGACAGGGAGATGGTTAAAAATGATGTTTGTTCTGTTGCCCAGCGAAAGCAAGCCGGGGAAAAGATGTGCCCTTAGTTGAGTAATTTGTTATGAAACATCGTCAAGTTACAGTTAGAAAAATGGTTGACTATCTTAACAATAATATAATTATTAAATCCTTAAAATATCGTTTACTTAAGACTTTTAACATATGAAGTATGATAAAAAGAAGGCGCCTATACTTTATCCATATTGCATAAACGACGCTCCCGAGACAGATGACTCGGGTCGTGATGGGTCACCATACTAATTGTGGGAAGGGATATCCTTATCCACCCATCCTATTGCCGAGATTTGGCCATTTCTGACAGGTGAATTGTTCTTGTTATAAAATATAACTTACATGGTAAGAAATATGACTCGGAAAAATCTTTTAGCTTCTCTGAACAGACTGCTACGGAGCATGTCACGTTACTGCCTGGATCACGTGATTCGCGCATGGGCAGAACAATGGCAGATGTGCATTAAAATCAGAGAGAACTACTTTAAAAAACAATAAACACTTAAACCTCATTTTTTTCATTTGAGGAAGTAATTCAATTAGTTCGCGAATTTTTTTATCACCCCTCGTATGTAACATGACCAAATACCGTATAGCGGGAAGTTTTAGCGGGGTGCTAACTTTGGCTTATTTTAGCGGTTTTGCTATAGACCGCTAAAATTTTAATCGCTAAATTTGTGCATTTGCCCATAAGTACTGAATACAAGAAAAATAACTTTAACCACTTTGAACAGTCTGTTGTTAAATGTTACATCTTTCAACTGGTATTGATATTTATGACACTCTTGCTTAAATTGGTATTCTAACGTATACTTAATGTACTGAAAGTCATCTAAAAGATAAATTTCCTCTTTCTGCAAAGTCATGGACCCGTGTCCGCCAAAATTATTGGCATACCTTTGAGCAAGCACGACGCCAAATTTTACACCCGCTAAAGAAACCTTCTGTACGGTAATCGATTGCAATTTTGTGATATATTGCTTAGGGATTGGGTAATTGCTTGATCATTTTTAAATATTGATTAGGAACAGTTTAATTTTAGGAATTTCATAGTTAGAAAATGTTGATTTCTTTCCTTGTAAGATATGGCATGCTAATTAATAATTAAATTTTTCTCTCTTATAATTTAATTATTTGATTAGGAGTTTTCTTTCTTAACGTGTGCAAGTGATTGACATCAAAGGAATTTATTAACGATTAGCGTGAAAAAAATCTACTATTCTGACTGAATTCAACAGATGAATAACATTTTTAAATTAAAATTATTCACTACTTATCTAAGTAATTCCTCACCTAGTGAGCATAAGCTAATGTTGAACGGTATAATTTTGTCATATTATTTATTCAAATATAACTCGCAAAAATAATTTACTTTGTATTGCAGTCAAAGATATTTGTGAAAATTTCCTGCAAATACATGTGTATGGTGCAAAACAGAAGAAAGAAGCCACAAACCTTATTTTGCTATTCATGTAAGCCTTAAGGATGTTCTAAGAGGTTCATTGCAAAGTGAGAATATTTGCAGATTATCTTAATGTAAGCATAGGTTTCATTTGATTCAGTTATAAGACAATTAAAAAAAACAGTAACAGATTCTTTATGCCATTACAAGAAACGTAGTTAAAATCTTCTACGGGATTAATAAAGGTCCTAATAAACGAGATTTCCTTATAAGCGAGTTCTTTTAAACCGAGTTTTACTGTGTACTAGTTTTCAAGAAATAAAGGAAAGTTAACATTCATGTATATTGTAACATTTTATGCATAGTTCTATCCTAATGTTTAGTAGAGGAAGATCGAAAACAATGAATTCGCAATCATTTTTCTTTATTTCTAGTTGTTTTAATGCATTTGAAACATTTAAAAGGACAAATACATGTAGAAGCAAAAAATATTATCATCTAATGTGAGCAAAGAAATAGTCTACAGTGTTTATTTCTTGTTATAAAAAGTTCAACTATTAACCAATCTGTCCATTTACTAAAAAATAAGATAAAGGAAAGCATTACAGCTGTATAAATGGGGTAGGTACTGAATAAATGGAGGATTGTGCAAGAATAAATACATGATAAATTACAAGTACTATTTTGATGTTAACATTTAACGACTAATAAACATACTTGGCACGGAAACTTGCTTTAAAGATGCTTTCATTCACTAGTACTTTGTATGACACTGAAGCATAAAAAATTTCAACAATAAGGTGTTTGCAAAAATATGACATGAGAATAAATTGAATCAACTACAGTTAGCTAGTATTATGAGCCATCAAAAACCAACTTAATTCTAGAATCAGAAATACCTTACTTTTTTATGACCTACATGTATATAAAACACTAGTCTTATTATATTCAATCCAAAAAGCGGAACCTATTAACAAATTTATATTTGTTTTATTTTATCCATATACGTATGCACTAAAAATATTCCCTTGTGAGTAAAATAAAATAAATCATTTCAAATGTCTTGTTCACTATCTGTTTATTTCTCACCATATATTAAAAAAAAATAATATTTTTAATATAAAAAAAAACATGTATACACAGCAAAAACAGATCTGTATCATCTTATTGTGAAACTCTATAGCATAAACAAAGGAAAAAGAAGAAAAAAAGAAAAATGTGTGTATAAGTAAAAATTGATTTGCTTCCTTGAAGAAAAAGTTTGTCAATTACTAAGTACACATACATCAAATAATAATATATATTTATAGAAATATATTATATTTAAAATGTATTTATAAAATAAAAAAGAAGAGGAAAATCCTTCAGCTGTTTTTCTTTGGAGTTTGTCACTGACGAAAAATGTTATTTGATTTTATCATTCCAGTTTGATTGTAGTTCACTCTGCAAATGAAACTCCATTTCTTTTAATATTTTAATTACAACCACATCTATAGGAAGCATGTCTTTTAAAAAAGTCTTTAAAAATTTTATCCCATTGTATTTCAAATGCAAAGCACTACTCTAATCTAAAATGAAAGTTCCCAAGGTACTACGTTGCACTTTCTTATTTATACGTAAGCTCTTGTGGTTATCCTTGATGTTGATGTGAATATATAACCAGTCTGGAAAAAAAGATTCTGTAAATAGAACATGTATAATCTTGGAATGAAATCCCTACTGTTACAAATATACTTGTAATTCCAATCTTATTTTCTTTACCTTTCTTTGGTTGATAAATTGCATCTCGTTTCTTTTGTTATTGTTTTCCCCCAAAACACCAGATGCCTGAATTGGTTTAATAGTATGGTGTCAACGGTAGTGCACATGAGAACGTTGAGAGAATGCCATGAAGACTAATATGTTTTGACAGCCAGTAGAGTTTTCTGTAGGACAACATCCATCAACTTCAATATTTTTTATTTCTTTTAATGGTTCCTGTTTGCAGAAGCTAGTGATTCTCGAATTGTCATTTCATTCTATTTTGCATCTCTAAATCTTTCTCGTCGCATGCCTCTTTTCCTGCTACATTTTCCATTTTAAATTCATACTTATGAATATTATTTATTTTTAAGGATTTTCCTAGTAATTATATTCTACATTTCACTTCCTCACCCTCTACACATACCAATTATATTAATGCCTCAAATCGAATCAATTTTGTATTTTATAAAATGAACGATAAATGAATTCCTTAAAAATGGCTGGTGTAATGTTTTTATTGTACGTGTATGCATGTACTAGATGTTGACAGGAAGTCTTCTTTTTTTTGTTTAAACTAAACGTTCAAAGACTCTCGAACAGACAGGATTAAATAAAATTGTTGAAAGTATCTAATAATATTTGTCTTAAACCTTTAGAACAATTTGTTCGGGTATCGTTTGCCATTTTAGAACAAATACCTTTATTTCCATCTTTGTCTAAGTCATGAAAACAGATATCCATGGAATATTTCTGAACCTTCTTACAGATAAGAGCAATTTCATGTGATATATGATTATCCTTTTTAAAAATTACAAACTCAGTGTACTTTTTAATTAGAATTTCCTTCGAATTATTTTCAAACTCGGAGAAGCATTTCTTTCTCATCTCGTCTGCAGTTCGTAAACATATATCTTTATTTCTATGATTTTTTCTGAAAAAGTTTTGAAAGCAAATTTGCATGGTTTCTTTTCCAATTTTTTCACAAAATTCAATTGAATGAGGAGGTAAAGGGATTGCAGAAGTTGATGTAATTGTTATGATAATGAAAAGGAATAAATTAGTGACCCCGGTGTTTAACAGCTTCATTATTTCTGAAAAAAAAGGATGAGAAAATAAGTTAGATGTATCGTACAATGTTCATAAAGAAAACGCATATAGAAGCTTCGGAATACTTTTAAAAAATGTTTATACTATTTACCTTCTATAGAATTATGTTATATGGTTCATTGTTACATATATGGAACAAATATAATTTCTCTACTCAAGAAATACTATTCTTCGAACTTTATGTATGACCAAAAAGTGGTGCATTATATAATTCGTTTGGTAATAGCATATGTAACCTGTATACATAAGCTTTCCTACTTTTACTGGCAGAAACTTATTAATATTTGAATTTTTATTGTAAAAACATATTACACAATCAGGTATTCTAGAGATAAAGGAAACAGTCCTGTGAAAAGCAGTCTTGTTTTAAATGAGAAAATATATTACTTATTCACAAATTAAGATTGAGCCTTGCATAATTATCAATCACATAAATTTACTAGCATAAGGTTCTACATTATAAGATGTGTTATTCCTTGCTAAGTCTTTCCTGTACTTTCAATCATTTTTATTTGGTGAAGACTTGAGTCTATGGTTCAAGGGATTTCAGCCCTCCTATGACGTCATATATTTTGCAAAATCGTTTATTGATTTAATTTGGTGTCAATAGTATTACTATAGAATATCTTTTGGGAGAATGGATTTCAATATGTGTAATGAAAATATGGATAACCACAAAATATTTTAAAAGTCAATATAATTTGTTTTTTCGTTTACAAATGTGCAAAGAGCAGCAACGAATACTAAAACTTCCATATTCATCGATTTTCTTAATTTTAATTCTACTTTGAAATGGTTTCCTTAATATCCACAATTTCATTTTGAATAGGAATAAATATTATTAAATCTATACTTTGAGCTAGGTTAGTTCAAACTGGGAGTATGTATTTGAATATTTTTCGAAATATGACACTCATGGACGACATATTGCTAAGTGTGAAGTAATCAATTAAAATAAATCATGCATCACGAACGAACCAGACAGACTGACAAAACTTTAATTTTTTTCTTTCAAGATTTATCAATATCATATGTATTGGTATTTAAATTTCGTAAATGCAATTGAAAGACGATTTCATTAGCAGACAACAGGCACCAGAGCGGTTGACAAAACTCTTTCAAAGTAAATTCTAAAGATTTCTAAAAGCTATGTGTACCATGTACAAGTATTAAAACTCAATAAGTGCCAACTGTAGACAATATCATTTTACGATATTTTAAATCTTTTGCAAGTAGAAATGTCACGAAGTAAACAAATGAATTTTTCCAAATATCAAAATTGTTTCTCTTTTAGTGAAGCGAGCTTAACATATACTTTCAAGATTTAATAAAAATATGGTTTACTTATTTATCTACGTATTCTACTTCATGCATTTGCTTGTTTGTTTGTATGTTGTTTAACGCCCCTCTCGAGAATTTTTCTCTCATATGGAGACGCAACCACTTGCCGGTGGAGAGCTGCAAATTTTGTCCTATACTCGGCACTTACGACCATTGAGCAGTGAGGGATCTTTTTCGTGCCAGCACCTACTGCGACACGGGACCTCGGTTTATACGGTCTCAACCGAAGGACCGGTCTCCACGTCCCACGGTGGGATTCGAACCCGCGACGTAAGGATCAACTCCTTATTCCGCGACTCTAGAGCAGACGCTCTAACCACTGCGCTACGCGGGCGACATTTCATGCATTTGAGAAATATTTATAATATGCATAACAATTGTCATTTTATTTAAAATATAAAATCTTTATTTCTTGCAAGTCTTCAGAAAGTAAAATTGAAGAGATACACGAAAACATTATTTTGGAATCCGAACCCAATAATCGAGACACTTTACCTTTTTGAAGAAATTTGTTTGGAATAGAATTAGCATTTATATCTTCCAATAAAGAAATGGTTAAGTACTTTCGATGTTTTCTTAATCGATTTGCTTTGGAACACACAAGCATCTCAAATTACTAGGTTTTTTTCTGTTTTTATGAAACCCTGATAAAATCCTATAAAAGTAACATTTATACTTTTCATACTTCTAGGAGACATATATGAGGTTGAAACATGTCATGTATTATATCAAAATTCAGATTTTAACTTTCAAGAAATCTATGTACCTCAATTGCTCGACCGCCAGCCCCTTAATTTTCTTGGCTTATGTCTAGTATTGTTTTATTGTATGACAGATATATTAACTATCTTACACTTCTTTGGTATTCAGAAATGCGCACTTCGAAATAATAACTTTTTATGATATATATATATATATATATATATATATATATATATATATATATATATATATATATATATATATATATATATATATAAAGATTTCCATATTTAGGTAAAAAGGTTAATGGCCAAAGTGCTGGGTTTAGCATCCTTCTTTCTGGGACATTATCATAATGTACAATTATATTACTAAGATAATAAAATATTGTATGGTATGCAAATATATCATTCTTACCTTAAGATTGTTCTCTTCGATAAGTGTTTGGGAGTTTTGCTGAATTTCTGTACATGTTATGTGGTTTATATTTCACCTGGACATGTGACAATCTATTTTGAAAAATCTAAATATAAATAAAGGAATTCCAGAATTTTAAAAGACTAAGTGTCTGACAGGATTATAAAAATAGATAGAGAGCTTTAAAAAATTGTGTGTTTAGTTTCAAAACTAAGCAAAGGACATGTGGACAACACGTCATCCAAGATTATTATACATCTACCGATTTTCCCGTTAGATATAAATAATTCCCTAGAAATCAATGTGTATGGACTTATCCCCCATTTGTCGTGTGTTAGTGAAGTGAGCTGACCTCTAAGTTGAAAACTATTTCCCATTTCTCTTGTCTTTTCAACAAAGAAGAATAAACATCTGTAAATGAAATTTTTATTATCCGATTTTTACAATCTTTAAATTTGTATTGGTATGATAAAACAGATAAAAGTATATCATTGGAGGAGTTATGAAGGATCCAGTTTCCTTCGAGCAGGACTATTTCTCTCGGCTTTGCCTCGTGAAATTCGTTTTGGCCTCGAGGAACTGGAATCTTGTTACATGTAACTCACTAAATAATATTCTTTAATTTTAAACAAAAGGAATATCCAGTAATGGCAAGGAAAACCACAGTGTTTAGTAATTCCAATCAATAATTATTACGTGATCATCACCTTGAAAATTCCATGTCACTTCGTTTGAAGAACCCATTGTTTTTACTGCTATTGTTATCAGAGAGTAAATCGGGGGGGGGGGGGGAGAAGGAAGGGGAGCAGCGTAAATATGCACATCTTCATTATTTGTAAATCCACCTTATTTTGAATTTGATTTTAATTTTTTTTTTCATAAAAATAAATTAACTTGCTTATAACATAAATTATCAGGACATTTTAAACAAGGTGGACATTTCTACAACAAAATACAACTGATCTCTATCAAATGGAAATAGTATGCTGTCATAAGTCGTAATACTGGCACTTAGGTGTTTGCCTCTAAATGTACTCACCTTCATATTTGGGTAACAAGGAAAGAAGCCAAAATAATTATACAATTATCTGACAGAAAAGTATGTTTTCAACCCTCAATTACCCTAAGGATGAAAATCGAAATTCAGAAACCTAAATGTACTTCTAAAGGACCAACAAGACTTCTTCCGAAATATGATTGGACTACTATAAAAAATATGAGGAGTTCAGAAAACCAGGTTTTTAAAAAAAAAAATTCTTTTTTTTACCCCAAATCGCAACTTGGGTGCAAATCGAAATTCAGACACCTTATTTCACAGGACACCATCAGTCCTATTCCAAAAGATGAGTTGGTTACTGCAAAAAATGTCAGAGATGTTCATGGAACCAGTTTTTAGACGCTCAATACTCCTCCTCGGTTGAAAATTGAAATGCTAACATCTTATTGCACATCTAAATGACACTCCCAATCAATAAAGATTATACAATACAGGTAAATCATCGTTATCTTTGTGTTGCACGACTATAGATAAACATGTTTTCATGATTTCAGTTTCAAATTATAATATCGGATAATCAAGTTCATTTCAATACAGGCTATTTTCAGAAGTTACGTCTTGGCAAAGTAAAGATTGAGTGTAATGAAAGATGAAGATAACGAACAGTGATCAAGCTCAAAAGTCCATTGAAGCGATACATATTGTGAGCAGAGCAAACACGGACCTCTATAAAGGTGGGATCAGCTGCCATGGATGAATAAGCATCTACTTTGACCGGGTACAACCTCACTGCGTCAACTCTGCGTCCTTTGATATTATCTAAAACCCTATAAAATACACCTATACAAAAAATACTTAAGAAGAATTATTTAAAAATTGTTTCTCAAAAGTATGTGTAGAGTTTTGATCAAAAGTAATGTAAAAATAGTCAAATATACAAAGTAATTTCTAGATTTTATTATATACTTTGTACAGGTGAAAAGGGCTTTTGTTGAGTATTCTTCCGACTCAATAATAAAAAGAGTTAAAGTGATTTAAGGAGGAGAAGGACCTTGAGCTGAAGAAATACTTGTCATTAAATTTTTATCATATTTTGTATATTTCTAATTAAGTATACCCCTCATATCTTAAAGCAGTTATATCATTTGGTTTCTTACCTTATTTTAGAGATATTGATTGACAAATACTATGCCCTACAGTATCCAAGTGGAGTTTTAATTCTCCATGTTTCCGGGCTCATTACTCTGTCCATATGAAATAGGCAAATATACAAATGATAAATATATAAATTACATATAAAAAAGAGAAATTTAAAACATAAAATGGCCATGTGTGTCTACCCTATTTGCTTAACAGGAAAAGGAAAATCCAAGAATTCAGCTGACGAAAGTTCGGGAAAATTCTTATGGCCCGATAACTCTAAATAATGATCTCTCTGATAACTTGATTTAATTTTCAGCAATTTTAAATCGAATTGTTACTTACTTTCCTGATAAAAGACGTCAGCAAAAGTACAAAATCGCCTTTACTATACGACCACATGAAAATGTTAAACTGATGTTCACGTTTAACGATTGACTAAAATTGCGGAAAGCACGGTCTATACCTTTTTTCTGCTCTGATAGAACCTTCCAATTATTTACAATTAACTCCGGATGAGAGTGGGTTTCTTTTTCTTCTTTTTTTTTTTTTTTAATGATTTTCAAAACTACGGGAATATGATATAAATAGATTTGGGATTTCCGCAACCTTTATTTTTCAAAATTTCTTTAACACCTATCGTCGACAAAAAAAGCTATTCAGAAATTTATTTTAGAAGAATTTATAACACACAACTTTCACGTTTTAAATCAACGAAAACTTCCAAACAAATTGGATTTTAGATCTAATATTGATTATCTTTAAATGTACAGTAAAGGGATCATCATCTTTAAGACTCTTATATTACGCTAAATGTCGAATTTATATCTGTGAATATAACAGGCTGGAGCAGTTGATTAATAAAGATTAACTTTACATATTTTGTGAAAATGCATACACTGTAAGAGGAGAATTTTTTCTAAATGAATCTTGCTGGAGATGAATGGGTTATCACCTCATTTTGATATAAATTACAATGGAGAGTGGTAAGTTAAGCCTCTTATGAAATATTTCGTGCATTAGGCATACATGTACTAGGCCTAGGGCTCGTCCAGTGCACTTTTTAATTTTACTAAGATACAATGAGTTACTTAGTAATTTATGTAACAAAATTTAAATAAAAATTGTGTTATGCACTTGCACCGAAGCGATGTATGTGCAACACTTGAAACAAATACAAGAAGCCGTGTTTGAGCACATTGGCTAGGAAGAAGCAGAAATCAGTTCAGTATTGAACAGGGGGTGGCAAACTTTAATTTACATTACGTCAGGATGATTTCATATCAATATAACTAATCATGGCTTTGCTGTTCTTAAACAGAAGAAATTTAAAGATTTATTCTCTATGTTTTCCTATGTAAAACTCTGATCTCTCTTCATGGTCCCACCCTACCCATTCTGAATTTAAACAAATTTGAATCTATACTACCTGAGGATGTTTCCATATTAATAAGACAAACCATGGCTTCTTGAGCAGAAAATTTTTTCAAGATGATTTCTATATAATCTAATGCAAAACTTTGACCCTCTGTTGTGCCCCCCCCCCAGCCCCTGGGGTCATAATTTGAACAAACTTGATTCTACAATATCTAAGGTTGCTTCTAGATAAATATGACTAATAATGGCCTAGCTGTTCTTGAGAAGGTGATTTTTAAAGATATATCCTATATATTCCTATTGTAAACTTTCACCCCCTGTTGTGTCCCTGTCCTACCTCAGGGGTCATGATTGTAACAAATTTAAATCTACACTACCCGAGGATACTTCTATTATAATATGACTAATCACGGCTTTGCTGCTCTCGAGACATTTCCATATATTCCTATGTAAAACTTTGACCCCCTCCTGTGGCCCCGCCCTACCCCCTGGGGGTTATGATATGAACAAACTTGAATTTAGAGTACGTAATGAAGCTTTCACATTAGTTTTATCTTTTCTTACGCAGTGGTTCTTAAAATGAAACATTTTAAAAGTTGTCACCAAATTTTCACGAATTCTTAATTAGCTCCCATTAAAAGAGCACTTCCTTTGCACTTCCTTTAAATAAACTTAAATTCCCTTTACCCATGGAAGCTTTGTGGCAAGTTTGGTTGAAATTGGCCCAGGGGTACTAGAGAAGAAGTGAAAAAAAAATGTGAAAAGTTTACAGACCACAGACAACGGACGACAGACGGACGCCGGACACTCTTTGATCAGAAAAGCTCAAGTGAGCCGAATTGCCCGTCACGTGATCAACTAGGCCATACCAACCAGGCAACAAATGTGTTAATATGTTGTTGAGACATCCCTTTGTGCAAATTATCTGTATACCATTATGGCCTATACATTGATATCAAAACGGAACTGGAAATGAATTGATATGTTTTAATGCAATTTAATTCTTCGGACAGCCTTAACATACCTCTTTTGGAAGAATGTATTTCTATAGGTGCAATGCCAATACGGATTATCAAAATAATAATAATAATAATTTTTTTTTTAAATGATCAAAGATCAATAACTCATACATATGTTTCTCTATTCACCGATTTTTTTTAATTAAAAAAAAAGTTTCATAAATATATTCAATTACACTTTAAATAGGGATAAATATAATAATTTATATTTATACAATAATAAATCGATACTTTACGCTGGGTTAGTTTAAACTGGGTATATGATTTTTAATATTTTTCGAAAATGTGACATATATTACCTAATTTTTAAGTGTTAAGTAATCGATTAAAATAAATCATACATTGCAAAAGCAATTGCCAGTTTGACAAAATATTTTTTTTTCTTTCAAAATTTCTCAATATCATGTGAATTGGTATTTGAATTTCGTAAATGAATTGAAAGAAGATTTGGTTTGCAGACAACACTCACCAGAGCAGTTGACGAAACTTTGAAAATAAATTCTTCAGATTTCTCAACGCCATATGTACAATATATGGTATGGGTGTTAAAACTCAGTAAGAACACATTTGAGACGATTTTATTTTTAGACAACATACTAAATCCTTTGCAAGAAAGAGTTCACAAAATAAACAGGTAAATTTGTCAGACATCTATATATCCTTCTAAACTATAATATGAGATCTTTTTTTAATTTTCTTTTATTTATGCATAGAAATAGTTTTTCCTTTTAATGAAGCATGCAAAACGTATACTTGTAACATTTAAAAGGAAAATACGAATTACTTGTATATTCACGTATTCTACATTTATAACACAATTACTCAATGTGTTTGGATTAAGAAGACTTTTGTAAGTTTATAGTTTTATTATAAAGTCACAGCAAAGGCAAAAACAATGGTACATAAGAAAAGTTCAATGGCTGTCGGTCTCGGAGCTAAGGTGGTGAAAGCTCACATAGTCATTGTAAGAGCTAAGATGTTAAAAAGCTATTGATACTCAGTGCGCACATCTTTTGTACGAAAAGCTGCATCATAGGGATCACATATTTGGTAACAACAATTAGTTAGCGTGTCACATCATTAATATTAATATAGTCTGTCCCTCACTGAAGCTGTCTCATCTCCTTATAGGATACGGCAATGTCCTCTGTTTACATTAACATTGTGTATCTTGCACATTCTTCAGTTAATTAGATGGTTGCAGCTTTGCACAAAGTCTGATTGGAAGTGTCAATGTTAGAGAACAACACATCGTAAAAACTAATTGTCCGTCAAATGAAGACGCTCACTTATTGTATCCAATCTCCCAGAGTTTGTAAACAAGGTCATAATTAGGAGGTTACTGTCCGTCGCTCTACACACTGATAGTATCAATTATAATTCAAAACACAATATTTAAAATATTAATAAATGCAATGTACAAAATTAATATATCAATTAAAATTATAATTTGAACGCTCATTGTGTTACATTCCTCCCCAAACCGGAGGAAACATTGTCCAATGTTTCACTTTATAAAAAGCACTAACACAATGAGTCAAAATGTCTATAATTTAATCACTTTAAATGTCCATAACACACAACACACAGAAATCCAATAAGAATGTCCTGAATTGTTTATTGAATAATGACGAATGTCCCTTGAAAAACGGCGACATCCACTTGAACAGGATTTCTGTGACTTCTTATGGAATACGGTGAATGTCCCTCAGATTTGGTGACATCCTGTGGGTAGGTGATATCTAATGGATAATGATGGATGTTCCTTAAACTCGGTGACATCTACTGCATAACGATGAATGTCCCTTAAACTTGGTGACATCTTAGACATGACACATTGTCATAATGTTTGTGATCGTATAGTGGTAATAAGAGTTCATGCATCACAGCAAACGTAAACACACAAAAATTGTAATCTGCAACAGAGTTAATTAAAACTTTCTGCTTAATTGTTACTGGCGAGTCCGAGACTTGGATACATGGTGTTGATCTTTCGCGGCTGTTCACCATCAGCATAGGCGGATTTTCATCTCTGCTTCATAAGAACCATTGTACCTGGATATTTGTCTTCAAAACCTGATATTTTCAGCATTTCCCACGCTCATTACTGGTGCAGATGAAACTTTGGTGTGGTCAGTCCCTCTGCCTTCTAGGTACTCTGTCATTCTTGACTCTGAACAATTGGCTGAAATATTATACCTAGAACTTTTCTTTCTGGACAACCAATACACTTTTGACCTTGACCTTTTATTCACATTTTCAAATATACAACACAATTACTGACCCCATAATAATAGAACTTATTATCCCCAGGAGAACGTATATATCCATGTCAGTCAACCACTCTCAGTTATGGGAATATTTTGTATATATTTTTTTTAATTCTTAAGTATAAAATTAATTCTTTCCAATTTATAAGGAGAATCTTGGAAATGTGGAATTAAAAGTGTCACATAAAATTGAAATGTTGAATTATTGATTCGCTTTAAATAATTGTGAACAAAGAGTCAACTTGAAATCACAAATAGCGATGTGACAATTTAATAACATTACTTAAATGGTCATTCAAAATGTATTTCACTTTTGTACCAGAAATGATTAGATTAGTCAAAGAGAGGCTGCAAAACTTCACAGAGAGAAAACAACCATGTAATCACTTTATCAAGTCTCAATTTTATTCTAGGTTAGATTTTTTTCATCTAACAATGTCATACTCAGACACATTACTTAGCGTAATCCTAGACCTTTTTTTATTTTAATATTTAACACCATTCATGCTTTTTAAGTTTAACCTCATTAAATCATCCTTTAAGTACTAGTTCAGAAAATTTATTCCGATATGTCATACTCAGACACGCTACTTACTGTAGCACTAGTGTTATTTTAATTAATCATTTGATTTTATTTATATGATTTATTCAACATATTTTAAGAAAACAAGCTTAGAACAGCTTTTAAAGTTTTCACAGTTTGTTCGTAATCTGACGTTTTAGAACGCTTTATTTCATTTTTCTGAGACTTTGGTATGTAACATTCATTTATGTCCATTTCATCAAAATCTGATGCCTGTTGTCTAGTCTCACTGTCACTGGAATCTTCCAACTCGTCAGATTCTAAATCCTCTCCAGCGATAGTCTGTTTACGTCGTTTTAGGCGTTTAGACAATTCCCATAAAGGTATGTCGTCCTCATCAGACCAATCGTCTCTTTCCCTTCTAAATTTATTAGCAAGTCTAGCTAATGGTGTTCTGTCATTGGGGTCATCAATGTCAGGTACATTGTCACTCTTGTTATCTTCGTCTGTATCGTCACTTTCAGGAGGTATTGCATACGCTGCATTTCTTATAGGTCTACCGTCTTCCTCTTTTGGAATTTCCCAATCTACTTTTGCCAATCTCAAGAGTTCTTTATGTGTTTTCACAACTCGACCGTCCAACTGATTTTTAATTTTGAATGTCACGGGTGTAGTTTGTTCAATAACACGATAAAAGGGTTTCCAATTACTTTGCAATTTACTTTGCTTTTGATTATTTTTGTAAAAAACAGGATCTCCTACTTTTATTTCTTCATGTACAGTGTTTTTATTTGCATATTTCATTTGTTGTTGTTTTGCTTTTTTCATTATTCTATGAACGCGCGTGAAAGTTTTATGTTGTTCCTGAAGCGCTATTTTATGAAGGTCTTCACCCATGTACTTGCGTCTAGGTTTCAAAATCTTATCAATGGGCAAAACAACATCCCTGTTGTAAAGCAAGAAAAAGGGAGAAAACTTGGACGATTCATTGATGTGAAAACGAACTGCTGCTAGTGTCTGATTGAGATGTATGTCCCATGTCGTCAGGTTGTCTTGTAATTTCTTGGACAAAACATCATGCATTGTGCGATGGAATCGTTCAACTTTTGCGTTACTTTGTGGGTGGTAATACGATGTAGTAACGTGTGAGATGTTCAGTTCTTTTAATGTTTCTTTGACAATTCTGTTTTCATTTTCTGTCCCATTATCAGTGACTATTTGCAAAGGCGCCCCATATCTTGGAAAGATTTCTTCTAAAATCAAATGAGCAATCGTTTCTGCTGTTTTATCCGGCACAGCAAAGGCCTCAGGCCATCCACTAAATAGATCAACAAACCCCACAATATATTTGTTCCCTGATAAAGACCGAGGGTATGGGCCCGACAAATCTAACCCAATTTTTGCAAATGGATATGGAGGTATGTCTGTCTCTTGAAGTGGTGGTTTTAACTTCTTTAAGGACCTCACAGAACACGTAACACACTTTGTTACATAACTGTAAATTTCTTGATACAAGTTTGGCCAGTAATACTTTTGCCTAATAGAATCAAATGTCTTGTCTATTCCCATATGCCCAGTATCATCATGATATTGTTTAATGACACCGTCTCTGTAGTGTTGAGGAACGTACAAACGCACGATAGGATCATGTTCCATGTTTGACAGGAAATACACAACATCATCTATTAGCATGTATTTACTTAATATTGATTTATCGGCTTTTCCTTGTAAGATGGTATTTTTAATTTTTAGGATTTCTGGATCTTTATTTTGTTCTTTGGCCATATCTGCATTTTCTTCCTTTAAAGTTTCAAGGTCATTTTTGAAAGGTAGATCTGGTCTTTCAAGTTCACAACTAGCGTAGTGTTTAGGATCAAAGGAATTTGAATCTAAGAAATTTATTTCAAATGTCTTATCATTTACATCAGGGTCAACAAATTCCTCATTTTCCTCCTTATTTATTTCAGGATTGTCTGGTAATCTTGACAATAAATCTGCGCACGTATTTTCTGTTCCTGCGATGTATTGTATTTTACAATTGTAACCCGCTATACTCAAAGCCCAAAGTTGTATCTTCTTATTTTTCATTGGCGCCTCCAACAAGTATTTCAACGGTTTATGATCTGTCCTTATCACAAACTTTGCATTATGTAAGTAGTGGTCTAGTTTCTGTAAGGCATAATGAATTGCGTACGCTTCTTTTTCGACCGTTGACCATCTCGTCAGAGTATCGCTTAGTTTGTTTGACAAATAATAAATTGGCTTTTCATTTTTAACCCCATGAATAACTTCATCTCGATCATCTGTTTCTTGAACCAAGCACGCCCCTATCGCTTTGTCAGAAGCATCCGTATACAAAATGTATTCTTTATTCAAATCTGGATAAGCCAGCAATGGAATCACGGTTAAACTTTCTTTCAAGTAATCAAACGCTCTTTGAGACATTTCATTCCATTTGAATTTTGCATACTTTTTCGTTAAGTCAATAAGTGGTTCGGCTATTTTAGAAAAGTTTGGTATGAACCGTCTGTAATAGCTACACATCCCTAGAAAACTTCTCACATCTTTAACACAGTTTGGAACTGGTACATGCCGAATAGCTTTAACTTTTTCTTCATCTGGTTTAATTCCGTTTTTATTAATAACAAAACCTAAATATTTTGTTTCATCTTTTAGAAAACTGCATTTTTTTAACTTTAATTTCAGCCCATGTTGCCTAAGCCTATTGAACACATTCTGAATATGTTTCATGTGATCTTCTAATGTTGCAGAATAGATCAAAACATCATCAAGATAAGCGGTAGCATAGTGTTCATAACCTTGAAGAACCTCGCTCATTAATTGTGAAAAGATCTGTGGAGCATTACATAACCCAAATGGCATCACATTAAATTCAAATAAACCTCTGTGACAAGTAAATGCTGTTTTTTCTTTGTCGGCTTCATCCATTGCAACTTGCCAATAACCGGACTTAAGGTCTAAACTTGAAAAATACTTAGCATTTCCCAAAGTAGCTAAGATATCATCGATCAAAGGCAAAGGATATGAATTCAATTTAGTTATTTTATTCAGTTGTCTGAAATCAACACAAAATCTTTTCGACCCGTCCTTTTTGTCTACAACAACAATCGGAAAACTCCACGGAGACTTTGACCTTCGAATGACATCGGCACTTAACATTTCATCTACTGCTTTTTCTACAATTTGGCGTTTATTTAATGGAACGCTGTATGGTCGCAGTTTAATTGGTTTATGATCTCCCGTGTCAATTTTCATTTTTACTGTGCTTGTTTGACCCAATTCAGTTTCACTCTCAGAAAAAAGATCTTTATTAGCAATTAACAACTCTGAAATTCTCTTTTTATTCTCTTCTGGTACATCAATTTGATCTAAGTTAATTTGATTCGAGGTTTTGCATGCTTTCTCGATTTTATTAATGGAAGCGATTGTTGATTTATCTACAATATCTGCTCTACCAATCGGACAGCCTCGTTTAATTTTAATTGTTTTATTGGTGTTATTTACAATTAAAATTGGCAATATGTTGTTATTTTTAACTTTTGTTAAAGAATTGCCTATCATTAGCCCTGGTTCGCCTCCCACAAAACCATTATCAAGAGATGAGACTTCAACTAAGCCATCATTTGTAACAAAACTTCTTTTCAGTTTTCCATAACAAACATGCGCAGTTTGAGGTTTGATTACAGATTTTCTAGTTGCTCTTACAATTGCAGAGATATGAATATCTTCTTGAAATGGAATGTATGTTTTCCCTATTCTAAAAGACACTAAATCATAGTATAAGCGCACACCATTCTTGATCAACCAATCGCGCCCCAATATGACATTTCTATTCATTTCTTCAATGACAAAAAATGGATGAAGTCATGCCACCAACTTGAAAACTGACATTTGCTTTTCCTTTGATTTTCAATGCATCACCATTTACAGATTGTAAATTGACTCTTTCTTTTGATAAATGTGGAATGTTATGAAAGGACCTAAAAACATTTGAATGAATCAATGAGACTTCTGCACCTGAATCTATAAGTGCGCGAAATTTCTGACCGTTAATCTTAATAATACAAGAATTAGGATTTCCTGCAATATTAATTTTGAAATTTGGAGTGTTTTTATTCTTTGATTCATGCAAATGTTTACTCCTTACAATGGCCCTATTTTGAAAGGAGTTTACTCGTTTAACTGATCTTTAGTTTGCTTTTCACAATTTTGTTTAATGTGTCCTTTCTTTCCACAATTCCAACATTCAACACTGATAGTTTGTGGCTCGATTTACAGAATAAATACTTTTTCTCTTCGGTATTGTTTTTGAAGGGCGTTTAGATCTATAATGGTCAACCTCCATGGGTATATGGGTTTGCCTATCCGACCTGAGTTCGAATCGCTTATACAGGTTTTGTTCAGTCATTGCGCAGTTTATAGCTGCTTGCAGAGTTGCAGGGTTTTCACGCATAACCTTGAATTTCAATTTGTCTTGTAATAAGCCATCAACAAATATTCCAATCAATTGACGTTCAACTGAAGGTCCTCCTTCGAGACCTTTATATGCTTCTTCAGCCAATGACAATAATCTTTCAGCGTAAATCTGAACATTTTCTTCGGGTTTTTGATTAACTTTTCTTAATAACATGAATGCATGTTGAGGATCTGTTACTTCAGCAAATCTTGTGGATAACTCACTTTTCAAATCATTCCAGGTCCCCCCCTGAGTTATTCGTGAGACTTCGTTGAATAAAGTCTGAAACTGCCCCACGGCTAGAACCATAAGCCACAATTGTTACTTTTTCATCTGATAGTTTGTTCATGAAAGAATATTTTTCAATTGATTTTATCCAATCTTTGAATTTGCTAGGATCCCCCTCATATGGTGTTATTACATTTGAAATCCCATTAGTACCAATTGCATTTGATAAACCTCTAACTGTAGAATCAAGACCATCAAATTTAGTTTCTAATACAGTCGACAAGGTCATAAAGGCACCTCCCAAGTCAAAACCATTCCCAATGTCTTGGTTGTCCATACTTAAAAAAATCAAGGTATAATAAAACAGTTACTTACAGTAGTCTTGAGTGTCTTTCTCTTTCCAGCGTTGAGAGACTTCCCGTTCTGCGTCCTGGTCCACGGCACCAATTAATCCGTTATATAACACAATTACTCAATGTGTTTGGATTAAGAAGACTTTTGTAAGTTTATAGTTTTATTATAAAGTCACAGCAAAGGCAAAAACAATGGTACATAAGAAAAGTTCAATGGCTGTCGGTCTCGGAGCTAAGGTGGTGAAAGCTCACATAGTCATTGTAAGAGCTAAGATGTTAAAAAGCTATTGATACTCAGTGCGCACATCTTTTGTACGAAAAGCTGCATCATAGGGATCACATATTTGGTAACAACAATTAGTTAGCGTGTCACATCATTAATATTAATATAGTCTGTCCCTCACTGAAGCTGTCTCATCTCCTTATAGGATACGGCAATGTCCTCTGTTTACATTAACATTGTGTATCTTGCACATTCTTCAGTTAATTAGATGGTTGCAGCTTTGCACAAAGTCTGATTGGAAGTGTCAATGTTAGAGAACAACACATCGTAAAAACTAATTGTCCGTCAAATGAAGACGCTCACTTATTGTATCCAATCTCCAAGAGTTTGTAAACAAGGTCATAATTAGGAGGTTACTGTCCGTCGCTCTACACACTGGTAGTATCAATTATAATTCAAAACACAATATTTAAAATATTAATAAATGCAATGTACAAAATTAATATATCAATTAAAATTATAATTTGAACGCTCATTGTGTTACACATTGTCAATATTTAGTACATGCATAACAATTGTCATTTTATTTTAAACACAATATCTTAATTTCTAGTAAGATTTGAAAAAATAAAATTGAATAGATACACGAAAACATTATTTTGGAGAAATGAGAACGTAATGTTCCTTAACCCTTCAATAAAATGCTTTTGACTCTCGATCACCTGTCTAAAACAATCGTCTCTCTTTCTACTATTTTCCCTGTCTGTGTCCTGAATACAAAAAATACTTGGTATGTTTCTAACGCCTAACATCAAACAAGCTTTATGCATTTCCTGATCGGCTTTGCACATTGCGCAGTTTAAATGTCCCAGACTAGTATGATAAACCCGGAAGAAGAAAAGTAAAGTGTATTTTGTTTCATGTCAAGCTAAATCGAAAGTGGGTGACTGTTATTAATTTTTTTACGTGCTATTTTGCTGGAAAATGACTTCAGAGGAACATTTTGAGGATATTGGAGATGTAACGTTGTGTTCTATTTGTTACGAGACATTTAAAACTCCAAGATGCATTCCTTGTTTACATACGTTTTGTCATAACTGTTTATATAAACATATTGTGACAGAATGTGCGAAAAAAACATCCCCAACAGGATTTCATTGTGCCGGGACTTTGTTCCAGATCCAACAAAGTTTGACGATCCAAAAGGGTGGGCAGAATGTTTTCCGAAAAATCTTGCTGTAGAATTTATCATCGACAACGGAGGCAACGCCGCCCTTGAACACTGTAAACCGTGTCAGAATGCCAATGAAGTGGAAGAGGCCCTTGAGATGTGCAGGACTTGTATGGAACCATTGTGTAAAATGTGTGCAAAATATCATAAACGAGGAACGGTTACAAGAGACCACGATGTCATACCAGTACATGAATTTAAAAAATCGGTTCATGCTGGTCAGCAAGAAATGGTTTGTGAAAGGCATGATTCAAGACCGTTTGAAGCCTTTTGTTCTGATCACAAAAGTCTCTGTTGTGTCGTTTGTAGTATAGATGAACATAGGCAATGCGAAAATAAAGACACGATCGAAAGCGAGGCAAAAGTGATTGAGGAAGAAGGAGAGAATGAGTTTTTGATGTCTGAAATAGATAACATTCATAGGCATCTACATAAATTCAAAAACCTTCAAGAAAGAAATCGAACAAAAATTGAAGATAAAGCCGACGAAATAACAGAGGAAACAAAGAAAAAACGGCGTGAAATCGTTGACAAATTAGATAGCCTTGAAAATGATCATCTAGAGAGGTTGGCAAAAGCGATGAAATCAGCGAGGAAGACCATGGACGAAAACATGGAATTTATTTCTGATTTGCTCGATTTCTCTAATCATTGTTAAAAGACTTTGCAAAGTGTAAGGACTCAGAATCACTGTTCAAGGTATGTGCAAGGTTTTCATCATGTGCGAAAACAAGTAAAACGACTTAAAAACACAAAGATATCATTGAAAGAGATTGACATATCTGTTAAGTATTCAGATATTTTCCTGCAATTCAACAACACAGACCAATTGGCATCATTATCTCAAAATGAAAAATCAAGACATCTGTCAATCAATATGATCCAAGATATAAAAAAGGCGGAACTAGAAATAATTAGAAAATGGAAATTTCAACGCAGATCTGGCAATATATCTTTTACTTGCATGTTAGAAAATGGCGATTGCCTTGTATTCTTCAACGAAAAAAGCGCATATATGAGAATAGG
Organism: Saccostrea echinata; assembly: GCF_033153115.1. Classification (NCBI taxonomy): domain Eukaryota; kingdom Metazoa; phylum Mollusca; class Bivalvia; order Ostreida; family Ostreidae; genus Saccostrea; species Saccostrea echinata. Next base: position 6,402,214 of record NW_026889765.1, on the reverse strand, counting down.
TATGCAGATCAAAAATGATTTTAAAGGGGCCAATACCGCATGTAAACCTTTGTATGGAGTTCTCATGAAAGAAAGCATATTTGTTGCTGGAGAGGAAAAAATCATAAATAAAATAGATATATGCGCTTCGCAAACAAACAGAACAATTGCCATCAAAGAGAGGTGTTACGGTTTATTTGTACACAAAGATTCCTTATTTATGGCATGCGCAAACTCAATCAAGGAAATAGATGTTGGGGGCAATGTAAAAAAATAATTCCACTACAATATCTATCAAAATACCTTGTGTTTCTTCATAACGGAAACATTGTTTACCTAAAAAATCACACCGAGCGAAAACTTCAACTCACAGCTATCAACCAAGAAGGACAACAACTCTGGGCTTATGATCATCCTGAACTAAAACGTCCAAGTGGATTGGCAAAGGATTTCGCAGAAAATTTGTACGTTCCATGCTACGAAAGCAGCAGTATTCACGTGATTTCTAGTATTGGAGGTCTTCTAAAGATCTTCAAAAACATTAACCATCCAATTAGCATATCCTTTAGGGAAGACTCCTACGAATTTAGTGTGGTGTCTGGATGGAATTCAGTCATTATTTTGCGAATTTTAGAGAGAAATTATTAAGACATAAAACATCTTTTTGATTTGATTCGTCATGAAATTCGTAATTAAGTGTATATATTGAAAAGAAAAACATTTAAACAATGAACATGTGTATATAAATGAACAATTACAAACTAAAGTATGTACTATAGTATCAAATCGAAGGAATTTTTAATTGTAGTATAAGATATGTCCATTTTCAATTTTGCATTTTTTCTGTGAATATATAGTCCTGGTGGAAACTTTTTGATGTAATGAGGTCAAACTTTTTGCTCTCATGTTCAGATTTGTTTTGTAAATAGTTTAGATTATTTCGTACATTTGTGAAATTGTGAATTATGAATTGTGACTTAAGGCCACAGGCATTTAAGAACTTAAATCAATACTTCTTGTGAACATTTCAGTCTTGTATCGATTTTCTCGTCAATACAAACTTTACCTTTTGAGGCTCAACTTTACATTACACGAGGAAGATATTAAAATCAGCTGTAACCCTACGCTTTGTCTATATATATTTCAACAATCTTCCGGAATTAGGAATAAGGCATCCAGAATTTACATTCAACTGAGGCACAAATATTCTTAAAGCAGCTATATTATTTCCAAAAAGAAGGTGATATTAAAAGGAAAAAGATGACATTCAGAAGGCAAAATGATCAGTATATTTGAATTTATTTCAATGACAAAGATAAAGTACCATTTGAATATTTTACATAAATGTTAGCAGCTCGTTCAAGAATTGAAACAGTAGTAATTTAAATTGGGTGCATTCGAACGCAAAAATGCCAAAATAAAGTGTTTTATATTAAATCTTAATGCATCCGTCCTTCTGATAGTTAGATCACACTCATTTAATGTATGCAATATTTTAGATTGTTTAAATCTTGAATTTTCTGCAGCAATTCTTAATCAATATATATGTATACAGAACATTTATTATTAGAATAGGTTATTTTTGAATATATTGTTTCTTTTCTGTAGAGTTTTTGCGTAGCTGCACTCGCATGTGAGTGTTCCTTTTTGTTTTAAATCTGTTCACAACATACTATAAAAATATATAATGGCAATTCAATAGAACACATTGTCAGATTTGTGATTTTAATATTTATTTAAGGAAATCTTGCAAGGAGCATTGAACTCTGCAATACCTCTCTTTGCTCTAAAAACTCCAAGGACGTTCACTAACACAATGTGATGTATCACATGAATTACAAAACCAATCAATATATGAACTATAGCAAAATCGGGTAAAATTCCACACGAAGAATTTTTTTTTAGATCTTTAGAAGGTGTAAGGGAACATCTATAAATATCTGTTAAATGCAACCTTCAACGTGAATCACAGGGCAGATATAAATTATTTTCAATGATAATAAGTTTTCACCCCCCCCCCCACCCCCCAAGGTTCAGCGTGAAGAATAAACTTTAATTTCAACCTTCTGTTCTCAAACATAAAAAAGGAAATGAAACTCAAGTACTAACTGCATAATTCAGTTTAAATTGACAGTGTTGTTTGTATTAAAAAAAAAGATATGCACTTCGTAACAAAAGTGATAGATTTATCCATTTTTTCTTTAACATTCATAAAAAGCATTATTTATTAGCATAATTATGTTTCCTAGCTCTGAGAAGCTGTAGAAGAGTTCAAAATCATACCTACAGTCCTTATTTCGAAAATATGTCAATTCTTCCTTGTATATAATTAAAAAGCTTTCCAAACCTGTTTCAGAAAATCTAATGTTGTACCAACACATTAAAATTACCTTTGGCATCGAAAAAATCAATTCACTGGGGAAAAGGTATGCATTTATTTACTTGCTTTGATGTTTGGTGGGTAGGCCACGTGAAGGGGGCACATTAACAATATTATGTCGGTTGGCAGCATAATATGGCTTAATACGGTATTCTTCTCGACCAAAGAAATTTCAAGATTTTGATCAGAGGCAGAATAATAGCAAAATAATGCTAATACGTGATATGGGCAAAGGAGAGAAATTTAATACAAGTACACAGAAAATTCAATGTTTTGTATTTGTACATGGTATTTATTTCACTAGTAAGACTTTTCTATATATCTTTACTAATGCTTTGCACGACTGAAAATATCAAAAAAGGTTGTCCCACCCGTGAATTAAATATTCCATTCTCTATGTACTGTTTATCAGTCCTGAAGATTCTGGGTGAAAACAAAGAATCTTCAGAATATCATTACAAAGTAATATCTTTATTACTAGTATATTATACAGTTGTTGATTGGGATAGAGGAAAACAGTCGATCTGTTGGACCGGAGTGCAAGTTGTTGTCCAAAGCCATAGGCCGCGGGCAACAGCTTGCACTCCGGTCCAACAGATCGACTGTTTCCAGAGACGCTTGTCAACAACTGTTTTGTTATACTCCTACGAAATCAAATTCATAAATTTAACAAAAAATAAAACTGTTTTGGAAGTGAGAGACGAGTCACTAGATATTCGCTGAGAATATTTTCAGAAGTTTTCACATCTTCGTATTTTTATTAACCCTACTTTCAAGTATTTCCTGGATTTCATCCTCGTTTGCCGGAGCAAAACGAACATCGGCCATTTCTGTTTATTTTAAAGGTCAAATATAATTTTTTTTGAAAATACAAAATTGTTGATGATTATCAGCCTTTGGAGCAATATGAATGACATTATATAATCTGATTAATTTTTTTGTCACCAATGTCATTTAAATTTACCTGTGTGACAAGTGGAGCTGTTTTGTAAATCGTTTCTCTCCCTTGTTGCGTGACGTCATAAGAGGAAACGAGAAATAGAAAGTACAAACTATTTTACCGGTTTTGGAACATAATCGTTGGCGAGCTAGGTGAACTTATAACTGTACAAATTAATCGGGACAAGACCTGAGTATGTATTTATTTCCTAAGGACCCGAAATTGGGGAAATATGGACATTAAAATTGAAAAGATATGGTTTTGAACCCAATCAACATGAGAAGCTTTCTGATCGACATTTTCACATGGACCAGTTTACAGTTTAATTAAATATAAAATGACTCACAATTTATACTGTATTTTAGTTTGTCAGTTTGGGTTTTTATAGCAGCAATACTGTTTGGAGGGAAACGTTTTTCGGATTTTCGTTATTACACAAGATGGAAGAATATTCCCGAGGCGCTGATATATTCATCCGACAAATTTGTGACAAACTGATAAACGAGATGTCTGTGGAGCAGGAAATACTTGTAATAAAGGAAATACCATTTGCATGTCTTTTCCTAATGTACATAAGTATTTTTTCTTTGAAATAAATAAGAAAATTGTTAGAATTGTGAAAGAATCAATATCCAGGGGGGGGGACTAATTATGGGGGGGGGGATAATTGATAAGCCAAAAGGATGCTTGATAATTTTTTTGATAAGCCAAAAAATAAATCCAAAGTTTGAAACTCAAAAAAAAAAAACTTAAAAGGGGAGGGGGGGTTGAAGTAATCTATTTCTGACTAAAAAAATTGGATATATTGAGGTGTGGGAGATTGCCCATACAGTAACAAGACGGGGAGGGGGTTGTTACCAGCCTTTCTTGAAAATTTACATTTTAAATTAAAGGTAAGGAATTACTTCTAGGAAAAAAGTAAGGGTTAAAAGCAAGAAATTAATCCTAGGAAAAAGTCAGGGAAGCGCCCCCTCCCCCGATATTTCGCACCTGTAAGATATTTTCCACGGACATTACAGATTTGGTGATTTCATTTCTTGTTAGAATAAACAATAAAATATCCATCTCAGAATTGACATACTCATGAATGCATTCATTTACCTCCAATTGTCCTTTATCTAGAAAATATTCATAGTGAATTGTTTCAAACAGTTTACAATGAAACCTTCATGTTCAACTATGCACGCAAGTGATTGTTCATCAATTTTGCTGTCCACAATGTTTGTTTTTCTGCAGCATTTTTTTTCTCTTGGGGGGCATGAAAAAGAAATGTTATTTCGGAGGAGGGGGGGGGGGCTACCAAGGAAAAATTCCTTGTCAAGCATAAAAAAAAGTTATCAGACAAACGTATTTTTAGGACAAGCTTTGTTCTCTATAGTATACTTTATATAGGAAAAATTTGCCATGCACCCGGTTCCTACGGCCATGCAATGTAAAAAAAATTATGTATACGTTTTCACCCGCGACAGTTCTGATGCTATGATGAATATAAAACAAAAAATAAAAAATACTTTTTCCTAGAAAAATTTCCGTATACAACTCAAAATACTCAAGACATCGTTTCGTACGACCTTTCAACACATTTTTCAATGTGCAATTTTTAATCACCTGGTGAAGCTGTACCCTTTTTTAAAGTAAAACATTGGCTCAGTGGTTAGAGCGTTTATTCTAGAGTGGCGGAGTAAGGAGTTGATCCTTACGTCGTGGGTTCGAATCCCACTGTGGGACGTGGAGACTGGTCCTTCGGCTGAGACCGTATAAACCGAGGTCCCGTGTTGCAGTAGATGCTGACACGAAAACGATCCCTTACTGCTCAAAATTTGCAGCGCTCCACCGGCAATTGGTGGCGTCTCCATGAGTGAAAAATTCTCGAGAGGGACGTTAAACAACAAACAAACAAACAAAACATTCACTGACAAGTTTTCAAATTTGAATGATGACATCATTATGCACAGCAGAACCCAGAAAAAAGGGGTCGTTTCTATTACAGATTGTATCATTATGTTTTTTTTAATCTTCCACAACAAGGCTTCATTTAGTAAAATTATCATGATAACATTCTCATGTAGTGTAAATCCAAATTTGTCAAAATCTTTGGCCTCTGAATCCAGTGATTATACACTGAGATTTTAAGTGGGGTAGATAAGAAAAAGAGGAGATGATGTACCTTATTAAGACAACACGAACAGTAGGAATCAGATGACAGATAGGCCCAGGCGTATTTCGGTATATAAAATGAGTAAATTATGAGTTTGGAACGTGATATCGTGGTCATGAAAACATCAGAAAGAAAAAAAATATATAATCTCTGCGGACAATAATTTCTGTACAGAGAGATTTCTTAATATATAATTAATCACTAGGACGACAGATTTTCGTTGAAATTATTAGGATTTGAAATATTATGCGCAGGAAATCTGTCTATATGAAGGAGTGGAGGTTTTCTTGAAGAACGTATATTTATAAACATCAATCTTGGAGAGCGTATATTTATAAACATCGATATGAAATATTGCTAATATTATCTGATATCAAAATCGTGCTTTTTTGCGAACATTAAACGGACTTAGTGCATCTTCTACGATAAAAAGTAAACTCAATTAGTGGAGGTTTTCTCAGAGAACTTATATCTATAAACACCGAACTGAAGTCTTGGTAATTTTAACTGAAAGCAAAATCAAAATTGGACTTGCTTGGAGACATGAAACGGACCTACTGCATCTTCTACGTTAAAACAAGGCTTTGGGGGCAGAAGTATATTTAAGAAGGTTATTCATTTATTTTAAGTCAATTGTAGTACCACTTTAACACACAGACAGATACCGTTTACAGAGTGGACATACATGTAGCATATGGATGGAGATGTTCAACGTTTCAGGAAACGGAACAATTTCAAAAGGAGCGTCTACTTTGGGTCCTTTCCAGTTTGTATTTGGCGTACCCATTGTTGTTTTAAACTTTATATCTATTCCAGTGCTTTTAAAAAGCAAAAAGCTCAAATTTACCATCCGTATGCCTGCATTGCAAATGGCTATTTCTGATATGTGCTTGGGTATCATTTTGTGTATTCCAAGCAGTAGTATGGGGAATCCAAATATTTGTAATACTAAGAAATTCCTCATAATGGCAATGTACGTTTTGGGGGCTTTAACCATAACCATGATGAACACAGATAGATTTCTTTTTCTTCGGTTTCCTTTTCAGTATGTCAAGATTTGTACACATTTCAATACAACAGCAGTCTGTGTTCTTTCTTGGATTATAGCTGCCATACCTTTTGCGATACTGGGAAATAACTGTCATTCACAACTAACATTACCCGAGAGGGACCCAGTTCATTGGCCACTTGCTGTGAATTTTGGACTTATCTTTATCAATCTTGTGGAATTTTGTTACGTCATCAAATGCATCACAAAGAATGCAAAAAGGTTTCGCTCAACCGTAGGAAACAAAAAGTGCATTATAAAGATATCTCTGTTCACGGGATGTTTCGTATTTTTAACTATTCCAATGTTTACCACCAACTTGATTATCGCCTTCAAAAAGGAATCAGAGATTGGGATATTAGCAAGGCTCAGAATTATATTTTCCAGCATTGCACTGATTAATCCTTTACTCAATCCAGTTCTATATTGCTTTCTTTTCACGGAGTGTCGTTTCCAAGTAGTCAATATATTCTGTTTTTGGAATAAATCGCTGTATGAAAAAAATAAAACAAAGAGAAATATGTTCTTTTGCTCTTTCCTGCAGCAACAGCCGTCCACGCTTGATACTGTTCCTGTGACAGAACTTACAAAGTGAGTAAAATTAGTCTACATTTTCTGTGTGTGGAAAACTTGAAGTACATTTTTCTCCAGAATACAGATCACCACAGAGAGGACAAGTGACAAAGTATAATCCAGATTTTTTCCCTTCTTCAATGAATATCTTCAAATATTTTATTTTTAAAAGTGTATGGTTTATAATTTTGCATATATATCCTTTGTATAAAGGTCTATTCTTCTTTCTAAGCCTAAATAAAGGCAATTTTTGAAAATTCTAAAACTAGAAAGGAGGAAATCAACCAACGGAATAAAAATTGCCCTTTGGCGACATCGACAGCTCAAGCCTTAAAAGGACCCAAACAGTGCGAGAGACCATTAGGACATTACCATTTAAAGTAAAACATTTAGGCATGAAAACGATTAACAATAGGCATCACACAATCGTACAACATGGTGGCATAACAACCTACAATATTCGCATCATTGGGATCACTTGAGCAGATTCGACGACTTTTCGAACATGAACATGAAATCTGTGTATACACACATTCCATTTTACGTATACATAATGCATGTTTCTTAATATAATAACTCATTATAATAATATAATAAGAACTCGTAAATATACTTACCTTGTCATTGGTCATTTGCAAAATTATTTTGTTAAAAAACATTCTGATTGTACACACAAGTACTCTGAAGTTGACATTAAAAAGATGCTTGAGTTTCTGATTGACAATATCTATGTGGTTTTTGGAGACCAGGTCTTCCAACAATCTATTGGAATTCCCATGGGTACCAATTGCGCCCCGTTATTAGCAGACCTTTTTTTGTATTCATATGAAGCAGAATTTGTCCAAAATCTTGTACGTGAAAAGAAGAAAACACTTGCTGTGGCCTTCAACTCGACATTTAGATATATCGACGATGTATTGTCAATTAACAATGGCTATTTTCATTCTTATGTCGATACGATATATCCTGGTGAGCTTGAGATAAAAGATACCACAGAGTCTGACACATCTGTTTCATATTTGGATATTTTACTTGAAAAAGACGTTAATGGTAATCTAACAACCAAGCTTTATGATAAACGTGATGACTTTAACTTTTCAATCGTCAACTTCCCTTACTTATGCAGTAATATACCTTCATCACCTGCATACGGGGTATATATCTCTCAGTTGATTCGATACGCAAGGGCATGCTCTACGTATGAACAATTTCTAAAACGAGGTAAATTATTGACAAACAAGTTGATGAAACAAGAATATCAGCTGTCCCGTTTAAAGTCATCATTTCGTAAGTTCTATGGTCGATACAATGACCTTGTCAGCAAATACAATTTATCATTGAGTCAAATGCTGACTGACGTTTTTCATACTAATTGTTAGGCCATTATTTACACACTGAATTGTCGACGGATTTTCCGTTATTTCCCGATCATGACAAGGAGCACACGGCGGGTGTGATCGGTCGGCAGGGGATGCTCACTCCTCCATGGCACCTGATCCCACCTCTGATGTTTAGAGGTTGTTTGCTCTGCTCCTATTTTGTATTGTTTAATGGACTTTTGAGCTTGGATACTGTTCGTTATCTCCATATATTTCATAATAAAGATTATTTTCTTCAGAAAGTAATTTTTAACAAAACTGAATCAAATTTTCTACTTTCATTTAAATTGAGCCCAGTGATTAGCAGATCTATTTTGTATTCATATGAATTTGAATTTACGCAAAATTTTATATATGAGAAAAGGAAAACACTGGCTGTGACCTTCAAATCGACATTCAGATATACCGACAACGTATTATCAATTAACAGTAGTTACTTCCATTCATATATCGACTCGATATATCCCAGTGAACTTGAAATAAAAGATACCACACAGTCTGACACATCTGTGTTATATTTGGATATTTTACTAGAAAAAGACTTTAATAGTAAGCTTAAAAACAAGCTTTATAATAAACGAGATGACTTCAATTTTTCAATCGTCAACTTCCCTCAATTTTGTAGCAATTTAACCTTTTACTGCATATGGGGTTTATGTCTCTCAGTTGATTCGATACGCAAGAGCATGTTCTACGTGCGAACGATTTCTAGAATGAGGCAAGCTATTGGCAACAAGTTGATGAAACAAGAAACTTAACAGTCTCGTTAAAGCCATCATTTTGCAAGTTCTATGGTCAATACGAAGACCTTGTAAGCAAATACAATCTTTCATAAAATCAAATGCTGACTGACGTTTTTCGTACTAATTGTTAGGCCATGATTTAGACACTGAATAGTCCACGGATTTTTCTGTTTTTCCTGATCATGAAAAGTACACAGCGGGTGTGACCGGTCGGCAGGGATGCTCACTCCTATATGGCACCTGACCCCACCTCTAATGTTTTAGAGGTCTGTTTTGCTCTGCTCCTGAATTGTATTGTTTGAATGAACTTTTGAGCTTGATTTATGATAAAAATGTGTAAAATAACAGGATACATCAAATGTTAACTACATGTAATTGTTTTAAGAATTCTCAAGCTTACTGTCCATTTTTAATATCATTAGATATTTACCAACATTATAATCCTTTTATAATATTTTGATATTCTATGTTATTTTCTGTTTATTATATTAGAATTTTGTATTTGTATTTAGCCACAATGCCTGAGTTTAACTTGATAATTATAAACAGATAATATTCCTAAATTTATTTTTTGAGGTAAAAAGCTTTTTGGATAATTCAATTACCAAAGATTGCCTTCATTTAATTTTAACGTTACACTATTCACTTTTTAAGAATGACAGTCATGCACATATCTATTTGTATGTATTCGTGTAGACTGTAGAATGTTTTATAACAATGTTGCTTTTAATGAGTGGTTCACACAGACTGATAATTGAAAACCTGAAATTACCTTCTCCTGCAATCATTGCTCCAATTTTTAATGTTGGGGTTTGCATAAAATGTTTGCATGTACATGCATTAATCTCTTGTAAACTTGTGTGTATGTATAGATATATCTACCTATTGTTTTTTTCCAATTTTTACAAGCTTTGATCAATATATTTCTTATCGATGTTGACAAAGGTAAATATGTATGATTCTTGTATACAATTTCAGCTTTTGATATGCAAGTAAATTTGTTGTTTACATATTTTTTGGTAGATATGTTTTGGTAGAAAACGATACTTTATAGATATTTCCCAAAATATTTATACATGACAAATAAATGTTCTGTATTTTGTATTAAGACGCAAATATAAAAATAAAAAACAGTCACAAAGAATTCATTTCCTCTTTATTCTTTAGGAATTAACTCTTTACTAAACTTCAGATATATCTATCACTACAGCCAGATCAGAATTTACTTGTCTAATTTTTGTGGTCGGCCGTGGCCGACCACAGATTTTTGAATTTAGTGCCATGATCAGGTGCTGCTGTGTACATTTTGTTTTCATTCAGTGCTGTGATCAGCTGAATCAGAACACAGTTGATTCTATTTAGTGCTATTATCAGGTGGAGTCGCACACAATTGATTTAAAGAGGAACAGGACCTTGAGCTGAAATAAATCTAGTAAATCAATTTTTTTTTTTTCATATTTTGTATATTACTGAATTAGTTTTCCTACATATCTTATGGTATGTCACTCATGAAATTAGTTATATCAAGGATTTTTGAGAAGTATATTTCGAATATTAAGTACTCAAAATTGCAAAGAAAATGGAGGTCAGTGTGCATCTTACTGAGCTACGATACAATTAAGTTAACATTTTTGCACTTGAATTGGAACTCTTTGGTTAATCACTTTAATCTTTATCATATTTTTTCAAGTGTAGTAATTATGGCAATAAATATAATTTTATTTTACGTAAAATAGTTTGAATGATATTAATCATTGAACAAATCATGCAAATTAATTAGTATGAATTATTGTGTGACCTTTTTGCACTAAAAAGTATCATATTTGGGGTATAAAAAATCTAAATAGGCAATGAAATATATTCTTGTATCAATCTTTTATGACTTAAGTGCTGTTCGGTTTGAAGTATCGTGTTGTTTAAAATAATAAAAGAAAAAGTTGGGGTCAGTCATGTAAATTTTGAGATATTTGTCAAAATGTACGATTTTCAGGCAAAAAACGGTGTAAATTTTATCTTGTCTTCTTTAATATATCTTCATTTCTTGGCAAAGTCTGTTGAGTGAATGTGTAAAACTTGTTCTTAAAATATAAATTGAGACCTATATTTAATATCCCTTGCCTATCATAACGGAAAATATTCTCTAAGTAAAAATATGTGGGGCTTAATTTCCAGTATATTAAATTTAACAATCGTGTAGATTTGAAGAATTTTCTTCTAAATATCCTTCCACCACAAGAAAATGTCCCTCATAAATCTTGTTTCTTTATGAAATTTTGGGCCTTTTTTAATAGAATATTGAATAATGTGCATTGTTCCATTTAAATATGTTAAAAAATTTAATTGCAATAAATAGTTTTGAATTTAAAGGTTCTGACTGAAGATTTCTAAAAAGCTGACCAGAGACATACCTTAAAGGAGTTCTGTCATAAGAATTCGTGACTTATTTTAAAGATATCGTCGCACAAATATTGGTCCGTACCGTGTCGGTATGAAGTTTTGATTCTTCATGTTATGGGTTCATTATTGAGTCTGAAATGGGAATTTTTCAACACAAATAAAAAATAATGTATGCGGACATGTTTCCCTTCAAATATCTCAGACTGTGAATTGAGTTTAAAATTCTTAAAGCATTTTTATTTCACGTTGTATATGGATTGGATAAAAGAAAGGAAAACCCAACACACCAGTGATGTTTGTTCGTTTCTGATGTATGTGAAGTATATAATTTAAAGACACCTTGTCAAACGTTAACATAAACAACAACAGAGCTCGAGGCCTTATATTTAACAATAAGCTGTGAAGAATGCGCAGCACTGTTAAGGCGTACTTCGAAGAAATCAACAGAATATAAACATGCATAAATACATACGTTTTTAAACTGAATTTAATTTTGTAAAGGTACTATATTATCTTATGATTTTAACAATCTTTGAAATAACATTATATACCCGCTCTGTACTGAATTTGGTTTGGTCACGTTATTTGATAGTCACGTGATAAATGCATGTAATGTGTACTGTATGTAGGTCAGAAACAAATTTCAATATCGCAAGGGCATACCCTAGTTAATATTAAAAATTAAAGTAATAGATTGTTTCTACATAACCTGTAGTTTATGGAAAGTGATGCTGCTTTAAATAGAATTCACATTTTATTAGTTTAAATTTCAAGTTATCTGGCTCATGTCGAAATATGTGTGACCTTTACCATTTATTTTATGTATTTATTAAATTATGCCATCGATTTCAGGAAAGCAGCAGCACTTTTCAAGTTAAGGAATATGTCCGTTATGTGTATTCAAAAAATGGTCAAGATCTATTAAGTGTAATATGCCCTTGCGAAAAGGTGATTTAATGAGGCATCTCGGCGTGAAACATGCACACCCTGTAGACAAAAACACGGTAGAATTAATTCAATACATTCTCTCGATATTTTTTAAATAATGGCACTAAACAAACGTTTCAGATTTATATTAATGGTCTACCTAAGATTTGCAAATAATATTCTGTTTAATAATAAAATGCATTTTTCACTGTGAAAAAATTACTTGATCCGCCTCTTACTGCACATAAAATGCGTCAAACTTTACCATGATGACGTCATGTCGACAAGTGCATTGTGATCAGTGACTTGTTTATATCTTGCTGTGCGGGATTTAACTAGCAACAAAAATGAATGCAGTGGTAAGATTTGATGTAGTTCATTACTCTTATGCAGTTTACATTCGCAAATTATTTCATTTTCTGTTATTGTGAGGAATTGCTATATTTGTGTGATGTCACAATAAACTTTTCCCATATAAATTACGCCCCGCCCCCTTTATGCAGCCTTAACAGAGCTTCGTGTCGTTGTCATGGAATATTGAGATTATTCCTCTATATTTGAAATCATTGCACTGAAGTTATTTTTAAAATAACTAAAGATATTCCAAATTGTGAACAAAAGGCAATACAAATGTGTCTATGCCCCTTTAACAACTTTATATATTTCCTATGATGAGGGTGAACGTTATAAAAAAAAATGGCTATCCTTTTTTTATGCCCTCCCCTCAGTAAAAGAAAAATCGGAAGCATGTAGTTTTTGGTCTCTCTGTCCTCTGTTTGTCTGATTGTTCGCCACAGCTTGAAACTCCATCATAACTTTTGAAGGGTTGGTGTTAGGGCTATTATACAGGTATTTTATATGTGTATTCTTTTTTACAAGACCTTTCCAATGAAACCAACTTTTTTGACCTCATGACCTTGATCTTGGAGTATGGCCTTATTTGAAAAACTTTATCTTTGGCCGTACGTTTTGAAAAGTTGTTGCGAGGGCTTTCATGTTTCATACATTGTATGTGTATTTCTAGTAACAAGACCTTTTATTGGGTACACATATTTTTGACCTCATGAAATTGGCCTTGGAGTTTGACCTTATTTTGTAAAACTTTAATCTTGCCAGTGATCAGTCATACGGTGGCCATCAGCACTTCACAAACACATCATGAGTTTGGATGGAGCCACTAAGCGATGCAGCGTGGTGAATAGGAAATATGTGGAAAGGAAGGAAGAAAAGAGGATACCTACCCTATTCACCTTACATAATGAAGTTAAGACCGCTAAACGAAGGTGGTCATTCACATGTAACAAAGAGGACTCTTGTACTTATAAAAAGTAATCACTGATGAACTGATCAACATGAATCTGGCTTGCCCAAGACATGTCTCTCTTTAAAATGTAAATAAAATAGCCTATATCTTTGAATTCAAGAATTTCGAGCAGGCACTTGAGGGTTTAGTGTAGAAAAAAAATAATCATACTCCGTTAGTTGTAAAATATAACATACTCTCCATGTTGAGAACAGTTCAAAGTTGTGATAGCTTGAATCATAGGGAAGCTCGTGTCTCTAAAGCACAGCTCACCATCGGATTTCTCTGTTGAGTCTGAAATATATATGCATAAAATCCGAGAAAGCGTGACGCTTAATTATTTGTCTGGCCTTAAAATATATATATTTCTCATAGCATAAAATATACAAAAGCACTGAAAATTAAGATTTACTCTAATTTTGCATTTATTTAAAGCAAGTTTAGAAATAATTTTAGGATAGTATTTTCTTTTTCATATTTTTACCCCAAGCTATGAAATCTGTCCTGTATATAATGTTTAAAGGAAGAATTTCTCCAAGATTCACATTCAAGATTGCGGTCAGCCGTTATGCATTGTTTCCCTGTACTTGAAAGATCAGACTTCTTGCCATCTACATGTACTTCTTAACGTGCATTGAAATCCTCTGTTCTAGGAGGGGTTTCGTATTGATCTTCCTTCCCTGCTGATAAGTAGAGAGTAATGTTTTCTGTGAATTAGAGAATACTGAGAAAGGCAGCAGTTCAGAAAGAAGAATCTAGGTGTTTCAAAATATCTTTAAACTTGATATATGTTCGTTATTTTCAAACGCAATTAATTTATGTACGTTTAGATCTTTTAAATAAGAAAATAAGAAAAACGTTTTGTTTCATGCATTGAACTTTCAAAAATGTATTGTTTGGGTTATATTAGTATGTCATAAATTAGGTACTTAAACATATCAGGTTTATCCAAAAATGGAAACCTCTACAGATTAATGTAAACGTGGAAAAGTTGTTTTATTAACTATCGTTGAAAGTTATTATGGCTTATGACGAAGACATTTCCAGGTAAAAAAAAATACGACGTTTATAAATCTACAAATCCTTACAGCTGTAAACCGTTTATTGAAGAAAAAAGGCATAAAAATATATGTCTAATTATCATTAATTGTCCTATTAATTACAGACTAAGATGTTTTCGAAGTGTGGAAACTTTTTAGAAAGTGCAATATAAAGTATATGAAGAGAAACTGGGAAAAGGAGTGAAAGGTACATAAACTTGAAAAAAGATTTAATTTTCATTTAAAACCACATAAAAATTTCTGTGATGCAAAAAGTATCATTGGCAGTGGGCTGACATTAAATCTTTAACTTTTGTAACGATTTCGATTTTATCCTTTCAGGACTATCTCGTTGATAAGATTTTAACCAACCAGATATTTTGATCAGTATGAAAGACAGTGTTCTTTAATCAAAATTTATAAAAATAATGAACTACATTTTTATTAGTTATTGAAGAAAACAGAACATTTCAGTTGAGACAACTGCCACTGTTATTCAAACGAAAAGCGTCTTGACGTCAAAGTGCCTGAGATTGGGCATCATTTAGAAGGAATTGTCTACATTTGTGTTTTATGCGAGAGTTGCAATATGAACTTTATTTTACTAAAGAACATTTATGAAAATTTGCATAATGATTTTTTCCGGAATCAGAGAAAACATTTTCTGTGAGGAAAGTGACGCGTTAATAGGTCGCTGTCGAAATAATGATGTATAATTCGTATTACCTAGCAATAGGGTTTGATAGATACGTGTAGTAAGTATGCGAGGTGTTTAAAGCCTTATTGTCTACCTAATATTTGTTCTCATCAAAAACTCTGAATACGTGCTTCGTCAAATATTAAGTTAAGCTCTTTAATTAGTGAATGAGTCTATACTGTCTTTTTGGTGCTAGATCCATTTTGATGTCAGAATAAAGAAAGAGCAGGATACAATGAAACAAACATGTACTAGATGTATCTTTTATGATTCTGTGATCAAAATATAGCAGTTACTTTGAAAGAAAAGTGCTCCAAAAATATAAACCTGGTACGCCGATGCAAAGCCCAACCCAACCCACCCGGACTTCGTCGAGGATAGCTAAATGTGCCGATATATTTTCTGTTGTATTGCATCTATTTCAGTAAATACACCTTAATGCTCATCAACCCTTTGTTCACAATTTTTCCTTTAAAGCTAATGATTTTCGAAATAAAATAAAATTACTAGTAATACTTAAGGACATGCACAACGTAGTTTTGAACATCATTTTCCTATTCTCTGTTTAATATTAGTTTTCCAATACATGAAGGACCTTTGTGCTATTTTATGATGCCAGATTATGCTGTTTAACACCTCTGAATTAAGTCTTGAGAAAATTCAGCTATAACTATATTTTATCGATATTTCTTTAAAAATACACAGGGATTTATCTGTTCAGAACTCCTAGTAATGTATGCTGATTTTTTTCTCTAGGAACACCTGATAGTACTATGAACTTAACTTAAGAATATCTTGGGAAATTATCAGTAGGCATGAAATAGGAAGATAACGAATGCATTCAATCTCGAAGGTCCATCGAAACAATACAAATTTGGAGCAGAGCAAACACGGACCTCTAAATTGAGAGGTGGGATCAGGTGCTATGGAGGAGTAATCATCCCCTACCGACCGGTCACACCTCGCCGTGTGCTTCTTGTCATGATCTGGAAACAGTTCAGTGTTTAGATAATATAAAAAATATCAGTTAGCATTTGACTCAATGATACTGTTGAGTACATGTACATGTACGTTGTGTATGACCTAAACATGTACATTTCACAAAAATTTCAAAGAAACGACCATTTATGTTGAAAAATTTATAAAGGAAATATAGCTTTTTATCAAAGTAAGAATTGTCTCTCTTATCAGAGGGTCAATGAATCTTACGGTAAATAGCAAATTTTCCAAAACAGACAAATGAAATGCATTAAATTTCCTATGATAGATAGATAGATAGATAGATAGATAGATAGATAGATAGATAGATAGATAGATAGATAGATAGATAGATACTGTATTCTAATCTTTAAAACTTACCTTGTCAGTAAGTCGACGATAGAAGATTGTAGGATATGTTCCTGCATTTTAATATTCCCTCGTGTTAATATATTCCCCTTTACAAGTGATTCGTGTTTTTCCGTAGCTTGCAGTTAGTAACATCGTACACATTTAACGTTGTTCACGTTCGGAATCAATAGGGAGATCCCTTGCGGAATTGACTTCTCCTCGTACTTGGCCAAATATTAAGTGTGTAGACTTGTCTTTTGGCCACCCCTTTCCAAGGAAATGGGGATTCCTCGTAATGTTGGTATGATTATGTATATATATATGATGGAAAGCGGCTTGTTATTGAAAATAAAGCGCCATCCTCCACCCCTCCTCAACGAAATAGGATTTTCACGTTTCGTTAGTTTTCTTATGTGTTTGTCTCTCTCTCTCTCTCTCTCTCTCTCTCTCTCTCTAGCTCTTTCTCTCTAGATCTCTCTAGCTCTTCTGAACCCCCCTTTGGAAAAAACCAAATGTCACGTTGGCTTGTAATATTGTCGTATTTAGGTAAACTTAGCAAATAATTAAAATAGGATCAAGCAATCCGTTCAACAAATAATAAAACATACTGGCAAGTACAAACTAAACACTTCTGTAAATAGATATTTATTCCTTTTTAAATATTAGGCTGTGCTCCGTTTGAAGTTTCGAAAAACAAGATAGAAATGTTTGCCGTTTCAGATGAAATCATCAGGAAATGGGAATAATGACACCAATTATGACGTCATAATCCACAGATAAACATGAACATTTCAAAGTCATTTGATATTCAACGCGTTTTCATTAAATAATGAACAATTCTGATTTTGTAAGCTCAAAAAAGGCCCAAAGTAAAACTTGTTTTTGAATAAATGTGTTTTTGGGATGAGCGTTCCCACCATATTCTATATTTTCATATTAAGTTCTTCTGTGAATTAAAGGAAAATAAACGAAGTTTCTGAAATTGGTCTACCTTTTCATACTTTATATATCAAAACAATCAAAATATGAGTATTGTTCG
Organism: Saccostrea echinata; assembly: GCF_033153115.1. Lineage (NCBI taxonomy): Eukaryota > Metazoa > Mollusca > Bivalvia > Ostreida > Ostreidae > Saccostrea > Saccostrea echinata. Next base: position 6,384,282 of record NW_026889765.1, on the reverse strand, counting down.
TTGAAGTAGTTGCTTGACAACAAAACATATACATTTACATTCTATTTTCAGAACTAAGCCATGTCCTTTGACTTCACCGTCCAAACAGCAAAGTTTCAGCACAGCTCTTATCGGCTCTTCATCAGAGAAATCCACATTTCTACTATAAGAACTTTACCCCCCAAAAATCAATTCTATTAATATAACTTGATATCGCGATTACTTATAGTAACGGAACTCTTTTACGTTGGAGGTAGAAAACGTCGAATAGCTCGGGGCAATGTGCTGTTGAATACACTATGAGATCGATCACTTTAGATTTTTAAAGGGCATATAAGAGATAAGTCCTGGTGAAATATCTTGCTCAATGTTCGGTGCACCATGCTGATGAAATTAAGGAGATTCTGGCTATAAGTCTCTTGTGTTACATTTATAGATATTCTCCGTTAAGCAGACTCGTCTAATAATAAGCTCAATCATTTCTTTCTGACAAAAGGTACTTTTTTTGAAGTCTAAACATTCCGAATAAGATGATTTACTTTCTGAAGTGCAACCATTGGCAATACATTGTACTTTCGGCATACTTATTGTTTGAATCATTCAGTTGTCAGTAGCGTAAAAAAAATATATATTATGCACCAATGTGTACAAACAGGTCATGTGCTACCCACATAAACCTGTATAACAACGTGCTTTGAATGTTGGGAAAAGAATTACTATAAAAACACAATCAATAAATAGCGGTTGCCGTTATCTGATAATCTACCTTTGTACACAATGTAATGTGTATCACCTTCTCACCTAATAACATTTATGAGAAATATTTCTTTTTGTATTATATTAGTTTTTATCACTAAAAATCTGTTGATGTTTTAAAGATTTGTGAATCCTTTATCCGCCTCTGCATCCCTAGCAACGTAACCTATGTTTGTATTATGAAGTCACGCAACTCTGTTCATGGGAAGAAGTTCTCTTGATTTTCTCCGCTGTAGCTTTAGACTGCATTCAATCAAAGCGCAATTAACGCTAATCTTTATATTACCCATGAGAGTGATGCGAGACAAATGATGTCAGCACTGTTGAGGGAAGGATCCAACATTTTTTTTCAGATTTAAAATTAAACCTTTAAAACTTTATTTTCAGAAAACAATGTAAGGCCTTTCATTGCGGGCAAAATAATTGAGCATATTAAAGGAAATAAATGCTATAATTATCAATGACATCCGAAGATAACATTTGTAAAAGTAATTTTTTTTTCTTAGATCCATCTCTCCAAGATTCTGTCATAAATTGTCTCGAATCACTTCTAGGGGAATATCGGTGATTAGCGTTAATAGCACTTGTATTGAGTTTAGCCCAAAGCTAAATCGGACGGGATTTCTTGGGATGATAAAGAAAAAGAAATGCCCACAAACAGTGCTAAATATACACTTTAAAATAGTTGAAAGTAAGTCAATCTTTGTCTGGTTTCATAATAAATGAAATCAAGCGCCGCTTTTTCTCCCGACAGTTCACTTGCCGCGTATGAATGAAAATCAAAATTTTAATGTAATTTGTTCCTTAGGATAGAGGTCAGTGTTGGCTTAATGACGCGACCTATATATAGAATGGCTAGGGCACGAAAATGACAGGAGATTTAATTTATAGCTTCCTTGATTTTATTGCAAAAGAGCGGCAATACGTTATTACGATACTAAATATTTCCCCGTGAGTAAATTTTTCTAAAGCTCCCCATCACTTTAAAATCCTGTTGCTATTAGAAACACTCCCTTCCCCCTTAACCTTTCTCAGATTTCCCTACATTAAATAGCAAACATAACACTATGCTTTGACAGTTAACCTTATGTTTCAAAATTCTTCATTACCTCTCACTTTAATAACCACAGCCTTTTTTGCCACGAGCTCACTGATCCATTCCCCCGTGTCTTTTACTCGTTTCGATACCTCACAAGTCAAGTTCCCACTATCCATCTTCTGAATATCTAAAATTGACGAAAGTTCTCGATGTTTATTCTGTTGTTTTTTTTTTCATTTCCTATTAATTTTTCTCATCTCCTTTCATGCTTTAGTATTACATTTGTATACATCTTACTACTGAATATAATGTATATATTTTCTTAATATTGTACCTCATCTACTAATATTTGGTTTGTGTTAATAAATCGAAATTGAAGTTTCGTTTCTACCCCCCCCCCCCCGATCTACACACGCTCTTCTTTTTTCCTTAAGCGGGGGACACTAATTCTCTTAATTACCTTGTTCAACATTACATACGAACTATAAGAGGTAAAAATTCAACAAATCTGATGAAGGGAAAGCATAAATCTGGCATAATTTATTTACCTATGAAAATTGCTACGGAATGGGTGAATAACTGTAACATCATTTAATGTATTACCGAGATAAGAAGAAGAACATTGAATATCTTTCACCAGCTTAATCTAGTAAGAACATTTCTTCGATTTTATTCAGCAGGCCATTTATTCGCATGGATAATATCAAATATAATTACATATTGAAATGTATATTTTGAATTTCTGCTTATATTTTTTTTATATCAATCTTTTGGATTTTAAACTTAATATTAGTTAATAGAAAGTTTAGGGGGGGGGATATTTTTTATTATGCACAGATAATCTTATAAAATATATAAATACTGATTTTTTTTTTTTTTTACATAAATCAATATACATTAGAATGAAATATACAAAACATGACCTTTAAATCTAGCATCTACCAAAATTGTATCATTGCATATATGAAGTGGGTACAATGTAAGCTCTGAATTGGGCATAAATATATTAAAACTTTTTTTGCTGGATATGAAAAGCGTTCATATCATCTATAAATACAATTCTACAAAGTTTAATAAATTTCCTCTTCGTTCAATGAAGACAAATGCTTAAAGATATGCTGAAACGATAACACTCTGCTTCTTTTCTTTAGCAAAGAAAATGGATGTGCCTCATAATAATGTTTTCCTCTTTTACGACTCTAGTTGATTTTACCTCATACACTTCTGATAAGCTGTGTTCTAGAGGGCTTTTGTAAATAAAAACCTATTGCAATTAGATTGATATTTAAATATAAACTGACTAGAGTATTAGAGTACTTATATTATTAGTGTATTTTAAAACTTTAAGGTAGAAGCTATTTTAACATGATATGTATGTACATGTAAACATATCTAACTCCCCAAAGGCGTGGGAAAAGAGAACACATCCCTTTTGGATAATTACAAACTATGGGAGACCATATACAGCTTCTCATTGCCAGAAAACATTAAAATGCAATACAAAATAAAGAAATTCAATCATTTCTTTCACAGATTTATGTTTTTTGAAACTCACTCTTTATGGTTAATTCTAAGCTGGTGTTCTTTTGCTGTGGGGAGAGCCAATTGCATCCATACTTGTATGACATTGTGTCGGGGTCCTCAAATTCACACAAACTGGTTAAATGCCTCCCATTATGGTACCACCTGACCTTAAGCATTCTAACAATTTCCAGAGCAGAAAGTCCAGGTATGTTACACAGAGCTCTGAAGTTATCCCCTTCGTTAAGAATGGCTTCTGAAGGCGTTAATGATACGTTATACTTTTGAGCTTGAGTCATATCTAGAAAAAAAGAAATGTATAATAATTACAACTACTGATATTCATGTCATGATTGTGACGATGTCATATATGTTTGAAATGAAGGTATCATTTAAAGTTAATTAGAGAAAAATATAGTACATTTCCACAACTTAAAATTACAAGTTCTTTGCATGTGAATTGTGGATTACAGAAAATTAATAAATCTAAAGTAATCAAGTGGAAGCTTTTCAAAAGCAGATCTCAGAATATTAATACAATATCTAAGAACATCTACATGCACTAACATTCCAATGATTATTGGTGGACCCGCTGCACATACCCAACGTCTTAGTACAGCAATTGTAATTCTTCGAAGTATGGGACAATGTCTTTTCATAAGAGCACTATTTTTCTTGTGGATAGGAGTAACGTAAGCTACCTTAAGCTTGTCGGGAAAAGTCGAGGATGACAAGGACATATAATATTTGTAATGGGTTTGACTAATTGGTTCTGCTAAGTGGAGTAGTTTTGATGATATTCCATCAATTCCTGTAGCTTCTTTGCATTTAATTTACCAATCTTTTTCCTTACAAAATATTCGTTTACTCAAGCAAAAGAAAAATCTTCCTGGGGTACATTTTTTTTAATTTGCTTGAACAGCTGCAATACCTGGATATTTGTCATCGACTTCCACACTATTTTCTCCCATATCTTTTGCAACATTAACAAAATTATTATTTAAAAAAAATTCACTAACTTCTTTCTTTTTTTTAATGAGGCTATTTTCCAGTGTCACTTACTGTAGTGTAGCCCTTGTTTGTTAGGAAAGGTTTTACAGTGGGCCAGAAATCACTAGATTTAGGACCCTTGTGCATCTTTTTGGGGGTATTTTGACCATCGTAGAATACGATTTCTAAATATTTTAGGAATTCTATACATGTAATTTACATTGTTTAATATGATGATTTGAAAAATGATTTTTTTTAAAAAAAAGGTATGTTGATAACAATAACAGTTTTATATCAACTTACTAAAAAAAACTATTGCTTCATGTATTGGGTCTAAAACACAAGAACAACAAATATAATGTTATTTTTAAGGACAGACGTTACGTTCCTAGATAACATATAATTTTTCCTAAGATTTTATCATTGAAGTATTGATAATTTAACATTTTTACTCACAAAAAATTGAGGTACATTGTACCTTACCAGGCATTTGTGCAAGATACCAGAGGATGTTGTTTACTATATAATCTTTTGGAAATGACGTAAATTGCCGATATAAAATTTTTTCGCGTTTTGGGGTTTTATTAAGACAATTAGAAACCAGTTTAGAAATCACAAGGTAATCATAATTTCAAATATTTTTCATACATTAAGAAGATATACAAAACAGATATTTGAGGAACGTATCCTCTGACCTTAAGTGTGAGAATGAATATAAAATTTTTAGAAAATAGATTTTAAATTATTGTTAAATTTGATTTAATAAAATTGATAAATTTTAATACTCACGTCAGAGATGTTGAAAAAGGCAGCAAGACAACTAAACGTTTTGAAGCGGATAGGAAAATATTTGAATGGATTGGGAAAGCTCATCATATACCAAAGTTTTATTATGTCAAGTTTTAGTTATTGCCCCCTAACTTGGCATTTTTGCCGTGAAACAATTACTCAAAAAATATATATTATGCCCCAATGTGTACAAACAGGTCATGTGCTACCAACATTAACCTGTATAACATCGTGCTTTGAATGTTGGGAAAAGAACTACTATAAAAACACATTCAATAAATAGCGGTTGCCGTTATCTGATAATCTACCTTTGTACACAATGTAATGTGCATCACCTTTTCACCGAATAACATTTATGAGAAATACTTTTTTTTGTATTATATTAGTTTTTATCACTAAAAATCTGTTGATGTTTTAAAGATTTGTGAATCCTTTATCCGCCTCTGCATCCCTAGCAACGTAACCTATGTTTGTATTATGAAGTCACGCAACTCTGTTTATAAAGAAGAAATCTTCAAATATTTGAAATGACCACAAACAATGCTAAATATACACTTTAAAATAGTTAAAAGTAAGTCAATCTTTGTCTGGTCTCACAATAAACGAAATCAAGCGCCGCTTTTTCTCCCGACAGTTCACTTGCCGCGTATGAATAAAAATCAAAATTTTAATGTAATTTGTTCCTTAGGATAGAGGTCAGTGTTGGCTTAATGACGCGACCTATATATAGAATGGCTAGGGCACGAAAATGACAGGAGATTTAATTTATAGCTTTCTTGATTTTATTGCAAAAAAGCGGCAATACATTATTACGATACTAAATATTTCCCCATGAGTAAATTTTTCTAAAGCTCCCCATCACTTTAAAATCCTGTTGCTATTAGAAACACTCCCTTCACCCTAAAACGTTCTCAGATTTCCCTACATTAAATAGCAAACATAACACTATGCTTTGACAGTTAACCTTATGTTTCAAAATTCTTCATTATCTCTCACTTTAATAACCACAGCCTTTTTTGCCACGAGCTCACTGATCGATTTCCCCTTGTCTTTTACTCGTTTCGATACCTCACAAGTCAAGTTCCCACTATCCATCTTCTGAATATCTAAAATTGACGAAAATTCTCAATGTTTATTCTGTTGGGTTTTTTTCATTTCCTATTAATTTTTCTCATCTCCTTTCATGCTTTAGTATTGCATTTGTATACATCTGACCACTGAATATAATGTATATATCTTCTTAATATTGTACAGTACCGACCGGACACAACCTAACACCAGAGCGAACCCAAAGCGCACCCCGGGTTCGCTTCCTGGGTTCGCTCGGGGTCCGCTGCGGGTCCGCTTTCAGAAAATTTGGGACCGCTCTGGGTGCGCTTTGGGTTCGCTCTGCGTTCGCTCGGGGTCAGCTCTGGGTCCGCACGCACTCATGCGTAAAGCGGACCCCGCTTTAATCTTGCCGCCAGTTAGCCCCGCCCCTTGTATATTCCAAATACAGTAGTGAAATCGATCATTACTGTTTTTATGGCGATCGAAACATGTACATGTAAGTGACAATATGGAGAAAGTTCATAAATTTTCAAGAATTTCACCGTACATTCAACGTAGAATTATCACTTTTACTTTTCTTAACTTATAGTACAAGCTAAGTATATCTCGAAAGAAAAAGGAGAAAAGGTGTTAAATTTATTTTCGATGTAATTGAGTATCTTAATAAAAAAAAAAGCTTTCAAATTCATTTGTTTACATTATTCATGCGTTTTAAAATAAGTTGGAACTTCCAATTGTAATTGCAATTGCTAAATCGTAATTTAAATGTTTGAAAGACAAACAACTGAATTATGATCTTATCTATGAAATAGCTGAAACATACTGTACATGTAAAATGCTAAGTTTTCATATTTAGCAGTTTACATTTAAGCTAGGTTGTCGTCCATTACATGTATATGTAGGTCGTGATAATTACTAAAAATTCTCATACGGTGTAACTTGAGTTTTGTTTTACAGATCAATTATAATTTACTTCCATGCTATAAATCATTGTTTTATAAGGCGAGTTTAACGGAAGACTTATAAAAAAAAAAAAAAACAGCAACAACAATCAAAAAACAAAACAAACAAACAAAAACTAATAACTGGTCCACTGATAAGAATATATTATTTTTTTAAGCTGTATTCAAATACATGTAAATGATCATTTGAATAGTTTGTGTTCCTTACTGGTTCATGATCACCCCCACTCCCGCCCCACTACATACATGTACATACTGGAGAAGCATGTAAACAAACAAAATTCTAAGTGTTTAAAAAATAAATAAAAACAAGAAAGAAAACAAACAAAACAAGAATTCAATAACTGTAAACTCGCATGATGAAATTAAGATAATAACGCCCGATGTGTGTGTGTGTGTGTGTTTTTTAAATTGTTTAATTTCGATTAGCCCCCACCCCTCTCCGTACTCGAATTGTTTTCTATGGGCCGGTTGTAGCGATTTTAATTTCAAATAATATACAGTGTTCTCTCTCTCTCTCTCTCGTAAAGCTATTTTACTGATTTTCACCATTCAGGTGGCAGCAAATTACATGAAACATGTACTCTTCATGCAACGTACCAAAGAACTATGACGTTTCCAAATTCAAAAAAAAAAGGAAAAAAAAAAAAAGAAAAAAGAATTGAATTTCTCATTGATAACGTGCCCAGACGAGGTACATGTAACTTAAGGGGCATCGAATGTAGGGGGGGGTATATATTCAGGTATACCGTGACCATGGAGACAGTATACATGTACACCCAGCTAGCAAGTGTCAATTAAAAAAACCCACCGCAATTGCTCTTAGAACCTTCGAAACAGGTGGATGATTACTGACACGTGATGACCTTGGCTTCACTTTGAAACTATAATTATTAAGTGTTAAGATTAAATAATTATGACAATTACAAAGTTCAAATACAGGTACCTATGTAATGAAAAAATATATGTACGTTTTCGTATTAAGGTATCTTTGCAATTTCAATTTACTAATGTTGGAATTACGTGTACTTTTCATGCACAAGTACAAAACGTACCCGTCTAGTATTTTTTTCATATCCATATAAAGTATTTCGAAAATTACATGTAGTACATGTAAGAGGCTCGTGAACATGTAAACCTGTATATATATATATATATATATATATATATATATATATATATATATATATATATATATATATATATATATATATATATATATATATATATATATATATATATATATATATATATATCGACGCGAAGGAAAGTGATAAGCATTTTTGCGTTTTTATTTTTTATTTTTTTGACTGACTTGCAAGAAGTTACAAAAATTCAAAAACATACAATGTAAGGTCTACGCGTAGGATAATTAGAATTGACAAAATAATCTTTCCCTATATACATGTATTTAAATCAAGCCATTTATTAAATTTTTGTAATAGATTAATTTAAAAAAAAATCATAGCAGTTAAAAAAATGAGATTTTTTTTCCTCCAATTTACGTATTGACATAATGCACATTTATACGGTACAATGTTCATTTAATTTTTTTTATGATCAATTATTAAGATCGATAATTTCGATGTTGATCAGGATAAATTAAAACTTGCATGTAAATAGAAAAATAAAAAATAAAAAAATAATTAAATTAAAGCACGTACATGTTCTTATACTGTATCTTGAGATAATAAATTAAAATTCTATAATTTATCGAAGACCAGTTTTTTTTAATTCTTTCTTTAAGTAACAATTGTTATAACCATTATTATCTTTTTTTCTATTATGAATTAAAGTACCTATTGTCTGATAAATTTACGCATGGTATATTTATATATTATTATACTTTCATGTTAAATACTAAAATCTGATTGGTTTAGACGCATTTAACAATCCGTAATGTTACCCTCAGCGTTGGCAACACACTTGACAACGGGTAACATTACGAAAATATCACATGCGTTCAAATCATGCGCGTACGGTTCACCGTAGAATTCTCAAAACGTCAGTTGTGCGTTTGAAAGAAGGCGAATAAACGACGTCAATAAAAGCTTGCGTCTGATGTAGCTTACTTGAAAACAACAAACGACAGACGAAACATCCTTGCGAGTGCAAACTTTAGATGATGAAGGACTTTTTTAGTAGCTAACAAACAATAAAGAGGTTGGTAAATCTTTTCCGAAGCTTTCTTATTAAGAAAAATAGAAGCGGGGGGTGTGAAAGCTTTCTAAGGGTGAACTCAACGACGATCTCCGAATTTTTTTTATGACATCCGAAATCAATAAGACATTCAGTATAATAAAATAAATAGTGCACGTTTTTAAGGGTAACAGTGACGCGGAGGTTGACAATGGTTTTCCGAGGGGTGTCAATTTCAACTGTTACCCTCAAAAACGTGCAGTATTTATATATTAATGGATTTTAAAAATATTAAGAAAATAAATATGTAACTAAACATGTAACATGTTACCTGGATAATAAAAATTTATAATGTATTAATAGATTCAAAAAAATAAAAAAATAATGAAAATAGATGTGTAAATATTGCATGTTGTCTGGAGAATTAGAATATATAAATATAACATCATGTTTAAAAATCGTATTAATAATGTTTTTACACTGTACATTCACACGCTCTGCTTGTACAATGTTTAGATTACAAACTGGCATTTTGACTCGTCGATGCGCTGATGGTCAACGCATTTTACCACTCATCCTGATTGACAGACCTGTTCGGCATGTTGATTGGTCGACGCGCTGATGAGTTAATCGCTAATCCTGATTGACAGCTCTGTTACGCAACACCGAACGCGCATTCGCTTTCTGTGACCGCTACTGAATTTGGGGTTCGCTTTCAGCGTTCGCTCTGGGTTCGCTGCGGGTTCGCTGCGGGTGCGCTCGGGGTTCGCGCGGGGTCAGCACTAGCGGACCCCAAGCGAACCCGAAGCGAACCCAGAGAGCGAACCCGGGGTGCGCTCTGGATCGCTTTCTGTTAGGTTGTGTCTGGTCGGTACTGTACCTCATCTACTAATATTTGGTTTGTGTTTATAAATCGAAATATTGAACTTTCGTTTTTGCAATCGTTGGTCGAATACTTACTTGTCAAAAAAATTATGTTTGAATAAATAATTGAATACATTTCCCCCCAAATGAACTAATCATCCATGTTTTAAACACAGGCGTGTATCAATTATGTTTATATAATTTTAATATTATATAATTTATATATTTTGTGTTATATTTGTGTCAAAAGGTCAAAGGTCAAGGTCATCAATTTATAAATTCTGTCTGTGTATAACACTTTCGTTTCCGCGCGATATCTCGAGAACCCTTTGAGGTTTTGCAATGAAATTTTACATAACAACGCCCTATGGTCTACGGAAGATGCCTATTGATTTTGAGGTCAAAAGGTCAAAGTTCAAGGTCGTAAATTCATAATTCCGTCTATGTATAACACTTTCGTTTCCGGGCGATATCTCAAGAAGCTTTTGAGCTTTCGCAATTAAATTTTATACCATAACTCCCTATGGCCTCTCTCACCCCTCTCAAAGTGTCCCGCATGTTTTTTTTTTTTTTTATTGTATCAAAAGTCGCGTAGCACTATTTTTAGCAAGGAGCATGTGGAGAGTTATTACATATAATACAGATTGTCGGCGGACGTTATATTCTAATTACATCTATTAGAACTGTTGAGTAAAAAGCTAATAGACACCATGTGTTGTGTAAAATTTTGACAATATCGAACGTGAATATAAACATGTATATGTGACCTGATGTTTGCATTTAACTTGCTTGAAAGTCCGGCGCCTCGTTGGTGTAGGGGTATGATTCTTGCTTAGCATATGAGAGATCCCGGGTTCAAATCCCGGACGATCACTTTTTTTTTTTGAAATGTGTTTCTTTTCCAATTTACTATATGATAGTATTCAACATATGAAATGAAGAAGTTATGACGTCTGTCATGGGAAACTTTCTCATAAATCATTATTACAGTGTGATAAATATTTTATATAAAAAGAATCTTCTGTGCATATGTTAAAGAATAAGCAATCAAATCTATATATCGATATTACCATTCTTTTTTTGTTTCAGTATACATGTATACATTTAATAATTCTGCAAATCGGGGGGGGGGGGGGGGGGGGGGGGGTCCGAACCCCCACCCTCCGATCTACACACGCTCTTCTTTTTTCCTTAAGCGGGGAACACTAATTCTCTAAATTAGCTTGTTCAACGTTATATACGAAATATGAAGAGGTAAAAATTCAACAAATATATTAAAACTTTTTTGCTAGATATGAAAATCTTTCATGTCATCTATAAATACAATTCTACAAAGTTTAATGAATTTCCTTTTCGTTCAATGTAGACAAATGCTTAAAGATATGCTGTAACGACAACAGTCTGCTTCTTTTCTTTAGCATAGAAAATGGATGTGCCCCATTATAATGTTTTTACGACTCTAGTTGATTTTACCTCATACATTTCTGATAAACTGTGTTCTAGAGGTTTTTTTTAAAAATAAAAACCTATTGCAATTAGTTTGGTACTTAAATATAAACTGACTAGAGTATTAGGGTACTTCTATTATTAGTGTTTGTTTAACACTTTAAGGTAGGTGCTATTTTAAGGACAGACGATACGTTCCTCAATAATACATTATTTTTTCTAAGATTTTGTCTTTGAAGTATTGTTACTTTACGCATGTGAGTTAAGGCTAGGTATAGGCGTTTCTATGCAAATGAGCTAATAAAAATACATAAGAGGTATATTTATAATCTAGAGAAAGTGTCGATTTATTTTCTTATGCATACTTAGTACCCATGATATGTCATAGCCAGTACACATTATGACGTCATATTATGACATCACTGATCTTACCTACTGGAGGTAATGAATCACATCAACAAAACAGCTTCGGCGCAAGGGATTACCCTATTTATTTTTACATAAAAATTGTATAATGCTAAGAAGAATATTCTGTAGATTAATAAAACTGCTGCACAAATCCTAGGAATTTTCTCATTTGTTCGGAATGTAAAGAAACTTATACCAGACTGTCCATTTTTACCTATATTCAACTTAAAACTTTGTAAATAGAAATAATACAACTGAGCTGTTGATATTTGTGCTGCAATAGCAGCAAACTTTGGAATAGTTTGCTCCTAAATATACCTTGTTTCAGTTAAATAAAATAGAGCATGCCCTTGCGCCGAAGCGTTCATATCCATTATAATCTTGTGTAGTGAAGAACAATGACGTCATAATATGACGTCATAATGTGTACTGGCTATCTCATGGCGTGGGTACCATGTATGTATAAGACAATAAGTTTTAACCTTCTCTGTATAATAATAAAAGTCCTTAACCATTTTAAATAGATTATTTGCATAGAAATGCCTATACCTAGCCATAACTCAGCTGCGTAACATGTTTACTCGCAAAAAAATTGAGGTATCTTACCAGGCATTTGTGCAAGATACCAGAGGATGTTTTTCCTATAAAATCCTTTTGGAAACAAGAGGCCCATGGGCCACATCGCTCACCTGAGTAACTTTGGCCATGCTGTTCTTTACCAGATCCCCCCTTTTAATATACCAATTGTGGCCCCGCCCTACTCCTGGGGGTCATGATTTGAACAATTTAGATTCTACACTACCCCAGGATGTTTCCATATAAGTTTCAGCTTTTCTGGCCCAGTGGTTCTTGAGAAGAAGATTTTTTAAGATTTCTCTTATATATTTCAATGTTAAACTTGGATTCCCTATTATGGCCCCGCCCTACCCCCGGGGGTCATGATTTGAACAATTTATAATGTACACTACCCCAGGATGCTTCCATATAAGTTTCAGCTTTTCTGGCCCAGTGGTTCTTGAGAAGAAGATTTTTTAAGATTTTTCTTATATATTTCAATGTAAAACTTCGATTCCCTATTGTGGCCCCGCCCTACCCCTGGGGGTCATGATCTGAACAATTTAGAATCTACACTTCCCAGGATGCTTCCATATAAGTTTCAGGTTTTCTGGCCCAGTGGTTCTTGAGAAGAAGATTTTTTAAGATTTTTCTTATATATTTCAATGTAAAACTTCGATTCCCTATTGTGGCCCCGCCCTACCCCTGGGGGTCACGATCTGAACAATTTAGAATTTACACTACCCAGGATGCTTCCATATAAGTTTCAGGTTTTTTGGCCCAGTGGTTCTTGAGAAGAAGATTTTTAAAGATTTTTCTTATATATTTCAATGTAAAACTTGGATTCCCTATTGTGGCCCCGCCCTACCCCCGGGGGTCATGATTTGAACAATTTAGAATCTACACTACCCCAGGATGTTTCCATATAAGTTTCAGCTTTTCTGGCCCAGTGGTTCTTGAGAAGAAGATTTTTAAAGATTTTTCTAATATATTTCAATGCAAAACTTGGATTCCCTATTATGGCCCCGCCCTACCCCGGGGGGTCATGATTTGAACAATTTAGAATTTACACTACCCCAGGATGCTTCCATATAAGTTTCAGCTTTTCTGGCCCAGTGGTTCTTGAGAAGAAGATTTTTTAAGATTTTTCTTATATATTTCAATGTAAAACTTCGATTCCCTATTGTGGCCCCGCCCTACCCCCGGGGGTCATGATTTGAACAATTTAGAATTTACACTTCTCCAGGATGCTTTCATATAAGTTTCAGCTTTTCTGGCCCAGTGGTTCTTGAGAAGAAGATTTTTAAAGATTTTTCTTATGTATTTCAATGTAAAACTTCGATTCCCTATTGTGGCCCCGCCCTACCCCCGGGGGTCATGATTTTAACAATTTAGAATCTACACTATCCCAGGATGCTTCCACATAAGTTTCAGCTTTTCTGGCCCAGTGGTTCTTGAGAAGAAGATTTTTTAATGACCCCACCCTATTTTTGTCTTTTCTTGATTATCTCCCCTTGTAAGGGGACTTGGCCCTTTATTTTAACAATTTACACTCCCCTTCAACCAAGGATACTTTGTATCAAGTTTGGTTAAAATTGGCCAAGTGGTTCTTGAGAAGAAGTTGAAAATGTGAAAAGTTTACAGACGGACGGACAGACGGACAGACGGACGGACGGACAGACGGACGGACGACGGACAACGGGTGATCAGAAAAGCTCACTTGAGCTTTCAGCTCAGGTGAGCTAAAAACTTAATTAGCCAAAAACACATTTTTTGGTGTTTCATTTTTTTAAGACAATTAGAAACCAGTTAAGAAATCAGAAGGTAATTAAAATTTTCAATATTTTCCTCATAATTCGAAGGTATACAAAACAGATATTTGAGGAACGTATCTTCTGATCTTAACATGATATGTATGTACATGTAAACATATCTAACTCCCCAAAGGCGTAGGAAAAGAGAACACATTCCTTTTGGATAAATTACAAACTATGGGAGACCATATACACCTTCTCATTGCCAGAAAACATTAAAATGCAATACAAAATAAAGGAATTCAATCATTTCTTTCACAGATTTATGTATTTTGAAACTCACTCTTTATGGTAAATTCAAAGCTGAGGTTCTTTTGCTGTGGGGGGAGCAGAAGATTGCATCCATACTTGTCTGTTATGGTTTCGGGGTCATTAAACTCACACCAATTGGCCAAATTCCTCCCATTATGGTACCACCTGAGCACGAACGTACTAAGAATTTCATAAAGAGAAAGTCCAGGTATGTTACATTGAGCTCTTAAGTTATCCCCTTCGTTAAGAATGGCTTCTGAAGGCGTTAATGATACGTTATACTTTTGAGCTTGAGTCATACCTAGAAAAAAAGAAAGAAATGTATAATAATTACAACTACTGATATTCATATCATGACTGTGACCATGTCATATATGTTTGAACTGAAGGTGTCATTTAAAATTAATTAGAGAAAAATATAGTACATTTCCACAACTTAAAATTACAAATCCTTTGCATGTGAATTGTGGGTTACAAAAAATTTATAAATCTAAAGTAATCAGGTGGAAGCTTTTCAAAAGCGGAGCTTAGAATATTAATACAATATCTAAGAACATCTACATGCACTAACATTCCAATGATTATTGGTGGACCCGCTGCACATACCCAACGTCTTAGTACAGCAATTGTAATTCTTCGAAGTATGGGACAATGTCTTTTCATAACAGCACTATTTTTCTTGTGGATAGGAGTAACGTAAGCTACCTTAAGCTTGTCGGGAAAAGTCGAGGATGACAAGGACATATAATATTTATAATGGGTTTGACTTATTGGTTCTGCTAAGTGGAGTAGTTTTGATGATATTCCATCAATTCCTGTAGCTTCTTTGCATTTAATTTACCAATCTTTTTCCTTACAAAATATTCGTTTACTCAAGCAAAAGAAAAATCTTCCTGGGGTACATTTTTTTTAATTTGCTTGAACAGCTGCAATACCTGGATATTTGTCATCGACTTCCACACTATTTTCTCCCATACCTTTTGCAACATTAACAAAATTATTATTTAAAGAATTTCACTAAAAACTTTCTTTTTTTTAATGAGGCTATTTTCCTCTGAGAGAATAGTGTCACTTACTGTAGTAATAATAATAATAATACTTTATTAGTTTAGTTTAGTGCAATGCACTAGTCTTCCTCGGGGACCTCTAAACATATTAATAATAATACAATTATGAAAACATTGTACACTAATTAAATAATATAACATGATGTAAAAATACAAGTACAATTAAAAGTTTAGGACATGGAATTACGTTACTTAAACAGTGTTGCGGCAAGTTATAATAAATTTTTCCACATTTTTACGCAATGTGTGTACAGTTGTTGAAAAACGTATATACAAAGGTAATTTGTTCCATAAATGAACACCGGAATAATGAAAAGAATTTTTAAATTGATTTGTTCGATATTTCGGTAGACGAAGGTCATAGTTGGTTTCAGTTCGTAAAACATAATTATTAGAAGAAATAAATTCAAAAGAATAAATTCAAAAGAGTCTCTTAAATGATCAGGTGCCATACCATGAAGTGTTTTGTACAGTAATACATATTTATGAAAATCAATCAACTCATATATGGTCAGCCATCCAAGTTTTTCAAATAATGGTAGTGAAGGGGCATCATAAGCCACATCTAATATAATCCGGGCTGCCCTCTATCTATGCCAGCACCTGGCGCATTACCCCAAATAGTTAGACAATAATTTAAAGAAGGCAGAATGTATGCATTATAGAATAGTTTTCTTGTGTGTAATGGGAGAAAACTTTTAATTCTGCGTAAGGTATATAATTTATACGTCAAAGATTTACAAACTGAGTCAATATGGTAATTACAGCGCAATGAATGATCAATATATACTCCCAAAAGTTTTTCAGATTCAACATTTTCAATTAATTTGTTTGAAGCATATAAATTTAATTCAGGAATATTTATCTTTGATTTTCTATGTTGAGTTCCCATAAGCATACATTTTGTCTTATTGGTATTCAACACCATTTGATTTTTGGAACACCAATTTTCAATCTCACACATATCAAAGTTAAGGGCATTCTCAATACCTTCTACATTTTTATGAATGTGTATGTAAGGTTGCATCATCAGCAAACATATCAATATCTGTTCTATTTACATGTAAAGGGAGATCATTTATATACAATAAAAATAATAAGGGACCTAAGATAGATCCCTGGGGCACTCCTGCTGTGACAGGCAAGAAATCAGAGGAATATGTACCTATTTTTACACACTGATACCTTGAGGTTAGATAAGAATGAAACCATTTAATAGCCATTTGGTCAAAGTGATATGATTGAAGTTTACTTATAAGTATATCATGATTAACCAAATCAAATGCCTTGCTAAAATCAAGGAAAGTTATGCCTACTAGATTTCCTTGGTCCATAGCTTGTAACCAATTATCTGTTAGTTTTGTTAGAGCCGTTTGACATGAATGAAATTCTCGAAATCCAGATTGTGATTTAAATAAAAGATCAAAGCTAGAGGTAAAGTTACGTATTTGATTGGTTATGTGTTTTTCAACTAATTTTGATAATGTTGGAAGAATGGATATGGGTCTGTAGTTCCCTGGATCTGCGTGGTCGCCATTTTTGAAAATAGGAGTGACTTTTGCTTGTTTTAAACGGGATGAAAATACACCATTAGTAATGCTAGCATTTACAAGATGTGTAATAGATTTGCATATAACATTTGCCGAAAGTTTTAGTAGACGAGGTCCAATAAAGTCAATGCCTGCTGACTTGTTCACATCAAGTGTATTCAACATATTAAATACTTCAAACTCACTTATTCGATTTATACTGAAAAAATTTTCTTTCCCTAGTTTAGTTTCTGTAAATTGATTTAATAATTTTGAATCAAAACTTTGTACTGATATATTTGCTAATAACTTACAGGATATTTCTGTAAAGTGTTTGTTAAAGATATCAACAATATCCTGTAAATTTTCAAAATCCAAACCATTTTGTGTAATACGGTTAGGTGTAAAATGTTTGGAATCGGATGCCAAATGGTTTAAATAACTCCACATTTCTTTAGGACTTGAACTTTCTTCAATTGCTGATTTGTAATACCTTGTTTTGGCTTGATATATTAATTGTGTGACTTTATTTCTCCAAAATTTGTAATTTTCTGAATTTCTTTGTAGATGGTATGTATCACGTAAAAGTCTAGCATCATTTATTTCCTGTGTAAGCCATTTAGGTCGAATTTCAGTCTTGACTCTTTTAGTTTTTACTTTGGCATGTTTGTTAAGAATATCATTAAATAATTCATAAAATTTATTCAATATTTCGTTTGGGTCTTTTAGTTCAAGAAGAGTGTTAAAATTTGCATTTTCTAAATCTCTTAGAAACTTATTTTCATTGAATTTTTTAAAATCTCGATATTGGATTTCAGTATGGTTTCCCTTACGCTGTATGCAGTTAGTTTTCCGTGTCAAACATACAGGGTAGTGGTCAGATATGGCAATAGGGGGCACACTGGTTTCACATATGTTTTCTGGTTTGGTTGTATAAAAATGATCAATTAAGGTACTTGAGGTACTTGTTATTCTAGTTGGAACAGTAATTATCTGTGAAAGTCCAAACTCCTCTAAAGCAGATGTCCAGTATTGTGGGGGGTCTTTCATTAAATCAATATTAAAATCACCTGCTAGAATTATTTC
Source organism: Saccostrea echinata (assembly GCF_033153115.1). NCBI lineage: Eukaryota > Metazoa > Mollusca > Bivalvia > Ostreida > Ostreidae > Saccostrea > Saccostrea echinata. The sequence goes on along the minus strand of NW_026889765.1, from coordinate 6,366,036 downwards.
AGTATCATCACAGCAGGAGGCACGGTTAACCTCCCTTGCTAGGTCCTCTGCCCAGCAGGAGGGGGCAGATGGTGGACGATAAGCAGAGCAATAAAATATAGGTTTTGAATTTCTTAAATTTATCTCTAGCCAGATTGTCTCAATATTACTGATTTCAAAATCAGTTCTACGTTTATATGAAATATCATTTGAAATGTATATTAAAATTCCACCACCTGCCTTTAGTACACGATCTTTTCTTTCAAAAACGAAGCCCTCAGTATTCAACTCAGAGTTGCCTATCTGCTCGGTCAAAAATGTTTCGCATATACCTAAAATATTTAAAGTTTGTCTATTTTGGAGCAGTAGTTTTATTTCATCAATTTTTGGAAAAATATGACAAATATTTAAATTTCCGAATCGTAAACTTTTTTTACCAACCCAAATCCTTGGTTCTTTTGTGTTGTTTGAATATCATTTCTATGGGTCAAAGGCACTGGATTTTTTTTACTTGTGAATCAGATTTGAATGAGCTAGGCATAGGAGAAATGACAGTAGTTGGTATAGCTTATCTCTGATTACTTTTAGAATCTGTGTTCAATTGAGTCTTTCGTTTAACATGTGGTTTTCTTGACAATTTAAAATTTGTAGAGTTATTACAGTTATCAGTATGGTCGTCACATGAACATTGAAAATTGTTACATTCATTACATAAAATACTAAGAATATAAAATATACTAGAGTTTGGTAAAGATTTAGTTTGGTTGTGGACGGCTACACATTCATTGCCTGATACCTAGTACATGTATAGACAGGATTTCGTCTTGTGTCCTAATTCACCACAGTTCCAGCAGTCAAGCTTTCGTCCGTGTCTACAGTGGCGTGATGTGTGTCCGTGTTCACTACAGAAGTAACAAGTCACAGACTGATAAAAGCTTGCATTGGAGTCCGTATTGGTTCGACCGGAATTCACACGCAGAATTGAAACTTCGCTGTTAATCCGTTAAAGCAGTCCCCTTGTCTGAAAGATGAATACCGTCTTTCCAATATTGCATACGGTTTACCTCCTTGAATTCACTTTTGTTGGAAATAAAGACACCTCCATATTCATCACATACATATTTTAGTGTGGTATTTACATGAGATACATCCACATCCCGTCTTGGTAATACTTCGGAAAAATATACTTTGGTTCCCGAAGAACGATGTTTGATGTTGGAGATGATTTCCGCGGTATCATGTTCAATGGCGTCCATGTCTCGATGAGATGAGGCATCATTTCCCCCGGCTTGGATAATGATGTGGGAGTATTCTGCTACATTTATTTTGAGAAGTTTAGCTTTGATGTGGGAAAGTTTAGCCCCTCTATTTGTTCTTACATGAACACCCTTTTGTAGTCCTCTGGTTCTTACCCGTTGTAGGATTGAACTGCCAATTATAAGTTTTGTATTACCAGATTTTTCCTTTTCTTCAATCATGGATCTTGCAGGTGTATGTATTAGGTGGTTGTGTGGTTCAGTGTTTGTACCAGAATCAGCTGTGCATTTTGTTTTCTTTTCCGGTAAAGAATGTTCGCACTGAGTGTGTCTAGATATGGGATTCCTTGGTGCAGATTTTAAACCATGTACGTCTGTTTCCTTGTTTTTCACAACCTTGATTGATGTCTGAGTGTTTTTGTCAACCAGTATTGGTTTGTTATGATCGTCTTCTTTTTTTTTTTACATTTTAGTTTTTCTTTTAATTCTTGTAATTCTTTAGCTAAATTACAGATAGCCTGTTGTAGAGATTGAATTGTACTCGCACACTGTGTACAATTTTGTACATCACTTGACTGACTGGTCGACACAAGAGAAGCACTTTTAACTGGAGTTGATGCCATTTGCGGTGATCATTGTCCCAGAACATTACTAATATTGTTAGTATCATTGCTCTTGATGTCGTGAATGAATTTGTCAAGCCAGGTATTTGCTGACGAACCTTGAATGTGTAAGACGCTAGTCCCAGCATAGAGTGTGGCCGTCACAGAATCACAATCAGACTTGAAAATTTGTCCATTTTTCCCTACTTCTTTAATTGTTTTTAGTTCCTCTTTTAAATAGCTCAAAATAGTTACATATTTTTCTTGTTGGAAGGACACAGTTATACTGTATTTGTTATATGTCATATTTAGAAAGTGTGGTATACTCACATCAGTAATAGTGATATTTTCATCTCCATCAAATGATTGTGTAAGTCCAGAAAAGGATTTAAATAAGTTTGAATTAATACTTTGATCCATATATTCATTATACTCAGCCATATATTTTGGCTAGGAAAACACAACACAATCACTCATAGTAATTCAACAAAGGTAACAGGTAAGATTAGAGCTGCCCCCCAAAAAACACTTCTTATCAGTTCGGCTGCTTATCATCATGTCCAGTGTAGCCCTTGTTTGTTAGGAAATGTTTTACAGTGGGCCAGAAATCACTAGATTTAGGACCCTTGTGCATTTTTGGGGGGTATTTTTACCATCGTAGAATACGATTTCTAAATATTTTAGGAATTCTATACATGTAATTTACATTGTTTAATATGATGATTTGAAAATGATTTTTTTTTAAAAAAAAAAAGGTATGTTGATAACGATAACAGTTTTATAGCAACTTACTAAAAAAAAAACTATTGCTTCTTGTATTGGGTCTAAAACACAAGAACAACAAATATCAACTTATTTTTAAGGACAGACGTTACGTTCCTAGATAACATATAATTTTTCCTAAGATTTTATCATTGAAGTATTGATAATTTAACATGTTTACTCACAAAAAATTGAGGTACCTTGTACCTTACCAGACATTTGTGCAAGATCCCAGAGGACGTCGTTTACTATATAATCTTTTGGAAATGAAGTAAATTGCCGATATAAAAAAATTTAGGGTTTGGGTTTTTTAAAGACAATTAGATACCTGTTTAGAAATCACAAGGTAATTAGAATTTCAAATATTTTTCATACATTAAGAAGATATACAAAACAGATATTTGAGGAACGTATCCTCTGACCTTAAGTGTGAGAATGAATATAAAATTTTTAGGAATCACAACAGATTTTGAATTATTACTAAATTTAATTTAATAAAATTGATAAATTTTAATGCTCAGATCTCGGAGATATTTAAAAAGGCAGCAAGACAACTAAACGTTTTGAAGCGGATAGGAAAATATTTGAATAGATTGGGAAAGCTCACCATATACCAAAGTTTTATTATGTCAAGTTTTAGTTATTGCCCCCTAAATTGGCATTTTTGCAGTGAAACAATTACTCAAAAAATTGAGAAAATACAGTTAAGAGCACTACGTTTTATTTATAATGACTATAAAAGCTCAGATGAACAACACTTGGGAAGGTCTAAACTGCCGTCTCTAAAGACTAGAAAAATGAGACTATTTGCATTGGACTATAAATAAAATTTACTTGACTTGACATGAGTTCAGCAGACGGATACGACTCGGCAACAGAATATGATTCTGCTAGTGGATTGTACAAGTACAATCCATGGACACAGTTCTATAGATCATCGACGCATTCAATGCCCACAACAGACTACAAGCTCATGGCCCACTACTTCGACTGCACTGGGAGGAGCCAAACAAACAAACAAAAAACAACCTGTGGACCTTTGACTAGCCTGGGATTGGATTTTTACAACAATCATAAACGGCAGTTGCATACATGTGAGTATTCTACCACTATGAGATGAAGCCCACTTTGAGGAAGAGAACAATTAACCAATTAACCACCTGACTGAAGATGATAATGACTTCCCCCATCTCCATCAGGGGAAATTAAGTATTTTGTGATTGTGGATATGTGTGGGTATGCGTGTTTTTTTTATCGTATCGTGCATTAAACTTTTATTGTATGGTACGTTTTATAATTATTATGATTTTCGTTTATCATGTTTCAAGTTGTGTTTATAAGATTTTCCGTTTATCGTTCGAATGGTATCTTTTTTCACCTCCTTTTTTAACGTCACTGTTGCTCAGTCGGTAGAGCGCTCGCTCAGTGATCAGAAGGTCGTGTGTTCGAATCACGATCGCAAATGTCCTTAGTCGATAAAAAATATATACATGTAGCAACTGTTCCTTCGCCAAGTGCTTGGCACTTTGAAGTAAAAGTTCGGATGAAACCTTAAAAACCGAGGCCCCTTGTCACGGTAGGCGCTGGAACGAACCCTCACTGCTCAAGGCTCTGAGTGCCGAGTAAAGGTCTAAATTTGAAGCCCTTCACCGGTATAAAGTGACGTCTCTATATGAGTGAAATATTCTCGAACGGCACGTAAAACAACATACAATCAATCAATCAATCACTTCCTTTTTCAATGTAAGTTGCAGATTTTTTGTTCGTTCCTCTCTCAGACACCGAAGAGACAGTGCACGTGCAACGCAGAGATTGTGGCGTCACAAGCCAGTCACATCAAACTTGCCACTCTCTACCATCGGCTCATACATTCACTTCTGTCGTTGGCTCGCGTATATCACAGTGATACGCACGAGAAATAGTGCGTTTCTTTTAATTTAATTATAATTAAATGTCTGAGCTAAAGATAGATGTTTACTAAATAAATCTAAAACTATTAGTTTAATTTGAAACAATCCTTGAAAGGTTATGTTTTTTACGTTATGTCAAAAATCTTGACGCGAGCCCATTGCATAGGTGTCTGAGAGAGGAACGAACGACAACTCTGCATAGGAGATTGCAAACTGACTGCAAAGGTTTGATTCAGCTGTGTTCCTTAGCAGGAAAAAATGTTCTGCAAACCTATCGCTGGATCAATTGCGACAGAAGTTTGTTTTTGAAAAATATGTCTTCATACAGCCTCCAATGTCTTATTAAATAAAAACAAAATACAAAAAGAATATATAATGCGTTTAAATGCACAGGTCTTCAGTTCGCTTTAACCCAACTATAAAACTAACTTTTTTTATAACCAGTACATGTAAGTCGGGTTAAAGCTATCTTATAGCCTGATATGATCACAAGAGGACGGGGATGATTTCATTCCTTCCACACAAATATTATTTGTATTTCAGCATTTAGTTAGTGGATTATATTGAATTTGCCAAAGTCAAATTTCAAATGCTTTATCATTGAAATTGTTACTATATTTAAATATTATGTACATGTATGTTTTTTTGTTTTGAACATATTTTATTGACTAAATCAAAAGGATTGGAAACAAGTTCTTACAACTTACTAGTTCCTCTCCTTAAATATATAACTACATGTCATGCAATTGAAATAGTACATAGAAATATAAATTTAAAAAGTGATACAAGTGAAATATCTGTTCAATAACATAGCAAATTTAAAATCTACAGGTTTCATCAATAAATTTATGCACAGCAGCAAAAATATTTGTATTGGTTTGTAAAGGCAAATTTACATCACCCCATAATAACAAATTTGTGTCAATAGGGACCAATTCGTCAAGTAAAAATAGGCGGTTAAAAAGATTATTCCTAGCGTTTGGGTAATTTCTACAGGCAAAAAAGAAATGATAAACATCTTCATACTTTCCACATGAACATAAAGGACTATTAATAATATTTCGTTTGTGTAGATCATAGTTAAGTATACAATTATGTCTAAGTTTAGTATGGATTATATCTGTATAACGTTTGCCAAATGAAAAATAGATTGGGGGATTTTTTACTTCTGTAGTTAAGTTTTTACGAAATGTATTGAGTGAGATGGCTTCTCTTGTTTCTATCTTTAATAAATTCCACTGTTTCACAGCATCGGGTATAAAAGACCTTTTGTATAATTCTAATCTGCATCTTGGAGCAGTGAATTATTCTTTATTACGGGTATTATATTTTGATATTTTTTTACGCTTGTGTGGAACAATATCATTCAAGTATTCAGGTACACAACCATTATGAATTTTGTACATAGTCGTCATTTTTGCGACATAGCGCCTAAATTTCAACGTTTCCCAGCCAGTTTCAGAGTAAAGTATTTCTCTTGACACAAAAATTTGAAGTCCTGTAACAATCCTAGCTGCAGATAGTTGAACTCTTTCAAGCTTTTCGGCATCAAGGTTCGAGCAGCCATCCCAAACAATAGAAGCGTATTCGAGCGAGGGTCTGATAAATGTGACATATAATTTTGAAAGGTGTGTCCTACCAATTTTAAACTTAAGTTTTTTTAAAAGCCCAAGTTTTTTTTATAAGCCTTGTTTACAGTGCTATCACTGTATTCTGACCAGCTAAGGTTTTGTGACAACAATAGACCTAAGTGACGATGAACTGGGACACACTCCAGTCTGTCGCCTTTAAAAAATAATTTAGGCATAACAGAAATATTTTTCTTGTTGAAAAAAATAACTTTTGTTCTGGAAGGGTTGAATTTTAGAAGCCACTGATTTGACCAAAGTTCCAGAATATGTGAATCGTGATTTAAATTATATTCAATATCAAATATATTGTATGAAGATTTTTGAAGCGAAAAGTCTACACATTGATAACATATTTACAGCAACATCATTTACATATATCAAAAATAGAAGTGGACCTTAAACAGAACCTTGGGGTACACCTGCAAAAATATCTAGTTTTGATGATAACAGATCCTTATATATTACTTTTTGTGACCTTTTATACAAATAACTAGAAAACCACGAAGTCGGTTCCTGGTTCTCATTGTTTTCCTTAGAAGTGAGTCAAACCGTGGTTTGTCGCGAGGACGTATGGTTACCGTTTGTTCAGGTATACATCCACAAACACACAAAAGATATTCAGAAGTAAAGTATTCTGATGCTATATCTACTGTATAAGCCTCGTTTATGTTCTTATTCCAATCACAGTTTTCAATTAAAGAATTTAGTTTTTCAAAGTCAGCTCTTTTATAAGCCCACACTTTTTTTTTGTAAGATCGATTATAATTTATGTTTGAAGAAAGCGATATATATGTAGCTCTGTGGTCACTTATGGAAGAGTCCATTACTAATGTACCCGATTCACGAACTTGAATGTCAACAGAAGTGAGAATTGGGTCAAGGAGCGTGCTCGACGTGTGCGTAATTCTTGTCGGTTCGATAATATTATTAACAAAGTTGTGTGTTGAAATAATTTCATGGATGATATGTGTTTGTGGAGTATTAAGGAGATCAACATTAATATCACCGACTAAAACTATTTTATCCGATTTTTCACTCATTTTGTCAATACACCATGAAAGTTTGGTCCAAAAACCACTATCAGAGTTCGGAGGACGATATACACAGCATAAAAAGATTTTAGAGGTATGGTTATCAATTTCGATACATATACATTCAATGTTAGAGGGTTCAAGATCATGGCGTCTAATAACACGTATTTGGTTAGAGAAATAAATCATGACACCTCCCCCGAAACAGTTCCTATCTTTTCTTATTATATTACAAAATCCATCCAAATATAAGTCTTCATTATTTACGGTATTGTCAAGATGGGTTTCTGTAAAACATAAAAGATCGAAGTCGTGAACGAAAGAGTTTAAATGACCTAGTTTGTGTCGAATACTTCGGATATTAAGGTGTAGAATGTCAAGGACATTTTCAACAACAGGGCCCGGATTGACCTCAATGTCACCACATGCCAATAGAACAAATGTGAAAAATTGTAAATAAAAGTTGAGATACACAGATTTTAGTGTAATGGATGTCAAGCACTGAGTGAGTATTCTAAAAACATTTTTCATTAGTTGCAATATACATGCGCATGAAAAAAACAACCATAAACATGTTTTTGATGTACCTCTGCCAGATAAATAGACAAGAGGCCCAAGGACCTTGAATCGCTCTTCTGATAAACTGTACAACCTATCACTTCTATTTGAAGCCTCTAAGTATCCTTTATATTTAGATAAACCCTTGAAATTCCAGTTCACATTCTGAGAACCCAAGATGATTCTAAGCCAATTAGTACCTGAGAGTTGGTCATGGTGACCTGCTTTATCACTTGTCATTCTCTGAGGACCCATTAACTAAGTTTAATGATTCTAAGCCAATTAATACCTAAAATGTTTTTTTTAAATTATAACCATAAAATTTTATAAGTAGGTCAAAGTGACCTACTTTTCAGTTGTCGTACTCCAAGGACCCAAGATGCATCAACTGACGAAATTTGATGATTCTAAGCCAATTAGTACTTGAAATATTTAATTAAAGCCATAAATTTTCAAAAGTAGGTCACAGTGACCTTCTTTTCAGTTGTTGCACTCTGAAGACCCAAGATACATCGACTGACAAAGTTTGATGATTCTAAGCCAATTAGTACCCAAAATATTTGATTGAAGTAATAAATTTTCAACAGTAGGTCACGGTGACCTACTTTTCAGTCAACCTACTCCGAGGACCCAAGATGCATCAACTGACAAATTTTGATGATTCTAAGCTAAATAGTTCCCGAAAAATATAAAATACAGTCATAAAATTTGAAAAACTAGGTCACCGTGACCTACTTTTCAGTTGTCGTACTCCAAGGACCCAAGATGCATCAACTGACAAAGTTTGATGATTCTAAGCCAATAAGTACCTGAAAATATTTAACTAAAGCCATAAATTTTCAAAAGTAGGTCACGGTGACCTACTTTTCAGTCGACCTACTCCGAACTGACAAAGTTTGATGATTCTAAGTCAATTAGTACCTGAAATATTTAATTATAGTCATATAAATTGAAAAGTAGGTCACGGTGACCTAAATTCAGTTGATGTTTTTTGAGGACCCAAGATGCATCAACTTACAAAGTTTTATGATCATAGGCCTCAAAATGTCCAAATTATGCCTCTAAAATGCTTTGAAATCGAATGCCTGCAAAGTTCAAAAAGTAGGTCACTGTGACCTACTTTTTAATAAATACGTTTTATGGCCCCAAGATGCATCATCTTACAAGTTTTAATGATTCTAAACCTTTTGGTATTGGAATTAATGGCCTTAATTGTTTTGATAAAGATTAGCCATAAAATTCAAAAAGTAGGTCAAGGTGACCTTTTTTTTAGTTGACGTACTTCAAGGACCCAAGATACATCAACTGACAAGGTTTGATGATCATAGGCCTTAAATTGTTCAAAATATGCCTCTAAATCATTTTGAAAAAGAATGACCCCAAAATTTAAAAAAGTAGGTCACCGTGACCTACTTTTGAGTCAACATGATATGAGGTCCTTAGATGCATCAACTGACAAGATTTGATGATCCTAGTCCTTATAGTAAGCAAAATATCAACATTTTAATAAAATGTAATTTTTGGTCAACTTTGAAGTGACCTTGAGACCACGCCCTTTGCCCCAGGGTAAATCCCCGTGCAAATTTAAATCTACAACATATCCTCATCCTTTTGTGTACGTTTGGTGATAATCTGCCCAGTGGTTCTTGAGAAGAAGATTTTTTAGCAACCAGTACTTTTGTTTCTATTTTCCTAATTATCTCCCCTTGTTAAAGGGTCACAACCCTAGTTTTAGTATAAAAGGGAACCCTTGGGCCAAGGATACCCTGTGACAAATTTGACAATAATTGGCCAAGGGGTTCTTGAGTTATGGCCCATATTCTAAAAAGTTTACGCACACCGCACGCCGCACACCGCACAAATGGCCATAGCATTAGCTCTTTGAGCCTTTGGCTCAGAAGAGCTAAAAAGACCAGTTGCAGCACGATATTGTTCGATTGAGTTACCCATTATCTACCTTGTGACATAAGTAGAATTTAAAAAAGAGGCTGCAATCGGTAGCTGCTAAAGTTATGACAAATTCAAAAACCGCTAAATACACATATTTGTTTGCATGACTTAGAGATTTTGGATATAATGTATAGTTCAAAGTATCAACAAAAAAATAATACAAAGTATAACACAAACACAAGATAAACAGGAAAAACAAATAGAATACGAATATGTACATAGGGATAACATGGGTAATAGTATACTGTAAATGTGTAAATTAATGAATACAAAACCAGTGTAAATGAGTTGAAAAGGTTTAAAGTTGTGGAAAGTCTTTTGAGAAAATTGTAAAGGTACACATTTACAAAAATGGTATCTTCACAAAAACAAATAGCGGAATGGATATACAATGCAACAAAAATGTATATACATAATTAAATAAACAAGAGATGCAAAAAATGCATAGGGTAAAGGGAATTGAGAAGTTGTGGGTAAAGTTGATTTACTCTGGAACATACAAAAAATTAAATTTAGAAAAATATTGAAGCTATTGTTATGATTGACATTTAGTTTTGTAGGTCTTACTGAAATACTTGTCAGAAAGTCATCAGAGGATTTTGTGAAAATAACACCTACACTGCCTCCTGAATTTCATGTCTGAATTTGACCAAGTCTGATTCGTCTCTGATATGATGGTACTTATCGCGATTGTCTTTAACAGTTATTTTTCCATTAGAAGATCTTGCATTCTTGAGGAGACTTTGTCGACACAATTGTCTGCACAGATAGAGTAGTCTGTCGCGGAATTTAGTCAGATCCTCATTAACCGAAATACGCTTAGTTTCTTCGCAATCATGAAATTTGCTGGAGTTTCTGAGCACATGGAATTTCGTATCCACAGATTTCAAGCGAGCGATGATTTGGCGTGGACCTGGTCGTTATTTTCTGGGGTTTCCAACTCTGTGTGAGTTTATAATATCATCTTTTGACAGTTCTATTCCGGCAGCTGAGGTAGCCTCAAGAAGCTTTTGACTGGTGTTTTCACCTTCTGTTTCAGGAATTCCTGATACTCGGATGAGCGGACGTCTGCCGTACTGTTCAAGCTCATCAATCTGTCGACGCATGTCGTTGTTCTCATTTCGTAGATGGTCTATCTCCTCACGAAGTGGGGCAATTTTTTCTTCAATCATGGAGGAAATTTCCTCTCGAAATGATTCACGGATACCCTCTCTAACAGCTTCGGCAATTTTTTGAATATCCTCTGGAGATAATGTCAATGGACCATTTAAAGCGACAGTACGGCTGCAAAATGTGTGCTATTTCATCCAAATTTACCCAATATGTCATTAAGAAATAAGGTATAAAGTTGATGTAAGCAGTTTGAGAAACAGAAATATTCTCTACTCAAACAAAATTAACGTAATTAGAATCTGCCGGAAAATCAATGGTCGTACGAACTGGAGCAATCTTAGATCTGTTTATTTGTACCACGTGAATTCTAAAACGGCACGTTCCTACACTGTAGAGTTTACAGTTATTATGAATATTAGGTGAACGCAATTTTCAAAAACACAAATTATTATAACTTTCTGATAAAATAATCTAAAATAATAATCGTAAAGATTTTAGTCTGCATTCAGGCGAATTTAACAGAATTAAAAGTACAAATGTTTACGTTTTGTGTATTGGGGTCCGAGAAAGGGAAAACCAACTAATCATACGTTATCGCGGCAAATGTCAAACAAAATATTTTTCTTCACAGTTAAAAAAAAATAGCATTTCAAATGGCAACAATGTTTATAAGTCAAAGATGTATTTTTAATGTCGAGTTTACACTATTTTTTCTTTGAAAGCGACGGAAAAATGAGAAATGATAACAAGTATCAACAAACCTGTCGAATAGAACCTTCGAGAGCCCTGCGTGAGTGTCGCCGAGTTCCCGTTTCTTCCTTATCCAGCGATTTTATTAATCCCCAAACTAAATTTTAGTCATGAAAGTTGTTTTTCAAGTTCTATTTTCAGTTTCTTTTTCTTTTTGGTCGACTTTGTCAATGTAGAAGGCCTACCGGGATTCCCTCTCTAACCATGCTGTTTTGTTTATGAAAACTACGCATGCGTGCATAGCTTGGAATGTGGAACCCCGAACACGTTGCGATGTATATATTTACGTCCCATAAATAACTATTAATTTTAATGAAATAATCACAATTATTTAATTGTAAAAGTTGTAATTTTCTTAAAGTTTATACATTTATGAGTAGTAAAAAAATTCCAAATCTTGTCGGAAAATTTTATCTAGTCAGTTTTTTGATGAGATGCGCCGTACTGTCACTTTAAAACATAGTGGGGCTGAAAACCAGGGTTGAACTGCTGGAGGTGTGGTTCTAAATTTTCATAGCCATGAGTTGATGGGGATGTTGGCGTTGAAGCGCATATTGGAGATGGTTTTTGATGCTCCTGTGTGGTAGTGTTTTCAGATACCGACCCTTCCTTAGATTTTTTAGGAGTGTGAGCTGCCGCATCAGCAAAAGATTTTGACATATCTTGAAGAGTTCTTTTATTAGATTCACCCATTTTCAAGAATTACACAATACCACTAATATAAACACATCTTTATAGAATCAAATGTAATTATGCAATATACAGTAACATAGGTTTACAAGCCTTATAACTGAACATTCAGGCTTAGGACGACTCCATGCCACACATCCAGGTTAGAGTGAGTAATGTTCATAACGCTAACACCAGCATATAAAATTCAAACACAAATAACTCACATATTTCAGCATTGCTCCCTGAATTTTCAAATCATAGCACACCCTTCAATGTTCTTATAGTTTTCTTATAGTATTCAAGCCTATACCACATACATTCTCAGCTGAATTCAACTTAAAACTCACATTTAGTCGGAGCTGATAAAAAAAACCGTGCACCATTGAACAAGGGCCACAACTTTTTTTGTATGTCAAAACAGCATTTAAAAAGCTGTGCAAGTGTAAAGAAGTATGCCATAGTTTTGTTACTGATATCGTTCTGAATTCTATGCCAATTTCACAGTGGCTTTGGTATTTTCATTTGGTTTTATTTATGTCTTTTTTTTATTGTTTCTGACAATTGTTCCCTGGCCCAAAAAGTGACAAATGTAAGCTAAAAGGAGGAAAACTTTTTTCCGGACTCCAGGATATTTTACATCATTTTATTTTTCGGAAGTGACGCGTTAATCAGTTGATAGGCCGCTTTCAAGATATGACGTATAACGTGCGAGTACCCATTATTGCCGAAAATCAACACTTTTGACCAGGTTTAATTAAAACAAGATTTCCTTTATTTAATTTATCTACACAAATCTCTGCAATACTGATTTTCTTTGATGATGTAATGTTTTGATTTGAAACAAACCCCTCTGAACTAAGCAAAATCGGCTAAAAATACCTTTAAGGTCATGACCCTTGGTAACAGGAAGTTGAGTACCCATTATTGCCGCTTAGATCTTTTCCCAATTTTTTGCAGATAATTTGCTATTTAACCGCCTCAAAGAAGAAAACAAGTATAAAAAAAGACAAAGAAATGTGGTTTTATCAATAAAAAAAATTTAATCAGTGTGGTATGTGTCTTATTTAATTTTTTTTCAATGATAATGTCCACACATCATGCGCAGAACGCGTTTCCTGTGCAAGAAGAAGGGAGCACGTGTTACTCCTCGACGAACCGACACTCCTGGCAGATGGCATCTGTTGATGAGAACTCCTCGTCATTGTCAAAGCCTTGACAGACATTGTGAAACCACTTATCACAAATTTCACAGGAGAACCATCCATCGATTTCGCGGACACATGTGCTCGTAGACGGAGCCTCCCGTAACGATAACAGTCGAATCGTAAAAATCGTTTCGCCTATTTGCCACTATGTTAAACCGCTTTACTTTAAGATATGTTTACTGGTATGCTGGTTGTGTAAATAACACATTCCGAATAAAATACATATTCTGAAGGGATTATTTTACCATATTTTATCTAAAAAATAAATATCAACTCGTTATGTGAGTCGAAAGTACGGCATCAAGTTTCTTATCTTGCACCGGAAATATGAAAATATGAAGGTTGCCATTATGAATCAAGCCACCTAGCGGTACACGAATTTTTCGATTTTCATCCTAAAAGAAAGAAGCATTGTACATACAACTCATCTCAGGTTGAAGATAAGAAACTTCTCGAATAAAAGAGTTCATCCGGTGACTGAAGAGCCCAGCAATTTCAAATGTAAGCACTAATGAAAAATATGGTTCAGACAAAATTTCATATTATAAATTAATTATGCAATACGAATAAAATGGCATACATTATTTATATAGAATAGACATTCCTGAATCGAATATCATTTGTTACCCATCATATTATGCCTGCGCAAAAGAGCGCTTTTCATCTGATTATCGAAGCGACAATTTTTCAGAAGAAGTTATCTCCCTTAGTCACTCTTCAATGTTCAGGGAAACAGAGGAAATTCTACCTGTTTCCAATAAATGATTTTAAAGTGAAGTTTTAATTAGTTCATTATCAAAAAAGGTTAAATTTGATCACAGATTATAATAAATCACATCAAATTTAATCATTTTTTTGGAAATTAAAAAAAAAGAATATATTTTCTTCGCTAATTTGATAAGTGTACAGATCCTTTGCCAGAAACTAAAGAAAGTGAACATGGTGAAATATACCATATTGTCAATGGTAAAAATGATTATGAAAATTCCATTTTAACTGTTAGATTACAATCAGTCCTTCTCACAGTTACTATAATTATTTAGTGAATGTCACTGTGATGTACCCAGCCAAAGGACTGTCAGAAACTGAGGGATATTGAATAAAAGGCAAAGTATTTTGTTTATTCTTTATTTTTTCAATGTCAGATTTATTGGATGAATATAAATTCACTTTACGACTTCATTCCTTGCATTTGACTAACATAAAAACCTTATAATTTTTATATTTTTACATGATATCTTAACAACCTGGAAATACAGAATGAAGTATTATTTACATATATAACTCGCTGAATTCATGTACATGTATATGTTTAATAGCATAGTGCCCTTGTTGAATATAGATTTCTCTTCAGAAGTATTTTATATTTTATTCATTAATACTTCTGATTTTAGCTCACAACAACACTATAAAAATCCTAACAGTATCTCTCCCTCTCTCTTTCCACAGGTATCCTTTTTTAGTACAGCATTGCATACATTGGAAATGAAGCTTTGTTCACCTGTAAAAACTACTATAGAAGATTGGCAAAAGAAAATCTTTAAAAAACTGTTTCAAAAGAATAAAATTATTTCAAAGGTTTATTGCTTTGCTTTTAAACTAAAGAGAATATGTTTTATTCTTTGACACAAACCTCAGTTTTATCCTGTTCTCTAGGCTATATTATGTTTCATAAATTATAAAAATTTGACTTCAATAAAGTTTGACGGTAGGTGTCTTTTATATGCCGTAACTTTTTAACCACTCAAGATATTAAAATAATTTTTTCACCATGAAACTGCATTTAAAAGAACCTTTCTAATGATATAAAACATGTAGTTATCAACTTCCTATTAAAAAATCACCTGGCTCCCGGCTTGTGCAAAATGAACAAATGATCAGATCGTCATCCACTCCAATGTCTCCATCAAAAATGGCAACCGTTTCTTCTTCTGCATCCAGGTATCTCTGTTTAGTATAATTTATTGGATTAAAAAATTATATAAAGAGGCTGGAATATTTAGTACCAAATACTTGATCATACCACATTATTGAAAAATATTGTAAAATTATTTCATGATTTTATTTTGAAGACCTTAGGTTTTTTTGGTTGCCTCTTAGGTCTGGTTATGACTGGCAGATTGTTTTCACAGTCATGTGGCGGTGGAATGGAGATGGATTCATTGGAGTTGGAGTTGGTGTTCTGAAATTGGTAATAAGTATTTACAGTTAATGCTATCACAGGTACTTGGGTCTTGTTTTATAAATATGTATGTACCTTATTGATATGTATACAAAAAAAAGTAAAGCTATGCAGGCTCTGTAATGGCGTTTGCTCAACTCGCTTGTTTACTTGGCTTGTTCTTTGAAAATAACACTGCACCTACCGATCTTTATGCACGAGACATCTCTGAACATTGATTACTTATTGTAAAACCCAACACATCTTGCTTATAATTCATAAAATGTGATTTTTAAATGCATTTTCAAACTTTTCATTAATGTGCCAGGAACTAAGTGCAAATACTAAAACCCGATTCCAAACGACAAATTCCGGCCATTCAGACACTCCCAAATTCTAGAGGCATTCTGAGAAAATTAAAAATAGTTCTGGGATAATTCAAGTTATATTTAAATTTCTCGGAATACCTGTAGAATTTTTTCAATGAAATAAAAACCTAATGGCATTTTATATAATAATAATAATAAATCTTAGCATCCCACCAGGTGTATTCTCTTTAGAGAAGTGGACAGGCTTTCGCCTACATCCACTTCTCTTCGCAAGCCTTCATGTTTTGATTCTGGAAAACGTGTAAATCTCGAACCGGTGACGGTGTACACTTCAACTGACATTTCGTCTAAAATACATCTGAATGTACGTAATAGACGTGTTGTATTATCAATTTTAACATGAATACACACAATTGTCACAAGAAAACTGACCTTTAAGTATTGTTAATCCATTTTCACAAGTTCTCCATCCCGGATTTAAATTATGTGCAAGTAACTCTTGAAGTATTCAAAAATCTCTAATTCGGATAAAAATGGAAACTATTTTTACAAAATAATAATGAAACAAGAGAAATCGTCCACTTTGTTTAAACTAAGGAGATAGTATTTCCTCAAGTTTCGTTCAAATTCTTTTGATCTTTGTTTTAATTTTTTTTTTTCATTTCTCGGGAAAGGTAGAGTTAATATCGTTTAAAAATAAAAGAAAATATTATTTTAGTATTGTCAGTGAGGAAGTAATGAAGTATTTTTTAAGCTCAAATTTACATTTAAATTGTATTATAATAGTAAAAATAAGTATAGGTAATAATATTAATTTTGAATAATATGCTAAATCAAAAGTGAATTGTCAAAAACTTTTTTTGAACATTAAAATACGTCTTCGCCAATTTTTCCAAATTATCCGATTTAAAATTTTAAATTTTTTCTAATAAGCTGTGGTACATAAACGTAAGTTTAAATCCGGGATGGAGAACTTGTGAAAATGGATTAACAATACTTAAAGGTCAGTTTTCTTGTGACAATTGTGTGTATTTATGTTAAAATTGATAATATAACACGTCTATTACGTACATTCAGATGTATTTTAGACGAAATGTCAGTTGAAGTGTAAACCGTCACCGGTTCGAGATTTACACATTTTCCAGAATCAAAACATGAAGGCTTGCGAAGAGAAGTAGATGTAGGCCGGTGCATCATGAATTTTAAAGTTTATGTGGAGGAATTTAGAAGTTGAAGAAATGTCATTATAAGCGATTTCCACCAAGTAGGTAGTTCTTTTGCATTGAAACTTTATAAACTGATGTTTTCACTCATAAATTCGGGTTAAAAAGATTTTAGGAAGACATGTGCTGTCGCGCATTGTGTAATGGTTGTGTATTGAAAGACTTACCTTTAACTATGGTTAATTCTTCAACTTTGCTGATTAAATTTCTTCTGTGGCGAGTTGGAAAGTTCACAAAAATGACGTAATTTACGTTTTTGACGTCATAATTAAAAAATAACAAAGATTGGCGAAGTTTTTATTGTTTTTATTGAAAACGGCAATAATGGGTACTCTCACGTTATATATAACAACAGTATGTATCATCTCACTCTCTACCATCGGCTCATACATTCACCTCGAGGTGTCTGGGAGATGAAAGAACGACAACTCTGCATAGGATATTGGTAAATATCTAACAGGAGGATTTAAAGGTCAAGTATGATACTAAAGTCTTTGAGGTTCTTTACAAGTATTTATTAACAATATATTCAAACACATATACAGATCCGTAGGTTCTGGCCCGGGCCGACTCCCCGCTCCGCTGCTGTCCCTGACACGTCCTGTCAGCTCGGCATCCACGTGTAGAAGAGGTCCGTGCGACTGTCCCGCCATCTGAAGTAATACAGACAGTAAGTCGTACCACGGGACAGTCGCACAGATACTACACTCCCCCCTGTTTTCTTTGAAAGGCTGGAGTCTACCACAGGAAAGAGGGTCCGGAACCATCTCCAACGTTGGGGCACTGTAAACACCCTCCGGGGCTTACTGCCCAAGAATAAAGAGTGCCGGAGCACACTCCAGGCAAAACCATACCTAGGACCCATCCTAGGTGTACAAATCCGGGATTACTCCCAACCAGGTGGTGTGTCTTGGATAATTCCCAGACAATCATCCTACATCTGTTTAACAATAACCAAGTGGGCCAAGGTCATCAGGCCCACTCACTACTGAGAAACTGACACCAGTCACACCATCAGGCCCTGGAGGGTAAACTCACCCTCCGGCGTCGCCCACGCCTTGATCTGTATAAACGACATGCACTGTTCTCCTCTGGTGTTGCACTGTCAGACGACAAGGGACTGCCAGAATCATATGGGGTTGTCCCCACTTCTGCAACATGGTCCTTCGTGACCCCATCTATATCTACCTCCAGGGTGGAGCCTTTGTCCACAGAACTCAGTGATCCCACAGAAACTAGACCATAGGCCGCCTCATTCGAAGGTTGGGCTGGTCTTGGGAAGAGAGGTGTAACACCGATATCCTCAATACCCGAATCCAATAATGATTCCTCCATCATCTCTTCCACTAGGCCTGGCATACACAGTCCACTTCCGGGATGGGCCAAAGGTGCCACATTGTCTAATTCCCTCACTAGGCGAGGCACAGGTATACAAAGGTCTGCCTCAACTAGAGTGCCTCCTGTCAAGGTCACTCTTCCCTCTGACACATCTGCAGACCTCCTAAACTCCATCTTTATTGCCTCATCCCCCAGAGTAAGGGTCCCTTTTCCTAAGTCCAGCTGGGCTTTCCGGGCACGGAGAAACTCCATGCCCAGCAACATTAGGTCATT
This sequence comes from Saccostrea echinata, assembly GCF_033153115.1. Taxonomy (NCBI): domain Eukaryota; kingdom Metazoa; phylum Mollusca; class Bivalvia; order Ostreida; family Ostreidae; genus Saccostrea; species Saccostrea echinata. Next base: position 6,347,293 of record NW_026889765.1, on the reverse strand, counting down.
CAAAGGGGAAACATAAAGCTCAACCTCATGCGTCTCGCTACCCAAAGTCAGGGTCACGGGTCCAACTATGAATCCCTCCAACTTAGAATCCTCCCCAGCCTGTATCATGGTCACATGTTCCCGGATTGGGGGTTTAGGCTTCAGCTGGTCATACACCCTGGTCGACAACACACTGACCGCAGCCCCAGTATCCACTACTGCTTTCACCCTGATGCCTTGCACGTGCAGGCTAATGGTAAAGCCCACAGATGAGCTTGACTGTCCTTTGGGTACATAGGGTTCCTCCCCTTCACACACCGGCGACATCAAGTCAAAATCACAGGGGTCAATCCTCCCCGAATCCTGGGATTCATTACCATCCATGGCTGGTCCAAGTGGCTCCAGACTGGAGTAGGGAGCTACAGGCTTCCCTGCCTCCTCTTCTAGGGTATCCACTTCCTCCTCAGCCATGCAAAGCCCAGGTGATGGTGGCATCTCAAAATGCACCTTCATCCTGCGGCGATTGCGCCGTTGCCGCATACAGGAGCGGGGAACACCGATCTCCAGCTCCTTGGGATCCAACCTACAGAACCTCTCTCCAGTGGATCCTTTCAGCCTAGCCTCGCCCCTCTGCCCATCAGTAGCCACTGTGTTTCCTGTAGCTCGGGTGGGGCAATATCTACGGAAGTGCCCCACCTCTCCACACTTGAAACATACGGCAGGCTTCCGGTCTCGCTCCGTCCATCTGGGTGGTGGGATACCATTCCTCCGATGTCTCTGAAGGTGGGCAGCTTCCCTCTCTCTAATCAACTCCTCAATCTTCTCGAGCCTGCTCCGGAGGGCTTCAAGCTCCTCCCTAGCAGGGACATTTACTGTCCCAGGATCATCCTGTTCAGTGTCCTCACTGAGGATCAACTTCCGCACCTCTCTCTTGGCTTTAGGCCCATGTAGCCGGGAGTGCTGGTAGTATTGCATTCGCTCCACGGCTTCCTCCACAGTTTGGAGATGTCCGTCGAGTGCGTAAAGGCCAGCGTCTAAGTCCTCGGCTCCATAACACAGCCTAGGTATGGCGTGTGTGTGCACGTCCGGCACACAAGGGAAGGCTCACGTTGCCAAGGTCAGCACCCTGTCTGCCCACTGACGAAGTGACTCTCCTGGATTCTGATTGGCAGCCTGGAAGTTGAGTTGATGAGTGAGATCTGGGGCAGAGGAGCCAAAACGCTTCTCAAATCTCTGCAAGATCTCACCTAGGCGGAGCTGGCTACTGGTTTCTAACAGCAAGGTGTAGTATTCGCTTGCTGCCCCTTCAAGGGAAAAACAAAACTGGTCATGCTGCTCCTACTCTGTCCATAGCTGGCTGCGAGATAACCTAACGAACTTGTGCAAAAATGCCTTCCAGCTGGTCTTACCATCATACCTAAGGTCCTTATACTGGGACTTACTCCCAGTGGCTGCCCTACCTGGGTATGGTGTGGTGCCCTGGTAACCCGGTGAGCCATAATGTATTGGTGTACTAAAGTTGCAAGCCTGGTTAGCTGGGACTGACTGACTAGCATAGAATCCTGGATGGGCTGCCCCATACATGTTTGGCTGCACATGTGCTATCCTCTCCCCCTCCCTTCCAAAATGGCAGGCAGGGGTATCGGGATGGGCAGGACTACAAGTCATTGACACAGGAACACTATAGTGCTGCAGTACACTGGGCATAGCCATACCATGGAGTGTGGCTGGAGTACTTTCACCTCGATACAACAGAGACTGGGCGAGGTCGGGTACTGGGGGTTGGGCATGCCTACCCCCAGGATTGATGTACACTGATGGGGGCACATGGTAAGGTGTGCTTGTGGAACTAGCATACAATGATGTAGGTTGGGGTCTGGCAGCAGTCACACCAGTGTCTAAAGGATTTCCTTGTGAATGAACCATTGCTGGTGACACTCCAACATTTACAGGGGCTGGGGCAGATATAGTGCATGGCATTGAGCTGCGGGTTGCAAATCATCCCCAGGGAGAAAGGGCACACCAAAATCTGCTAGTCTAGGTTGGCTCTGTATGGGTGCAGGGTCCCAGGTGAGCCCTACAGGATCTACGGGCCTCACATGATGACGATCATAATCGGAGATGAGCTGTGCGGGCCTCACAGGCCTCTCAGGTTGCTGACTAACACACGGTGTATGGGACGGAAGGGCAGGGTCAAGTGGGTGTGGTACAACCTCACCCAAGCGGCTTGGTCTATAACCCATGGTAGCAGGGCCCCTCAGGTTAGCTGTGTCTCCCACAAGGACAGGGTGGCTACTGCTATCTGGTCGCACATGACCTAAGGAATACGGATGGTTTGATCCCGAATTCAAGGGAACCTCCCTATATTCATATTTAGGTGGACTACAATCCACAGTGCTACCAGGTGAGCCACACCTACACGGGCTACCTAGAGAGGCCTTTAGGGAATCACTGGTCATCATCCCTGGTGAGCCAAATTAATTCTGGGCAAACCTTACCTCTTTTCCTGACATTCTATGTAATACACTACCCTCCCCACAGGGGATGCCCGAGTGCAGGCCGGGCATAGGTGTAGAGGGACCCCCCAGGGGCAACCCCCCTCCCACATGGCCTGACATTGACTGAGCAAAAGGTGTGTGACGGGAGGTGAAATGTTCGCTCCCGCTATAAACATATGGTGAATAACTCCCCTCCCCGGGGTAAACCCCCATCCTACACGGAGAACGAAGATTGAAATTGTCTGACCGCCTGTCAGCCGGGCGAGTGCCCAGGCCTAAAGCCGACACGGCTTCCTCTACCGATATATCCATAATAAAATATCACAATAAATCAGACAAGTTTGGCTTTCCAGAAAGCCTGAAATGTCATCTCTTTGGCTTCATTAATGTCACAGAATAAACAGTGGAATGTTATATTATTTTCTCAGCTACATGTATACTGAAACGCAAAAGAAACGCAACATCCTATTTTAGAGGGGAAAATTATATAAAGGATATAATTTTGTATCTAAAAAGTACGGATATCTTCAACTTTGTAAGTATCGATAATTTAACGGTTGAATGATTTTCATGCCATAACCGGAAGTTAAGTTTGAGCCCGCTGAACAGAAATCAAAAATTGCATGTTTAACAAAACAATTGAAAAAAATATGGGGTTTTAAGGGTTTTTATCTGTTTATCATAAGTAATGCAGCAATATTTCGCAAAATAAATTCTCCTTTCGTTTCCGGAAGAGATGCCAAGGCTTCCTGAAAATGACTTAAGTATGCATTTCAAGTGCTCTAGCTGGAAAATCTGAAAATAAAGGTGATGGAGAATTGCAGATGCAAAAATGCACGACAACACACCTCAACAGGCTCATACGTATCATTAGCATGAATGATAGTCCGTGGACCGGAAGTCCAAGTGTTACTACACTGCGCTAGGTTAGAGAAAATTCGACTTCATCGTCTGAAAAACGGAGATTTAAAAATGGCAAAGAATATTTTTTTCGCTCAGATCCCGAGATTGATGAATTTATTGCATCGTGGAAATCAAGCTGCAATTGTTGTGTATGGCAGTCTTCCACGCTATAATTGAATGGCTGAGAAGGGGGGTGTTTTAACAGTCATGTGCTACTTTCTAAAGTTAAAAGGTAATCATTTAACATTGTTATCAAGTCTTTGATGCTTTTAAATTGAGTTTTACTTAACTGTAATCAGATTTGAAAATCATTAGTTAAAAGGTTCAAATATTTGTAGATTACTGCTTGTTGCGTTTCTTTTGCGTTTCAGTATATTACAGGCAGTAGTATCGCTTTTGAAAAAATGGGGGGTGGAGGACAAAAAAAAATAATCGACGATTTATCTGAACAATCTCTGACAAGGGGAAAAAGGGGCTATCCAAACTCAACATTTTCATTTCTTGGAAGGGAAGGAGGAATTACAACTTTTCCGACAAACATATTTTAAATTATAATACATTCTCATGGGATGATTTGACGTACCATACTGCAACAAAAGGTGGAAGAGGGGTCAAGGGTGCGCCTCTTCAATGTTTGGTGCTATGTGCCTGTATTATTTTACCTGTTGTAAATATGCTTTATTCAGTTTAAATATATTTTGTGTAATGTCTGAAAATAATTCTAACCACTGAATCAAGCACGTTTCAAAAATATTAGAAATTTAAAACAAAAACCGATTTATTTCAGATTTTAATTAACAGACACAGGTTTGTTTGTTTTTTTTAATCAGTCGAACTATGGAAACATGAGGTTATTCAAGTTCAAAATCGGTGAAAAATTTAATTTCAACGCAAATAACATATATCATGTTTAGCTACACCCAATCTCGTATTTTTATTTTTTAGCTCAGATACGCCATATATAGCTTTAACAATTATTCCGAAAGAGAAGATGGATAAAAACTTAGTGTTCCTTTTGACTTAGATCTTAGCTGCCTACTACGGCAGCAAAGAAGTTTTAAAGCGCCAACTTAAATTAATCTGAATCTGAATTAATTCTCAAGACTTTCCTTATTTTCCTCAATCGTATCCTCTGAAGTGACTTGGCCATCGAGCCACTGGGATTTGATTGATTATCGAGCCACTTTGAATATCAAGGGAAAAATTGAGACACTCATCTTGCCCTTCTGCTGCCCATGCAGATTCATGTTCTAACGCTATATTATGTATAATATAAGTACATGTACATGTATACGCTCCTGGGAAAAAATCATGCATAGAAAGCATAGAAAGTTAATAAAATTAAAACGTTACCATTTAAAAGGAAGTATTAACCCCAATCTACCAACATTGATTTTATAGGCTGTTCCATGAGACACACATTTAAAATTTAAAATTTTGGCTTTATTTCAAGAATACGAGGAATGATTTTTTTTTTTTTACCTTTTCTCATTGACAAAAAACGCAAATTAGAATTGCATAAAGAAAATTATAACAGTTGCTTTGTTTATTAATTCTTAAAATCTGGGCCAGGTAAAGAAAACTATCTTTTCTTATACTTTTCTACAGGGGTAAATTTAAATAAAAAAGAATAAAGTGCACACATCCGAGAATTAAAATACTCATATAATGATTCTTTATGATCTTTATTCCAATGCCTGCAGCACTGAGTTACTTAAACCAGAGACATTTATGTTTCTGCCTAAATTGTGCTTTTAGGTAAAATTTCTTTTCTTCGAAATTTATTTATTTTTTTTGAATAAGTTCTGTTTTATTTTTCATATATATATATATATATATATACGGCATTAATTATCCATTGACTATAAAGTGCACATAAAAGTAAAGTTTTTGCCATTGTATATATGCATTTAATGTGAGTTGTTATTTCAATGTTTCCACTGTTTTCTTTCCTCAGTAAATCTTGGATCCACGCCTTGGCTGATACATTCAATATGCCATGTTTTGTGTATTTTGATCCCTGCGCGCTGACGATCGTTTTACGCAATAGCCTAGATACAATGTTTATGTGTATAAACCGTTAATGAAGACCCACCACCACCTAATTGATCCTACCTCTATTACTCTTAATGAACACTGGTGTAGTTTTACTTTAAGATGGACCATTTTGTTTAATAATAATAAGACAGACTTTGGTCAATTTCGTTTACATCTCTATATTTAGAAATCGTGTCATCGTCAGTTCCTTTGCCAGACCACCAGCTTATCAATGGCAGCTTACACTAGGGCTTCACTTCCGGTGATTTAAACTTAATGTGTCATCTCCCGAGGGAGATGACAATAAAATCACAGACAATGCAAATTAATTCTGAAAGTTGATTCAAGAAATACATAAAAAAAAAAAACAACACGTGCTCTCATATACTAGTACCTAGCAGCACCAAAAATGGCGGCTAAAACGATGCCTGAAAAAAAAACTAACTTTGACAGCAGTACGGGAATCTCCCAGGCCCCGCGAGTTGGGCGCCAGTAAAGTCTTTGAGGTTCTTTACAAGTATTTATTAACAATATATACAAACACATATACAGATCCGTAGGTTCTGGCCCGGGCCGACTCCCCGCTCCGCTGCTGTCCCTGACACGTCCTGTCAGCTCGGCATCCACGTGTAGAAGAGGTCCGTGCGACTGTCCCGCCGTCTGAGGTGGCAGGGGATAGTTTCGTACTAAAGACCCGGTCAAATTTCTTAAAAAATTGAGATATCCCCTGTTTGATGTGATATTTTATGTAGAAAAATGATTAGAATAATTATGGGACACAATTGCAGTGTAGCAGAGTGCTTGCTGAAAAAAATGATGTGCAACATGTAGGTGTCACTATGACGCTTATCATATACAGAGTTGTAAATGCGAAACTAAGACACGTGGTCAGTTGCAGAGGAAATTCAGCTGAAAAGCAGTAGGCCTTAGAAGAAGGTGTGTATCTCAGAGGGAAGGTGAATGACCCCATATCAATTGGTGAATTTTTATTAGGGCTTGCATTGATTTACAGACTACTGGGTGTTTTATCCTGCTCGCTCGGGCCTGGGGGTGGGTTGTATGGGTGTGAATGAGGCCCAAATCTTGGAAAAACAAGCCAAAATTTGGGGAGTCCCCAGGTGCATTTTTGGTACATGTGCACTCTAATACGCAGATTACATGTAATTTGTTGACATAATTTGTGAGCCATGGGCATATGAAGTGTAATTTAATTAGCCCCTGGAAAACTGTCCCCATGTACATGTTTTTATGGATCGCATGTATATGTGTACCCCCTCGGCACATGTTTGGCATTAAAAAAAACTATCCCCTGCTACCTTCAAGAAAACACCAATTTTCAGAAATATGTAATTTAGTCTAATTCTTCTCTAAATAAGTTTATTGATGTATGCCATTTTCAAAACTCACCATATTTCTTTCATTTGACTCTTATTCATTTAGGTAGAGAGACCTAAACACAAGGGGGGTAAACCTTTTCCAGTACACATTTTCAAAGAGTTTAAAGCACCAGCATAACAAATCTTAACAGAGTAAGGCAATTTTTTTCTGAGAAAAATTTATTTGCTTGAAAATAATAGTTTGGGCACTGTCACATATATTTTATCAAATTTTGATGCAATTACTTAGTATTAATTAAAATTAAAGGGGCTTAATTATTGCGATATCACTGAAATTACATAAATTTACTCTTTTTTACATGTGTTTCACTAAATATCATTATTTAGAAAAAAGAATGAGTCAGTATGCAAAAATATCAGTTCACAGAACCACATTTATTGAAAGAATTGCTGTGCTTTAATTTTTTTTTTCAAAATAGACCCATTTTACTATTGATGATTACATAAAAAAATACCCCCCTCCCCTTCAATTTCCCCCTCATTTGTCTTCTATGATGTGATAGAACTTAAACTTTTCATTATTTTCATATAGATTATATATATTTCTTTAAATTAGAACAAAACAGATGGTCTTTTTGCATTTTTAATGGACAAAATATCAAAAATATGTACATTTTCATGTAATTATTGGATTCTACTAAGCACCTGAAATTTACTCACAAATGCCAAGTAAGGACAGGATGATCACTTTAAATATTCAGGGGAATCAAATGATGTATTTGATCATTCAGATATGTTGAAATTGAATGAAATATACTCAGAAAAAGGACAGTCAGGAAAATCAGATTTCCACAGTATATTTTTAATAGAATCAGGTAATGGTTGGAGGGGTAGGGTAGATAACTGCAATTTCCAGGACACTTCTTCTTGAACCTTTGATGCAAGAGGGGTTTTTGTATATTACAATAAATATCCTGAAAAATAGATTAGGTTTTCTTTTTGCAAACAAGCTGTAGATGTATAAATTCAAGCAATTAAGAGGTAAAATGGGATTTCTCACAGTGCCTGGGAAGGACAAGCAACAGGTGGGGCCAATGGCCCCACTGTTCATAAAATGATGGGGCCATTTTGAAATTTAAGGGGCCGAGGGGAAATATATTGGGGCCATTCAAAAATAAATCATAGTATAATGCTATAGGATAATGCATATATCTCTGACAACAAAATTTAGGAAAATTAAAAAGAAAAATGCGATAGGAGTTGACAAGTCATATGACATTGACTAGTACAACTGATTTTTCCGTTTCTAAGAACTTCAGTCAATCGTCATCTAGATTCTAACAAACTAGTATTTAGAAAAATTATATTTAAACCAAAAGCACAATTTTTTAACGATGCCGATTTAGAGATCACGGGACAGGCTAAAATAAGTGGACCTCGTTGAAAAGGTTTTACATTGTAAGGTATATAAATTTTCCATGTGCATGACTTTAGTAAAGCTGTGGTCAACCATCGAAAACGACTTGACACTTACGAATCGAACAACATGAAAAAAAAAAAAACTGTTTCTTTGCCAGTGGATGTCAATAAGCCGAATGATGGTTCCGATTTTATTATATAATACATCACAGATTCCATCTAACTTCGATGAAGAATACAGATAGCGCGGACTGCGATGAACTTGCAAAGTAATAAAACATGCATACCCGCATTTTGCGGGGCGCGCCGCATGGCGCTGCGCACCATTATTTCATTGCACCATTTTTCGACAGTATGCGCATATGGCGCATGGCGCGGCCCCTTCCCAGGCCCTGTTCTCAAAACATCAAAAATAGGAGAGTATGTGTTACATGTGAGTATATTTCATCAAGGCATGCAATTCTTATTGAGTTTTTTTATATGTAGCTGCATTTGAAATTGATCAAAGTTACCATTAAACGCTGTTTTGATAAGAAATAGTTTCTTCTGGATTGTAGGAGTTGGTCATTTTTGAAGTAACACAAAGAATATGGGGTTAAGGTGGTTGACCGACAATTGGTGGGGTCACTTATTTGCCTCTAACTTTTTTATTTTTCATTGAAATAAGACATAATTAGTATATTTTTACTCAGAATTGATTGCACTTTCTAAATATGGAAAGTTATTTTAATTGAAAAGCAAACTTTGAAAGTTAAAGGTGGCAGGGGATAGTTTCGTACTAAAGACCCGGTCAAATTTCTTAAAAAATTGAGATATCCCGGCTGTTTGATGTGATATTTTATGTAGAAAAATGATTAGAATAATTATGGGACACATTTGCAGTGTAGCAGAGTGCTTGCTGAAAAAAATGATGTGCAACATGTAGGTGTCACTATGACGCCTATCATATACAGAGTTGTAAATGCGAAACTAAGACACGTGGTCAGTTGCAGAGGAAATTCAGCTGAAAAGCAGTAGGCCTTAGAAGAAGGTGTGTATCTCAGAGAGAAGGTGAATGACCCCATATCAATTGGTGAATTTTTATTAGGGCTTGCATTGATTTACAGACTACTGGGTGTTTTATCCTGCTCGCTCGGGCCTGGGGGTGGGTTGTATGGGTGTGAATGAGGCCCAAATCTTGGAAAAACAAGCCAAAATTTGGGGAGTCCCCAGGTGCATTTTTGGTACATGTGCACTCTAATACGCAGATTACATGTAATTTGTTGACATAATTTGTGAGCCATGGGCATATGAAGTGTAATTTAATTAGCCCCTGGAAAACTGTCCCCATGTACATGTTTTTATGGATCGCATGTATATGTGTACCCCCTCGGCACATGTTTGGCATTAAAAAAAACTATCCCCTGCTACCTTCAAGAAAACACCAATTTTCAGAAATATGTAATTTAGTCTAATTCTTCTCTAAATAAGTTTATTGATGTATGCCATTTTCAAAACTCACCATATTTCTTTCATTTGACTCTTATTCATTTAGGTAGAGAGACCTAAACACAAGGGGGGTAAACCTTTTCCAGTACACATTTTCAAAGAGTTTAAAGCACCAGCATAACAAATCTTAACAGAGTAAGGCAATTTTTTTCTGAGAAAAATTTATTTGCTTGAAAATAATAGTTTGGGCACTGTCACATATATTTTATCAAATTTTGATGCAATTACTTAGTATTAATTAAAATTAAAGGGGCTTAATTATTGCGATATCACTGAAATTACATAAATTTACTCTTTTTTACATGTGTTTCACTAAATATCATTATTTAGAAAAAAGAATGAGTCAGTATGCAAAAATATCAGTTCACAGAACCACATTTATTGAAAGAATTGCTGTGCTTTAATTTTTTTTTCAAAATAGACCCATTTTACTATTGATGATTACATAAAAAAATACCCCCCTCCCCTTCAATTTCCCCCTCATTTGTCTTCTATGATGTGATAGAACTTAAACTTTTCATTATTTTCATATAGATTATATATATTTCTTTAAATTAGAATAAAACAGATGGTCTTTTTGCATTTTTAATGGACAAAATATCAAAAATATGTACATTTTCATGTAATTATTGGATTCTACTAAGCACCTGAAATTTACTCACAAATGCCAAGTAAGGACAGGATGATCACTTTAAATATTCAGGGGAATCAAATGATGTATTTGATCATTCAGATATGTTGAAATTGAATGAAATATACTCAGAAAAAGGACAGTCAGGAAAATCAGATTTCCACAGTATATTTTTAATAGAATCAGGTAATGGTTGGAGGGGTAGGGTAGATAACTGCAATTTCCAGGACACTTCTTCTTGAACCTTTGATGCAAGAGGGGTTTTTGTATATTACAATAAATATCCTGAAAAATAGATTAGGTTTTCTTTTTGCAAACAAGCTGTAGATGTATAAATTCAAGCAATTAAGAGGTAAAATGGGATTTCTCACAGTGCCTGGGAAGGACAAGCAACAGGTGGGGCCAATGGCCCCACTGTTCATAAAATGATGGGGCCATTTTGAAATTTAAGGGGCCGAGGGGAAATATATTGGGGCCATTCAAAAATAAATCATAGTATAATGCTATAGGATAATGCATATATCTCTGACAACAAAATTTAGGAAAATTAAAAAGAAAAATGCGATAGGAGTTGACAAGTCATATGACATTGACTAGTACAACTGATTTTTCCGTTTCTAAGAACTTCAGTCAATCGTCATCTAGATTCTAACAAACTAGTATTTAGAAAAATTATATTTAAACCAAAAGCACAATTTTTTAACGATGCCGATTTAGAGATCACGGGACAGGCTAAAATAAGTGGACTTCGTTGAAAAGGTTTTACATTGTAAGGTATATAAATTTTCCATGTGCATGACTTTAGTAAAGCTGTGGTCAACCATCGAAAACGACTTGACACTTACGAATCGAACAACATGAAAAAAAAAAACTGTTTCTTTGCCAGTGGATGTCAATAAGCCGAATGATGGTTCCGATTTTATTATATAATACATCACAGATTCCATCTAACTTCGATGAAGAATACAGATAGCGCGGACTGCGATGAACTTGCAAAGTAATAAAACATGCATACCCGCATTTTGCGGGGCGCGCCGCATGGCGCTGCGCACCATTATTTCATTGCACCATTTTTCGACAGTATGCGCATATGGCGCATGGCGCGGCCCCTTCCCAGGCCCTGTTCTCAAAACATCAAAAATAGGAGAGTATGTGTTACATGTGAGTATATTTCATCAAGGCATGCAATTCTTATTGAGTTTTTTTATATGTAGCTGCATTTGAAATTGATCAAAGTTACCATTAAACGCTGTTTTGATAAGAAATAGTTTCTTCTGGATTGTAGGAGTTGGTCATTTTTGAAGTAACACAAAGAATATGGGGTTAAGGTGGTTGACCGACAATTGGTGGGGTCACTTATTTGCCTCTAACTTTTTTATTTTTCATTGAAATAAGACATATTTAGTATATTTTTACTCAGAATTGATTGCACTTTCTAAATATGGAAAGTTATTTTAATTGAAAAGCAAACTTTGAAAGTTAAAGGTGGCAGGGGATAGTTTCGTACTAAAGACCCGGTCAAATTTCTTAAAAAATTGAGATATCCCGGCTGTTTGATGTGATATTTTATGTAGAAAAATGATTAGAATAATTATGGGACACATTTGCAGTGTAGCAGAGTGCTTGCTGAAAAAAATGATGTGCAACATGTAGGAGTCACTATGACGCCTATCATATACAGAGTTGTAAATGCGAAACTAAGACACGTGGTCAGTTGCAGAGGAAATTCAGCTGAAAAGCAGTAGGCCTTAGAAGAAGGTGTGTATCTCAGAGGGAAGGTGAATGACCCCATATCAATTGGTGAATTTTTATTAGGGCTTGCATTGATTTACAGACTACTGGGTGTTTTATCCTGCTCGCTCGGGCCTGGGGGTGGGTTGTATGGGTGTGAATGAGGCCCAAATCTTGGAAAAACAAGCCAAAATTTGGGGAGTCCCCAGGTGCATTTTTGGTACATGTGCACTCTAATACGCAGATTACATGTAATTTGTTGACATAATTTGTGAGCCATGGGCATATGAAGTGTAATTTAATTAGCCCCTGGAAAACTGTCCCCATGTACATGTTTTTATGGATCGCATGTATATGTGTACCCCCTCGGCACATGTTTGGCATTAAAAAAAACTATCCCCTGCTACCTTCAAGAAAACACCAATTTTCAGAAATATGTAATTTAGTCTAATTCTTCTCTAAATAAGTTTATTGATGTATGCCATTTTCAAAACTCACCATATTTCTTTCATTTGACTCTTATTCATTTAGGTAGAGAGACCTAAACACAAGGGGGGTAAACCTTTTCCAGTACACATTTTCAAAGAGTTTAAAGCACCAGCATAACAAATCTTAACAGAGTAAGGCAATTTTTTTCTGAGAAAAATTTATTTGCTTGAAAATAATAGTTTGGGCACTGTCACATATATTTTATCAAATTTTGATGCAATTACTTAGTATTAATTAAAATTAAAGGGGCTTAATTATTGCGATATCACTGAAATTACATAAATTTACTCTTTTTTACATGTGTTTCACTAAATATCATTATTTAGAAAAAAGAATGAGTCAGTATGCAAAAATATCAGTTCACAGAACCACATTTATTGAAAGAATTGCTGTGCTTTAATTTTTTTTTTCAAAATAGACCCATTTTACTATTGATGATTACATAAAAAAATACCCCCCTCCCCTTCAATTTCCCCCTCATTTGTCTTCTATGATGTGATAGAACTTAAACTTTTCATTATTTTCATATAGATTATATATATTTCTTTAAATTAGAACAAAACAGATGGTCTTTTTGCATTTTTAATGGACAAAATATCAAAAATATGTACATTTTCATGTAATTATTGGATTCTACTAAGCACCTGAAATTTACTCACAAATGCCAAGTAAGGACAGGATGATCACTTTAAATATTCAGGGGAATCAAATGATGTATTTGATCATTCAGATATGTTGAAATTGAATGAAATATACTCAGAAAAAGGACAGTCAGGAAAATCAGATTTCCACAGTATATTTTTAATAGAATCAGGTAATGGTTGGAGGGGTAGGGTAGATAACTGCAATTTCCAGGACACTTCTTCTTGAACCTTTGATGCAAGAGGGGTTTTTGTATATTACAATAAATATCCTGAAAAATAGATTAGGTTTTCTTTTTGCAAACAAGCTGTAGATGTATAAATTCAAGCAATTAAGAGGTAAAATGGGATTTCTCACAGTGCCTGGGAAGGACAAGCAACAGGTGGGGCCAATGGCCCCACTGTTCATAAAATGATGGGGCCATTTTGAAATTTAAGGGGCCGAGGGGAAATATATTGGGGCCATTCAAAAATAAATCATAGTATAATGCTATAGGATAATGCATATATCTCTGACAACAAAATTTAGGAAAATTAAAAAGAAAAATGCGATAGGAGTTGACAAGTCATATGACATTGACTAGTACAACTGATTTTTCCGTTTCTAAGAACTTCAGTCAATCGTCATCTAGATTCTAACAAACTAGTATTTAGAAAAATTATATTTAAACCAAAAGCACAATTTTTTAACGATGCCGATTTAGAGATCACGGGACAGGCTAAAATAAGTGGACCTCGTTGAAAAGGTTTTACATTGTAAGGTATATAAATTTTCCATGTGCATGACTTTAGTAAAGCTGTGGTCAACCATCGAAAACGACTTGACACTTACGAATCGAACAACATGAAAAAAAAAAACTGTTTCTTTGCCAGTGGATGTCAATAAGCCGAATGATGGTTCCGATTTTATTATATAATACATCACAGATTCCATCTAACTTCGATGAAGAATACAGATAGCGCGGACTGCGATGAACTTGCAAAGTAATAAAACATGCATACCCGCATTTTGCGGGGCGCGCCGCATGGCGCTGCGCACCATTATTTCATTGCACCATTTTTCGACAGTATGCGCATATGGCGCATGGCGCGGCCCCTTCCCAGGCCCTGTTCTCAAAACATCAAAAATAGGAGAGTATGTGTTACATGTGAGTATATTTCATCAAGGCATGCAATTCTTATTGAGTTTTTTTATATGTAGCTGCATTTGAAATTGATCAAAGTTACCATTAAACGCTGTTTTGATAAGAAATAGTTTCTTCTGGATTGTAGGAGTTGGTCATTTTTGAAGTAACACAAAGAATATGGGGTTAAGGTGGTTGACCGACAATTGGTGGGGTCACTTATTTGCCTCTAACTTTTTTATTTTTCATTGAAATAAGACATATTTAGTATATTTTTACTCAGAATTGATTGCACTTTCTAAATATGGAAAGTTATTTTAATTGAAAAGCAAACTTTGAAAGTTAAAGGTGGCAGGGGATAGTTTCGTACTAAAGACCCGGTCAAATTTCTTAAAAAATTGAGATATCCCGGCTGTTTGATGTGATATTTTATGTAGAAAAATGATTAGAATAATTATGGGACACATTTGCAGTGTAGCAGAGTGCTTGCTGAAAAAAATGATGTGCAACATGTAGGAGTCACTATGACGCCTATCATATACAGAGTTGTAAATGCGAAACTAAGACACGTGGTCAGTTGCAGAGGAAATTCAGCTGAAAAGCAGTAGGCCTTAGAAGAAGGTGTGTATCTCAGAGGGAAGGTGAATGACCCCATATCAATTGGTGAATTTTTATTAGGGCTTGCATTGATTTACAGACTACTGGGTGTTTTATCCTGCTCGCTCGGGCCTGGGGGTGGGTTGTATGGGTGTGAATGAGGCCCAAATCTTGGAAAAACAAGCCAAAATTTGGGGAGTCCCCAGGTGCATTTTTGGTACATGTGCACTCTAATACGCAGATTACATGTAATTTGTTGACATAATTTGTGAGCCATGGGCATATGAAGTGTAATTTAATTAGCCCCTGGAAAACTGTCCCCATGTACATGTTTTTATGGATCGCATGTATATGTGTACCCCCTCGGCACATGTTTGGCATTAAAAAAAACTATCCCCTGCTACCTTCAAGAAAACACCAATTTTCAGAAATATGTAATTTAGTCTAATTCTTCTCTAAATAAGTTTATTGATGTATGCCATTTTCAAAACTCACCATATTTCTTTCATTTGACTCTTATTCATTTAGGTAGAGAGACCTAAACACAAGGGGGGTAAACCTTTTCCAGTACACATTTTCAAAGAGTTTAAAGCACCAGCATAACAAATCTTAACAGAGTAAGGCAATTTTTTTCTGAGAAAAATTTATTTGCTTGAAAATAATAGTTTGGGCACTGTCACATATATTTTATCAAATTTTGATGCAATTACTTAGTATTAATTAAAATTAAAGGGGCTTAATTATTGCGATATCACTGAAATTACATAAATTTACTCTTTTTTACATGTGTTTCACTAAATATCATTATTTAGAAAAAAGAATGAGTCAGTATGCAAAAATATCAGTTCACAGAACCACATTTATTGAAAGAATTGCTGTGCTTTAATTTTTTTTTCAAAATAGACCCATTTTACTATTGATGATTACATAAAAAAATACCCCCCTCCCCTTCAATTTCCCCCTCATTTGTCTTCTATGATGTGATAGAACTTAAACTTTTCATTATTTTCATATAGATTATATATATTTCTTTAAATTAGAACAAAACAGATGGTCTTTTTGCATTTTTAATGGACAAAATATCAAAAATATGTACATTTTCATGTAATTATTGGATTCTACTAAGCACCTGAAATTTACTCACAAATGCCAAGTAAGGACAGGATGATCACTTTAAATATTCAGGGGAATCAAATGATGTATTTGATCATTCAGATATGTTGAAATTGAATGAAATATACTCAGAAAAAGGACAGTCAGGAAAATCAGATTTCCACAGTATATTTTTAATAGAATCAGGTAATGGTTGGAGGGGTAGGGTAGATAACTGCAATTTCCAGGACACTTCTTCTTGAACCTTTGATGCAAGAGGGGTTTTTGTATATTACAATAAATATCCTGAAAAATAGATTAGGTTTTCTTTTTGCAAACAAGCTGTAGATGTATAAATTCAAGCAATTAAGAGGTAAAATGGGATTTCTCACAGTGCCTGGGAAGGACAAGCAACAGGTGGGGCCAATGGCCCCACTGTTCATAAAATGATGGGGCCATTTTGAAATTTAAGGGGCCGAGGGGAAATATATTGGGGCCATTCAAAAATAAATCATAGTATAATGCTATAGGATAATGCATATATCTCTGACAACAAAATTTAGGAAAATTAAAAAGAAAAATGCGATAGGAGTTGACAAGTCATATGACATTGACTAGTACAACTGATTTTTCCGTTTCTAAGAACTTCAGTCAATCGTCATCTAGATTCTAACAAACTAGTATTTAGAAAAATTATATTTAAACCAAAAGCACAATTTTTTAACGATGCCGATTTAGAGATCACGGGACAGGCTAAAATAAGTGGACCTCGTTGAAAAGGTTTTACATTGTAAGGTATATAAATTTTCCATGTGCATGACTTTAGTAAAGCTGTGGTCAACCATCGAAAACGACTTGACACTTACGAATCGAACAACATGAAAAAAAAAAACTGTTTCTTTGCCAGTGGATGTCAATAAGCCGAATGATGGTTCCGATTTTATTATATAATACATCACAGATTCCATCTAACTTCGATGAAGAATACAGATAGCGCGGACTGCGATGAACTTGCAAAGTAATAAAACATGCATACCCGCATTTTGCGGGGCGCGCCGCATGGCGCTGCGCACCATTATTTCATTGCACCATTTTTCGACAGTATGCGCATATGGCGCATGGCGCGGCCCCTTCCCAGGCCCTGTTCTCAAAACATCAAAAATAGGAGAGTATGTGTTACATGTGAGTATATTTCATCAAGGCATGCAATTCTTATTGAGTTTTTTTATATGTAGCTGCATTTGAAATTGATCAAAGTTACCATTAAACGCTGTTTTGATAAGAAATAGTTTCTTCTGGATTGTAGGAGTTGGTCATTTTTGAAGTAACACAAAGAATATGGGGTTAAGGTGGTTGACCGACAATTGGTGGGGTCACTTATTTGCCTCTAACTTTTTTATTTTTCATTGAAATAAGACATAATTAGTATATTTTTACTCAGAATTGATTGCACTTTCTAAATATGGAAAGTTATTTTAATTGAAAAGCAAACTTTGAAAGTTAAAGGTGGCAGGGGATAGTTTCGTACTAAAGACCCGGTCAAATTTCTTAAAAAATTGAGATATCCCGGCTGTTTGATGTGATATTTTATGTAGAAAAATGATTAGAATAATTATGGGACACATTTGCAGTGTAGCAGAGTGCTTGCTGAAAAAAATGATGTGCAACATGTAGGAGTCACTATGACGCCTATCATATACAGAGTTGTAAATGCGAAACTAAGACACGTGGTCAGTTGCAGAGGAAATTCAGCTGAAAAGCAGTAGGCCTTAGAAGAAGGTGTGTATCTTAGAGGGAAGGTGAATGACCCCATATCAATTGGTGAATTTTTATTAGGGCTTGCATTGATTTACAGACTACTGGGTGTTTTATCCTGCTCGCTCGGGCCTGGGGGTGGGTTGTATGGGTGTGAATGAGGCCCAAATCTTGGAAAAACAAGCCAAAATTTGGGGAGTCCCCAGGTGCATTTTTGGTACATGTGCCCACTCTAATACGCAGATTACATGTAATTTGTTGACATAATTTGTGAGCCATGGGCATATGAAGTGTAATTTAATTAGCCCCTGGAAAACTGTCCCCATGTACATGTTTTTATGGATCGCATGTATATGTGTACCCCCTCGGCACATGTTTGGCATTAAAAAAAACTATCCCCTGCTACCTTCAAGAAAACACCAATTTTCAGAAATATGTAATTTAGTCTAATTCTTCTCTAAATAAGTTTATTGATGTATGCCATTTTCAAAACTCACCATATTTCTTTCATTTGACTCTTATTCATTTAGGTAGAGAGACCTAAACACAAGGGGGGTAAACCTTTTCCAGTACACATTTTCAAAGAGTTTAAAGCACCAGCATAACAAATCTTAACAGAGTAAGGCAATTTTTTTCTGAGAAAAATTTATTTGCTTGAAAATAATAGTTTGGGCACTGTCACATATATTTTATCAAATTTTGATGCAATTACTTAGTATTAATTAAAATTAAAGGGGCTTAATTATTGCGATATCACTGAAATTACATAAATTTACTCTTTTTTACATGTGTTTCACTAAATATCATTATTTAGAAAAAAGAATGAGTCAGTATGCAAAAATATCAGTTCACAGAACCACATTTATTGAAAGAATTGCTGTGCTTTAATTTTTTTTTCAAAATAGACCCATTTTACTATTGATGATTACATAAAAAAATACCCCCCTCCCCTTCAATTTCCCCCTCATTTGTCTTCTATGATGTGATAGAACTTAAACTTTTCATTATTTTCATATAGATTATATATATTTCTTTAAATTAGAACAAAACAGATGGTCTTTTTGCATTTTTAATGGACAAAATATCAAAAATATGTACATTTTCATGTAATTATTGGATTCTACTAAGCACCTGAAATTTACTCACAAATGCCAAGTAAGGACAGGATGATCACTTTAAATATTCAGGGGAATCAAATGATGTATTTGATCATTCAGATATGTTGAAATTGAATGAAATATACTCAGAAAAAGGACAGTCAGGAAAATCAGATTTCCACAGTATATTTTTAATAGAATCAGGTAATGGTTGGAGGGGTAGGGTAGATAACTGCAATTTCCAGGACACTTCTTCTTGAACCTTTGATGCAAGAGGGGTTTTTGTATATTACAATAAATATCCTGAAAAATAGATTAGGTTTTCTTTTTGCAAACAAGCTGTAGATGTATAAATTCAAGCAATTAAGAGGTAAAATGGGATTTCTCACAGTGCCTGGGAAGGACAAGCAACAGGTGGGGCCAATGGCCCCACTGTTCATAAAATGATGGGGCCATTTTGAAATTTAAGGGGCCGAGGGGAAATATATTGGGGCCATTCAAAAATAAATCATAGTATAATGCTATAGGATAATGCATATATCTCTGACAACAAAATTTAGGAAAATTAAAAAGAAAAATGCGATAGGAGTTGACAAGTCATATGACATTGACTAGTACAACTGATTTTTCCGTTTCTAAGAACTTCAGTCAATCGTCATCTAGATTCTAACAAAC
This sequence comes from Saccostrea echinata, assembly GCF_033153115.1. Taxonomy (NCBI): domain Eukaryota; kingdom Metazoa; phylum Mollusca; class Bivalvia; order Ostreida; family Ostreidae; genus Saccostrea; species Saccostrea echinata. Next base: position 6,327,800 of record NW_026889765.1, on the reverse strand, counting down.
TAGTATTTAGAAAAATTATATTTAAACCAAAAGCACAATTTTTTAACGATGCCGATTTAGAGATCACGGGACAGGCTAAAATAAGTGGACCTCGTTGAAAAGGTTTTACATTGTAAGGTATATAAATTTTCCATGTGCATGACTTTAGTAAAGCTGTGGTCAACCATCGAAAACGACTTGACACTTACGAATCGAACAACATGAAAAAAAAAAACTGTTTCTTTGCCAGTGGATGTCAATAAGCCGAATGATGGTTCCGATTTTATTATATAATACATCACAGATTCCATCTAACTTCGATGAAGAATACAGATAGCGCGGACTGCGATGAACTTGCAAAGTAATAAAACATGCATACCCGCATTTTGCGGGGCGCGCCGCATGGCGCTGCGCACCATTATTTCATTGCACCATTTTTCGACAGTATGCGCATATGGCGCATGGCGCGGCCCCTTCCCAGGCCCTGTTCTCAAAACATCAAAAATAGGAGAGTATGTGTTACATGTGAGTATATTTCATCAAGGCATGCAATTCTTATTGAGTTTTTTTATATGTAGCTGCATTTGAAATTGATCAAAGTTACCATTAAACGCTGTTTTGATAAGAAATAGTTTCTTCTGGATTGTAGGAGTTGGTCATTTTTGAAGTAACACAAAGAATATGGGGTTAAGGTGGTTGACCGACAATTGGTGGGGTCACTTATTTGCCTCTAACTTTTTTATTTTTCATTGAAATAAGACATAATTAGTATATTTTTACTCAGAATTGATTGCACTTTCTAAATATGGAAAGTTATTTTAATTGAAAAGCAAACTTTGAAAGTTAAAGGTGGCAGGGGATAGTTTCGTACTAAAGACCCGGTCAAATTTCTTAAAAAATTGAGATATCCCGGCTGTTTGATGTGATATTTTATGTAGAAAAATGATTAGAATAATTATGGGACACATTTGCAGTGTAGCAGAGTGCTTGCTGAAAAAAATGATGTGCAACATGTAGGAGTCACTATGACGCCTATCATATACAGAGTTGTAAATGCGAAACTAAGACACGTGGTCAGTTGCAGAGGAAATTCAGCTGAAAAGCAGTAGGCCTTAGAAGAAGGTGTGTATCTCAGAGGGAAGGTGAATGACCCCATATCAATTGGTGAATTTTTATTAGGGCTTGCATTGATTTACAGACTACTGGGTGTTTTATCCTGCTCGCTCGGGCCTGGGGGTGGGTTGTATGGGTGTGAATGAGGCCCAAATCTTGGAAAAACAAGCCAAAATTTGGGGAGTCCCCAGGTGCATTTTTGGTACATGTGCACTCTAATACGCAGATTACATGTAATTTGTTGACATAATTTGTGAGCCATGGGCATATGAAGTGTAATTTAATTAGCCCCTGGAAAACTGTCCCCATGTACATGTTTTTATGGATCGCATGTATATGTGTACCCCCTCGGCACATGTTTGGCATTAAAAAAAACTATCCCCTGCTACCTTCAAGAAAACACCAATTTTCAGAAATATGTAATTTAGTCTAATTCTTCTCTAAATAAGTTTATTGATGTATGCCATTTTCAAAACTCACCATATTTCTTTCATTTGACTCTTATTCATTTAGGTAGAGAGACCTAAACACAAGGGGGGTAAACCTTTTCCAGTACACATTTTCAAAGAGTTTAAAGCACCAGCATAACAAATCTTAACAGAGTAAGGCAATTTTTTTCTGAGAAAAATTTATTTGCTTGAAAATAATAGTTTGGGCACTGTCACATATATTTTATCAAATTTTGATGCAATTACTTAGTATTAATTAAAATTAAAGGGGCTTAATTATTGCGATATCACTGAAATTACATAAATTTACTCTTTTTTACATGTGTTTCACTAAATATCATTATTTAGAAAAAAGAATGAGTCAGTATGCAAAAATATCAGTTCACAGAACCACATTTATTGAAAGAATTGCTGTGCTTTAATTTTTTTTTCAAAATAGACCCATTTTACTATTGATGATTACATAAAAAAATACCCCCCTCCCCTTCAATTTCCCCCTCATTTGTCTTCTATGATGTGATAGAACTTAAACTTTTCATTATTTTCATATAGATTATATATATTTCTTTAAATTAGAACAAAACAGATGGTCTTTTTGCATTTTTAATGGACAAAATATCAAAAATATGTACATTTTCATGTAATTATTGGATTCTACTAAGCACCTGAAATTTACTCACAAATGCCAAGTAAGGACAGGATGATCACTTTAAATATTCAGGGGAATCAAATGATGTATTTGATCATTCAGATATGTTGAAATTGAATGAAATATACTCAGAAAAAGGACAGTCAGGAAAATCAGATTTCCACAGTATATTTTTAATAGAATCAGGTAATGGTTGGAGGGGTAGGGTAGATAACTGCAATTTCCAGGACACTTCTTCTTGAACCTTTGATGCAAGAGGGGTTTTTGTATATTACAATAAATATCCTGAAAAATAGATTAGGTTTTCTTTTTGCAAACAAGCTGTAGATGTATAAATTCAAGCAATTAAGAGGTAAAATGGGATTTCTCACAGTGCCTGGGAAGGACAAGCAACAGGTGGGGCCAATGGCCCCACTGTTCATAAAATGATGGGGCCATTTTGAAATTTAAGGGGCCGAGGGGAAATATATTGGGGCCATTCAAAAATAAATCATAGTATAATGCTATAGGATAATGCATATATCTCTGACAACAAAATTTAGGAAAATTAAAAAGAAAAATGCGATAGGAGTTGACAAGTCATATGACATTGACTAGTACAACTGATTTTTCCGTTTCTAAGAACTTCAGTCAATCGTCATCTAGATTCTAACAAACTAGTATTTAGAAAAATTATATTTAAACCAAAAGCACAATTTTTTAACGATGCCGATTTAGAGATCACGGGACAGGCTAAAATAAGTGGACCTCGTTGAAAAGGTTTTACATTGTAAGGTATATAAATTTTCCATGTGCATGACTTTAGTAAAGCTGTGGTCAACCATCGAAAACGACTTGACACTTACGAATCGAACAACATGAAAAAAAAAAACTGTTTCTTTGCCAGTGGATGTCAATAAGCCGAATGATGGTTCCGATTTTATTATATAATACATCACAGATTCCATCTAACTTCGATGAAGAATACAGATAGCGCGGACTGCGATGAACTTGCAAAGTAATAAAACATGCATACCCGCATTTTGCGGGGCGCGCCGCATGGCGCTGCGCACCATTATTTCATTGCACCATTTTTCGACAGTATGCGCATATGGCCCATGGCGCGGCCCCTTCCCAGGCCCTGTTCTCAAAACATCAAAAATAGGAGAGTATGTGTTACATGTGAGTATATTTCATCAAGGCATGCAATTCTTATTGAGTTTTTTTATATGTAGCTGCATTTGAAATTGATCAAAGTTACCATTAAACGCTGTTTTGATAAGAAATAGTTTCTTCTGGATTGTAGGAGTTGGTCATTTTTGAAGTAACACAAAGAATATGGGGTTAAGGTGGTTGACCGACAATTGGTGGGGTCACTTATTTGCCTCTAACTTTTTTATTTTTCATTGAAATAAGACATATTTAGTATATTTTTACTCAGAATTGATTGCACTTTCTAAATATGGAAAGTTATTTTAATTGAAAAGCAAACTTTGAAAGTTAAAGGTGGCAGGGGATAGTTTCGTACTAAAGACCCGGTCAAATTTCTTAAAAAATTGAGATATCCCGGCTGTTTGATGTGATATTTTATGTAGAAAAATGATTAGAATAATTATGGGACACATTTGCAGTGTAGCAGAGTGCTTGCTGAAAAAAATGATGTGCAACATGTAGGAGTCACTATGACGCCTATCATATACAGAGTTGTAAATGCGAAACTAAGACACGTGGTCAGTTGCAGAGGAAATTCAGCTGAAAAGCAGTAGGCCTTAGAAGAAGGTGTGTATCTCAGAGGGAAGGTGAATGACCCCATATCAATTGGTGAATTTTTATTAGGGCTTGCATTGATTTACAGACTACTGGGTGTTTTATCCTGCTCGCTCGGGCCTGGGGGTGGGTTGTATGGGTGTGAATGAGGCCCAAATCTTGGAAAAACAAGCCAAAATTTGGGGAGTCCCCAGGTGCATTTTTGGTACATGTGCACTCTAATACGCAGATTACATGTAATTTGTTGACATAATTTGTGAGCCATGGGCATATGAAGTGTAATTTAATTAGCCCCTGGAAAACTGTCCCCATGTACATGTTTTTATGGATCGCATGTATATGTGTACCCCCTCGGCACATGTTTGGCATTAAAAAAAACTATCCCCTGCTACCTTCAAGAAAACACCAATTTTCAGAAATATGTAATTTAGTCTAATTCTTCTCTAAATAAGTTTATTGATGTATGCCATTTTCAAAACTCACCATATTTCTTTCATTTGACTCTTATTCATTTAGGTAGAGAGACCTAAACACAAGGGGGGTAAACCTTTTCCAGTACACATTTTCAAAGAGTTTAAAGCACCAGCATAACAAATCTTAACAGAGTAAGGCAATTTTTTTCTGAGAAAAATTTATTTGCTTGAAAATAATAGTTTGGGCACTGTCACATATATTTTATCAAATTTTGATGCAATTACTTAGTATTAATTAAAATTAAAGGGGCTTAATTATTGCGATATCACTGAAATTACATAAATTTACTCTTTTTTACATGTGTTTCACTAAATATCATTATTTAGAAAAAAGAATGAGTCAGTATGCAAAAATATCAGTTCACAGAACCACATTTATTGAAAGAATTGCTGTGCTTTAATTTTTTTTTCAAAATAGACCCATTTTACTATTGATGCCATCATTACATAAAAAAATACCCCCCTCCCCTTCAATTTCCCCCTCATTTGTCTTCTATGATGTGATAGAACTTAAACTTTTCATTATTTTCATATAGATTATATATATTTCTTTAAATTAGAACAAAACAGATGGTCTTTTTGCATTTTTAATGGACAAAATATCAAAAATATGTACATTTTCATGTAATTATTGGATTCTACTAAGCACCTGAAATTTACTCACAAATGCCAAGTAAGGACAGGATGATCACTTTAAATATTCAGGGGAATCAAATGATGTATTTGATCATTCAGATATGTTGAAATTGAATGAAATATACTCAGAAAAAGGACAGTCAGGAAAATCAGATTTCCACAGTATATTTTTAATAGAATCAGGTAATGGTTGGAGGGGTAGGGTAGATAACTGCAATTTCCAGGACACTTCTTCTTGAACCTTTGATGCAAGAGGGGTTTTTGTATATTACAATAAATATCCTGAAAAATAGATTAGGTTTTCTTTTTGCAAACAAGCTGTAGATGTATAAATTCAAGCAATTAAGAGGTAAAATGGGATTTCTCACAGTGCCTGGGAAGGACAAGCAACAGGTGGGGCCAATGGCCCCACTGTTCATAAAATGATGGGGCCATTTTGAAATTTAAGGGGCCGAGGGGAAATATATTGGGGCCATTCAAAAATAAATCATAGTATAATGCTATAGGATAATGCATATATCTCTGACAACAAAATTTAGGAAAATTAAAAAGAAAAATGCGATAGGAGTTGACAAGTCATATGACATTGACTAGTACAACTGATTTTTCCGTTTCTAAGAACTTCAGTCAATCGTCATCTAGATTCTAACAAACTAGTATTTAGAAAAATTATATTTAAACCAAAAGCACAATTTTTTAACGATGCCGATTTAGAGATCACGGGACAGGCTAAAATAAGTGGACCTCGTTGAAAAGGTTTTACATTGTAAGGTATATAAATTTTCCATGTGCATGACTTTAGTAAAGCTGTGGTCAACCATCGAAAACGACTTGACACTTACGAATCGAACAACATGAAAAAAAAAAACTGTTTCTTTGCCAGTGGATGTCAATAAGCCGAATGATGGTTCCGATTTTATTATATAATACATCACAGATTCCATCTAACTTCGATGAAGAATACAGATAGCGCGGACTGCGATGAACTTGCAAAGTAATAAAACATGCATACCCGCATTTTGCGGGGCGCGCCGCATGGCGCTGCGCATCATTATTTCATTGCACCATTTTTCGACAGTATGCGCATATGGCCCATGGCGCGGCCCCTTCCCAGGCCCTGTTCTCAAAACATCAAAAATAGGAGAGTATGTGTTACATGTGAGTATATTTCATCAAGGCATGCAATTCTTATTGAGTTTTTTTATATGTAGCTGCATTTGAAATTGATCAAAGTTACCATTAAACGCTGTTTTGATAAGAAATAGTTTCTTCTGGATTGTAGGAGTTGGTCATTTTTGAAGTAACACAAAGAATATGGGGTTAAGGTGGTTGACCGACAATTGGTGGGGTCACTTATTTGCCTCTAACTTTTTTATTTTTCATTGAAATAAGACATATTTAGTATATTTTTACTCAGAATTGATTGCACTTTCTAAATATGGAAAGTTATTTTAATTGAAAAGCAAACTTTGAAAGTTAAAGGTGGCAGGGGATAGTTTCGTACTAAAGACCCGGTCAAATTTCTTAAAAAATTGAGATATCCCGGCTGTTTGATGTGATATTTTATGTAGAAAAATGATAAGAATAATTATGGGACACATTTGCAGTGTAGCAGAGTGCTTGCTGAAAAAAATGATGTGCAACATGTAGGAGTCACTATGACGCCTATCATATACAGAGTTGTAAATGCGAAACTAAGACACGTGGTCAGTTGCAGAGGAAATTCAGCTGAAAAGCAGTAGGCCTTAGAAGAAGGTGTGTATCTCAGAGGGAAGGTGAATGACCCCATATCAATTGGTGAATTTTTATTAGGGCTTGCATTGATTTACAGACTACTGGGTGTTTTATCCTGCTCGCTCGGGCCTGGGGGTGGGTTGTATGGGTGTGAATGAGGCCCAAATCTTGGAAAAACAAGCCAAAATTTGGGGAGTCCCCAGGTGCATTTTTGGTACATGTGCACTCTAATACGCAGATTACATGTAATTTGTTGACATAATTTGTGAGCCATGGGCATATGAAGTGTAATTTAATTAGCCCCTGGAAAACTGTCCCCATGTACATGTTTTTATGGATCGCATGTATATGTGTACCCCCTCGGCACATGTTTGGCATTAAAAAAAACTATGGTGGCAGAGGATAGTTTCGGAATAAGTACCGGTCAAAAATTAGAAAAAATAGAGGAAGCTAAGGTTTGAATGTATATTATAGGTAATTTTATTGCTAGAATATTTTATGTGTGCATTTGGAGGGAATTGGTGGCCTTGTATATTTTATTGATATATGACACTTTAGTGTCACTACTACTGTTTATGGGATATGGACTAGAAATACGAAACTAAGATCAAAAATCACTCTTCCGGTATTTCACCAGAAAAGCAGGGTGGGTTCATAGGATGAATTGTAGCTTGAAAACGAGGTGGTTGAGCCATTATCTCTTGCTGTTCAATGGTATGTACAAGTGTTGGTCTGCAATTTGTGTGGTAGCTTAGGGCATTAGCACGGGCCTGGAAGCAGTTGCGGATCTGGCGATATAGTGAAAATAGGCTTAATTTACATTTTGAGATTTTGAGATTATCCCTGTGCCATCTTTAGGGCTCATTGTGTAAGTTGTACATGTTTTATTCCTAAAAGCTTCAAATTCCTCAAGGGACTAGACAATATTATTATTACATGTAGAGAGAATTTAAAATTTTCCAATGCACATTTTAAAAGCAGCTCAATATTAAGGAAACCTTCAGTCAAACGTTTTGATTGCCAAAAAAACTATCCTCTGCCACCTTCAAGAATACATCAATTTTTAGAAATATGAATTTTAATCTGATTTTTCTATAAATAGGTTTATTGGAGTATGTCAATTTAAAAAATCACTGTGTTTCTTCCATTTAAAATCTGTACAATTGGGTATATTCACTAAAATGCAAGGGGGATTACTCTTTTCCAGCATTCATTTTCAAAGACTTTGAACCATCAGCATAATAAATCATAAAAGATTCAGGCATTTCTTTGCAGAGAATGAATTATTTGTTTGAATTTGATACTTTGGGTATTGTCGCATAATTATAATCAACTTTTGCTTTAATTAATTAATTCTAATGAAAATTAAAGTGTATGAATTAGTGCGATATCATTGAAATTACATAAATTTGTTAGTTTTTCAACTCAGTTTACTAAATGGAATTATTTTGAAAATAAAAATCTGTCAGTATACTTAAATGTCACTACACCTAGCCATATGTAGTACAAAAAACCTTTATGCTTTATTTTTCCAAATTAGTCCCATTCTATAATTGATGTTTACATGAAAAATGACCCCCCCCCCCCCTTCAATATCTTTATTTATCTATATCTAAATGTGACAGAATCTGAATTTTTCAATGGTTTCCTATAGAATGTATTTTTTTCTTTGAATAAGAATAAAACAAAGAGTGTAATATTGCATATTTAATGAATTTATATCAATATGATGTACATTTTCATGTAATTGTTGAATTCTGCTAGGCCCATGTAATCTGCCCACAATTGCCCAGGAAGAACAGAATCGTCACTTTTAATATTCATGAGAATTAAATGTATGTATTTGATTACTCAAATTTGTTGAAAGTGAATATTAAACACTTAGAAAGAGTGCAGTTAGGAAAATCAGATTTTTTAAGTGCATTTTCAATATGCTGAAGTAATGGCTGGAGGGGTAGGGTGTATAACTGCCATTTCCAGGACACTTCTTCTTCAGCATGTAATGCAAGAGGGGTTTTTGCATTTCATAATAAATATCCTGAAAGTTGAATGGGGTTTTAACTTTGCAAAGAAGCTATAGATATGTAAAACCAAGGAAAAAGGAGATAAAATGGAATTTCACAGAACATGAAAAAAAGGGGAGTATGTGATACATGTGAGTACATTTCATCAAGATGTGCACTTTTTATTTGACTTTTTGCATATAATTGTATTTGAAATAGATTACAATTACCATTTAACACTTTTTTGATAGTAAATTGATCCTTTTGAATTGAAAGAATTGCTTCTTTTTTGTGTGTAACAAACAATATGGGTTTAAGGTGGTTGACCAATAAATGGTGGGGTTTCTAATTTGGCCCTAACTTTTTTATTTTTCAATGAATCTAGACAAATTTGGTTTATTTTTACTCAGAATTACATGTTCTTTTTGAATTGAGCAAGTTTTGTTACTTGCAAGACAAACTTTGAAAGTTAAAGGTGGCAGAGGATAGTTTCGGATTAAGTACCGGTCAAAAATTAGAAAAAAATAGAGGAACCTAAGGTTTGAATGTATATTATAGGTAATTTTATTGCTAGAATATTTTATATGTGCATTTGGAGGGAATTGGTGGCCTTGTATATTTTATTGATATATGACACTTTAGTGTCACTACTACTGTTTATGGGATATGGACTAGAAATACGAAACTAAGATCAAAAATCACTCTTCCGGTATTTCACCAGAAAAGCAGGGTGGGTTCATAGGATGAATTGTAGCTTGAAAACGAGGTGGTTGAGCCATTATCTCTTGCTGTTCAATGGTATGTACAAGTGTTGGTCTGCAATTTGTGTGGTAGCTTAGGGCATTAGCACGGGCCTGGAAGCAGTTGCGGATCCGGCGATATAGTGAAAATAGGCTTAATTTACATGAAATTTTGAGATTATCCCTGTGCCATCTTTAGGGCTCATTGTGTAAGTTGTACATGTTTTATTCCTAAAAGCTTCAAATTCCTCAAAGGACTAGACAATATTATTATTACATGTAGAGAGAATTTAAAATTTTCCAATGCACATTTTAAAAGCAGCTCAATATTAAGGAAACCTTCAGTCAAACGTTTTGATTGCCAAAAAAACTATCCTCTGCCACCTATCCCCTGCTACCTGAAGTAATACAGACAGTAAGTCGTACCACGGGACAGTCGCACAGATACTACAATACTTTTTTAAAAATTCATAATTATGATTTTCAGCCCTCGGAGCAATATGAATGGCATTCTATGGTCTGTTTAATTTTTTTTGTCACCAATTTTCATCACTAATCGTCGTTGTACATGTCGCCCAACAAATATTGTTGCTTAAAGATTTATTTTGTTTTTTGGTAGTTTTGTGAATGTAATTGGTGTGCTAATCACACTGACGTGTATCGTACGCTATTTCAAACAGCGTGATTGTGACGGTACATTTTGTCGTCCTGTTCATATTGTCGCCGGCGACAATGTGTACCTACTCTTACTGCGCATATTGTCGTCCATCAGAATATGTCGCATGACAATGAACGGCAATGCCCCATTTAAATATAGCCAGAGAAACCAAATACTTCAAAAATGGTCATATACATTTAATTTGATCGCCGAAATATGGCTGAAATATTGCCGACTAGGCGTTAAACAATCATAATCAATCAATCAATCCATTTAAATATGACTAAGCGTTGCTTTGATGTGTTTTTAGAAGATAATTTATGAAGAATTTTCCAAATATTCATATGTAAAACTTTGATCGCCCATTGTGGCCCCACCCTAAGCCCAGTTTGCTTTGAAAAAACTTGAATCTGCGCTACCTGAGGATACTTCCATATAAACATCACTAATCACGGGCCTACTGCTGTTCTCAGTGGTGGATCCAGAAATTTTAGAACAGTGGGGGGGGGGGGTGCGGGCGGTTCAGATTTTTTTTTGACAAGCAAAAAAAATAAAAGTCATTTGTATGTAATGGTGTGTTACTATATGTGTTAATTAAATTATTTAATTATAAAATTTTACCTGTAGACTAAAATGAGAGTATATACAAGTTAAGCAAACTTAATTTACCAAAGCAGATAAAAAAATTTAACAACCCGGAAGGGGGGAGGGGCCGCCGCTGATACATTTTTCTGTTTTTTTTTTTTGTTTTTTTTGAGAAGATTTTTAAAGATTTTCAGTATATATTCATATGTGAAACTTTGATCACCCATTTTGGCGCCACCCTACCCCTGGGGTCATTATTTGAACAAAATTGGGTTTTGTTTGTTTGTTTGTTGTTATAATGTTCTGAGAAAGTTGTCTATTTACTATTTGTTTTCATCTAAAACTCTAAATAATATGCACTTCATCATATATTAAAACATTTTTAATGGATTGTATCCGTAGTACTATGACTTACACTGTAAGAATTGTTAAAACCAACAGTTCTTCTTTATTTATTTACTAGCTAGAAAGAACTATGCATTATTTAACTAGGAAGTAGATGGGTAACATATGACATAAGATATTTTCTACTTGAAAATAGTACTAAAATTTTCTGGCCATTATTAGATTAAAAAATATATTAGATCTTACCGTATGCAGCTGCTGAGGCAAAGAGGAAAATAGTATTCCAAAACAGCATGTCTGGGGTAATCACCGACTAATCTGTAAAACGTTATTGAAATAATGACTTTACTTTAAATTGTCAAAGTGTCTGTTTATTCTATGAACAAGTATATTTCAATCACACCCACACACACACCCACACCCACACAGATTTATATATATATATAATTCAAAAGAAATTAAAAGATGATGTTACACAGTAAAAATAATCATAAAGGGAAAAAATTGCATAGTTTCCAAATTTCATTCATTAGTGTTGAATGAAATTTGGAAACTGCATTTTTCTTCCGATATAATAAGAAACTGGATACTTACCAAATTGTTTAATTGCATATTTCTTTGTATTTCTATGTTATTTAGATATAATCACTCACATAGTCAAATGCAGGGTTAGTCTGAAAGGTTTATTCCCCGAACGTAAACATAACTGCACAAGACATGTAGATTAACAGATAACATGTTTTTTGAATTATTTTTAAACATTACCTTTTTAACCTAACACTTGGCACTTGAAGCCTCACTTATACATAACATTTTAACATTTTAAGCTTTGTTTAATCAATATTAAACAGTTAAACATGAAGAACTTTTTTCACATCACATTTGTAGGCCCATAGAACAAAAAGAGGGACATTCTTCTGAGCATAGACTTTTCCTGTAGTTTTTCCTCTAGATTTGATATGTAAATTTTTATTTAGATGCTGCCCCCCCCCCCCCCTTACTTTCTGCTGCTGTAAGGTCGAGCGCTAGCGAATTCCAGCACTTGAAAAATATCTACAGACAGAGAAAGTCCACCCCTCCCCACACACGAACACACAAAAATAGAATTTTCAAGGTTTTTTTTATTATTTTAATTTTGCTTGTCAGATTTCTTTGGGAGGTTGCACCTTCCCCCACTGTTGCTATCTCTTTGTTTGGGAGCAATATCCATATGGTAGCACAGATTTATTTACACCAAAGTTCAGGCAGTAGTATCGTTTTTGAAAGAGGAGGGGGGGGGGGCAGGAAAAGTTTTGACAACTTACCTTTAAAAATCTTGTGCAAAACCCAATTACATTGGGGCAAGGGGGGTTAAGTTTTAAAAAATGGGTTTTTTTCAAATAATTGTGTCTTACGCTTCTTGATAAATTTTTACCAAAATGAATTACATGTATATTGAGATTTGAGTTTTATCTGCAAACTAACAAAGTTTTTGAAATTATTTATTGTTATGATATATAAAATTAATGCTTTGAAACGGTAATTAAAACTAAATTAAATTAAAAAGTATCTCAAGCAAAATTTATTTAACTCTTATTAAGATATATTGAAAAGAAAAAAGACATATGATCGATAGATTTTTTGTTTTATACAGAACTCTACTTAAATATTTACGTAAATTTTATTTAACCGATCTTTAAGACATCTCTTCTGAAATATGACTTGAGTATGGAAAAATTGATATTAATTTTTTGTGAGTTTTGGGAGCTTTTTTTAGGAGAAAATGAAAATTAAGTTTGTTTTAATTGCAAATAAGATCCTTTAGAGTTTAAAGTTTGCCGTAAATAAATGCACAATATAAACATGATAAATATCTAATAAAACATATCAAGAAAAGTCAGATAAGCTTTTTTTTTTAATTTTTGCTAAAAAAAAAAAAATTATGAAAATAAAACATATTTCTTTTTAGCATTTTTTTTAAACCAATTGATAAAAATCTTCAAGATTTATACATTCCTCTGAAAAAAAAAATCATGTAAAATAATAAATATCTTTTATGAATCTTTCCATGCTGAAACCATGTTTCAGAAGAGATGCCTTAAAGATCAAAAAATTATTGTTGCTGTAGTATTCTTCCTTCAATAGAAATCTGTATAGTTAGTTCATAAATGATGGTAAACTCTACCTGTAACCCTTAGAGGGCCCCTTAATTGAGTGTGATAATTAGATGCTGGTTTAGTCCAGTAGACGTTCGTTTGAAAAACAGATGCTCATGAACAAAATACGGTAACTTTTTGAAGATTTTTCTTATGATTATGTTATTACTAATAATGGTTTGCATAAGACGCGAAACCGTGACCCCCCCCCCCCCCCCAACTTTTTAGTGAATAATGTGCTCCATACAGAAGATATTTTATAAATGTTCACCCAAACAAGAATGTCCATTAATCTTCAGGGGTTGAGGGCGATGCTTGTTATCTCTGAATTATCGACTCTGTGAAACCCCTGACATTTCTCAAAATTGTTAATGTTGTAAAAATATACTTCTGATCTAGCTACAGTCAACAAGATAACATCATTAGTTTGGAATATCATATCGAGATTCTGAACTTAGTGTAATTTAATTGTTCATCTATAAGTTTGATAGATGATTTCCAAGACAAAATCAATTAATAATGTACATAATTTCATCATACCCTGTGGAGCTAAATTTCAAGGAAATTGCATTTTAAGTTGACAATTTTATTTAAGAAATAAACAACGTTATTCGGTGAACATGGGGTAATGAATAGCAACTGGAATTAAATCTATATATGAAATATATTTTAAGATTGATATTTTAAACTTACCTTGTTATCAATCCGACGATGAAAACCTAAATAAAAAAAAATTGTTGGATATATTCTTGCTTTTCTTCTTTACACTTCCACCTCTTCACATTTGACCCTAAATCTCATGTTACAGCGTCTTGGGTCGAGAAGTGTACAACGAATGCATTCTTTTTTTAAGTAGCTGTTCTAAAGTAGTTGACTACTATAATTATGCTTATATATTAAGAAGTAGTTAAGTAAATAATTTCGTAATACGGAAGTGTTTTCATATACATTAATACTATTTGGAGATCTGTAGCTCGCTGGTCTGAAAAAAAAGGATAGACGACCAGAGAGCTACATACATTGTACACTAACATTTCCGGGCGCGTAGCTGCCTATACGAAAATACGCGAGTGCGTACACATCATTCGTAGGAAAAAAAAAAAAAAAGAAAAGGAAAAAAAGAGAGAATTATTCGGAGAAAAAAATCTCAATACCATCAAACAAATATTCGTGTTTCAAACTAGCTGTGTCACACTGTGTCGATTTAAATTTTATATTATCATGACTGTACGATAAAATTTGAAATCTTTTATGAAATAACTGCAAAATCCAAATAAATCAGTCATTATTTTGACATTGTTCTATCATACATTGATATTTTTTTTTTTTTAAAGATCTTTGAAAAATTAAATTTCAGCCACATCGTTCAATGCTATGATCTACTAGTCTGATTTACAATACGATATTTTTTTGTTCATAATTAAAATTTTGTATACGTGTTTTTAAACGTTAAGAAAGCTTATATAATACCAATTAATATATCGGTTAAATTTTTAGCCTCAATTATATGTGCAATAAGTTTCCATGGGATATTAATTTTCGTTAAAACAATAAATATTACTATGTCTTTTATTTCCTAAACAAAAACTAAATGGCATATTTTTTATATTTCAAGAAAATGAATGAAATGTTTGGTAAAACTCCGGAGCTTCAGCAGGCACGTAGTATCAGGGGAGCCTCTCCCCCAACTTATTCCCAAAACCTAACCTTTTACTATTGAAAATGTACACTGAAAGGGTGGACCCCCACTGTTTGTTGTAGAAATCTGGTTTTTGAAAGTTGGACCCCCGCCCCCCCCCCCCCCCCCTAAACAAACACACAAGAAATAGGACTTCGAATTTTGACAATCTTCCTTTTTCGTCCTTGCTTGTCAAAATTTTTAAAGTTGTAATTTTTTCCTGGCTGGCAAAAACTATTTTACGTGCCTGACCAGAGCCCTTAAACACTGGGGGGGGGGGGGGTCAAGACCCCCACCCAACCTCCTGCCGTTCTCTGCGTACATATCATTTCAATTCTGGCTACGCGCCTGATTTCCACCCATTGAAAAGAGTGCATAATTATTGCGCACAAAAGAGTGCGCTGTTTCTCGATTTATTTCCTCATATATTTAAGCTGCCATTCCAAAATATTACTTAAAGTGTGTTCCTGGTATATTCATACTATATATATAAAGACTTGTCTTAAAAAGTTAGGGTTTCCTTATTTAACAAATTATTATATGTCATTGAAACCAGTGCTTGGCATTGTTAAGCAATGTATTCATGATCAAATATTACAAGAACAAAATGCAAGTATTATGAACTCCTCAAAATTATCATTTTATCGAAACTTTCGTTTTAATAATAAACGTTCATATTCTGTTGACAAACTAGAATCACTGCATGGTAGATCATTTTTAGCAAAAATTAGGTTAAGTGCACAAAATTTAGAAATTGAAAAAGGTGGATATACATGTATGTTGAAATTAATAAAAATGGTAGGTTGTATGAAGTATGTCAACACCTTGAAATTGAGGATGAAAAACATTTCAATTTTGCACTTGTGTTTTTTTTTTTTCTCGCTTATCTCCGGGCCTCGAAGCTCCAAAACAAGTTGTGCAACGGAATTTTCTTGGTGGGTATAGACCCCGCCCCCATCCCCGGAAAAAGTTTCTTAATCCGTCCTTGCAATCTTACGAAAGCCTATTAGGATCAATCTATGGAGAAAAACATAAATAAAAGGCGCTTCAATGTCTATGGAAAAGGCGTAATAAAAATCATTTATTGACTGCTTGGTCCCTGAACATTTTGTTGCAGTATGGTTAAACTCTGGCAAATTATTGCATTTAAAAAAGTTTTACCGAAAAGTTAGAAAAAGATCTCCATCGAGTTTAGGCAGTTTAGTTTTGTTCTTTGAGGGTGGGGTGCATGGGGGTTGTTTCTTGTTTGCTTGTCAATTTTTTGGTAGGCTTGTCCCTCCCTCGCTTTCAAAAAACACGGGCCTGTCAAAGACATAACAACGGCTCTTCAAAAGGCATAATAACGCCTTTTTAAAAGGCGTAATAGTTCGCCTTTTGGAAAGGCGTAATAACACCTTTTGAAAAGGCATAATATCGCCTTTTAAGAAAGGCGTAATTTACACAACACCTTTTTGATAATATAACGCTTTAAAATCTTTTTTCTCCATCGATTGATCCTAATAGGATCTCGTACAATCTAATATATATATTCATAAAATAAAATTAAAAAAAATCTGAAGATATGGAGTACATGCGCGACTATCTCCAGTACGACTTATTGACGTCCGACCGCGGTTGATGGGCCTTTTTCCCCCTTAACCTAATCATTGCTAATAAGGGCCAGGCATTGTATCACGGTGAGTTGGCCTGTGGCATGTGGACTAACGGATTTATTGTAATAGTGTTGTGTTTTTAGGCTGTATAATCATATATATATATCATATATATATCATATATATATCCATGATATCATACACGTGGTATTTAAAATACTGGAATACTAAGCAAAAGTTGTGTCCCCTTAAAAGATCTAATGTTTCCTTCTTTATGTTAGGCCTACCTAATATTTGAGCGTACTCCAGTAAGTCTACTGTGTTCAAATTAAAAATTCTTTCTATATATTGGTCATCCTAGATTAAGACTATAAAAATACAGAAACGTTATCATATTATGTACTTTCTAAAGAGTTATATCCCTTTGTCGGCGTGATGCTCATTTTTCTCACTACATGTATTTTTGGTAAATTACCTGTAAATATTTTAAACCCTAAACGTTTTCGGACTATTTTGTATCGTTCCTGTATTGCCTTGATATGAGGCAACACAGACAACATAATGAACATATAAGCTCTTGAGTAGAGAAGAAGTTGACGGACATAAACACCATACAGCTGTAAGCACTTAAGTAGGTGGTAGTGGAATACGTATTACATAAATAAGGAAAGTTGACAATGGGAAAGTTAAAGTCAATCATCTCGTTTGTCATACAATTTTGTTGTTAATTGGCTTTTATCATCTATATAGTCAGGAAAATTAAAACACAGATGAAAAAAAAATTATAAAACGTGTGTTCTCCGTTTATACAGTCAGTATTACTTTTGTGTGGGAGAGAACTCTAAATTGTAAATTCATGATTTCAGTAGAAAATGATCAAGTTAAGGTCCTTGGCACATAGCTGCTAATATGTTTGTTGTGCGTGGTTAACAGACTCTGAGACTTGATTTTACATCTATATATATTCAGGGACCTATATACTATTGAAATCATGTTCTTTTTTTTTTTTACCATTTTCATTAGTTTGTAGACTATGTAATTTAGACGCCTCCACAAACAAAGTTTGCTGGATATGTACAGGTGTATACTGGAATCATCATGTCTGTCTTTAAGTTCTTCAGGCATTTTCTGTCCAGAGATTATCTCTAAAACTATTTCATAATTATTTTCTAACTTTGGACATTTAATATCAGAAAATATACCGTCTGAACCTGTAGATCTATAAACCCTGTATTCTCATAATGAGTTTTTAAAGCAAACTCATTACACCCACAGTTTATTTCATATATCATTACAGCACCATAATGTAGATTTCAAATATCCAAATGACGGTAATGAATACCATTGCAAGTTTTAGTGATTTTTAAATTTTTTTTTCTAATTTTTATTAAGTCAAATGTTTTACTGGGTATTTCATGTTTCTTATTAATAGAATTGCAGAAATTTTAAATTGGTATCAGAGTGAGACGTGTAATAATAATAAAAAAAACATCACTTCATAATATTTAATGTTATTTTTATATTAAAAAAAAATTTCCTCATTAAAAAAAAAATGTGATTTTAGTTTTAAGCTGTGTATGAATAATTTGGAAAATCAGTTATAAGTAGATAGGAAATGTATGTCAATGAATAAATGATGAATGCATGAAGAATGTTTTAATATATGAAATGAAAATTCTAATTTAAAAAAAAGAATTGGTATAAAAAGTCCATTTGCAAGAGTTATCTTTAGTCATTCCCCCAGACTCAAAACTCTAAGGAATTAACTTTTGAATATCTAAAACTCAGAATACAGGTGGTAAAAGTTAAATAATGCGTCAAAATTGTGTGTTTCTTTTAAGATATATCTGTATCATAAACCGAAAGATTTATGAAAATTATGATTATAGTGAAGATATGACATTAAACTGCATAAAACTGCACTGTAAAGCAAGAAGAGACTGCACAATATTAGTGCCGGAAAAACAAAGGTTGCATATATCTAATGTTTTGTTGTTGTTGTGCATGTCAAGGTCACACTACTTTTAGTTATAGCGTAAACTTGTAAACATCATTCAATTGGAGCATGCAAAGGTGAGAAATATGTTCTAATAACTAATAATCTTTTTTGAAGATCGTATCAAATTTCGTGGTCTATGGACATTCATTTTTTGGTACTTGAGACCATGGCAACTTCTTCAATTTTTCTGCGCATGCATACAATAAGAGGAAGAAGTAAAGCAAATTCAATATTTTCATCTTGGGCCATACAAAAATTTTTCTTTTTTCTCCATAAAAGTAGATTTTTTAGGTTCTGAAGCCTGTAATATTTTGAAACCTAATACTTTCAGGAATTGAACAAAATTTGCACGGGTCTTGCAAAAATTCTCTGTTTGTCAATTTTCCCATTTGTGCGTCACAGTGTTGCATTAAATTCAAATATCCTCCATATCTTGATGTTGTCAATGGTAGAGATAGTATTTCACATATGCATTACCTGTGACAAGATGTTTCCAAACATTCTATAATTTTTTCTTCCCTGTGACCTTGACCTTAAAGTTTGACCTAATTTTAAAATAATTTAACATTTGTAATAACTTGAAAATAAATTTGTAATAAAATGAAAAAAAGATAGGATGTTCATATTTTACAAGTGCATTACTAGTGTAAAGAAGTTTCTGAATGTGCTACATGTATGATATTTGACCCTGTCACCTTGACCTTCAAGTCTGACCTAATTTTCAAAAATTTTATCATTGTTGCTAACTTTTGAAGGAGAGAAGAGAGGGTAATCATATTGGATGTGTCGTTACCTGTGACAAGACATTTCCAAATGTACTAGGATTTTTAACCCCATGACCTTGAAGTTTGATGTAATTTTCAAAAAAAATTCACTATTTAGTGATAACTTTTGAGTAGAAGATAGGGCATTTTACATGTGCATTACCTGTTTCGGGACCTTTCTGATTGTACTCTGGTTGTTTACCTCCTGATCTTGACCTTTAAGTTAAATCTGAAGTCTTTTTCAATTTTTTTCTTTTCATAGCCAATATTTTATGAATGAGAGAAGATAGAGCTTTCATATTTTGCATTTACATTACCTATGAAACCTTTAAGAAAGGATTATCATTTTTGACTTCATGACTTTGACGTACAATTTTGAAGATACACAAACAAGACAGCTACAATATGCCATAAAAAGTTGCATCCCAACCACAAAAGCACTGAAAGTGAAGGACCGCATTCTTGAATTTGCTTGTTCCACCATTCTTTTCTCTGTAAGTTTATCTATCCTTTTTCTATCATACTTGTAATAACATCATCTATACTTATTATGCTTTTATCTGCATATAAAGGTAATTGTGCTCACCCAGTAGCTAATCTCTCTGTTCAAAGAAAACAAAAAATGATTCATTGTGAGTTGAATCTTTTGAAATCATCTTACTTTGTTGGTCACCATCGCAGTTGTCATAGTTATTCAAAGGAATTATAATTAATATTTTTTCCATGAAATTTCAAGAACTGAGGTAACCTCAGTTCCCACTATTAAATATGTTGTATTGTTCAATCTGTCATACACATTTTATTCAGAGTGCAATGCATATATGTATACAGTCAAACCTCGTTATCTCAAACTTGATGGGCCCAAGCAAATACTTTGAGATATCCAAGTATTCGAGACATCCAGGGTAAAATACTTAATCACTTCGACATATCCATGGTATTCGAGATATCCGTGTTCGAGATACCAAAGTTCAACTGTACTAGTATATACATGTACCGGGGTATTTACGATTGCTAACGTGTAATTATGTGCCCAATTTTAAATTTTAAATCATATACAGTCAAACCTTGTTATCTTGAACTAGATGGGATCAAAAAGAAACTTTGAGATATCCAAGATTTCAAGATATTGAGGGTAAAATACTTAAAGAATTGGTTGGAACTTCCAATTCATTTCAACATATCCATGGTATTCAATATATCAGTGTTCAAGATACCGAAGTTGACCTGTATCGTAAAATTCAGTTAATGCATATTTCTGCAAATTCACACCTTATATGGAGATTTGTATCTAACCCCCCCCCCCCCCCCCAATAAATAAATAAATAAAAAATTACACATTCTGAATCTTCTTTTTTTATTCATGCAGTGACTGTTTAGCCACCATGCATGCTGTCATACTTGTGCTTCAGTCGAACAGTGTCCAAATTGATGCATGGATTCAGGAGATGATATACTGGTACTTTACTTAGTGACAGGGTGAAAATTCATAGGAGGATACAGCTATGGTAAGTTAGGGCAAGAAGGATTTCTTTATTAAATTTCCAATAGTGAAATATTGTAATTTATTTATATTTCTATTGCTATCTGTTTTCATCCATTGTCGTTCTTTGTCCGTCAGTTGTAAACTTTTAAACATTCTCTGCTTCTTCTCTGGAACCACTGAACCAATTTCAACCAATTTTGTCATTTAGCATCTGTATGCAAAGGGGAATAAAAGTTGTGAAATTTATAGCCCCTCCCCCTTTGGGGCCTGAGGGGTGGGCTAAAACCATCAAAATCAATGCAATTTTTACAAATCTTCTTCTCTCCTGGATGTCAAGCAGTCGTTACTATTGGCATAATTGTAATAAGCATTTAGCCCTCTACCAAGATTGTGAAATTCATGGCCTAAAGGTCAGGGGTTCTAGTGCTAGGATGGGCTCTATAGATCGTAAAGTGAAAGTGCATTAATTCTTTGAAAATCTTCTTCTCTGCTCTTTTGTGTTATGTAAACAAACTAAATATATGGTTATGATGAGCAAGGATATGCCTCTTCCAAATTTGTGAATTTCATGGCCTAATTGGGGGGGGGGGGGGGGGGGTCTAATGATAATGAAGTGTAAATGTGTTACTGCTTTAAGTCTTTGAAAATCTTCTACTAAGTGCATAGTTATGATAAGTGAGGATACTTTTTCCAAATTTTTGGATTTCATTACCCGGGGTCATGGGTTCTGGTGTTAGGATGGGGCTGTGTTGAATCTGTAGTAAAAATGCATTACTTCTAAGAGAATATTCTCTGCTCCTGGACATCCCAAAGGCAAACAGAGTAAAACTTCTAATAAACAAGGATATTTTTACCAGATTTTTGAAATTCTGTACCATTTGGTCAAGTGTTCTGGTGCTGGCCAGGGCTCTATTAATTTGTATTCTACTGAGAGTAGTTATTCCCCTTTGCCATTAACCTTTGATAATTAATCACTGTATTGTAAAAGTTAATAGAATAAGAGAATTATGCAAGATTTTTTATTGTATAATACAAATACTTTCATAGTTTGACTTGTTAATAATAGATAAATGAAAATGACACAAAAATAACTTATCTTATAAAATGTTCTTCAAAGACCAAGAGAGGCCAATGTGAGAGGTTACAGTGTGGGGTTAAAAATAGTACTGAAGTTTTATAATTGTTTTGTTAATAGTGTGCATAGTTTGTTTTATATTTCTATTAATCCTCTAAATTGTTGTATTATACTAGGTGACTGTTAAGGCCTCTTGTTTAAAAAATAGTATTGGGAAAGGTGAGAATTTAAAACGGAGAAGTATGGCACCAGATGGATTCGAACCATGGATCTAAAAAGGAACTTTAGGTTCAAGAGCCTGGGGGTTTAAACTTCTGGGCTATTCTGACTAATATTATCTAATATAAAGTTGTTAAAATATGAATCATGTTGTCAAAAACAGGTTTCCTTATTTTTTGGATTTTTTTGTGACTTTTAACCCTAGGGAAGGGATGCCCCTAAAAAGTATAATTTTAAATTATTGCATAGATCCTATAAAAATATTATAATTTTATTGAGGGGCAGGGCAGCCCTCAAGGACTACTACATGTAGGCCAAAATTCTTCCAAAAATCAGTTTGAATCGATCTTTATGATTTCAAATGATTAGGTTTCTTGATTTGTTACTGGCAAAGAGTTTTCCTGTTAAAAACCCGAAAGAGAGGATAACTCAGGTGAGTTCTTTTGGTTTTAAAATATCTTGCTTGCTGTGAAAGATCCATGGCCTATCTAGTTCATGAGCCTTAATTTGCAGCAAATTTTGCTCAAGTGAGCTTTTCTGATCCAAATTTTTCCATTGCCTTTCTCGTAGTTGTTGTCATAAACATTCCTATTTCACATTTTCATTGCCTTCTCAGGGACCAGTGGACCAATTTCAATTTAACTCTAAGGCACAAAGTATACTTGGGTAAGAGGGATTCAATAAGTTTTTTAGCTCACCTGAGCCAAAGGCTCAAGTGAGCTTTTCTGATCGAAATTTGTTATGATTATGATTTCGTGAAAAAAATTAATGGCATCATTTAAAAATCTTCTTATCAAAAACTGTGCTTGAAAATATGAAACTTATGTGGAATCATTGTGAGGTAGTGTAGAGTCAGATTTGTTCAAATCATGACCCTCGGGGGTAGGGTGGGGCTAAAATGGGCAATCAAAGCCATGATTGGTTATATTTATATGGAATTATCCTCAGGTAGTGTAGATTCAAGTTTGTTTAAATCATGACCCTTGAGGCTAGGGTGGGGCGACAATGGGTGATCAAAGTTTTACATAGGAATACATTGCAGTGATTTTTATGGCCCACTATGAATATGGCTGGGGCATATAGTGTTTGTCATATCCGTCTTCTGTCCTCCCGTCTGTCCTTCCGTCAAACTTTGCGTTTAGCTCTGTTAAAAGCTCAGTTTCAAAGAAACTATCCAAGATATTTTTATCATCTTCATATGTTGATAGATATTGATGAGAGCTATGCAACTGCATCAACATTTTTTGACCTTGACCTTTCATTTGACCTTGACCTCACTTTTCTTAAATTAGTGTTTAGCTCAGTTTTAAAGATACCATTCAAGGAAGTGTAATCAAACTTCATATGTTGATACATACTGATGTAAACTATTCAACTGCATCAACATTTTTTGACCTTGTCCTTTCCTTTGACCTTGACCTCACTTTTCTTAGATTAGTGTTTAGCTCAGTTTTAATGAAATCATTCAAGATTTTTTTTATCAAACTTCATATGCTGATACATACTGATGAGAGTTTTTCAACTGCATCAATATTTTTTGACCTTGACCTTTCATGTGACGTTTTTGAAGTGGGGGAAAGCATTAAATACAAGAAATAATACCCGAAGCGAGCGACAAAAAAGCAGCGGCAGAAATCGAAGGTTTTTACAATGCTTGGATCTGTAGCTCTCTGCTTTGTCTGTCCGAATTTTCTCAAGTAGAGAGCTACAGTTCTGCAGCTAACATGACCCATGTGTTTGTAAATGCACAATCTGCTGTTTCTTACTATTATTAAAGAGTCTGAATGACCGAGAACAATAGCGTTCCATTTTGGATAAGTCATATGTAAAAAAAATGCAATATAACAAAAACAACAACGGTTTTGTTTTGGGAAAAAAGCAACAGAAATTGGGGAAAAATTGGTAATTTTTGAGAGGGGAAAGGGCCGATATTCGGACCTACATGTATATTGGGTGTAGAAAAATCACTGACATTGGAAAAAATCTTTAAAGAACAGCAAAGCCATGATTAGTCATATTTATATGGAAGCATCTTCAGATAGTGTAGATTAAGTTTGTTCATATTATGACCGCGGAGGTAGGGTTGGGCCACAATGGGCGATCTAAGTTTTACATAGGAATACATAGAAAAAAATCTTTAAAATTCTTTCACAAGAACAGCAAAGCCATTA
The DNA here is from genome assembly GCF_033153115.1 of Saccostrea echinata. Lineage (NCBI taxonomy): Eukaryota > Metazoa > Mollusca > Bivalvia > Ostreida > Ostreidae > Saccostrea > Saccostrea echinata. The sequence continues at coordinate 6,303,571 of NW_026889765.1, read as the reverse complement.
TTGGTCATAATAATATAAAAGCATCCTCAGGTAATGTAGATTTGAATTTGTTCAAATCATGACCCCCAGGAGAACAAAGGGGTCATAACAGGGGATCATATTTATACAAAGGAATATAAAGGATATTTCAATTAAAAAATTTTCATCTTAAGAACAGCAAAGCCATTATGTGTCGTATTAATTCAAAAACATCCTTAGGAAGTGAATATTCAAGTTTGTTTAAATCCCCCCCCCCCCCCCCAACAACTTTAAATTTAAACTTTTCAATACTGAATTGATTTCTGCTTTTTCCAGGCCAAATACTCAGGTGAGCAATGTGGCCCCTGGGCCTGTTGTCAAAGAAAAGGCCATAACCATCTTCAAAGGGTGATTATCAAGGAATAAAGCCAAAAATAAGATTTGGTCATTCAAAAAGTCAAAATAAAGAGAAAAAAAATCTCTTAAAACCTGAAGAAGAACTGCAGGGCCAAGGTATTACCTAATGTGAGAGTTATGGCCCATCATGGCCTCTAATCACTTTAAAGTGTACACCATTAATGGCTTTCAGCTTGAACGGCAAACAGTTCAAATTTGATACACTGTTAAATGTATATGTATAGCAGTCTACTAACGTAATTCGATTTCCTTTCCATTTAAATATCTGTATATGAAAATCAGTAGGTGTCCCTTTGTGTCAATGGTCGATATCCATTATGTAATAATGTCCGTTTCGTGAACTCATGCCAGGTGAAATCCTGGTCAACCTGAGGTCACAGACCACTTTTGGCCAGTAGGTCCTTCACATCTACATATATGTATAATTGCCCAGTGGCAATAGTGGAATTATTGCAACAACATGATATAATGTAATGAGTTTTGACCACTAGAAGCAATAATAATGAACGTAATTACCTTGGGACCTTGTACGGGGTTCGTCCAGGCCTGGTATTATTTTTTCTTGAATAGATTGTTGTTCTGGTATTTATATTGAAGTAAGAAAACAATTATGTCCTCTTTTTCTCTGAATTTGACCCCAAGTTAGTTCTACATTAAATCACTGATTTGTCAAAAGTACAAATAATAATATTTGCCTCTATTAGAGACATTCAGTTGGCATGGTTAGCTTGATTTCTTGACAATATATAATGTAATATGAGCATCACTGGACAAATAATACTGTGCCTACCAATGTTAAAGCATTAATCATGTTAATTATGCACCTACTTGATTGCATGGTAGAAAATATTTTGTAAAATAAAGATCATCATTATATGATGTGCTGGGAGGGGAATGGACAATGTAAATATGATCTTAATATTTGGCTGATTTTCTTGACTATCGGCAAATAGATTCGATAAAAAAAACCCATTTGTAATTTAATTCTTGCTGCAACGTACATTACAACCACACCTGTCTAAACAGTTAGTGCTCTTGAGTGATAGAATCTTGTGTCAGTCAATGCTTTCACCATTCTCAGTCCCCTTTGTATTTTTTTTTTTCATCTTTCTGTTATGACTGAGAAGATTATTATATACTCACTTCTTACAAACCAATGGGGTGAAAATGATGTGTTAAATGATACCTTTCCTTTTTTTTGGTAACCAGTTTAAATACTGCTTGAACCAGGAAAAAAAAAGATTCCTGTATGAAAAATTAATAAGAAGACATTACAGAGACCTAAATCGGTCTTGGAAATTGAATATTTCAATTATACTTATTTGCAGTGTGTATACTGATTGGTGATTTTTTTTTTTGGGGGGGGGGGGGGGGGGGGGGCTGGGGTAAGAGGGTTCATGCATTACTGCACTAAAGTCTACCTTTCCTTTATGTTAAGGACATTAGGTCAATCATGCCCTGTTCACACCAATGCGCATTAATTATTTAGAAGATCTACATTTGCCATAATATGGTGTCTGTTCACATTTTTAGCTCACCTGAGCTGAAAGCTCAAGCTTTTCTGATCACATTTTGTCTGTAGTCCATCTGTCTGTCTGGCTGTCTGTCTGTAAACTTTTCACATTTTCGACTTCTTCTCCAGAACCACTGGGCCTATTTCAACTAAACTTGCCACAAAGCATCCTTGGGTTAAGGGGATTCAAGTTTTTTCAAATGAAGGGCCACACCCTCTTTCAAGGGGAGATAATAAAGAATTAGTGAAAAATTAATAGCATCTTTTAAAAATCTTCTTCTCTAGAATCACAGGGCCAGGAAAGATGAAACTCATGTGGAAGCATCCTCAGGTAGTGTAGATTCAAATTTGTTCAAATCATGACCCCCAGGGGTAGGGCAGGGCCACAATGGAGGATCAAAGTTTTACATAAAAACATATAGGAAAAACCTTTAAATATCTTCTCCTCAAGAACAGCAAAGCAATGATGAGTCATATTTATATGGAAGCATCCTCAGGTAGTGTAGATTCAAGTTTGTTCAAATCATGACCCCTGAGGGTAGGGCGGGTCCACAATGGAGGATCAAAGTTTTACATAGAAATATAAAGGAAAAACATTTAAAAATCCTCTTCTCAAGAACAGCAAAGCCATGATGAGTCATATTTATATGGAAGCATCCTCAGTTAGTGTAGATTCAAGTTTGTTAAAATCATGACCCCTGGGGGTAGGGCTGGGCCACAATGGAGATCAAAGTTTTACATAGAAATATATAGGAAAAATCTTTAAAAATCTTCTTCTCAAGAACAGCAAAGCCCTGATGGATCATATATATATGGAAGCATTCTCAGGTAGTGTAGATTGAAGTAAATTCAAATCATGACCCCCAGGGGTAGGGTGGGGCCACAGTGGAGGATCAAAGTCTTAAATAGAAAAATATAGGAAAATAGGAAAATATCTTTTTCTGAAGAACTGCAAAACCATGATTAGTCAATTTTGATATTGATGCATCCTCAAATAGTGTAGATTCAAGTTTGTTAAAATAATGACCCCCAGGGATAGGATGGGGCCACAATGGGGGATCGAAAATTTTACATATTAGGAACATATATATAGGAAAATATCTTCTTCTCAAGAACTGAAAATCATGTTTAGTCATTTTGATATGGAAGCATCCTCAGTTAGTGTAAATTCAAATTTGTTCAAATGATGACCCCCCATGGGGTAGGGTGGGGCCCAATGGGGGATCAAAAGTTTTACATAAGAACATATAGAAGAAATATTTCTTCTCAAGAACAGAAAAGCTATATTTCATCATATTGATAAATTGGAAGCATCATCAGGTAGTGTAGATTCAAATTTGTTCAAATGGAACATGATGACCCCTTGGATAGGGAGGAGCCACAGTGGGGATCAAATTTTTACAAAGGAATATATGGGAATTTTTTTTTTAAAATCTTCTGAAGTACAACAAAGCCATTTGTTATATTGACATGGAAGCATCATCAGGTAGTTTAAAATTCAAGCCCCCCCCCCAGTATTCTTTTCAATACTGAACTGATTTGTGCTTTTACCTAGCCTGTGTGCTCAGGGGAGCGATGTGGCCCATGCATGGGCCTCTTGTTAGTGATCATGATAAACTTAATTTTCCCTTGTTTTTTACTCAAAAATAGCATAAGTACTGATGTATGACCACTGACATGTGGCAGGTGGCTTAATTTTGCCATTACGTGCATCAAAATTTAATTTGAATTAGCTTAAGGACATACGCAATGTAGTTTGAACTTTGTCTTTTTTCCCTGGAGTTGAAGAGTTCCAATACTTAAAGTAACTGTGTGCTACATTTTTATGTCTATACAGGGTATATATGCTGTTGTACACTTCTTCTAAAACAAGTTTGGGTGAACAAAACATCTAGTCAAGAATATATGTTTAGTAAAGTTTTTGTATTTATCTTTGGATTATACAAGAATTTTTATTAATTGACATCTTTTCAAAACCCCTGGTAATGCATGCTGATTTTTTGTCTACGAACATCGGATGGCACTTAATCTTGAAAAATAATCAGTAGGTAAGGTACTTTGTGTATGTACTTAATTGGCTTAGAATTCACTTGGAGTCAATGCGAAGCATAATTTGATTAAACTAATTTGCATCAAAGATCTCTGTGTGAATGCACCTGTACAAAATGTTCCACCCGGAATATAGGAGGAATAGAGGCATACATGTATTTTGAGAAGGATTCCGGGAGTCAGTTTGTCTCACTACATATATGGTGTTTTGGAGGTTCTGGGTGTAAACCAAGAGGAAACCAAGCGGAATTGAGCAGGAATTTGAGGCGAAAAATGTAAATGAGTTACGCCTGGAAATATAAATGATGCCTGGAAAAAAAATTATACCTGGAAACTAAAATGACGCCTGAAGCAGAATTACGCCTGGATAGTCCTTATTATTATATAATACTACATGTATGTGACCTAAAAACCTATATAGCCAAGAAAAGCAAAATTATGATTTACAATGTTAAAGTTGAAAATTTAATTAGCCCTTTGAACTGTTAGAAAACATAATGACAAGTATTAACATCTAAAATAGTATAAAAATATATTATATGAAAACTGTTTTATTTCTTTGCATAAGGGACACTGAGACATCATCATGGAGTGTAAAATAATGTCTATAAGAATTTGATAAAATTTTTAAAATTCTTTTATCACTCCAGGCATGACAATGAATCAAACAAATTACTTAACATCAGTTCATTTACTCAGTACTTTACAGTTTGAGTGCCTCTATGTCATCTCAGAATGTGTTCATGGAAACTTGAATAGTCTAAAGAGTCTGTCAATATCAATCACTGTACATTCAAACATACCTAAATAGGTACCAGATATTAATTATCACACCTACCAGCAGATACTGTGTCAACAGAACAAGTGTGAAAAAGCCTTAACATTGATATATCTGTATTTCCTATTTCACTCACACAAAACTCCCTCCTTCCTGATGAAATTCAAACTTAACCTCCTATCTGAAATGACTCTAATAATTGATAATTAAATTGACCAGAGGCTTTAGTACTCCTCCTGAAAGTTCCAGGCGTAATTTTTGTTTCAATTTTCCTGCTATTTTACGCCAGGGAAAATTTGAACTTGCAAAATGACGCCCAGAAAGTAGAAATGATGCCTTGGAAGACACCTCTTCTACTCAGGCGTAACTTTTCAAAAGTCCGTCTCCGTCTCAAGTACGCCTGGAATTAGCCAATTCTTGCTATATTCCACCCATATTCCAGACGGAATCTGCCTTTAAATTTCATACAGGCAGTTCAAATTTAATTCACAGTAACTTGTGTTCATTTTGAATTTATAAACTCTCCGTGTGAATAGAGCATAAGACTACATGTAGCTAGCTCTATTAGGTAAAACTTAAAAAAGTTGTCTTTCTGGGTCTGCTTCTGAACTGAACATTTACTCTAGGATGTGGTTTTTCTCTGGGTTCACTTGGTGTCACTAATGGTGTCACCCCTAGCAGACCTGAACCCAGAGTGGATACAGGGGACTGGTTAAGTTTGGTCTGCTTTCTGTTTAAGGCTGTGTCTGATTGGTACATGTACTCTGTGTGTCTCTAAATGCAAAACCTTTGTAAGTTTCAAATTGACACTTGAAAATAGACCTTAATTTATGGAATCTCATTACTCATCTTGAAAATACAGGTAATATGAAGCAGCATCCAGAATTTAAGTGGCAGTATTCATCCCAAGATGCAACACCTCTGTAAAACTAACAAGGAAGGACTTCTTTAAATAAGTCCTTGAAATGAATCTGTTCCAAGTCAACATCCATCTGAATGATCACAATCCCAGCATTCAAAATGTGAGGGAAGTATATATGCATCCCAAGATGCAACAGGTATGTATGAACTAAGTTTAAAAAATGACCTTTTTTTATTGCAAGAATTAGACATAAATAGAAGGTTATATTTTCAACCATTTTTAGATCATTTCATCATTCATAATCAGTCATTTAGTGTCTTTTTGTGGTTTCTGTCCAATGTGGTGAACACACTGTAAAAAGCTTGTATATTTGTTAGTAAGAGTTGTCCCTCATGCTGAGATTTCATGACCTTGGGAACGTGTATAGAAAATGTATAAACTTGTAACAACTCGTATTAATATTGTGAATCATTAATGTATATTTTTCTTAACTTTATTTCAAATACTTCTGGAACCAAGACGTTTGAGGTCAAATTTGATGCAATCCATGTTGAATTTTAAAGTCCACTGTACGCACCTCAAAAATACATTAATTTGGTAACATCTCTGAAAAGACAGGATGGATAGATATTAATTATCATTCTGAAAACATCATTTAAGAGAAGGAAATGTAGGCTTTTTACCAGCTTAAGATGAGAAAGATTATTTAAAGACTTTTTTCTAGAAAACTTGATCCTTTAAAATGAATATAAATCGATCAATATGAAAAAAAATAATCATTATATATTCCATTGACCTACTTTTAGAAATTAATGTATAAAATTAATAACATACATAATTTTTTGAAAACTGAAAATCCAAATAATTATCATAATACATAATTTGTAGTTTTGTGTGAGATGTGTAAGATTTCCAAAAAATGTAAATATACTGCTCAATTTAATTTACTACTTGTAGAACTTTGACCCACTTTGACCGACAATTACTTCTAACAAACAGGTAGAGCTGAAAGTAAAACAGAAATAAGAATTGAGCATTTAATTTGTTATCTTCATGTCTGTATAAGCTAGCGTAAGCTCCAGTGGTTCCCAGGTAGTCACTAGTGAAAAAAAAAAACTCGTCCAGTTAACCTCGCGGTTCAGTGTAGGTATGCAGCACAGGGTCAACCAGCGGTCATTGGCAGCATGTTAATGCAGAGTATTGATCCCAGAGACCTGCCGCAGGTATAAAAACTCGTCAAGGTATATCGCAGGCTCCAAAAGTTCATCATGTGCTATTTTAATATGATTAAAGCATTAGGTGCAAGATCTGTGAACAGCCAGTGTGTAAATATAAGCAGACTTTTTTGTGTTGTGTGACAAAAAGTGATGGAAAGAGGAAAATTTGTTTATTAAAATGTCAAATATAAAAACTGAAGTAAACATTTGGAAGTTTTTCTGAAATCAGAAAGAGAGAAAAAAAAATGCAAATAAAGCCATGATAGAATTTTTAATCAATTCTCATGAAAATATAAGGTTTATCCTTTTCTTTTAATAAAAATGATTATATAATGAAAATGTTTCTAATTAAACAAAAAAAAAAAAGGAAAAATATATAAACAGTAATTAGTTGTTTCAAAATTAAATAAGGATAGATGATTTTCATTTGTCTGTAATTTTAAGATATAATTATATGAGTTTGAAGCACTGGGTAATGAAATAAGGCTTTGAACTTAGGAAGAATTCAGACACTTTTTTGTTTTAATATTTTCTAGCTAGGAGTAAATGCTTGGTTGCATGTATATAATTTCAAATGCATTGAAAAACATTTAATGGACAAAGCCTATTATACATGTTCATTGCCAAATAACTGGGAACATCTCATAGATGATGATTTCCCTTACAAATTAATGTATAAATGTGAAATTACATTTTGAATTATAATCATGCAAAACTACACACACATGCATTTACCGGTACAAGCAAAACGAGCGTGAATTTCCTTAATGTGTGGTATATGTTTCGTACAACATGAATAAGATACAATTGTAATGGAATTGATAAATTAATTTGACTGTACAGTAATATTATTTCATAGAGCTCTGCAGCACTTCAGATCATCTGTGGATCATTTTGATGGATGTTCAAGGTCAAGAACATTAAGAAAAGTGGTCAGTTGGAATGGAGATACATGCAGGTGCTCTGTGTTTATTGCCTACTAGAATGCAAAGGTACCATATTTTTTACAGTTAATGAATATGATCAAATACAATATACAGTTGAACCTCAGTATCTCGAACATGGGTATCTCCAATAACATAGATATGTCAAAGTGATATTTAAGTCCCAACTACTTATTCTTTAAGTATTTTACCCTGGATATCTAGAATCCTTGGATATCTCGGAAGTTTTTTCTTGACTCCATCCAGTTAGAGATGGCAAGGTTTGACTGTATATAATTAATTAAACAACTCATTTAATTATGTGCATAGAGTTTTTAAGTGCTTCAAATTTTTCTGCTAAATTTGTATTTGATGATTCAGTGACCAAAAATATAACCTCTCCCTTTGAAATGCTTCTATTTTAAGTTGTATTTTATTAGAATCTTGTAATGCTTAAATACTGAAGAGTTTACTTCTTAAGGTTTAAGTAGTTCAGTGAAATTGCTTGTTTCATGTTCAGGGGTAACGAACCAGCATAAATAATTAAACATTATTTAATAATCTAATTAAGAACAATATAAATATATGTTACTGATAACTAAAAGCAAAAAAGGAAAAAAAAAGAGAAAGATTACATATTTTTTCAATACAAAAATTGAAATTCATTAGCTCTGTGCAATTGTTGTTCAAGAGAGTAAATTTAATCATAAAGACTTAAATATTAACCCTCCATTTGTTATTAGGCCTCTTGAGGAATTTATACCCCTTTTGAGGGCCTCATAATCCTCAGAGGCCAGTAAAACCTTCACCTGAGTTGAACCCAGGTTGCCCTGCATGTTGGCTATTTTGACAGTCTGCTGCCTACATGTGCTCCTGTCTGACTACTGGAGGTATACACTTGCTTCTGTGTAACAAACTGCTGAGAGGCAGAGGCTGAACAATTTAACTTCCTCTAAAAGTCTTTAGCGATGTATGAACATTATGTCAGGGCAGCCCATTATACGCTGCTGTTTTATAAAAAAAAATATCACTTATGTATGTCAGTTTTTTGTAATCACTTAGTTTTTTTTGTGCAAAAAACAAAAACAAAAAATAAATATTAAAGAAATAAATTAAACCAAAACAAACAAACAAATAAAAAAAGTAACAAAAACAGCATGCACGCACACACTTATAAAACACACAAAAGCAAAACAAATTAAAAAAAACCTTTTTGATTTAGTTTAAATAAGCCAAGCTTTGTTCTTTGTTTAATTATTGTATAGAGTTTAAGAAAACATGTCTGCATTTAAATGTCAATCATTATTCTTTTTACAGCCTTCTGTTTTTCTTGATTGTAATATTTTTCTAAGGTAACACTTTAAATATATGTACACCTATACAGTGCCCATTTATAGATAGAATTTAAGATGTCCATGCCTGCCCATTTCTTGACTGACATTGATTTAATATATATACATTAACAAAATGCTGTTAGATTAGAATCTACCTCTTATTTTACAATACAAGATGTACAGGAAGATGAAATTTATACTTAATGTTCAGTACCCCACCATAAATAAACATTGAAGGGTGATGGTCAGGGAGAATTTTCTAATGGGCTAATGTATCCAGGTGCCACAACACAAATCTATAAATTTGAAGCTGTCAAAACAAACCTATCTGAAAGGTTGTTTTGAGAATTCCTCTGCCGTATTTTGATAGTAATTTGGTGTTTAGGGGAGGATGATGGATGAAGTTATAGCTAAGTTACTTCATTAAGAAATTGGCTGGTTCTGGTTCAGTGGTTTCATATTAATTATGAATGGTACTGTCGTCAGAAGAAAAGACAGCTAATTTAAAAAAAAAAAAAAAATTTAGTGGGATGAGTTTTAAAGGTAATGAAATTTGTAACACATCAGAGCATGGATTCTTGACTGTTACAAATATTGTTTTTTATGAGGTCAATATGATGATAAATTGAGCTACCCAAGGGGGGGGGGGGGGGGGGGGGGATATTTACCGAGCCTATAACCAACATAGACGAAAAAAAAATTCCCATGTAATATGAATATTGTCACTAGCTTTTTTGTATTAAAGTAATATGCAATTTTAATTATATAAAAAAAGATGATTTTCTGAGGAGGCTGCTCAGTTCAGATGTACATATAGTTTCTATGTAATATGGTGATTGAACTGTTAGCACTCTATGTTAAAACAAGTGGGCAGTTGCTGGCCTTGATTTTATATTGAACTGCAAATGTGGATCATTTTTTTAGATGGATATTTTTGTAGTTTCTGTCTATCATCCAACTTTTTTGTTTGGGGTTTGTAATGAAAATATGGAAAAGAGAATGATCAGTATAATTTTGTAATATCATTTAATTATGATATTCCTGTTCAAATGAAAAGAAAAGAAAAAAAAAACATTCAAAGTATTCTAATTTAGCTTCTTGCATTTATTATAATTACTGGTGTTTAAATACAGGTTTGACAATATATTGTTGAGGGAATTCATTTATTATAGCTTTAAGAGTAATTTTTTTCCAGTAATTTTGTAGTACATCCTGACCTTAAAATAGCCTATTAAGTATTTAAAGAGAAGAGAAAAATATCTCTCACCTAGGAATTAAAAGGAGAATGATCTCAAGGATTTAAGTATGAAAACAGTCAATGGTTAGGAGCTTGATCTTTAGTAGTGGCATGGGGCAGATGAAATTCAAACCAAATGCTCTCATACAAAGATAAAGACTACTCTTTTGAGGTTAATAACTGATTTAACTTATTCAACTGAAATACAACTAAAATTACTCTAAATTATAATAGTTAATTAACATGTAGGGGTAATTATATTTTAGTACATTTCATACTACTTCTTCACTGCTGATTATTCAAGTAGGTGCATATATACTTTATGAAAGCATATGGACACTTTGTTAAGGGTTGGGGGCTGATGCATATAGGGACATATCTTTAAAAAAATCTCCTTCAGAATCTCCAGAACAACAAGGCTACATTAGTCACATTGATATTTAGAATCAACATGGTGTGTGGATTCAAGTTTTGTTAAGCCATGGCCCTTCAAGACAAGGATGGGACCATAGCATGGGGTCAGAATTTTTCATGGGAATGTAAAGGAATTGAACCATTGTGACTCAGATGAGCATTGTGGCCCTTGAGCCTCTTGTTCAAATTTATCTTCGGTGTATCAGCAGTGGAATTGTCACATGGACTCTACATGTTAAATTTAGGTATTTCCTTGCGTAGTTTGATTCACCTGGTTCAAGGAGACATAGGAATATATTAATAGCTACCATAAACAGACGATATCATAGTATGGTCGGAGGTGAACCAGAGGTGACATTACCTAATAACTGTATTATCAAGCTTTGATGTTTTGACTTATGCTCGCAAATGTTATCCATCATTTTGTGACTTTGTGTATTTCCCACAACTTGAACACCATCAATTATTTAACTATCGAAGGCTTGTGTAGTATTACCTGACAAGAGATTATACTCAAAACCAGCTTTTAAAAAGTTCATTTGAAGAGTATTTGTGATAAGTGTTAGAATGCCAGAGTTTGTCTATGTTCCATATTAATTTAACGTACATGTAGTAATGTAAAAAATTAATTTTTTTTAGTTTAATGAGATAAGAGGTAGCATGATACAGTGTATTTTTTATGCCCAGAGATCAGAGGTAAGTTGGGGTGGGTTAATTGGGTTGGGGTATGACCTACTTTATGCAAAACTATAATCTTGGCTATATTTTTTGAATGGTTGGCACTTTCGCTATTTCACCTGTGTATTCCATGTGACAAAAGCTTTCTTTGGGTATCAACATTTTTGAACTCTTGATCTTGACCTTGGAGTTTGACCTACATTAGAAAAACTTTAACCTTGCCCTTGAGCTGCCATGTAGGGGCAACAGTGTTTACAAACAGATCTTGTTTGCTGGGAGTTATGCCCCGGCCTTGTTGACTTCGAAGTTTGACCAAAATATTAAACATACTACTGAAACAGTTTGTCAGGAAACTTCTCTAAACTGGGGAACAGAATTTCTTAAAACTTTGTAATTGATAAGGACATACTGTGTAGATTTGTATATTGGTGAGAAATTCTGAATCATTTTTTTCTTGGAATTATACCCCCTTTTGAACTTAGAAGTTTGGTCAAAATGAAATTTATTACTTCCTTAAATCACTTAACAGTGTTTCATGAAACTTTGTAGTTAATAAGGACATACAGTATTACAGTAGTAGATGTGCATGTTTGCAGGAAATTCTGATTCAGTTTTATTTTTAGCTCACCTGAGCTAAAAGCTCAAGTGAGCTTTTCTGATCACCCTTTGTCCGTCGTCCATCCGTCTGTAAACTTTTCACATTTTCAACTTCTTCTCAAGAACCACTGGGCCAATTTTAACCAAACTTGGCACAAAGTATCTTTGGGTAAAGGGGAGTTTAAATTATTAAAATAAAGGGCCAAGTCCCCTTACAAGGGGAGATAATCAAGAAAAGACAAAAATAGGGTGGGGTCAATAAAAAATCTTCTTCTCAAGAACCACTGGGCCAGAAAAGCTGAAACTTACATGTATGTGGAAGCATCCTGGGGTAGTGTAGATTCTAAATTGTTCAAATCAGGACCCCCAGGGGTAGGGTGGGGCCGCAATAGGGAATCCAAGTTTTACATTGAAATATATAGGAAAAATCTTTAAAAAATCTTCTTCTCGAGAACCACTAGACCAAGAAAGCTGAGACTTATGTGGAAGCATCCTGGAGTAGTGTAGATTCCAAATTGTTCAAATCATGACCCCCAGGGGTAGGGTGAGGCCACAATAGGTATTACAAGCGAGGAAATCTGGTAAAGAACAGTGTGGCCAAAGTTTCTCAGGTGAGCGATGTGGCCCATGGGCCTCTTGTTCTGGGAGTAATGATCAAAACTAAATACATGTACAACTGAAATAGTTTGTCAGCCCAATACCTCCGAAACTGTTCAGTAGATCTAGAATCTTGAAAAGATATCAAATGATGAAAATCCTTTTGTTTTTCAGTAAAAATTATGCAAAAATTACCAAATATATAAATTTAGCTGGAATGTCACAGCATCATAAGAGTTGAAAACTTACTGGAACTCTTCAGTTACAGAAAATAAAATAAAGTTCAAAACTACATTGCGTATAACCTTGGTATGGCATTGCCATTCTCATTATGTGTAGCATTGTCAAGCAAGATGGGAACATGGGGTATGTGACCTTGCTCACCCTTTATTTCATTTTTAATTAAATATTTCTTTTGATATCATAAACAAAGCACCGTTGTTGCAAGTCATGAAAAATGGTGAAGTTGTGTATGCAGTACATTCCATTTTCATTGATGACTAAGATTGCAGACCTGGATTAATCACTGATAAGAGCGCCCAGAGATTTGATCACAGGACTAATGCAGGATAAATTAAGATTTCTGGACTGTTTAAGATGCAAAATTTCATAATTTTGTGAGAGTTAGGCTCAAATGCCATGCTCTATAGTAAGAGAATACTAAAAGTCAACTTCAAGAAAAAAAAAAAGTCAACCAATTTTTTTTTTTCTACTGTAAAGCAAAATCCAAATTACTCATTGATGATGTGTGATTGTTCAACAATTTGTAGATAATTTGCATTTTAAAAATTAGTTCTATTGTGACTTTTTAAAATACAAAACTTAAGTAAATCTGCATGAGATATTTTAAATTTTATAATTGGAGATGACCTTGGCCTTGACTTTTGACCTTGACCATAGAAAATACATTTAAAGATTTAAAAAAAAAACCATATGTCTGGTATTTTCTAATATCATTCTTGGTAAATCTGGATGAATTTATTATTGAGTGCTACCAATCTTGCAAGATCAAGTTTTATGGTACCAGATGTTTATAGCACCATAATCGGCTGTAGAGCCACAATGCATTAAAGAAAATCTGATCAAACTATGATGAACTTTTCAGAGACACAAGTCAAACCGTCTCTGTATGATGGATTCCTAGATTGGTGGTATCAAAATACATGTAGACTCATCTGAATGCTGACACCCCCCCCCCCCCTTTTTAAAAAGGAGATAATGCACGGCTCAAAGGCAACTTACTTTGGAATTAATAAACAAAAACTTAATTACATCTAAGAATACATAGTCACCATTAACATACTTTTTTAAGTATCTTGTTTTATACCAATTGTTAATAAGCCCATTGTATTTATGCTAGTTTAACTATGGATCATATTTATTCACCTGATCAATACAGAGGACTCACAATGAGTATGCCTGGTCAACAGGGAATGCTTACTCCACCTAGGCACCTGATCACACTGGTGTTTCAAGGGTTCATTTTTTCCCCCTATTCACAATTTTTATTGTTTAAAAATTTATCTTCAACTTTCAAATTTAATTCTATTTTCTGAATATGAATGATGCATGTAATATTTTTTTTCCTTCACATATTGATCTAAATATAAATTTCCTTTTTTTTCTCCATTTGAAAAAAATTAAAAATCATGAAAAAAAAAAAAATTAACTCAGTAACACAGCTGGTTTTAAGGCTGAATGCAATATAAGAAATTTAAAAAATAATCACAGTGTTGAAAAATTAATGACACTAATGCTGTCTGATGTTTGCTAATAGATTAGTTTTGTCCATATATAGTTTCAGTGTAGTATAATTGTGCTAAGACTGTGAAGAAAAGTGACAAAAATGGAACAAGCCAATCAATAATAAAAAGTGGGCCAGAAGGATTCTAGTTTTTTATAACAAATTAAGAGTCATAGTAAGCTGGGGTGATGTATTGGTTTGACCCAGGTCTTTTATTTCAGTGTGACCTTGGCTTGACCTGGCAGTGACCTCGCTATGACCTGATGATACCCATTTCAGCAGCAGACTTGATCTTCAGAGTCTGAGGAAAAAGTGCATGTCCTCTGGCCAGCCTGTGATATTGATCTTGGAGCTGGTTATGCTTCCTTCGGTCAGATGGTCATTCAGCTTGAAATGTTCGTGAATAGGGACAATTTACAATAGCGGGTAAATAGGTAAGTGTATAGTGGCCATTCTCGACCGGTGACTCAGAAAAACAAGGGTCATCTTGGTACAGAGGTGGTTATAAAGATCATCATAAATTTTATTCACTGACAAGAAACAATGGAATATTTTGCTTTAGCAAAACTGGATATGATGATAATTTTTTTTTCAAATTGATAATTTCCACATGGAAAACTAGTAATGTTGATTGTTTACAGATGATCATATTGAGACTAATTTATTTTTATCCAATATGCAAAAGTATATAAGCAGGGAAGTTACTTTTGTGGGGGTTGTCATAAGTTTTGCCATAATTTGTGAGTTTGTGTGATTTTTACATGAATGCAGATTTCAGCTGGTATTTTCATTCAGAATTGGTTGCTATGGACCTGGTGTCATTTTTCCTTTCCATTAAGGTCTCGTGAGACAAAAATACTAGAAATATATCTCGGCCTGGAATTGCGCAGTATCCCTTGGACCCTATTATTTAGTATTTTTCATTCTTGCACAAATAATTTGAAAGATAATGAAATAAAAACTTTAAAATTTATATATCCACAAATTATTCAGAATGTTCTAATTAATTTTTAAAGTTTCCTTTATTAATACAGTAACAAAGGAGAAGTTTGAAAAGACAACAGGGCCACCTATGGTCAACCATTTGGCCAACTTTTGATAATTGTATGCTTGAATTGTCTACTTTACTTTTGTTAATCATCATATTGTATTTAAACTTCACAAATCTCTTGCACATACATGATATATTACAAAATTAAAATGAATTCAACTTAAGATCAAAATATAAGACCCAGATATATAACGGATTAATTCTATTAAGAATAATGCCAGGTCTAGCTAGCACATATTTTAGCAGTGATGGAGTTGTGAATCTCTGCTTTTTCTCTGGTTCTAGGTGTACTAATTTTAATTTCATAGATTATAAGCTGTTACTTGAAATTAATTTACCTGGTATTCTCTCCAACTTTGTGTAAAATTTTAATCCGAGTGGACAGTAAGGACCAACACATTATTTTACGCCTGCCCAGTACTTATATCTCGAAAGGGCTCTGAGACGCCAAATCACTGAGGAACAGTAATTTGCAAATGGACGTTGATCAAGAGATTTTTACATGGATATCAGCACCATAAAAATAAAAGCAAGTAATTTTATTTTGCCAGTGCTGCTTCTCGTGAAATTACGTGATTATTAATTGTTTGCATATATTTAGGAATCTACTCTATTTGCTGCTACTCTCTTTACCAAATTTAAGCCATTTCTAAAGAAGTTGAATGTCAGTGTGAAATAAGGGATGAAATACCAAATTGGTGCTTGCAGCCATACAATCCTCAATGTCACTGACAGTTACAGACTCAGGTTTTTTTTTAGTGAATTTAGTGATTCAGAAAGTGCATAGATTAAAAGGACACATTAAAAGACAGTAAATTATAGATTTGTATTTTTGCCCTTTGCAAAATGCTTGATGAATTTCTGTTTGGTGATTGGGTACATTTCAGTACATGATCAGAAAAGACTTAAGTTAACAGATATGTGACCTCTTTTCAATACCCTTAACCCCCCCCCCCCCCCTTCTTCATGCACCAAAATTTTCATTTTTTTAATTACATGTGTATAGGTATTTAAATATATTTTATACATATATACATTCAGGATTTTTATTCAATATTTGCTTCTGATCTAAGTATTTAAATATCTTTCTAAAAAGGCAAATATGATAAATCCTGGATTTTTTCTTTGAAAAAAGGTCATTGTAAAATCACATATTTCATATTTCATGGGGTCCAATTTCCATGGTTTGAGGAAAAAACTATGGACTCCTTTGTGGATGAAGAATTTTTGAGTAGTTATGTATGTGACATTTTGAATTTCATGGGGGACATGAATTCATGGGTCTCTTCATACCTAGAAAAACACCAAAAATTAAACCCCCACGAAATTCGAGATTTCACAGTACATGTATTTCCATGATGTCTAATTAATCTTAGCACCCAGTGATTGAAATGATGAAGATTGATTATTTTTATTGACTGTGAAAACATCCGTAACAAGAGGCAGTAAATGATAACATTGCTGTTTCTAAGTGCCAGTCCAGTCAGTGATTGATCACTATATATAATTGCTATGACTAGTATAGTGAATTAGTTTTTGACATTTCCTTGTGTGCTAACTAGTCTATGATTTTTGTTCAATACAGTTGAACTTCAGTATCTTGAACAGTGATACATGTATCTTGACTACTATAAGGATATATTGCTGTGGGTTTGAATTATGTTTGAACCACTTTTTATTTATGTAACCTCTAAGTCACAAACCCTTTGATATACTGAAGCTTTTTTTCTGGGCCCTTATCAAATTTGAGATTATCCTTTTCAATCTTTTAAATAGGTTTGACTGTATTTTGAATTTAAATTTTTATTTAAAATGGCAGAAGAAAAATAGTCAATTACTTCAAAAAAGATGTACAAAGGAAATTTATTTAAATATCAAGAAATATTAAACTAAGGTCTCAGATGATTAAAGTAATATTATGAAGTATTTTGGGAATATGACTAATTAGGCTTTAATAAAACTCAAAATATTTACTCATCATTTATATATATTAATACATTGAATAAGATTTTGAGGTAGTCAAAGCCTATATATGTGGGATGATTTTTGCTGTGTCTAGGTCATTTGGATTCCTTAGATATCATGCTTATATCACCATTGGGCAGCCTGGCTTGTTAACCTGGGTTTCCTTTGTAAGATCCAAATGGCTCACATAATTTCTTTCATGAAAAAATGCACTCTGTATCCTATATATTGTAATCAACTAAACTTTCTGGAGTTTGAAGTCATAGAGCAGGATACCGATTAATTGACTGATTATTGCCACTGTCAACATATGTGTGTGACTAGTCAGTGGGATGCTTACTCCTCTATGGCATATGATCCCAGCTCTGATGTTTTTTAGAGGTCCATGATTGCTCTGCTCCAATGTGTGTTGTTTTGAGCTCAATTAGTGTTTGTTACCTTCATATTTCATAGATGATAGATCATCATTAAAAAAATCCCATATCGGTATGTTGAATAGTGTAAAGTCTATATTAAGTGGAATTTTTTATCATGGTGCAGACTTACCTGGTTTTAAAAATTGGTAAATAATTTTGGAGAAAAGTAATCTTTGTGATTTGACAATATCTTGTATGATTATTGATGGCTCTTCTTCATTGTAGTGCTGAATGAATTCTTAGCAATATGCAATTTTAGCGATCTCGTGACCCTCGTTAATAATGCCAAAATTGAATCTTGCTAAAAATAAAATTTTGCTTATATACAGTATTACAATACCAGCAGATGGAATGTCTGCACATAAAGTCACTCACCATTGCTTGAACTTTTGCTTATAGATTGAGACAATTGGGGATTTATTGTCCGATATTGGGAGGACTCGTGTTGTCCAATTTTGATGTATATTTTATCCCATTAGTCCACATATTCTGACTATTATTCTGTTATTATGTTAAAATTGTTATTTGAAAAATAATGGTTGAAAAAATGGTGTAAAGCACCACATTCAATTACATTTTAAGTGTGGAATAAAAGACTTTTCCTAACAAATACTAAAGGTTATGAATTGAAAGGAATTGAGTGTAATGAATATTTGTCATCCTTAAATTCATCATATTCACATGGTAAATATTTTAAGGAGACATTTGAAAAGATACACTGCTGTTACATTGAATAATGAAATAGATCCGGCTGTTAGTGGAATTAAAGCTTAAGGACTGTAGCCAAAAGCAAACAGGATTAGCGGGCACAAACAACCTCAAATGTTATTCTGTAGTAATTGTATGAAGCAGCAGCTATTGACCACTTGTTGTTTTGTGACAAATAATGAAGGGATTAGAAAAGGGACCAATCCAAGACAGAGGTTGTCAACCTTTAATGTTGGGATATTTCTTCGATAGGTGTTGTTAATTGAGTTCCAGTTTTATAATATACAAACATCACAAAGAAATGCGTCATATGTAATGTGTAGTGGAAGTGACAGGTCATTGCCTCCACCTAGTGCGGAGATTTTTTTTCTTTCAGTAGATTTGAACAGCTGCCCACGGATTTGCTCAGTGGGATGACGCTGAAGTTTAATGTCCATTGAATTCTGACGTCCAACTTACTCCGTGTTCACACTTGGTGTACTGACTATCATTTGTGGTTGTGTTAAAACACCATTCTTTAAGCTATAGTCTCAAAGTGATTTGGTCATGGTCATTTGACCAATCTCTCTGTGGTGGTGTCTAATCATTTTTATTAGGAAATTAAAACAGCCAATATTATTATATCTAAGAATTTCAATACTTTTTTTTCTCAAATGGAATTTGGATGCTACTAGGGGCATATAGAAAGTTTGGTGAATTGTTTGATAAACATGCTAAAATGTTATCCAATTAACTGAAGTAAATCTTTTTTGATATTATTTGAAAGTCATGGAAATTACAGTGCTTATATTATGATGTCGCTAAGTATGTTTTGTGATTTAATAATTCCTGATACATATAAATTTAAGCAAGCATGAAACATGATTCATAAAGGAATCCATTCAAATTTGATACAATATAAATCTCCTTAAGAATCATGTATATTATCCATCTGTTGTAAAATTATAAAAATCTAAATGATAGAAAGACAAGCTGAAATAGGGGAAAAAATTGACCACTGAGAAACTTCAAACAATTCCATATTTCTGCTCCTCTTATTATGGATATAATCAACATACAGAGTTGCCAACCCTTATGATTTTAGCGCAAGGCTTATGGATGGAGCATCTTAAATACACCTTATGAATTCTCTGACTACTTATTCAGTTTTTCTCAGTCAAATTTTAAAATTTATATATGGAATGTTCACAGCAGACTACATTCAGTTTTTAATATTATTATGTAATAAAAATGTCGTGGTCCGTAGAGAACTTGCTTGTAATATGTCATTGTCTGTTGTTTGCAAGCTTGCAATCAAATAAAGCAAAGAAAATAGAAAAATATATTCACAGTAAATCACCAGGGTCCTAAGAGGCTGCTGAATGCCCCCTTATGATTTTTTAGCTCTTCTGAGCCAGAGCCAGAGGCTCAAATAGCTAATGCTATAGCTATTAGTGTGGAGTGTGTAAACTTTTTGGAATATGGGCCATATCTGAAGAGCCTTATGGTCAATTTTTACCAAATTTGTCACATCATTGGCCCAAGGGCTTTCATTTATACTTGTACTAAAAATAGAGATTACATTGACACTTAAACAAGGAGAGATAATTAGGGAAATTAAAACAAAAGAAGTGGTTGCTAGGAAATCTTCTTCTCAAGAACTACTGGGCAGATTATCACCAAACTTATGCATAAGGATGAGGATGGTTTCAAGGTCATGTCAAAGTTGACCTAAAGTTATTTTGTTAAAACTTTGATATTTTGCCCAGAATAAGGACTAAGAGATCATTGAATCTTGCCAGTTGATGCATCTTGGGAACTTATGTCCCAATGACTCAAAAGTAGGTCATGGTGACCTACTTTTTGAATTTAACAGGAATTCATTTTCAATCTGGTTTTCATGTGCAGATGTAGGGGGGGGGAGGGTCGGGGGGTCTGGAACCCCCCCCCCCCCCCCCCCGGAATTTGCAGAGTTATTAAAAGTATATACTGAAGCAAATAAAAAAATGACTTTGGACCCCCCCTAGAAAACCTGGACCCCACCATCACCACCATAGAATAGGTGTTTTTCATGTTTAGGAAAGGGATTTTACGTGTTTTTTTTTTGTTTTTTTTTTGCTTGTCAAGAAATTTTCTGGGTTTAATATGTTTGGGAAGGGAATTTAATGTTTATTTTTGCTTGTCGAGAAATTTTTGGGTGGGATCCGCGCCTGGTTTTGATGCATATCTTGGACACTTTGATGACTATGATCATCAAAACAGTTTATGCATCATGGGGCCTTGAAGTTTGTTAACTAAAAAATACTGTAAAATCACTTATTTTCATAGGGTCAAATTTTTGTGGTTTCAGGAAAAATTACTTGTCGAGGGGATTTGATTTCGTGGTTAAAGAGAAGTATTATAATTAAAAGCAGTTTGCATTTTCACATTTTATATATTTTTTATTTAATATGAATTCTTGGGTATCCTCATTCCACAAAAACATTGAAAATTAAACCCCCCGTGAAAATTTTTGATTTCACAGTAGTTCATCGTGCCGAATGTTTTGTTATTAAAATACATTAACACTTTGACATTTTTGAGTTCATATACATCATCAAAACATCCAGGATGGAAATCAATTAGCTATTAAAATCTTCATTTGACATTTAAAGTGTCGACTTCATGCAGTTACCATTAATTTTTTTTGTTATTATCTGCACTCTCATTAGTAAAGCAAGAAAATAAGTATCGTTATATAAGCATGTTGTGCTCAAGAAAATGTGACAAAGAAGACACGTTTTCTAAAGATAATATAGCAGCATCTTCAAGAGGGAATTGTTTAAAGATTTAACAGAGATGTGAAAGCTAGAGACACACAGATCGGACAGAAATGGAATTGTCTGTGACTGTGCTAACTCTCCCTGCAGTTTTAGGCTAATTTCAATAAAACTTGAAATTTAAGTGCTCTATTCGACTATATAAAGATACATAATTCTACATTAAGATACTGTAGACTAATTTTTCCTTGGAAAATTTGTGACCGCGTACATAGAATAAGTTGATTTTAAAATCTTGCATTTTTTGACTAAGTGAGGCTTGATTGTAATATGGAATCTACGTCCTAACTTTAAGCCTGATCAATCCAGTTACTTCTGATTGGCTTTTACGGTGCAAGTTTTGAAAGGATGTCAAATTTACACTGTATTAGAGGTGTGTTATAGACACCTTAATTCCAAGGTGATCAGAAAGAAAAGTGAGAGTGGGTGAATAATTAGTAACATTAGTTTTGTTAATGATTTGGGGTGTTTGATAAACTGGAAATCAAAAACTATATTGAAATGAAATTATAAATGAAAGTTGAAGTAAATTATTATCAAATTATTTTTATTTTTAAGTAGGAAATATTCAGACTCGATATTTGTCAAAAAAAAAAAGACAGCTAGTAACTCATATTCAGTAAATGAGGAAGTCTGTGATTTGATTCGAACTTTTGATTAGATAACAGAGTTGTAAGAAGAACTGAGCCTGAAAATGTACGACCATTAAGTCATCAATATTGATGTCTTCGTAACAAGTTTCCATCTTACACCAGAAACAATCTGCACATTAACTGCTGTTCAGAGAGCAATCAGTGAACTGTTAGCTGTAAAATATCACCAATTTTGGTAAACGGCAGTGTTTGGTTGCGATATGGCAACACGAGATAACAAGAAGCTTTATCACCTTTGAGGAGTTGGTGGAATTTTTAAAAGTTTAAGAATTCCAGAACATTGTCACTTTAAGTGTTTCAAATCCTTTTGAACATGTGTTAAACAATTAAAAAATAAAATCTAAGATGGGTAAAAAATTTTGATGAATTAAGGCAAAAGGAGGGGCTTTGGAATTGGTAAAGACCAGAAGCATGTACTGTATGTGCATGTTCTTAAAAAAGTGGGCTTCATATTTTAGCGGCTTTGGCTGCAGACAACAATGCACTAATTCATGAATACCGCTAAGAAATCATTTATAAATACAATATACAACATGGACATGTAATTCATGATTTCGCCAACAACTCCATACCCAGTGATTGTGCTAAATTTTGAATACGCCAATTTATGTATACGTACAGTATGTTTTTATTACTTTGTTCTCTTTTGAACAATTCAGATAAAGCTTATTATATTTAATTCCTTCTTCATGATCATTAACAATATAATGATAAATTGTGTGTATACTGTTAAACAGAAAGGTGCTTCTATTGACTTAAATGCTTAAAGAAAAAAGAAAAAATTCTTGGAATTTTATGACCATTGGTCATTCAATAACTATGCATTATTTATTTGTTATCATAAAACAGAAAGATGGCCTTGTAATCTGTGACAGCTAGACTAGTATATATATTGGATATATACACACTCACAAATAAACATGTGGGTGTTGTACGTTGTATCAAGAGTTAAATGACCGGTAGTGATGAGACTAAAGTCTGATAGTAAGGATTGTACCATAGATCTCATGTATATATATATAATCAACAAGTTTGTATTGATTGAATTAAACATAAGGTTGTTAAAATGAGACAACCACAGCATACTGTAATGAAGGGATACCCAAAGGAATATATATATATATATATATATATATATATATATATATATATATATATATATATATATATATATATATATATGACAAATTATATTATATGGAATGATATGGCTGAAATATTGCCGACTTGGCATTGAACAATATCAATCAATCAATCAGTCATATATTATGGAATGATTAAGATATAAGGAACCATGTAATTTTTTTTTTTTATCAGAATATTATAACTGTAGTTGTATTTTTTTAAATACTAAACTGAGTAATGTTATTATCATTTAAAGAAAGAAAAAACTTGCAGCTATTAATGGTTAATTTTTTTCTCAGAAATTCTTTCTGAATTTTGAATAAAAAAGTGAAGAATCTATTTATAATTATTCATAATACAAAGTAAGAAAAATAAGAAATAAAAGCTGTTAATGTAATTTCTGTTAGACTCTTTGGACTGGTTATGAAAAGATTGGATGTTTTATATATATATATATATATATATATATATATATATATATATATATATATATATATATATATGCCCACATGCCCAAACATCACAGAATTACAAAGCAATCAACAATTCAAATATGTTATTATTATCTTCCCAGTATACAAGACATTTGCATAGCAATGATAGTAGCCATTAAATCTATAAAAGTCTATGTAAACAAAATTCAGTGGTCACTCGACAGTATAGAAACCTGATTATTGACCGTTTCATGCCCAGACAACTTGGGTCGCTAAATTTACATACGTATACACTGTACATGGCCAGTTGTCTTAGCCGCTATATGACCCCACGATGGTCGACCTTTGAAAATTGACCTGAGATTACCCCCTTGTTAAATGGAAATCGACCCAGTAGCCTACTATAGAGCTTTTTCAGGGATGGGATTTTTTTTTTTAAATCCACCTATAGTTTAAAGTTTAGGTTCCTAGTTCTTTGACTCATAGGAATGAAGTTTTATTTTAATCAAGAAAAAATTTATAAATGAAAAAGGATTAGATATCAAAAGTCACTTTTGAAAGGAGCCATTCAAAGTTAGGATAATTTCTTGGAAGTTAAGGTGTTGTGTGAATGCGAGGTAAGTTCATTTAATTAGATTTAAATAGATTATGTAATGCATTATAAAGTTATAAAGGTTAAAAAAAAATAAAAGTTTTATATATATATATATATATATATTCATTTGATTTATTTACTGCATGGTTATAGAAAAATTTGGAGGGAAGATTACATTGAAATCTACATAAATGCAACAGAAAACTTAGTTCCGTGAAGTTACATGTACAAATGTTTCCTGTTTAATATTTGTTACTAAAGTGCAATCTCCTTTTATCTTTGTGATAATGCAATGTAGATTAACTAAAATGAGCCTAATATGAAAAAAAAAAAACAAAACAAAACAAAACATTAGAACAATTAAATTTTACTGTGCTGTTAAATCTTGAAATTGTTAAAAAATAATAAAAACAAATTAAAGCAAAACTCAAAAACAAATTGTGCTTTGTGTTTTATAAATATTTCATTCTTCAGTTTTACTAGGAAGTTTCCTTCCATGCTCCATGTCTATATTATAATAGTTACTCTTTGTATTTTGACAATGGAATGAAATATTTCATTAACTAAAGGACTTAATTTGCGGAAAAAAAAATCGGTGGCAGTTTTGCTGGACTTCTCCTGCACGTTAAGCTTTACCTTGTTAAACCTGGAATCCAGTGTTCTGATTGGTCAATCATGCGCTACCGGCTATTGCATATTAAAACGTGCAATGCTCAGAAGGTATTCACCTCTGCTCTTGGTCATTTTCTGTTTATAGCCCGCAACAAGTGGATTTTAATACACCTAGAGGTCATTATACAGTGAGAGAAAAAAAAATTATTGAATTTGAGAATTTATGACGATTGAGTTACTGAGGATATATTTAATTTCAAATTACTCTGATCAACAGGAAAACGCTAAGGTAAAATATATAAATATGTGTGTGTGTGTGTGTGTGTGTGTGTGTGTGTGTGCTTATTTGTTCTTTGATAATATTTCTATTGATGGATTTCCCATCATGGTGTGAATTAATTGGTGATGCAGAGGAGAGTTGAATCACTCAAAGTTCATTCATTTTTGTATCTTAAAATTGGTTACGTAAAAAGTGTGATGGGAGTTAATACTATTTAGAAGGATTTAGATTGCAGACTATTTAGAAGGATTAAGATTGCAGAGAATTTTTAGACTGGTTTAAAATTCACTTTTAAAAATGTTGGAATTCATTTTACATCATGTTTTTTTTTCTTTAGAGGGGGGGGATTGTCTTTACAGAGTCAGAATCAGATGATGTAAATTAAAGATAAATCTAATAGACCCCTTTCATTAATTTATTTGATATCTCGGCCTGAAACCTTTAGATTATTTGTTCCTTTTGTTAGAAAATATTTCCTTTAATAGCTCTTCAGATGCTGCGGAGAAGACTATAAAGATCTGTATTGATTCAATCATAAAAAAAACTTCATTTAGCTCAAGACAATTAAATTAACACATCTTTAAGAGAACTGGATATGAGATATCTGTACTTAAATTGTTGTCACTGATGTTTTTTTTTTTTTTTTGTTTTTTGTTTTTTTTTTTTTTGTTTTTTAACAAGATTATCTTTAGTTAGCTCAGTCTTTTAAATTTTCTTTAAAAATAATTAAATGTTCTAGTTATTTATTCTCTTTAAATGAAATCATATGTGTTATAAAATTCATGTATCATTTTTAAAACTTTTAATTACCACCAGTAACAGTAATAAAATTAGATTTGTTGATTATTTGCAAAAATGAAAGTGTCATTTGATTATAAGTACAGATGTACTTGTGTAAGAATTTAATAATTAAATTGTTGTGTAAATAAATTCATATTATGAATTTAAACATAAGGAAGCTGATGAAGTTTTTGCAAATTAAAATTATTTTTTCTATAAAATCGCTGGATAAATTTATTGAAAAACAACAAACCATACATGCAGGTGCTTACAATATAAATATCTTACATGTGTTAATTAAAATCTTGTTTAAAGTGTCTTCATATATGTATATACATAATTGCCTGTAAGAGAATCAAATTGATTTTAATTGTCAGTATGAAGGAAATGCATGCAATAAAATGCATTTTAAGAAAAATAGTCTCATAAATTGCATCTCTTTGTGGTTTCTAGGTGATATTGCATGCAGTCAAAATATTGACAAATATTTTGAATTGTCTCAGTTAGTGAGCTGGAAAGGTTTTGTAACAGATTATGAAAATCTGAGTCAAAAATGATAATTCCTGACCACTTAGAAACAGTTTGTGGCAGCTATACTGTGGTGAGAGGTTTGTGCATTTAAGTGACAAACTCTCAAATACAGACTACCAGCATGTGTTGTTGCCAGTTTTCAGTCAGAAGTCATTTTATAATATATCTCACCGGTCAGTCACCCCCAACTGCAGTCTGCCTACATGTTTACCTGTGCCAAGGTGAAAGTGGTCATTTTCTATAACCTGGCTATATTTAATTGGTGAGGAGTGGATCAAAGTAATATCTCACAGTTACTGCATGATGCCAATTTATTGCTGCTTGTGTAATATTGCTTAAAAGTAAGCAGTCATTGTTTTGCTTAAAAAGTTAAATTTGATCATAATTAAGTTGCATGGAAGTAAGTCTAGAGTTGAGATTATTTTAAAAAACCCAAATGATATCCTATAATAAGCATTTCAGAATTATAGGGGTGTAATGATACAGCTAATTAAAAGTGTATTGTGATATATCATGATACACTGGGGCTCTATCATGATAGCATCACGATAATTAACCCCTCATAATTTAACCCTATCAGTATGTATTATATATATATTTTTTTTCTTTGAACTCAGACTCACTTGGAAATACATGTTAATCAATGGAGGTTAATTGACATGCAGTGAAGAACGGAAAATCACCTTTCATTAACTAAAACTTTATTTACACATAACTATACATGAGTCATTATGCTCACAAAAATTTAAGAGATTTAAGTTTGTTTATACCCTCTATCAAGGGGAGATAATTAAGAATTCCTGAAAATTTTGTGGCATATCTTTTAAAAATCTTCTTCTCAAGAACCACTGGGCTAGAGAAGATGAAACTTATGTGACCACTTTGTTACATACTGTAAAAAAGTTTGAACAGCAAAACCATGATTGGTAATATTAATATGGATATGGAGTGTGGATTGAACTTTGTTCAAATCATGACCTCAGGGGGTAGGGTGGGGCCATAATATGGGATCAAAGTTTTACATAACAATATGTGGGAAAAAGAATCTGCTGATGAAGAACAGAAGGACCATACTAACTCAGGTGAGGATTGTGGCCCACAGGCCTCTTGTTTATTTATGTATTAAAAACCAGAATTCATGAAAATTTTGTCTTCCTTCAAAATACCACAAACTCATCTCTTGAAGATATTAATTCAGAATTCGCTGAAACATCTACTGAATCAATTTTTTAAAGAAATAAATTACCATTAATAGGTATACAGACCAAATTAAGTTATAAATATATTCACTTAATGAGACTGAATTCACATTTATTCTTCTGGTTAACCAGGAAAAGCCAGTAAATATTTTCAAAGGTTACAAAAAATGTATTAGAATTATACATATAAGCCAGGAAATGTGATATATATATATATATACATATATATATATATATATATATATATATATATATATATATATATATATATATATATATATATATATATATATATTATATATATATATAATGATGACATATTATATATATATATATAATATATATTTATATAAATGCAACATTTAATTATAAAGTAAATCAAAGCGTAGGATTTAAGTTGTAGGTAATTTTTCTTGATTATATAAAATTCAGCTCATCTGGTCAAAAACATATTATAAATGTGTTTGTCATAGATCAAGTACAAATTTGTCAGATCAAAGGTCATGCAAATATATATTTATCAATGTGTTTCCCTGCTGTTTGCATGTTAATGTTTGACTGATCAATGATCTACAATGTCTGTAAGGGTTAAAATCACTTTCTTTCATTTTACTGATGATGCTTTTTTTTTTTTCATTTTTCTGACATTTTCCAAGCTCCTCCAATTCCATATGCTACATTTTATCTCTGTGTTCATTATAATGAACTTTATATAATTATACTGAAACATTCATAGACTGGTTGAGTTTTAAAATTTGTTCAAGGAGAAAAATTAATTCAGTGTCATATTTCTTGAGGTCAAGATATATTTTTATAATAAGCCTTAATTTTCCCTAGATATTAAAAAAAGAATCAGTGTAATATATAATGATACTTTTCGCATCCAGATCCTTTTTGGTCATTTTCAACCCAACATGCCACAGGGAATTTTTGTGTGTATATACAGTTAAACTTCGGTATCTTGAACACGGATATCTTGAATACCATGGATATGTCGAAGTGATTGGGAAGTCCTAACCATGTATTTCTTAACTATTTTACCTTCGATATCTTGAATCCTTGGATATTTTAAAGTTTTTTTCTCGGTCCCATCGAGTTTGAGATAACGAGGTTTGACTGTATTCCATTAAAAATATAATCAAATGTCAAGTACTATGAGGAAATGATAAAATTTACATGTAAGTTTCCTCACAAGCTGCAGATATAAATGTTCAAACCATTAATGAATGGAGCTCATGGATCATATACCCTTTCAATTAATGTCAAATAGCAAAATGAGAAAATATTGATGACTTTTTATATGCTTTAAATGATGTAAATGAAAGACAAGTTGATATTAGGCTAATTAAATACTCTATTCATATCTTTTTCAAGTATGTCTAAAAAATTTCGGATACCTGATTTAAATTAAAAAAAAAAAATTAAATTAAAAAAAAAAAAAAAAAAAAAAACACCAGCAAATTCAATTTGTTTATCACTGTAGGAATTTTTAAATTTACACTTTTTTTTGGTTGTGAAAAAAAAAAAGAGAGAGTCAAATTTCAATTAGGACTTGGCCTTTTTACCAGACCCACATGCAATGGATATTAAGCCCTGAACATAAAAAGAGAATAAATTTATATGGCTTTTTTGCTAATCTAATTTCTAAATGTTTTAAAAAGTTTCAGTAATCTATATTTGAAGACTACAGAAGAACTCGTCATTTATCTTTCCTCTAGAATAAAATCAGTCTATCAATTTCAGCCTTAAACTTGGACACAGTATTTTTGGATAAAGGGAATTCAAATGGATTGCCAATGCCCTGTTCCAATGGAAGCTAATCTGAAAATTAGGAATTCATTTAAATATATTTTCTCAAAGAACCACCTGGCAAGAGAAGACACCACTGGAGAAATTAAAATTTCCCTATTGATATGTAAAACTGTTCATTAAAATCATTGTCTCCATGTACAAGGAAGTCAACAGATCAGTGAAGTGTTCAAAGTTTGTTTTGAACATATTTTATTGACAATCAAAAGGATCAAAGTTTAATGTTTTCTTTTAGAGCTGCAATTCCACAGTTTGTCAGGTCAATATGAGAGTATCCCAATTTGTCATGAGAGTTTCATTCAAATTATAGCAATGATGGAGCTAGTTGTTGGCTTGGACCGAGAAAAAAACTTCCAAGAATCCGAGGATTCGAGATATCCGGGGTAAAATACTTAAAGAATAAAGGGTTAGGACTTCAAACTCACTTCGACATATCCATGGTATTCGAGACATCCATGTTCGAGATACCGAAGTTCAACCATATGTGTTATATTTAGTGGAGAGGAGGGGTCAAGTTTTACAGAAGAATTCACCTTAAAAAATTTTCATTTCTTTTTGTTTCTCTTAAAAGCAACATAGCAACATGTATGTGAAGTGTAAATTTATTCATGGTGACATTCAATTCATGGCCGATGAGAGAAGTATAGGTTTGGGTCAGAATTTTGGGCTATATAATTTAAAAGTTTTTGAGAGGAAATTATGATTTGCAAGAAAAATCTCTACGGCTGTAAGTAGACGATTTTTTTTTATTAAAGTATTCCATTGTAGTGTTGACTGAAATGTATTCAGTAAAAATTTTATATTAAAAAAAAAATAATTTGTCAGAAAAATATGTATTTCAAGTGACACTTGTGGAATACAAGCTTTATTTTTTTCAAAGCATCCCAGATGCAGTCTTGTACATGGTATGAAAAGTTCACCAAAGGCCATATATATATGTATATATGTACATGCATGTGTAAGAAGTGCAGTCATTTTCATGTGAAATCAATATATGTTATAAACCATTAAGTATAAAAGCAATAATAAATGAAATAGTAATAAAAGGTAAATCAAATAAATACCATTTATTTTTTAAGATGATCGAGGCTGATTGATGTTTATTAAATTATCTGTCAATCTGTCCATCATTAATGTTTAAATTTTACTTTTCAAGCTTTTCTTCAGAACCTTTGGTCAGATTTCAAGCAAATCTGCCATTTAACAGAATCAGAATATAAAATTGTCAGTAAGGAAAAGATAATTATTAAAGAATTGTTAATAATATGGACTGCATCTACTTCATGTGAGATATTAAATAAAAATAAATATAAATTATTACACTGTATATATCTACAGAAGCCCAGTTAGGACCTATCAAAAAATATTTTTGAATTCGATATAACGAATTGTCAAATTTGTTATAACGAATTGTCAAATTCAATATAACAATTTCTTTGCATTCGTTATAATGAATTTAATCTGTTATAACAAATTTGTTGAATTCATTATAACGAAGTCAAAAATTTGTTATTACAAATTAAATTCGTTTAAACAAATTCTAAAATTTGTTATAACAAATTCAATTTGTTTAAACAAATTCTTATATTTATTATAACGAATTCAATTCCCTATATCAGACACTTTTCATTCTTATTCTATGAAGAATTTAAAAATTAAAGAAATATTACTTCTCAAAAGATTGCTATAATATTGTTATATGGATACAACGGAATTATATATGGATGTAATGAAAAAAATTTACAAGTCCCCAGGAATTTGCCATAACTGGGTTTTACTGTAAACCAGTATTTCCTTTTGCCCCCTCATAGTATATGTGTGTGTTCTCTTGTACTAGCTGGTATAATGAGCTGAAATTTGTATAAATCATGACCAACTGTTATATAGCCCCAGTATGTTACCTAATTGATGAGGGTGATATAGATAATTAATGTGATAGACTTAGGAATATGATAGATTTACAGTCATATATATATATATACAATCTGAAATTAATTGAAAATTAATATGTAGTAGAATCAATATAGTTAAGTTATTAAAGATAAAGGTTTGCCTCTTTTCTATGCTACAAAAAAGAACCCTTGACTGCATGGAAAGGGGTTTGCAGGGTTGGTGGGAAAAGTCCAGAAATTTATCTATAAATATGCTTAAATCAATTTCTTTGCACAGAATAAATTATTTTGAATTCATCTCAAATGTACAAAATTAATCATTACTAATTGAAATGATTAATTCCCTTCATTTGAGATGAATTCCCAAATAATTATATGATTTTGTTTCTGTGAGATATGAATTCCCTGATTTTAATAGACTGTTTCAAGATACTGTGGTACTTCTATTTTGCAGGGCAAAATGAAACATTTTGGTGAAATATGACATAAAAGCAATTGTTTAATATAATTATCTGTCATCAGAAACTTTGCCAAACATTATTAGTTTGCCCTGCAAAAGAGTACTACAAAAGTTAATCGTGAATTTAAGGATATCTGATCCTCAGCTAGGAACGACAACTCTAAAATCTAATATTAATTTAAAAAGTCTCAAAATGAAGCTTGAATTCTTGCAACAATTTTCATTTTATGAGCCACAGTGTGGTTCAAAGTTCTTTGAAGTCTTAGAAATGATATTGTAAAAAGTTGATATTTGTACCCTGGCACAAAAGTACAAAAATAAATTCATTTTAGAGAAATCGAATTTCCTTTAATCTAGCATTATAGATATTAATGCTTATTAGCATTATATGGAGTTAGAGTGATCTACCATGTCTTGCAATGATAGCACAAGCTTTTTACGTCATGTAGAATACAACAATACGTTCTATTTCCACTATGGAAGTTATACTTCTTAATGCGCTCTTTTGTGAAAAAGTCGGAAAATGTACAAATCTCGCAGGATTTCTGGGACAAATTAATGTAACATAAACATGTAAACAATATGTTGAATGTCGATGAACAATTCCTAAGAAAATGCAAATGAAATATTTTATTGTTGTGGACTTTATATACATCAAGAGTAGGAATGACAACAATATCAATTTATATCTATTGTTGATCGTATGTTTCTATTTATCGTATGGTTCATCTAAATACAATACACATGCCTCGGAAATGTTGTATTTTTTATTAATGGATGATACATGTAAATACATATACGGTTCTCGCTCTCTTGCATATGTCATTTAGTTCTTCTATTCTTTAATTGGAATGACAAATACATTTAACATTTAAAATTGGATTGAGATTGGCATGTTTTGTATTATCCGCAACACCATGCTGTCCCAGTCAGACGACCAAATGCGCCTCTAATTTTGAAGAGTTCACTTTTAGTCTAATGGAAATAGAATGTATTGAAGTAAATAGAAGAACTAAAATACTGTTTAAGTGCAAAATATGCAATTTTCTCCAAATGCCTGGATACCTATAGTTTTGAATCTAAAAACATACTTCTTGATCAATTTTGAAAATCCATAGCTGGTGCTTTTATTCGTATTTACTGAAAATACATTTGAGATTTGATAATTTTTCCCTGTATAATATGATTAGCTTTACTGATTAACTTTGAAGATATACCATGGATAAATACATGTTACTCTGTGAAATCTAAGACATTTTTGTGAGCATTTTCTATTACTGAAAAGCTAATTTTCAGAACTGAGGATCAGACTACCTTAAGGGCTAATTCTGTTCAGTGTGGATGAATTCTCAAATACTGACCCTTAATGTTCCATAGAATCACAATTGCTGCTTAATCAGCAGTAGAAAATTATGTGGCTTTCAAAGAATGCCACTACTGTAGATCACCAAATATTTGCGACACCTTATTTTAGCGACATGGGTATTTTGCATTTATAAGCTAGACAAAAATTTCCATGAATTCTGATTAGTGTCCTATATATTCTTAACTAACAAAAATGTAAGAAGGAAATTTTCCTGAGAAGACAGTCACACGTAATTACACTGATATAAAGTTCTCTCGAATTAAAAGTGATTTTCAGTATATGCCTTTTGTGTACATTAAGGGTGCTGAGACAAATTTTGTCAGAAATTTGTGACTGCAGACATATTGTTAATTAATACCACACAAGAAAAGAACTTCTACAGTTACTGTTAGTTAATTCTGTATGTAGTCAAAATGAATTTCTGTGCACTCAAGTAAGTGTTTGAAGGAGAGTAACAGAAGTGAAATACTGTAAATCACTTTTTTTTATTTATGAGAACTTTATTTTCGTTTAATTATGTGAGACTGTCTGCCCACAAAAATTCCATTCTCACATTTACTTTTATTATTGAGATTATAAGTACTACAACAACGAGAATTTTTGAAAATTTTGTTCTCAATCACTTATAAATACCTAATTATGACTTAATTTGCATGAAAAAAAAGGTGTTGAGAAAATTTTATGGCTGATGTACATAACAATAATTTGAAAAATGTAAAACAACAACTAAGAAAATGATAAAAGATTTTCTTCAAGGTCATTTCCATTAATCTTGTGTCTGACATGCAGGTTTTAGTCTGACGGGGTACCTGACTGCATTCCTCTTTCTATTTTATATATAACTTAAAAAATTATAGCTGCAGAGATAAAACATGTGAATCAATTCAATTTATCCAGCAGAATTAAGAGATATTACATTCATTTGAGATTTCCTTTTTCTATTTTCTCCTCAACTAAATCAACCCAGTCTTTTGGGGGGAAAAAAAAAAAAAATGAAAGAAATGTTAACTCCACATCAGATTCACTCTGTTATTAAGACATATGTGGAAGAAAACATGTAAATTTATTCAGCAGTGAGGGTTAATTGTCATCTTCACCCAGTTCCTGAGAGGTGAAAAACACCATTTAGTCAGCACCTTGTGCGAATTAACTTGTGAAGGCCCCCTCTTCTATATGACCTTGAGAATAGCAGTCTGACATAAAATTAAAAGCCCATTCACAGAAACAAGCTCATAAACAATACATCTTATCGTATTTTTTTTTTCAAGGATAAGGAATCCACTGAAATGGAACCACATACAACTGTAATTAGTGAACCATAACTTACAATTAAAATACTAATGGAAAAATCTTGTAGAAGTGATGAAGTAGAAAATACTGATAAGAGTTGACAATCCATTCACATCACAATTTTTCCAAGTGTCCATAATTTGTATCAGTGACATGCTATGTTGATTCTTCAAAGAAACATTTATTTCTAACATGCATAAGTTACATAATTAGGATCGATGTACAGGTTGTGCATTGTTTTCATCTCCAAACTGATAATTCATTGATTTCATACTGTATATGGTCAGACATAGTTAAGTAAGCCGGCTTCATATTTTAGCGACTTTTGCTAACAATGTGCTAATTCATGAATACCATTAACATGATTAATAAATCATAAATGAATATGACTGCATGCATGGCATGGACATCTGTAGCGCTATAATTCATGGTTATGTCAACCACTCGATTGATACCAAGTCATTGTGTTAATTTAAGTTTTGAATATCAGTTAACTGATGTATACATACAGTACATATAAGTCTTTCTGTTTCATAATAAACTTTTATAAGAATATTGTGAACTTGTGTATTGGATTATTTGGTCATTTTGCAATTTAATGCTAAAATTTTGGAATTTTGAAGTTTCAACAATTTGAATGATTTGCTGCATGTGAATTCATTAATCTTTCAGTTTCAGATATACATCTGTATATATTAAATGTCTCTCTAAGATGATTAATTTTTTTTCTAAACATGCAGTTAAAAGCTTCAAGGAAACTGACAATAAGTACATTTGCTCTTGAATTTGAACTTGGATAGCTTCAGGATGTTTGCCAATATAAGTCTGTTTATTTCTTTCCATGTTGGTGGTAACTGAGGGGAAAACAAACTGTGCGCATGGTATGTCTTGTCTGGTCATTCAGAGGTCAACATCCTACCGATATACACATGACTATTTATAGGTACAGGCGATTTAAAATGCAGAAATATACTGACTCACTCAGCTGATCTTTTGATTGACAGTCTTGTTTTTGTTTGTGTGGATTGACATAAGGAGGAGTTTTTCTTTTTTTATTAATTTTTTTTGGTATGCTTTATGATTTTTGTCTGTCACAGTGATATTAGTGATTTTTTTTTGTTTTTGGGAAGTTTATTTTTTTTGGCTTAAAGTGAAATTGTGTTCCTTATTTTGGATTAGAAGTATTTCGTGGGATGATCATTAGTTAATTAAAATGGGGATAAACATCCTCATTATATCAGGTAATTTTTCTTTTACTTTGAAATTCTTTTTTTTTTTTCTTGCTTTTAATTTCTGAAAAAAAATAAATTAATGCATGTATATATGTGATAATTAATTTTAGTAAAAAATTATGATATATATTATAGAATTTAAACATGATGTGAATTTTCATTTTTTTCCCCCTCTTTATACATATAGAAGGGATGCAAACCTTGGAATTGAGAATTTGGCAGTGTTGTGCATGATGCAAGATCTTGTTTGAAATTCTTTTATAAAGAATGGGAGCATTACAAGGCATGGACAATCCAGGCTCTGAGACCAAATATTTCTCAATTTTAAAAGATCAATATAATACATGGAAAAGTTTAATTTTTAAAAATTGTGCTGTCAGTAATGTCAACTTTAACACATCTAATTCATTTATTTTATTGAATAATTAATATTTGTTTTTAAAGCTGACTTAGTGGAAAAAGGTACATCTCTCAGAGTCATAATTCAAAATGATTTTTGAATATGAATGGGTCAACTCTCTATTCTATATAGTTACATAAATGTTTTAAATAATCATGATGATGGGAAAATGAATGTAAAATCTATTGTTTGTTTAAAAAAATGGAGTCTGAACCCATTTTCTATATGAAAATTGAAAATTCTGGAAAAAATTATATGCTTCAACAATTCTGAAAAAATTATATGCTTTTTAACAAACACTGACACATGCACTCAAAATAAAAGAAGACTATACTTTATATAGTGTGATGCACTACACAATATCACTAGCTTTGGAGTACCTGAGATTGAATCATGCATGAGACTATTTTATTTTCTTTTTATATGTCTTAAAAACATAACTGACAAATAAAGTATGTATCAATAAATAATTCAATGAAATAAGGGAATCAAATTGTTTAAAAGATGATACTGATAACACAATTTTTGAAAAATATGAATTTTCTATTTCACTTTTAGAAATAAGAAATTATAAATCTTGTCTTAGAGCGGGGGATTAACTTTGGGTTGCCTTGAAAGCCTCCATTCTTTCCAAAAAATTAAAATGTATGATTAATGAACAAATTGATTGTGAAAATAGATACTGCAATTTGCTATTTTTCACATACTCTTGTTTTGAACATTTTTTTCAGTGTTTATAATCTTATGATTTTAATCTTGTAACATTTAACGGAGAAGGGACATAACAATTTCAGATGTGCAAATTAAGGTATCCGATCCATAAAAGGACCTAATTTTCTTACCTTAAATATCCATCCTGTATTTAAATACTGGGAAATTAATTCAAAGCATTTTAGAGTAGAAAAGGATTTACTAGGAGAAATTTTCAAAAATATAATTACCTAAGCAGTAATTAATTAATGAAGAATGCATTGAGGTCTATGGGGACAAGCAAATTTTTGAAAATAAAAACTTAAATACATGTTCTAAGAATATAAAAAAAATGCTGTGGTGGAAAGATGTATTTAATTATTAGAAATAGAAAAACGATTGAAAACTAATTTTTTACCAAATAGATTTTTTTAGAATTGATTTTTATTGATTAAAAGCAAAGGGGGATAACTCTTCAAGGACAGGACAAGGTAAAGAAATAGGACACATTCGGCTCTTACATATTGATACTAAAATATGAAGATTATGTCTATGTATACTGAGTATTCAGCCACATGTAACTGTTATGCATTCAGATTCATTGAATCTAGAGGCTATTATGGGTTGGATACCTTAATTATAACAAAAATTAAGCAAAGCATTATCTGCAACTTCAATTTTTTTTTTTTTTTTTTTTTTGGTTAAATACAAGAAAAATATATCTATTTCTTTAATGAGAATTTTATTGAAACATTCTGATCTTTAATATCTAGCAAAGGTTTAATGAAAATAATGTCTTGATTACTGTAGATACTTTTCTCCGTGTGGGATCCGTAATTGAATCATCTTTTTTTTCCATATTAAAGTTTGCTTATTACGTATGAAATGCTATATGCATGTACACAATTATTGGTTAGTCAACAAATGGTTCTTTTTTGTTTAGTCTCTGCAGACCTCCTTTG
Source organism: Saccostrea echinata (assembly GCF_033153115.1). Taxonomy (NCBI): domain Eukaryota; kingdom Metazoa; phylum Mollusca; class Bivalvia; order Ostreida; family Ostreidae; genus Saccostrea; species Saccostrea echinata. Next base: position 6,266,005 of record NW_026889765.1, on the reverse strand, counting down.
ACTTATGAATGTACGTCATCATTATCTGCAAAAGTCCTAGGATAATTTGTTCTGATTGACACTTTTTTTTGGACTGATACACTAGCTTTCCCCCTAAATTATGAAAGCTAGTGTATCAGTAAAAGATAAAGTGACAATGGGCAAATTATCCTTGGACTTTTGCAGATATAAATAAATGATGTAAATTCATTAGTCAAAGGAGGTCAGAGACTATAAGAGGAAGCATTTAATTCTTCTTTGTCCAGGCCAACAAATTATCATATACCTCTCACTAAGGGTGAAATAACCCTTGTTACAGATAATTATTCAGTTTATAATGTGTGAATTTTTATTAATTCTCTTTGGGTGGTTGCAGTTTTCAAGGTTTAATTCATAATCATATTTATATAAAATATACCTAAAGCTGAAAGTAATTGGTTCATACAGTGGCTGCAACGTTATTGTTGACAACTTACACGAACGATCACGTTACACGAACGATTCCGCACGATTAACGCACGATAAAATCTGTTACACGAACGATCCTTCACGCACACGATTCTACACATTACACGATCTTACACGATTGCTAACGCAGACGCACGATTCTTCACGTAAAATAGTTCAAATTCTTTAAGAATTGATATTTTCAAAACGAAATAAGGCTTAATCTTATTTTAGATTTCAAATAATTATTGATATTATTTCATCGAGTTTGAAAAATGAAAAAAAAAATAGAAATGGATATTTCTGGAACTAAATACATGTAAGGCTTATTAATTATTTTAGATTACAAATAATTATTTACATTTTTCTCCGACTTAAGAAAACTGATTTTTTTGTTCTATCAGAAGATGTACACGTAGGTGGACCGTGACTTTTGATTGAATTGGATTTCATAATATGCAGAAAGGGAAAAGTTTTAAAAAAAAATGGCATGAAAATGAATTAAATGTTTTCAGTTGTGAATCTCTAAAATCAACATTTATTTTACAAATCATTTATTTGCAGAAATTATAAAAAAAAAAAAAAAAAAAGTAATTAAAAGTAAGCTCCAGAGATAAACACTGATAAACGAACACAGACAATCATGTCGTGTACATGTACATTCGGTGACTAAATATTTATGTAAGCATTGAGAATTGTTTATTTATTTATTTGTAAAAATATCTATCTTTGATCTATTGATTTAAAAAAAATATCTTGACCATCATAAGCAGTAAACATAATTAACATCAGAGAAAAAAATTCTTAAACATCTAAGTACGGTTAATAACAAAAAAATCACGCTATTTGACGAGAACATAATATTGTACGACTTACTATATTGCTTATTTCCAAGCGATAATTAGTTCGTTCTGCTTTCAATTATGTAAATCGCGCTTCATTTATTTTATTTGGATTGAAAAAAAAAACAGAGAAGCGAAATGCTTGTATAACAAATAACATTCCGATAAAAACTTACAAAACGAAATTTACACATTTCTTAACGCACGATCACGCACGATTAAAACCGCAAACGATTGAGCCTGATACACGCACGATCTCTCACGTTACACGAACGATCATGCACGTTACACGAACGATTCTACACGATTGGTTTGTCAACAATAACGTTGCAGCCACTGTATGTAGACTTGATGGTATAAGTTTTGGTTAATGGAAGCTGAAGTATAAAGTATGGTTCATGTGTAGACTTAGTGATATAAGTTTTGGTTTATGGAAGCTTAATTAATATAATTATATAGATTTGATGGTATAAGTTTTGGTTAATGGAATCTTAAAGTATGGTTCATATATAGACTTGGTGGTTTTGGTTAATGGAAGCTAAATAAAGTAATTGGTTCATATATAGACTTGGTGGGATAAGTTTTGGCTAATGGAAGCTTAAAGTATGGTTCATATTTAGACTTATTGGTATAAGTTTTGGTTAATTGAAGCTTGAAGTATGGTTCATATATAGACTAAGTGGTATAAGTTTTGGTTAATGGAAGCTAAATTATGTATGCCCGGCCCAATCATATGTGGACTTGGTGGTATAAGTTTTGGTTTATGGAAGTCTTCTCTGATCTTTTATGACATTTGAATCAATTAAGCTCAAAATTCAATGCCAAGACATTTATAAACTGCACTGCAAAGTTTTTGGAAAAAAAAATTGAAGACATTCTCTTTCAAGAAAAAAAAAGTGTAGCCCGACAGGATATGCTACTGAAGATATTGTTAGGTCTGAGTGACTGTGTGTTTTGTGTATCAATTAATACTTAATTAATATATCTACTATTTAGCCAGCCTTTCCATGCATTGTTGATAGCATATTATTTGGAAGTTATATCATGCTTAAATAGGTGTTCAAGTTGTGTTGTTAGGCCAGATTAAAAAAAAATACATGTATGTGTGTTTCCGATAATCATGATGCCAAAACAATTTGGGGTAGGTACACTGTAGGTAAAGGCAGTAACTTTTTTTTAGCTCACCTGAGCCGAAGGCTCAAGTGAGCTTTTCTGATCAAAATTTGTCCGTTGTCTGTCGTCGGCGTCTGCTATGCTTGAAAATATTAAACTTATAAGGAAGCATATCCTCAGGTAGTGTAGATTCAAGGTTTGTTCAAATCATGACCCCCGGGGATAGGGTGGGGCCACTGAATGGGAATCAAAGTTTTACATAGAAATATATAGGAAAAATCTGTAAAAATCTTTCTCAAGAACAGGAAAGCCATGATTGGTCATATTTATATGGAAGCATCCTCAGTAGTGTAGATTCAAGTTTGTTCAAATCATGACCCCCAGGGGTAGGGTGTGCCCACAATGGGTGATCAAAATTTAACATAGGAATATATAGGAAAAATCTTTAAAAATCTTCTTCTCAAGAACAGCAAAGCCATGATTGGTCATATTTATATCAATTATATGGAAGCATCCTCAGGTAGTGTAGATTCAACTTTGTAAAAATCTTTAAAAATCTTCTCAAGAACAGCAAAGTCATGATTGGTTATTAAATGGAAGCATCCTCAGGTAGTGTAGATTCAAATTTGTTCAATTCATGACGCCTCAGGAGAAAGAGGGGCCATAACAGGGTATCATAGTTATACAAAGGATATATCAATAAAAATTTTCTCCCCCCCCCCCCCCAATTCAATTCAAAATCTGGATTTGGAATAAAAAGTAGTAGGGTAGGATTTAAAGTTTAGGGTCAGTCAGGTTACTGGAAACACACTTGGTTTTTTTTTTTAGCCTTATTAATAAACAGCCTGAAACTGTTGACTAGAAGATTTCTAAATAAATGATATTGTAAAGGTGGGTCAATATGAAATTTCTTTAAAATTCATTGAAAAATACAAATAATTTAAAAGGAAATTGATTTGTAGACAAATCATCCATATATACTCTAGGCTCAGTAGAGGGCATTATACTTAAAAAGAAAACTGCTCCAAAAAATTTAATCTTGGATGCTGATATTAATACTACACTTAATTACGCTGTGGGTTTATATTTACATTATCTCCCCCAATTTTGTTGTTTTGACCAAGAGATATATATTTGTGCACTTCACATGTCAAAATACTGTGCACATCTTCAATATTTGTAAATTTGACCTGCAAAATGAAAAAGTTACTATCTTAAAAACTTTATGAGTTATCCAGACAAATGATGTACCCCTTTTGGCAGCTGCCCACCTGATATCTAAATTTGATCTTTTATCAACAATTATTTAATAATCAAATTTAGAATAAATAAAATCTGTAAGCACTTGTGTTTTATGTAAATGGTAATATTAGATCTTCGTTTCCTGCATTACATAAAGTTCTGGGGCCAGTTTTACAAAAGAACTTACAACTTAGACCAAAGCTTGAGAAGATTGTAATTAATATTTTGCAAAATTAATGATTCTGTTTAAAATTGCTAGCATAAAAATATCTTTCTACATTCCTTTTAAAAAAATTAAACCATTTTAAAACAAAGTTTGAAGCAGAATTAAATTTTGGTCTTCGTCATAAGATGAAATATGAAGATGTATAAACGAACAGTATTCAATCCTGAAAGTCCAATGAAACGATACAAATTTGGAGCAGAACAAACATGGACCTCAAAATTTAGAGGTGGGATCAGGTGCCATGGAGGATTGAGCATCCCCTTCCGAACTGGTCACGCCCGCTGTGTGCTCCTTGTCATGATCGGGGGAAAAACAGAAAAAGATCTTTTGTAAACTGTATAATTTCCTCCTCCAGAAAAAAAATATGGTAACCAATTTTTCCTAGGACCCGCTTATAAGTCTGACACAGAGATTTTTTCCAAAATTCAACACCTCAAAAATCTGACTTATTATAGGCAAATGTATATATCATAATAATTGAAAGTTATTCCCAGGTTTAGCTATAAAGCCCTACATTGACCATGCAAACTTGCATGGGCATTGCATTTAGGGATGCACACTATCAGACTTGATCTGACCTACATTTTATGGATGAGTGACCAAGTTAAAGTGTTTAGAGCAGTGAGGTCCATTCCAATTTACTAAAAGTAAAAGTGTACTTATACTGAGTACATTGATTGATTGTATATTGTTTTACGTCCCATTCGAGAATTTTTCACTCATAGAGAGACGTCACCATATACTGGTGAAGGGCTTCAAATTTTGACCTTTACTCGGCACTCAGGGCCATTGAGCAGTGGGGGATCTTTATCGTGCCAACGCCTGCTGTGACACGGGGCCTCGGTTTTTAAGGTCTCATCCGAAGGACCCGCAACTTTCACTTCAAAGTGCCGAGTGCATGGCGAAGGAACAGTTGCTACCTATTTTTTATCGACTTAGGTCTGTCGCGGCCGAGATTCGAACTCACGACCTTCCGATCACGGAGCGAGCGCTCTACCGACTGAGCTTCCGTGAACGGTCTATACTGAGTACATCATTTGTCTATAGATACATCATTTGTCTATAGATAACTCCTCCTGCAGTTTTCAAGATCAGAAGTTGTTTTGTTTTGTTTTTTTGTTTTTATTTGCAGGTCAATTGTTCATATATCAGATATATCGGATGGTACTTGGTGTTTAATTTTTTCATCATTTTTGGGGATAAATACTAGTTGTTGAACTTAGTCATTTTAATGCAATATATGTTCATCATCACCCTTGTGTTGACTGCCATTGAAAGCTTTTTTGATATTTCAGTTCATTTATTACACAAACACCAATCAGTTGTACTTGAGGCACAGTATATAAATATGAAGGATAGTAATTCTTGAAGAGCTCAGATGTTTGGTATGAATTAAGTACAGTTGAACTTCTGTATCTTGAACACTGATGTCTTGAATACCATGGATATGTTGAAGTGATTTGGAAGTCCCAACTTCTTATTCTTTAAGTATTTTACTCTGGATATCTCGAACCTTTGGATATCTCAAAGTTTTTAGCTCACCTGAGCCGAAGGCTCAAGTGAGCTTTTCTGATCACATTTTGTCCGTCGTCCGTCTGTCTGTCTGTCTGTCCGTCTGTCTGTCTGTCTGTCCGTCCGTCTGTAAAATTTTCACATTTTCGACTTCTTCTCCAGAACCACTGGGCCAATTTCAACCAAACTTGCCACAAAGCATCCTTTAGTAAAGGGGATTCAAGTTTGTTCAAATGAAGGGCCACACCCTCTTTCAAGGGGAGATAATTAAGAATTAGTGAAAATTTGGTGGTATCTTTTAAAAATCTTCTTCTCAAGAACCACTGGGCTGTAAAAGTTGAAACTTATGTGAGACCTTCATTACATAGTGTAGATTCAAGTTTGTTCAAATCATGACCCCGGGGAGTAGGGTGGGGCCACAATGGGGGATCAAAGTTTTACATAGGAATATATAGGAATAAATCTTTATAAATCTTCTCCTCAAGAACAACTAAGCCACAATTAGTCATATTGATACTGAATCATCCTCAGGTAGTGAAGATTCAAGTTTGTTCAAATCATGACCCCCGGGGATAGGGTGGGGCCACAATGGGGGATCAAAGTTTTACATAGGAATATATAGGAATAAATCTTTAAAAATCTTCTCCTCAAGAACAACTAAGCCACGATTAGTCATATTGATACTGAATCATCCTCAGGTAGTGTAGATTCAAGTTTGTTCAAATCATGACCCCCGGGGGTAGGATTGGGCCACAATGGGGGATCAAAGTTTTACATAGGAATATATAGGAATAAATCTTTAAAAATCTTCTCCTCAAGAACAACAAAGCCACAATTAGTCATATTGTTATGGAAGCATTCTCAGGTAGTGTAGATTCAAGTTTGTTCAAATAATGACCCCCGGGGGTAGGGTGGGGCCACAATGGGCGATCAAAGTTTTACATAGAAATGTGAAGGAAAAATCTTGAAATTGTTTCTCTCAAAAACAACAAAGCCACAATTAGTCATATTAATATGGAATCATCTCAGGTAATGTAGGGTGGGGCCACAATGGGGGATCAAAATTTTACATAGGAATATATAGAAAAAATTCTTTAAAAATCTTCTTCTCAAGAACAACAAAGCCACAGTTAGTCATATTGATATGGAATCATCCTCAGGTAGTGTAGATTAAAGTTTGTACAAATCATGACCCCAGGGGTAGGGTGGGGCCACAATGGGGGATCAAAGTTTTACATAGAAATATATAGAAAAAAATCTTGAAAAATCTTCTTCTCAAGAACAACAAAGTCACAATTAGTCATATTGATGTGGATTCATCCTCAGGTAGTGCAGATTCAAGGTGGTATCAAATCATGACCCTTTGGGGTAGGGTGGGGCCACAATGGGCGATCAAAGTTTTACATAGGAATATTCAGAAAAAAAACTTGAAATATCTTCCTTCTCAAGAACAGCAAAGCCTTGTTAAGTCATATTGATATGGAAGCATTCTCAGATAGTGTAGATTTAACTTTGTTCGAATCATGACCCCCAGGGTTAGGGTGGGGCCACAATGGGGGGTCAAAGTTTTACATAGGAATATATAGGAAAAAACTTTAAAAATCTTCTTCTCAAGAACAGCAAAGTCATGTTTTGTCATATTGATATGGAAGCATCCTCAGGTAGTGTAGATTCAAGTTTGTTTAAATGGGGGGGGGGGGGGGGTAGTAGGGGGGGTCCACAATGGGGGATCAAATTTTTAACAGGGGAATATATAGGGAAAAAAATCTTTAAAAATCTTCTGCTCAAGAACAGCAAAGCCATTTGTTATATTGATAAGGAAGCATCGTCAAGTAGTTCAAAATCCAAGCCCACCCCCCACCCCCCCACCCCACCCCCTTTTAAACTTTTCAATACTGAAGTATTTGTGCTTTTTCCTAGCCAATGTGCTCAGGTGAGCGATGTGGCCCATGGGCCTCTTGTTTCTTGATCCCATAGTAATGGAGATAATGGGGATGGACTCTAAGAACCACGCAAGCCTACATTTTGCACTCATTTAATTTAATTAATATATATGGCAGTTTGGCCATTAAAACTTGATTGAATGCAAAGAAGAGTTCATTATTCATTGACTGATAATTTTAAAACCAGTGTCAAAGATGTGATTGCTCTTATTTACAACTCTATTCAAAAGGGGGGTTGAAAATTTTATCCATTGAAATCAGGCTTTAAAAGTTGCATGGAAATTGATAAATGGCCCTAAAAACTTTCCATATGTTTTAACTTATGTAAAATTCAAGATAGGAGATTGATAAAAGACTTTATTTTATTTGTAATTTCTATATTTTTCTATAAACGTATGATCCCCCCCCCCCTCGTGAAACAACGTAAGTACTGTAAGTCCACAGTACTTAATAGCCCATTTGTTACATGTAAATCATTTGTTGACAATCATAAAATAGAACCCAAATGTATTGTGAACAAAAGTAATCTGGAAAAAATAAATATTTTCATTATAATATTAATTAAAACTTGCAGCTTCGAGTAGGAAGTGTGAATTGACTTCACAGTAAGTGGTATATATTGTTTTGATGAAGATTACACAAATTATGAAATCAATTTCAAGAGCATTAAACTGTGAAGAATATTTTAATATATAATTATGTAGTTATCATTTGCAATTTACAATATTTCTAAATATATTACCTGTGTAATGTTTGGGCAATTTTTTCAGTGGTGGATGTTAAGAGAAAGAGCTATTCATTCTTTACTGAATAATAAGTTTTCAGCTCACCTGAAACAAATGCTCAAGTGAGCTTGTGTGATGCATAAGCCTTAAAACAAATGTCTAACTGAACTAAAATATTTGTCATCTGTAAACTTTTTACATTTTGACTAAAATCTTCTCCAGATGGATCAATAAACTGACAAAGTTTGATGATTTTACACTTCTTATTAATTGAAATATTTAGACATTGCCTTAAAACTCCGAAGGTAGGTCACTGTGACCTACTTTTTGGTTGACACACTATGAGGACCCAAAATGATAACATTTGATAATACTTTTTAGTAGAGAAACTTTGAGGACACAAGATGCATCAACTAACAAAGGTTGATGATTCTAAGCCATGCAGTTCAAAATATCTGATAATATTTTGACTTTCAATAATTTTGTCAAATATCATTCTACATATTTCATTTATACATCATTTTAAACTGCTATACCTATCATTTGAAAGAATTATTATCGTTTGAAATGGTATCAGATATTTTGGATCACCCTGTACCTGAAATATTTAAATATAACCATAAAATAGTCACTGTGACCTACTTTTAAACTTATACGTTGATGATGCAACAGCTGACAGGATTTGATGACCCTTAGCTTTACAGTGTCCAAAATATGCCCTTAAAACAATTTGAAAATGAATACCTGTAAAATTAAAAAAAGTGGGACACTGTAACACATTTCAAGGCCCCAAGATGCATCAATTAACTTTCAATGTTTGATGATTGTAGACCACTCAGTATCCAAAAGCATATATCCTTAGATATTTTGAAAATGATTGGCCATAAAATTCTGAAAGTAGGTCAGGGTGGACTACTTTTTTGTTGACGTACTTCAAAGCCCCATGATGCATAAACTGACAAGTTTTAATGAAAATAGGCTTCAAAGTGTTCAAGATATGCATTAAAATCAAATTGATAATGAAAACCTGCAAAATTAAAAAAATAGCTTAACATGGCCTACTTTTGAATTGATCATCAACATGACATGAGGTCCTATTAGATGCATCAACTGACAATATTTGATGATCCTAGTCTTTATAGTGAACAAATTATCAAATGGCCTATGGCCTTTGCCCGAGGGTGATGCCTTGAACAATTTTTAATCTACAACATATCATCATCTTTATGCATATGTTTGATGAGCCCTGTGGTTCTTGAGCAGATTTTTTAGCATCACCACTTCTGTTTTATTTTCCAAATTACCTCCCTTTGTTAAAGGGTTACATTCCTCTTTTTAGTATAAATGAGAGTCCTTGGGCTAAGGACATTCTGTGAAAAATTTGACGAAATTGGCTAATAGGGGTTCTTGAGATACTGATAATATTCCAAAAAGTTGATGCATACCGCAAAAATGGCCATAGCATTTGCTCTCTGTGTTTTGGCTCACAGAGGAGATAAAAATAAACCTTAATAAGTGTATAATACCTGATAAAACTGCTGGTATCTAAAATTTTCCTTAAAAAAAAATAAAAGATTGGAATATATTCCAAATGAATATAAAAACTTTTACCTTTTAAGAAACTTAAATCTTCTTCAACAAAGTATACATTCTTACCAAGTTTGGTTGAAATTGCCCAGTGGTTCTGGTAAGTGACTTATAAGTGATTTTTTTCTTTTACTTATAAGTTGTTTATTTTGGACGTATACTTCACTGATACATTTAACTTATAAGTGACTGATGAAATGACTCAATAGGAATTTATATGCAAATGATGTACTTGACCTTTAAGTTACTTATAAGACAAGTATTAGCCACTTTTGCTTTATGCAATTATAGTCACTTGTAAGTGACTTATAAGTCAAGTATTAGCCCTTCATACTTTATCAAGTATGAGTCATTTATAAGTCACTTATAAGTGAAGTAAGCACTGACTTTAAGATCTTGATTTAGAACAGAACTTCTGATTATGCAGGGGTTGCATGATGATCAAAGTTTTTTTTGTTTTTGTTTTTTTTTTTTACATATACATATGTATCTGCACTTTAAAATAATAAAGTTAAATTTTTATGGAAAAAATCCTCTCATGTGACCTTGAGGCTTCTAAAAATTTATGAAATCTGAAAGGAACTGAGTCAATTGATTCGATCAATATTTCAGACAAGGGCAGTTGAAATAAAAGATGATGTAAACAGGCCCTACTTGTTGTACCTAATGAGAAGGCATCCTCAAAATAAATTTGAAATCTCCAACAACATCCTTTCAAAGACATTAAGGTGGTATGAGAAACCAACATATATATTTATTTACATATTTATTTACCCAAATTAGAAGGATTTGAAATACATGTACCCCCACCTCTCAGTATGTTAAATTGTAATTTTAATAATTTTTTCAATTATTTTAATAAGAAATAAAAAAGGATTTTTTCTTAAATAAATCTTTTTTCAAAAGCTTAATATTATAGGCAGGAGTTTACTAATATATTATAAAGTCTATATAAAAACAAAAATGACATGAAATTTGTCTTAGTATTTTTTTAATTTTCAACAAAAGATAAGCGTCAAAACTGGGAAAACTTTATTTCTTGAAAACAGACGGATAACATTTTATAAAAGTCTACAGTTAGAATGTATCTTACTATGTTAGCAAAGTGAAAGAAACAAATTGAAAAAAATATATATAAATGGAAAATATAAAATGCATTTAAATTTTTTTTAATTAAAAGATCCGAGCGGAAGAGTTATCCTTCTTTATTTTCCAAGAGTTGAAAAAACCTGAGTGCTATTTCAAAAATGATGAGCATTTTTGCCCAAACATAAAAAAATCGCACTTTGTTGCAGTGGTAGTTTTCAACTAGTTGTACTGTTTTGAAAACAATGCATGGACAATCGCTTTCCAGGACGTGTCTTGTTCAGAGCAATTGCATTCACCTAAAAGTTTTGGGAATATATACAACAGCTAGCTGATTTGTGACCAAACAGTTACTTCTTGAACTAAATAACAAAGAAGACCAGCTCTGGTTAACGTGAAATTGATTGGTCATAATTCAGCACCATGTGAAGTAATCGCACTTATCCATGCCTCACCGCACACAAGGTGCTGTACAGTTACTCAAACAATTGAAATACAGCTTTTGCTTAAAAGTACGTGTTCAAATGCAGCAATGTTTAAACTATCTTTTACAGGGGTTTGCTTTTTAAATGTATGTAGTACAATTATAAGTAAATTTATATACTTGCAATTTTTTTTTGTCTATATTTACTTAAAATGCCGACTTGGGAGAACTTGCATTGAAATAGCTTCAGATATCGAGTATTCTTTTAAACAGTGTATCTACAAATAATAAGCACTCATGCAAATCAAAACAACACTTCAGACGGAAATATGTCATAACGTGGAGGTATCCTATACTACCTTAACTTTAATTAGATTCAATTCTTGTTGTTTATCTCTGCAGAGACAGTTTCTGATTGGTTAGCTTTGAATACCCATAATGCAACTCAAGAGAAGTTTTATATAAAAATTCTAAGTCCACACTTATTCTGGTTAATACCATACTGATCATTACTTTTAAGTGAAGTATAAATGAAATATTAACTGATACAATGGCTATATTTAATCTTCACTTATAAGTGAAGTATTAACGAAATCTGTTCCTCACTTGTACTTACTTTGACTTATAGAACACTTATAAGTAAGTTTCAAAACTTATAGGTGACATAAGTTGCTGTTGGTTTTTTTTTTAAGGGAAGATAGTCCAAAGTTCAGCTGTACTTTTATAAGTTTCCTGTGCCACATGCATACAAATTAAACACTTGTGTGCATTGAATAAACAAAGGATATTGTCAAAAGAAAAGTTAAAAACACAGTTTTGGATGTCCTATATTATAAAAATTTTATTATTTTAGCAATCATAATTATTTAAGAACATTTTGGGCTGTTTTGTGTCCAATAGTTTATGTATATGCTGAATAATACATGATTTAAACTAATACTCATCACTTTCGCAAGACTCAAATACTCTTAATTCATGATTGAACTAATCAGTGGATTGATTGATTGATTGTTTGTTGATTTACGTCCCATTCGAGAATTTTTCACCCATAGAGAGATGTCACCATATACCGGTGAAAGGCTTCAAATTTTGACTTTTTCTCGGCACTCAGGGCTATATTGAGCAGTGAGTGATCTTTATCGTGCCATGACACAGGGCCTCGGTTTTTAAGGTCTCATCCAAATGACCCGCAACTTTCACTTCAAAGTGCTGAGTGCATGGCAAAGTAACAGTTGCTACCCTTTTTTATCGAGTTAGGTCAGTCACAGCCATGATGGGAACATATGACCTGCCGATCATGGAGCGAGCGCTCTACCGACTGAGCTACCATGAATGGTACTAGTCAGTTGAAGAGGATATTAATTGCTTTGAAATTTTTATTTTCAGCACTTTAAAACTTTTATGTCACATCTAATTCTAAAAAAAATTTTTTTTTAAATCAATGTTAGTGAATATGGTACTTGAAAGGCATACAGCTTAGAAATGTACTGTACATTGGGGATATTGGAAATCTTAACATGCTTGCACAATTTTTTTCTTTTATTGCTGCAAAATTTAAAATGCTTGTTTTTGAACATTGGTGCATTTAAATTTTATGGATTTTCAAAACATTTTGAAATAAGCAGCACTTCAAAATTACATATAATATATGGTATTTCACTGAGGTTAATGTCTCAGCAATGATTTTTGCTGTGAATGAAAATTGAAATTTGTTTAGAAAATCTTCAATGATTATATGATTATATTTTTCATTCAGAGATATTCAAACGTTTATGAAATCAATAAAGAACTGTCTTTCATTAGCGCACAAGTGAGCTTTTCTGATCAAAATTTGTCATTGTTGTCGTCGTTGTCTTAAACTTTTTGCAAATTCATGTTCTCCTCCCGAACCACTGGGCCAATTTCAACCAAACTTGGCACAGAGTATCCTTGGGTAAAGGGAATTCAAGTTTGTTCAGATAAAGAACTACATGCACCCTTTTCCAAAGGAAGATAATAAAAAAAAAATGGTGAAAATTGGGTGGAGTCATTTAAAAAAACATCTTTTCAAGAACTACTTGGCCATAAAAGATGGAACTTATATGAAGGCTTCCTGACATAGTGTATATTCAGATTTTTCAAATCATAACCCCTGAGGATTGGGTGGGGCAACTTTGGGCAAAAAAGTTTTACATGGATATAATATAGGAAATATCTTTAAAAAATCTTCTCAAGAACAGCAAAGCCATGATCAGTTATATTTATAAGGAAACATCGTCAAGGAGTGTAGATTCAAGTTTGTTCAAGTCATGACTTCCAGGAAGGGGCTGCAATTGGCAATCAAAGTTTTACATAGGAATATATAGGTAGATTAGAATCTGCTGATGCAGATCAAGAAAGACCATAGCTGTTCAGGTGAGCATTGTGGCCCATGGACCTCTTGTTTTTGAAAAGTCATGAGGGAGTAGAGTTTGCTTTTAAACTCACATTTCATTGATCCCTGCCAATTAACCCTAGAATCTTACACAACCAGATTTTTATAGATATATTATGTATGAATTGGCAGACACATGTATTGGCTGACACTTCTGAAGTTGTCAATCAGGGCATAGACCGATAGTGCATTGATATTTACATGTACTGTTGTAGTAATTTTATCATTATCTCTATTCACACTTTTCTTCTATGCAACGTGATTCATTCACTGAATTGGGGTATATAAATGTTTAAACATGGTACTCAAAGAATATCTTCAGGAAGCAATAAGGGGTGACAGTTACAAATTTGATCACTTAACCTGCTGGTTGTTGCCAAAATAGAGATTACAATAACATAATAGGTGAGAATATTGTTGAGAAATTTCAGGAAAATCATGAGAGATTTTTATCCTGTGAATTTGTATGTTTCGTTTAGAGATGTTAATTATTAATATGAATTAATATATGAAATGTTCTACTAGTTGTGCAATTCCTGAAGATGTGTGAGCTGGGCATAAAAAAAAAGATTCACTGAAAACCAACTTCATTACTTCTTGCAAGAAGTATTTGCAAATTTTGCAACTTTCTTGGGGAAATATTTCTTAACACAAATCTTTGATTAGATTGTGCATAGATGTAGATTTTTTCCTTCTGTCATCAAAATATGTAATCCACGATGGATTTCAAACTGACAAATCAAGAATTAAAATTGTCCCAAATAATTCTGTAAATCACTTTATTCACAAAAACTTAATTTCTGCATCATTATGTGAGATTATCTGCTCACAAAATTTCATTTTTGTGTTTATTTATATTCAGCAAGATAACCTACCACAATTCTAAATTACTATATTGTGGGCACAAATTAGGGGTTGCGAAAATTAAGTGTCTTGCAGTAGTTGGTTTACAGTATATACATATTGGTATTAGGAAAACTCATTTTAAAGTGCAAACATGGATATATAGTTAATTTATGGATATAATGATTGAAGTTTTTGCAACCCATGTCGAAATTCTTAACAATTCCTAGTAAAATTCTATGGATATAAAAACTAACTCAGATAGAAGGAATTTATAGTTATGGCTAACTGATTTTCGGGGTTGTGTCCCCTAGCTAAGAAGTTAAAAATAATGAAATTTACATCTTTATTTGATAACGAATTTTCAAAGATCTCAAGTTTAAAATATTGGACTGGCATTAATTTTGTAAGTATATATTTGTATTTGAAACTCAATTCATACAAAACTTTTGTACCCAAAGATAAATTTTGTATTTTCCTGAATATACATTTGATAGCTATACTATTAACATTATTAAGGAAAAAAATCTATATTCCAAATTTGCTTTGTGTACTTTAATGAATTCTTTATTCAGATATATAAGGAAATGTGGATAAAGTGAAGTATTTTAATTCTCAGGTCCCGAGAACTTTGCTATATAACCAGGTTTTACTGTTTCAAGGTCGCACTTAACATATATTACTCCCAGGTCTTATTCAGGGAAACATTTGAAAAATCTGTTATAATAAACATTCTGTTACAAAGAACTTCAATACTGACCCTACAATTGTCAAAAATCTTGAGTAAGCTGAAGTTCACTGTTGTTTTCATCATCAATTAAGTATATGGTGTATTACATATATAGTAAATTGATCGTAATTAAGAGCCAGACAGTGTTGAATTGACAGGAACTGATCCCCAGAACAAAGGAGGTGTGAAGTGTCTGGTTTGATCTAATACCTGTCAACGAGACGTAATCAGGCTTTTCAGATCAAGTTATTGTTATAATGATACATTTATTATATACCCCTTTGTAATTAGCTAAATTTTTAATTAAAGCACTTTTTGATACACAGAAAAAATTCTGTGGACAACCCTTTGAAGCTTGATCATCAGTTTCAGAGAGGGGTCGAACGTGATATGGATTTATAGTCAAAATTACAGTCTACTGATCTGGAAAATCGGATCACATTGTCACTTCATTGAAATCAACAGAAAAATTGAGTTGTACATATATAGTGTTAGGTACATGTATATATACAGTTTGTTGAATTGATAATATGTTATAAAACATTTCAGATGTCTCAATTCTATATACCAACTTTTTTTTTTTGACAACTTTTTTTTACAATTTGTCAGCTTGAAATCTATCTAGGATGACTAATTTTGTGAACAAAAAATATATTTTACACGCAAATGCGTAACGAAATCTATCTAGGATGACTAATTTTGTGAACAAAAAATATATTTTACACGCAAATGCGTAACGAAAAAAGTAGTTAGGGGTGAGATATATTCCTGAGCAAAACAAGGTTACAAAAGTCACAGATATTTCTAGCTGCAGAATAACAGTTGGTTTACCGTGTTTTATTTCCATGACATATCTGTGATCTCATGCAATGCATATTTATACGTGAAATATATGAATTTTTCTGGTTAATTTTTTGAAGTGTAAAGTGGCTCATATATTGCGCTAGGGCAGAAAAAAATTCCATTAGGCCTATACTAATCATAACTATGCAGTAGCCTGTTTACAAAATAATTTGTGATTATAAGACCAGAATACAATTTCTCTTAGGGGCATTTGAAAGCAAAATTAATCTTTTTTTTCAAAGAAATTTGAAAAATATTTTTTATTGTGTTTACATGTATGTGACCCAATTTGATTTAGCAGAATACTTAATTTTTGAAAGATTTTACTATCAACTAATGGTTTTGGTCTTAGTTGTAAGTTCTTTTGTAAAATGGGGCCCAGGAGTAAAATCTGTTGTTTCTTGTCTTCAAGACAAACGTGTACTCAACATTAAATCAATTTATCTTTTTTTTTTTTAGATTTCTTATGACATCATTTGAGAAGGAAAAGAGCGAAAGGCATTTGACCTTGACCCACCCTTTCTTGTGTCAAGGATAATGAAGCGGAGATCCTTATGTCTGCAATCGTGGCGTACCAACATCCTGTTCACCCCTATAACATGCATGGGCAGTATCCAGATCTATTTATAGATCCGGCCCGATACTCGCCCATCATGGGGAAGAGTAAGTAATTTGTTATGATGACAAGAAAAAATTTGAAAAAACCTGCAAAACAAGTCATTTTAGACTTGAAAAAAAATATTTTGCTTTAATTGTGATCCCTTTGAAGCTTATGTAATTCAAACTTTAAGTTGAATGCTTCTACAGTCAGTCAGCTATTATAATTCAGTGTATTTGATATATTTTGGATTTCATAGAACTACACAGTACTGTAGAAGTTCAGCAAAGAAAGTTATTCTATGATGTATACTGTAGATTCCTTATTTTTCGCAAGTAGTTATTATCGTGAAATGGCTGTTGAGTGTCAAATCACGAGAACAATAATTCATGAGTAGACGGTTAATCAAGAGATTTTACATTGATTTCAGTACCATAAAAATAAAAGGGAATAATTTTATTTCGTGAGCGGTGCTTCTCGCTAAATTACGCGATAATTAATTCCTCGCCTGTATTTAGGAATCTACAGTATTAGCCCAGAAAACACAGTATGTAATATTGTTGTCCTGACTATATATTGTTTTGAATGTCAAAAGTTGTAGAACTACTAGTTCATCCTGTTCATGCAATATATGTTAGTTTAAAATTCAGAAAGAAAAAATAATAGTTGTATTCTTTACAGATTGCTATATACATGACTCTAAGATTTGTCTGTATATATTGATGAAGACAAAGTTTATTTATACATTGTATACCAGTCAATAGGACTTGCAGCATCTGCAAGCTTTGGCCAAGGGAATTGAAACTTATATTAAAAAACTGTATTATTTAATGTAATTAGGATTTTGTTAAAATGGCAAAAATAAGTTTTCACTTTTTCAAAATATATAGGGACAGAAGACTTAAGGCAAACTTTAAAGATAGTCATGCTTGTTTTTAAAACAAGGTGATCTTCAGAAAGAAATTTAGAAAAGAAAAAAAAAATCATGAATGCCATTAACTTTGGAAAAAAAATGCAAAGAGGGATAACTCTTGTTAGTAAAATCGATTTTATCAAATTATATAAATAATAGGAGAAAGAATGCACCTATGTTTTAAGAGAAAATGCTGATAAAGGGAGCCATATCAAATTAGTGAAAAATAAATTTTTTTATGATAACAATGAAATATACTGAACGTTGTATGTAAAAATAACAAATATATCATAAATTGATCATTCTAAAATTTACTAATTGTTCCCTCTGCAAACTACTTGATTGAATATCCTTTAGAAATATTTTTCCTTGAATAAAAACGGTATATTTTGGGGAAATTTTATTTTATTTTATGTTTATATATATGGAACGTTTTATTATCTGATAAATTGTATCGTGTGAAGTATTGCCCAAGAAAGTAACACAAACTTTTTAATATAATCTATATAAATTGTATCACTTAAGATATTCCAAAAAAAATAATTCAAACTTTTTTAATATCTAGACAAATTGTATTACATAAGGTATTACCCATGAAAATAATTCCTATGCAGTGAAACATATAGGTTTACATTGAAATTGATTGATTAGCAGGAAAGCTAATAAAACATCAAAAGTATTCCAAAATGATTTAGACAGAAAAATTAATCTCATTTTCACCACCTAAGAATCGAGTTGCAGCATGTGTTGAAAAAGATTATATTTCATTCAGTAGACCAAATCAATTAAAGTGGGATAAATCCCTCAGATTAAACAAGAGAGGAACAATACAATAAGCCTAAAAATAAAAATCCACCTTCCAAAAAAAAAAAAAAAATTGTAATAATAAGGCCATCTTTAAAAAATTGTTTGTTTGCCCTGACTGATTGGCTATAAATGGCCTGACTCAAAACTTTTTTAAACTTCTGTGAAACAATAATTTTTTATTTTATATTCCTGAATTTTCTCCTCCAAGCAATACATGTATGTTAAGTTGAAATTATCTAGAAAAAAAATTTTCCCACCTAACTACCAACCCAATTTTTTTACCCCGAGTCAGGAGAAGGCAAATAAACATTATTTTGAAGATGGCCTAATAATAATGAATAAAGAAAAAAAAATCTATTACTATGTGGTTACTAAAAAAAATGACCATTAAAGTTGTTTTCTTTTGAAAGTTATAATGGCAAAAAATATGCAGATTTATTTTTTGAAATTAATCCAAGGAAAAGGTTGTAGAGAAATATTCCAGGAATTCATTGAACACTGGGGAATCCTGCTGCACTTTAAAAAGTAAAGGGAGCTAGATCTTTATTATATAATAACAACTATCTTATTCTGTAAGCTGCTAGGCAAATGTCTGACACTTAATTACTGTAAAATGGTAACAGAAAAAAATACTTGTATAAATCGTATTCTGTCATGGAGAAAAGGAGAACAGATATTTCCTAAATTAATTTGTGGTAGATTAGTTACCTTACTCATGCTATGAAGTCTTCTTTAAAAAAATTTTGTTTTAAGAAACCATTTCTGAAAAAAGGAAATATATAGGCCATGGTATTGTGCATAATGTAAATTTCGCTGAAGGATTTACTTTTATGAGCACAAAATAATGACCATGCATGTACCAGAACTTTCCTTAACGATTGTGTTATTTTAAAAATGCTAAATCTCTGGGCTACTCAGACAAGTAATTAAGGATTTGTAACATTATTCAAGCACATATTCAAGGAACTAATTATTATAACATATATATTGGATACTTCTATGACTGATGAGCAGTATAAGTATGCAAATCAGTAGCAGAAACTGTATTATCATGTACAATACTGGCATCATAATAAGATATGCTAGCTGAAATATTATACTTTAATTCATGTAAAGTAGCTGAATTTGATTAGTCAAGAAACATATATTTGTTAAAAAACACTTTTAAACTACCCTCTGAATGATGCATGCCCTGCAGTGCTATATTTCAAAAGACAACATTATTTGATGATGGGTGATACGTGTATATTCCAAAATATAATGACTGCAAGGAATCTATTCCTGCACACTTCACCTTTATTTGTATTTTTAAAAAAATTCAGTATAATATAATAAATGCTGCTTGTTACAGTTGAGTTGAGTAACATTGAAAATTTTCATCCTAAGAAAACCATTGCATTGTCAACCTCGACTTTACCTTGGCTTACAATGGTATTCTTCGACCAGGGGTAAAAATTTTCATTATAATAACTTTAAAAATTAGTTCCTTTATAAATCTACTATAAAAATTAAGTCTAGCATTTCTAATGTTTTACTAAGCAGTCATAAAAAAAATTTGATGTTTGACGGCAGAGTGAGGTATATTGGACCTGTCGATGAGATATTGGACTCAGCGTACGTCACACTGTGGGTGGGATCAGCTAAATCTTAATTACTTGCATTTGTTCATATGGAAGCCAGCACAAGAATGCATGTTTAACAACAAAAAATAAATATATTAAATAAAAGGTATAACAAATTAAACATTAATTGACTGTGTTCTTGGGCAAAATGCGTTTTGTCAACCCCTCGAGCCAAATTGTTTACCTTTAATTGGCCTAATGGGCTCAGGCAAACAGTTTGGTTCTTGTTTCCGACAAAATGCATATGTTGCCCTTGAACCAAGTCAATAAATATATATCGTTATACCTTTAAAAATTTGTTCCTATATAAATCAATGCTGAAAAAAGTCTAACATTCCCAATGTTTTACTGAGCGGGCATAAAAAAAATCAATGTTTGACCGCGGAGTGAGATATTGGACCTGTAGATGAGATGTGGGACTGCTTACGTCACATATTAGGCGGGGTCAGCTAAATCTCATTTGCATGTTTTGATTTTCGACATACATGTATGTCAAAACATAATAGTGAGAGCAGCGAGTGGCACGAAGCGTCGCTCGCAATGCGAGCTCTAAGGACAATGCCTGGGCGAAGAGAAAATTTGGACTTACGCATTGATCCAAACAAATTTTTTTCCCCAGTAACTTCTGGACCCACAATGCATCGCTTGTTTAAGCTATGTTCTCACAAGAATAACGACAAAAGTTTAACAAAAAATAAAAAAAACTCGCATTGATTTAATGGATATATTGCAGATAAATAGTAAATAAAATGTTCTTCATTAAAGTCAGCAATGTTTAGGCTAAGGTTTCAGGTAATGCAACTTAAATACGACGTCATGTGACGTCAGAGTCTAATGAGGATTGAACCCGATCTAAATTAAATCTGAATAAGTATCTGTGCTCAGTGTGTTCTATTGCCCGAGGCCAACAGTTTGGTTCTTGGGTCCAACAAAATGCATGTTGCCCTCGAACCCATTTAAAATATAATTGCATATGTTGCTAATTTCTTCAAACAGTATCTTAATTATAGATTCATGGATCATTCTTCTTGCCTATATTAGGTTTATGCTGTGTTATTGCATTTTCATATGAAAAATTAGAAAGAAGTTTGCACTAAAATCAAATGGGATTGTCAAGTTCAGTAATTATATATACAGACATTAACATTGGAAAATCAATAAACTATCAAAAAACCCATTGAACAAATGACTAAAGATTCAAACATTGAAGATTGCAAGTTATCTGAAAGACTTTTGATTAAATATTCTATTTTTTGTTTTAATTCAGGTCCCTGTAATATAGGTTACTAGAGTTATATACACCCTTTAGAACCTTGCCAGGGCCTTATAAGCATCCTTATTTTTTTTCTCCCATGGGGAGCCCCTTGCTTCCTTCTGAGATTTATTTTTATCTGCTGTTGACCTGGCCTTCACACTGTAGAAGCGGGCCACATAAAGTGCAATGTGTTAAACATGCAGATCTGTACAATACAGGGACATATTTTAACTCGAGCGGTCACCTCTGTGTGTTCGGTCAGTGAGTGAACCAGGAATTGATCAATCTTCTTCAGGGCTTTAAACCAGTGTAATATGAATTTATATGTGATGTTGCAGTCTTCTGGCTAATTTAGCAAATCTTTGGACTTTTTTCTTGTGCTGTATCAGTTGAAGAGTGCGAATTTTGTCCAGTGGTCAGTTGTTAATCTCAGATCAGTATATGAAAGGAAGATTTGTGACTGGGAAGAGAAATTTAGGTCAGACATTGTTTATGTTTTTCCTGTAAGGGAAACCCTAACAGCCTTTTAATTTAGATTACAATAACATATTTTTAATAACATGTGAGAGTCATTCAGGTGTATAATGGTGCTGGGATTTTCACCTTGAAGATAAATGCAGGAAAATAGCAAGTGCTGGTGTTTTTTTTTTCCATCCAACATGGAAAATTTTCATTTTTAACAGCATGCACACCTCTCTCACTTGAATGATTTCAGGGGTCCCCAAGATGAAATGACAAACAGTGGCAGTCTAGCCTATGTTGTTTATTCTCAATAGATGGATTATCTGATTGATTCCATGAAGTTCACTCTTCAGTGGTGTGACTTACTGCAGGTTTAGCATTTGGAGCTGAAATCTTTATTGATTTGAATTTATTATCAACTGCAGTGTTAAAAAGACCTTTATACATACACCTGTTCTTTAAAAAAAGGTAGAGGATATATACCAGTGGTAATTGGTAATTACCTTTTTAGTCAATGTGGATATTAGTGTCATGTCAAGATGGAATCTTTACCAATTCATTTCTATAAAGATCTTGGGGCCACCTTTTCGGAGATGACTGTCACATGTGTGAGAATATATCTGTATCGGTCCGAAGAGTTTCTATAGCAGAATCATAATGATCGGACAGAATTTTCTCTGCTAAAGGATATGGTATGGTTCAATGCTGAAACTGACTTAGAACTGGAGAAAAATTCCACGAAAGGTAACAACGCTGTGTGTAAAGACTTCTGAGCACTACTAGCTAATATTTGACATTTGTATCCCATTTGATACATATACATGATATATGGAAATTTCCTCAATATATTGTTTTTCAATAGGAAACTTCAATACAGTGCAAGAAATTAGCAATACAATAATTTAGGGTTTTCCAAAAGAATTGAAATAGAAGGGGACTTTTTAAAAGTAAATGCATGTCTTGGGTTCCAGCCCTATAGTGGGGATTGATGGGGCAATGTCAGAATAACCTGGACATTATGTCATTTATAGGCAGGGAAATTCCCTGGTCCCCTGGTGGCTTATGGACATCCCTGATTCAATATCCATTTGCAGGTTTTTTGTTCTTTTTAAAATGGCAGCTGTTGACTCCATAAATCATTAAGATCATTTTACATTTCTAAAATTATATTTTGAGATCTGCACAAAAATTGGAAAGAAATTAAATTGGGGGGGGGGGGGGGGGGGGGGGTACAAGATTATTAAGATTGTGTAAACATGTAGTTATAGTTTATTTTTTTGAATTTATTTTCAAAGTTATGTTCAAGTGTTTTTCAAGTCTTGTAAGACCCCTATTTGTCCAATGCTTATATCCTTCACAGATTCTAATTACAAGGAGTTAATTAAGCTGCTTATTTAGAGGTAGGAATACTTTATTAGGTCTGCAATGTAATGATCAGTGATATACACACAAGCATAATTAAAATAATGAAAATGCTAGATTTCAACTGTTTGTTAGTTTCATTCAAACAGATTGTCGATCTGGCTAGGGTTCTCATCTTCATTTTGGCTCAAAGTAGCTCAATCATAAATATTAAACTTTTTAACTCACCTGCATGAGCTTAAAACTCATTGGCATTGAAGTGAGCTTTTCTTGATCACCTGTTGTCCAGCATCCATTGGTCTGTCTAGCTGTCTGTCTGCCACTCTGTCCTTGAACTTTTCACATCTTTGACTTCATAAGTACCATTGGGCCAGTTGTAACCAAAGTTGGCACAAAGAATTCTTGGCTAAAGGGGATTTTGAATTATTCAAATAAACTGTTAACCTGCTTCCAAGGGGTGATAATCAGGAAAAGGCAAAAGTAGGATGGGGTCATTAAAAATTCTTTTTCTCAAGAAACACTGGGCCAGAAAAGGTGAAACTAATTAAAAGTGGAAGCTTTCTCAGGACATAGAGGAAGTGTAGATTCTAATGTGTTCAAATCATGACCCTGCAGGAGGGAAGATGGAGACACACTAGGGGATGAAAATTTTGCATTGAAATATATAAGAAAAAAATCTTTAAATATCTTCTCACAAACTAATTTACCAGAATTAATTAAAAGACAAAATTTTATATGAAGGCTTGACCTGAAGTAGTGTGGATTCTAAAACTGTTCAACTCATTGGCCCCTGGGGATAGAATATATCCACAAAGGGGGGACAAAATTTTGCATGCATGGAACTCATGTATAAGATTTTTTGTTTCAAATCTAAAGAAACTATTAAATAAAACCATTAATTTGCAAACACTCCAATGTGTGAATTAAAACTTTTATGGACCCAGGGCTAAAATCAGGATCAAATTTATTAACAATATACATGTATACATGCAGGAAAAGAATTTTCTTCTCAATAACTGCATCCACTGTGTGGATTCTGAGACCCCTTTGAGTTACATGTATACATATGGAGGGGCCATAATATGGGTTCACAATTTTGCAAGGGAAAAATCTTTTAAGAAACTGAAGAACAGCAGGGTAATTAAAGTAACTCCGAAGAGCATTGTGGCCCATAGGCCTCCTGTTGATTATTTACGATTGCAAATCTTAGAAGAAATTTCTCAATCTTAAACTTAAGAAGAAAAATCTCCTTATATATTATGCCAGGTTTGAAGTTTGAACAAGTGTTGAAAAAAGCACTGAAGCAAATATTTAAGATACCATGTATTAAACTGGTTCATGAAGTGCATGTCATAGTCCCAAAAATAGATTACAATTATTTTAATTAAATTCAATTCTTAACGTTTTGTGCTGTGAGTTTATAACAAACAAAGTTTTCAAACCTGTTTTCCACTAGCTGTTGAATTAAATACAGCAGCTATAATCATAATATTTTTTTTATAATATAATGTTAAGTATATTAATAGGTACAGTGTAATTTTTAGCTCACCTGAGCCAAAGGCTCAAGTGAGCTTTTCTTATCAAAATTTGTCCGTTGTCCGTCGTCATTGTTGTCGTTGTTGTTGTAAACTTTTCACATTTTCATCTTCTTCTCAAGAACCACTGGGCCAAATTTAACCAAACTTGCCACAAAGCATCCTTGGGTAAAGGGGATTCAAGTTTGTTCAAATGAAGGGCCAAGCCCTCTTTCAAGGGGAGATAATTAGGAATTAGTGAAAAAATAATGGCATCATTTAAAAATCTTTTTCTCAAGAACCACTGGGCCAGGAAAGATGAAACTTATGTGGAAGCATCCTCAGGTAGTGTAGATTCAAGTTTGTTCAAATCATGACCCCCGGGGGTAGGGTGGGGGCACAATGGGGGATCCAAGTTTTACATAGAAATATATAGGAAAATATCTTTAAAAATCTTCTTCTTAAGAACAGCAAAGCCATGATTGGTCATATTTTTATGGAAGCATCCTCTGGTAGTGTAGATTCAAGTTTGTTCAAATCATGACCCCCGGGGGTAGGGTGGGGCAACAATGGGGGATCCAAGTTTTACATAGAAATATATAGGAAAATATCTCTAAAAATCTTCTTCTTAAAAACAGTAAAGCCATGATTGGTCATATTTATATGGAAGCATCCTCAGGTAGTGTACCTAGATTCAAATTTGTTCAAATAATAACCCCCGGGGGTAGGGTGGGGCCACAATTGGGGATCAAAGTTTTACATAGAAATATATAGGAAAATATCGTTAAAAATCTTCTTCTTAAGAACAGCAAAGCCATGATTGGTCATATTTATATGGAAGCATCCTCAGATAGTGAAGATTCAAGTTTGTTCAAATCATTACCCCGGGGATAGGTTGGGGCAACAATGGGTGATCAAAGTTTACAGAGGAATATATAGGAAAAAGTCTTTTTCTCAAGAACAGAAAAGCCATGATTAGTCAAATTGATATGGAGGCATCTTTGGGTAGTGTAGAATTTGTTCAAATGAGGGCCCCCGGGGGTAGGGTGGGGCCACAATGGGGGATCAAATTTTTACAAATGAATATATGGTAAAAAAATCTGCTGCTCAAGAATAACAAAGCCATTTGTTATATTGATATGAAAGCATCGTCAGGTAGTTTAAAATTCAACACCCCCCTCCTTGTAAACTTTTCAATACTGTACTGATTTTTGCTTTTTTTCCTAGCCAATGTGCTCAGGTGAGCGATGTGGCCCATGGGCCTCTTGTTATTGCTTGTACATGCTGTAAGTTATTTGTTGTTTGAAAAGAATAAATTTATTTGTGTCTGTGAATTAATTTAATGATTATAATTAAAACATTGAAAGGTATGTAAGACAAAACAAATTTGTTAGTCTGTGGTTGGGAATAAAATAAAGCATGGAGGGTCATGATGTAGTTTTACCTGTTCCATTATCTAGTTTTACCTGTCAGGAGTCCTTCCCATTTATATCAAAATATATATTAAATTTCATGACTAAATTTTCCTGCCGTGCAGCTATTGAGAAAATGTAATATGTAGCTTAATTAGTTAATTTAGATCTATGCTCCTAGCTGTGTGTAAAAGTAATTTTGACATGTACCTGCAAATTTGAAATTAATATATGCTGTGTTAAGTGTATCATAAGAAAAGGTTCAAAATGTTCATTTTGAAAAAAAAAAATGCTTTGATGAGGCTTGTTTCCTAATTAAGGGAAAATTTAAGGATTATGGAATAGAAGAATATACATGTAAATATGCTTAAAAGAAAAGTTATAGATTGATCGAGACATTATGGAAGAACATCATTGTTGAACTTTGAGTATCCTTATAGAATGTCGATGTAATTAGGGATAATTATTAATGAAGATTTATTTTTGTATTGATTGATTGTTTCTTAAATATGACTGTCACGGTGCCACCGACATCGTCTTATCACTCTGGGAGTGGAGAAATCAGCAGGATAAGGTGGTGTGTGTTTTTTTAATCTTCATTGATTATATATTTATTCAATAATGAGATTTACATTATGCAAGTCCTTGGAATTTCATTATCATATCCTGTGTGATTGATGTAATATCATGCAGACAAAAAATTTGGAAATTAATGTCAAAAATGACAATTTTTTTTGGACTTAATAGTTCAACTTTGGGCACTGATATGGGTAATTGAGTCTTTCAAGGAGTGATCATGTTGATTAGTCTTTTTTTTTTGTTTTCTTTCAATTTTACACATCTGATTCTTTTGTTAATTCCTTAAAGCATTTGAAAAATGTGAAAATGTTTATGAGATTTCTAAAAGAGCACTTGGTAGTTACAGATGTGTTAATTAGATCATCCAAGAGAGAGAGAGCTTGAGTCAGAAAGAGCCTGCAAGGGCCCAATAATTTCAGGAATGATTTTCACACAAATTTTA
Source organism: Saccostrea echinata (assembly GCF_033153115.1). Classification (NCBI taxonomy): domain Eukaryota; kingdom Metazoa; phylum Mollusca; class Bivalvia; order Ostreida; family Ostreidae; genus Saccostrea; species Saccostrea echinata. The sequence continues at coordinate 6,239,084 of NW_026889765.1, read as the reverse complement.
AAAGTTATGTTATATGATTGAATATAGTCATATTAATTGAATGGGATAAAAATCTTTCAAATTCTGTGAAAATTGACCGAAATTTACTAGATCAAGTAATTCAACTGTATTTGACTGATCAGACATGACGTACTACAATGCATAATGATTTTTTAAGTGCTGTACATTCTTCTGATTTAATAAGCTAGCATTAAAAAAAAAAACCCGATTTGGACTACAATAAAATACAAAAAATAGCTTGGTAATATATATATAAACATTTGATATTCATATAACATGTTTATTATCATCTAGTAAATAAGCAGCTTTGAGAGTGCTCCTTTGAGTAAAAAATTATATATATAACAGAATTGGCATCAACATTCTAAGAGTGTTGGAAGCGCATGTGTGCACTTAGCAGTTTTGTAGTTCATGGCATGCTGTTCATGAGGCTTGATAGATTTGTAAGTGTGATTAGGTTGTGTGCAGTAACCCTTTAGATCCCTCTTACAGAGAAAGAAGTGCATTTATGTCAATATTACTGATTATGTAAACTGTGATCACATTCACTAGTGGTTTAATGTTTGTAATAAAGAGACATGCAAATCATTATAGTCTGTGGTTGCATGATTAACAGGAAGAGAAATAAACAGTTTACCTATAAGAATTTAATCCAAGCAAATCAATTAATGGGACATGTGCATCAAAAGGTATGGAAATTTATTTTTATGTGGTTTTCTGAAGTATTGATGCAGCAGCTTTTTGAATGTCAATGGATTCTGAAGTTTTTATAGTGGCACGTTCATATCTGCAATAAACATGATTAAAAAAAAATTATAATTATGTGATGAATCCCGCTGCTGAAGCATTAGTAATGATCAATTTATAGTATTTTTAAAATTAGTAGAAGCTTCTTAATCTAGCAATTGCATGCATGACCATACAACTGCGTTATATTTATTCTGGTTTAAACTCGGAAATCAAATGCTTCTTATAAAAGGTTACTGTTAACACATTCCTTCTGGGCTAACATATGGAAATTGCTTAGAAATCTTGATTGACAATTTATGCAATCACATTCCCGGAACTTTCTGATTCCTGTCTTCCAGATCAATAAATGTTGAAACTGGGTTTCTTCACAAATTTTCAAATGATGAATAGGAATGGTTTTTAATTATTATTTGTTAAAGTGTGAATGTATAATTAGAAGTGCCAATATTAATTGTGTTGATTATTAAAAATTATGAACTATAGATATTATTGATTTGGCAATGATCTCAAAGGGCCCCATGCACTTTTAGTAAAGGACACTAACTAAGATGAAAGTGACTTCAGGACAGATGTATAGTTTGACCTTGACCTTTGACTTACACCTAACCTTTACTATAGATACTCTTTGATTAGGTATGAGTCAGATAGGGCCAATTAAGGGGAGTGGAAATATGCACAAGACAAGGATTTTAAACAGATCAAGATCTGCTAAAACCTTGACCTCTGACCAAGAAACTTATTTTAAGGTCATACTGCACACCCTTTACCAAAGGGCACTCATTATAATGATTGAAGTGAGCTAAATTGCTCCAGCTATATAGAGAAAGCATGCTACAGACAAATGTTTTACAGAGAAATTTTTTTAACCATGATCTTTGATCTGGAAAAGTGGTTCAAAGTCACTTTACAACCTTTAAAATACCAGTGGGTACTGTATCATCTGTGTATGGGTGAAGTATCAACTAGATATATATACATGCAGGGTTAGAAACTCCCTAAAATTACAACTCGCAAATAATTGCGAGTACCAACAAAGTTAACTTTACAATTTTATTTTTCATATAAAGTTAAATTTATACAAATTAAATACATGTACTTTAAGGAAAAAGTAACTACTGTACAATACACAAAATACAACTACAGTGTGACTTTTGTGTGCCAGTGCACATGCAATGTTAACTTTGACTATTCAAATTCAGCTAACAAGTAAAAAAGAACTTCATAGGTGACAGTAGCTGAAAATCATTGCCCAAGTGTTATATTACATACTATACAGAGTGGATGTTTAATTTGCAAATGTCCAATTTTTTTTGGAATGTTGAATTTTGTCAAAATTGAAAAAAAAATAGAGTTGCAAAATGTAATTAATATACTAGGCCTATATTGATCATGTTGATGGTATTCCAAGTTTGAATGGAATCATAAACATTACAACCTAGAAATTACAATCATACAATGAACCTTAAGAATCAATTAATAAATCACAAAATTTTTAGCTACATAAATTACCCTTTACAAACACAGTAGGTCAAATTTGAGATGAACTTCGGTATCTGGAACATGGAAATCTTGAATACCGTGGATATGTCGAAGTGATTTGGAAGTCCCAACCACTTATACTTTTAGTATTTAACCCTCGATATCTCAAACATTCAAATATCTCAAAGTTTTCTCTCAGTCCCATTGAGTTCGAGGTAACAAGTTTGACTGGATTTTCTACCCTTTGTGTAATAATGATTGGTTTGTTTTAATTGGATACGTATCCAACATATACATGATATATGTAACACAGAGATTGTTTAACCACAAATTTCAATTACTAACCCACAGTTTTATATTTGATGTTTATATTTCAATACATCTTTTAAATATTGCTATAAATTATTACAGTACTCCATGAAGAACCACATCCAGACCCACAAACCTCCTTAGACAACATGGTCCTCAGCCCCACAGGACCATTTATTCCTGGGGAGGGGGACTACCAGTATGGACAGTCTGACCGTATGGTCACCAGCACCATCAACGACAAAAAGAAGAAAGGGGCTGGCGTTCCTGGCAAGAGCATCGAGGAGGAATTATGTCGGATTTGTGGGGACCGGGCTTCAGGCTACCATTACAATGCCCTCAGTTGTGAGGGATGTAAAGGTATTATTAGACCTCATTATAATAATTGTATAGAAAGTGTCATTTGATTGGTCTAAACAGTCATGTGACAGAGCAATTAGAACATATATATTTCTTCAGTGGAATAGATATTGTATTCTATCCCTTCTAAAGCATATCCTTTATGTCTCTCATTTCCTGTTAGAGTTATTGTTCTTGTCTGAGAATATCTAGCAGATATTCTTAGAGAATGTCATTTTGTATGCCACTAGTAGGTTTGATTCAGTATAATGAACAATTTATTGCATGATATCGAATGTTTCGGAGATGTGAAGATTTATTCACCCAAGAAAAATTATATTTTTTCATAGGATATTTTTCTTCGGTGAATAAATTTTCTTATAAATATCTCTCACTATCATGCAATAGATGTGTATTGTACAATAAAAGAGTCTGTACACTTTGTAATATGCCAGTGAATACCAGTGTCAATGAACCTTGTTAGTACCGGTACATTCACTTTTTAGCTCATCTGAGCGGAAAGCTCAAGTGAGCTTTTCTGATCACCCATTGTCCGTCGTCCGTCCGTCTGTCCGTCCGTCTGTCCGTCCGTCTGTAAACTTTTCACATTTTCATCTTCTTCTCAAGAACCACTGGACCAATTTTAACCAAACTTGGTACAAAGTATCCTTGGGTGAAGGGGAGTGTAAATTGTTAAAATAAAGGGCCAAGTCCCCTTACAAGGGGAGATAATCAAGAAAAGACAAAAATAGGGTGGGATCATTAAAAAATCTTCTTCTCAAGAACCACTGGGCCAGAAATACTGAAACTTATATGGAAGCATCCTGGGGTAGTGTAGATTCTAAATTGTTAAAATCAAGACCCCCGGGGGTAGGGCGGGGCCACAATAGGGAATCCAAGTTTTACATTGAAATACATAAGAAAAATCTTTAAAAATCTTCTTCTCAAGAACCACTGGGCCAGAAACACTGAAACTTATATGAAAGCATCCTTGGGTAGTGTAGATTCTAAATTGTTCAAATCATGACCCCCGGGGGTAGGGCGGGGCCACAATAGGGAATCCAAGTTTTACATTGAAATACATAAGAAAAATCTTTAAAAATCTTCTTCTCAAGAACCACAAGGCCAGAAAAGCTGAAACTTATATGGAAGCATCCTGGGGTAGTGTAGATTCTAAATTCTTCAAATCATGACCCCCGGGGGTAGGGCAGGGCCACAATAGGGAATCCAAGTTTTACATTGAAATATATAGGAAAAATCTTTAAAAATCTTCTTCTCAAGAACCACTGGGCCAGAAACACTAAAACTTATATAAAGCATCCTGGGGTAGTGTAGAATCTAAATTGTTCAAATCATGATCCCCGGGGGTAGGGCGGGGCCACAATAGGGAATCCAAGTTTTACATTGAAATATATAGGAAAAATCTTTACAAATCTTCTTCTCAAGAACCACTGGGCCAGAAATACTGAAACTTATATGGAAGCATCCTGGGATAGTGTAGATTCTAAATTGTTCAAATCATGACCCCTGGGGGTAGGGCGGGGCCACAATAGGGAATCCAAGTTTTACATTGAAATATATAGGAAAAATCTTAAAAAATCTTCTTCTCAAGAACCACTGGGCCAGAAAAACTGAAACTTATATGGAAGCATCCTGGGGTAGTGTACAGTGCTGCTATCCCACAAGTTGACATGGGATGGGTTTGGATAGGATTCAGGATTGAGGATTCACGATAGAAACATATAGTAGTTAATCCAATCCAATCCTATCCTATCCTATCCTGTATCCTACAGCCAATCAGATTCGAGTAAAGGTTGATTCATATTTCAGAATTAATTACAAAAACAGAATATGTTTTAAAACGTTTACAAAAGAAATATTTATAAAATTACGATAGAAAATAAACATATTTTGTTTATTTTAACACAAATTAATAATTAACTTCGAGTGACATTGCGTACGATTTAACCGTGACCGATTACCGGAAGAATCTTCACATGTAAACAACGAAGAGTTCGGACATCAAGAGATCTTATTTTCTTCAGCATGTAAAGCCATGTTTGGATGATTAAGCCAATTCCTACTTTTTTTAAAGTTCAATAACATGTAACTGTGTTAAATGTGCTCTGTTTGTCTGGATAATTCTACACAAACCGCCAACGGCGGACTTGAACAGATCGATATCGAAGTTGTTTGGTGCAAGAACATGTAAGTATACTACACACTGTACATGTGTGCATGTTTATACATTTCCCCCTTTTAACAATGTTATAATGACTTGAGCTATCAAAATTTTATTCTGTTATAACATAGACGAAAATCGGGTGTGGAAAAATAGGTAGTGTAGGAAGGGGAGAGGGTTAAAAATTTACAAATTCTCTGTCATGATTCAATGTGTCCTAAAACAATAAGATGTATTATGCCTTTTTCAGTTTGTTATTACTATATTATTTCCCAACTGTGGTTTAAAAAAATGTTTTTTTTTATTTGAGTGCAATTATAATAAAATAAAGACAGAATCATATCTTATGCTACTGTTTAAATTGTATCATAAGCCAACTCAGCACTTACATGTACATTGTATGTATGACCTATTCTGGGTTATGAATTATATTAATCATTCATTATTCTTCATTGCAGATAATGATACTTGGTTTTTCCTGCCCTCATCAAAATATTTTGTGAGGAAAAAAGGATTTTACATTTGAAAAGTAGGTATGATTATTAACATGTGTTTATGCATGGGTATCAGTATAATACATACATATCATTATCAGAGTTGAGATGAAGTTTCTGTGTAGATTCTCTGAATAAGTGATTTTTCTTCTTTAAAAAAAAAAGAGTAAAACTGAAAACAGTTTGTTATTGTTCTGGTCATCTGACATGGTCATCATCATATGTATTTTCATAATTTTTTCTTATTCAAATTTTAAGCAAAGAAGAAAACAAACAAAAAAACATAAATAGATTAATACTAGCATTAGAATTCAAAATAGAGAAAAAAAAAACAAACAAACAAATGTACTTATACTAGTTAACAAGTTGATGAGATGAAATGAATTACAATTTACAAGTAAATTATGATTGTTTAATTAAGATATGACTATGAAGTTGCAGTATAAGATTTGAGTTTGCTTGATTTCTTTAAATTCTTTACTCTGGGAGAGAAAAAAGGTAAAATTCAGCCAGTCGTACATGAAATGAGAAAGATAATCACAATAAAATACAGTTTTAATGTATAATGTATATGACAAAAATGCACATGCATATATTGTTATAATCATGATAATAATTGGGTTTTTTTAGGACGATCCTGCATATTTGCTGCTGTACATATTGCAGTTCATCTCATCTGCTGCTGGAATAAATATGAAAGATGTTCAAACCACTAAACAAGAGCCCCCTAGAGTCTGAAATCATGATGATTTTATTAAGGAGATCAGTGTGTGAAGTATTTGTTTTCTGTGCATTGTTGACAATTTTGAAACTGTTCGGTTACTTATGAATAGCTCTTTGACACAAACTTTGACATTTGAAATTCAATTTGAGCGACGGACAAGGAGGCGAAATCATATATATGCATGTAAAACATCATACAATTGGAAAAAGACATTGATAAACTTAAATTTAAACAGATTTCATGTACATGTATCTGTGAGCTTGGAATTGAAATACATGTATACTTCTGATGAATTTGTCTCATAATGGAACATTCAATTGTTATACATTGTAGATAAAAAAATAAAATTGTAGATGAGATTTATATATATTTAACACTGAAGAGGCAATTATCCTGAATAAATATTGTCAACTTGGTCAAGCATTTTTGTTCCTCATTTAGACCCAGAATAACATTCAAGATCAAATGTCAAGGTCAAAAACAAAATTTACTTAAATATGGCTTATAAATACTGAAACTACTGTGAATTCATATACATGTTTTACAAGAAAGAATTCGAAGGAATATGTGTGTGTTCACTGCAATAATTATTGCTGTCAATCTATCTATGAAGATTTATGAAAATGTTTTCTGTTAAACATAAATAAAATTCTCACTCATAAAAATATGGTTATTGAAATACATTTGCATGACACTGAACTGACCATAAACTAAAAACAAAGTGAAGTAAAATAAGAAAATTTAACATTTTGAATATCTTGATTTTTATTTAGCAAACATGATAAAGTTTTTGCATATTTGTAAAATATTCAAATTCAAACAATGATGAACTGAACATCTCAAACAAGAATAACTTTAAACAATGAATATAAAACAAATTTTAATCATACATTTAAATAATTTTTACATGTTTAATGAATAAAAGTCAAGATATTCTAAATGTCTGTTCTCGGTTTATGGTCTTGTCATACATGTATCTTCTTTCTGGATCTACATGAGTATGAAGGTATAGACATTAATAGTCTAATTCTCATAATTAAAGAGCTTAAATTTTGTTGTTTAGTCTACTTATTAATAATCATAACATTAGAAAAGTATCTGAAGTCTTAGTTGTTGTCCCCCCCCCCCTTTTTCCACGATTTCTTCTCTCTAACTTTAACTCCATTTATTTATCAAAGTGTATAAATTCGAAAAGAAATCGCAAATACCGTGACGTCTCTCGATCATTGTTAGTATGTGAAATTAAATTAAAAAAAAGTCGGATTATAATTTTTTTTCTATAAATTTTTTGAAAGCTTACTTTCTTTACACGTTCGCTAGATCAGTACTTGCCTATGTTTTATTACAGTCCCTTTGTTTACATTTTAACTCGGTACTCGAATATTAATTCGTGCGGGGTGTCGGGAATTAATGGATGTCGATCTCGATTATTTTTTATCATTAAAACATATTAAATAAAATCCATAATTATAACTGATTTTTATATAATGGTCATTTTATTATTTTTTTTTTTCTCGTTTTGTCAAATTAACTCCTAAATATTAAAAAACTGAAAGTAGCAGGATAGGATAGGATAGGATTAGACTGAAATCACAGGATAGGATTGTGGATGCAGGATTCACGATAGGATAGGATAGGATTGTCAACTTATAGGATAGCAGCACTGTAGATTCTAAACTGTTCAAATCATGATCCCCGGGGGTAGGGCAGGGCCACAATAGGGAATCCAAGTTTTACATTGAAATATATAGGAAAAATCTTTACAAATCTTCTTCTCAAGATCCACTGGGCCAGAAACACTGAAACTTATATAAAGCATCCTGGGGTAGTGTAGAATCTAAATTGTTCAAATCATGATCCCCGGGGGTAGGGCGGGGCCACAGTAGGGAATCCAAGTTTTACATTGAAATATATAGGAAAAATCTTTACAAATCTTCTTCTCAAGAACCACTGGGCCAGAAAAACTGAAACTTATATGGAAGCATCCAGGGGTAGTGTAGATTCTAAACTGCTCAAATCATGACCCCCGGGGGTAGGGCAGGGCCACAGTAGGGAATCCAAGTTTTACATTGAAATATATAGGAAAAATCTTTACAAATCTTCTTCTCAAGAACCACTGGGCCAGAAAAGCTGAAACTTATATGGAAGCATCCTTGGGTAGTGTAGATTCTAAATTGTACAAATCATGACCCCTGGGGGTAGGGCGGGGCCACAATAGGGAATCCAAGTTTTACATTGAAATATATAGGAAAAATCTTTAAAAAATCTTCTTCTCAAGAACCACTGGGCCAGAAATACTGAAACTTATATGGAAGCATCCTTGGGTAGTGTAGATTCTAAATTGTTCAAATCTTGACCCCGGAAGGTAGGGCGGGACACAATAGGGAATCCAAGTTTTACATTGAAATATATAACTTAAAGAAAAATCTTTAAAAATCTTCTTTTCAAGAACCACTGGACCAATAAAGCTGAGACATATTTGGATGCATCCTGAGGTAGTGTAGATTCTAAATTGTTCAAATTTTGACCCCCGGTGGTAGGGCGGGGCCACAATAGGTATATTATAAAAGGGGGAAATCTGGTAAAGAACAGCATGGCCAAAGTTACTCAGGTGAGCGATGTGGCCCATGGGCCTCTTGTTACATTTTTGAGGTGCATTGCTACTTGTGGTCTACCCTCCATGGATTGCATTTACACTGAATCGAGTTGATTCTGTAAACCAACTATTAAGACTTTATATTTATTAGTGGATTTTTCTTGCATATAAAATAAAGTTAATTTACAGTAACTACCCTAAGGCTTATGCATTAATTCGGAAGCAGTGGCCAGTTAAGCCAACTTATTTATTCAAGCAATCAATATAAATCCTGATTAATACTCAATGTACTAAAAACACATTTCATAAGTTATTTTTTATGGTCATGTTACTTCTTTGCTTTCTCCTTGATGATATGTAGATTACTGCATTAGATTACAGCATAAATATTGACAAAGTGCTGCGAGATTACGTACAGCATAAATTGACCTTGGGTTTGATTTACCACTGCTTTCTGGTGGTTTTATAACTGGTTTTTATAACCGTGCCAGATTAATATCTCAGACAAAAAAAAGTTCAAAATGAGAAAGTCACCAAAAAATGTCAATCAAGCTATCACCAGATTATAGGCATGCAATCTAAAAATGAGATATTGTGCATATAATAGCTTTACACAATCAGGGTTTGACACTAATGGTAGCCTACTAGCCCAGGACAACTGAGAATTGACAGTTTAGGTACTGAAAAAGTTATCAAGCTTGCCCTACAGGGCTTCTGCCACACACACACCGAAAAGAAGCAAAACTTCAATCATGTTAATAAAAGAAATGTTAAATGCAAACTCTTGATTTGGTATTAAGGTTTCAGTACTGTAAGTCAGACTAACCAATTTTTTATGACACTTATTTTTCTTGGTTCAAACTATATGAATTTTACTCTTCATCAGAAATATGTTTGAAACTATGAGGTAAAAACAAAGAAAAGCTGAGGCAATACATTGATGAAGATGATTGAAAAATGTCTTTTTACTTGCATTCGTAAATTGACATTATTATATTGCTCTAAACTATTAAGTCAGAATGTGGGATTTGGCATCATTTTCTAAAATTTCTGGGGGAGGACCCCCATACAGCCCCTCCCCCTAGCAAGTGGAGGAAACCCTGTTATGCAACTTGGCCTGCAAGGGTGTTTGGTTGCTAGACAACAAATTCATGAGTGGGAAATCAAAGACTCTATAGGTAAATGTTAGTGTCTACCCCTGACAAACTTTTTACACATAATGATACTATATAAGCACAATATCTGAATTAATGAAGCCTTAAACAGAAACAAATGTGAATTGTCAGTAATTTAGTATCACCCTAAGATTAATTTAAGAAATAAAGTCCGCGTTATCGTGAATGTTGCAGGATAACCTCCGAGGTCGAGAAATGTTGTCTGAAATATAAAAGCCGAGGCGTTAGCCGAGGCTTTTATATTTCAGACAACATTTCGAGACCGAGGAGGTTATCCTGCATCATTCACGACAACAAGGACTTTATTTCTATTCTACTAACGGCTCTAAAATACAGTTGATCGTTTTCTCTATAGAGAAACGAATTAGGTCACCACGTCGCAATTTCGCTGTTCCATTTAACACCAGAGGGTCAATCGATTGCATAAAATGCAGACGATTTCAGCTTTTGCTGGATTAAAAATATCCTTTAATTATTTATAAATTTGCTTGTAACATAGATTGATTAATTTTTATGAATGAAAAATAACAAAACCAGTTGTCTATTTCATTGATTTGATCAGTAAAATCACGGGAGTGTAAATGTTATGGGGAGGTCCGTAGAACAGCCCCACTTGGCTATAAAAACGGATATTTATCAGCCGTTTCAGGCAATACACACGTTTAGACTGCGGAAGACGACATATCGATGTGGTCTAAATAAGTATTAGATTATACAGTGAAATATTTATTTCAACTGTACAGATTTGACATGTGTTTCTGATCTGATAATTTTTTGATGACGTTCGTGATTTATTGGAGAATAATGTCCGCGGCATTTCTTTGATCTCGGCAATTATCGTAGTAGAATTTAAATTATATCTATATATATAGTTATTGTATATGTTTTATTATGATAATTTATGAACCTGAAATAATTCATCTTTGTCTTTATTATTGGCTTATGTTGCAAGGATCCCGTCCTGAACAAATTCACGGAATAATTTAGTTTGACAAGTGGTTTTAATTTCGTTTCTGGAGACATGTAAAATACATCGCCATTTAGATTGCATAAATCATCAATAGATCAACTTGATCATTTGTAACTGGAATAATTTATCAGAATACCATAAACATGATAAGCGCTGCAAAAATCAATTCATAAAAATATCAAAATAATGCACATTCTTTGATTTACATCAATAATTCATGTGTACCTAAAGAGAAGTTTCATTGATATAATCAGTGAATGTCAAGTTATTAACATTGACTAAATAGGAGAGATGCACAGGTAATGATCGACTTCAAATAGCAGCTTTTCTAATGTTTTCTCAACAGTTTAAGGCAAGTAGGCTTTTGTCTGAAGTAGCTGCAGAACTGTAGCTCTCCGAAAAAAAAAAAAAAATTGACAGACCGGAGAGCTACAGTGCCACCCATAGAAAAAACTGTATATTTATTGTGCACAAAAAAGTGCGCTGTTTCTAGATTTATTTCTCTGTATTTTTAAACTGCAATCTCAAAATATTACTGACCGTGTGTTCTTAACAAATTTTTGCACTATTCCCACATCAAAACATTTCCTATAACCCTTGTTTATAGCCCTCCTGGGCCTGAAATTAAGACCATCCAAACTTTCGCCTGTTTATATTGCCATTTTGGGTGGCTAGACAATTTGGCCAAATGCGCTTCGTAAAGATGTCAACTACAAGAGTAGTTGATAGAGGTCTAAGGAGTTTTTTGAAATCGAGCTTTTGTGCAGTTGAGGTAAGAATTTGGAGAAATAAATCAAGAAATGAGTGCAACTTTCTGTGTGCAATAAATACACAGTTTTTTCTGGGTGGCACTGTAGCTCTTCAGTTTGTCAATTTTTTGTTTTGGAGAACTACAGTTCTGCAGCTATGTCTGAAGCTGCAGATTTTTGACAATGTATGAACATCCCAGTAAATTCATAGGCATTCTTATTGATAGATCTGAACTTTATATCTAGAACATTGATATCACAAATACGTTGGATATGTTGAAGTATGGTGAAAACCCAACCGCTTGTGACCTCAACATCTCGGTTCCTCAAATATCTTAAAATTTTGATTTTTTCTTGGCCCAATAATTTCAAGATAACGAGATTTGACTGTATAATTGGTCTGAATTTCACTACAAAGTGGTCTCGTTACTTGGAACTACTTTTGTCTGGATAAGTCAAGCTCATCATTTAGGCTGGGATTGGATTTTGTGAAAGCTTAATTTTTATGTAAACATGGTAAAGTATCAAACTGTTACCTTTTTCTTGAAAATATATTTTCATGGGAATGTAACGTTTGTAATGCTTGATATTTTGAAATTTAAATTTTAGTTTAATTTTAGGTTATAGATACGTAATTTGGAGTCTATGTTAGATTTTTAAATTAAATTTGCAGGTATTTCAAAAATGATCCATGCATTTTCTTTTATTCATTACAAAATTGTAGATTCTGAAATGTACATGTAGCAGTTAAACAACAATATATATTTTTCAGGATTCTTCCGTCGCAGTATTACAAGAGGTGCTACTTACAATTGTAAATATGGCGGAAATTGTGAAATGGACATGTGGATGCGACGGAAATGTCAGTCTTGTCGCCTCAAAAGATGTCGAGAAGTTGGCATGAAAGAAGAATGTATGTAAATTTTAAAAGTTGAAGGGAAATTTCATTACCGTATAAGGGAAATTTTTGCCTCCATTTTATTTTCGCCCTACACACAAGTGGGCAAATTAAAGAGGGACGAATTCAAAGAAGACAGTATAATTTCTTAAAGAGAATTGTGACTGGGCAAATTTGAAATGAGGCAAAATTTTTGCAAGTATGAAAGGGCGAAAATAACCCTGTATACAGTATGTAGATTTTATTAAACAAGAGCTGGTTAAGTAAATTTTAAGTAAGCAAAGGTCCAGTCTGAACCTGTCTATAAAAGCAAAGAAGATGCTTCTTTAATTCCCATAGTATTGAAAGGTTACGACACAATGGATATAATGTTGTTGTTGACAAATACATGCAGTCAAATACGATGGCCGATAGCGGCCGACAATTTACACTAACGTTATGTGTGTGACATGTACAGCATTTTCACTGAAAACTCACTGACACATTACACCTAAAAGGAAAAGTGTACAAAGTGTACAGTGTCAAACAAATTCCGTGTACACTCTACACCAAAGTTATGTGTGTAAAGTGTCAGAAAAACTTTCAGGGACACTCTACATCTAAAGGTGAATCAAGATTCAAAACGGAACCAGACGTGTTTCTTTGCGTTGCTCCCGCAAGGTGCCTCTTGAAGTTCACATAGATCTGGCCCCAAGACCAATAAACTGCGAATAGATTTAAGTCAAAATTTCAAACCAATATAACTTTTGAAATAATTTTGATATTGAAACCAAATTTTCATCATATATTCCAGTTTAAATGTTATATAAAATTGCAAATTTTTAAGCAACAATATAAAAAAAAATTCAAGATGCTAAAAAATCAAAATTTTGACTTAGGTCTATTCTCATTTTATGGTTTTGGGGCCTGAGGAAATGCTGGCAAATTAAGTTCTTTGGTAAATAATCAGTAAAGAGCAAAATTAGTATTTTATGAAAGGTTTAAAAGGGTCATCAATTAAATTACAGGTACTTAATCAGATCATGATAATAACTATCGAAAATGCTATTTAGGACACAGCTTGGAAAACGGATCAGTCTGCCAGTAGGAGAGGTACATCAGCATTCAAATTTTCCAGTCAAAAAATGGAAAGCGATAATTATCACACAATATAAAACAATTCTTGTTTTCATTTCACATTGTAAATATTACTGCTAAGTAAAAGAAAATGATTCACTATATATATTTTGAAATGTATTATAACCTTTCATCCATATTTACTAGAAACAAGATTTTTCACTTCCAGAACTATATGAACTGTTTGATATCTTCTACTGGACAGACGCATTTATTTAGCCATTTCCTTATAGCGAAAATATAAATAAAAATTACTTCAGGTTTATGTGAACATCAAGAGGCACTTTGAGGGAGCAGCACGATAAAGAAACATTGGATCTGTTTTGAATCTTGATATCACCTTTAGGTGTAGAGTGTACATGAAAGTTTTACTGACATTTTACACATAAAACGTTGGTGTAGAGTGTACATGAAATTTGCTTTGACACTGTACACTTTGTACACTTTTCCTTTTGGGTGTAATGTGTCAGTGAGTTTTCATTGAAAATGCTGTACATGTTACACACATAACGTTAGTGTAAATTGACGGCCGCTATCGGCCATCGTAGTCAAACCTGTCTTCGACGACATGCACTGGGAGACAAATTTTGTGTCAGATTAGAACAGGGTGTCAGATTGTACAGTGTTAAGATCATGGGAAATAGTAAAATTGGACTGAAGATTAAGGATTGAATTCACAGTGATTTAGATTTTTTTAAAACATGGATATAACTAGTGCTTTTGAAAGAAAATAATTACAATGCATAAAGATCTTAGCATATGTCTAGTAAATTTTTGAAAAGTTTGGATCTTTATCAAATGTTAAAAAAATAAACTTGAAACAAATATGAGCTAACAGCTTTGCACTTTAACAAAAGAATGTTCATCTAAATGTTTTACTCCAATATTTTTTTTTACTATATGCATTAAACATCTGCAAGTTATGATTATTCTAAAAGCAGAGAGGCTTAGTTTGCATTGCAAATAAACATCCATAAGTTAATTTGTTAAGGAATTATTCCACAAGTGTTGGTCTGACCAACCTCATTCCTGCTGTTTTGCTAGACATGAATGATGCATTTGAGAATTATGTAACCTGTAATGTTTAACATGATGTTAATAATATGAAGATTAGTTTTATTTTTAATATCCAATGCTTGGGTCTTGTTTGGATGTGAAGCAGTATGTTTCAGTTAATCCTCTTGTTCCTCAGTTTATCATGTTTATAGTACATAGATTAAGTTACTTATATTACAAGAATTGACCAATAAGCCCTGATTTAAATCAACTGTCTGACTCTAAGACTTCAGATACAGTCCCTGAAACGTTCTACTTTCCCACTTGAACGGTGAGCGAACGCTGAACGAACGGTGAACGAACGCTGAACGAACGCAGAGCGAACGGTGAGTGAACGATGTGTGAACGCTGAACGCAACTTGGTGAACGATGTGTGAACGGTGAACGGTGAGCGAACGCAGAACGCGAACGGAGCGCAAACGCGAACGCAAAGTGAACGGTGAACGAACGGTGAACGCAAGATGAACGATATATTCGGAATGCCTCTGATCTTTTCCTTGCATTGAAACTATTTTATTGTATTATAATGTCAGGTGCAAAAAAAAAACAAAACAAAACAAAACAAAACAAAACAAAAAAAAAAAAACAAAAAAAAAAAAACAAAAAAAAACAAAAAAAACAAAAAAAAACAAAAAAACAAAAACAAATAATATATAAGTAAACAAATTAATGAATGAATAAATAAGTCAATAAAATAAATTCTCCAAAATTGTCCTAAGAAAGACGATGCATGCACATTAAGTTTTTAATCACACGATTTTTATCGCATTTAAACATTGCAATTTTTGCCGAACGCTGAAGTATAAAAGATATTGTTTTTAGTTGGAAAATAAAAATGTTTATTCTTATTTGATAACAAATCAGAGAAAACTTATGATATATAGAATGAATAAAAGCGGTTGTAACTTATATTCATATATATATATCTTCGTGTCAAGGCGATTTCGTGTAAAGTAATGAAAAAAAAATTAATTACATTTATACGCTCGTATTTTAGATTTTTAATACAATAATATATTATGTGTCATTTCTATTTTTCAATATGATTTATTGAGCAGACGTCTACATGTATCTCTAGATGGCCGTGATTATTCTCGGACAAGATGATACAAAGATACATATTCATATTATTTGTTATAAATTCAATTTTCAGAACATGATATTTAAGTAATATGGTGTTATAGTTTTTATTAAACAGACAAGAGAGAGAGAGAGAGAGAGAGAGAGAGAGAGAGAGAGAGAGTACTATTCAGTTTTAGCCCCCCCCCCTCCTTTCAGGCTTCACCAAATGTTTGTACCTATATCAAACAAAAACTCTGAATTTTTTTTTCTAAATATATCAGACAGTGAAAGTAACTTTTTTTTTTTATCAACAAATCATATCCATTTGTTTGACAGTCATACTCGTTTTTGTTTTCCTGCTTCAAGTTCACACGAAGTCCACGTGCTTGTCCTGTCAATCAAAATCAATCGACACTGTACAGGTGTGAAAGTTTCGTCACATCGAAGACGAAGTGCGAGTATTTCCAACAAGCTATAACATTTATTTTTATCATTTCTAGATTTGATTCCAATATTTGAATAATAAATTAGTAAAATACATTGGGCATTAACACTTGAATGTGAAACATACTCTCTGCCAATTTCAAATACCACCGACGACACGTGTACATTTTGATCTACTATTATTTTGTGACTTTTTTAGATGCATGTTTGATTTGAGACTGAAATTTTTGTTCTAAAAAAGACCGTACCTTTTTTTTTTTAAATGTTAATTAAAATATTCTGGAAATACGGTACTGACTAAGTCACCGATTTAGGGGGAAAGGGGGGGGGTATTAATCATATCGAATGGCAAACATATAAAGTTACGGTGAAGAAAGATTTTTTTTTCTCTATAACTCTAGACTTTACATATTACAGTAGAGAAATTCTGTAGTGCATTACATTTTAATTAAATATTTCCTTTAACCACACTATCATTTTAATTCGTTCTTAAGATAATAAATTAACAGGATATCCGCAGTACTATGTATAACTCTCAGAACTAGTTCTATTATATTTTCTGTAGTAATTGAAAAAAAAAGCGTAATAGAAATAAATATTTTCGTAATTTTGCTGTGTAATTATTTGACTTGAATAATTATATCTCCATTAACGATTTGTCGTCTTTAACAAAACAACAAAATGTTGCAGTGCTTGAAGTATTTGCACATTGCCATTAGTTAAATTTAACATTTCAACATCGTTCTTCATAGGTACAGAATGTGCTTGTAACAACATTTATTTTCCAGAGTAATTTAATAAATAACCTAACAGCAAAGTTAGAATAATAAAAATATATATCGTAGATATTTTTCCTCATGAAATAATGATTCTTCAAACACGATATGTCAGTTAATAAATTAAAAAAAACCTGTAACTCCCTAACTACAAAAAGATAAGTCCTTTCACTTCGGAGTTCCGAATGACAATGAAAACTGAACGATAGGTGAACGCTGAACGCAAGGTGAACGCAAAGTGAACGGAACGAAGAGCGAACGCTGAACGCTTTGTGAACGGTGAACGCGAGCGCACGGTGAACGGTGAACGCAAAACTGTGAACGGAGAGCGAACGGTGAACGCACGGTGAACGAACGGTGAACGCACGCTGAACGAACGGTGAACGAACGGTGAGCGAACGGAAAAATGGGAAAGTAGAACGTTTCAGGGACTGTAATAAGGTGAAACTGATTTTCGGCCCCCAGAAAAGTTTTACATATAAGCACATGTCTGCTCTACCTTTCAAGGGCTCTTCAATGATTTTTATTTTTTTAACAGAGTCTTAGCTCTCTTTTTCCAATACTTAGAAAACTGACATGCTGTGAATCTCAGATGCAAGATTAAATTTCCCAGCTGTCAGATTTGACACAGCTTGTAGACTGTCTTATAAAAATTAGATATGTGATCTACATATCATGCAGGGTTGGCTTATTCACTAATATCTGCAAGGTAATAGGATTAGTTAGTTACATTTATTTATCATAGCCAAGACAGGGGACAGTTTTTATATGAGAGACTTCTCAATAAGGGAGAGCTGTCAGATTTTACAAGAAAAACATGTTCAGTCCTAGATACTGGACATATCATTTTTGCCTCATTTGGTTTTAGATAAGTCTGCATAGTTATTTAAAAGAGGAAAGGCAACATTTATATTTTTGGTACACATGTAGAATTTTGAGGACAAAATACATGTATACAGTAAAACACAGTTATAACGAACATGCTTATAATGAATTGATGATTATTATAAAGTGATTTTCATTCCCCTTGGCTTTTAAATGTAATGTGAACTTAACGGATATAATGATCGAATTACATTTTTAATGAAGCAAAATTGTCCATCCCTGGCACTTTGTTATAAGCGTGTTTCACTGTACAGTGTTTGTTAAAAATCAGAGATGCTTTCAATCCCATTTAGTGCTTGATTGAAATTGTTTAAATTTCACAAATACAGAAATAAATTTTTATTAAGAAGTTCTTTAAGATATATTTTTTTGAATTTATGTTCCTTTTAGAATATTTTACTCTTATTTGCATGGCACTAAAGGAGGGCATCAAAATTAATAATTTGATAGGGAAAATTTTTTTTTAAAATATTGTTAAAATTGACCACAATTCATTTACTAGGTGAAAAAACTTTATGTAGAATTGCAGAAATTAAGCACTCGATGAACTTTGGACTATAACGGAGTTATTATGAACAGGAAGTATATGAGTTCTTTTTTGCATATATATGTACGGAGCAAGAAATTCATCGTTACCATTTATAAAACACATAATATATATTGATCAAATACCTAAGGCATGAATTACACAGAATGTTCTCTGTTTTGAAATTATTCCACAGATAAACTGTTCTAGAAACACTACAGGGGACAAGCTACTTAATGTACTTGTGTTTTTTTTTAATCTCTGATCAAATGGCATCCTTCAACTGACACAATAAACTAGAAAAAAACGAGGCTCAATTTTTATAGTGATTGCAGTTCACAAATAGAAAAAAAAGTATTGCTGCCTCGATCATTTATATGTTTTACCTTTATTAGATAAGATTATTGTTCAAAAAATTCTGATATTAACTTATTATAGGAATGTAAAACTGTGATAATGCCTTAATTATCATGCTTTTCTAAAAACTTTTATTGTTGCTTTTTTTTTTTATCTAAATTTGAATTTAGATATTGATAAATTTAATTTTTGTTGTACATTTGATGTCTCGTCATCATGGTCATACTGATGCTTTAGTTAATGGCACTAGTAAGGATGTACATTAATCTCTTACGTGTGCTGGAAATTGCCTGTCATAAATCCTTTGCTTAGTCAACTGGGTATCCTTCATCAATATCACTTCCTGTTTTGACACAATCCTTGAAGTTCGCTTCAGGGTGTAAATTTCAGAAAACTTCAAATTGAGAAAGTAATTATATCATAAAATGAATATTTTAATGAGCAAAAACATTAGCTTGAACAAGAAAATATTTTGCTATTTTTAACACCCCCCCCCCCCCTTCTGCCATCCAACCAATCAGTCAAGGTCTTCGTAGACCTGTATAGGCATGGCAGATTATTTGTTGGTGCAAGATTCCTTTGACCGAGCAGAAAAAATTCTTGTCACTTTTACAATAAACAATAAATATGTAATAGGTTTGTCACCTTACATAAATGCATGAAAATCCTGAAATCCTGAGAAGACTTTCATCAGAACATATTAATGTTATCCTTGACAACTTCCAGTAAAAAGTTTGTTAGATATATCTTCAACATATTTGTTACATACATTTTAAAGACATAACAGATTCCAAGTTTTCATATTTTGCATAGAGATCTACAAACCACTCTTTTTGCATGTCACGTACGTTTAAAGGGCTACACGTCATATATTGAATGAGATAAATAGAACATCTATAATTTTGTGATTTTATATATCTGCTTTATCCAACTTGTTGAAATGGTGAATATTAATTTTTGTTTGACAAGCTTCTCAAATATACACCATTTCAACTCACTGGATAAAGCAAGTATAAATCAAATCACACAATATAGGATATATCCTCTATATATTTTGCCCAAGGAAATATGACCCTACATGGACGATGACAATGAATTGGCAAGTACAACTGCACCTTTTTAATCTGGATTTTTGTGCTCCCAAGAATTTAATTTTGCAGATTAAGGAAGCATCCAGATCACATACTTGATATCTATAAATATAAATTGTCCTCCACAAATTTGGCCCTGAAGGTAAAGTGTCCAAATTATTGATGTCTGGATTAACTTAAGTCCACTGTACATTTTCTTCTAGTTTGTTAGATTCTGATGAAAACTTGCTAAGCCAAATAGCTAAAATATAAGTTGGTGAAAAAAGTAGACTAGGTGCTTAATGACTCTATACTTTCATTCTTCTGTGTAGGTCTCCTGTCAGAAGAACAGTGTAAAGCTAGAGACGCAAGAAGGAAAGCCAAACAACGATATACTCAAAATGTTCAGGAAGACAGACCCGAAAAGAAGCCAGCCTTAAACACGGAATGTAATTCAAACTCAGGGGAGGGGTTTGAGAACAAAGCTTCCAGTGCACCGGAGGTTAAGTTCTCTTCCACGCTATCACCTTATGCCATTATAGACACTCGGCCTATTCACTCAGTCTCAGAAGACACACGGAAGCTGATTGAGAAACTGGTCAAACTTCAGGACAAATATGAGTTTCCTGAGGAGTCCAAAGTTGACGATGCTATAGTAAGTGGGCTCTATAGGTTTTTAGGAAAACATAAACCCAAGGCTTTTGATTCTAATGTGTACCAGAAACATAAGTACCAGCAACAAAGTGAAACAGCTTAATATCATCTAAAACTGTTTATAAGTAAATTGGTCTGCATGGACCCAATGGTTGTAGGGTCAGGTCTAGTAAAAAATGTTTGAAGTAGTTCAACTGCTCTATTACTCCAAAAAGTAAATGTTGAACACTATTTTTTTTTTTAATATAATTATGCTTACAGTAAATCTTGGTTATTAAGAACTCTGTTAAAATGAAATCTTGGATACAAGGAATTTTTTTTATGAATTCCCCATTTAACTTTTTACTATATGTTACTCAAAAGGATATAAAGAATCTCAGATGAAATATGGAGATAACGAACAGTATTCAAGCTCAAAGTTCATTAAAACAATACAAATCGGGAGCAGAGCAAACACGGGCCTCCAAAAAACAGAGGTAGGACCAGGTGCCGTGGAGGAGTGAGCATCCCCTGCCGACCGGTCACGCCAGCCGTGTGCTCCTTGTCATGATCGGAAAAATCCCTCGACAGTTCAGTGTATAAATAATGGCCTAACACAACAGATATAAGAAAGTAACACATATATGATGTCCCAGTGATTTCCTTGTAACCATGCAAGTTTTACCATATATTAGAAGGAATTTTAAAGCTTACTTTGCTGTCAAGAGAGTATTTAATTTGTTGCCTATGGGTTTTTTTTGAATTGCAAATTTTTGTTCATTTAATTGGTAAAAGCCTGATTTGTAAGGAGTGATTCTACAAAGATTCGATAAATAATTAACTCTAACAGATATCTAAAAGATAAAAATGCATGCTAGAGTTTACCAAAAACTAAACATAACCATCTACAGTATTAATTTGGAATCTGTAATAACTTTATGTACAATGTAGAAAAATAAATGCTAGGCATGTAAGATCAATTTTGAAAGTATAAAGAAAAAAATTGGCAACTTACCTGAAAAAATGTTGTACCTAGCTAACTAAAAAGAGGAGAATTCTCTAAACTACAAATGTTATTATGGGGGGGGGGGGGATCTATTAACTTGGGGGAAGGGGGGGAGGGAGAGGCAACCGTTTAATGAAATTTTTATACTGCATTAATTGTGTAAATTTGGGTTCGGAAAAAAATGATATGCCTGGATGTTATATTCACCTGGGTGAATGTCAACTGCAAGTGAAACAACTTTCAAGAACTATTTGTGTCTATTTGGAAGTTCACTTTTTTTTAGTCCAGTGTAGCATAAAATAAATCCTTAGGTTCACCTTGAAGATCATGTGCAGGTGAGCTAATGTCTACAATGCTGGGTCTCAGCCAATATGAGAGCTAGGAATTATTCAATCAAATAATAAATGCTATTATCTCTAATGATATACCCCATGTGAATTATGTAGTTTTTTTTTAAGTAATATTAAGCTAAAAATAAATCCAAAATAAGTTTCACACAGAGAGGAAGTATTGACTCACCTAATAGAAAGTTGTTTTATCAGATTCTATAGTTGTGCAAATCAATAGGAAGCTATCTAGCTAAAGACTTGTGACAATCATTCCTTGCTTCGGCACCTGAGACCATTTCTAATGTCGATAGGGATTAGAGGCGAAGGTTGTGAATTTATTAAGGTCTATCAATCAATAAGTTACTGGCTTGTTTGGAAAAGTCGTTGTTTCTGCAGGCAACAGGTTTTGAGTGTGATTGTATATATTTATTTACATCATTTGAATGGATCATTACGTAATTAACTGTACATGCAATGCCTTTGCAAAAAAAAAAAAAAAAGGGAGAAACAGAAAAACAAACAAATGAAAAACAAGATGTGTTTGTAAAACACTTCTGCCCCTGTATGGCAACTTATAGGAAAGGTTAAACTTTCTCAAATGCCAATCAAATATGTTGGTACCCAAAGTAAGGTCTTGTCTTGAGGAATATACCCTGTGAAATATGAAATCCCTAGCAGCAACGATTGAATAGATATGGAAAGGGTTAAAGTTTTTCAAATGTAAGTCTAACATCAAGGTCAAGATCAAATGGTCAAAATTAATGGTGCGCAAGGAAAGGCATTCTCACATGAAATATACATGTGAAATATTAGAGTCGTAGCACCAATCATTCAAAAGTTATGGCCAAGGTTAAAGTTTTCCAAAAGTAGGTCAAACTTCAAGGTCAAAGAGTCAAAGTTGTTGGTATCCAAATGAAGGTCTTGCCACAAGGATTACATATGTGAAGTATGAAAGCCATAGCACAAACCGTTCAAAAGTTATGGCCAAGGTTGAAGTTTTGCAAAAGTAGGTCAAACTCCGAGGTCAAGGTCAAAGAGTCAAAGTTGTTGGTATCCAAAGGAAGGCATTGTCACAAGGATTACACATGTGAAGTATGAAAGCCCTAGCTCCAATTGTTCAAAAGTTATGGCCAAGGTTAAAGTTGGATAAAATTTTACAAAACTGGGTCAAACTCCAAGGTCAAGGTCAAAAGGTCAAATATGATGGTACCCAAAGAAAGGTCTTGTTACAAGGAATACACGTGTGAAATATGAAAGTAATAGCTCCAACCAATCAAAAGCTATGGGCAAGGTTAAAGTTTTTGCGGACAGACAGACAGATGGACGGACAGGGCAAAAACTATAAGCCCCCAAATCTTCGATACGGGGGCATAAAAATTAAACATTTTATTGCATTTCTTGGAGACCTGCAACTAAGAAATTAAAGATGACTGAATGCTTTTAAAACATACATGGGTTGTGTTCACCGTTCAACCAATGGTAAAAATGTTGTCAGTACTGATGGTGCCATTGGTACCATTTTTTGACATTGGTAGTATTGGTTGCCTTGGAACTGTGAACAGATTTTTGTTAGCCATTAATTGGTAGGTATATTGACAATGGTAACCATTGGATACTAATAGTAACCATTGGATACTAATGGTAACCAGTGGATGTCAATGGTTACCAGTGGATGCTAATGGTTACCTGTGAGTTAAGTGACATGACTTCAAATGACTCATGTTCAATTTGCTCAATTACTTGTTATATAAATTTTTTCAAATGTTAGTCCTTAGATATGGCAAGCACCAATGTGTACCGCAAGTTTATCAATTTATTGAAATGACCATCTCTCAGTATTATATAGATGAAATATATTTTACATCTTCCCCCTCCCCTTTCAATGTCAACTGCATTTAAAATGTCCCACTGACATTCGTGTGCACTGTGTTTGACGCCATTTTGAGGGTATCTGCACTAATGAACGAAAGTCTCTCGCTGCCAATGATACCGCAAATGTGGTTGGCCTGCAAAAACGTCTACCAATGGTAACTACCTTTGGTAAACGTTGGCACCATAATGGTACACCAACGGTGATTAAAAATGCCAACAGTAACCATTGGGAGAACTGTGAATGCATCCATGGTCTTTGTTTTGCACTGTAATTTATTTGAAAGAAGGCTTTGTCAAGGGCCCTTGAAAGATTGATGCTTTTTAAGGACCTTCTACACTAAAGCAAAACATTTTTTTGGATATTTGAGAAAATTATATATACTCGCCTATAAGTCGGTCCGCCTATAAGTCGGTTGTATTTTTTTAGGTTATTTTGGAGGGATATGTCATTGACCCGCTTATAAGTCGGTGTAACTTTTGCCAGAATCGCTTGACAATTTCAAAACAATGCTCCGATGTTTTAACCTGTTTTCGATTAATATTTTTAGAAATGAAGCCTACATTTTATTTTTAAATCATTAAGAAAAATACATAATGCACACCTAAGATAGAAATAAAATTATTAAAATATGTAAATACTTGTACTTTATGTATAATCTTAGAAAACATGAATGATATAATATATCCAGACTTTGTTCAACGATAAGCATGGGAAATGTTTATAAAATACTACATTTTGCCGTCCAGAAAAATACTAATCTTTTTATGACTCGCTTATAAGTCGAACAAAGTGTTTTAGACCAAAATTTAACTCCCAAAAATCCGACTTATAGGCGAGTATATGCGGTACTTGTGTAAATTTATGCAACTGTATTCTTATTATTAGCATTAAAATCACACTGAAATCCTCATTAAAAATTAAATAAATTGTAAAAGTAAATTTTAGTCATAAGTTCTTTTGTAAAATGTGGCCCAAGCATTTTTCCCAAGGAAAAATGTCCATAGACAAGAAAGAGCATGTATAGATGAACAAAAATCACTCATCTGCCAATTGTTAAGTGGGGAGAATACAAGCAAAGGAAGTGTTCAGTCAATTTTATAATCGTGGTCTGAGAAAAAATGCTAAGAATGCTTGGATTGATTACAAATTGAGTAATACACTATAGATTTTAATTTATTTGATATTAGTTCCAAGAGCAGATTACTCTACTGCATAAAAATACCACAAAATCAGAACCCTTTAGGTGCAGTGTGGAGAACATTCTCAAGGTTTTGTGAAGGGCAAATTTTCTTAGGCCCTTTGATCTGTTAGGAGACCACAACTTAGATATTTGTCGCAACTAATTAAGTACATTCGTGATCAGAAATATTTTTTTTATTGGTTTAAATTAAGGCTTGCAATCACAATTATTAAAGATCTTTGATCCAATTTCCATTTTTTGTAATACGTATGATTTAATTCTAATTGTAAGGCACTGTTTGATTGGATAAAAAATTTACTTTATATTGTATGAAACTGTGTTCCCTACGTCACAATAACGTGCATCAACATGATCAAAAACGTATCAATCTGCCTGACATTACATTTAAATTATGTACAATTTGAAGTCATTTATTAGGGCAATCATCTTATTTTCTTCCACTAAATGAATGAAAAATTAAATGATAAGGAATGAAATGAATAGCTAACCAATTTATACAGTTTAAGCTGGTCTTTGCCTAGAGTGGTCTTTTCTTAGCACAGTGTTATAGGCTGTACATGACATCATAGTTGAGTGGTTGAGATGTCATAGCTTAGCAATTGTGAGGTTGAAAACATTGTGATATGGATATTAGCAATATTTACTGTTTTAGTCTCTATCAAGATGGTTTAGTTACTATATCTTATGACAGGCCAAAAATCATTTTTACTTACTTTGATGTCCTTTCACACTGTGACAGAATATCATTTTGGTGTCCTTTCACACTGAAAGAATATCACTTTTACTGGTATTCAATAAATAAATCACAGTATTTCACTATTGAAAATGTAATAAATGCATATATATCCTGTTATTCAGACTTGCTAGCTTTCAATGTTCTAAGGTGTGAGGTAATGTAATTAAGTTTAGGTTCATTAGGATGCTGTCTAATTAAGTTAAGCTTCAATGTGTGGTTCATCAGGATGCTTGAAAATTTAAAGTTGGTAAATATATAAAGCAACATATAAATGCAGTGATTCTTATTTTCACTACCATCATTAATTTATGTAATAATATATTTCTTGTCACGAAAAGTTTTGCCTTCACATTTAGTAATTCTAGACAGGTATTTATGATCTAACATATGTCAAAGGTGTGCAAAGTAATTAAGGTCAGTAAAACTGGGTCACCAATCAGGTTAGTGTCTTGAATGAAATTGAAATGGAACAAAAAAAAATGTTAACCAGTCAGGGGTGAGACTGAAATCCGTCATTTTTGAAAAATGATGGATAAGCGTCATATTTACTAAGTACGTATTTTCGTCATTTTTGTCAATATGACTTACTATCGTCATATTTTCTTTTTCAACTTAATTCTTCTATCCTGGTTACATGAAAGCGAAATTTGAATTCACCGCTGAAAGAAGAGTGTTTACGCAAGTTTCATTTCATCCGGGTCACTAATTACTGCCGACCACATGCGTTAGAACATCAACATGGAAGGTGAAAGTTATTATTTAGCGGTAAAATGTCGAATTTTGGTAGAACTAATTCGCCATTTTTACATGGCTTTTAGCCCTATAAAAACATATAGTACACCGTCTGGAAGAATATGTACTTGTAGAGAAAAGTCTCGACAAAAAGTTAAAGCCATAAAAAAGTAGTGCGCCCCGTAAAACAAGCGAGATATTTCAGTGCGCCCAGACCCTCCATTTTGAAAAAAGACGGAATATCGTCATTTTCGTCTTCTTTCCTATTTAATGCAAATAAATTGACAAATAACTCTTCCACTCTTATTTTTGCTTGGGAAATTTATACTGTCAACATAACCAGTATTGTAGTCAACTGTATTAGAGAAATGAAGTTCGTTTACGATGTTTTTTGTCCTTTTTTCGGTTGGTGGATCTAACATTTTTCAAAGAGAGGTAACTCGGTATTCTAGAAACACTCTAAATTTTTATGACTGTTTTTCGTCATTTTCTTAAAAATGACGAGCTTAAGTCATAATAAAAATTTTATTTTATGGCTTAAAATCGTCATTTTAAAAATGACGGATTTCAGTCTCACCCCTTACTGTTAACAGAAATATTTATTTCACTGAAATGTCAACTGTCTTTATTATGTAATAGTGCATGTTTTTTAAGGGAAAAAAGTTTTGCTTCAGGCAAAATTTAATGGTATAATGCATGAATGTACGCACTATAATGGAGTAAGCATATATACAAGGCAAAAGCTAAAACCTTTTTTAATGTTAGAAAAAATGAAAAAGGGGAAGGGGGGGGGCTGTGGGCTGCATTTTGATGGACAACATAGATGTAAAAAAAACAAACAAGAGGGGAACCAGTTTAGAACTGCGTTAGCTTCCTTGATTTCTCTGTTACTGGGCGTGAAAGAAGTAGTGAAATCCAAACTTATTTTACTGGCTAATCCCTTCTCAGTTCAACAATGCTCAATATTAGGTCTGTAGATGTTGCTGATCCAGTAGCGAATTACTGTGATATTAATTTTTTTGGAGAATTCTTATTACATTGGAACAGCAACATCTCTAGTTTGCAGAGCTGTCAAAAAATTTGAGATATCCAAGTGTTTGAGATTTCATAGCTTAACTTCACTTGAAATATGGTTACGTAGGTTGCATTGCACTCGGACATATCCTTTGTGAAGGCTGTGCTCTACAAGTGCCTTCTTCTTAAAACATAGAAACTTTTCTGAGTGCAAGATAAGTTTTCTTAAAATATGTCTTTTACACATCTCTTTCATCCTAGTGTCCTTGTCTTTACTAAAAGCCAGGCCCTTTTTGGATTAAAAAGTTGCTATCCCAGTGACATCTGATATATGATCCATCAATGTTCTAGATATCAAAGTTTCACCAAAATGTATTTTACAAGATTAGCATTATAAAACTGACCTTCTGCTGGGCGTCCTTAAGTGCTACAGAAAGGATCTCCAAGTTGTGAAGAATATCATATGGCATTAGTGCAAAAATGACAAGGAAATAGGTAGACTAATCAGTATTATGTTGTCTCACATTTCATTGAAAAAGGAAAGAGAGGTCTCTATCATCAGGTGTTTGCTAAATTCATTTCCAACCCCTATTACCATGATAAAGATTTAAGATTTATCTAGTGAAAATTTACACCCATCATACCAAGCATCTCATGTTTTTTTTTTTTTTTTTTATTTATTACATCACCAATCCAAGTTTTAATGCACATGTACGTATGTATGTATAAATGTAAAGTCTATCAATAATGATTAAACCGGGGGGGGGGGGGGGGGGGGAATTTTAGCTTATTGACTTATTCTGTGTTACATCTATCATAGTGTAATTGCAGATTCTTTTTTTTCCTTTAACTTGATTATCATATAGATATTTTAGAATGGCAAATCTCTTGTAGAGAGCAAGGGAATGGAGGATTTCTTGGGAGAGAGAGGAGTGGGGACAACCATATCCTAAATTTAATGACTACAATAATTATTACCAGGAATGATGTGTTATAACTTTGTAGGAATCCCTGATGATATAATAGCCATTATTTAATGTAAAATTAGTGGATTAAACTTTACATTTATAATATTATTAATATCAAAACTGTTTCATTATTCATCAACTATAATACAACATCCACTGAGGATATCATACAGGGATATAGCAGTGTCCTCCAAAATTGTGTCCTTTAATGATTAAAAGAATATAAATATATCAATAATGGACACAGTCCATTTTGTAATAAAATGTGAAAGGGGGAACTAGTTTTAAATGACAATTTCCATACAGAAGACGATTCTGGAAAAAGACCCCCATCCCAACCCCACACCTGCATGAGTATTACACTGCACTTGACTGAATGGGGTATTCGTACTTTTGTAAGATTGAGTAAATTGTTTGGTTTATTGCAGGATATTGACCCCAACAAAGAAGAGTCAGGAGAGCATGTATTGATGAGTCTGTCTAAAATGACTGTCCTAATCACACACCTTATTGTGGAGTTTGCCAAAAGCCTGCCAGGTTTCTCCAAACTCAGCAAAGAGGACCAAATTATTTTGCTCAAGGTAAGAGTGTGGAAACTCTTAACAAAGAGAGCAAGTCATCTTGCTCAAAGGAAGAATGAGATTTCAGTTACAGAGGAGCAAGAAATAAGTACCAGTACATAGCATGGTGTGCCTTGTGCAGTGAATTTATTCATAAAATTACATGTATGAGACTCTTGAGAAAAGGAATCAAATTATTTTAGTGTAGGCCATCTTTAAAAAATTGTTTACCCTCTCGTAGCTAACTGGTAAGTTTGAATTACTAACTATAAAGTTATTTGGAAGTTAGTTGGAATTATAAAAGTGGTCAGAATCAAAACTTTTGAAACCTCTTGGATTGAAACATTTTTAGCTCACCTGAGCCGAAGGCTCAAGTGAGCTTTTCTGATCACATTTTGCCTGTAGTCCGTCTGTCCGTCTGTAAACTTTTCACATTTTCGACTTCTTCTCAAGAACCACTGGGCCAATTTCAACCAAACTTGCCACAAAGTATCCTTAGGTAAAGGGGATTCAAATTTGTTCAAATGAAGGGCCACACCTTCTTCCAAGGGGAGATAATTAAGAATTCGTGAAAAATTAATGGCATCATTAAAAAATCTTCTTCTCAAGAACCACTGTGCTTGAAAACATGAAACTTATGTGGAAGCATCCTCAGGTAGTGTAGATTCAAGTTTGTTCAAATCATGACCCCCGGGGGTAGGGTGGGGCCGCAATGGGCGATCAAAGTTTTACATAGGAAATATACAGGAAAAATCTTTAAAAATCTTCTTCTCAAGAACAGCAAAACCATAATTGGTCATATTTATATGGTAGCATCCTCAGATAGTGTAGATTCAAGTTTGTTCAACTCATGACCCCCGGGGGTCGGGTGGGGCCACAATGGGCGATCAAAGTTTTATATAGGAATATATAGGAAAAATCTTCAAAAATCTTCTTCTCAAGAACAGCAAAGCCATGATTGGTCATATTTACTTGGAAGCATCCTCAGGTAGTGTAGATTCAAGTTTGTTCAAATCAAGACCCCCGGGGGTAGGGTGGGGCCACAATGGGCGATCAAAGTTTTACATAGGAATATATAGGAAAAATCTTCAAAAATCTTCTTCTCAAGAACAGCAAAGCCATAATTGGTCATATTTACTTGGAAGCATCCTCAGGTAGTGTAGATTCAAGTTTGTTCAACTCATGACCCCCGGGGGTCGGGTGGGGCCACAATGGGCGATCAAAGTTTTGCATAGGAATATATAGGAAAAATCTTTAAAAATCTTCTTCTCAAGAACAACAAAGCCATCATTGGTCATATTTATATGGTAGCATCCTCAGGTAGTGTAGATTCAAGTTTGTTCAACTCATGACCCCCGGGGGTCGGGTGGGGCCACAATGGGCGATCAAAGTTTTACATAGGAACACATAGTAAAAATCTTCTTCTCAAGAACAGCAAAGCCATGATTGGTCATATTTATATGGTAGCATCCTCAGGTAGTGTAGATTCAAGTTTGTTCAACTCATGACACCCAGAGGTCGGGTGGGACCACAATGGGCGATCAAAGTTTTACGTAGGAATATATAGGAAAAATCTTCAAAAATCTTCTTCTCAAGAACAGCAAAGCCATGATTGGTCATATTTACATGGAAATATCCTCAGATAGTGTACTTCAAATTTATTCAACTCATGACCCCCGGGGGTCGGGTGGGGCCACAATGGGCGATCAAAGTTTTACATAGGAACACATAGTAAAAATCTTCTTCTCAAGAACAGCAAAGCCATGATTGGACATATTTATATGGTAGCATCCTCAGATAGTGTACATTCAAATTTGTTCAAATCATGACCCCCGGGGGTCAGGTCGGGCCACAATGGGTGATCAAAGTTTTATATGGGAACACATAGTAAAAATTCTAAAAAAAAAAAAAAAACAATTTGTTAAGAATAGCAAAGCCATGATTGGTCATATTTATATGGTAGCATCCTCAGGTAGTGTACATACAAATTTGTTCGAATCATGACCCCCGGGGGTTGGGTGGGGCCACAATGGGCAATCAAAGTTTTACATTGGAACACATAGTAAAAATCTTTAAAAAAAACTATTTGTTAAGAATAGCAAAGCCATGATTGGTCATATTTATATGGAAGCATTCTTAGATAGTGTACATTCAAGTTTGTTCAAACATGACCCCTGGGGGTCGGATGGGGCCACAATGGGTGATCAAAGTTTTACATAGGAATACATAGGTTAAATCTTTAAAAATCTTCTACTCAAGAACAGCAAAGCCATGATTGGTCATATTTAAATGGAAGCATCCTCGGATAATGTAGATTCAAATTTGTTCAATTCATGACACCCCCCCCCCCCCCAACCACTTTTATATTTAAACTTTTCAACCTTTCAAGATTGAAGTGATTTCTGCTTTTTCCTAGTCATAGTGCTCAGGTGAGCGATGTGGCCCCTGGGCCTCTTGTTTTTATTCCATTGAAGTTTCCTCATCCTGTCAACAAATACTTTTGAATTAATTTTAATACTACCTTCAATTTCATTAAATTTTGAAAATTAAGCATTCATTTAATGATGAAAATTTCCCCCTACTTATTTATGCCCAATTAATTTATCATGAATTAGGTGTGCTGGCAATCAAACATTCTTAGCTAACCTGAGCTAAAGTTCAATGAGCTTTTCTGATATCAAAGGTTGTCTGGTGTCCTTCTGTTAAGTGTTGACTGAAACTTTTCACATTTTTAGCTCACCTCAACGAAGTTGGGGGAGCTTATGTAATACCCTCAGCATCGACGTCGGTGTCGGCGTCCCAGGTTAAGGTTTTTGGAGCAGTTTTCTTTTCAAGTACTTCTATGGCCTATATTAGTCAGAGATGCATGGAGGATGCTTCTAGTGTGTTTTATTGTACCAGTCAAGGTTTCAGATGCTGCAATTTCAGCTAAAGAATGACCAGGTTAATGTTTTTGGAGCAGGTTAAAGTTTTTGGAGCAGGTTAAAGTTTTTTGGAGCAGGTCTCATTTCCAAGTAACTATAAGCCCTATATTAACCAAACTTGCATGGATGATACATCTAAGGATGCACACTACTGGACTTGCTTCGGATGCTGGATCTGACCTACATTTTCCGGATGAGTGACTAGGTTAAAGTTTTTGGAGTAGATCTCATTTCCAAGTAACTATAAACCCTATATTAACTAAACTTGCATGGATGATACATCTAAGGATGCGCACTACTGGACTTGCTTCGGATGCTGGATCTGACCTATATTTTCCGTATGAGTGACCATGTTAAGGTTTTTGGAGCAGATCTCATTTCCAAGTAACTATAAGCCCTATATTGACCAAACTTGCATGGATGATACATCTAAGGATGCACACTACTGGACTTGCTTCGGATGCTGAATCTGACCTATATTTTCCGTATGAGTGACCATGTTAAGGTTTTTGGAGCAGATCTCATTTCCCAAGTATCTTTAAACCCTATATTGACCAAACTTGCATGGATGATACATCTAAGGATGTACACTACTGGACTTGCTTCGGATGCTGGATCTGACCTATATTTTCTGGATGACCAGGTTAATGGTTTTGGAGCAGATCTCATTTCCAAGTAACTATAAGCCCTATATTGACTAAACTTGCATGGATGATACATCTAAGGATGCACACTTCTGGACTTGCTTCGGATGCTGGATTTGACTTTTATTTTCCGAATAGTGACCAGGTTAAAGTTTTTGGAGCAGATGTCATTTCCAAGTAACTATAAACCCTATATTTACCAAACTTGCATGGATGATACATCTAAGGATTCACACTACTGGACTTGCTTCGGGTGCTGGATCTGACCTACATTTTCTGGATGAGTAACCAGGTTAAAGTTTTTGGAGCAGATCTCATTTC
Organism: Saccostrea echinata; assembly: GCF_033153115.1. Taxonomy (NCBI): domain Eukaryota; kingdom Metazoa; phylum Mollusca; class Bivalvia; order Ostreida; family Ostreidae; genus Saccostrea; species Saccostrea echinata. The sequence continues at coordinate 6,206,186 of NW_026889765.1, read as the reverse complement.
CAAGTAACTATAAGGCCTATCTGAACCAAACTTGCATGGATGATGCATCAAGGGACGAACAATCTCAAAACTTGCTTTGGATGCTGGATTTGACTTGCATTTTCTGGATGAGTGACTAGTTTTAAGTTTTCAATAAGTCTATTCCCAAGTAACTGCAAGCCCTATCAGACCAAAATTGCATAAATGTTGCATCTAGCGATGCACACTCCTAAATTATTAGTTTAGTGTGGGACTTTGCCTTACTTAAAGACAACATTCGTTGAGGTGAGCTCTGTAATCTCTGATTACCTATGTTTGACTTCTTTTCAGAAGCACCAGGCCAATATCGACCAAATTTGCCACAAAGCATCTTTGGATAAAGGATATTTAAGTTAGTTCAAATGAAGGGTTATGCCCTCTTTAGGGGAAATAATTAAAAATTAGTGAAAAATTAATGGCATCTTTTAAAAATTTTCTTCTCAAGAACCACTGAGTCAGAAAAGATGAAACTCATTTAAAAGCTTCAATTTTTTTTAAACCAAGAACCCTGGGGTTAGGGCGGGGCAACAATAGAAGATTAAAGTTTTACATAGGAATATATAAGGAAAAAATCTTTAAAAATCATCTTCTTAAGAACAAAGCTATGATAAGTCATATTAATATGGAGGCATCATCAGGTAGTGTAGATTCAAGCTTGTTCAAATTCAGCAGTAGAAGATTAATTTTTTTACGTATGAATATATAGAAGAAAATTTGTAAAATTCTTTTTAAGGCATGATTTATCATCTGAATATGGAATCATCCTCATTTAGTGTAGGTTCAAGTTTGTTCTAATCACGACCCCCTCCCCCTGCCCCTCACTGGGCTGTGATGGGGGACCATTCATATAATTTAACTTTTCAATACTGAACTGATTTCTGTTTTTCTCTACCAAGAGTGCTCAGTTGAGTGATATGGCCCTTGGGCCTCTTGCTTTTAAACATGTCCTTGTTTCAACAATGTGTATTTTCTCTTTTGGATGTACAGCATGACCAGTGTGAAAAATTGTTACATTTTTCTGTAGGCTGCCTCTAGTGAAGTAATGGCTTTAAGAGCCAGTCGAATGTATGACCCTGCATCAAGGTCCATTGTGCTGGCTAATGGCATTCCACTGACAATTTCCAACATGGAAGCTACTGGTCAGCCCAGGGAGTACACGGAGCTTGTGTTCAAACTGTGTCATGACATGGCTGAGCTCAATTCTGATAACGCTGAGTATGCCCTCTTTACGGCCGTTAGTATATTTTCAGGTGAGAGGGACTTAACTGTAAAATCATATATTTTCATGGGGTCCAGTTTTCATGGTTTTAGGGAAAAATATTGGTTCAAGGAACTTGATTTCATGGTTGAAGAAGTGCTGCATTGTTATATGATCAAAAACAGTTGAACTTCGGTATCTGGAACAAAGATATTTCAAATACCATGGGTATGTCGAAGTCATTTTGAAGTCCCATCTCCTTATTCCTTAAGTATTTTACCCTGGATATCTCGAATCCTTGAATCCCTGAAGTATTGAAGTATTTTCTCGATCCCTTTGAGTTCGAGGTAACGAGGATTGACTGTATATTTTGTGGAGGACATGAATTTGAAGGGTCTTTTCACACCACAAAAAACAACAACAACAAATCAGAGTATTATCAAAAATTAAAGCACAGCGATAACTACAGTTGAACATTTATGTCTTGAATATGGTAGGACTGTTAAGTGAAAAATTGAGATAACAAAGAGTTTGAGATATATCAAAGCTGAGATTTTTTTATCCAGTGATAAGACAAACCACTCAGTGTGGCATATCCTAGGTATTCAAAATAAAAGCTCCAGGGCCATAAAACCTTACAGTACCGACCAGACACAACCTAACAGAAAGCGAACCCAAAGCGCACCCCGGGTTCGCTGCCTGGGTTTGCTTGGGGTTCGCTTGGGGTTCACTATAGCGGACCCCGAGCGAACCCGGAGCGCACCCCGAGCGAACCCGCAGCGGACCCAGAGCGAACGCCGAAAGCGAACCCCAAATTCAGTAGCGAACCCAGCAAGCGAACGCGCGTTCGGTGTTGCGTAACTGATCTGTCAATCAGGATTAGCGATAAGACGTGTTAACCAATCAGCGCGTCGACCGATCAGCATGCCAGTTTGTCATTCGATGTAAATAAAACATTCTACAAGCAAAGCGTGTTTATGTACAGTGTGAAATTATTATTTACACTATTAAAAAAATATTTATATTTATAAATTAATATCTAGGTAGCATGTTATATTTACACATTTATTTTCTTTATTTTTTATTTTTAAAATCCATTTATTTATATTGCGTAAATTTATCAGACAAGTTCTTTAATGTATAAAAGAAAATAATGGTTATCACAATTGTTACTAAAACAAAAAAGAAAAAAAGTATTTTGACAAATTATAACATTTCATTATCTCAAGATACTGCACAAGAGTATGTATATGTACGTGCTTTCATTCAATTATTTTATTTTTATAATTCTAATTTACATTTTTGTTTAAATCCAGAGCAACATCAAAATTATTAATCTTCTTAATTGAAAAAAAAGTAAAAAAAAATAAATAAATAAATGAAAAATAAATAAATAAATAAAGAACAGCATAAATGTACATGTACAGTATGTCCAATCGTAAACTACTATTGTATTATTTTGATTTACAAAAAAATAATGTAAAGCTTGATTTACCTTGGTTTTTTTTTTTTTTTTTTTTTTTTTTTTTTAATTATTATTAGCTGAAATAAAAAGAAAGAAAAAAAAAAAACAATGCGCGATTCACATGTACATTATTGAACGAACTAATTATCGGTAGTAAATAAGCAATATAATAAGTCGTACAGTATTGTATTCTTATAAATAGCGTAACTTTAAATGATAAAGCGTATTTAAGATGTTTAACGATTTTTTTTCTCTGATGATGGGTCCCGTTAACTGCTTATTGTGGTCATGATATTTTTATACCAATACATCAGAAATGTACATTTTTACAAAAAAATTATTAATTCCCAATACTTACATAAATAATTAGTCGACAAATGTACACGACATGATTGTCGGGGTTACTTTTTATCCCTGATACTTATTATTATTTTGATTTCTGCAGATGAATGAATTTAAAAAAAAAAATGCTGATTTTTGAATTCATAAATGGAAAGATGAATATAAGTATTCATTCCATATTTAGGCCACTTTTAAAAATTTTTTACCCCCATACTGCATATTATAAAATCCAATAGAATCAAAACTCACAGTCAACCTATATCATATGATAGAACATGCTGCATTCGATCATAAATTACATTTTTACGTATCAAAAAGATAAAAAAAAAAATTCTAAGTCGGAGAATTACATTAATAATTATTAATTTTGTAATCTAAAATACCTATTAAATCTTATTTACATGTAGTTTCAAAAATATTTTTTTTTCTATAATTTTTTTTTCAGTTATCCAAAGTCGATTAATTGCAGCAGTAAATATTTTTAATCTAAAATATCTATTAATAAGTTTTTTTTTTTTTTTTTTTTTTTTTAAATATCCACTCCTTAATATTTTTAACTATTTTGTGTAGAACGTGATCGGTCGTGTATGTTGTCAACAATAACATTGCAGCCACTGCACATGCACTTGTATCGATCGGCACAAAAACAGCAATGATCGATTTCACTGCTGTATTTGGAATAAACAAGGGGCGGAGCTTACTGGCGGCAAGATTAAAGCGGGGTCCGCTTCGCGCATGAGTGCGTAAAGCGAACCCAGAAAGCGAATGCCGGGTTCGCTCTAGCGGACCCAGAGCTGACCCCGAGCGAACGCAGAGCGAACCCAAAGCGAACTCAGAGCGCACCCAAAATTTCTGAAAGCGGACCCCGAGCGAACCTAGAAAGCGAACCCGGGGTCCGCTTTGGGTTCGCTCTGGTGTTAGGTTGTGTCTGGTCGGTACTGTATATAAACTCACTTTTGATCTCAGTTTCACTTTTCTACTATATTTTTCCACAAGAGCCTGATCTTGTGTGTTAACCAAATTCAAATTATTTATAGTATTTGAACAATCTGACAGTGCAACTCGGTCCATCTAGGGCTTGAAATTCACTTTCTCGGAAGATAAAAGCATCGAACTTTGTAAAAGTACAAGTTGTTGATTATTCGCAATGTTTTAGAAGTTGGGTCCAAAATAATGCTGAATAGTTGATATATTACATGTACATATTTTTAAAGTAACATACAAACAAAGCCCCCTCACCCTTTGATATATCAACAGTTTCATTATATCAACAGTTTCATGAGAAGGTATAAAGCTATGAATTGATCGTTAAAGATGTTGCTAGTTGTGAACATGGTGAAGGAACATCAGTAATCAATGATCTTCGGATTTCACTTACACATGTAGATAAACATGTACATGTGAATAAGAGTGCAGTATTTTGAAAAACGAGTTAATTATTATCTTAAATGTAGATTATTAGATAGCTTCTAGTTTTCTGTGGCCTTTTTCTGCATTACATACATTTCAGACTTTAGACCTGCATAGGTAATAAGACTTATTTCAAGGATTGAGTATTGTCCATCCAAATTCAATGACATCTTCTAAAAACAAATTGAATATATTCTAAGCTAAAATATGTAATTTATAGTTGCTAAATTTTTTTTAAAAGTTTTAACTTGTGAATTTTCCTGTTACAGCTGACAGGGCTGGATTAACGAACCGTGACCTGGTAGAGCAGATTCAGAAGGTGTACGTTGATGCTCTGGATGAGTACGAGAGCAAAAAGCGGGTCAAAGGTGGATGTGCTCTGGCGAAATACTTGCTACGCCTCATCGATCTGCGAAATATTAGTGCAGAACACTCCAGAATGCTGACTATTCTGCCCATAGATGAAACGGCCATGCCTTCTGTTGTCAAAGACATTTATATGCAGAATGATAAATGAAGGCAAAAAATTATTCTTAAAAAAATTATGAAGTGGTTAATGTGTCATTGGTAAAAATACCAGGGTGCTTGAATGGAGAGGGGGGATGTGCTGAAGCAAGGAAAAGTCAAACGGCAAATTTGGTGCAGAACTTGTGAGAGAGAATTTGTTATAAATGAATTCTTGGAATGATGAAGAACAATTGCGTATCTTATTTTACACTTGTGTGTGTTTCTTATTATGGTATTAAAACATCTAATGTTGATTCAAGTTATATATATATAAATATTATATCATATGTATATCTGAGTGGGGAAAATGTGTGTATGTAAAATGTATGAGACAAACTTTTCCCTCTCTTAAAAAAAAATTACTGTGTATTGTTTATCTGATTGTGGAAATGGTTAGTTGCTATGGTAACAACCAATGGGAATGATCTAAAGACTCCCATTGAAACTAATCTGCTCAAACGTGTTGTGTTCCTGTTTCTCATGAGCTCTTTGAACTTGTATGTTACCCATGTATTCCATATTTGAGATTGTATAGCGTATTAAAATACTGTATTAGAAATTGGTATAGATTTTCCTTAGCAGATAGTGTTGTAAAATATCATCATTCAGGGAATGTATTCTTGTTATGGGCAAAAGGGCCCTCAGTCTGTTAAATTATTGCAAGCATGTGATCTGGAGAGCATTTTCTTAATTAGGGCCCCGCAAGGATTTGCGGGTGCCCTATAGTAATCACTCTGTCTGTCTGTCCGTCTGTCTGTCTGTCTGTCCGTCTGTCATTCTTTCGTCCACAAATTTTCTGTTTTTTTCTAATAACTTTTTTTAGGGTTGACCAATTAAGTTCAAATTTGGTATGTTGGTTGAATAGGCAGTAAGACATATTTTGATGCTAAGTTTGGTTCTCTATGTCATCCGGTTTGGAGCTGGGGTGGTGGGGTAGATTCCTTAACTTTATATAAGAGTGAATCAGCAAAGAGAGATAACTGCTGAGAATGTTCCTATCGTAAACTATGAAAGGCTGCAATGAGTCTCTTGGGATTAATTAACTTTTCTTTTCAAGAAAATCCAAAGCATTTATCTTTATCTGTCACATTGAGATTAATTAACACCTCTGTCTGCAAATGAAGTTTGTTTTGAAGTTAAGGTCAATTCTGAATGATGTTTACATTCTCTGATATGTGGATTTAAATAATGTTCATACTTTATTTTGGTAAAATACGCAATGAGTTATTTATGATTTTATTGAATTCTTAAAACAAGATATAGGTAAAGATATCTTTTTTATAATTATTTTCTTTTTTTTTCTTTTTTCTGCCTTATGTAAATTCAAGAATACTATTTATTTTAAGAGGTAATCAGATAATAACCTCATTCTATCATTGCTGAAAAAGTTCTTGTTGTAAATTTAGAAGAAAAGGTTGAGAGAGCAGTATAATTAATCCCCTGGGATTAATTATCTTGCTGGTCCCAGAAAAGTTTAGAGGGTTGTGTTTCTGTCACTTTAAGATTAATTAACACCTTTGTCTGCAACAGTTACTGATGTTTGTTTTGAAGTTAAGGTCAAGCCTGGGTGATATTTGCATTCACTGAAGACTGGCATTTTAGAAAAAACATGCTTCATTCTTCTTTAAATATACATTTAATTGAGTTATTATAGATATGATGTTTTTACTACCTTATGAAAATACAAGGATACTATTTACAGGTTGAAGGAATATTTAGCAGTTGCTGTTGCTTATTCTTCTTTATATATTTTTAAATTTTTGTAATCAAGTAAAATTCTCATCCCGTAATCTACACCCTTATATTTCTACCACAGGCACTTGTTTCGGTAATAAATTTTTAACCCATAGTATAGTAATAACACAAGGTATCTAACTCCGAATTACACGGAGTACCCCCCTCCCCCAGAATCGCACTCATTTACACTTTCAGAGGAAATACACTGACGAACTGTTTATACCTATGTTTTCTACGATAATTTATCTACACAACCATATATGGCATGCTTGTCTTTATTTTCTTTAGTCTCCGTAAACAGCGTCAAAACTCTGCTCGCCGTGTGGAAAAGTCGAATTCAACCATGAAATGGTATGTGCTAATCCCGCACAGAGATTTTGATTGGCTAAAAATCTGTTTCTAGAATTACATCGGATAAACATCGTAATGTTTTCAGGGAAAATCAGATGTAAACAAGTTCTATTTACTCATGCAATATTTGAACACTGGAATTGAATTTTTAAACCCACTCATTTTTTAATTTTGTTCTCTGTGCGGGATTAGCACATGCCATTTCATGGTTAAATTCGACTTTTCCATATGGCGAGCAGAGTTTTGACGCTGTTTACGGAGACTAAAGAAAATAAAGACAAGCATGCCATATATGGTTGTGTAGATAAATTATCGTAGAAAACATAGGTATAAACAGTTTGTCAGTGTATTTCCTCTGAAAGTGTAAATGAGTGCGATTCTGGGGGAGGGGGGTACTCCGTGGAATTCGGAGTTAGATACCTTGTGTTATTACTATACTATGGGTTAAAAATTTATTACCGAAACAAGTGCCTGTGATTTCTACCCCTCGGCGGGGCCCTTGCTGACTGGTCAGATTTCTAGTTTTCTCTGCTTATTTTAGGGTTATGAAATTTTAATTATCAAAAAGATTTGGTTAATTTTGATTTGGAGATACTATAAAGATCTTTTAAATCCTGTAAATTGTTCCCTCTGGAAATTCTGATTCAAATTTTGTACTTTAATTGTTTTCATCAGTTTCATATTGCTGTTTAAAATTGAAAAAAGATACTTTTGACTGTATTTGACCAGTCAATTCAGTGAGAGATCTCATTAATGGAATATTTATTTATTGTTTTAAGTACCTGACATTCTAGGCTGTAGTGTTTGTGCCTTCCAGAGCTTCAAGACAAAAAAAAGTACTTTTTTAAAATTTATTTTTCAAAGTCGTCAGTTTGATCCTGTAAAGATTGATTATTCAGCAAGAAGTTTTAACCCTGTATATATACATAGTATGTAATACAGATTACCATATATACTCTACTTTAAGTCCGACTTCTCGGAATTCAAAATTGAATCAAGAGAATATTCTGACCTGCTTTCAGTTTTCTTTCTGGTCATGATATTAGAGTCTAGAAATCAATGTTAAGATTGAAACAGAGTCAAAATTCTGAAGACGTATTGATTTCATTGCAAAATATTATTAGTGGGGGTTTTGCCTAACGGTAACACACACCATAAAACATATGATCTTTCTTACTGTCTTTCTTGAAATACTGTGCTATTAACTAAACAAATTCATTGTTAAAGATGACAGAGGTCACAGTTCCATAACCAGTGAAGATAACTTGATAAAAATGGCTGATGATGATACCCCTGTGATATAGATGGATAAAGAAAGTGATTGCATTTATGGTTTATTAGCTTAATAATTGAGGTAAATGTATTCTAAATGCAATTCAGATCATATGAAAAAAAATATGTTAAAATCAATTTACTTCTATAAAAAAAAATCTCAACACTTGCCAAAGATTGCACTTTTTTTTACATTGGCAAGGGCAAGGAAACCAAAAAATATACAGTTGACTTGCAGTTGAACAATACTTACAGTGGAGTATATATGGTAAGGAGATTAATCTTCCAATCTTTGAATTAAATGAAGCATTATTTTATAGTAGGATACCAATTCAAATTATACCAATTAACATGTAAAACTGAAAATGGTCAAAGAAGGTGGCATGCAAGTACAAGTGGTATTGCCAACATTCTTCTGTAGATTTTAGGAAATGCATACATATATCTGGTGCAGGGCATCCATCATTTTACAGTCAAAACATAATATCTTAAACTCAGTGGAACTTAGAAAAACTTTGAGATAGAGAGGTTAAAATACATAAAGAAAAGGTGGATCCAACTCTTAGGGTGTACAAGACATCAAAGTTTAAGATACCAGGGATCAACTGTATTTGTAAATTTTAGTGGTTTAATGGAAATTTTAAGATTTTTTCAGTTCTCACTGCATGCATTATTTAAATTATTTTCAGACACTGTAAGTTGTTTGTGAAAATATTTTAATTTATAATTAGGCACCTCACTATTTGTTTGTGAGTTTTATCACATTGTTTGATATCATATTAGTAAGCTGTCGATGTGTAGGACTCCCATGAAATGGAATGACTTCTCATGACATTATTGTATCAATGGCATTTTTTTAAAATCTGTTTCATAAATATTAAATGGTTAATATTGCTGTTCAGGTCCTGAGCCAAGATTCAAGATATATAAATTATTTGTATGTTGTGGAAACTGTACATGTTTTTTTTCTTCAAGTGTTCATTTGGTTTGTCCTTCCATTTTGTGATGTGTGACATGTTCACTTAGGTAAAATAATCTTATTTTGATTCTCTTGCATGAATTTTACATACATAATGTCAAATACAAATGAAAGGGCAATTTTTAAAAAAAATTATGGAGGATGGTTGAAATAGAATTCTGGAAACATTGATTATAAACAGTGTAAGAGACCCTCTCTCAGGGACATTGATAGTGTTTTATAGCTTATATATATTATTTATCACACAACCTTCCTCTTTTGCTCAGGAAGAACAACTTGCCACAAAAAACAAGTTTTTCTTTTTTTTTTATATGGATAGTAACAAAAAAATTTAAAATCGATATTCTATTACTTATAAGTAACCAAAGAAAGTAATCTTGTTGAAGAAAATGTATGTTCACATTGTTTATTGTGCTTGACACATTGATTAAGCAACCAAAGGCTATGTTAATGCTATATCCATAGTTGTCCCTCAGTTATGGTAGAATTCATTCCTATGAATTTTCAAATCATGATTTTTAAATTTTTTTAAGAGAGGCCAAAACACATACTCACAACAAAAAATGTTGATAATTGAGCTTTGTTTATTTGGAGAATTGCCTGACCAGTGATGTTTCTCATTATCAGATGAAATCAGTTTAACTTTGATTTGATGGGGTTTATTTTTCCCCTTAGATGTTAAGCTTTTCACAGATATTTTTTCCCAAAAAAAGATGTCAAATTGCCCAACTTCAGAGAGTGATGTTCAGCCCTTGCTCATTTTTTTTTTTAAATTATTTAACCTGGTCTACACTTTGATAAGACTGTTTACATGTATAATAAATTGGTAAATACTTATTAATTTTACTTTTGTATGATATTAAAATAAGCACACAGTGTTTGATATGTTATAAATCACTGTATAGACAATGTTGAGGAAAGGTTCAGTATTTATATGTTTTTTTGTCCATGACATCAAAAAATACATGTCACTAAAGCTGTTAAACATGAGTTTTTGCATTTGGTATATGTATATACACCGCAGTGTATTTCTTAAATGAGAAAATTCACAACTGATAATTGGATGCAGTTTAATTTTCAGTGGCTAGGCTAACTGTAAAGACATTTTTTTTTTTGGTATTTTTTAAAAAATTTTTTAAAAAAGAAGAACGTTCAAAGATTCTATGTAAGTGATCATGGATTTTTATAAAGGTACTTTTCAGATATACAGTATATGTTCTAATTGGTTTTTTTTAGTACCTCACACAATTTAATATTTCATACATCATATGACTTGTGATTTGAATTAGAAGTACTATAGTATTGTTTTATTTTTTCATTATATATATGAGCTCTACCTCATTTTTTGTGAACATGTATTGAGCTGTTTCTATTGTATGATGGGTCATTAGGAAAAAGAGTTGCTGTAGCCAATGTTATTTTTAGATCAGTGTCCATTAAAAAAAACTGTTAAGTATCCTCAGCAGAATAAATCTTGTAAATATCTTTATTTGTGTCTCAAGATTTTTTATCAGACCTTAAAATGACGCTTCTCCAAGATTTGGGCTTTCTACGTAATACATTGTATAAACTAAAATTAACTTTTTCTTTTCTTCCAAAACTGAATATTAGAGGAAGAATACATATATATGTATCTGGTGAAGGACATACTTTACAATATCATGCACAAAAAATTGAAAAGCCATTTTACATGTATTTAAAAAGTGTATTTTGGAAAACGTTTTAGTAACTTGAACCACTCATAATTCCTTTTTCTCTCTGTTCCCCATTGGTGTGGTGCATTATTTTGTTACATTCAAATTTTTGAATTTTGTTTGGGTTAGTGTAAGTACAGAATTATAACATTATAAATTGCATTTCACCACGTTAATAAATCGAAAACATAATTCCATCATTTTTTTGGCTTTTTTAAAACCTAAATCTGTAGTATCAAGTTTCACCAAAATTTTTCACCATTTTTGGTAATTCATATGATTATTCAGCGAATCAAAAGACCAATCGCTATAGTTTGCATTTCTTTTCGTCGTTTCCCTGACTGACCTTCTGCTCAACATAGAGATTTCAACTGTGGCCCCTCACCCTAACCTATATGCATTGATTTGAACTGTCATGATGAGAAAAACCTGAATTTAGGCATACTATATGGGGATGCTTGCACATGTGACTTTTTGTGACTTCGTGCGAAAAGAGTTTTAAAGTATACGAACATAATTATTCCTATATCCCTACTGTGAACCATTCCCAGGATTAAGGCCATTATCTGAAATGAATTTGAATCTCTATTATATACATTAAGGGAGCTGTGACCTGAGTTCTGCCTTTTCCAAAACAGAGTTTCTTAATCCGATCTTTGTAGGACTCAGACATAATTCACTTCTTTAAAACTCTTTTTGCTCTGACCTTTCATTTAAACAATTCGAATCCACTTACCCAAGGTTGCTTTTTGACAGGTAAAATTTGATTGATACGAGAGACCGAACAATATGGGAAATAACAGACAGACGTACAAGGGACAAACTCTGATTAGAAAAAAAACTCAATTAAAAGTGTTCATGATCAACTCACATGGGATTAAAAACATTTAAAAAAAAACACTCAGTAAACATTTTATTTCTTATTCTCTTTAAATTAGAATTAAAAGTGTAAGGAAGAAGAAGTAAAAAGTAATTCCTCGGAGTATAAATGTAGATTCATCAATTTAAATAACTTTAATGAATCAGTGTTATTTACATGTTTGCGAAGCCTAGTCTACCTTTCACATCAGTCCAGATTCTGGTTTTGAGCAATAGTCTTAGCAATTATTATTTTTAAAATTGTACATTTATATTTTTTGCATCACACAGTAACATAACTCATAAATGCATAATTTTGTCCATATAAGGAGTTTTATTTCTGAAGTTGAAACGTGTGGGTTTTGCTGCGTATCTCGAAAATTCTAATGCCCCAGTATCTCAAATTATTCATGATTGCGTAAACAAATTTTTGGCTTGCCGAAAAATCTCACGTAAAACACCTATAAACAAACTTTCTAATTTCTTAAAAGGAACAAAACAAATGGCATCTACAAGTACCCCTATCGATCTATTTTAGTAGAAATTTCATACAAATATTACACTATGATTTTGATTCAGTCTTCATTAAACCGTATAATATCATGCACCATGTATAGTTAGACCAAAAAAAAATTTCCACAACGTTTGCTAGATAATCAATGTAGTTTGGTTATAGAGCGACGTTGTGGAAAATTATTTTTACACATTTGTGTATCAAGAAGTGAACACTTTCCATGCAAACCGAAACAGAAAATCAACAGGAAAATACTATTTGCTAGATAAACCGTGGAATTGCAAATATACACGAAAGAACAATGCAATATTACATTTTTAATGTGCACATGAGTTAATGACTTCAGATATCTTTATCAAAGGGATTGTTAATGGAAGATGCTTTTATATTGAACGGTATATACAGGTGTTGTAGAATAGGATTTCCCCCATAGCATAATTTCCCCCCGGAATCTGCACTCTAGACTTGGAACCCCCCCCCCCCCCCTAGGAGAAATCTCACTCTAATGCCAGATTCCTGTTGGAGTTGGAAAATTCTAAAATTTATCTTTGATAGATTCCGTGTGTCATTTTGTGAGTATTTGGATTGAGTGATTCTTCAAAGGGAAAAAATTGAAACAAAGACAAAACCAGAAACAAAACAAGAAAAACTGCTTTTGTAAGCCGAAACATAGGCCCCCTCGACCCAAGCGGTGTAATGTTGGATTTGAGAGCAAAGGCAAATGCTGTCTTAAGGTTTTGCAAAAATTCCTTTTATTTTAGAAATAAATGACCCATTTTTGTTCCATGGCAACGACAGTTATTTTGGATTTTTCAACACCAGAATCTTGGAGAGACATTTATACATCAATAAAATGAACATTTAGTTTGAAATACAATTAGAGAAAATAAACACATTTAAAATAAATTTCCTTTTTGTTTCCATGGATATAGTAAAAAGAAATGTCCAACCGATTACAATGTACCAATGGTTTTTTTTTTTTTTTTTTTTCAGAAACCAGTTTGACCTTACCAAAAGAATAAAGTTTTTAATGCTTCAAAATAATTGGTTGAACGCTGAGAAAATGAGAGCAAAAGCTTTCAATTTTCATACATCTTATGTTTCAGTGGAACTGCTCGCCATTTTGAAGAAGGGACATTTTGTAACAATATGTCACCCTTCCCCCGTACAGAAGTACAGCCAAGATATTTTATTGGCCCTGGGGAAAATAGCACTCTATGACTATTACACAAAGTAGAATTTCCTCCCGGAAATTGAATCTGATGTGGGATTTCCGTAGGGGAAATCCTACTCAAGAGTCATTTTTCCGTGAGGGAAATCCTACTGTAGAGGGGGGTTCCTAGTCTAAAACCAGTTTTCCTGGGGAAAAGTTTTTAGAGGGGAAAGCCTACTCTGCAAAACCTGTATAGTGATGAGTATAAATATTTTGTATTACATTCGCTGAATTTTGCCATACAAAAAATGAATCATTATTCATGAAAAAATTAAGTTTAAAACATTGATGAACGATATTTATATTTATGTGCGAATGTTTTTAAATATAAGAATTAAAACTTATGATGAAAATTATCATTTTTTTTTAACAAGTTCACCTGCCTTTCATGGAGTACCGGTGCATGTTGCCTCTGTTATTCGTAGGGGAATTAATCCCAGAGAATATATTCTATACAAGGTTGTTTTCACTTGGACCTTATCGGGAGAACATCCATAAAAAAGAGGGGGAAGAGTTTTAGATCATTCTTGTTACTAGACGACAGTCCGACCTTCATGAAAATCCTCTCCTTTTTAATGGATATTTTTCCACAAGAATGTAAAAAACTAGAAAACGAATTTTTAGAAAAAGAATATGGAGAAGGTGGTGGTGATAGAATTCATTTCATGGAACTTGATAGAAAAGATAGAGAATTTTATTGGCTTGCAGGACGTCAATTTTCTGATTGAATTTCTCAAAGCCAAGAAGACATTTGAATATACAAAAAATAAACACTTAGAGAGAATAAAGTTTAAATTGTAATCACAATTAGAACTTGATTCTAAAGCAGTAGCAAAACTCTCAAAGATTGGAAACGATAGAATTATTGAAAAAGTTTAGTACACATGGTTGATGTTAAAAACCTTCACATGGAGTTGTGTCTCAAGATAGAATTCCCTGGCAGCGACATTCCTGATGCAATGTTCCTTACTAATACAAATGTATTAAACTCATACTTGAACACAAATTTTCTTTTAAAAAGGTACTCTGCAATAAAAGACAGGTGGAATTTTGCAAACGGGGATTAGACTTTTGGACGTAGTATATTGATATGAAACAAAATGGGGATTTTGTATCAAGTTTCAATAGTGAGGTGATAGAGGCTCTTTTGGCGAGGATGTTCAGACGATGCGCACAACCAGTGTTGGTAATTTTTGTGATGGAATTTTCTTTTATAAAAAAAAATGAATTGTTTCCTTTATGTTGCCTATAATACATCAATTACAAAATTACAATTATAAAAAGGGAAACTGAGGACACGAGTTAAGAACTAATCCCACACAATGTTGCTGTAACAAAAAGCTGGTGTATTGTTTTCAGTAATTGTATGGGGAAACACTCTGCCATAAAAAAGAGGGTGCCACTTCTTGGACATATAGGCATCATAACCTAAAGTATCCATGTGGTCTTTGCATTGACAGTGATGATACAATCTATGTGACAGGGACAGAAAGTAACAATGTTAATGTGTTAACCAACAACTTGAAATGCCGAGTCCTGTGTTTTTCATATTCAACAAGGATAGGATATGTGTTGTACAGGGACAAAGTTTTGGGACAATAATTTGAAGATCTATGTATTTAAAAAAATTGATGGTTGCTAAGGAAATTTCTTTGGCCAGGTTTCCATTGTAATCATGACTCAAAACATTTTTCATTTTAATTACATTGTTCATATTGCAAGAGAAAATTACCGATTTCTGAAAACCTTCATGTATCACTTTCATACACTTTTGTCTGATTTTTATGTGGACTGGAACTTAATTATTAAGGTTCTAAGCATTTAAATTAGGAGATCCAGTATTGTAAAGTCCAGTTTCTTTGTATTATCTTAAATACGAAACTTCAGCAGATAAAAGAAAATCGACAGATTTTTCTGTAATGTTCGCCTATTATGATTAAATACACGTTAAAAATATTTCTTGATAACATACAATACAATACATCCTCTCTAATATAATTACACGATATTCATATGAAAGAATGATGTGTGATTTTTAAAATGATATTTAGTGTCTGGTACGTATGATCATTATATGTTATCATATCCTGACCATTGAAATTTTTTACACTCACATTACGACGTCACCAAATATAATGTAATGTACTATAATATAATTGTAGTGCTAAAT
The DNA here is from genome assembly GCF_033153115.1 of Saccostrea echinata. Lineage (NCBI taxonomy): Eukaryota > Metazoa > Mollusca > Bivalvia > Ostreida > Ostreidae > Saccostrea > Saccostrea echinata. Next base: position 6,190,458 of record NW_026889765.1, on the reverse strand, counting down.
TCTGAAATTTGCTTCTGGAAGATTATCTTTAATCAATTTTATCAACATCCAGGTATTTGGAATCGTTTTTGGAGAGGGCCACAAGAAAAAAACAGTGACGGCCATAACAGACGAAGGAGATGTTGTTTGGACTCATGGCAACGCAACACTTAGGCATCCCTATGGTCTTCACATCGACTGCGATGATATAATCTACGTGTCGGCAACAGATAGCAACAATGTTCACGTATTGTCATGTGAGGGATCTCCCCTTTACATCGGTAAAAATATACAGAGGCCAGTGTTCTTCACACTGAATAAGAATAGACATCTTTGTTGCGTTGGAAGCAAATTGACTGATGCACAAATATGGGAGACACATATTAAAATGTTTTCTATCCAGTAAAGTCTGTTATAAACACGATTTTTGTATCAATTTTAGTCATTACTACTGATTAAATGCGAGGTACATAATATACTTATTATGTATGCCATTAATGATGCATTACATTGTTACATGTTTATACAGACTATGTACGTATAAATCAACAAAATTTGTGTAGATGTTTGCCTAAGGATAGGTGATCTTCACTTAGAAATTGAAAAAAATTAAGAAATTCATGACAATGATGTACTCATCTGGAAGTACGCGTACGAGTTGTTTTCTTGTTTTCTTAATCAAAATATGTAGCTTTTTTTCTGTTTTGAAAGAATTGGAACAATTCTTATAACTTCTCACTACAAAAACTACAAAAACTTAGTAAAATCATTAAATAATTAACACACCCAGAGACCCATAGATTTCAATTATTTACTTTGAATGGAAGCTGTTTTTAAGTTCTGTCATTTCCAGTGGAGTGGATGTTGATGATTTCTATCGGAGCTTGTCGTTTCTTCACTTTTTAAAATTATCTCCCTGTGACCTGTAATTCAAACAGTTTGAATCCATCTTGCCCAATGCTTTTTTGTGACAGTTTTGGTTAAAGTAAGAAGTCAAACAAGACTGACAAATATTGATCAGAACAGCATATTCGAGGGCTTCATGACAATTAACATAAGCTTAAAAATTAAATAGGTATGAAAGTTTTACTCGTGATTCTCTCGAGATTAGAATCAAAGTAGCGTGCAAGGAAGATAATGTTTTTGATATAAAAAATGTCTTCAAAGATGGTTTTAACCACATTGTTACATGTACAAAATCAGTTCTGCTTAGGGATTAGTAAAGAATATTGCACAATTCACATGTCATTCTGGCTTCTAATTTTGAACGACAGTTAAGCAAATGAGTAATACAATTGCATACCTTGATTTTAGTTAATAAACATATTCTTCACATTATATATATATTCATATATTCTTCACATTAGACAACATCCTAGTTTTCATACGCATTTCAGAGAACATAAAATACTAGTAGCAATTTTTTTTTTTTTTACATGTATTTGAAAGTAGAACTTCTGGCTGTATCTCGAAGAATTCATCTTTTCATAAACTAGCTCATGCTCACAATGTGAAGGTTTTGTGACTTCGGAACTCCACAAAAACCCTTGACATAAGTCGTTATATAAAAGTTGGGCTGGAAAGCTACTATTTCATTTGTTCCTGGACTAGGACTGGAACCAATCAGAAAACAGCTTTTATTGCGGGTAAGTTTTATTAACAAATATGACTCGTCTTTAAAATGGGAAGTGTTAATATTGTAGGATATGTGACTAGTAAGTTTAAATAAAACATCGGGAATTAATTTTTTGAAGATCGACCTCCTTGCAATCACAAAAGATATGCTCTGGTGTTGGGTAATTTGATAACGACGGATTTGAAAAATATATTCTCATTGGTTAGTTTATAATTACCCATTACGTCATGTGTAACCAAAAGCCCAACTTTTAAATAACGACTTATGTCAAGGGTTTGTGTGGAGTTTCGAAATCACAAAACCTTGACATTTTGAGGATGAAACTAGTTAAGGTATTCCATCTCTAATAGCAACAGATTCAATGAAATTGAATACATAGCAGATGTGTACATGTAGGTGTTGAATACTCATTATATTTAGACATAATTCAAATTAATTTTATTACTATTAGCATGTAAGGATGGGATGTGTCCTAATATATGACCTTGAATTTTTGTAAGAGTTATCTCCCTCTGTTTTTAATTAATAAAAAAAAACACAATTAAAAAAAACTTATCTGGTAAAAAATATGTTTTCATTTGTCATTCTTTTTCTAATGTTTTAATGCATCTTTCCACCTCAGTATTTATTGATATTCTTATTATTTGAATTTTTATTTTCAAAAAATCGCTTGTCCCCGTTTACTTCAGTGCAATTTTTGTTAATTAATTACTGCTTAGTTAATTACATTTTTGAAACTTTCTCTCGGTAAATCCTTTTCTACTGTAAAATGCCTTCAGAGTATAATGTATGTGATGGACATTTAAGGATAGAGAATTTGGTCCTATTAGGAATGGACACCCTTAAGAGTTTGCTGGAGGAGATTCATCCCGATCCAGAAAATAGGCAAATGGTATGTACTCTATATATGTGTTTGTTTTAGAACAATCATAATCAAACAATATACTGTAATTTCGCTAAAGACTTCGCGCAACTGAAAAATATAACCATCCTCAGGCACATAGTTCGAGGGAGTGATTGTCCATACATGAATACGGGAATGTTAAAGTTGTCTGGAAGAAAACGAAATTCAATAATAATACATGTAATATGATTAATATTTCCTTTTCGATAACATTTTCTCCAAATAATAACTGATCCCTAGCTAGAAGGACACCGAGGTATGAAACGTATAGACAGTCCAGTTTCACACAGTTGTTTTCATGTCGAAGAGGTTAAATTTTAAAAAGTATTTTTTTGAATATTGTTTTGAATCATACATGTATTTGGTTTGCAAAATTTAGCGCAAGAAAGTACAGGCTTGCACACTCGGCCTTCTGGATTGATTGATTGATTGTATGTTGTTTTACGTCCCATTCGAGAATTTTTCACTCATATAGAGACGTCACCATATACCGTTGAAGGGCTTCAAATTTTGACCTTTACTCGGCACTCAGAGCCATTGATTGATTGATTGATTGTATATTGTTTTACGTCCAATTCGAGAATTTTTCACTCATATAGAGACGTCACCATATACCGGTGAAGGGCTTCAAATTTGACCTATACTCGGCACTCAGGGCCATTGAGCAGTGAGGGATCTTTATCGTGCCAACGCCTGCCGTGACACGGGGCCTCGGTTTTTAAGGTCTCATCCGAAGGACCCGCAACTTTCACTTCAAAGTGCCGAGCGCATGGCGAAGGAACAGTTGCTACCTATTTTTTTTTATCAACTTAGGTCTGTCGCGGCCGAGATTGGAACTCACGACCTCCCGATCACGGAGCGAGCGCTCTACCGACTGAGCTACCGTGAACGGTCGGCCTTCTGGAAACGTGTGCAATGACCAGTGACTGCGGTCGATCACATATATTTGCAATTGAAGCAATCGCAGAAGAGAGAAATATGGCCGACACCACTTCGATTGTAGCGTAATATAGGTTTATGACTTTTCAAGATAGCTTTAACTGCGGGATCGGTATTTCATTTTTAATTTCGTTGGTAACTTTCGTTTTGAATTCAAGGAAAAGATGGCTTGTTCAATGACGGAAGAAAAAGGTATGAGCAATGTAGAATTTTCCAAATGTCCGATTTGTTTTGACCAGTTTAAAACACCACGTGTCTTGCCATGTTCACACACGCTATGTCACGATTGTGTGTCTTCCCACATTTCATCCACCTGTCAATCAAAGGACGACCCATCAGGATTTCTCTGCCCAATATGTCAGGAATTTGTACCTGCTCCTAGTTTCATTTTAAATTTCGAAGACTGGAGTAGGCTTTTGCCAACCTGTAATCTACTCGAAGATGTTTCCTGCAAAACAGAAAGTATGAAATTATGTGAAGTCTGTGAGAGAGAAAATGAGAAGGAGAAGGCGGTTAACTATTGTTTGTCTTGCTGTGAAGCACTTTGCGATAATTGTACCACGTATCACCGAAAAAATCGTGTATCCTGCGATCACAAGATCTGCCGTTTTGATGAAATGGAAAATTTACCCGAATTGTCAAAAATATCTACAAATATCCTTTGCACGAAACACAAGGACCGGTCAATAGAGTTATTTTGCAACGATCACGAGGAACCGTGTTGTGCAATGTGCTGCAGCACCGAACACAGAAAATGTGAAAGCGTGGAAACCATTGAACAAAAAGCAGAAAAGGTCAGAAGCAGTGGATCAGTTCGAGTTTTAATAAACAACATCGAGAAATTTGGGCGAGAACTTTCTGAGGCAAAATGCATGGAGGAAAAAAACATCACAGAGATAGAGAAGGAAGCTGGTGTAATAATAGACAGAGTTCGTAGTCTGAAAATAAAAGCTATTCAGAATCTTGAAAGACTAGAAATAGAATTTCTAAATAAAGTTTCCACTAAAACGAAGGAGTGCAAAGGAGAACTGAAAAAGAATATACAGACAATTGGTGACATTATTCAATCAATGGAATTTTGTAGAAAAAATGCAGAGTCTGCTACAAATTTTCAAGATGTCAATTTTCTGACAGAATTTCTCAAAACCAAGAAGACATTAGAAACTATTGTGAGTAAAAAAGTAGAGAGATTGGAGTTCGAATTGCAATCACATCTAGCTCCTGATTTTATTGCAGTTGCAAATCTCTCAGAAATTGGAAAACTGAAATTATTGGAAACAAAAGAAAGTTTAATACTTACGTTTGATGTTAAAAACATTGACCTGGAATTGTGTAAAGAGATACAGTTATCTTGGAGCAGAGTTCGTAGTGGAGTGTTTCTTTCTAACACTGATGTGATATTCCCTCTGCATAAAACAAATACTGCAAAGAGGTACTTTACAGTCAAAGACAAGTGGACTCCTAAAGGGAATATCAGGTTTCGAAACAAGCTCTTTGATATTCAGCAAAATGGTGATTTTCTTTTTGCATCGTGTTCAGAGAGTAAAACGATCGATGTTCTCTCAGCCAAAGATTTTCAATTGATTCGTTCAATCGATGTTGATCATTTTTGTTATGGAATTTCATTTAGGGAAAACCTCTTGTTTGCCGCCTGTAATACGTCAATTATCAAAATGGATACAGATGGAAATAAATTGAGAAGTTACCCCACATCTAGTGGTGTTTATTATGTTGCTGTCACAAAGAACTTGGATATTGTTTTCAGCAATGAAGAGCGACATAAAGTGGTTTCCCTTCCAGACAAGGGTGACTCTCTCTGGACATATAGTCACCATAGCCTAAAACATCCATCCGGTCTTCACATTGACTGCGATGATATAATCTATGTGGCAGGAAAAGACAGTAACAACATTCATGTGTTATACGTTGATGGTTCTGTCCTACACATCATTGAAAATATGTATCGCCCTTTATTTTTTATGTTAAGCAATGATAGAAGTATATGTTGCTGCATAGGGATACATCATATATGGCCTTGGGACACTAGCATCAAGATGTACACAATTAAGTAAAGCTTCTTGCATACAATTTTGTTGAACCACAAAATTATGTCACTTATTGTATCATATTAAATTGTACAGTAAAAGGAAATGAAAATTGATAGGTATTTCTGCATAATACACACTAGAATTGTAAATGCGCAATTTATAATAAAAACACTGTCCTTTTGTTATATACATTATATTATTTCCCTCTAACACATTTTCAGAAAATAGATTTTTTATAACTCTATGTAGTGTTACATCCTGGTTATTGAAACTTTTACACGTAAATCAAAACATTATAACATATTTGTGTAGATGAAGTACTTAATTTAGATTCAAGTGTATTTGTATTACAGTGATTATATAATTCAAAAATTTAATTCAGGAATCTCATCACAGAAGACAATTATACAAAAGTCTCTGACTGGTTAAATATCGAAAAAGGCTGAAAAAGTTAAAGAGCCAAAAAAAAAAAAAGAAAAGAAAAGAAAGTTAGCATTTAGAACATAATAACCGAAAAAAACTTTTTTAGAGAAAGACGAGATAAAAAAAAAAGTGTGGTAAAGTGTAAATATTTGAAAAGTGTATATATTTTTAGTATTTTAGTATTTTATGTTTATTTGACATGTTTAGTATTATTATCTACAAAATGATTTTGATATTATTATTTACAGGAAATTTATTTAATTTAACTTATTTATATTTCAGCAATTTATTATTTATCTAAGGTATATTATACTTTAGAAGATATAATTATTTAGGAATTACTTTAGAATGAACAAATATAAGTTTCCCTTTTAATAATTAACTTTGAGAGGTCAGTGACCTATAAAGTGACCCATCAGTGAAATTTCATTGGTCGAGGTTTTTGGAGGGAAATCTTTTTGTGGGCAGTGTATTTTTGGTCAGAACTGGTCATACCAGTCTTTGTGTCTAAACTGACAGGATGTCTTGAATTTTCCTGATTTCATTTTATTTTGGTGTAGCAGTTTATTGTTTTTGATTGTTCAATTCCAGGATTTCAGGTCTGTTCTTAATATTATTTTCATGTATGATTGTGATTGTGTATGTTTGTGTGAAAGTGAGTGAAAAAGGTGTTTGAATGGAGAATGCAAGTTTGAGAGATTGTTTAAATGAGCAGTATAAATATTTTATCAGACATTTCACTCTAGTTCAAGGATTAAATTGTATATATGTCGGACTGAGTGAAATGAATAAATAAGTCTAAAGTTGTAAAACTATTTTTATAAATAACTTGTATAACTGTAATGTGATTAATAGTAAAATTAGGAATTTTATCTTTTGTTTCATATAATTTAAATAATTCTTTCAATTTAAAAGCCTAGGTACTTTTCATTAAATAAAGCAGTTATTATTATTAAAGATTTTTATAGCAGCTAAGGGAGATTATTCATTGTTATGCATTCCTTATAGGAATGTCACAGCAACAGGATTGTATAACTTTCCATATGTACATCCAAACCTTTTGACCATATTAAAGGTAATGTGTTTTATGTTTATGTGTTGTTCCATTATATGTATGTGTTGACAGAACTTATTTTTTAGTATTTGTCATGCATGTCTATATTTTATGTTGAATTAAATCTTATGTGTGTTATGGCCAATGCATGAAATTGTATTTGTGTTAATGTTCAATATGAAATTACATAAGATTATTTGATTCAGAATTATTTAATATCAGATAATGATTTTGGTAATTAATATGATTTTTTATTTTATTTTAAATGACTAAATTAATAAAGGAATCATTTTTATGATAAATTGATCTGTGATAAAGAAGTGGTAATTATTTTTATATCAATTTAATTCAAAGAGAATATTATTATAAAGCATGAGATTTATTATAATGATGATATACTATAATGGAGTTAAATGTGTATTTTTAGCTTGTCTAATATTTGTTATTGTTATTACAGGGTCTATTATACTATACTACTCTACTCTGTCATATTATACTGTTACCATGGTTACTATTATCTATTAAATACCACTATGAAACAAGGATCAACTTCGTTTTTATTCAACGAACCCTATTACAAAAGCTAGAAAAAAAAATAGCGGTCGAAAAATTATAGCTCAAAGAGTTCTATAAGTACGAGTGGTACTTATTAGAAAGAACCAAAAAATATTTTTTGTAACAGACAGGGCATTTTATGTTCAGAGGTAGGCATGGTTCTGGATATGAAGATATTTTTTAAAAAGCTGTTCACTTGCTTTGTCATTCTCGCAGACATAACAGGATAACCGAACGTCTATGTACTTGAAATCAAAAATCTGTTAAAGTAGTACAAAACAACAGGAACATTTTCGTATGTCATATTTTATCAACATCCCTCCTCCCCCTCTCTCTGAAGGTAGTGCGTCCTGCATATCTACATCCGCGGTTGTCAATTCTACATTGAATCTAATTTACAAACGATCTCTATTAGCTTTCAAGTCATCGTCTTTTTACTCACCAACAATTTCTCCGTCCTTTAACATCTAGTGTTTCATCTCACATTTTGCCAGAGGGCATACAAATTCATGATTTCTTTGTTCGTGTTACTAGTAGTAAGTAGTGGTTATAAACTAGTGGAATATTTAAACGTATACCAAAAATAGAATTTTGCATGTACATATATGCCATGTTGAGAGTACTAGTGACATTGAAATCAGTGCCCCCCCCCCCCCCCCCCCCCCACACACACACACACACCTCAGCAAAAAAGCTAAAATTCAAATAGAAGTATAACGCGGCATAAATTATTTTTCTTTAATGCATTATATGAATAGATGAATGTTTTAAAGTCGAAATTTTAATATTCAATAGTTTTAAATATGTGTATAAAATAGTTAAGACATACATAAGTCACTTCTTCCAGCCGCCTAAGATTTAATTAGATTGTCAAATCTAAACACGCTTCTAGTAACAGTCTTAAGTCTAAGACCGTACTTCAGTCCTTCTTAAGCATGGTTTTAGACTTAAGTACCCTTTATGTTACGACCTCCAGGTGCCTAGAAAGAGTAAGCATCCCCTATCGACCGGTCACGCCCACCGTTAGCCCTATGCATTGATCAGATAGACGGAATATTCCTCAGTCAAATTTAGTATCAAAACAAAGGTCTAACAATTGGTTGCAAAAACCAGAAGTTCTGACCCTAGGTCATTTTTACAATGTACCTTCTACTTCAAAGGCTCCAATTCGATCGCTCTGTCTTTGATATCTTAATAGTAACTAGGTATATCTTGTCAATTTTTTATGTTTAGAATCGAAAGGTTTGATTAACTATTCTGATCGATTCCATTACTTAACAATATGCCATATTAAAGTACATGGTACAAACTTCCATAGTCCAGTTTGTTCTACCAAGATAACTATAGTTCATGGAATTAAAAATCTTTTTCCATTTAGTAGTCACTGTACTTGGTACACAATTAATCACCTTGTATTATATTCTACTGTAACTAATAATATCATTCTTGATACCTAAATTACTAAGTTTAAAATATACATTAGGTAAAAGTTTATTTAAAATATAGGCATTCTTGTACTGTGGAATCATTAGATTTTGCGGTGGCTCAGTTTTTCTCATCCATGAATTAACTTCCTCCACGATAAGGGTTAAAAAGTAATATTTCCTTTGTAGAATACACAAAATAACGTCCCCACGAACCTGCAAAATCTAAGCAATGAACGAAAGTTAGCGTCCACGAATTCTGATGATTCCACATGCACAGTTTATAAATAAAGTTATAATATTTGATAATGATTGATTTATTATTAGAATTTAACAAAAAGTCTATCTGAGTCTATCTGACCATTGAAAATGCTCAGATACATGTTTTGTAATATAACTTAATTGTTAAATTCTGTAAGAGAAACTTTCAATCTATACTTATCCGATTACTCTCTGACATTAAAGTTGAAGTGCCATTCATTATACATGTTTTATGACAGAACCTGGGCCTGTTTTACAAAACAACTTACGAGTAAGGCCGAAAGCTTTTATTGATTGTAAAATCTTACAAAATGAAAGAAACGCTTAAAAATTGCATGCATAAATATTTCTTTTTAAATTCTTTTTAGAAAGATTGAAGCCATTTTCAAATTAATGTTTAAAAGAAAGTTATTCCCAAAATTAAATTTTGATCTTAGTTGTATGTTCTTTTGTAAAACGGGTCCCTCTGTTGGTATTTCTCATTAGCTTTCATACGTTTAATACAATTAAACACTTTTTGAACACTTTTTCAAACAAGATTGCTTCCACGTGATTTACTTGATTTACTTCTTATAAATATTCATAAGATCCTGCATAAACTTGAAATATCCATTTCCTTACATTTGATATTAAAACTTGCGAGCCTGGTTCATGAGTCTTTTTTGTCAAGGCTCTGTCATATTTATATTGATGGAATGTAGCGTGGTGATCAGTTGTCAACTCAGGATACCTTTTTTAAAATCGTAAGTAGATCACATTGATGCAAGAAATCGCAGTTTTCAAATTAAAAAGGCGGTCGAAACTCTTCACAAAATGATAAATCATCTGTATTTTATAAACATAGGTTTATTTCTTCATCTATTAATCTGCGGAGCAACCTGTCAACTTGCAATATATATTTATATTTTATCATCAAAAATGATAAAAACACCAACTTTGTGCCTTATCCTTCAATAAAACAATATACTCTCGCCTCGACTTTTCAAACCAAAAAGGCTGTCACAACTTTTATTTTAGTATCAACAATCTTGTAATTTCCGGTAAAAGATAGTAAGAAAAATTGAATCATCGGCGGAAGAACTTTTTCTGAAATGGATAGTGTATGAAAAAACTGCGAATTATTGTATTTTTTTCTATATAGACCTTAATGAAATCTGCCGCCATTATAGCTCCAATTTTACCGATATGCAAATGAGTAGAATTAACACCATTTCTCCATATGAAAAAATTCGATGGGATCGTTCTATTCCCTCTATTCAGTGTCTCGTTTGTTTGCTGCAATGATCAGTTCAAAACACACGTTGTTTACAGGCTTTGCGCAGGTTTTGTGAGGATTGCTCCGTCCCCACAGACATCTCCGTCATAGTTTGTAATACAACATTCTTGGCAAATTTTAAATTGTGAAAACTTATATTTAAAATTGTTTCAATGATTATCTACCAGTAAAAATGATTACATGTGTATTTTAAGATCTATCATCACTCGAACCTTTTTTTTCTCCATAGTCATTGATTTTATTCCACAAAAATGTTCCCTAAAATCTGTCAAAAATCGTTTTAAAGGTCGAATGTTAAAAATTAATGATAGATGATTATTTTCATCCTAAGCAATGATTACTTATAACTTATTTAAATGCTAGCCCCCCTTTTTATATTATTGTTAGGACGAGCACTGGCAAATTAAAATCCAGCATTAAAGAAAAATTGCCAAATAGTTAGCCCCCAATTAAAAAAGGTTCTTTATAGGTCAGTTTATCTCTCTCTCTCTCTCTCTCTCGTCAAATTGTTTGGGAGGTTGACTGCTACGTTTGTTTGTTATATGGCTATGTATGAAAGTTTTCTCCTTTCCTTGTTACATATATCTGTACGTACTGTTAAAATATGCGATTTACATAAACTCTGAGACCCCCGTACAAAAAAGGAGTTTTCTTGCAAGATCGGCATTCCATATATAATTTTCCAAACTACTTTCGTTTTAGATTCAACGAATACTATAGCGTCGGATGTGTTCTCTCGCTAACAAAAAATATGAACAAAGAAGATTTAACGAAATGTTCCATTTGTTTCGAGCAATTCAAAACACCACGCTATTTACCTTGCTTGCACATGTTTTGCCAGGAATGCTTGTCATCCCATATTTTGTCCGAATGCCAAGCTAAGGAAAACGCTGTAGGATTTGATTGTCCATTATGTCGAAAATTTGTGCCTTCTCCAAGTTTGGCTTTAAATTTTCGTGAATGGTGTGAAAATTTGCCAAAGAATGTGTTGATGGATAAATTTTCCAGATGGATTGAAAGTGGGAAAATATGTGAAGCATGTCAACGATACAGCGAGGAGGAGGAAGCAAGCAACTATTGTTTGGACTGTTCCGAAGCTATCTGTGAAATCTGTACAAAATGTCATCGTAAAAATCGCGCTACTCAGGACCACAAAATCTTTCCTTTAGATGAGATGAAGGGTATGCATGGTCAGGAGATATTAAAAATGCCTCCAGATATAACGTGCTCTAAACACAAATATCGACCCATAGAATTATATTGTAATGATCACGAGGAGCCATGTTGTGCTATGTGTTGCTGTACTGACCATAGAAAATGCGAAAGCGTGGAAACTGTTGAACAGAAAACAGAAAAAATCAGAAACAATGGTTCAACTGATATTTTATTGCAAGATCTCAAGAAGTTTGAAGTAAAACTTTCCGAGACAAAAGTTAAACAGGAAAAAAATATCACCGAAATAGAGGATAATACTGATAAGATGACAGAGGAAATTCAAAATTTGAAAGGAAGAATTATTCAGCATGTTGAGAAACTTGAATGTGAATATTTGGACGAAATGTCAAAACTTGCAAAACAGTGTAAAGAAAAACTGACAAGAGATGTCCAGGCGGTGGGGGATAGAATTAATTTAATGAAGCATTGTATCACAGATTTAGAGAGAGGTAAAGGTTTACATGGTATTAGCTTTTTGACAGAGTACCTTAAAGCGGAAAAAACACTAAGCTATGTCAAGAAAAGCAAATTAAAGATATCTGACTTCACAATTCAGGCAGGTGTTGATGCTGGATTCAAAGCTATCACAAAGCTTTCAAAAATTGGAGAGATATCCATTGGTGAAACAGAAGAAAATTTAGAAAGTACATTTGATGTTAAGAATCTCAAACTGGAGTTATGTCAGGAAATAAAAGTACCTGGCGGTGATGCCAGAAGTTTGATGTTACTTTCTGTCAGTGAAATGTTAATCCCAAACTTGAACAATGCAAATATTTTGAAGTACTACAGAAACAACGCGACATGGAATCTTCAACAAGAAGTACAATTTGGATACAAAACATTTGACATCAAGCGGAAAAATAATGTTCTTTTTGTATCCTGTCCTCACAGTAATGTGATAGAAGTTATCTCTGTCAATTGTTTTCAAAAAATACGCACAATCCTCGTTGGTGTTTCATGTAAGGGACTTTCAGTATGGGATAATTTTCTGTATGTAGCGTGTTACGATTCTATTATCAAAATGGACACGGATGGAAATAAGTTAAAAACCTTTTCAACCGAAAGTGGTGTTCTCTACGTCGCTATCACGAAGAAAGAACATATCGTGTACAGTAATTATCTTAAATCACAAGTTACTGCCATAACGAATGAAGGCACTAGGCTCTGGTTATACAGTCATCCTTCACTAAAGTTTTCATATGGCCTTCACATAGACTGTGATGATATTATTTATGTGGCAGGGACAGAGAGTGACAATGTCCATTTATTATCAAATGATGGATCTCTTCTGAGGATTATTGAAAATATGCCACAGCCTGTGTATGTTATTCTTAATAATGAGAGAAATATTTGTTGTGTTGAATCAAGACTAAACGGTGCATGGAAAACACACATTAAGATTTATTCAATAACATAGTTCTTAGACTTTGTCCTATGCTAAATAAATCATTATAAAAAATAAATTGATTTTGTTTCCATGTGAAATGAAAATTATATACTAGTATACTACATTTTTAATTTGCACTTTGTTAGAATGGTTTCATTCTTAACAAATCACAAATCATATGAACTTTGTGATTTTTGAATTTTGTTTTTCAGTGAACTTATGTTGATATTGGATTGATAATAAAAGATTCATCAAACACAGATACGGTTTATCCATAAAATAGTTGTATTTGTAAACAAATCTGTAAAAAGTACACAAATTACTTGTAACAAAAATAAAATCAATACCTACAGATTTTAGGTCGCCTGGGAAGATTGGAGATACGTCCTGATTGTGCTGTATGACTTCAGTCAGAGTATTCTTATGCAAGTATTCAGAAAAAGTTTCAATTTATACAAAGATGGGAAGTCCTTGTTGCTTCTGATTTTGATGTTATTTATGTGAAATGAATGATGGTCATGTTAACACAAAGTAATGCGATCTCGAGGATGATTTGAAAAGCATCATTTATTAATTCACACAAAAATTCGGCACATCCGGAAGACATCTGTTGTTGTGTGCTATATTTTCAATTTTGGCAATTTTTGAAGACATTTATAAACCCGTTTTATTGGAGCTATCGGTAGATTTCTGATCGTACTGATCATAACTTCTTGTAAGCGACAGAAAATTCAGCATCAAATAAAAGGAATCGGAGACAATATGTACCTCGAACATTGATAAACATGTATATGCATGTACTATTGATAACAACAAGTTGCAAATATTTTAAGTGATGTATAAATTAATTGTGTGAAAGTGGATGAGAGAGAGAGAGAGAGAGAGAGAGAGAGAGAGAGAGAGAGAGAGAGAGAGAGAGAGAGATTCAGTTGTGTTTGAAATTTTATGTACTTTTTCTCCCTTGATTTTTCATAACCAAAGGAATTCAAAGTCAGAGAAGAAGGTAAATAGAGACAATTTGGAAAATAATTGTGATAAAAATGTCCATCCTCCGTATAAACGTTTTAACAATATTTTTCATTCAAATTTACAGCCCATTATTTCACTGAATTGTGTACGGATTTTTCCTTTTACCCGTTGGAAGAGCCCACGACAGGTCGTCAGGTGATACGTCCCCCTCCATGGCACCTGATCCCACCTCTGATGTTTTTTAGAGGTCTATAAGGTCATTGCTTAAATATCTGCATTGTTTTAATGGACTTTTGAGCTTGATTACTATTCCATATTCGCATTTTATGAAGATAATATATATATATATATATATATATATATATATATATATATATATATATATATATATATATATATATATATATATATATATATATATAATATAAAGTTGGAGGAAGTTTATGGATTATGTGCCCCTGGATAAATGTCGGCTCGAGGAAATTAACACTTCCGGAATATCAAGAGACCAAATATACAGAATGGTTACTAATTAAAGGGGTCATAAATGATATAATAAAACCAATGAAATACCAACCCAAAACAAATGCGATCACAAAAAAAATAAATATAGCTTATTGAAAAACAGTAAAGAATACTGACTAATTAAATGCATGATAATCCAATCATAATTAAAATGAAATATCTAACTTTTGTTACAACAGCAGGACGGATAAAATTATGATCAAAATCATGTTTAGCATAAGACCTGTCTTAAAAAATAATAGGAATGTAACTTTTTATATGAGATTTCAAACCTACATTTGATTTAATGTCATTTTATTGTTCCCCTCCTAAATAATTGTAAAAATTTGGTTTTATGTGTGTTTTTATTTATGGGGAAATGGCAGAATGATTTTCTGATCAAAACGGTTCATGTCGTATGGTAAAATTGTAAAAGTCATCTATGCTTTTCTCCTCATTTATTCAAGTTTTTCAATTTCCTGTAACGAAATCCCCACGTGCACGTAATTGACATACAATGGCTTCATTATGGATACACAACAAACAGTCCTTTTCACTGTGATCGCTTTTTTGAGAACATTGTTAAAAAGGGAATATTTTTATTATTATACTAGAAGTTACTCAGAGTATCAATTTTTGACAATCTAGGAGAAGTTTGTCTTCTTATTCTCTCACTTCCAATCATGGGATGCGGACCTAGTGACTGTAAAGGTATGATGGAGAAGACAGAAGTGTAAAATATCATCCTAGAAAAAAAATCGTAATTTATTGAAGTCGACAACCACTATGCCAAATGACAGGACAACCTCTGCCTCTGCATTGACTTCAAATGAAAACCTCAACGAGATCTACACAACAAGGAATATTTCTAGTACATGTAAGATAATATTGATATAGACATACAGTAAAACAGTCTCTTAAACAAGTGTAAAATTTGGAGTTTTCCTTGCTCAAAGGCATGTCAATGGTTTGTGAGTTATTTTGGAGGACACAAAATTCCACGACATAAAAGTGGATTAGTGTTTTTATCCCCTAACAAAAGAATGTTCCAGGTACCTTTGTATGTAAGGAAAAACAATGCAAGAAGAAATTATGTATTATTATAATACGTCTTGATATATAGTTATTATGAATCACTGATTGCATAATAATCTTTGAGTACTATCAAGCTCCACTATATTATTTAAGTACACACAAATCAAAGTTATCTTTATTTTGTTCAGTGCCAATTCAAAGAGTACAGACTTATTGGTTAAAATTGAAGCGAACCGACAATCAGCTAAAATAAGTCAAAGTTGGCATCCCACAAAAAAAAAAAAAAAAAAAAAAAAAAAAAAAAAAAAAAAAATCAAAAACGCTTTTCGGTATTATAATAAAACAGAATGTTAGGCATGTTATTCTGGATTAATAGATAAGTTAAGAATTCTTCTTGTAATGATGTGTTTGAAAGACATTTGTTTGCAGTTAATGAGTTATTTCATCGCAAGAAAAAATAAATTCCAGCAAATTCAGAACCTACACTAAAGTTTTCAAATGAAAGTGTATATCATGGATCGTCAAAGTATACGTTTCGAAATTGCGATTGAATGGGTAGTCTTTTGGGAATTTTCTTGAAAACTTTATCATATCGAAAATGAAAAAGAAAAGGACAATTTTAACGGACAACGTTTCTTCTCACGGAAAAGAGGTAAGTACATGCACATTCTTGTCACACTTATTTTCTATGTATTGAATGCATAAAATTAATCATTTCATAATCGAAAACGTTAACCTTAAAATCAATTTTACTTTTTGAAAGAAAATAATCTTTTCTTTAATTGTAAAAGACAAGACCGTTTGAAATATGTGATTTGTTTTCTTCTAGATCTTGAAGTAAATGTGAGCATGTCCAAATGGTAAAACACATTTCTTTCGAATCGCTTCAAAGTGATAATGGTGTCTAGAGAGGAAATGAAACGTATCTTTGCTGTAACAAATATTTAATGTTTGTTATATCATTATAACAGTCAGTACGTCAAACAAAATGAATGTAGAGTTGTAAACATACGGGTAAGTGATATGGTGATTCAAATGGGGATGCTCAGGCCTCCATAGCACCTGATCCATTTCTGTTTTTTTTAGGTATGTGTTTGCTCTGCTCACAATTTCATTTTGTATCGTTTAACTGGACTTTGAACCTGATTACTGTTCGTGATCTTCACATTTCATGTCCACGTTTTATGGCACCTAAAATGTTTGCTTGGTTGCATTTTACCACAACATTATTTTTCTTTATTGATCTTCTTAATTGTAGGTAGAAAATGAAACAGGTGGAAGTGTTGAAGTGAAACATACAATTTGGTTGAGGACCCTTCAGTCTAATAGGCTCCCATGATTCACAGCAACAGGAAGAGACTTTAAAATTATAGCACAGCATTGTTTTGTAACTTTGTACTTTGTGAAAGAAAAAGTGGAAGGGTTAAATTGACAATGATTTGAAACACCGCTGATCAAACATTTAATAAATATTAGGCTATTTTGACGCTTTATTTCTGTATGATCCAACTGAAGCGCCTTTACACAGAGGATTTGACAGTTGAAAGATTGCAGAATTGACAAAAACATCTCAACAATCTTTCAACCATCGCCCAGCAATTCACCGTCGTAAACTCTCATTGATTTCCAAAGGTCTTCAAAGTATCCATGGTATCTCAAACTCTTAAATAGACCCAGAACAGTCTATCAACGATTGCAAAGATAACCGGTCTTTTAACGAACATCCAAGGATCACCCAAAAAGCGCAGAGAGCATGCCTATTAATCTTTTGAGACAATCCCCGGAAAATTTATTCTGGTACAAGCGGTATTTTAGTCATGTTTCCGCTAGATTGCGCTGTTGGTCATGTAGGGTATAATTATAAGTGAAGCGGCAGAGTTGAGTTAATAAGTGAAGTTACTGCTGAACCGGCAAGACAAGCGGATCATTTTTGACCAAAGGCAACATTCAGTTAAGGACAATAAATAAATATTTTAAGCTTTAGATGTAACTGAACAAGTCTTTCGTGGTTTTAAATATTATTTATTATTAAGAAAGTGACATTGGGGACCAGCAAGAGCTGTAAAGAGCAGAACTGCAGGAACTGTGCTGTAAGAGTCGGTATTTTAAGAAAAAAAAGAGCTTGTAAGAGCCGGGAGCCATAGGAGCCGATCGAGCTGTAGGAGCCGATCACTCAAGACTCAGAATAACTTTGAAGTCTTGTACATAATTGATTAAAGACAAGTAGTCTTCAAATGTATCTGTATATATTGCTGAATCACATATTTGTATATTTTGAACATGCCAGGTCCTCAGAAAGTTAACTGAGAGGATTCAGTCGCCTCGGCTATTTGTAATTACATGTACATTATTAGGTTTCAGGCTTCACTTTTAGATACCCCAATTGTCACTTATACCTCCTTTGGATTACACAGAACATTTAAAACGCTGACTGAGAGATCATTGGGAGATTGCAAAGATCAGTTGATCAACTAAAGTGCATCACAAAACTGTCGGAGATCAAAGTCTGCTCGTGGTGTCACTGAAAGACCTTGATTTGGGGAGATTTCGGAAACAGATTAAGATTTGGTGTTTACTCTCGCGGCAGTCAATAGCAGTATCTTAATATTCGAATTTTTCATCGCAAAATAAGCATGATCTCCCTATCATATTACACAGATCGGACTATTCGAGTCTTTCATAGATTGCTGATAGCAAATCTTCCAAAGGTTTTTTTCAGTAATCTCCATGTGTGCGAACAAGCCTTCAGCTACGAAAGAAAGATCAGTCTACATTCCTTAGTTTTTCAGTTGAGATCTAGCAGCAGAAAATTTAGAAGGTATTCAAATAGCACATAAATGTAGTTCAAACAAATTTCTTTGTAAACTTTAATCTCTAGAATAGAGTTGCCTTTGTTTGCTCATGTCGGTAACACTCTATTTCCGCCTACGGAGGTAAGAGGTAAGTGGCAAAACAATTTTATTGTTCTTAATCCTAAATCTTTATGCAAAATTCTTAGAATCGAAATTTGTGCCCTTTTTTCGTGATAAATTTTATTAAATCTAGGAACACCCTTTCTTAACATCTTATAGAAAACAAATATTTAAAAAATGATTTGATGTTTAAAAAATATTGCATCTCTTTATGAATCCATACAAAGCTGTATAAAACTTTCTTTCCGAAGGGATATCATGTCTTTTAGCCATACCATTTTCATTTAAAACACAAAACCCACAAAATGGCAGTCAAAGAAATAGACAACTGAATAACATGGTTCATAAAACAACCTCTTATCATTTTCAACAAAGATGATGGAAAGATAAAATGCACTGGACTTCAACACTGTTGTGCGTTAAAACCCAGGGACAGGAGCATATTCCATTTCCCGGACTTGGCAAATAAACAGTATTGTGTATCATTATATCGGTGTCCTCTTTTTTAGAAGTTGTGTGACTTAACTAAAGATGCATATGCGTAACTTAAAAGAAACATACACCTAACTTAGAAAAAAAGCATACGCATACCATTGAAAAAAATGCATATGACAGATTGACGGACAAACAAATGCACAAAGATTGATCATTGTTGTATGACGTAAACATTCACAGAATGCAAAGCAGTGACCCTTTACTTTCAATAGATCACCATTGTTCAAAAATTGTAATAAAGACTATGGTTGCACACAAATATTAGTCGATTATTTACCTATTCACATTACATGTATATAAACCATGTATAAAAAAAAATAAACCAGGGCCTAATAAAAAAAATCTGCGTTAAAGAAATATCAATTGAGCTATTGACAAACACAAAGAACGCAATGCTATCTATATTCAAGAAAGCTCTTTCCTGATAGTTAGTGGCAGAAAATTCTTAAAAATCTCAAGACAGCAAAACTCTATAAAGGAAAAATAATTTATCATTTAACAATCATGTAACATGTCATTCATTTAATTATTTTTTCACAACTAGATTCTTATGGCTAGTTTGAGCAATTATTTAGAAATATAATCGTAAAAAAAACAAAATTACGGATAAAAAAATCTACACTCCTCCTTTAAATTAAATTTATTGTTACTTTAACGAAATATAAACATAAAAATTATAAATTAAAACGTTAACTTATAAACATTTATTTGCAGATGATACGTCCTTGTTTGAACTATTGGTAAAAATATAAACAAAAAGATTCTCTTACTCCTGGTTTGAAAAAAAAAAATTAAGCCATGAATTGAAAAACGGGCTATAAATTTTTACCATTGTGAAACAGTAAATTTTCATTTTACTAGAAAAAAAATACATTAAATTTTCCTAAAATAAGATTTTGATCTGAAGATCTTATTGTAGATAATGAAAATGTACATAATATCTAGGACTAACTCTCAAGTCAGATGCTTTATGGTCACTACACATAAAGAGTCTTCATGAAAACCTTGTAAACCTTGAAATATAAACCGGTCAACAGAGGATGCTTATTTCTCATAGGCACCTGATCCCACCCCTGGAATATCCGGAGGTCCGTGTTTGATGCCCTGTTCATAGATTTGCATTGCTTGTATATTTTTTGAAATCGATCACTGTTCGTTATCTTCATCTTTTTTCATATACATACATTTGTATACTAAAAATGTTAAAATATAAAATTGATCAAGGTTCCTTAATGAAGAGTTTTTGCATTTATAGGACCATCATTAGAATATGCAAATGTAAATAGGAGCCATTGTAATGAACTCAATTCTAAACTATTTGAGGATATACAAGTTCAAGCACCAAGAATAATAACTGGTATGAGATACAACTCTTTAAGGTCTAGATTATATGAAGAGTTAGGTTGGGAAATTTAAAATGAAAGAAGAAAGAATAAAAATAATTGATTTCGATTGATAAGAATGTCAAACATTACACAGCAGACGATTTGTTTCACATGTTAGAACCCTGCATGCATTTTCAGAATGAATACAATCTAAGAGATGAACAAATTTCTTTTCATGTTAAAATTTTTGAGATATATCCTATATAATAAGTATTTTTTTACCATCTACAATTAAACTTTGAATGAACTATCAACAGAAGTAAACAAAATGCATTTCAGTTTAATCTAAATAAAATAAAGGAACACTGGAAAAAATCAAAATATTTGATTATGAAAAAAGGAAATTAAAACACTTTGCATTGACAATTAAGAGAAAGATCTGGTAGTCAGAAGCAGACATATTTAACAAGTTTCTAACAGATGACCCAACATGTAAAAGCTGTAGTTAATTCAATGAGGATAATTGCATGGAATTTGTTTTCTGTTTTGTTTATATTATTAATTATGACCTTGTTCTGAGCTGAGAAAGGGGACTTCTATAAGCATTTTTTCATGCCGTCAAATCCCTTTCTTTCTGGAATAATTATTGTTTGAATTTTGTTATTTTGTCTAATTAGAATAAAATTTAAATGACATTTAAATACTACTGTGTAGTTCAAAACAACAGTAATTCACACACACATATTCTCAACAAGAAAATTAAAAAGAAAAACGACTGCGACCAGAGAAATAATAAATACAGTGCACTGAAAACCAATTAAGATATATAAGATATATAAAATGAAAAAAGCTAACTTTTGTTACATACAGCAGAACTGATAAAATTATGATCATAGTCATAATTAGCATAAGATTTTTCCTAAAAAAATTAGGGGAATTTAATTTTATTTAAGAGATTTCAAACCTACATTTAAGTTTATGCCATTTTATCGTTCCCCTTCTAAATAACTGTAAAAATTTGGTTTAATGTGCATTTTTATTCATGGGGTAATGACAGCATGATTTTCTCAGCAAAATGGTTCATGTCTAATGATACTATTATAAAGTTATGTTTTTCTCTCTATTCAAAATTATTCAATATCCTTTAAGGACATCTACACAGAAATGACATACAATGGCTTCATTTTAGATACACAAAAACTATCCTTTTCATTCTGATCTCATTTTGAAAACTTTGTAAAAGAAAGGAACATTTTTATCAATATACTAGTAGTCACTAGGAGAATCAATTTTCTACAATCAGGGAGAATATTTTTTTATTCTCTCATTTCCAATTATGGGATGCGGACCTAGTGACTGTTACGATTGAGAAGACAGAAGTTCTAAAATATCATCATCCGAGAAACAAACTCGTAATTTAGTGAAATTAACAACCACTATGTTAAATGACCGGATAACTTCTGTCTCTTCATTGACTTCAAATGAAAACCTCAAGGAGATCTACACAAGAAATATTTCTAGTAAGATAATTAATATATAAGATTATAAAAATACACATGAAATGTATAGCAGTTTTTAAATTTGATATTTTGCTTGCTCAAAGGCATGGTAATAATTTCCCGGGAATTATTTTGGCGGAGAGAAAATTTCACGACATAATAAATAGCTTATTTTTTTTTCAATTCTTTTAAAAGTACTGTCAAGTTCCACTATATTGATTATATACACACAAATCAAAGATATCTTTATTTCTATACAGATTTAGTGATTAAAATTTTAGCGAGCTACCAACAATTAGTTGAAATAAGAAGATGGCATAAAAAATGCTATTCGGTAATACAGTAAAAAAGAATGTTATTCATGCCTGGACTCCTAGACAAGTTAATCTTTTTTCAGTTGTAATGATATGTTTGAAAGGCATTTATTCGCAGTTAGGGTTATATTCCATTGCGCGCACACACACACACGCAAACACACACCCTCACACACACACAAACACACGAAGCAAACTTCCAGCAAACTCAGAACCTGCAAAAATATTTTTGAATGTATATATTATGAAGCATCAAATGATACGTTTCGAAAATGTGATTGAATCGGTAGTCTTTTTGGATTTTCTTTAATACTTAGTACTTTATCATATCGAAAATGAAGAAGAAAAGGACGATTTTACCGGACACCAATCCTTCCTTGGAAGTACGAAAAAGTGGTAAGTACATGTACACGCACATTCTTGACAAACTGTATTTGAAGATAGTTTTCTATGTCTTTAATGCATAAACTTAATCATTTCATAATCTAATAAAAATCTTTAATTAATTTTACTTTTTGAAGGAAAATAATGTTTTTGCTTTCATTGAAAAAGACAAAATTATTTGAAACTCGTGAATTTTTAGGACATTACCTCTAGATCTGGATTTAAATGTGAGCTCAACATATAACAGTCCAAATGGTAAACATTTTCTATCAAAATGCTTCAATGTTATAATTAACTATGTTAAATGCATAGTTAAAAGTGCCCTTTATTTATCTTCGTAAATTGAGCTAGAAAAGGAAAAAGCTGGAGGTATACATGTAAAAGTGAGAAAAATTATTGTTAGAAAACCACTTCAATCTACTTAGCCTCTGTGATTCAAGCGGCAGCAAGACTTACAAATTACGACACATATTTTTTTTTTTGGTTTTTATGCACTGTGTGGGAGGGAAACGGGAAATCTTTTAATTCAAATGTGATTTGTAACGCCGCTGAATATAGTATAACTTATACAATTACTTTGCTACTACATGTATTCTGACTGTATTATCCAACTAAATCCTTTCAACTGGCGCACAGCCATCTCTACAAGAAGTCTTATTAATCTCAAATAAGTATCCATGTTCTCCTCAAACTCTAAATAGACACCGAACAGACTCCAAAAATTGCAAAGGTAAGCAATCTCTCAAAGAATATCCAAGGATTCCTCAAGGAGTGCAGAGAGAAAGCCTAACTATCTCTTTTACACTTAATTGTCAAACGGAGGTCTTTCGAAGAACACACCATTTTTTAGCGTTGTCTGAGAGATCATTGGGAGATTGCAAAATTAGCTGAGCTTGCCTTAAGTACGTGAGATTAAAGGGAGAAAAAAAATCGTGTGAGGTCATTAGAGATGGCACATTTTGTACTTTGTGAAATTTTCAGTCATTCTTTTTAAAATCACAATACATGAACCACATAACACAATTAGGTCACAGCTTTTTTGAATTGTCACAATGCTTTTACCAAAATTTGATTAGGAAGCACATCCAGCTATTATCTTGTATGCGGAAGTAAATTCTAGGTCATCACTAAGTTTATGGGAATTTGCCCTTTCAGTACTTGATACAGTGATTTTAGAAGTCCTATACATATTACAGCTTCAATTCCTGCAAAGGCAAAGCATCGCACCCCCCTTCCCAATGTCTTGTATTGGTAATTCCTTACGTCCATTAGTAAATGGGGATATTACTAGTGCAGCACCTCTCACAGCCAATTTCTCTTCATTCACAAATATCATATCTGCTAGTGCTTGATCTGCATATATCATCTTGTCTTATATGCCACTCTGTTAAACAATATCCTTGTCCGAAATTTTGCTAGCCCAGACTCTAGAAAGAAAGAAATGGATCCTGTTGGTGTGACTGTAACAAAGGCCTTAAAAATGTTGTGTGTAATTTACTTTGACAAGGTCTGGGCCCTTGCCATCACTTATGATATCAATGATCTATCAATAAATTCCTCTGTACAATTATACAATACAATATGCGATACAATATGCATTCGGAAAATGTTTTCTAAGCATATTTGCTAGGTTCCAACGGTGTGCCTCACGATTTGAGCACTTCACAAGAAACGCTACATGTAATCAAAGGTTTGTAAAATGCCTAACAATTTATTTTAAAAATCTGATTGTTGTAGTGAAGAATATTTCATGTGCTTAGTCCTCAAACGATAAAATTAAGGCGTTGCTTCCATAATTAACGAACCATTCATCTTGCAAGGAATCTTGTGTTCCTTCTTACATATGATCTTTAACAAAAAGCAGAAGTTTGTTTGGGAATCATTTCTTTACATGGACTTAGCTTTGAATGCGATCGACTTCATTTTGGTTTTCATGCTGTCAATTTCCTCTTCAATTGCTTCTCTTCCTTTAGTAAACTGAGGGCAGTGGGCTCTGCATGCATCCAGTGCCTCTGGATCACTGTCAAGATTATCAAGACTGGCAAGGGATGAACGTTCATCATGACCCCGATTTGGTGTTTCTTTTTTTGTCCTGCACTCTTTTCCTCTGCCTCTCATATCGCATAAGATCCCCTACCAATTTCCTCTGAGGAGTAGAAGAGTGTCTGAAGATCTTTGGTGCATAATCTTGCCGAGTCGGGCTATCAGATGGTTTTCCTGAATTCAAAATGCGAATTACACAATAAAAAATATACACCTCCAAATGTGATACGTTTACGGTATCGAATTACTTTTATTTACGTTTGCCTAATACATCGATTTTAACATCGTAAAACTTTAAGAATTATACCTACCTTTTTTGGTTGTATGTTTTAGCTTCTTTTTTGTTTTGAAAATATATGTACAATGTATATTAAACCTACACATTACTGAAAATGTAAGACTCTGTGATGTCACAATAATAAAAAAAGATATATAAGAACCTTATCGGCATTCCAAACATTATACCTCAAACCTACTTTCGTTTTAAATTAAAGGAAGTTTGATGGAAAAAGAGAGGGGCAAAGCCTTTATCCATTTTGCATTTGTTTGAACAGTTGACCAGTATAAAAACGTGATTTGCATGCTGTATGCGTTTTGTCAGAATTTGTTTTGCTTTTCTATTCATGATATATCCGCTTGTCCAAGGAAAATTCGGTAAGATTTCATTGTCCATTATATCGGAATTTGTGAGCCTTCTTCGAGTTTCTGTTTACATTTTCGTGAATGGTTTAATATTTTCCTTGTGTGAATCATTTTAGAATTAAAATTATAGTATCTGTACTGATTTTTTAATGTGTTCTTTTCCCAATGTATAATTATCGTCGTTTCCAACTAACTCACAAACATCCCCCTCCCCCCAAATTTTTACACAATTTAAAGAAATTGTTTTATAGATAAGGTACGTATAACACCCCTTTCTTATAAAAAATGCACAGGTAAAAAAGTGTGGAAAACTTTGTAAAAATGTTCATGCAAGAGTTTTATCCCCATTTTTACATGCACATCATGTCTGAGTAATCTAAAATCAAGTCATCGTAAAAAGACCTGCTCTAATTATTAACATGTATCCTTTTGATTGAATTTTTATGATGTGTACAGTATTATATAATTATGTCAGTTTTCTTTGCTTCGAAATTACACGTCTTTGCGGTTGGTGTATAACGTGGAACTATGCGATGTCACAAAGAAAAGCACCAATATTTTTTTTATGAATTCCATATATTATATGCATTCAAAAGTTAATAGGAAGTAATAATTTACATCTTCACTTTCTGGGAAAATGTAATTGTCATTATTTGTACCTATACGAGTATTCATTAATCAGTATTAGTCTAATTCATCAGCATGTGACGACATGGTGTAAATTATTTACTTCCGTAATTTAAATTAACTCTAATACAATGTTATCTTGAAAAGAATGAGATTTGTTACTTTTTTCTGGATAATTATGTCCTTTGTTTGTATGAAAAAATGTATTAGTACCTTTTGGTTTGAATATTTTGGATCTCAGAGTTTATAGAAAAGATAAGTTTCATTGTATGTACATAATTTTGCAACCTACTTTTGCTTAGATTCAAAGAGTACTTCATTATGGGATTTTTCTTCACACAAGAAAAAGAGATGGACAAAGAAGACTTATCGAATTGTCCCATTTGCTTTGAGCAGTTTAAAACATCACGCTATTTACCATGTTTGCACATGTTTTGCCAGGATTGTTTGTTGTCCTATATTTTGTCTGAATGTCAAGCCAAGGAAGACCCTGTAGGATTTGACCGTCCATTATGTCGAACATTTGTGCCTTCTCCTAATTTATTTGTAAAATTCAGTGAATGGTGTGAACATCTTTCGACGAATAATCTGTTGGATAAATATTCTAGCTGAGGTGACAGTGGGAAATTATGTGAAGCATGTCAACGATTCGACGAGGAAGAGGAGGCAAGAAACTATTGTCTGGCTCTCTGTGAAAACTGTACAAAAAGTCATAGAAAAAGTCGGGCCTCTCAGAATCACAAAATCCGTCCGTTACAAGAGATAAAAAGTGTAAATGATATGTCGAAAATGTCTCCAGATAATATGTGCTCTAAACACAGAGATCAGCCAATAATAAAATATTGCAATGATCACGAGAAGCCATGTTGTGCTATGTGTTATAGTTCTAACCATACAGAATGTGCAAGTGCGTTAACCATTGAACAAAAATCCGATGAAGTAAGACGCAGTGGATCCGTAGACGTCTTATTAAGTAATCTCAAAAAATTTGAAGTAAGACTTTCCGAGGTAAGATGTAAACAAGAACAGAATATTATCGAAATAGAAGATAATGCAAATAAGATGAAAGAGGAATTCAAAAGTCTGAAAGGAAGAGTTATGCAGCATATAGAAAAACTTGAATTTGAATATTTGGACCATATTACAAAAGTTACCAAACGATGTGGAGACAAATTAAAAATTAAAGGGATGTCCAAGTTGTTCGAGATACAATTAATTAACAACGACAATATGTGCCGTCACAAGGCTGCATTACAACACTATATATTTTTATTAATGAATGTCAGTAGCAGAATTATTTTAGATTTCAATTCATTTGATTTTTTATTCCAAGGGCGGATCACACTGACTGCATAAAAATACCATACGATTAAGGCTCTTTAGTATGCAGTATATAGACTGTTGTTAAAATACATATCTTTTTATTCAAAGTTTGGGAATGGGTAAATATGAAAGATTTAAAGTAAGATTGAAATTTTTCAACGTACAACGTATTCGAAAGGTAAGAACACAAAGACATTTATAGTCTATCCTGAAATATTCTGCTAGGACGGAAAAAAAAATCTGGCTAATCGCATTTGGTTGGTTCTTGTTGAACACCTAATTAATAAACTTTCCATATATGTGAAATTTTTATGTATTAAAATAATTAAAAAATTTGTTCAGACTTTAAAATGAGAATAATTTAAAAGCGCTGAGAAAAATCTAAAAGCGCATATAACATTTTAAATTTTAATATCTATGAATACCAACACATGATTAGCAACGAAAATTGCATGTGACATAAGCTCATATGAAAATTTATAGGCTGGGCTTAAATCACAAAACAGACTTATTATTACAAAATGACTAGTTGGATTGAATTTTGATGAACAGACTGATGACTTAAGTAGCAGTTAAGGACGAATGGTATAAACAAAGCATGGATGTCTGGATTAGTATATATATCTTAGGACATATTTTGGTTGTAAATAATACGAATATATTAAATTTCTAAAATATTAAGAAATTGTAAACTATGATGTTTACAATTCAACCTTACAGCAACCACCCTTATTAATGTGTATAGCGTTCTGTCACTTTAAATCACGTTATTGTGAAACTTTAGATGCATGAAAAATTGAAATCTATATGTTTAAACTTATTCATTTTACTAACATAAGCATGACTTTAGTTATTATTATGATTGTTGATAAAAGTATCATCTGTCCTTGAAAAGCAGTATATATAGCAAAAACAAACAGTAAAGAGAACAATTATGTAATTATTTGTTCATTTTGTCCTTGATATTTTACTACTTTTAAAAGACTTTTCTAAGGTGTCCACCATTTTAAAATTTCAGTATTTCAAGACATTTACATCAAGACAAAACATGGGTGTTAAATAATTCGACAAGTATATTCTTTGAAAAAAAAAATTCTAAGGCATTTTTCATAACAAACAAACGGGTGTCTTGAAATGGTATCCAAACAAGCTAAACCGTGAAATTGATTCGGCAGTCTGTAATCTCAAGGATACTTTTTGGTGGTAGTCAATACCAAATACAGGGTAAATTCCTTTGCTAAAAGGTACATTATTGAAGGAACCTATATGCTTCTTTGGAGATCTTTTGCTAAACTTAATTGTTCCTCTATTGGAATCCAGAACAAATCCAAGAACAATTTCGTCTTTGTATCTTTTTGATCTACCGAGATTATAAATACTAAATTCCTCTTTCATCTGACCGTCGTGCCACGTTTGAAGACAGATAGCGTTTCTGTCTTGTTTGCATCTCTTTGCACAAATTACCCATCCAGTGGCCAGATATCGAATGGTATTTCCCCGGTCAACTAAATGCTGACGCGTAAACCCTATTTCAAATATGTATCCCTGTGTTCCAGTATCATAGGCAATTACATCCACAGCCGCTATCACTTCAAAGTATTCAGGTAACCCAGTATAGAACTTCCTGTTGAACTGTACATCGCCTATAACACCCTTGTATTTGATTAGATTTCCTCTGTTATTTCTCCTTGTGAACTTTTCATTTACCTTGAAGTTTGAAATAGTATTGTTATCCTCAGACATAAAAATAAGCCTGTGAAGAGTCGTTATGTCCAATTCTAGAGAGCTTGTTTGAAGTACTGTAAGGGTAGTTCTAGCAAGTGTTGGATTGTATATAGCAAGTGCTGAACGTAAGTCTTTGTTTAATGCAATGTCTTCAAACTGGACAAACTTATGTTCAGGTGTGTTAATTGAAACCATTAATATTTTCTTTGAAGGGATGCACTGAAATATGATTTTCTTGGAGACCGTAGAATTTATTTTATTTTCAGATATTGGTAATTTCTCAATGTCTTTTCCATCAGATTGAGCTATTAAACAAATATATTGATTTTCACAACCAACTGCCGCTATTGACCAAGCCTGTTCATGAATGCCCAGGGTAGCGTCCAAATCAACTAAGTCTCGTTTGGCTACACCAACTTGAAAGAGAACCTGGTTGTTTCCTACATCAGCGATCACATCGAATGTAAATCCAACTTCAAATATCGAATTTTTATGCCTGTTTAACGGATTCTTTGACACTACTCCTTTAAATCTCTTGAATTGTTTCTCTTCATTTTCTGAATTTATTTCACTGATTTTATAATTTGAGAGAACTGTGTCCATTTCTGAAAGATGTAATTCTGGGTGAAGGGTTGTTGAATTCATGAAAAATGAGGGACCTAAAATAGAATACACGGTATGAGAACTGATTTGATGTAAAATGATTTAGAATATATCCTAAATTTTCACAAAATTTGAAATTAGTATTAAGATAGATAAACTCAAGATTCAATCCCTACAGTTTTCTGGGGCAAAATTTATAATAGGATATAAAGATGTAGCTATAAAGAATATTTTAGTAGCTAATTGCACTCCATTATGTACAACAGAATTAGCGTGAGTACTCATACTACAGTGTATGTGAAACAATTCTTGAAGAACATGAATAATGATTAACCTTAATTACAAAAAAAAAAAAACAAAAAAAAAAAAAAAAACCATACAAACCAACAAAACAACAACACGAAAAAATCCAATAGTTTACATCCTATATACATAGAAACTCCACTTTTAACTTGTTTTCATACGTGATTTCTGTAACATGTTCGTAGTAATACATTATAACACAGTATGAGTATTTAAAAGAACCCTAAAACGTTCTTGTGTCTGGTGAGTACTTTTACATAGTGAATCTCAGAGGAATGTTTCTGATTTATTACGATATTCATTCTTTCGGCTGCTTAATCAGATTGAACCACGTCAAAAATTCAAGAGTCATTGTTTCTTACTAAAAAGTGGCATGGTTGAACATAGAGCAAGTATAACAAATTATTTCTTGCGTATCTAAAAAGCACTTTAAATATACTTTCAGAAAAAAAAAACAATGACAGTTTACAGAATTTTATTATAGTGGAGCGAAGAGAAAATAAAGTTACATACACTTGTATCGCTTTTGAATCTTTTGATTTTTTTTTACTCTTATAAACAATCAACTACTACACATAATTAATGTTCTCCTTCGAGTTTTGTCTGATTAAAATGAAATTTGATCCATAGGGAATCACATTTAGATACAAAATTTTCTTCTTCAGTTTTTATTTTCAAAGAAAAAGGTCACTGAAATTAGATACCAAACTTTTGCACGTGTATCATATTAATACATGTACAGTCAAAGACAAGATTTTAAGGGCGTATACTGTATTCTATATTGGCATTCACAGAGAGAACTCCATAATAGTGATGATCCCCTAGAATGTGTACTTGTGGTGGTAATTAACTGACTCAAACAGTGAAGCTACAATACAAAAGCTCTATATAATTAGAAGCGAGATGGTGATAACATAGTCGCATAGCAAAGAAAAAAAAACGTTTCCTTACATGGGGAAAAGTAATTAATGGTGGTCAATAATCGTATCTTAAATAGAAACACTGTCACAGAAAATGAGGTTAACAATGACAGAGAAATACATTACTACATGTAACAGATAAGAGTATCCCATATTGAAACACTGTTAAAAAAAAAGTTACCAAGTAAAAGGCAATGGTCGCAGATATCCTTGTATCCTTACATTGAAGCACTGCCACAGAAAAAATCCAATGGTGGCAGATTTAGATATCCTTATATTAAAAACACTGCCAGAGGAAAATGCGACAGATTAGAGTAACACTGCCAGAAAAAAAGTTACTCGGAGAATGGAGTATCCTTACTTAGAAAAACTGCCATATGAATAACATTGATTGATTGATTGTATATTGTTTACGTCTCACTCGAGGATTTTTCACTTAAAAAGAATCGTCACCATATAATGATCCTGTGAAGGGCTTCATTTAGTCCTTTGCTCGACACTCAGGGCCATTGAGCAGGAGGGATCTTTATCGTGTCAACTTTCACTTGAAAATACCGTTTTATCGACTTAGGTGAGTGGCGGCAGGTGTTGCAACATTACTGCGAACTGCCGATCTCGGAGCGAGCGCTCTACAAACTGAGCCCAACTACCTTTGAAAAAATTGGCACAGTGGCAATTAAAAAATCCTTATATAGTACCACAGCTAGAAAAAAGTTACTGAGTGTGGCAAGTTAGGATACCACTGGAAGAGAAAAAGTTACATAGGAGATCAGATATCAATGTCTAAGAATATAATGCATTTAGGAACACTGCCAGAGAAATGTTTGTTGGATAACAAACAAGAGAGTCAGGAATATCTTTACATAGAAACACTGCCAGAGAAGTGCTAGTTGGGATAGCATATACGGATATCAAGAATATCTTTATATAGAAGCATTGCTAGAGAAAAAAGGACTAATTGCTGGTGTCAGAAACATGCCAGAGAAAAGTTACTTACAGTGTCAAATAAGAATTTCTAACATAATGAAACCAAGACAAGTTCTTACTGCTGTAAAACAAGGGTTTTAACAATTTCAAAGAACACTTGATCTATGAGGTAAGATAACAACAGGGAGCAGTTAGGACAAATTACCAATGATGTCAGAATTTTTTTTTTCGAACAGAGTGAAAAAATTACAAAAATCACAATGATGTCAGATCTTAATTCACAATTATAAATTAGTCTTATATAATGGACACTTACATACAACATTTGCTGTTCCTTTCATTCTTTTATTTAGCAGATACAGAAGTCCTAAAAGAACAGCAAAGGTTAATCCAGACCATAGGGAACACATGATCTGCAAAATGAAATATATGGAGACAACGAACAGTATTCAAGCTCAAAGGTCCATCAAACAATACAAAATAGGAGCAGAGCAAACATCGAAGGTGGGATCAGGTGTCATGGAGGAGTGAGCATCCCCTGCCGACCGGTCACACCCGCCGTGTGCTCCTTGTCATGATCGGGAAATAACGGAAAAATCCGTCAACAATTCAGTGCGTAAATAATGGCCTAATACAATAGAATAATTAGATACATGTATCTAATAAAAAGCTTACGAGATACATAATTAATATTCCAGACTTATATAGGGCCAATCTTATTAGAGATGGCATGTCATTAAATTAAAAAAAAATCCTTTTTAGGTATAATACTTTATTAGTTAAACATTGAGCTATGGGATGGATGTCAGATATCGCGCAACATGATGTATTCCGAAGAATCAATAAGCATTAAATATATATTTGGATAGACTGAAAGTGATGAAACCATGTGCTTTAAATCAATAAAATAAATAACAATATACTAAGTCTTTAATTATTATTCAAAAGTGTATGATTGTAACGTAGTTCCGCACAATAAAACTTTTGATTCTCTTGTCTGCATTTTTAGAAAATATTTCAGTTCTTACCTTCCCAAAGTATAACAATAATTCTCTACGAAGGCTCTGATATCGTCTTAAGTTTTTGACATTCACATGGCACCTCATCAAGTATAACCAATAAAACCTATGTCACAATCATTGCACAGCTGGCTTTCATCCATATCTATTAACTTCCTTAACGAACAATAAATTTAGCTGACGTGGCTGTTTTTTCGGGGTAAGTAAAGAACTAAGGCAAAGAAAAACAGTGCTTCTAAATTCTTTTATGAAATCTTAATATTTTATTTTTGGCATTTCTCTAAAGGAAATAATATTTCAAAATTTGAAAGAATATTGCATTAAATTTTATGTCCTTAAAGTAATTTCATATTTATATCTATTGATGATTTCAATTTTTGGGGAAAGTATTAAATAAACATTTGCTTTGAAATTTTCTTTAAAATTTCCAGATTATTTATATATCGTCAGCAATCAAAATGACTATTAAGATTTGTTTTCCAAATCGAAAGTAGTCACACAAGGCCCGTAATTTTTATTTGTCATACATAAAAATATCCTCGACGGATTTAAAGAACGGTTAGTACATGCTAAATATCTATATCTGATTTTGACATGTGTTTAGCTGTCGAGGTTAAATCAATTTGATATTTTCAGCATGTGTAAAAAAATTTTCGAAATATTTAAATGCCTATTTCTGATTTTGACATGGGCTGAGCGGTCGAAGTTTAATATTTTCAATGTGGAAAGATTGATGTATTAAACTTTTAAAGGAGCAGTCATAACTTATTTTTATCAACTGAGTTGAAGAGGAAAATGGATTTTAATGAAAGAGGTAGGCAAAAGAAAAAGAAATATATATTACGACAAATACAGTCCTTCTTTTACCTTTTTTTCTTTTCTCTTTTCACTCCACAAACAAAATGAATGGTTTTTTAAAAAAAAAATACTATTTAACCATATGCTATTTTTTTCGCCTAAATAGAGGAACTTCGTGAAACGATATTCACGCAAAGAATGGAAGAAGTAACTATAAGAATTTGAGACTGAATAAGGTAGAGCTGAGAGACAGATTTTAATTATATGAGGCTAAATATTTTTAAGACAGAGTTTAATAGTAATTAGAATATAGTAACTCTATAAATGAGACATACCCCAAAACAGTTGGTTTTAATTTTTTTTTTGTATATCTTTTTATTTATTAAAAAATTATATAATACATGAACTTGTATTACGGTGCTGTGAGAGGGCCAGATAAAAAATATTTATTTGTTCTGACGAATTAGATATTTGTTCGAACGAATTAGATATTTGTTAGTACGAATTAGAAATTCGTTCGGACAAATTAGACATTCATTCGGACAAATTAGATATTCGTTCGAACAAGTTAAAAAATTTTCGGTCCAATTATATATTTGTTCGGAAGAATTAGATTTTTCAGACAAATTACACATTTTTTTTCGGATACATACGTCATATGTATCAGGTGCACATTGGGGATGTGGTGGGGATAAATCTTGAAAATTAATTTGTTTTCATTTATCATCTTGATTCTATTTGGAGTTTAGTTTTATTACAATCTCAATCTCTCTCTCTCTCTCTCTCTCTCTCTCTCTCTCTCTCTCTGGCGTTCAAATCATTTACAATGTAATTAGTTCTGCAATATATGCATGAAATAAGTAAATATATATTTGTTTGGACAAATAAAGATCTTTGTTCAAAAAGAATTTATCGTTCGGACAAATTAATTATTCCTTCGAAAAAATTAATTATTCCTTCGGAAGAATTAATTTTTTGTTCGAACAAATGATAAATTTGTCTGAACAAATGATTTGCTCCGAGACGATCCATCCCATATATACCCTAAGTTTTAATTCTTTGCAAATACATGTTTAAGTAATGAACAATTATAGCAAAAATTAAGATCATCAGTAGATATTTGGCTGATATGTAATTATGCATTTCTGTTCTCCTTTATCTTTCTATTTTCTTTTTTCATTTAAAAATTCAGTATGCTGCATGACACATGCATTTTTGATGTGAATGAATTGTTA
Organism: Saccostrea echinata; assembly: GCF_033153115.1. Taxonomy (NCBI): domain Eukaryota; kingdom Metazoa; phylum Mollusca; class Bivalvia; order Ostreida; family Ostreidae; genus Saccostrea; species Saccostrea echinata. The sequence continues at coordinate 6,155,755 of NW_026889765.1, read as the reverse complement.
AGAAACATGACTGATACATGAACCATGTATGAGATGAAACTGAATGGTTTTCAATGAGTTTCTTGCTTTTTTTCATTTAGAAAACTTTTAAAAGATGAAATTGCATTAAACTCTCTGGAAAAAATGCGCAGATTGAGTAAAAGATGGAATGAAAAGTGATGGATTAAAATATACTGGCAAGCCGTTAATAAATGCTTTTAAAAATACTAAGTATTTATGGTAATAATGTTAATATTCTGTATAATCATACGAAATGAAAATTATGTATTTTAAACTAGCCAATAGCTTTATGGAGCATAAAGATATGTATACATAAGGCTTTGTACCCTCCCCCTTTATTTACTTATGTAGTAGTATTCGAACAAAATATTTTTGGAATTTCTTTTACAGCATTTTTAAATTTTATACAGTTTCATATAGTACTAGTTCGAAGGTTTGATACTAGGCCAATGATTCACTAGTCCGGAGAACTATTCCAAAGGCAACTCATTGACACCAGAAACTATCTGAAAAAAATACTCAAGTGAAACTTCCTATCAGGAAGGAAAAGAAAAGTAAACGAGTAATATAATTTATATCATATAAACAGTTAAGCCAGAATAAATATACAGGCTCAAATAATTTATATGTACTAGCATTTTAAACTTTTCTTTGCCAGAATATTTTCAAGTTTAACCCCCACTACAATTTAAAACGTGTACTTTCATGAAATTAAAATATAAATAAGACTTTTAAAGATTTTTTTTTTTTACAAATCCAAGTAATATTTTGTAGAAGTTGAATTTATGAGCAAAGCCCCTTTTAATCCCTTTATCACAACATACTTACAGTTGTGGGGAAACCCGTAGGAAACAAAACTTCAAATTTTGTGCTCGACCCCACTCTAGCTGAAGGTTTTAGACCATTGGGACAGGGGACGTTGAGGTTTCCTAGCTCTATGTTTATTCATTTACTATAATACAGTAGGCATAACAACTTAAGGTATGGGTCTCGTAATTCTTTTTCAAAGAAGTGGAAACTGACCACTGGTATCTCACTTTGAACATTTCAGTATCACCAGTAAATCGTGCTTAATTGGTAGACGCTAATATTGATTTATGACCAAGCTTTTTCGTGTGTCAGGTATGGGAGTGATACCCCCTGTGACGGTACATATTGTCGTCGGCGACAGTATGTACCTACTCTCACGGCACATATTGTCGTCCATCGGTACATATTGTCACCGACGACAATATGTACCGAGACGAGCCTTATTTTCCTCCTGCATAATGGACGACAAAATGTACAGTCAAGCACCAGCACATATTGTCGTCGGCGACAATATGTACCGTCAAGGTCGGCATATATTGTCGTCGATATATTGTTTTGACGAATATTTACTTGAGAAAAGAAAGAGAGATTGACAAACGCACACACAAGCACGGAGGGAGACAGACAGCATTACTCTCAATACTGTAGGGAGAAAACTTTTTGGTCAGAAAATTGTGTCCAGGATTGATGTACATCAATATGCTAAAGATACTGTAATTCTTGAGATATCTGATAAATCAGCTTATTCTTTTTCTTGTAATACATACTTGGAGATTGAATACAACATGTATTAGTTTTTTTGTTCAGTAGTAATGATTATTTGGAAATTATTTTTTGCGTTATTCCTATATACAATCATGTGCCGATATAATTGGTGTTGGGGTTGACATTTTTAGATCACCTGAACTGGAAATTCAAGTGAGCTTTTCTGATCACATTTTATCTGACCGTCCCTCTGCCTGTAAACTTTTCACAATTTCAGCTTCTTCTCAAGAATTACATGTACTGGGTCAATTTCAACCAAACTTGCCACAAAACATCCGTGGATAAAGGATATTCAAGTTTGTTCAAATGAAGGGATTTGACCTCTTTCAAGGGAAGTAGAGAGAAATTTAGTGACATTTTTTAAAAATCTTCTCAAGAATCACTGTGTCAGAAAAGTTGAAACTTATGTGAAAGCTTCATTATGAAGTGTAGATTCAGTTTTATGCTGATCATGTCCATCGGGGAAGGGTGTGGCTACAAAAGGTGATCATAGTTTTTCATAGAATATTTAGAACAAATTCTATAAATTTTTTTCAAGAACTACTGGGTCAGAAGACATGATAGTTATTTGAAAGCTTCAGTACATAGCGTATGTTCAATTTTGATGTCCTAGCTAGCACGAAAAAGACCCCTCACTGCTCAATGACCCTGAATTGCCAGTATAGGTCTTAATTTGCAGCCCTCCACCGGCTAGTGGTGACGTCTACATACGAATGAAAAATTCTCTCGAGATGGACATTATAACAAAAAACAAACAAACAAAAACAAAATTATTTTTTTTCAAATCGTGACCCCAGGGGTAGGGTGGAGCTGGGTGATTAAAGTGTTTCATATGAATATATACAGAAAATCTCTAAAAATCTTCTCGAAAGCCAGAAAGATGTAGCACAGCCCCCCACCCCTGGTTTGATTTGATTTTTTTTATTTAATCATTTTTTTTTTGCTTCGGCAAATTCTGTTTGTTTAACTTGAATATACTCTCAATTTAGTCCACAGGTAAGATTTCATAATTAATAATTTACTTAACATATACAGTAACACATCTTTACATACAAATTTCATTTTTTTGGCTTGTCAAAAAAATATTCTGAACCGCACCTCCCCCCCCTCCCCTCCGTTCTGAAATTTCTGGATCCACCACTGAGAAACAGCAGTAAGCCCGTGATTAGTGATGTTTATATGGAAGCATCCTCAGGTAGCACAGATTCAAGTATCTTCAAATCAAACTCGGCCTAGGGTGGGGCCACAATATGGGCGATCAAAGTTCTACATAAGAATATATATATAAGAAAATTATCTCATCAAAAACAGCAAAGCAATGATTAGTCATATTTATATGGAGCATTGCCGTGCATTGTCTTGCGACATGTTCTGATGGACGACAATATGCGCAGTGAGAGTAGGTATATATTGTCGCCGACGACAATATGAACAGGACGACAAAATGTACCGTCACAATTACGCTGCATGAAATGGCATACGAGACACGTCTGTGTGATTCACACACCAATTACATTCACAAAACTACCAAAAAAAACAACAAAAGAAAACTTTAAGCAACAATATCTGTGGGGTGACAATATGTACAGTGAGGGTGAGGTACATAATGTCGCCAGCGACAATATGTACATGTGTAATTTTTCAGCCGGCGACAATATGTACCGATGAACGACAAAATGTGCAGTGAGGGTAGGTACATATTGTCGCCGACGACAATATGTACAAAACGACAATATGTACCGTCACCCCCCCTTTTTTTTCTTATAGAAGTTGAGAAGCACGAGCACCTGTTATAGCTACATGTTTAGTTAGTAAGATAATGAAATTGCATTTGATTTACCCATAAAATTTCGAGTAGTGGACCCATTGGACGAGGAGGTTTTCTTAATAATTTACCTTCAGATTGGCTGACTTTAGACCTAATAGACATCTTATAGTATATTAGCATTTCCGAATAATAGGAATTAATCAACTTATCTTATTCCAACGTGTGTTTGCTACTAGTCCAAACAGCCACATAATCTGGTACATGTATTAACCCCCCCCCCCCCCAATAATATTAGACCCTCTCTATAAAATATATTTATGACCTTGCAAGAGGGGACGAGTTCTGCTAAATCTGCAGGTATGAATTGTTTGAACACAATACTAAACTACTAATTCGTCCAAACAAATATCTTATTCGTCCGAACGATTTTCTAATTTGTTCCAACGAATTTCTATTTCGTCCGAACAAATATATATAATTTGTCAGAACAATTTTTTAATCGTAATTCAGAGTTGTTGTTCATGGTACGCTCCCACATAGACCTCTCTCAACGCTTGATATACAAGATTCTTGGAAAAATTGTAAATTGTGAAAAATTATATTGAAAAGTTTTTAATCGTATTATTTTTCACTAAAAAGGACTAAATCTATCGTCCCATTAAAGGATTTTTTCTGAGCTTTTATTTTTTTTATTTCTCCGCAAAATAGTTTTTCAATAACCGGGAAAATTAATCGTTTTAAGGGATGATAGTTTTAAAATAAATAATAAAATATCATCTTTATTGATGATTACATTAATTTTTTTTACGATTTGAATTGTAAATACATTGTATATACTGTTTAAAACGTGTACAAGGAAGTTGTACAAAGAACGTTGACAGAGGTGTTGGGAGCGTAGTTGAACACAACTCTAGATAGAGAATGATTTCAAATTTGTCTGAACAAATAATCTAATTCGTCCGAACAAATATCTAATTTGTCCGAATCTCTAATTTGTCATAACGAATATCTCATTTGTCCGAATAAATTTCTTATTCGTCCTAACAAATATTTTATTCATCCGAACAAATTTTTAATTTGTCCGAACGAATTTCTAATTTGTTTAAACGAATTTCGAATTTGTTTGAACAAATATCTAATTCGTCCGAACAAATTTTTTTTTTAATCTGGCCCTCCAGCGTTGCCGTAAAATGCATAAAAGTTAAGCAATTTTAGCTATACATATTAAACATATTGTATTACAACTGACATCGTTTACGAAAAAATATTATAATCTGCCATCATTTTATACATAGGTTTAAATAATGATAAATTATATAGTTACATGTAATAATTCCCAAACATCTTAAAAAATCTCATACATAATAAGCAGTGGTGGATGATGTAAGTGAGGTAGCTATTTCATATTTAAGAAATGAGGTATCCTTTAAGAACTAATAATGGGATGTAAATACGGATTGGTCATGTGATCAAATCCCATAAAGCCCGAATAGTAGCTTTGATCACATAACAACGCGTATATACATCCCCATTAAAGTTTTTAATGAAATATGGAGATAACGAACGGTATTCAAGCTCAAAGTCAATTTTTTACAATAAAAATCGTGAACAGAGCAAACAAGAACCTCTAAAAACATCAGAGGTTGAATCAGCTGCCATGGAGAAGTTAGCATCCCCTGTTGACCGGTCACATCCGCCGTGTGCTCCTTGTCATGATCGGGAAAAACGGAAAAAAAAAATCCGTAGACAATTCCGTGTGTAAATAATGGCCTAACAATTAGTATGGAAAACGTCAGTCAGCATTTGACTTCATGATACGTTGTATTTGCTGACAAGGTCATTATATCGACCATAAAACTTGGGAAACGATGACTTCAAACGACACTGTTGATATTCTTGTTTCATCAACGTGTTTGTCAATAGCTTGCCTCGTTTTAAAAAAAAAATCATCAATAGAGCTTTCTCTTGCGTATCGAATCAACTGCGAGACAAAACTAAAACCGCATATGCAGGTGATAAGGGTTTATTGCTATATAAGAAAGGGAAGTTGACGATTGAAAAATTGAAGTCATCACGTTTATCATAAAGCTTTGTTGTTAGATTGCCATTAAAGTCTTTTTCTAGTAAAATATCCAAATATGAATCAGATGTGTCAGACTCTGTGGTGTGTTTCATTCCAAGCTCACTGGGATATGTTGAGTCGACATATGAATGGAAGTAAATTTTGTTAATTGATAAAACGTCGTCGAAATATCTAAATGTCGAAGACCAAAGCAAGTGTTTTCTTCTTCTCATGTAGAAGTTTTTGAATAATTTCTGCTTCATATGAATACAAAAATAGGACTGCTAATCTTTTTAATTTCAACTGCAGAGAACTTGTGTGTACAATCAGAATGTTTTTAACAAAATAATTTTGCAAATGACCAATGACAAGGTAAGTATATTTACGAGTTCAATTTTTATTGAAAAACAGCCGTCTATAGCTATGATGTCAAAACACCTGGACTTTAATTTTTTTGTAGGGAATAGTTGTATAAAGTGTTGAAAAGTCGTAGGTTTTAATGTTATTGAGTTTGGTAAAATTTGTAATTTCAAATTTTCTAAAAATTCCTTTCAGTTTTTAAGTATCCACATCTGATTTACACAACTTCTCGAATATACTGTTGTACAGTACTTCTGAAGTTTCTCCTTCACTGCTGTAAATAATTTAGTGAGGAGTAAAGAAAGATGCTGGGTAGAACATTTACTCGAACTCGCTATGTATCATTGTTTGTAATGGTGATATCTTATTGCTTAAATTTACATCTGTGATTGATTTTTTAACAAATATTTGGGTACTATAGTTCTAAATCTATAAAAGGATTTATTTTTGTTTTCAAACCTCAACCGTATAAAATAAATGTGTTGAACACGTCGACCAATATTTATGACGTCACTATGATATTACATCGATCGTTTTTGACTTAACGTAGGTCGCGGGTTTGCAGGCCATTTAAAAGTGTCCGAAAACATACCATGAAAATTAGTTATATGAATCCTATACCTTCGTTTTACATTCTCTGAAAATTTTGTAAAATTCGTCTGCACCGTTTTTGTGTAATTAAATATCAAACATGCATTTGTTGTCGTAACATTTTTGACGGTATTCTATTGAATTATATAAGAAAAACGTCGTTTTCGGCTCTTTTTGAGGCAAGATTTTGTTTAAAAATATGTCAATAACTTTTAAATGGTGCAGACGAAATTGTTTCCCCTTTGGTATTTTAACAAAGAATTGATTTGAAATAAATCAAAGTGATAAAATTAATATGTCTTCGGGTTAGTTTTCGCGTTATTTAATGTGGATAATTGCTTTTATATCGCAAAATGTAACATTTTTAAGAACGTCATAAAATATCGCGACGTCATGCTTGACGTCGTGAATATCTATCCGGTATTCATTGCAGAAAAATAAGATAAAATAATTTTTATAAAAAAGAAATTTACGTCTATCTGCTTTCAAGTGACCCGTGAATCGTATCATAATTCAATATCAATGGAATGATTATTAGACATGTTTCTCTTCAGATTTGGTTTTTTGTACGTCTTATATTAGTGAAAACTCTCGCAAGGGACGTAAAACAACAGTAGATAAGACGTATCCTTACATTTGGCTGTGTATTTTTCTTTTCCAGCGTGCTGGCAGAAAACGGTATCCTCTAATCTAACTAATTCAAGTATTTAAAATATTTTTATTTAGACCAGCAAGGCCTTCAAATCTACGAATTTCTGCCAAATATCGTCGCGGCTAAGTACAATATATTTTCAGTATATATCTAAATAAAATATTTATTTTACATACCACATTTTCAGAGGGGTAAATGGGACAAGAATTTAAAATTAATTTTATCTGACGTAATCAACAGCCAGTTTTTTTTAAGAACTTTAATTCTACTAGTTTGACATGGAAATCAGAGTAGTGAATAAAATCTGTAGGTAACAGCATTGCAAGCTGTTGCTTAGGGGATGAACATTTCATTCAGGGATGGGGAGTGGGGTGGGCTGGGGTGGGGGGTTGCAGATTTTGGAAATAAATAATCTGTCATCGAAAATGTTGAAAATAAATAATCTGTCCTCGACTTGGCAAGAAAAGAAATCTGTCCATGACTAGTTCTAGCACCCCCCCCCCCCGAATGGGAGTTTTCAACTTTGATGTTTTTCTTTCTTTCTTTCTTCTTTTTGCTTGACAAACATTTTTCAGTGAAGAAAAAATAAATAATCTGTCCTTGTTTTTTTTTTTCTTTTTGGAAATAAATAATCTGCCCTTCACCGACATGAAAATAAACAATCTGACTAAAATTTACCATCCCTCTCTCCCTCAGAATCAAATAGTTGTACCTATAACAGGAGGTCAGTGTCGCTAAAAAAATTGTTTATATGTTTCATCGTGCCTTAGCAGTATTTGATTTGTGATAAATTTGTAGATCTATATAATTTAAAAATGTCCTTTTTAAAGGTGCTTGGACACAGATTTGAAGTTAATATTTTCTGTATAATGTCATGACTTATATGTTGCTATAGCATTTCATACTAAAATATAATAAAAATCTTATTTCATCTCGAAGTTATTGAAACTTCAAATTTCTGGACGCGTTTGATTGACACATCCTTGCACTTGCACAAATTTTAATTTTTTTCTTAATACTTAAGAAAAGTGGCGATTTTGTTGTGTATTTATGAAAAAGTATTAAAACTATAATCCAGAAAATTCAGAGTAGAAATGTTCGAAAGCAAAACCCACTCACAGTATTGTCAGTCCGTGCTCAGTGGTGTGTGCAGACCTTAACAATTGAACACACCCGGTGAATCGTAAACATTAACAATAACAGAGCTCGTGCCCTGTATACTAAAACAGTTTACGTTTCACGGGTGTATTCAATTTGTTAAACTCTGTACACAACACTGAGCACGGGCTGACGATATTAGTGAGGGGGTTTGCTTTCGTACATTTCTACTCTGAATTTTCTGGATTATAGATGTAATGTTTTTTATTAATACACAACAAAATCGTTTCTTTTCTTAAATATTAAGGATAAAGATAAAATTTGTGAAAGTGCAAGAATGTGTTCATCAAACGCGTCCAGGAATTCGTAGTTCCAATAATTTCCAGATAAAATAAGTTTTTAATTATATTTTCGTGTGAAATGCTATTGCAATATATAAGTCGTGATATTATACAGAAATTTTGAGAAAATATTAACTTCAAATCTGTGTTTAAGCACCTTTAAAAATAAAATTTAATCTTTTGATGTAACAGATGTATTTGCAATTTTTTTTAATAATGGCTTCTTTATTAATAAAAAAAAAAACCTGTTAATTCAAATACGATCAAAGGAAAAAAAATGTCAGTTGAACCTTGTGTCCATATCGTTTAGCGATACCAAGTGAAAACAAATCAATCGCAATTTCTCGGGCCTTTCCGACAAGCCGAAAAACAACCACTTGTTTTTCCAAGCTTGCAGGAAAGGCCCGAGAAGATGCGATTGATAACAAATAATTAAACGTTTTTTTTAATACTTCCAGTGTCGATCATTCGAATCGTAATAAGCCTTCTTCACTAAATTACCAATTCCAACAAAAGTTATATCTTAGTATTGTATCGACTTTACAAATCGTTAAAAGCCTTCATTATTTGTGATAAGTCGTTGCTTAAATAATATAACACTAAACTACCAATTCCAAGAAAAGTTATAGCTAAATAATGATATACTGAAGAATTTAATAATTTAACAAAAATCATCGCAGATTTCTTTTTCATTGTGACGTCATAATCAAATGTGCACAAGAAAGTCGCCCAAATCATATAAATTGCGTACCCAGTTTTTAACGACGTCAGCAAACCCGCGACCTACGTTAAGGTCAAGATCTAGTAAATGAGTTTAGACTTTCTTCTTGGTGCTAGATTCATTATGACGTCATAATTGATTTAAACTTAATTTTTCCCGTACTTTACGGCTTCAATAGAATTATGTAGAATCTAAAGCACTTTCATGGAATTCAATTTGAAATCATGTCATATGTAACCCCGACCCTTATTCAGTTTAATATCATTTTAAAGTAGAGATCAAGAAGATATGAAAAACCGTTTTCTGAGAGACTGTAGGCAATATTGATACATTTCCTTTGTCTGAGATGGAAAAAACCTCCCATATTTATACCAGACTTTCTTCATTTTTCATTGAAAATGGGCAGTTTATAATACGTTTTTCCGATGAGTTTACCCCAAAATTATGTCCGGGTACACCTTATTTTACCAAGCTATATTCGTAAAGGATCATTCAAAGAATGTGTATCTCAAATTTGAGAAATCTGTGGGCACCTGTCATTCACTAGATCTCTTGACCTTAACAATGAATGAATTCCATATCAAATTTGAGAAATCTGTGGGAACCTGTCATTCACGAGATCCGGACCTTAACAATGAATTTATGGTCAGGAGACACAGGTTTAAATATGCCTTGCTCAAGTGTTATATAAAGGAAAACATTTTTCAAATGTAATCATAGTTAAAATAAATATCAAAAAATGCAATGACAAACGAAAAAATAAATCAAAAATTATACAGGCTAGCACTATTCCTAAACAATTAATTCTAAGATTTCTATATTTCATATAAAATTATTTACACTTATAATTTATGTTTTAAGATTTTGAAATATACATGTATATTGTGTTTATTAGTTGATGACCAATTGCAAGAATTGTGGATCCGTCGTGTTTTTGGGAGGGTAACATTTGTTATCTCCCTTAGCATAATGATCCTTGGATTAATCATACAGTATCAGGCACGTCACCAAACCGGTGACGTCATATGTAAGAATTCTTATGAGCTGTTTATTATCTTTTTTATTCAGTATTATGAAATTATTATTCATTATTATTATAATTTTGATTTTTTCAAATTTTATTTTTAAAAGATTTTATTTCTTTTTATATTTTTATTTATGGCATTGAGTATTAATTGTGGATATATGAAGTATTGATTCAGCTAAACGTTTTTTCCTAGGATCAGTAACTCATGAATAAAAGTTGTCAATGATCTTTTCTATCTCAGGTTCTCATTTATATTAAAGCATTCATTCTGATTTTCTTATTTTTAAAATAAAATGATTAAATCCTTGAATTTACTTCTTGACTAGGCACGAAAGTTTTGTTGATCCTATGCTTACAAAATACCTGTTACGATGAAGAAAAGATATCCTAAAACAGTATTTGACTATATACGTATACACTCATTTGAATGCTTATATTTAGACCTTCCTTCCACCTACACCTTTGAAGAACACGAAATATACTCTTCCAGAACCAGGATTTTCGGAATTTCTATAATATTATCGACATGTTTTAAAAAGTCGTGAGAACGATGCACAGTTGAGTGACTTAGAATGACCACTGAAAATTTTTACCACTGAAGAAATAAGAATAATCTTACTAACCAAATACTTGATAACTAATAATTCATGATCACAAACTTGACAAAAACTTTCGTACGTACGAGAAGAGGGAGACAGAGTGACGCACCGCGTGGCTAGAATTTAATTTTAGATTTTAATATCTTATTGGTCAATCTCTGCCTCTCCCAAGACATGAAAAAACTCCTAATTTAAGATTATCTTTATACAAGCATCAAAATGCAATATTTCACGCTTTTACATTTAAGGAGGATATTTATAACTTTCTAAAAATGTTATGCTACTTATGCGGGATTTTTAATTGCTTTCTTAACTTGCGGTCTCAAGGCTGACAGTTTTAATGGCTAACGCCATGCTATTGATAACAATTTTTAAATTGCCATATATTTCTATACTGAGTACTGCTGATACATCACAAAACACAAAAAACTATATGTAATTGAATGGCTGGTAATTCTATACCTAGAGCTTGCGCTTTGTCCTTAATCTTCATACCAGGATGACACTCCTCTTTGTTCATTGTCCAAAAGTTAAGTACAATATATATCAATCTGATGTAGCAAGCGAGTCCATTGTTTTACATTGCTCCTTTTCCACAGTTTTAATGCTGCGCAGCAAATAAAGAACTATAGCCAAGTACGTAGTTATGTTTAATTCACTTCTCAACTCAACTTTATTTTGATGATACATGTATAATTGAAAGTGAATTAATGTTTCTTCCATTTCAGGTCCAGAACTATATCTTGATGAGTCTACTGCGCATGCCGATCTGGAGATCTCCGAAATGGGTACAGTGGTTTCCAACACAAAACGCTACGTTAGGAGACATCGGTTTCATAGATACCATGGTGTAGCTGGCATGATTTCATTGGGTAACTTGGAAGACTTCGAATTTCGTGTGGGAATATTTTATGAAATACAAAAAAGGATAACAAAACACATCCCGCTTTTCGAAATCGCTTTTGCTGAAAAAAAGTTTATTGAAAATGACGAACTAAATTGGCCGATTAAAAAATCTCTGAGCATAAAGGGAAAGAAATGTGGAGAGAAAAGTATTTGTTTAACAGTGGGGAAACACGGTGTGATTTACAAGGAAATTGAAATTTCGAAGTCATACAGCGACTCTTTCTATATAGGAGTGATAACCATAATTAAAAGAAATGAAGATGTACATATTTATTTTTATGACAGGACACAGCAATGTAATTTATTATTTAAACTCTCGCAGATAAATATTTTCAACAAAAATTTGAGATCTTTTTACGGAGTGATGGAAAATTCGCGTGATGCCAAGATAGTTCTTTCTATAATTAGAGATGCTAAAAATGTGGAGCGATTCGACGAGATGACCAGTCATAAAGACGTCTTTAATGCTGGCGACGGGTATGCAATTTCAAACTATAATGCTGGAACCAATTTTAAAAGAGCTGGTAGCTTAAAACAGGCTTATCGCGGCGTTCTTGCTGATGTCGCTTTCAAACAGAATGAAAATGAATCTCTTCTAATAAAATCAGAATACTTTGAAGTTAATTTTCTTTTCGATGTTAATTTGCGAGAATATGATTCTCAAGACTCGGTGTTTGAATTCGGATTCACTCCAAAACACCTAATTAAGAAACACTCAAAACTAAAATATCATTCGGATGCTGTTCTGATATCAATATCTCGATGCACAAAAAGACTAAGACTTTGCATATCATACTGGCAAAATGGGACCCAACATAAAATTTACCATCCCATTGGCAGATACGAACCTAAATACGAAGATTATAATATAACATTTGGGCTGAAAATCGATGCAACGGAGAATGAAGGAAGTGTTTATTATATTGATTCTAGCAACAAGAATATACTACATACATTTCCAAATGTCTCGTTTGCACGCCCTCTGTATCCAGTGATTGGAATGACAGACAAATCTTTCGTCAAGGCCCGTCTTCTGACAAAATCACTTGTTACCAGGATGTATAGTGTTTTTGGATTCTTCATGTATCCACCTATATGTGATTCTTGAAATATAATGCTGCTCTGTTTCGTATTTAGGAAGTATTTAAGAAGTAAATTTTCAATGTAAATGAATTCCCTCGACGTATTTTCAAAGAAATATACCGTTGTTTGATTTGATAAAATATTCAAGCAATAGCAGATTTCTCGCAACTCTGGTACAACAACTATTTCTTTCAGTGGATCAGAAAATCATTGTTGTCAGAGAGAGAGAGAGAGAGAGAGAGAGAGAGAGAGAGAGAGAGAGAGTTATTATATTTAATGCTGTAATTATCTGTAACTTCTAGTAATTTTTCACATAAAACGATTCAAATATAGGACGGAAGAAGTAAAATGTATAAAAAAGACTTTTTTTTAAATATATAAATGGTAGTAATAATTTTCAAGGTTTTAGTTTACAAAACACATAAAATTTCATGTGCTTAAAAATATTTTCCTCTCAATTGATTTTTTTTTTCAAGTATCAGTTTATTATAAAGATTCATTTTATAAATGACTGCAAATTAAAATTTTTAAAAGACAATTTTTTTCCTTATCATGCAGTTTGTCATATAGTAGGAGTATTTTCCCTCGTGTTATTGCAAAAACCATAAGGAAATCTTAAAAATTAAGCTTCAAAATACATAATAAAAAACATTCTATTTGTACATGAATGCCTTAAATATCAAATTCTACTAGTTTTTAATTTAGAGATATATTTCTTTTCTCTAAAGAGATATTTAGCGTTGGTATAGCGCTTGTTCCATGGTAGCGTCGGTATAGCGCTTGTTTTGGAACAGTTTTGGAAACAAAAAAATGATAAGTACTGATCTGGCAATTCATCAATGATGTTTGATTCTAATATAAGAAAATACATCACATAATAGTGCCTGTATATGTCATGATGTGTGTAAGAAAAAAAGAAATCTTATGCAAAACTTCCACGGTATATTTTCGAATCTATTCAGTTCTATTTTCATCATATGTGAGCATTTTATGATAACGTTCATATTGGTGACGTCAACATTTTGCAATTATTACAATTTTTGGTGGAAGAAAATTTACATTGCTTCACTTGTCTACGTAACAAACATTTAATACATAATGTCCAATAATACTAGTATATAGAATTCATTTGCAATCAAAAATCATAAAATAATATGCTGATAGTTTTATACATTGAAGTACATGTATAATGTCCAAAAATGAAATAGAATTACAAAAAAAAAAAAAAAAAAAAAAAAAAAAGTTTTTTTGGATAGGAGATAACTAGTATGCTACAACATTACCATTTAATAATGAAAGAAATTCTTCATATTTTACAAATAACATCTGCGGAACAGCAACATGAACCATACTCTCTTTTACTATAAGTTTTACAAAATTTCACATAATCATCCTGTCGATCGATTAATGTTTATTCACTTATATACATGTAAATGGCATTATTTGATTAGTGTAACGCTTTTCTAGCTTAAAAGACGATCTTTAGAGGAGTGCATCTGCATATGTTTTTTCTTAATATGTCCTTTTCTGCAATCACATAATATGTGTATGTTAGCCAATTATAGACCAAACAATGCCTGTTTGTCTGGCCACTCTTTCTGATAAGAAAAAGTCATCACAAAGATGTATTTGAAAGTCCGCTTTACATTCTATATGCGTCAGGTTGGATATGTTGGAAAATTTGCAAAAGAGACTTTTCGTTTCATTCCGGGAATGATGCCATTAGATTCCTTGAGTTCTAATTCTCTGTTGTTCATTTGGTTATCGTCACTGATATTTACGCAGTTATCTGAAACTACACAATTTTCAGCCACGTCACACTCAGCCTGAGATGACATTGTCTGGTTGGTTGAAATCGTCATTCGTCTCGTGATCCGGAAGTATCTGTCGTTCAATCGACGTCTCCATGACTTCTTAAGATTTGAAATTACCTTTTCAATTAAAAAAAATCCATAATTTCATCTGTAGAAGTTCTTGGAAATTATATTTTTTTGTTTAAGCTGCGTATAACATATTTATACATTTCACCGAACATCACACTAGTTTTTGAATGCATGAAATGTTTATAACTTAAAGAAAACAAAAAGCAAGATTTTTACCTCTCCGTTTATATAGCAGAATAATATGGCTACAAAAACTCCCTGAAATAAAGCAGATTTTAATGAGAAAAAGTCTATGTAAGACTTCATTCTATTCTATTGAATTTAACATTTGGACTCAAATGTAGATATTGATTATAATGTTCACAAAAAATCTACAAATACGAGAGTTACCCCAAAATTCCGTAGACAATTGTAGTTTTGAAGGAGCATATTGTCATGAATTCATAATATGACGTCATAATGTGCACAGCTTATAGCATGTCGTGGGTACTTATAATATACCAGACAATAGGTTTTAACCTTCTCCATAAAAGGTAAAGCCCTTTGCATTTTAATTATTTTATCTGCATGCACGTAAAAAACGCCTTCTCCTAGCCTTAACTCTCTTGAGTAAACCAGCTATGACTAATAAATCTACAGACAAACATTGAGTAATTACACAGATTTACCCTATTTAAATTGTTAGAAGGCGGCGCAGTACCCGAAATTTGCAATTAATAATCGATATACTGTATAATATTTTAAAAAAAAATCTATGGAAAAGAAGTTACTCCTCAGAATTTCGGAAATAGTTTCTTTTTCAATTTTGTATTGTCAAGTAAGTTTCCTCATGCTTTATCATGAATTTTTAGCGTTTTATATCCAGCAGTTTGAAATCTAACTTGTTTAATTTTTCTATGTGGAAATTTTTAATAGCCATACATTTTACAATATTATATTTCAATTTAATATGACTTAATAGCCCTCCAAAATATGGAATTTTACCTTGCATTAAACATGTAAAAATATATTGTTGTGTATATAATATAAAATTGTTGACTTTGTTGCTATGTCATTTGTAGTTCACCTAAAATGATATTTTCAAACATTAAAACCAATTCTTTTATTCATTGTTTTGTAAATATGTAAACTGAGGTTGGTCCACAAAGATAAAACGTTTTCACTATGCTATACTATTCGTGTACTATAGATCTTTTTCAACCATTTTGCCATTATTATTATCATCTTAAGAATGAGTCTGTATGTAAACTAGTAAGTGTCTAAGAATGAAAGTGACTATAATGTATAAAAAAAAAAAAAAGAGCTCGTCAATTGTCTTATTTTTATACATTTTATGATATTGGGCAACGTAATTAAAAAAAAAAAAAAAAAAAAAAAAAAAAAAAAAAAAAAAAAACAGAGAAAAAGCTTTAAAGTTTGAATTTCCAACTTTAGAATAACTACATGTAAACCATAGTTCTAATCAAAGAATTCAACATGACAATACTAAATTGTATTTATTAATTAACCGTGTTTGCTTTAACCCTGGGTTTAAATTTTCATTCGAATAAATAATTTCAACATGTTATTTTCTTTTTACCTGTGAGTGATCAACAACTATGGTAAATCTCTCGTATTCTATACCGCCCTCCTTGCTAATCGGAACACGGTATAATGTTACAAATAGCTGAATCCCGAACAATGGGATTAAAACAAAGGTTGCCTTCACGGCTCGCCTGTAAAAGAGACGGAAATAAATTGAAGGAATCAATAAAAATATAGCCTTAAATCATCGTCAGCTGGATTGATTTCATGGTTCTTGAAGAGTAGCTATGTGAACAATATTTTATAATACAAGAAATATATCTGATACGAAAATTGTAAAATAAAAATACCTAGTATTCAAAATTATGAAATGATTTAGTAGTCTCATCAAAATCAGCTGTTCTGATTCATTATCGGTCACGATTCAGTACAACTGATTTTAATCAGATTCAGTAATAACACAGCGATATAACATAGTGTTAGATTTTAATATAAAAGGTGATAATGGTAACATAGTAAATGTTCTGCTCTTGAAATTAACATCTTGATTAATAGCTCTGCCAGAATATCAATCTGACTGCCATGGGACGCTGCAGCTTTTTCTAATACGACAATAAAGCTTGGAAAAGCATTTGTCGTATAACGCCCCTACTCTTTAATAACCAACCAGACATTGTTATAATTCATAGAACACACACACACAAATTTATTGCAAATATCTTAATTGGTCATGTTATTGCTATCTGCCTAATCATTTACTTTACAAGCACTCCAAATTGAGTCAGCCATAACCAAGGATCCAGATTTAGTATGAACGTCATTATTTGATGACTGATAAAAGATGATAACCGATGACTGATAGAAGGTGATACATTCAAAGATTAACGGTTTAATAATTTGTCTCCAAATGAAAGTTTTGTAGAGAGATCATTTGTGAAAACGGTATAGTTAAAGAGAAGCAATAAATAATGAAATAAGATTTTTTTAAATTAATTATCAAACTGATTAAGTTTTCTAGCAACTGTACAAATTGTTTAAATGTAAATTATCATTCCGTTTCATTTGATATAATCTCAACATCAACATTTATGTAGATATATTTCTCACCTGAAGTTTCCGGGTTCATTAGGGTGAGATTGCATCTGTGTGAGTAAAATTCGAAGGATGTTTCCAAGGATAAGTAAATTTGCCTGTAATTGTTTCAGTAACAGTTTTGCAAGACGAACGACATTATACACATATAAAGATAATTATCAAAGGAAAGATTTCTTTTATCAAAAAATAATGCCATCAGTAGAAGGCTATATAAATGGCAATCAAACAGGTTTATTAAATTGCACATTTTTTGCAAGCTTTGAGACTGATAATTGTGAAGATATGAATAATAAAAGTAGACTTACCACAAGGCACATTAAATTCGGGGCATCAAATATCCATTCCAAATTTTTGTACGAATATGCCCAGCAACTAAAATTCATACATTAAAGCTATATTGAGTATTTTCTACTGACATAGACATGAAATTGCTTTTGAATATATTTTGTTTTACTACTGATAAACCAAACTGATTTTGCACTTGGTGCACTGAAAGTGCTTATTTCATTCGCATTCTTTTAAAAATATTTTTTTTTGAAAATGAGGTTTATGACCTTCATATAGTTAAATAAGATTTTCAAGGACTGGAATAAATGATATCTAGGTAAAAGAAATTGAAACATTTGTGTAAAAAAGTTCTTCACTACACTTGCCTTTCATCATTATATATTTTCCTTAGAAGCGCATAAACTCCAGAGAAAATGAGAGGAACGCCCCATCCTATGACATATATCATCGTGAGGGATTGTGGAGGAGAGAAGGCATTATACATGAGACGTTGGAGGAAAATCCCCTCACACAGCATCCAGGTAAAGCTACAACCCTTAAAATATATCTTCAGGAAGGACAGCAGTTTGCACCAAAACTTAAAAAAAAAATATCAAAAATTTTCCACAATTACTGTCTGATAATTATTTTCAGCATGCACTGTGTTGCATGAAATAAAAATTTGTGCATGCAAGTTACATACCAAACTTTTAATTATTTAGTGTATGAGTTTGCACGCATGTGTCGGAGAGTATTAGCAACTAGTAAGTATGTAAACCAAATACTAGTATTTTTCCAGTTGAAATAATTATTGAGTTTCTGTTTTAAACGCCGGGGTATAATCAGCATCTACAAATTTTTATTAAGACTGAATTTCGCATGAAAAAGAATTAATATTAACATTGCATGAATTCGAAAAGTTATGTAGTAATATTAAAGACCTTTTTCCTTAATGAAAATTATCATACCATACGTAAATCGATGTCAATTTGAATATGACCATGTTGTACTGGCTCCGCGGGGCTATAAAACTTAGATAAGCTTACTTTTGATCTCAGTCTCACTTTCTACTATTAATTCCTTCGGCAAAATTGTCTTACCTAGTTGAAAATCAAGGGATAATCAGGACACATTGAGAAAACAAAACAATTAAGTAGGGTTTCTACAAAAAATACGTTTCCTATATGTTAAAAACGGCCTGTCATGCGTTTACACAATTACACCTATCGGAGTTTCACGTGCTAAAAAAAAGCTGATTTGTACAAACTTGTACAAACAAGTCGTAAGATCTCTTGAATTCAATTATCAATACATGTACATCGATTAATCAATTAATTCTTTCTCGGTTTAATTCGTGTAAAAGGTTATTTAACTTAGAAACCAAATAGCACATTCAGATTAAGAACGATAGATTAACATTTAGCGGACAGAAAAGATTATCAGTATTAAAGTATCCAATTTTAGATGCATTTCGCTTATTTTAACTTGAAATATTGGGCTTGTGACTTTTGCATGCAGAATTGAAATAAATAGTAGAAGACTGGAAAAAATAATGAGCACTTTAGAGCCTTAGGTTTCTACTAATGGAAACATCCCTGGGAAATCAGGGCAAATTAGTTCAGTCGTATTTTATACAAACAAGTACGTTATGAAACAATATGTCACAATAATTTGTCTTTTATCCAAAGATATTTCTTAAGCGGATTTTTCTAAGAACTTTTTCATTTTCTTTCATGGTTGCATGTATGTCGTTCCCACATAGGATTAAATGAGCATATAAATATACGGTGTTAGGCAACGCAGACAAAAAATTAAAACGTGTACATGTATGCTGTAAACTGAAATACTAGTACAGCATACAACTAATTAACTTTAATTTATACCAGCATATATTTTACCGCAATTGCAGACTCGAAAGCATTATATTAAGAAAAGGAAGAAGAAAAAAAATCGTGTTGGTGTGTGATGATCATTGGTGTATGTACGACTGTATTTCTGAAGACGAATAGTAAGCATATGGACGAATACTTAACTGAGGGAAATAGTTATCATGAACCTCCCCCATATACAAATGTTTACAAATGTGTCTTACATTAACCGTATAATGTATAAAGGTACACTGACTGGCCATTGTTGTAGTGTTCATTATTATTATTATATGTAGTTATTATGTTAGAAAAACAAAATTTATACGTACTCCGTTCGCCATCAACGCTGTTTGGAATACTTTAGAACTCTTAACCTTGTCATACGTAATCAAGATATCCCACAATCCCGAGACAACTTCCTGTATAATCAGTGCCATGAAAAAGTTCATGTGAACTCTCACTCTGTTTTGCCTTGAAAGCGCTCTAAATACAACATACATGTATAAGAAAACATGAAGCAAAAAATTTCAACAAAAAATCATTATACTTTTACCATTTTTTGAATGAAGCGAACTTTTATATAATACAGAATTTAAGTAAATCATGATTTTATAAAATAGAATTTAATATATTAGAAATAAGAAATATTTTGACATGAAGTTTACAACAATTGAATATTTAAAGATTCAATGACCCTCCTAAAACGAATTGGACTATCTTTCAAATTGTTTTTTCTTGCATCGATTTATCAAACATCCAATGTAATCAACTGTTATTTCTATATTGGTGCA
Source organism: Saccostrea echinata (assembly GCF_033153115.1). Lineage (NCBI taxonomy): Eukaryota > Metazoa > Mollusca > Bivalvia > Ostreida > Ostreidae > Saccostrea > Saccostrea echinata. Next base: position 6,135,544 of record NW_026889765.1, on the reverse strand, counting down.
TCTATTTGTGAAAGGCAGCATTTTATAATGACCGTAGACTAATCACATGTGTTTTATCGATCGCGATTCCCTCGGGACTCAGGATTTCCCACACAATTACAATATTTTTGCGCTGGAAGTTAAGAGGTGTTGATTTTAGATTGTTATCCGTGTTGTTTTTGTGCATGATTGTAAAACTGTCGCGTTCAATTTTAATTATTGAATGACAGTATGCCCGGAGTTAATTTTTTTTCTAGTTATCAAAGACTAAAATGAATTTCGAGAAAGCTATACACTCCTAAACTATTGAGTCTAATCATATAGTGTATGCATACCAATGTTAGTTTCCCGTATCATCTTTGCTTATAATTTGAGTAGAATATTTTAAGATACGTTTTGATATGTTTTTAAACATGAAGATAAGTGTAAAAAGTTGTGAAAGCTGGGCAAGTTCATTTCGTCATACATGTTTTGTTCTTTATTTATATGTAAAAACAAGATGAATTCTAAACTGAACAAGAACTGTATTCATGTCTGTCCTGTATATTTTGAAGAAAGTATTTAGATAAATTCTATATGTAATAGTTAAGTTTAAGAAAGGTTGTAATATTGATTTTATTGAAAGATTAAAAAATAACCTGTATCGTATGAATATACAAACAGCTGGCACAAGGAATAGTACACTGGCGATACTGCAGCCTAAACCCAGGAACAAACTGGTCTCAATTCCCTAGACAGAATACAGGTAACTAAATATTACTAAACTCATTTCGACGAATGTCTTCTATAAGTGAGTCAAAGTCTCAAAATAAAACCAATCAATACTGCGATAGTGCAACATCTACGTGAATTTGGTCTTGGCAGGTTTTCTTATTACTTGGAATGGACCTGCTCAAAAACTCTAAATACTCTTATCCCTCCACATTCTTTCGAATAAAATTCTCTATTTTACTGAAACTTATTAGTATCTAATATATTTGACTGATCGTATTAAATTTTCTTTCACACTTAATGTAAATAAAAAATTTATTTCAAAAAAAAAAAAAAACAAAAAACAAAAAAAACAAGAATCTTCAATACACATTAAACTTACTCTCATTTTATAGATATTTTGTACTTCTTTCAGAAGAAAAAGATCTAGAGAGTCTACAAATTTTAGCTGTGCTTGAGAAAAAAAAATATATATACAAAGTTATAAACTCTTTTAGTTATAATATTCGTCAAAATTCTTATGATCTAATTAGTAAAATCACCTGTTTGTCAACACAGTGACTATAGTCTGTCCTTTTTACCCATTCACCTTTAGATGTACATGTTTTTACCGCACTTCCTACAAAAAAAATTGAAAAATCACATTATTTTTTTGATTCCCATTTCGAGAGGTGATTTCTATACATCATTATGTGATCTGTAGGGAAGTTGATGAAGTTCTAAAAGACTTTTATATATACATATATACATTTTGAATGAAAGATATTAACTGAAATAATCAAGAGTCAAAATGATTCTCTTACTTGCTTTGACATTTCTCAATAGATGGTTTTCTTATGACGTATTTTGCCTTGGAGTTATTCCCCTTGGTCGCCATCTTGTAGGTCAAAGTAGTGAACTTTCCTTTTTGAGCAACCAATTTTAAACATGCATGCCAGAAATATATGGTAAAAAATATTTACAATATTGAAATTATGAATTAAAAGAAGATTAAACAAACGTATATTCATAAGAAAAACAGTGTTATCTTCACCTCAGTGCCCAGTATAACAAAGTGAACTTAAATAATGAAGGGATCTGGGGATGTTGACCTACAATATGGCGGCCATGGGAAATAACTCTTGCTTAAATCGCCTCGATGGAAAACCATCTATACTGTACGAGTCATGAAATAATATTTCTCTATTGCCAACTGTACATTAAATTTTTAATCTTAGAAAAGATGACCATGATCTGATGAAAAATACTAAAATGTGTCCATTTAATCAAGAACATTATTGTTGCAAAACTATTTTTTGTTAATGGACACTGGTGTTTTTTGCGTTTTCCTATTTTTTTATGACACATCTTATAACTGGAAACGCAGTATCACCCATTTATTTTTCTAGCTCGTGATGTGGTTATCATCATTGTGACCATTCGTTAACAATCACAATCCGATATGTGTTATTAAAGAAAATCAATGTTCGGGCTTGATTGTCTCAGCAATTCACTTACGAACCTTCTAAACAAGTAAGGAAAATGATTTTTGGACATTAGTATAAAGGTGTACATAACTGAGCTTATCTATTTCATTTTCAACATAGAGTACGAGGAGTTTACTTTACTTCCCAGGAAAAACTCAGGCCCGTAGGAAGCAATTTCAGTTGGGGGGGGGGGGGGCACAGCCATACATTTCCAGTTGAGGGGGCACTCTCAGCTACCAAAAATTTCTTGACAAGCAAAAAAAAAAAAAAAAAAAAAGGTCGTCAGATGTTTTTATTGAGGGGGCACAAGCATATAGTATCTATGTTTTCTATGGTAATTTATATATCGGCAAAATTTTTTTTTGGGGGGGGGGGGGGGCAGCCCCCCCCCTCCCCCCCCCCCCGGTTCCTACGGCCATGAAACTTACAAAAACAAAGAAGTTTATGTAGAGTGGTAAAAATGAAATTCGTGCTATTAAAGTCGATGAATTTATCTTGGCCTCTTAAAGGTGCTTGGACACAGATTTGAAGTTCATATTTTCTCAGATTTTCTGTATAATTTCATGACTTATATGTTGCTATAGCATTTCATACTAAAATATAATTAAAATCTTATTTCATCTCGAAGTTATTGAAACTTCAAATTTCTGGACGCGTTTGATTGACACATCCTTGCACTTTCACAATTTTTAATTTTATTCTTAATGCTTAAGAAAAGTGGCAGTTTTGTTGTGTATAAATGATAAGTATTAAAACTATAATCCAGAAAATTCAGAGTAGAAATGTTCGAAAGCAAAACCCACTCACAGTATTGTCAGTCCGTGCTCAGTGGTGTGTGCAGACTTTAACAATTGAACTCACCCGGTGAATCGTAAACATTAACAATAACAGAGCTCGTGCCTTGTTTACAGAAACAGTTTACGTTTCACGGGTGTATTCAATTTGTTAAACTCTGTACACAACACTGAGCACGGGCTGACGATATTAGTGAGGGGGTTTGCTTTCGCACATTTCTACTCTGAATTTTCTGGATTATAGATGTAATGTTTTTCATTATTACAAAACAAAATCGCTTCTTTTCTTAAATATTAAGGATAAAAATAAAATTTGTGAAAGTGCAAGGATGTGTTAATCAAACGCGTCCAGGAATTCGTAGTTCCAATAATTTCCAGATAAAATAAGTTTTTAATTATATTTTCGTGTGAAATGCTATTGCAATATATAAGTCGTGATATTATACAGAAATTTTGAGAAAATATTAACTTCAAATCTGTGTCTAAGCACCTTTAAAATGTTAAGAATGCTTGAATTAAATACTACTTGAAATAACAAATTGTATTTATTTTTTCATAGATGTAAGATAAGATTGCTCTTTTTTCATAAAAATGCAACAGAATCGAAGCAGTTTCTTTAAGGTTTATAATTGTATTCTATATTTTGTATTTAAAACACTTGAATGAAAGTCTCAATATACAAAGAAAGTGTTTCATATTACATAATAGATTACTAAGCAAAGGTTATCACCGCAGAAGAGTCAATATCTAGACGTAAATGATATCTTTAGACCTCTTTCAGACGACACATTTTGACATTGCAATTTTACATCGATGAGAGTTTTATTGCCCTAGGGCAATTACTCTTGAGTTAAAGGTGACAAGATGTACATTAATTGTACAAATATAGCAATATAAGGAACAAAGATGAAGCAATAAATGGTAATCAAGGCTGGATATTAATGGTTCTGAATGATGTGGGTCTCTGGTTCAACGTATCTGAAGGATTCAAATTGTTTTCTCTGGTGAGAATGAAAAAAAGTACTGGAAAGAATACACATCGTCAAAGAACCTACACTGGAAAACATATGTAAAAAAGTTTTTTTTCACATTAAAGTTCGAATAATAAACCTTGAAGTACAGAAACTAGGGAGTTCGTCAAAGTACTGGAATTGTTGTGGCTTTGGCGTCGGCCGGTTAGAGTAATTGAAATTTAATGTTCCTCGAGCCAGATATTTCGTCCTCGGGGACAAAATCATCTCTTTCGGAATTGCACACATATTCTTGATGGTTCTAGAAAATAACTACATTATATTATTAACCCATGCTGATCTTAGACATAGCCGCCATCATCGCCAGTAAATTGATAGCATGAACCCATTTAGCATATCGGTACATATAAGATTCCTGCACAGATTTCTGTTTGCTTCGAGTTCAAAAAATCTGCAAACTAATTAATTGTCGTTAATTGCATTTTGATTTTGACTTTTTATTACATCAAAAATAAACTTTCCCTTAAAAAATGTAGATAAGTATTTAAATCGAATAAAATGGCACGAATGCTTTATACAGCCCTTTATATAAATGATAAATTGTTTTTCAAACTACATTTGTAAAATAAATTTAATTAGCTAATGCATTTTAGGAAGTTTGCTGTTGCAGATATCAAAATGAACAGTTTGTTCTGGGTTCAGAACTAAAAGATAATCCAATGAGAGTCGTTGCCGTCAAAAAATACTATGTACCGTGTATCATACGTTTTATGTGAAAAATGTTTTGTAAATGATACAAAAGTGAAAGTCCAATAAAGACTGAAAACCAGATTTCTTGAAATTGAAAAGTATTTACTACATAACTAGCCTTCAATATCCCAAATAAGTACTTCTTTCGATATTTCAAAAACATCATGGAAAACAGGAATGTAATCAACAAAGAACCAATTTCATAAAAGTATATTTTCACAAAAATACAGTCTATCTTTGGGTTATATTTTAACTGACATATTTCATATCAAATGTTCAAAAAGGTCATTGATTTTATACCAATTAAGACTGCATATTACTCGATTTACATTAATAAACAGAGGGACGAATGTGACCAGTCGACAGGGGCTAATTACTCCCCGAAGGTATCTGAATCCCCCTCTAGTGTTTCCAAGGGTTCATTAATGTGCCCTGTTCACGATTCGTATTATTCTCACTTTTTCCATCTTCTTTTTTTTTTTTTTATTGTGTAATGGTTTCATTTTCTTATTTAGAAAAACGATGGTTTTGTCCTCGAAAAAACGTGGGCACTTAAATAATTTGATATTTCAATATATCAAAATAAAAAAAAAGCATTTGCGAAAACTTGCACCTTCCCTGCCTGCTTATGTATTTTTAAAGAAAAAACACATCATCGATCAGTCACAGTTCGAAGATATTGCTTAACATAACTTGTAATTAAGATAAATATAAACTGCACTTCTTTTTAAGAAAAACTGGTTTTTCCACGACAGAACAAAATGCAATCATCCTACTTAACATTGTATATATTTTTCAAAAAAAAAAAAAAAAAAAAAAAAAAAAAAAAAAAAAAAAACCATTCTGATTCTAAAGACAAGTACTCTGAAGTTGTGAATAAAAAGATGACAGAGTTCAATGTTGACTTTATTTACATATATCTGCTTTTTGGAGACCAAAGAAAAATTGGGTTTTCCACGACAGAACAAAATGTAATCATTCTTCTTAACATTGTATATTTTTTCTTAAAAACCATTCTGATTCTAAAGACAAGTACTCTGAAGTTGGGAATAAAAAGATGGCAGAGTTCAATGTTGACTTTATTTACATGTATCTGCTTTTTGGAGACCAGGTCATTCAACTGTCCCTTGGAAATTCTACGAGCCAAAATGTTGCTCCTTGCTGAGAGGATATGTTTTTATATTCATAAACTTCTACATGAAAAGAATACTGTTAACCAACTTTTATTCGCGTGCAAGAAATATTCGAGAGTTTGGCGACCTACTTTAACTCGCGAATATTAAACGCAGAGAACCTTTTTTTTTGCTTTGTATTTTTAGGGAATGTTTCATCATTCGCGAAAATTAATTGTCGCGTAAAGATTTCAAACTGACGATACACGAATAGAAGTTGACTTATACCCGTGGCCTAGCGTCAATTCGACCTTTAAATATAAAACGACACTATTCATAAATTAACAATATTTATTTCATGTATATATATCGACTCGATATGTCTTAATTAATTTAAATTCACTTACAGAGTCTACGACAACTGTTTCATATGTAGCACAACTTATTTGATACCGAAAAACATACTGTTCGCACAATCAATTCTAAAATTGAGGCAGGCTTCTTATGAATAAGTTTAAATAAACTTATTTCTTTGACAGTCTCTTCAAAAGTCAGCATTTAGCTAATTTTATGATCGTTACAATGACTGTTTGAAATTACAACATCTTGTTAGGTAGAATTCGACGTTTCAAATGAAATGCTAGGTCAAAGCTTTCAAAATTTTTTTGTCCACGGGATTTTCCGTTTACCCGATCAAAACAGAGTACTGAATACGGCGTATGTACGTAGTCAACAGGGTATGCTTATTCTTCTTACATGTATGAACCTCATCTGACCTCTAGAGTTTCCAGGGGTTCTTGTTTGTGCGCATTCTGTAAAAGTATTACTAGCTCAAAAAGTATTATTTTAAAAAATGAATTATAATTCGAAGTACTGATATAGTAGTTCATGAACAAAAAAGGTCATCAAAAACTACAAATCCCCACTTACTTACGTGCATATTGACCAAGGTGTAATTATTCAATCTTGCAAAAACTTTGCAAGACCTTTTAGAAAATGACAATTTGCCCTCCAACTTATAATAACTTTGTAAAATTTTAGAGATCTGCAACATGCCATTTGTTTTCCAGAATTCGATAAAGCATAAGGGCATATTTTGAAATTAAAAAAAAAAAAAGACAGTGTAAAATTATATATAGCAAAGGCAATGAGCAGGGCTGCTTTCGAAGCGACAAACGTCAAGCATTTTTTGTGAACACTTCCCAGAATTCTTTTGCAAACAAGATTCCATGCGATAATGGCAAATACGCAGTTCCGGAGTTAAGTTTTAGTTCTTGCTTAGAGCCTTAAAGAAATAAAATATAATTGCATCTACTCTTTCGTTTAAAAACTGCATTGTTTAGATTCAGTTATGGAAATGCAACATACGACGTCATGTGAAGTCAAAGTCTAGACTGTCTTTCGTGTGGTTTAAAGTTTGAAGAGGCGGATCAAAATTACTAGTGTAAGTTGTGGTTTTTGATAGTACAATTAAGTGCATTAGCCGTAGTTATCACACCCGCAAAATATAACCAAAAATTGTTTTAAGGGGTATAAGAGATTTTGATCGTATTGGCCTTTTTAATAAGGGTATCTTTAGAGAATAAAAAAATCATATAACTTTCTCTAAATGATTGAAATTGACTAAGTATGGAAAAAACATACTTGAATGTGAAAAATATGGCATGAAGAGAGGACAAGTGACATAATTTTTTGTTCCTGGTGATGCATTATTCCAGCAGCTCCAACCGTCCCAAATCCGTCCGCAAGTATTGTTGACTTCTGGTGGAAGAGCGAGCTGTCTTTGACAACAATTATCTGCAGCTGCGCAACAAGATACCCATTGATGGCATTCATCTGAAGTGAGGGTCGAGCAGACATCTGACTTTGCAGATAGATTTTTGTAGTCCACTGACTGGATTACCCGGATGCGGCCATTGTGGATAAAAACAACTGATGTTGAACTTCCATTTGTATTTACAAAAGGTCGATACTTGATGTAAAAAATGAAGGAAAAACACCAAGCGTAGGCCGAAAGCTGGAACTCTCGGACTGTCGTGTGGATGCCAGTCTGTGAATGGCAATATCTCAGTTTTTGCTGGTTAGAATTGGTCTGATCAACGTTATTAGAAGCCTGAAAAACGAGACTGAAAATTAGTGTAACTCTAAGATCTGTTTTGTTCTCCAAACAATTCCTTATACCTCTATGTTAGAGGGTACAGTAGTGAATGAAAAAAAAAAAAACCATTATCAAAATACCAAAAACACTATTATACTAAATATCATTTAATCCGTTCATTTTTATCATATTTATAGCTTCATTGTTCCTGATTTGTTGAAATAAAGTACTAAGATACAGCAAAGTAAACATACTTACAAGATCAAAACACGTAACAGATTTATATAGATATAAAAACAATAAGAAAACAGCTGATAAATATTCCTCTCTCGAATTGTGTTACTGTGTTAAAATAATAAGAACATGCATGAAAAAAAATTTGATATTGTTAGGGGATCAGTTAGAACTCCGTGTCTCATTTTATATGCAAAAGCTACTTTGTATTTGTTCGACAAAATAATATAAGGTTACATTTACATTAAGGCAAATGAAGTACTGTCGTGCTACCAAACACAGAAAAAAGAACGAATTATGATTTTAAATTCTAAAAAAAAAAAGCCACCTTAGAAAACGTTGCTAAAGTGTTCAAGAATACGAGCTTCTTCAATAAAAATGGAAACCCATATCTTGTGAATGGACTGCAAAAAAATTAAAAATCTTTCTGATTCAAGAAACAAGTACTCTGAAGTTGATATCTAAAAGGTTGCTAGATTTTCTAATTGACACTATCTATGTAGTATTTGGATACCAGATCTTCCAACAAACTGTAGGATTTTTTGGATGAGAACTACAAGTGTTCTTTTATAAGCCGACGTGTTTTTATGCTTCTATTTAGCAGAATTTATTCTCAACATTTCTTCTACATGACAAGAAGAAAACACTTGCTGTGGCCTTCAACTCTACATTTATATGTATCGATTACGTTTTATCAATTTACAATAGTTACTTCCATTATATATCGACTCGAATTTATCCCAGTGAACTCGAAATTAAAGAAGCCACAGAGTTTCCATTCTGATTCAATCTGTTTCGTATGAATGTTTTACTGACTATGGACGATAAGGACAAACAAATAACTGTATGACAATCGAGATGACTTCATTTTTTTCAATCATCAACTCTCCTTAATTGTATTCTCTATCACATGCATATGGTGTTTATATCTCACATTTTATTGGATACTAGAGAGCATGCTCTGAATACGATTCATTTTTAAACCATGGACTACGGACAGATAAGTTGATGTTACAGGGATTTCAACAATCTCATTAAAAGTCAGCATTTCGTGAATTCTATGATCGTTATAATGACCTTGTTTGCAAATTATAACCAATCATGGGTCGTATTATGGCTGAAATGTTTCATTCCAATCGTAAATTCTTTGATTTTATACTAAATTTGACTACGGAATATTCCATCTTATTTATACATAAGGCTCATTGTGGGTGTGGCCGGTCAACAGGGGATGCTATCACCTCCTACGCACCTGATCTGACCTCTGAAATTTCCAGGTGTCCATTTTTTTCGCCCTGTTCATCGATTTGAATTGTATGTAAGTTTTTGAGATCGATCACTGTTTGTCATCTTAACCTTTTCACAGTAAAACTTAGTAGGCGAAAGTGGTAGACTATATAGTTAGGATGTAGAAGGAAGTAAATAATGATTATAAAGAAGGATGGTTAATTCTCATCTAAGAATAATTATCACTGACAATATTGAATATCCATCTGACGTACCTTTAACAGGTAGTGTACCTTAATGTGATATAAACTGATAATAAAGCTAATTTGTTTTGTTCTTTAAATGTGTTGGCAGGGGGAAAATCTAGTTCAAATATACCTCTTAGATATATATCATTTTCAGCTGTATGGATTTTGATATCAATTTTGAGTAACATGATATCATTGATAAGCAATGAAGTTTATCACAGTCTAAAACTATAGGACCAAGTTTTTATTTGACGAGGATATTTAAGTCTTTCTCAAGCACATCATGGAAATAAATGTGAAAGGTAAATTAATCTTAAATTGAACTTGGCTTCGGTCATTACTGAATAAAGCCCTTAAGATTATGAAAAGTTACATCAGATATTACCTAAATGTTTTATCTGTAACTTCTTTGCTTACATCTCTGAGGTAATCGGAGTATTGACTCGTAGGATAAAGTATAATAATTACATAAGAATACCATTTCCACTACAAAGTACTACTTGCCTAGCCTCAGATGTTCTTTAGAGCACAAGTGCTTTGAAAACTGATGCATTTACAATGGATTAGCCGATTACGCAGGTATTTAAGCTACGCTACTAAAAATCATCTCCAATTTGTACACGTGGATCCCTTGAATAGGACTCTCAAAGTTTCATTTCGTATTGTTAATAAGAACCCGTTTCATAACTTAGGAAAAAACATCTTCTTTTGACGGATCACATAGCTATTTTATTGACAATGATTGATCGATGGTTGTCAGAGAATTAGATATGACTTTGGAGAAAAAAAATTGTGGTTGAGACATTTTTTGAAAAATTAAATGAAATTCAAGAAATTTATTTCAACTGCTAAATCAAGACTGGCAAACACTAATTGATAGAAAAGTCATGTTTTCTTATACAACAAGGAATCTTGATATTTAATTATTTCAATATTTTATCAATTTTAGCTATTTAGCTACGTTTGTTATAAAAGAAAATGGTTGGAAAGTTCATCAAAAGGGACAAATAAATTAAATCTGCCTTAACATAAATTACCTCTAATAGTATCAGCCACAAAACAATCGTTAACCAAACAAATAGTTAGGTTACCTCTCTGAATTGTAACTTCATTTCAAACAAATCAGAACGAATTTTTTTCGTACTCTTAGACAAATGTTTTGTTCATGAATTAGCTTTCAGAATACGTACGGTTTTATATAGAGCTTAAAGTATACAGAGTGAATAAAACGAAATACGAATTCAATGGCACTTAATATACTGCACTCCCAGCAAGATAGTTGTATCTTAAATAAGCCTCATGTATGGCTCTTTATAGCTTTAAATTATAAACAGTGAATGAAAAGAAACAGGGATTGCTCAGCACTTATTGCTGCACTCGCAGCAAGACACAAGAAACTTAAGCGCAGGGCGTAATATTACTTAAACAATGAACGTTAAAACATTTTTATAAGTGTTCTTCTTAGCAGAAATACACGCTGTAATTCACTAGATAATTATCCATAGCTTAGTGGTCTTAACAAAGTAGAACGGATTCAGTAAAAAAAAAATTAAAAAAAAAAGAATATACAAACCAAGGTGCTTTGATCTCGAATGAAGGAAAATATTTTCTCTCAACTGATGCATGCACAGAAAATTTATAGTTATCAAAATAATTTCTATGTATTTTGTATTGTTGCATCCTTCTAAGTTTATGCTTCTTGATATGCATAAAATTTGGTACAAAGATTAAAGACAATCATACAGTACAACAGTTATGTTTATAGTTTATCTTCTAAATTTCTTATTCACATGCGTTGCCAGCAGCGATCGCAGTTTTAGAAACCGCTCCACATCATCTGTAATATCCGTCGTGCTAAGGGTGGGGGATGAGGACTACATTATATATGTACGTGTTTATTTGTTAAAACCATATCTCCAAAATTTAATTCTACTTTATTGAAATTTTTCACAGTGATAAAAAATATATTGATGATGTCATTTCATATTTAGCAATTAGCATTAGCAACACATCACGTTAAAAATAGTCATATTGATATTCTTCACTTTATTGAGATTCAATTTAGTTTTACAATTGCTTTAACAACTTTGTTTTTAAGGTATTTTCTGACAAAATTATCAATTAAATCCGTTATAATTAATACGATTTAGTGTCAATGAGTCTTGATAAAGTTATATTAGGTTATCCAAATTTGAAATAAAATCATATTGGGCTATCTAAACCCTTAATCACTGTAGAAAAATTATGGACAATTAATATACAACAAGGGCTAAAATCAGGCGTTGTATTTGCTTCTAAACATTCACATCTGTGATTAAATGTTTATTTGTTTTACCTTACAAAGTTAAAAAAAACGCAGGTCCAGTCATTTTTTTGGTCTCGATTTTTATAAAGTATTTCGTGAAAAAGCTACATGTATCAGTAAATTCCGAGACTATTGATAGTTTGAGGTCAAATTTGTATAAAATACAGATTTATTATCAACCTACATTGATTTAAAGTTTAAGGGGTAATGGGAAGAAAATTTTGTTAGATTTAAGCGGGAGACAGACATTCGACCCTGACACGTTATTTTTTCTTTTGTCGTTAATTATAACAACACCTCCCAGCATGTGCTAGACTATAAAAAGTAGGTTACGTTGTTTTACGTGTAGTAATGGTTATATTCCAGTTGAATGTTCTACACAGATGAACCACTTTTATATCATTAATTTTATCCTAATTTTACCGATCTAGATCAGCGTTATTTGAAGATATTCAAATTTTACACCATAGTCATATTGTAAGATATTATCATTCGTACTCGACATATTATATCAAAATTTGGAGCCCATGATAATACAGATTTTAGGTAGAAACAAGGGTTACTAAAAATTATAATATTTAACTTTATTGCAAATATTTCTATTTAGAATTCTAACGTGGATCTGAAAGGTTCAGATTTTTCTGATAAAGAAATTTGTAAGTAATGACGCTTGAATTTCTTTCCAATGACTATATTTCAATTATGCAGTAAATAAATTCTAAATTCATTATGTTTGAGGGAATTATAACCACAGTAATTATATTTTTTTTTATTTCTTTAAATTTCCACATGCAACAGTTTTGAGAGGAAAAAAACAGACTTTACTTACCTGAATTGATGAAAAAATTATCGAAGTCCAGAGAAAAGCATACATCTCTTTCATCCTCTCTCTGTTACAGCAGAATCAATACTGATAGCAGAACCGGAGTAGTGAACACAATAAAATCCCGGACCGGATAGAGATTGTCAGTGATGAAAGAAAATCAGCAGGAAATTTAACTAAGACGAAGTGATTTCATTTTTAGAGCTAATCTATTTCTATTAAATGAGTAAAAAAAAAAAAAAAAAAAAAAAAAAAATCATTTTTTAGGTCAGTGTTATGCTGGATTAATGCGATTCAAAGACCCTCAGGGAAATTATGTCACTGTGTATGACTATCACTTTTCAGGACTATCACTTAATTTCCGAAATGACTTGGATTTTATTGTGGAACTTTAAAGTATTGTGGATTCGTAAAGGAGCAATGTTGATGAATTTCGCTGATAATCCTTACACACGAATTTACAAACCATAACTTTGTCAACGTATCCGTTCATTGAATCTTCTGTACATACTGAATTTTTCTATGGATATCTCCATTTACCCGATCATGACAAGGGTATCCAGGGGGTTGTGACAGGTCGACAGGGGATGCTTACTTCCCCATTGCACCTGATCTCACCTCTGATTTTTTCAGAGGTCCGAATTTCCTCTGCTCATAACTTGATTTTTTTCACTGGACCTTGGGCATGATTACTACTCCTTATCTAGGAATTATCCACGAATTAACATCCCCATGAACCAGTAAAAATTTGATTGACCGGGAACATTGTCCCCTCAAGAAATAAAATAATTTTAAAGTGTCTTATTGACTAAGGTTCTGTTCTTCGGAATCCGTAACTATTTACTGAGATATTCATGGGATCTATAGATATTACTTAAAACTAAAAAAAAATCTTACTGACAATATTTTTATATACTTAGCAAAATAGTAATCATATAAAATTCGAGAACGAACGACCTCACACTGTGAGAGCTAAGTGCACACCTACAGCGAAATCGATGTGTACGTCTGAAATGGATTGATGGTTGCTCTCCTGAAATAATTGACTTTTGCTAGAAATACAAAAAATGTCACTTGTAAACAATTAGTGAAGTGAAAATCAATTGTTCATATTTTTAAGGGGGGGGGGGGGCAAAAAAGAGACTTTTGTTTTCATCTGAGTTTTATGCTATGCAAATCCTCTGACAAAATTATTTAAAAGACAGTAAAATAGGTCACAGTACACGCATACCCACTGAGATATCACAGGATGAAACTCTGCCATTCAGTGCACTGAAAGATGACTGAAGGTCTAATGAAAGGTGACTACTGAATGTCAAGGAAATGATATTAAGCCACCTTTCCTGGCATTTCAGTCAGCATGCAGGTGAACTGCATTTAAAGCTGCTCACATTCTTGTAAAATTTATATAAGTATAGTACATGTATAGCATCTTAAGCTTCATATTCATATATATATGTATCATCAGGAGGAAGTCCATCAATGTATTTAATCATATACTTTTAAAAATATATATATACATAATGGTAATGTAAATAATTGTAATTAAAAGAAAAAAATTGATAAATAAACCAAAAACATATTTCTGAGTCGACTTTCTCATGCTTAAGTAGATAAGTCCTCACAATGTCCATCGATTTTGCTCATGAACGTTCCAGTGAGGAAATTATGGAAAATATGGTGTTGATAAGGGTGTGGGGTGGATAAGGAGAGGAAATTGTCCCTTGGTTCGATTAAATATTTTTTAAACACGGCTTTCTTGTGGATTGATTCGTTAATCTTTGTAAGTTAATAATGATGATACAAGTTAAAAAATAATCCTTTACTAATAATATTTCGATTTTCAATTAATCCTTACCTTAGGTTCTGAAATCAGCAGTTTAGTAACTTAAAATGCTCACTGAATTTAAAAAGTAATGGGTATATATCCATGTTATTTCTTCAATATTTATCTTTATAGTTAATCATTTAGATTACGAGGACGCCTACTTCTTCAATATTTCATAAACTACCCGACCAAATTTAATTCAATTCTTGCAAACAGTTGGGAAATGCTATTTCCGATATTTTGACATAGAAGTATGAGGCTTTTATGTCATAAACATATGAAAATGACAATAAAAGGGTGTTACATGTAAGATACATGTATGTCACTCGTCAACTTTTGAGAAAAGTTTTTGTCAGACCCTCTAACTTCAAAATTATTTATTACAATTCATTTCTATGATATATTTGAATTAAACAATGCAAATTATACAATATTCAATTTAAAAACTGCCTACAAAATTGTTAAGAAACAAGATTTATTGGGGGCTATTTTTTGTGATGGAAGGATATTTAGAAGGAAATTCCTCAAATCTACACATTTGTTTGATCTTAGAACTTTAGCCCTAAATATTTTTACTCGGAGACGTGTTTTTCGTTATGATACATGTATGCTTGGAATTTTAAGTGCAGGTTTCAATGGATATTTTCAAAAACAGATTTTTCACATTCATTCAACAGACTTTGCCAAAGAAAATAAAGATATATATTAATAAATCAAAATAGGATTATTTTTCTTCGCCTGAAAATAGCATATTTTGACCAATATTTCAAAATTTACATCACTGACCTCAACTTTTTCTTTCATTATTTTAAATAAAACGATCCATTTTAACGGATCAGGACTAAAGTCAGAAAAAAGCATGATATAAGAAAATATTTTATTGTCTTTCTAGATTTTTATTACCCAAATATGATAATTTTGGTGCAAAAAGATCACACAATACTTTATGCGTATTAATTTGCAGGATTTTTTGCAATAAAAATATTATTCAACAATTTACATAAAATAGGATTATATTTATGGCTATTTTTACATTTGGTAATATATGATAAAAATTAATAAAGTGATTAACCTAAAAGTTACAATATTTAAGTGCAAAAAGGTCATATAAATGATACCGCTGCTCAGTAAAATGCACACTGATCCCCAAATTTCTTTGCGATTTTGAGTCATACTACGAGGGTTGTCCAAGAAAAATGCAAACATTTTCAACATCTTTTGTTTCAATCGTGCTATAAAGTTAAAATTGGCATACACCATAATCAACATTGCTTTAATAATGCATAAAAAAATTCAATAAAATATCTCGATAAATAACATTTATCTCTCAGGTAAACGAATCCTACAAAATGGCTGTCGATCGGCGCAACACTGACGACGTCAAAACGTAACTCGTGGCGTTTGTGAATTTATTATGGAATCTTGCGTTTGATAAAATTTGTTTGAAGCATAAATTCGACATTGTATTTAATTTTCTTTTAGTTAGCAAGTTATCCATTTCAGATATTAATTAGCCTTTCCAAAAGACCGCGGAATTAGTAATTTTTTTGTAAATAATCTTTAACAATTTTCCAACCCCCTTCACACGTTTACTTAACTGTTCGTTAAGTTAAACGGCCGTCGCCAAGTTTGACGTCCAGTTTCTGACTTTTCAGTTTGTTGTTCTACCAAACGCTTCTTCCATCGAATAGCCAGTCAAACCATCGTCGAACCTCTTGAACTAGGTATAAATCTGCGTACTAAGATGTATGTTTGTGTCGTTCTATCGTTTACAAATCTTTTGCCGTGTGGACAGTAGTCATATCCCGCTTAACAGTACTGCTTGATAATTTGGTGCTCCGCATTATCACCCGACGTCACCATTTTTGACAATGTCTAAGTAAAGATGTTTTTGCATCTAACGTCATATTTTTGTCACTTGTGATGCTAAATTAATGAATTTTTACACATGAGTACATGTACTTCAGATCATAGAGTTTTTATTTAGGTAATTTTTCGCACATTATATTTCCGTATATCCTGGTAATAAAACTTCACTTACAATACTATTTCTAAAACTCAAAAAGTTGCCGTGCGGCAAACACCGATAATTGACACACTTTAAAAGCTATTTTACATGCATATGACATTAAAGCATTATAATATTTTGTCAAAAGAGCAAAAATTTCATTCCCAACAAGGTGCGAAATATTATTTATTTTGGTCGAATAGTTTTTGAAATATTCAAAAAGTTCGCGTTTTTCTGGGACTACCATCAAATACAAGTAGTTATCTAAAATATACTTCTCAAAAATCCTTGATAAGCTCATATCACGAGTGAAATACCTTAAATATCGGTGGTTGTAATTTTTATGCCCCCGTACATGTAATCAAAGATTTGGGGGTATATAGTTTTTACCCTGTCCGTCCATTTATCTGTCTGTCTGTTTGTCTGTAAAAACTGCAACCTTGCTCATAACTTTTGATTGGTTGAAGCTATGGCTTTTATATTTCACACGTGTATTCCTTGTGACAAAACCTTCCTTTGGGTACCAACATATTTGACCTTTTTACCTTGACCTTGGAGTTTGACCCACTTTTGCAAAAACTGACCCAACTTTAACTTTGGCCATAACTTTAGAACAGCTAGTGCTCGGACATCCATATTTCACATGTACATTTGTCATGACAAGAGCTTTGTACTCTGATAATATTGTTGAGCTTTTGACCTTGACCCTAGAGTTTGGTCCACTTTAAAAAAAAAACTTTATTCTTGGCCATGACTTTTGAACAGGTATCTCTAACGCTTTCGAATTTCACAGGTACATTTCTTGTGACAAGACGGTCCTTTGGATACCAATTATTTTGACCTTTGACTTTGGAGTTTGACTTACTTTTGAAAATCTTTTACCTTTGTCATAACTTTTAAACAGTTGGTGCTAGGGTTTTATATTTTGCATGTGTATTTTTTATGACAAGGTCTTCCCCTGTGACCATTGATTATTAACCCTTTGACCTTGGAGTTTGACCTACATTTATAAAACATTAACCTTGAACAAAACTTTTGGATGGTTGGTGCTTGGGCTTTCATATTTACCAGGTATATCCATTGACACAAGTCCTTTTTTTGGGGAAATGACATTTTTGCTCTCTTGATCTTGGGGGTTGACTTGCATTTGAGAAACTTTAACCTTCTCCATAAGCTGCCATACAGGGACATCAGTTTTTTTCAAACACATCTTGTTAAAATACCATTGCAAGCGATTGATTTCTTTATCTTCAGATTGTTCGAAAATATAATGTCACCTTCTCCATATCGATAAAAACTTTACAAAAGTTTGAAAATTTATCAATTTGACATCAAAAATGGCAATTATATTACGAAATAAGCACAAAAAGTTTCTGTTTGATATTGAAAAAAAAATGGCGACGTCGGGCAGTAATGCGGCGCAAAAAAAAAATATTCAGTACTGTGTTGAGCGGGATATGACTCCTGTACTTATGGAAAAATGATAAAGACAATGGAACGACACCAACAGGAGTCTCGGACACTGGTTTATACCTGTCATAAGAGTTTCAAAGATTACTGAACAGGTCATCCGATGGAAGGGGTGATGAAAACAAGAAAAAAAAAATCAGTGAGAGCTGAAGTCATTTAGACTGCGTTTAACTACTCAAGAAGTCGAGATCATGATAGAGGTAGGGAAATTGTCGAATAATCAGTTTTACGATCTTTCGAAAACTCGAGTATATATGTCCGAGATTGGTGCCTCGGTTACTAAATATAAAGTTAAATGTAGTGTAGAATCTTTGCATCAATCGAATTTTTAATATTATTATGAAAAGACGCACAACTCCTGAAAAATTCACTAGCGTCAGGAACTACGTTTTGAAGTCGTCATTGTTGCGTTGACTGCTACTATGTGAGTTTTGTTTAACTGAGAGAAAAAAAAAATCTTATTTAAAAGGATATTATATCGAACTTTCTATGTAATGTTCAAGAAATGCTGATTATGGTGCTTGCCAACATTGAACACAGAAGTATTAGTGAAACAAAAAATATTGAAAATGACCGCGTTTTTCTGAGATAACTCTCATATATATGGAAAATTATCAAATCTCAAATATATTTTCTTGAAACATGAACAAAAGCACCAAATGTGCATTTTCTAATTGAAAAAAACTAATTAAAATTCTTTCGTTTTCTACACCTTCGACATTAATTGAAGTCACTCATCTCAAGTAGAACTCATCTCTTTTATGACCCAAATCTTATACTTTTCGGAATGATATGAATGTTTCATCATGTGTTTGTATTGTCAATGTATAGACCCTTGTGACTGTGATATTATCCCTACGTGTATGTTTAGAATGTATAATGTACGTATTAATATGGACTATCAATAGTAAAAATGATTTTCTCAGCAGATGATCATGTGCATTGCCATTAAGATCGTCAGGTACATTATCACTGAAAATCACGAGGGATTAGATCATGTTTTTTGTCATGAAACATTATCACTGAAAATCACGAGGGATTAGATCATGTTTTTGTCATGAAACATTATCACTGAAAATCACGAGGGATTAAATATTTTACGATTTAAGGAAATGCGTGTTATTTTAAAGATAAATACTTTCAGTACTAATAAAATTATAGCATTGTTAATAATTGCAACAAGTATGTAAATGTTCAGTGCAATAGTACTAATTGATCAATGTACCATACATATAATTATGTGTTTAAGAAAATATCGTCATCTTTCATATTAATTTTTTTAATGTTTATATGGTTTCTTTGAAAACTGGCATCACATGTCTATAAATGTGTCAAACCTTGGAGAGAATCTTTTTCTACGGTCACAACTTTGAGTAAAAGATCATGAGATGAACAATATCAAATTAATCTGCGCTTTAATAATTGAAAAAGATGCTCTTACTGGAACTTTGAATTAATAATCAATGCAACAAATTGAAAGTTTAGATTGCAGAAGTTCACAACATTGATGATAATCAGGAGAGAAAGGCTCACTGCACATGTCATTTCATCAGGTAGCTTAGATAAAAATTATTTAAAATTGTTTCCATTTCACTTCTCCAAAATTCAGATAAATATTGAGCTCCACTCATTATTTTTGCAATATACATGTAAATTCACATGCAAATTCATTAATGAAAATTAGACTGTAGGTCCTCAATGCTGCTACAGTAAAGTACATCTGTACCTATGATTGCGATCATCCGTCATGAATCACTCAAGTTATTACACCAAGTTATCAAAATGTAAAATCAAATTAGAAATATGATACACATTGACTCTTGCATTAATATGAACTTCGAATCCATTTCATCAGTCTTGCGAAGATTACGAATGTATATTTTATCTTCCTAGCTGATCTTCCAATACGCCTACAAATCAGATTTTTGTACTGTTGAACGAAAAATATTATTATACCCGCACTTTCTAAAGAAATGTCTGTCAAACTATTCCACTTTCAATTTAAGCAGTAACCAATTCATCTTTTGGAATATGATAGGTGGTGTCCTGTAAATATGCAATAAGTTTTCAGAGTTTTCATCTTAATACTTGGGCTAACTGGAGTTGAACGCAACTTTTCCTCTACAAAAAACCTGGTCCCTCAAAACTCCTCTAACAGTACATTTTACGCAATAGCCAAATTATTTTTTTCAAGATGATGAGTGGTGTCCTTCAGATGTTCAATTAATTTTCGAAATTTTCATTTTCACTGTAATGGTCAAACTGGAGTTGAAAAACGAGATTTTCATTTTACAAAACTTGTTTCCAGGAACTCCTCATACATTTTACGCAATAATTTCTTCTGCAAGATGATTGGAGGTGTCCTGCAAATGAGCTATAAGGTTAATGAATTTTCATTTTCATCCTTGAGGTCAATTGGGGTCAAAAATGATGTTTTTGAGTACCACTTTTGGTCGATTTGTTTCATTACTCCATCACAATCTTTAATTTCAGACCGGTAGGGAATTTATTATTTGAAAAACTAACATTAGAGGCCCATGGTCTTGTGCTCACCTGTGGTTTTAATGCTCAATTTGATACATGTGTGTATATTTTACTTAAATTATAGAATAACTTTCGTACAAGTAGAGGCATACGCTTTACGTGTAGGTATTATTGCCTTATGACAGCATCTAGTTCAAGTTGTTTCTATGAATTACGTGTATACAAGGATTGTACCTATCATTGTACCTATTCAATTAAGAATATATATAATCACGATTAATCAGTTTTGGCAAATAGTTTCTTGCTGAAACTTAATGCATTCACAAAGAATCCATTTTTTTCTCGTTATAAGAATTTTGCACCCTATGCAGATGACATTTCATTCAGCAAAGATGCCAGACATATCGATTTAACGAGGTTCGCTCCTGAGCTTTTGAACATATTTTTATTTTAACCTATATTTAAAAAAAATCTGCACAATGTTTTAATTCTTACAATAAATTTGGATTCTACAATGCCAAATAAACTAAATTCAGTTAAAACTCCATGATTAAATTCCATACCAAAAGCATTAAGTGAGGAACTATATTTTGTGGCGGAAGGTTTTTTTTAGAAGAAAATGATCATTTTTTCTCTTTCGAAGTATTTAAAGTATGTTAAGTTTGGATTCCTATTTTTCCATGCAGCCTGCACACAGAGTTATTTTATACAGTGAACTGTTTTATACTGGTCCTAAATTATATATTTAATAAACTGTCATGAATTCTATCATCATATTTGATAAATATAGCAAATATATTGTGAAACTCAAGAAAAAAATAGCCCTTTTTAAAGCTCAAAATTAGCACTATTTTAGTAATATCTGAAAATTAACATCACAGACCCCCACTTTTAATTTTCTTTTCTGAATATATAAGATACTTTTGACCATTCTTCTTAAATGTAGTAAAATGACATTACTTTCAAATGATTTTTTTGCTTGTTAAATTTTTAATGCCAGCAAAATGAAATTTTTTTAGTGCAAAAAGGTCAAATAATTGAACACGCGGAGTAATTTGAAATTTTTTTCGTTGTCAAAAATTTTAATGGGTCTATTCAAGATGAAATAAGACTGTGTTTGTTCCCATAATTTATTTGAATAAAAAATATTGGAGGAAAAACTTTAAAAATAGATTTATGTGTAAGACGTATTTACAGTGCAAAAAGGTCAAACTAAATGCTCTGTAGCGCCAAAAGAAGTGCATTGACCCCCATTTTTTGTTTTGATTTTTAATATAGCTATGTGTATAAATTCTAAAAATACACTTGATAAAAAATTCTCATTACTTTTGATGGCAGGATCCAACCTCCTTAAGGTCTTTTTTTTTCAAATCGATTGGGAGTAAGTGATTATTGTCTAATAAAAGTATGTATCTCAATATTTAATAAATAAGTACAGTAACTCCAAATCTCTGTAATGTTTGTTAATTTCAAATTCATTAACACACTGTCACCTAATTTAATTGTGTAACAGTACTAATTTATAAGTGTCTAAACTATATAGTATTTTAATAGAAATCGATTAATCTGCTTTAATCCAGGGAGTAAGAATGTTGATTGTTTTTCTTATTTGCATGAACATTCGACAGACATCAAAACTGCAGGCGCTATTTTTAAAATTAATTATCAAACCAATTTAGGGGGTAGCAGTTTCAGAACAGATGTGTTTGATCCGTTCAAAAATATCTGGTTGATGCTAGGACTAAATTAACTTTAACAGCTCACTTTGCCTTATTACACCTATACTTGTTAGCAGAATGAATTATTCATTAAATCAAAACTTTACATGAGCAAATCGATTTTTTTTTTCATATTTAGCCTATTTGCCGGTGGACAATTTTTAGCTGCATTAATTATTTGTTGACATTTGTGAACAGATTTTGATATTTTCATTTTATTTAAATACAAAAAGCGCATTGGCAGTCTGACTGTGTACAAAAAAACATACTTCTATGGTCGTAGATGATTTTAAAGGCTGACAACTAACAAATTATTATACATTTGGCAGAGTGGGTTTGATATCAAATTATAAATAAAGATTTATATTTATTTATTAAAGAAGATGTTTTATAAACTTTTCTATTCATTATTTTCATATTGCACTTTTGCATGATACTTCTAATTATTCTTGCTGGCTGACGTATCGACCTTTGACATATGTTGTAACTAATTTTATTGACTTAAGGTTTTAATTGGCGGTAAATTTTCTATTGTTCGGGGGCTGGGGTACTCACTTCTCGGACGGACATCCAAAGTCTTGGCTGTGTTAACAAAGTCGTCTTTTCGTCAACTTAAAATATTGCAATTTACATTTGAAAGATACAGATTAATGTGGAATAACACGAAGACCACATTCAGTAAGTGTTATCTATTTTCTACTGTAATCTTTCCATCTTAGCCTAATATAATTTCGTTGATTAAAATAGAGAGAGCAGATGGAAGTTATTAATTCTTGTGATCGTGATCGTATTGATTGTAAACAACGCTAGATATAAATGTTGTAATTGAAAGTATGGTTTATTTTAAAATTTTATCATTTTTACGATCAGTCGCTCTCTTGTAATAAATATGACAGCATCCAGTTATTTTTATATAGATTCGGATTTGTAACTATGTAATACTGCAAAATACCTGCATAGCTGCCCAATTCCATTAAATTGGTAACTATAGCAACAAAATGCGTTTGTGAAACACTGATGCCCCCGTATGGCAACTAATAGCAAAGTTTAAACTTTCTCAAATGGAAATCAAATATGTTGGTACCCAAAGTAAGGTTTTGTCTCGAGGAAAATACGTGTGAAAATATGAAAGCCATAGCAGCAACCATTGAATGATTATTGAAAAGGTTAAAGTTTTTCAAAAGAAAGTCAAACATCAAGGCCAAGGTCAAATGGTCAAAATTAAAGGTGCCTAAGGAAAGGCCATCTCACTAGAAATATACAGGTGAAATATGAAAGCTAAAGCACCAATCGTTCAAAGGTTATGACCAAGGTTTAAGTTTTTCAAAAGTACTTCAAAATCCAAGGTCAAGGTCAATGGATTACAAATGTTGCTATCCAAGGGAAGGTCTTGTCACAAGGAATAAACACGTTAAATATGAAAGCCCTAGCACCAACTTTTCAAAAACTTTGTCCAAGGTTAAAGTTTTGGAAAAGTAGGTCAAAGTCCAAGGTGAAAGGGTCAAAGTTCTTGGTATCAAGAGGAAGGTCTTGTAACAAGGATTACGTATGTGAAGTATGAAAGCCTTGGCACCAACCGTTCAAAAGTTATGGCCAATGTTAAAGTTTTTCAAAAGTAGGTCAAACTCCAAGATCAAGGTCAATAGGTCAAAGTTGTTGGTATCAGGAGGAAGGTCTTGACACAACAATTAAACATGTGAAGTATGAAAGCCCTAGCACCAATTGTTTAAAAGTTATGGCCAAGGTTAAAGTTGGGTAAAATTTTGTAAAACTAGGTCAAACTCAAAGGTCAAGGTCAAAAGGTCAGATATGTTGGTATCCAAACAAAGGTTCTGTCACAAGGAATCATATGAGAAATATGAAAGCCATAGCTCCAACCAATCAAAAGTTATGGGCAATGTTAAAGTTTTTGCGGACAAATAGACAGATAAAACAGCTAGGCAGACGGACGGACAGGGCTAAAACTTTATACTCCCGAATCTTCGATTCGGGGGCATAATTATTCTTTGTGTATATGTTTTTAAAATACTCTGATAAATAAAATACCTAGACCTGATTTTAGTAATTCGTAATATGTAAGAGTTATTTCCCTTCTTACGCATTTCATGAAGTCTGAGTGTTTATAAACTGGTTACAGTAAACAGCTATTTTCTTGCAAATTACGGTCTCCAATTTTTTTTAACAACCCTTGTCACGCAGTTATAAAAAAATTATTATGTAAATAAAACAAAAACAAACACAAAAGTTGTCCTCTCAAACGATCGCAGCACAGAGTTTCATCTTGCCAAATCCTTTCTCGCTTAGTCTAATAATTTTATTAACGTCCGCCGTTTGTCACTTACAGATATACGTGTTTCCTATCGCCACTGAGCAACAGTGAGGCAGATCAACTACTGTATATTTGGAATATATAAAGGGCGGGGCTTACAGGCGGTAGGATAAACCGGGGTCCGCTACAAACTTGAGTGAAAGCAAACGTCCGGTTCGCTCTAGCGGACTTCGAGTTGACCTCAGGCGAACGCACAGCAAACCAAGAGTGCACCCATTTTTTTTAAATAGTAGACCCCAAGCAAACACACAGCGAACCCGGGGTTTGCTTTTTGGATTTGATGTGGTGTAAGGTTGGTTTGGTTGGTATTGTATATCTATAAATAAAACTTCGATTTTTAACTTGGCTATGCCTTTCAAGATTGGAATCTATAGATGACCTCAATACTGCAAGTGCATTTGCTAACATAACGTGACTGCCACATCACGTGATGAGTCTAAATAAAAAAATCTTATCGTCCTCAACATGCAGTTTTTTACCATACTTTTAAATCCGATATTGTAAATCATACTAGATGAAATCCCGCGCAAGCGCGGGAAATTTAATTTATACCACTACCGACAGAAAATGTATTGTAGTTCTCTATTGACAGCCTACAGGCTTATAGCAGGAACAAATACTTTGTTCAAAATTCCGCATGAAGTAGATTTACCTATCCTACCCCCCCCCCCCCGTTTTTTGTGTTTGTTTTATTTTTTGTTTTGTTTTTTTTTTAACTTGAAAAATAGCAATTTCATTAATTGACATTTATTGTGAAACCTGTTACACTACGTTATGGATATTGTACTTCAGATGCTCTTATTTCATTTCCGTCAAGGATAAAAGCAACGAATATGCACATTTTACTAATAAATTGATTGCGTGGGGTGGGGTGGGAGGGATTCACAGGTACTTGGGTCTTGGTTTATAAATATGTGTGTACCTTATTGATATGTAAAAATGTACTTTACATTTTTACCTATAAATAGAGATTGTTCTATCTGACGTATCCGTATCCGTATACGTATCGAGGTGAGAGAGGCATCTCGATCCCGATGATTTAACCGTTGGGTGACATTTCCATCGTTTCTTGTTTGATTTTAACCTCATTCATTGGAAAATAAGATATATAGTAACATTTCTACTAAAACGTATCAAGTTGCTGTTCACACCTATCATTTTATCGAAGGATTTAAAAAAATAATAAAATTAGTAAAAAAGTAAGTATATTTTTATTGATTTGTTTAAAAATAAAAAAAAGGTTCAAAAAGGGACTTCCCCCTTCTCTCTCTCTCTCTCTCTCTCACTCAATATCAGGATATATTATTGTTTCATTCTCGAAGTAACCTTTACCAGTACAAGACATATTCCCCATAATGCATACAGTCAACGCTCGTTATCTCAACTTGATTGGACCAATTCAAACTTCGATATATCCAAGGGTTTGAGTTAACAAAGTTTAACTGTACGAGGTGTCAGAGATCAAACATTCTAGATGAGTATAAGTTTGTATACATCAAGCAGACACTTAAAATTGATTAACAAAGTGGAGAAGGGGGAAGCTGGGCCGAGGCAGGGAGAAGCCAAAAAATACCAAGTCACCTTTGCAAAATTTTGACAAAAAAAGGTGTAGAAATTAATCAAACCTTTAAAAAACCTATTACTGGGAATGTGTGTATGTGTGTGTGTGTGTGGGGGGGGTATGGATATTAAGTCCTGAGTTTCTCTTTTCCACAAAAATAATTACGGATACATTAACTGTGAAAGATTAACTTGACCATACTGCATACTCTGTGTGTGTGTGGGGGGGGGGGGGGGGGTCACTGAAAACTTCCATCCTTATTTTCTTATTATCATTATCAAAATTCTGTATATCATTTGATTATATTTGATGGACATAGTTCTCCAGAAAAGCTTTGGAAAGCTGGCAATTCTGGGGTGGTTTGAAGACCCTAAATTCCCTAAATTGTTAGGTTATAGCCGTATCCGATATTCCAGAGAGCTTGAGGAAGACTACCATTTCCGAAAGTGATGTAATTACACGCAGTTTTTGTCGGGGATGAATTAACAATTGTCGATAAAAGGAGAAAATTTTTTATGTCTTATACATTACTTTATATACATGTTGACTAAAGTTTACTTAATGATTTATTTATTGAAATTAAGATGTCTGTAATTCTTTGTGTACAAGAGGGATCAAAACTCTGAAAAAATGCTGACATTTTATCAATTAAATGTTTTGTATAAATTTTATCCTTTATTCTGTGTTTTTTTTTTTCTGCTACGTTGAAGCAGCCTCTTCTCTTCAATTCTGTAAACTGCGTGTTGAATTGACTCACACTTTTGGGCCAAAATGCATAAATAAATAAATAAAAATAAATGAATAAATAAATAAAAATCAGCTGGATGGACAAGGTAGCATAGAAGAAATAGATAAATCT
The DNA here is from genome assembly GCF_033153115.1 of Saccostrea echinata. NCBI lineage: Eukaryota > Metazoa > Mollusca > Bivalvia > Ostreida > Ostreidae > Saccostrea > Saccostrea echinata. The sequence continues at coordinate 6,108,569 of NW_026889765.1, read as the reverse complement.
ATTGTTTTGGCATTTTTTAGCCTAATGTTTCTTTTCTTTCTTATAAAAAGAGAGTTAAGATAATGAATACCCTATTCTGAAACAGTTCTATATCAAACCATGAATTATAATACGCATGTACGACAACAAGAGAACTAAAAGGAAAAATCAAATTTAACAATTGCAGTTTCATTTCATTACCTATTTTTTTTGTCGCCATGAAGTCTTTTCAAGTTTATACTGCTGAAAGGACAAAATATAAAGCAAAATCAAGCCGTATGAGAATAGGCACGAAAGTAGCAATTTCAACTCGGGAGAGGAAGGGGAGACATACAGGTATTTGTCAATTGGTTCATTGGAAAAAAAAAAGAATGAAGAAAGTTAACAGACGCTATGAAAGTATATGCTTAAAAATGCCAGTTCAACCCCCCCCCTCCCCCCTGGGAAGGGGAGGGGGGGATGAACTGGTATTTTTAAGCATATACTGGTAAGGGTCTGGAAGCTAATTCTCTTTAGAAAACGGCTACACGGTTTTATTGATTGTGTGGATACAACGTCTTTTGCATTTTACTGTGTGTGTGTGTGTGTGTGTGGGAGGGTGTGTGTGTGTGTGTGAGTTGGCGGGGGTGGGGGGTTAATTTTATGTCATCTAATGTAAATTACAGAATCAATCAATAAAATGCCTGATGTTAAAGGAGAGAGAGGGGGATCCCGATAAATATTTTTAAACAAAATTGCAATTAAAGTTTTAAATAATATAATGAAAACAAATACATCTATTTTTTAAGAAATTTTCCAGCGAACTGATAGACGTTTACAGCAGCTTAATACATTTTTTATTAGAAAAAAAATATCATATGCAATTCTTAAATGAATGGGGCTGCTTTAAAACCAAACAAATAACGATGGAAATTATAGTAAATAGTTTAGACATCGGGATCGAGATGCCTCCCTCACCTCGATACGTATACGGATACGGATACGTATACGGATACGTCAGAAAGAACAATCTCTAATAAGGTATATACATATTTATAAACCAAGAACCAAGTACCTGTGTAAAAATTAGCTTTTAACGCCCTATGAATAGGCTGAGTATTTGATACAAAAGACTAAGCTGCAATAATGTAGCCCTCTCCGATTTTTTTTTTCTTTTGATCTGATATTTTCTAGCCTCTCTCTCTACCCCCCCCCCCCCCCCCGAAAAAAAAGGAGAGGGCTACATTATTGCAGCTATAAAAGATTGTATTCAGAAATTAACTGTGCGTTGATTAAAGCGAAAATTTTACATCTTTAATTGTATTTGAACAATACCTTATTCATTAATTTTCTCTTTTCATGTAAGCAAGTTTATTGCGAAGTACAAATAGTACTTCGGGTTCGTTGCCACGATGCTCTCAGTAAGGAATATATACAAATTTTACCGATAAATTTATTAGGAAAACCTACTACATACATGTATATGTAATAGTCTTTCGATATGTAATTTTATTCACAACTTATAGTGTTATCAGTGATTAACCATTATACCAATTATGACCAATTAAACAAAAGCTTTTTATGGTCATGTAGCTAAAATCGCCTCGTTTTTTCCTTAACATCGGGCTCGATGCTCTAGAAGCTTCCGTCAATATAAAGATCAGTGAATGACGAAAATATTTTGCACATTTCCCTTTTTAATCGGTTATCACAACTTATTTCTTTTATATCATTTAAATCGAGTTTTGATTGAATAATTCAGTGATGACGTTTTATGTAATAAATAAACGATTGCTTGTTGTCAGTTTCATTAAAAATTGCCAGTAACTTAGATCCGCCAACCGGAAACGCCACCGTACTCACGTTTTAGCTATTTTATGGCTGTTTATAGAAAATGAAAGTAGACTTTTAATTTAATGTACGATACTTACTATGCGAGTGAAATCTAAATATAGTTTACGGACATCAGCTTGTATCTAGTGTATTGTTAGAGGAGTAAGTAAGAACTCTGGTGCACCCGTTTCGGAGTTTATTTGCAAAATTTATTAATTTGTAAGTATAGATATTCATTGTCTAACAAATCGTTTGTAAAAGTATCTGTTGGAAGTCAGGTGATTGTAAATTGAATTGTAAATTAAAGTGTTATCTTAAGTTTTATAATATGGGTCCAGTGTATGACGAGTAGGCTCCTCTATTATAAAACATGCTTTCAGGGTGGCCAGGCAAGGACAGGGTGGGTTACAGTTGGGACTTGAAAGAATATAATTTCAGACATGGTGAAAGGTTATTGTCTCAATGTTTTGTATGTAGCAAGAATACATGTTGAAAATTTACCATATTTCATTTTCATACAATTTAGCGGCAATGGCACTGGGGATCCTGTAACGCCCAATGTCACACTTTCAGCAACTATAAAGCACGACCTCCACAGATTAGCTGAGCTGCTGTAAACAAATATAAGATGTATATGGTCACAAGTCCTACCCCGTCACTTTTACAGTTTGCCCACAACAATGACGCTCTGGAACGAGTTTGCAAAAAATTTAATACAAGTTGCTCAAAAGGGCTGGAGAAGGTGCATATTTAAAACAACAAGGTTGAGTCAAGAACATCGGGCAATTTCTATCTTCAGTTGGATTGCGTCTTAATACCTTGGGTAATTCAGAGTTATGCCATGAATCCAGGGGGTCTGGAATACTTTATTCAGGGTTCGGGATACGTTTTCCCAGACACCCTATGTCGATAGGTAGTTGTTAGGCTGTTGAATCATGGGTGAGTTGAATGCGGCTTGCCCCCTTGTGAAGTAATCGAAATTTGTGGTTTCCATAGGCTTCGGCCATTTGGGCAATCAGATTTTGGAACGCAGTTTGCAGTTCGCAATTCGCAATTCAAAAGTGAACTGCATTCCAGAACGCAGTTCGCAATTCAAAATTTAAACATAAGTCATGGGGTCTGAAATTTTGAGGGTAGGCTACTAGTGGTCAGTTACCACTTCTATGAAAAAATGGTGATGGTATCATCTCTAGTTTCCGAGATATAGAACTCCAGTTTTTAGGCCTACTATATAATACTATATGAATAAACATCGGGTTCGGGGACATCGAAGTCCCCTGTCCCGGGGTCTGAAATTTTGAGGGTAGGCTACTAGTGGTCAGTTACCACTTCTGTGAAAAAAAATGGTGATGGTACCATCTCTAGTTTCCGAGATATAGAACTCCAGTTTTTAGGCCTACTATATAATACTATATGAATAAACATCGGGTTCGAGGACATCGAAGTCCCCTGTCCCGGGGTCTGAAATTTTGAGGGTAGGCTACTAGTGGTCAGTTACCACTTCCATGAAAAAATGGTGATGGTACCATCTCTAGTTTCCGAGATATAGAACTCCAGTTTTTAGGCCTACTATATAATACTATATGAATAAACATCGAGTTCGGGGACATCGAAGTCCCCTGTCCCGGGTTCTGAAATTTTGAGGGTAGGCTACTAGTGGTCAGTTACCACTTCTATGAAAAAATGGTGATGGTATCATCTCTAGTTTCCGAGATATAGAACTCCAGTTTTTAGGCCTACTATATAATACTATATGAATAAACATCGGGTTCGGGGACATCGAAGTCCCCTGTCCCGGGGTCTGAAATTTTGAGGGTAGGCTACTAGTGGTCAGTTACCACTTCTGTGAAAAAAATGGTGATGCTACCATCTCTAGTTTCCGAGATATAGCTCTCCAGTTTTTAGGCCTTTTATATATAGACCTCCTATAAATAGCAGGCAAATCCCTTCCCATTATTCTTCTCTCTGGGAAAACGCCCTGGATTTTATACGAAACTGTGTTTAGCTACCACATGTAATACTAAGCGAATAAACATCGGGCTTGGAGACATTTTAATTAATATACACAAGAACATTTTAAAACACTAGTCTCATAGCTTCCTTGATATTAAAACTTTTAATATTTTTATTGGGGTGGATATGTTACATAATATATTTTTTTCAGTTCTGTAAACTCTAAAGGCATCACTTAACACCTAAAGGGAATGCTAAATAATGAATCAATGAATGAACTCCTATGATTCCATCAATGAATGAACTACTATGAACCAATCTCTATTGAAATTAAAATTCCTCACAGCATTGCAATATGACGTACATGTTTAGTTATCATTGAGAAAAGTGATTGTCACTTTGTTTAATATTTTGATACATATTTCAATAATTGTAATGTTATCCATTTTTGAAATTTCATGTTCATTTATGGTTATTTCAGAATAATATTATTTCATAAAAATTAAATAATCTGTCAACTAGAAATAAAATGAATACATGTACATGTGCGTGGTAAGTAATTCGGGTTGATAGGTTGTTCACCATTTTTTAGACGAATCCGGCAATTTCAAAAAAGGGGGAGGGGCGGGGGATTTTAAAAAAGTGGAAGATGATATCCGATATATAGAAGATATCAATATATATAATTTAAAACGAAATGTTCTTCTAATTTTAGAATTCATCCTCCATAAATATGTAAAAATAATATCTATATTTAATAAAGGAAAATCCAAAACCTTTTTTCAAAGTAGAAATAATTTTTTTTAAACTTTTGTTTGATATTATAAAATACATAGGCAACATTTTTTTAAAGATGTAAGACATAAATTAAAATATAAGCATATATATCAAAATGTAAATATGGAACATTTCGGTAAACAACCTTAATAAAGATGCTTAAAAACGGCTTAAATTTACGAAATACCGGTAATCATTATATTAAATTTTAACTATTATTTTATAAATATATTTAAATTCTTAATACTAGTATCAGGGAAATTTTCAATTTGAAGTATAACTATGAACATGTATGAAAAAAAACATAAGTAGAAGTAATTGCCCTTGCCAAACTTTTTTCTTTACTATTGACAAACTATAAAAGAAATATACTATTGAAAGATATTTTTACAATATTTCTATTACACCAAATGAAAGCAATTTTTTTTATGAGAATCATTCTTATTATCCACGAAGCTCAAAACCTATGACGTCACATGGGGTTGAAGATATCTTAAATATAAATAATAACTATAGACTCATGAAAGAAGTGTATATCCTTTCTAATCGTGCTTTGAGTTTGTAATACAGAGAGAGAGAGAGAGAGAGAGAGAGAGAGAGAGATTCCGAGATTCCAAAATCTAAAAAAAAAAATCCGATAAAGTTAGTGTTCCTATGTGGATGCTTGTTCGGTTGGGGGGGGGGATTATTTATAACGAATTTACTTAATGTGTTTGTTTGTTTGTTCTTTGATTAACGTCCCTTTCCAGAATTTTTCAATCATATGGAGACGCCACCAATTGGCGGTGGAGAGCTGCAAATTTTGACGTATACTCGGCACTCAGGGCCATTGAACAGTGAGGGATCTTTTTCGTGCCAGCATCTTCTACGACACGGGACCTCGGTTTATAAATACGGTCTCAGCCAAAGGACCGGTCTCGAAGTACTCAATGTTGTATTAAATTCATTTAATTTATTGCTATTTGTTTTGTCCGTCGCAAACATTCCATTATTTTCAGTTTCCTCTCTGAGGCGCCGTTTCGGTATTTACTGCCATAAAGTGATATCACCTATTCAAATAGGTGATATCACCTAATCGAATAAGTGATATCACCTATTCAATTGGTGATACCAGTATCACTTATTCGAATAAGTGATATCACCTACTCAGCTTCTGAATTGGTGATATCACCTATTCGAATAGGTCTTATCACCTTATCATATTGAAATGGTGATATCATCTATTCAAATTATTTATCAAATAAAACTCCTCTCAAGACTAGAGACTCTGAAAGCCTCGTTTACTTTCACTTTAGTTTATAATTTGTTAATGTTATCGAAAAATCTCGTGAGTCAGGTGACAAGATTTATACAATTCATTCTTTTTGAACACGAATAATCATAACTGAGGGAACTCAGAAACTATCAATAAATTTTGCAAAACTAATCTGCGAGTGCAATTTATATATCTTTACAGGGATCGATAACATAAAGTCTTTTAAATGTTTTGGATTAACTGGGCAGCCCAAATTTTCTTGGGGCCAATGGAAAACTAGATAGTCTTGAGGAAGGGAGCATTCATTATTTTATAATGTAAGAATTGCAATTAGGTGATATCACCTATTCCAATTTGTGATATCACTCATTCCAATTGAATAGGTGATATCACCTATTCGAATAGGTTATATCAATTATTCGAATAGGTGATATCACCTATTCATCTCGAAAAGGTGATATCACCTATTCGAATAAGTGATATCACTTCAATTCAAGGGTGCCTCTTTCAAAATTGTGAAGTTTGAGACCCCCCTCCCCCCCCTCCCCCCCCCCGGGCGAGGGGTACTGCGGGAGGGGGTTCTATTGATTTAATAGTGATTTTGTAGTGAAAATGCATTATTCTGTGAAAATCTTATTTGCTCCAGTGTATTAAGCAAACAAACCAAGTATATAGTTATGATGAGCATGGACGCCTTTTCCAAGATTGTGAATGTCATGGTCCCTTGTTCAGGGGTTCTGGGGCCCGTTTTACAAAAGACCAAAATTTAACTATGGTTATTACTCTCTATATTACAAATGTTAAAAAATGGTTTTAATCGTTTTAAAACGAATTTAACAAGATAATTTTAAGCTAGGAATTTCAAACAGAATTATCAATTCTGTAAAATTTTACAATGAACTTAAACCTTTGATCTTAGGCGTATTTTTTTTTTTGGTTTTTTTTTTTAGGTCACCTGAGTCACTCAGGTGACCTATTGCTATCTCTTTTCATCCGTTGTCGTGCGTCGTCCGTCGTCCTTCGTTCGTAAACTTTTGAACATTTTCAGCCTCTTCTCTGGAACCAGCAAACCAATTTCAACCAATTGTGGCATATAGCATCTATGGTTAACAATGGGGAACAAAAATTTTGAAATTCGTGGCCCCTGCCCCCCTGGGGCCTGAGGGGTGGGGCCAAAACCATCAAAATTAATGCAATCTTTAAAAATTTTCTTCTTTACTCCTGGACATCAAGCAGTCAAACTGTTGGCATGATTATAATAAGCACTGAGCCCTCCACCAAAATTGTGAAATTCATAGTCCCAGGATCAGGGGTTCTGGTGCTAGGGCGAGGCTATATAGATCACATAGTGAAAGTGCATTATTTCTTTGAAAATCTTCTTCTCTACTCCTGGGTATTATCTAAACAAATTGAATACATAGTTATGATAAGCAAGAGTGACTCTACAAAAATTATGAAATTCATAGTCCCAGGGTCAGGGGTTCTGGTGCTAGGGCGAGGCTATATAGATCATGTAGTGAAAGTGCATTATTTCTTTGAAAATCTTCTTCTCTACTCCTGGGTATTATTTGAACAAATGGAATACATAGTTATGATAAGCAAGAGTGACTCTACCAAAATTGTGAAATTCATACATGTAACCCCAGGGTCAGGGGTTCTGGTGCTATGGCGGGGCTATATAGATCATACAGTGAAAGTGCATTATTTCTTTGAAAATCTTCTTCTCTACTCCTGGGTATTATTTGAACAAATGGAATACATAGTTATGATAAGCAAGAGTGACTCTACAAAAATTGTGAAATTCATAGTCCCAGGGTCAGGGGTTCTGGTGCTAGGGCGGGGCTATATAGATCACATAGTGAAAGTGCATTATTTCTTTGAAAATCTTCTTCTCTACTCCTGGGTATTATTGAAATAAATTGAATACATAGTTATGATAAGCAAGAGTGACTCTACCAAAATTGTGAAATTCATAGCCCCAGGGTCAGGGGTTCTGGTGCTAGGGCGGGGCTATATAGATCATACAGTGAAAGTGCATTATTTCTTTGAAAATCTTCTTCTCTGCTCCTGGGTATTATTTAAACAAATGCATAGTTATGATAAGCAAGGATGCCTCTTCCAAAATTGTGAATTTCATGATCCCTGGTTCAGAGATTTTGATGTTAGGATGTTAATTATAGAGTGAAAATGCATTAATGCTTTAAAAATCTTCTCTGCACCTGGGCATATCGGAGGCAAAAAGAGTAAAAGTTTTAATAAGGAAGGGTATTTTTACCAGATTTTTGAACATCAGGACCATTTGGTCCAGGTTCTGGTCCAGGCCAGGGCTCTATTAATTTGTATTCTACTGAGAGGAGTTATTCCCCTTTGCCATTTACTTGTGATAATTAATCACTGTAAATAATGTACTTGAAAGGTTAATAGAATAGGAGAATTATGCAAGAATTTTTATTGTATAATACAAAAAGTACTTTCATAGTTTTAATGATCAGGTAGACTTGTAAATAATAGATAAATAAAAATGAGACAAAAATAACTTGTCTTATTAAATGTTCATCAAAGACCAAGGGAGGCCAATGTAAGAGATTTCAACAAGGGATTAAAAGAGTACAGAAGCACTGATAGTTTGTTTACATACTGTCTGGTGAGAGTGATAAATGGGGAACAGATTAGAACCTAATTTATGAACTGTTAATGAATACCAGACTAATAATATTGTTGATCTTGATCACCCTATTTTTCTTGCTTTTGGGGAACAAAGCTTCACCTTTCAGTTCATTTTATACTCTATGGATCCTCTAAATTGTTGTCAGTATTATACTCAGGTGACCGTTAAGGCCCTTGGGCCTCTTTTTTTCTTTTTTTTTTTTGCAAAAACGTGTCCAAGGTCTTCGAGAGGGGCTCTATTTTTTATATTGTTTAAATGCATCAATTCTTTGAAAATCTTCTCTATCCCTGGGAATTTAGCAGACAAACTAACTACATGGTTATGATAAGTAATTTGCCTTTTCCAAAATTGTGGAATATATAGCCCCACTAAGGGGTTCTGTGGAAAGGGGGGACTGTTGATAATAGAGTGAAAGTGCATGAATTCTTTGAAAATCTTCTCTGCTACTGAGTACTTAACAGATGAACTCAATACATGGTTATGATGAGCAAGGATGCTACTTTCAAAATTGTGAAAATTGTCACCCAGGATTAGAGTGTTAATGTCGGGGCATGTCTGTGGAATACATGTATACTATGAAAATGAAATATAGTGATAATGCAATATTTCTTTGAAAATCTTCTTCCCTGTCCCTGGAAAGATAGCAGACAAACGAACTGCAGGATAAGGATTCTCAAGGATGCCTCTTCAAAAAATTGAAATTAATAACCCCTGGGTCAGGGGTGTGTTTGTTCGTTTATTGTTTAACGTCCATCTCGAGAATTTTTCATTCATATGGAGACGCCACCACTTGAGGGTGGAGAGCTGCAAATTTTGACCTATACTCGGCACTTAGGGCCATTGAGCAATGAGGGATCTTTTTTCGGCCAGCACCTACTGCGACACGGGACCTCGGTTTATACGGTCTCATCCGAAGGACCGGTCTCCACGTCTCACTGTTGGATTCGAACCCGCGACGTAAGGATCAACTCCTTACTCTGCAACTTTATAGCGAACGCTCTAACCACTTTGCCACGTGGGTCAGGGGTTTGGCTCTGTTGACTGTATACTAAAAATGCAGTATTTCTTTGAAAATCTTCCCCTCTGCCCATGGGTATTTAGTAAACAAACTAAATGCATGGCTATGATAAGCAAGGACGTCTCTTCCAAAATTGTAAATTTTATGGCCTCTGGGTTAAAGGCTCTGGTGTTAGGATGGAGCTATGTTGAATCTGTGGTGAAAATGCATTATTTCTTTGAAACCATTCATCTCTGGACATTTAGGAGGGAAAAAGAATATATATAAAACTGAAATAAAGATTATTTTTACAAGGTTTTTGAAATTCTGCACCATTTGGTCAATTTTTCATTTTGTATTCTACTGACAGAAGTTATTCCACTTTGTTATTCACCTTTGATAGTTAAACACTGTAAATGTAATTGAAGGGTCAACAGAATAACAGAATTTTACAATTTTGACAAGAAGTATTTTCTTAAATAATGTCAGGTAGACATTCAAATAATAGCTGAATAAAACAGAGGCCAATGTGAGAGAGAATGAGATAGGTTTACTAACAGTGCTCAAGAACTATTGTGTTGTTTAGTCTGCATGAGAATAGTGACAAACTGGGCAAGTACAGGCAAGTAAATAAATCAATTTTTATATTTGCTCTTGAACAATAAATTAATTTTGTTGCTGATCCCTGTTCACTATGTTCATATTTCTCTTGTTTTGGGGCAACATAGCTTTATTTATCGGCGTCTTTGTTTTACTTCATGTTCAAGCTCCTGATCCTTTATATTGTGACATTATACTCAGGTGACCTAGGACCCTTGAGCCTCTGTTCCAGAAATATTTCGGGAAGTGGTTAGTTTAATTTGACGACTAGATCCCCACTAAAAATTTCAATCCTCTATGTTACGGGTTTTTCAATATTTCTGAGCATGATGTTTAAAAAATGCGGGACCTATCGAAAGGATCAAGATTCGAGGTCGGATCTTAAATCGTAAAACACGACGGCATCACCATGTTTTTCATAAAGGTTTTTTGACAATAATACCCAATGCGTCTCGAATATGTTTCATAGTATCCAGCACTTAAATTTATCCCTATTGTACAAGTTCTAAGTCGGAAGTCAATTGGCTTCATAAAATCCCTAATGAATAACACAGGTGGACCTGGGCCAAAATGCAAACCAGAGAAACTTTAGCCCCGCTTTTATTTAAAAGATATTTCTCTTTTCTTTTTTTTTTTTTTAAGAAAAACTGTGATTCAGTAATTATTATAGACCTTACTCGAAGTGGTATCTGAATCAACACAGCATACGCGCGCATGCTTTGATATCAACGTGACTATATTGGAACTGAAGTTCTGGAAAAGAGTTTTTTTTTTCTCTTTTACTTGTAATAAGATTTGATCTCAATTTTAGCCATCTCCATTACAAGATTAAAAAAGGGAATCAACACAACTTGGATATGTCTCAAGAATAAGGGTTAAATATTGTGCTCAACCTGCAATGGACCAATAATTCTTGAAAAGATTTGATAAATCCAATATATCTTTCAGTTTAAAACGAGTACCTAAAATTTCAGACCCCGGGGCAGGGGACTTCGATTTCCCCGAGCCCGATGTTTATTCACTTAGTATTATATAGTAGCCATAAAAAGTGGAGGGGTGAATCTCGGAAAATAGACATGGTACCATAACCATATTTTCACAGAAGTGGTAACCTACCCCTAGTACCCCACACAAGATTTCAGACCCCAGGACAGGGGACTTCGATGTCTCCGAGCCCGATGTTTATTCACTTAGTATTATATAGTAGCCATAAAGAGTGGAGGGGTGGATCTCGGAAACAAGAGATCGTACAATCACCATATTTTAACAGAAGTGGTAACTGACAAGTAGTAGCCTACCCTCAAAATTTCAGAACCCGGGACAGGGGACTTCGATGTCCCCGAACTCGATGTTTATTCATATAGTATTATATAGTAGGTCTAAAAACTGGAGAGCTATATCTCGGAAACTAGAGATGGTATTATCACCATTTTTTCATAGAAGTGGTAACTGACCACTAGTAGCCTACCCTCAAAATTTCAGACCCCGGGACAGGGGACTTCGATTTCCCCGAACCCGATGTTTATTCATATAGTATTATATAGTAGGCCTAAAAACTGGAGTTCTATATCTCGGAAACTAGAGACGGTACCATCACCGTATTTTCACAGAAGTGGTAATTGACCCCAAGTACCCCACTCCCAAAATTTCAGACCCCAGGACAGGGGACTTCGATTTCCCCGAGCCCGACGTTTATTCACTTAGTATTATATAGTAGCCATAAAAAGTGGAGGGGTGAATCTCGGAAAATAGACATGGTACCATAACCATATTTTCACAGAAGTGGTAACCTACCCCTAGTACCCCACAAAAGATTTCAGACCCCAGGACAGGGGACTTCGATGTCTCCGAGCCCGATGTTTATTCACTTAGTATTATATAGTAGCTATAAAGAGTGGAGGGGGGGGGGATCTCGGAAACAAGAGATCGTACCATCACCATATTTTAACAGAAGTAGTAACTGACCACTAGTAGCCTACCCTCAAAATTTCAGACCTCGGGACAGGGGACTTCGATGTCCCCGAACCCGATGTTTATTCATATAGTATTATATGGAAAAACTGGAGAGCTATATCTCGGAAACTAGAGACGGTACCATCACCATTTCTTCATAGAAGTGGTAACTGACCACTAGTAGCCTACCCTCAAAATTTCAGACCTCGGGACAGGGGACTTCGATGTCCCCGAGCCCGATGTTTATTCATATAGTATTATACAGTAGGTCTAAAAACTGGAGAGCTATATCTCGGAAACTAGAGATGGTACCATCACCATTTCTTCATAGAAGTGGTAACTGACCACTAGTAGCCTACCCTCAAAATTTCAAACCCCGGGACAGGGGTCTTCGATGTCCCCGAACCCGATGTTTATTCATATAGTATTATATAATAGGCCTAAAAACTGGAGTTCAATATCTCGAAAACTAGAGATGGTACCATCACCATTTTTTCATAGAAGTGGTAACTGACCACTAGTAGCCTACCCTCAAAATTTCAGAACCCGGGACAGGGGTCTTCGATTTCCTTGAACCCGATGTTTATTCATATAGTATTAAATAGTAGGCCTAAAAACTGGAGTTCTATATCTCGGAAACTAGAGATGGTACCATCACCATTTTTTCATGGAAGTGGTAACTGACCACTAGTAGTCCACCCTCAAAATTTCAGACCTCGGGACAGGGGACTTCGATGTCCCCGAGCCCGATGTTTATTCATATAGTATTATATAGTAGGCCTAAAAACTGGAGAGCTATATCTCGGAAACTAGAGAAGGTACCATCACCATTTTTTCATGGAAGTGGTAACTGACCACTAGTAGCCTACCCTCAAAATTTCAGACCCTGGGACTGTGGACTTCGATGTCCCCGAACCCGATGTTTATTCATATAGTATTATATAGTAGGCCTAAAAACTGGAGTTCTATATCTCGGAAACTAGAGATGGTACCATCACCATTTTTTCACAGAAGTGGTAACTGACCACTAGTAGTCTACCCTCAAAATTTCAGACCTCGGGACAGGGGACTTCGATGTCCCCGAACTCGATTTTTATTCATATAGTATTATATAGTAGGCCTAAAAACTGGAGAGCTATATCTCGGAAACTAGAGATGGTACCATCACCATTTTTTCATAGAAGTGGTAACTGACCACTAGTAGCCTACCCTCAAAATTTCAGAACCCGGGACAGGGGTCTTCGATGTCCTTGAACCCGATGTTTATTCATATAGTATTATATAGTAGGCCTAAAAACTGGAGTTCTATATCTCGGAAACTAGAGACGGTACCATCACCATTTTTTCACAGAAGTGGTAACTGACCACTAGTAGTCTACCCTCAAAATTTCAGACCTCGGGACAGGGGACTTCGATGTCCCCGAGCCCGATGTTTATTCATATAGTATTATATAGTAGGCTTAAAAACTGGAGAGCTATATCTCGGAAACTAGAGATGGTACCATCACCATTTTTTCATGGAAGTGGTAACTGACCGCTAGTAGCCTACCCTCAAAATTTCAGACCCTGGGACTGTGGACTTCGATGTCCCCGAACCCGATGTTTATTCATATAGTATTATATAGTAGGCCTAAAAACTGGAGTTCTATATCTCGGAAACTAGAGATGGTACCATCACCATTTTTTCATAGAAGTGGTAACTGACCACTAGTAGCCTACCCTCAAAATTTCAGACCCCATGACTTATGTTTAAAGTTTGAATTGCGAACTGCGTTCTGGAATGCAGTTCACTTTTGAATTGCGAACTGCGAACTGCGTTCCAAAATCTGATTGCCGGCCATTTGGCGTTTGCACCGAGCCATTCAACTGATGATATAAAACATTGTGCTGCTGCTATCTAATACAAACTCATCAACTGTGAAAATATTTGCTGCATTCGTCAAAAACATGAACTGCCTTGCTTTCTTGCTCAAATATTTTCAGCTATGTTTCTGGTAAACCCAGAACGACAACTACATTGTATCCGATGTGTTTCTGTAAAATACATATAATACTGTAAAGTTAATTACCATTAGGGGTAAAATCGGAAAGAAAAAATATGCTTATTAATAATATATGCTTTATGTTGTATGCTGCTTATGCTGCTTGTAATTTGGAGTCACCATTTACGCGTGGCGACCGTCTGCTGCTCTACAACATGACATGACCAACAATTGCCAATTAAAATAAAAATATTTTAAACAACGTTTGTGTTACTTTCCTCGACAGTTTATGTAAATAATGAGAAGATTTTTGGTTTGTGTCTCTATCAATGAGTTACAGATAAAGTTCGCATATCTTCCCCTTCGGTGAGATAAAAAAAAAAAAAAACCTGGTCCAAATCAGTTAGGGACTCTTTATGCGATACTCTAAAATACTCATTTTTATAGGAGACCAGAAGTCTCTAACGAGACTGTAGCTCTACTGGTTCTTACTTGAAGTATGGCAACAGCAATAAATAAAATAAAGATCCTTGGTTTGGTCTTTATTTTGCCAAATTTAATTGCAACACGACAAAACCTCAAGTAGAAGTAGCCTTTTGAAAGTATTTCACAGAAATTTTTATTTTGGAGAAAATGGACATGTTTAAATTTTAATTTACGAACGACACAGGACGAACGGAATCGGCCGAAAACATATCACCCCATGCAATTGACCTAGGAAAAAAAAGATCGCAAATAAACATTGGAAAAACTATTGTTTGGCACTCTACAGTCACGTGTGCAAACGGATTTTTTCATTATTTTATTTATGTTGATGTGTCCATGTTTGTTACACTAATGAAATGAAAACTTTCTTTCTCGTAAAACCTGTATTCAAATGCTTGTAAGAAATAGAACTTCTGTTTTTCTTCTTTGAATCGCTTTGAAACAGTCATTATTGCAAAGGCAAAATGAGGCGATTTACATTAAATGTTAGTCAATAAAGAAACAATTCAGACTTTCTCTTCATTGATGAATTCCTACCGTTAAGCCTGATTTCTATTGAGGCTTTTTAACCATTCTAAAATCTGCATAAAATATCAAGCTGATTTTGAAGTATGCCTATACATTGATAAGGAATTAAATAGATATGATCTCTTACAGTTACGACTTAAACAAAGAACAGAAGCTAGAATTGATCAAATAAATTTGCTAAAATAATCTTAATGCTGTATGACGCATATCCATTGTCTTTTCGTGAAATATGAAAACAATGAACAGTAATCAAGCACAGAAGTCTATATTAGCAACACAGATAGGGAGCAGAGGAAATATGGACCTCTTAAACATCTGAGGTGGGATCAGGTGCCATGGATGAGTAAGCATCCATTGTGACTGTGAAAAAAAAAACCGCACAAGTACCAAGTCTGTCCAAAACATTCGTTGACAAATGGGTATATTTTTTTTAATAATGACTACACTACCAAATATGTCCGCAGTACATTATTTAGCAAATGTATGAAAATTAAAAAAAAAAAAAAAAAAAAAGTACTTCAAAAACGTTAAAGGTGTTAATATTTTGCATTCACAAGCCACATGATCCAATCTGGCGTTAAGCTGGTTTCATGATAAAGTCATAAATAGGACTTTCGTATTTTTTATCACATATTCGTGTTTTCGTGAACACATGCTATTTCTCCAATGATATGCTAAATTGCCAAGTGCGTACTAAAATCTTTTTTTTTATAACCAGAAAACAATACACAATATTTTTTGTTAAGTTATAATATTTTCATGGGTTGTGATATCGTATTTTCATCTTGCGGTGTCTCCCAGTTTGTACAGAACGTCGGAAAATCATTTATGCTATTGAAAATGAATGAACATGAAATATTCGTATTATTCCAAGACGTTTTAACCATATAGATACATAATTTAATTATGACTGGGTGCTATTTTGTTCGGATTTCCGATCTGGCTTTTCTGGCATTTTCAATAGAGTTCTTGCTTCTTCTTTTTTAAATATCTCCACTATTCTGTCAAATATCTGATACTTATGATATATAAAAATACAGACAGCGGCTTTATTATACGTTCAGCTTATGCAATATTGATCTGAATCTCGCCTATAATTATTATTTTCAAATTTGGATTTTGTATGGCTCTGATTTATAGACAAATTTGCTTTTTTCTAGATCTGTTTTATGACTGCCAGCACGTTTGCATTTCGAATTCTTACTTCAAAGTAGGACACTTCATGTGTGTACACTTTTAACGATGGTATATATGAAATGTTCTTTGACATACATGTTTGTTGGTAACACAAAATTCATGAAGTATCATTATTTGGAGTCCAATAAGACATAATGCTCATATGCACAAGGTAAGGAAATGTGAAGTTAGTGAACAATAACCAAGCTCAAAAATCAAATTAAACAAAAGAAATTTGGAGCAGAAAAAACACACAGGGATGGGTTCTCCTGCCATGGAGAAATAATCATCCCCTGTCGACCGGTCCCACCAGCCGTAAGCCCTCTGTCGCAATAGGGTAAAAGAAGTAACCCTAAGACAAACCAGTAAGCAAATAATTGCCCAGCAATTTCGCATTTAAAAAAAATGTCAGCAAACTTTTGACCGAACGACGGGTTGTTTTTGCAAATAAAGTAGGCCTAATGGAAATAGAATTTGAATAAAAGTAGACTTAATCGAGATTTTTGATACCCATGTAATGCTAATTTGTCAGTAGCCTCCATCTGTTTAGAAACTGATTGCGTGTTGAATCAACTAGGAGACATATATAAACACCAAATGCAGGAGAATATATTGGTATATTCTATATAAACTGGCAAGTCACGATAGAAATGTTTAAATCAATTTCTTAATATTTTCAACACTTTTCATAATATGTGAGAAGTGCTGCGAACGTACTGTAATTAGTTTCTGCTACCTTATTGCTAAAATTACATTTGATAGTCCAGTGTTGAATATTTTGCTGGTCAACTACATATGATAAAGAAATGATTAATTCAGTTGCAAGATTTCATCAGGTTTGCATTATTTTTCAATGATTTTCATACTTTTTTCATACCTCTTATGTTTATGTGTTAAAAATTGTCATGATCTTGTAATGTTCTTGCAATGTATTGATTTATTATATAAGTCCCTTCTTTTACAATCCAATAAATCTGCCTACAAATATACAGCAGACTTTTACTAGGGAATGAACGGAAAATACATAAATAAAATCATTAATGGCCTCTCACATGCCGGCAAATAATATTTAATTTTATTACAAAATACATATCCGAAAGTTTAAAATCGCAAATCGTTTTATTCTGAGGTAATTTGAAGAACTGTTATTTTTTTGTGTGATGTCCAAGTAAATATTTCCCGTATAAATTAGGTCCCGCCTCCTTTTTTGTAGCCTAAACTGCGCTGCGTATATTGACAGAACCTGCAAACACATTGCGTGTCTGTATATTTCGAAATATTTCTTACCCACATTTATGATTTAGTGACTCAACTTCAAATTCAAATTGAAATTTGCATTTAGAATTTCAATCAATTGCAACTTCTTTACATTAATTAACATAAATTGATGTGGATTTGCCCTTGATGTACATGCATTAGTCTATTTAAGATCGACAAAAGGTTTTTATTGATGTCCTTTACATTAAGAGGATGAAACACCGCCTTTAAGTTAACTGAATGGTCACTGAAATGTTTGGAAAGGTAATTGAATGGCAGAACTCTTGTCATTTATTAGTCACTTTTCAGTACCAATTGAATGCAGTACCTAATGCCCGAAAATACAAGCACTGTCCACCTTAGTAATATGCTCTATATTGTTTTTGACTGCGACAAACAGAGGAAAATCATATAATTTATCGATTTCAGAATGTTAGTCTGCATTAACTAAATGTCCAGTAAAAGCAGAATAAGCATTTCCTCGGATATAATTGCCGCTATATCGGCGGACCCATACGTCACTTCCGGCAGACAGATGAATGGTGGCAGCACAGGTTCCGGTTGACTGGTAAGTCTGAGATCCTCTTCCACGACACAAAGTAACTGTATCACGCACAATTTCAATTTCTATGTAGTCACTAGAATAAGATTGAGCACTGGCGACAAAGTGATATATACCACCGATCGGGGCCTGGAATCGCCCGACATGAGCATTATAAGCATTTCCTTCATTTAGTTGAACGTTGTTATAGATTATAGCTTCATTGGTAGCTAAAGGATGAACATCACTCGAAAGATAAGCAGAAAATGCTATCACAGGACTCGAAGGATTACCTGTGTGAAATACAGTCTTGACATTATGAGAAAAAAAATTAGAGTGTCTTAGTGAACTTTATTCCAGCATATTTCCATGATTAAGTTCTGTATTCTTACTCTTACAAGGGTCATTCAAAAAAAAAAAAAAAATACGCAGATTGTTGTAAATCAATAACTTTTTAATTCACATAAAACTTCATGATATAAGAAATCTAGTTGACATCTTTTAACAATTACATTCGATCTTTATAATTCGATTCAAAATATAAAATAATGTCATTATGAATTGAGATTTACAAGTTCAAAAATTTGGTCACAGTGCACGTTGAAATTTATTTTACTAAAACACTATACTATCATTGCTGTTTTTGAGGTCAATTCGACGATTTAGCCACCTAAGGAGTATAATATTCACCTAGTCCGAGGGACAAGGTGAATATTGATAGTACTTCGAAGGTGGCTAATTCCTCGTATTAACTAAAACAAAACAACAATAGTTGTTTTATTATATGATTCTATGATTAAATGTTATAAACTCGTTAAGCAATCAATGCTATTTTACTTGTTTGAGCAAGCAGAGGGTGAATCAAATAATTTTATGTGCTCTATCTATTTGAGTTTTAATGGATACGGCAGTTTTTGAGTGGAAGAAACTTTATCGGAATGGACTATTTTAGAAAAAAAATCAGAAAATCAGAAAAATCTTTAAAACGGTAAATACATGCAGTAATGTCATGGAAAACAATGGGTACTTTAAAGGGACCCGGACACAGATTGTTTTCAAATTTTTCAAATTTTCTGTATAATATCACGACTTATATGTTGCTATAGCATTTCACACGGAAATATAATAAAAGGATGTTCAGAAGCTTCCTTTATTTGGAATTTATTGAAACCTCGAATTTCGGAAATCGTTTGATAAACACATCCCTGCAGCTTCACAACGTAAACTTTATCCTTAATACTTAAGAAAAGTAGAAATTTTATTGTGTATTAATGAAAAATATTAAAAATATAATTCAGAAAATTCAGAGTAGAAATGTGAGAAAGAAAAACCAACTCACCAGTATTGTCAGTCCGTGCTCAATGATGTGTGCAGAGTCTAACAAATTGAACACACACGGTGAAACGTAAACATTAACAATAACAGAGTTCGTGCCCTATTTACAAAAAACAGATGTTTGAGAATATCGTTGTCATTGAATTCTAAGAATATTCATGTGAGCTCAATTTATGTAAATGGTTTTATTTTTTTGAATAAGAAATTTAAAATGTAAACAATGCAACTTATTTATGCTACTTGAACTAATAATAGCAAACTAAGTGCCGTGTTGTATAGAAACATTTTTAATGACTGGGTAATGCGCAAAAGATGATGTGTGAATTGTAAGGGGGTACTTTTTGAGAAACTTTCGCTACAATATTGTCAAGGGAGATGCTCAATGGGGACATAATGTGTTGATTTTAAACTTAAGTATCGTGAGTTCCATTATCAAATGAAATTATAAAACCGATACAGCATACATCGACAAAAATGTTTTTTTTTCTTTTTTCATGATCAAGTATTGCTCTTGAATTTTCGAAAAAATAAGATCAAAAAGCGACATTTTCTGCATCGTCTTTGAATGACCCTCGTATGTAGAGAACTACGTCATTAGAAAGCGTTCGCTGCCAGTTCACTTATTAGTAATACATGTAATCACATACAATCTTTCAAACATTTTGACCTCAGGCAATATACGTCAATATTTTGGAATATTATTTTATTTTATTCTTTCTGGAAGTGAATAAAATTAATGAAAGTGCTAACTTAAATTTACAAGACTCAAAAAATGACTTCAAAACTTTTTTTAAAGGTTAAATTACACTTCTCTTTCAAGAAGTTTTACCACATACTTGCTCGTTTTCCGGGTTCCCGTGATTTACACATATTCAGTTCTCTTTCAAGTTTGTCCATCCTTTCCTCTAAAGTCAGTAATTTCGAGGGATCATCTCCAAACACGAAAGCAGCACAGCCGATAACAAGAACAATCACACGAAACATTCTACGGTAAGCTCAAGAACTGAATAATGCTTTAGATAATCTAATCACTTTAACATGCAAAAGCCTCACGTGGTCTTTTACCTGACATATAGTCGACATATACTAGATCATCCGACACCGCTAATAGGAAATAAAGTCAAATTCGTTAGATATAAATTTACAAGATCTCGATCATTTGTAGCCATCTCTTTTTATTTCATTCCAATGGTCAAGAATTCTATTCCAGCATTATTACCTAACATTGATTCCGATTCCAAAGGTCTCTTTTTCAAAAATGTGGAAACAAAAAAAAATAAAAATAAAAATAAAAAAAATTCATGCGCATAATGTTTATTTTTCGAGACCAAAAATGAATTTTGTAAATGATACATATATGTTTTGCTTGCAAATTCCATAATGTCCGGTAATCATGCTATCTTGCTTTCATATATGAAATATATGGAGATAACGAACAGTATTCAAGCTCAAAAGTCCATTATACAATACAGAATAGGAGCAGAGCAAACACGGACCTCCAAACATCTGAGGTGGGATCAGGTGCCATGGAGGAGTGAGCATCCCCTGCCGACCGGTCACACCCGCCGTGTGCTCCTTGTCATGATCGGGAAATAACGGAAAAATCCGTCGACAATTCAGTGTGTAAATAATGGCCTAACAATTAGTATGAAAAACGTCAGTCAGCATTTGACTATATGATAAATTGTATTTGCTGACAAGGTTATTGTATCGACCATAGAACTTACGAAATGATGACTTTAAACGAGACAGCTGATATTCTTGTTTCATCAACTTATTTGTCAATAATTTACCTCGTTTTAGAAATTGTACATACGTAGAGCATGCTCTTGCGTATCGAATCAACTGAGAGATATATACCCCGTATGCTGGTGATGAAGGTATATTGCTGCATAAGTAAGGGAAGTTGACGATTGAAAAGTTAAAGTCATCACGTTTAACATAAAGCTTGGTTGTTAGATTACCATTAACGTCTTTTTTAAGTAAAATATCCAAATATGAAACAGATGTGTCAGACTCTGTGGTATCTTTTATCTCAAGTTCACCAGGATATATCGTATCGACATAAGAATGAAAATAGCCATTGTTAATTGACAATACGTCGTCGATATATCTAAATGTCGAGTTGAACGCCATAGCAAGTGTTTTCTTCTTTTCACGTACAAGATTTTGGACAAATTCTGCTTCATATGAATACAAAAAAGGTCTGCTAATAACGGGGCGCAATTGGTACCATGGAAATTCCAATAGATTGTTGGAAGACCTGGTCTCCAAAAACCACATAGATATTGTCAATCAGAAACTCAAGCATCTTTTTAATGTCAACTTCAGAGTACTTGTGTGTACAATCAGAATGTTTTTTAACAAAATAATTTTGCAAATGACCAATGACAAGGTAAGTATATTTACGAGTTCCATTTTTATTGAAAAAGCAGCTGTCAATGATATCAAAAAGCCTGGAATTTAATTTATCGTGGGGAATGATTGTGTATAAAGTTGAAAAGTACACTCAAATTCTCGTTTGCAAAGTCCCCTCTGAAAAAGATGTGACCCTTCATTTGAACAAAACTGAATTCCCTTCACCCAAGGATGATTTGTGGCAGGTTTGATTGAAATTGGACATGCGGTTCTGGAGAAGAAGTCGAAAAGTGAAAAGTTCACAGACGGGCAGACAGACAGTTAGCGAGACAGAAGCCGGACAAAATGTGATCAGAAAACCTCACTTTAGCTTTCAGCTCAAGTGAGCTAAAAATTAACTAAATTTTTTTTTTCTTTTGAACCAATTTTGGCGATAAAAATCAATCTCGAGTGTCTCAGTGTCCTTTAATAAGAGTTTTATGACATTACATAATCAAATGACCTGTAAAAACTGCATAATTATTGCCTTTGGCGTGATTACCGGCGGTTCCTTTATGCCTTACGAAAACCCTTTCCCCTGCGGAGACATGAAGAATAGCTGAACATACACCCATTGATTGGTTGTTGGTGGTTGTTCGACCAGCACATACTTCTGCTCCATTTAGAATCATTTGAAAATCCACGTTGTAACCATCAGTAGACCACATGGTTGCCAGGAACTGGTATAGGCCTGTAGTGGTAGCCTCGAACATTCCCGTAAGAGTGTCGTAGGTATTTCCCTCGTTGGTGACGACAGTGTCGTAGGTAATTATTTGGTTGAGACCTAGCGGGGAAATATCAGATGCCAGGCGTGCATGAAATACTATTGGCCGATAATGAACTGAACAGTTTGCCGCTGAAATAAAACAATGAAGCATAAAATAACATATCTGTAAATATAGTGTTAGATTAGTTTTGCTTACAACTTTCACTTGATAAAACTTAAAACTTGTGAAATTAAATTGCTACATGAATATTGTATCGAGTTTTCTTTGAGCTCTTAAATTTCTACACAAAAAAATAAATGAATAAATAAATAAAGGAAGAAAGAAAGAAATTAAAACAAAATAAAAAGAAAAACTTAAGAGATTAAATTAAAAAAAGATTAACATACCTGGTATTTATATAGAAAATTTTCTAGCGTATATAATTGTATCCAATATAGCATTAACGAATTAATTGGCATCCTCTATTTTTGAAACAAACTTTGTTGTCACAATTAATAATAAAATGCCCAGATATTTAAGAAATGAATTTAATTTTTGAGAGTTTATGAGGACATGAACTACGACGCTTCACGCCGGCATATTTCATGAAGCGTGTTAGCACTTCATGATAAATACGTCGACGTGAAGTGTTGTAGTTCACATGCTTAATTAATTCTCAAAAATTAAATTCATATCTTACATTTACATTGTTTATCTGACGACTTGTCACATATTTATGTCATTCAACGATCATGTTTGAAACAAAACAGTTTGTTATGTAGTTTTACGTCAAGTACGGTATTATGACGTCACAATGGATATATTCTTGCTCATTCATAGTAGTTCATGAGAAAATGAACAGTATTCTAATTTGAAAAGAATCTAAAGGATAAGTATTTGGAAATGTAAATCTTTTAGAAATGAATTTAATTTTTGAAAGTTCATGAGGACATGAACTACGATGCTTCACGCCGGCATATTTCATGAAGTGCATTAGCGCTTCATGATAAATATGCAGGCGTGAAATGATATAGTTCATGTGCCTAATGGATTCTCAAAAATTAAATTCATATCTTATATTTACATTATTTGTCTGACGACTTGTTACAGATTTATGTCATTCAACGAACATTTTTGAAAGAAAACAGTTTGCACGATAGTAAAATATTTACATTTCCAAATACATTTCCTTCAGATTCTTTGCAAATTAGAATACTGTTTATTTTCTCATGAACTACCATGAATGAGCAAGAATATCTAAGTTGTGACGTCTTAATACCGTACTTGACGTAAAACTATAGTGCAAACTGTTTTGTTTCAAAAATGATCGTTGTTTGACATAAATCTGTGACAAGTCGTCAGACAAATAATGTAAATATAAAATATGAATTTAACGTGCTTCATGAAATATGCCGGCGTGAAGCATCGTAGTTCATATCCTCATAACTCTCAAAAATTAAATTTATTTCTCATATACATTTAATTAAAGCTGTATCATACATTAATGAAATTTTGGAAATAATAATAATGATTATAATAACCAGATACATTTCGGAACATATGACCGTGCTGCTTTTACTAAGATTTAGTAAAAATAACGGACAAAAAGAGGATTCAGCAGGCCTGCATTCGGAAAAAAAAACCATTATAAACACAGAAAAGTTTTTGTATTGGTGTAAGGGGTTTGAGTGAAAATTGCATTGAGGGCTTTGCATATATAACTTTATGTGACCCCCCCCCCCTTTTACTTATCACACATCCTAACCCACTAACAACGAGATTATCGAATGTATAATGCATTTCTTGTAAATATTGTTTTAGTATTGTAAAAAAAAAATTACCTGCAAATTTCTTTTCCCTCTCAATATTTGAGAAAAATCAAATTTATACAACAGAATTTACAAATTCATTTTAAATTTACAAAATAAATTCAATTCAAGGTATTTGACAAACCTTTTCGGAGTCGAATATGATATAATCCTCCCTTGTTGATAAGATTTCGAAGCTCATTATTCATGGACTTTTGAACAGCTAACTCGTTTTCAAGGTCTGATATCTTTTTTCTTAAAACTGAAATGTCAGTTTCAATGGACGAAACAGTGAACATTAAAATATGAAAAATAATAAAAATAATTAAACACCACATGTCCCGTATTCAAAACCCTTTCACTAATACTTGGGGAGAGATAGAAAAAACTCTTATCATATTTACATGACGTCTTTATCTTTGTTTATGAGATAATCCATTATTTCTTACATGAAAAGATCAGTTCCCTTAAAAGTGATTGGGTTCTTACTTTCAGTACATACATGTATATTCCGATAGAGAAAAATCTTGATTGGCAAACTGTACTTTTTCTCTTTGTTTTTTTCCCCCAAAGTTATGATGATTCTTAAGTTTTTTTTAAAAAAAGCCTCAAATTTGGTGGGAGAAAAGGAAAATTTAATCAGATTTAAGGAAGTTGGGGACCTTGAAAGCTCTTGTCATGTAATAAAACAAATCAATGTTTAAACATAAGAAAAACACCTTCTGGTATAAATACATGTACAGGCCCGTAGGAAGCAATTTCACTTTGAGGGGGCACAACCATACATATTCAGTTGGGGAGGGGGGGGGGCACTATCAAGTACCAAAATTCCTTGACAAGCGAAAAAAAGGTCATATTGAGGGGGCACAAGCATATAGCAGCTATGTTTTTAATAGTCTTCTATATATCGGCACAATTATTGAGGGACACGCCCCCCCCCCCCCCGTGCCTCCGGTTCCTATGGCCATATGCATGTAGGTTTAAACAAGTTTAGTATGGTCAGTAAGGAAATGGTACCCATACAGGTGGTATTAAAGTCAAATGGCACTATTATAAGCTAAGACTAGGTATGAACCATTATCATATGTGTTGGATGAAAAAAGAGAAGTAAAATAATGATGACGGACATTTTAAAAAGCTTTTTATGCTTAGTACTTTATTTTAACCCTTATCCTATATGTTGGGTGAAGATGTAAATAAGTACATGCATGGTTTTAAAAGTTCACTTGAAACCTAGAAGCGTTTTAATATTTATAATTGATCCCTTCAAGAATTTGCGTAAAATAATGATGACGGATATTTAAAAAGTTTTTTATGCTTAGTCCTTTTCACATACTTTCATGGGAAATAAGTTTATAATGCTACTTTGTTTAAATTCTGATTAATTTATTAACTAATTTGTTTTCAGTTATATCAGTAGACTTAATGGTATTGAAGGAAAATAATTTGTCAATGAAAATCATAAAGATTGTGGAAAATAGTGGAAACTTTAATCTTGATAAATCTTATCTCTTACAGGCCATGTTGTCATGTGATTAATCGTCACAGAGGGTTTGTATATCTGCAAATTATTTGGTGATATTAATGGCACATAAATTCAGTTTAAATTTGTTATGAACTCAAAATTCGCAATTTTGATTACTTATTGTTTTATACTAGACCATGGAGTCAATTCGCTCAGTGCCATTAACGATGATTCCCTAGAAACACGCATTCAGAAAATATTTAATAAGTTTCACACAAATCGCGAAAGTCAGAGGAGTGCATTAAAATCAGTGAATAGGGAATGGAGAAGATTGGAAAGTAAGTTTATGTTTTTGTTTATAAAATATGTTTCCGAGACAGATAATTATGAAGTATTAACATGTGTTTGAAAATTCTACAAATTAAAATGGGGTTATTCACTGTAGAAATCAACGGAAAACGAAAATATTTTCAAAACATCCCCCACTCCGTGAACGAAAAACCCTTTTTATGGGTTTTATAAATTGTTATTTCACAAATTCATACCAAAGCTTTTGTTGTTTCAAGGGGAGGGGGAGGGATATGTTTACAGACAAAAAACTGCAAAAATTTTCATTTCATTATCAATGTCAAATCAGATTACAATTAAAATAATCATTTATGTTGAATTTTACTTAAATAAAACATTAGGAAAGTCTTAAGTGTCATTTTTCATTTTCAATGGGACTTTTTTGAAAATCTTGCGATTTTTAAAGCCTAATTTCAGTGGATAACATTTGCAACCCCCCCCCCCCCCCCCCACACACACACACACACACACTTGAAAAGAGTCGTAAAAAAGAACAATTAAATTTTTTACACTGGTTTTCAAATTATTAATTTTCAGTAATAATTTCTTGTTTACATTCAAACAAGTTTAATGACCAAACTACCATCCATATTGAATTAAATGGGTGTAAATTGTAGGCGGGAATCGAGAGTTAGCGTGTGTGGTTTTTATCTAAAGACGATTTGCTGCTAAAAAAATATGATACATGTATTATGTTCACACAGCATGTTTTCTTTCTCCAGATACAAATTTAACTTTAAAACTTCATTTTCTTACTAATTTGACCTTTAAACATGCATAAAATTGCGAATTTACTTCATTGTTTCAGACCCAATACTATTTTCCGCCTACCTAACAAGATCATACAGTACTATGAGTCCTAACCAAACCATACCCTTCGAAAACGTTCATTATAATGTTGGTGGTGGATTCGACAGATACTTTGGTTTGTTCCGTGCTCCTGCTGCTGGGTATTATCAATTTGTCCTCACTAGTCAGGCTTATTCCTCTTCGTATAGTGTAGATCTTGAGATGGTGAAGAACGGAAATATGATATGCCGAGCACATGCCGCTACTTACTTCCAAGAGGGCTACTGTGTCGCAATGATCCACTTAAACATAAACGATGATGTCTGGGTTAGACATTACAACGGAAAGGGAACGTATCTCTACTATAATTATCATGTACCAACATTTTCGGGACATTTAATAAAAGCAGATTAAAGAATTTATTTCCTGTTTCTTTATATGCAATTTTAATCTATACAATTTAAAAGAAATTTAATTCTAATTTCTTCCATTATCAGGTGTGTTTCATCAATCCAGCGCAGATGTTCATTTTGTTGTTGTTCATAACATGCTATGAAACAGCTATAGGGTTGATTTATTGTTGATTGTTGATTGATTGTATGTTTTTTTAATTCATGTTTTCTGATACATAAGTTGATTTATATTTATATATATATATATATATATATATATATATATATATATATATATATATATATATATATATATATATATATATATATATATATATATATATACACTACTTTTTAAGAGAGAGAGAGAGAGAGAGAGAGAGAGAGAGAGAGAGAGAGAAAGAGTGAAAGAATGAAAGAAAGAAGGAGAAAGAGATACGGGAATTACGGGGTTGTTCGAAAAGTTCGTGGACTGATGCGATAAAATTAATACTATGTAGTCTATGCTTACAAAATTTTTATTGAACAAAAAACAACAAAAGCTTAAGAAATGTTGAAAATTTTCCAAATTATCATAAAATAAAAAAGACATTATATGATCACCAGGCGCTCTCGCCATTTAGTTACATGACGTCATTGTTTTTCAATGTCCGCATTCTCTACCTCATACACTTATCTTGATGAGTTTCATTGGAGTTAAGTAAAGATTTAAATCCGTCTTGTTTATATGATTTTACAGTGTCATAAACAGCTGATTTCAATGCATATAATATTGTAAATAGATCTGAAAAATCCTCACTTGATTATAACAGCGTATTTGCTTGTCGGAGTTCAACATTTATCACACATGATCAACGTCACTTTTCGACGTGACAAACTTTGAACACCCTTACTACAAATCGACATTCACTTTTACATCTCTCGTCTCTCTAATCTTTTTCGGCGTTTAAACACAAGTACTCTGAATGCATTTTATTTTTCAGTAGCCCATTTAAATATATCCTAGGTCTATGCCAGATTTTCCAGAGGGTAAAACTTTATAGAATGTTGAAAAAAGAAACCCACCCCCCTTTCTGACGTCATTTCAACCCCATAATTGTTTGGACATTTCATTTAAATTTTACGATAAAATTTCATAGAACTTACAGAATGGGGGTAAAAATTGCAAATTTACGGTACAATTGTGTCATACCACATGAGTGAATTAACGGGATTTTTGAATGACGAATGCTCGTGAATATCAAAAAAAGAGTTTTTTCTAAGTTTTACGTAATCTTCGAGGTTGCGCCGCCTGGGCATACCATTGCTTTCAAAAACATCAACAATTTATTAAAAAATAAAACTAATGATGTATAGTTTATTATATAAATAAAAAAGATGATGCTAATTAAACGTTAAAAATTCATTGATGTATCTTAAGCGGTTTTAACTTTATGGCGCTAGTCCACGAACAACCCTCGTAGACATATACTTATTAATCTGTATATTGTTTAACGTCCCACCCGGGAATTTTTCACTCATATGAAGACATTTAATATACCTGTGAAGGACTTCAAATTTAGACCATTAATCAGTACAAAGGGCCGTTGAGCGGTGGGGGTTCTTTATCGTGTTAACGAATACTGTGACACAGGGCCACGGCTTTTAAGGTATCATTTGAAAGACCTGCAACGTTCACTTCAAGGTGAAGAATGCTTGGCGAAGGAACAGTTGCTACTTATTTTTATCGACTTAGGTCTGCCGGGGCTTGAACCCACGACCTTCCAATCATAAAACGAGAGTTCTACCCACTGAGCTACCATACATGAAACAGATTCGATAACCAGTGCTTGTTAATTAGAAACCTATTTTAACTCTCCTTTCATAATTTTGTTGACATGTTTCTGTTATTCATCGCCAATTTTACCTTTAAGTAAAACTTATGATAAACGTAATGACTTCAACTTTTCTATCATCAACTTCCCTTTACTATTGCAATATACCATTTTCACCTACATCGAAGGTTAATGTTTAGCAACTGATTCTATTCACAAGAGCATATTTTAAGTACGATTTTGTAAATGAGGAAGGCTACTGACAAAAAAAGTTGAGATGAAATGATATCAACAAACTCCTTTAAAATCAGCATTTCTCAAAGCCTTTGGTAGATACGATGACCTTGTTTGCAAATACACTGTATACAATCTGCCATTTGGTCGAATGTTGACGAACGTCTTTCATACACATTGTTAGGCTATTATTTTCATATTGAATTGTCTACGGATTTTTCCGTTAGCTACATCATGACAAAAGGCGCACAGTGGGCGAGACCTGTCCACAGGGGATGCTTACTCTTCCATCCAAAATCTGTTTTCAGGGGTCCGTGTTTGCTCTACTCCCAATTTTTAATACATGTATTCTTCGAATTTTGAGAATGATTACTGGATTTTATTTTCAATTTTCACTTTTCATCATACATTTATCTAATATCATCACTATCACGCCCTTTTTGTGTAAATATTAAGAACATACAGTTTATTCTTTTTTTTTAAATTCATAAAAAACTTTCAGATGTATAAATTTATAAATTGCATGTGCATTGAAATGAACATGTATCTCACTTAATTTTACGTTTTTAGGATTACAATGCAGTAATCGCTCTTTTGTTACTTTTATGATAAGTCAGATCTATTTAGATAAACACAACAATTCTAACATTATTAAAATGATTATTTATTCGGAATTTTAAGTAGATCTAATAAAAAATATTCTTTCTTATTCATGGATGATTTGACAATTTTCATCGAGTCGATTTTAACTGCATTTGGAGTACACTATACAATCCCCTGCTTTATTTTTTCTTTTACACCCATAGTAACAATCAGCTAAATATATAACTCCGTAAAATGGTCGACAAAAATGAAGGTGAAGCAATTCATTTCGTGTCACAATCAGATCGATATAAAGCACATTCATGAGAATTATTTACAATATTTATTGCCATACATGCATGCAGTTGATTAAATGATCATCCAATAAGGTGACCAGAAAATGTAGAAAATCCACCACCATACAGAGCTGACCCCGAATAACTAGTTACTTTTGCAGTAGAATCTTGAGATACATAATAAATCATATCGCACATTCCTTGGGCTTGATATCGAGAACTGCCATAAGCATGACATTGTATGTCTGAATCGTTGATTAAGAGTTTGGATATAAATTCGTTCCCGCTTTGTGCCATAATGGTAACGATAAACTCATAGTACCCGGATACTGGAGCTGTGAATATGCCGGTGGAACTATTGTAACCCTCTCCAACGTTAGTTATTACATTATTGAATTTTATGATGTCACCAGAGGAAACAGAAACCGTTGAAGTAGTTAGCTGAGCGTGAAAACCCACCGCATCACCGTTGCATGCTGTAATGTAAAATTCAACTGGTCAGACCAAATTGTCGAACAATAAAAATTTTGATCAATGCAAAGTAATGGAAATGAACTACAATGCAAACCTAAAGATAGCACAGTCTCGATAACGATGAGAATGTGGTGAAAGTATTAATACAGTTAATAGATATTATCATTGAGTAACAATTATTAATCTCATGGATTATTTGTAGAGGTGGATATAAATTCTCCTGTAATTAACAATATTATTAAAAAATAAATAAAGAATGTAGAATCACTTATTTTCGTGGGTTCAAATTTTCCAGGATTGACAAAAAAGTTTCTTTTCAAGGGCAATAGATTTCGTGGATGAAGGAGAAATTTATAATGTAGTATAGAATCTTAACATTTTTGTTGGGGCATAAGTTTATGGGTCTCTTCATGCCTGGAAATCAAGGAAAATTAAACCCCTACGAATATAAGTGATCTCACAGAAATCATTAATGTTACGATGTTTTTCCTTGCTGAAACAAGTACAATTTTACCTTGATGAGAAGATCTGTCTTCTCTTGGTTTGTTTTGAATCAAATCCAGGATATCCCTAGTTTCTTCAACTTCTTTATCAACAGCATTTTCTAACTCTTCTAGTCGCAGTAACAGGCTTTCATATTCACGTACTGTAACAGGAACCGATAATGGGATGCAAACAAGCAAGGACAATAAAAACAAACACAACATTATAATAACACTTGTAGAATATATTCATTAGATTTATTGACCTAGGTTCCTTCAGCATTTGATATTTTTCTCACATATTATCTCAATCTTGAACTTTGATGCACTGACGATATATTTATCATGTGCAGACCTTTGATGTTGACCTTTTTTTATCTGCAGATGGTCAGGTTTACACATAGCAAACTAACAACGCAATAAAGGTCAAATAGACAGGATTGGCATGTTGTTCAAGTGCATCAAATTCGTAAGAAGGAAACCGAATTAAAACAAAGACATATAGTTTGTTAAAGCGTGCCAAGTGTTCTAAATTAAATTGATTTAATATTATTGTGTAATGAATAAAAAAAGAAAAAAAATAGGTTTAAGGAATGAAATAATGTAGATATAATGTGATTGTTGATGTATTGCAAGATATAGATCACTTACAATAAACTTCACTTCATTATTTTGCGAGAACGTACGTTTTTTTTAATATTCAAACCTTAGGTTTAGAGGTTTAGAGTTACCACTCTACGTTACAAGTTTTTTTTCCCTTGGTATATTTTTCGCATACTTTCTCACAAAATTTATGGAAAATATGGTTCAGGATAATCATTTTGCATTCAAATGTAACCCATTTTACGTTGTTATTTTGAAAACATATGCACGAAGACAAGTTCTTTATAGTGTGGTAATAGCTAAATCCTCAGCATACAATTGAGAACACGCTTTAATTTTCTGACAAAAGAACAACATTAAATGTTTAGTGCAGATTAGTTTTGAAATCATAAGGTGGATTGTATGGTTGAGTGAATTGGATAACGTCTTTTTTGAAATATCCGAGTTGTAAATAGAGGATATTCAAAGTTTTGTAGGGAATAATGATTTTATTTATATTATGGGACAGGTTCTTTTTTTTTTAAATATATTTACTAGTGCAAAACACGAGATGAAAATATAGAGAAAACCTTGCTTCACCGATTTCAGTTCACTTTGAAATTTCATTTTTCTAAGGAACGTTTTTCAAGGATAACTTTTGTCCATTGTATGTCATGTCATTATCTGTAAATAACCAAAAGTCATTTTCTACATAAATATCTTCCAAAAAATAAGAAAAACCTTAAAACTATTGATGTTTTGAAATTGCTGATGGTGATGTACGGAGCACGACAAAAAATCAGAAAAACAATCGTGTGAAGCCCAAAGTTTAACTTTTTATTTTCTATAATTTGCAATATTATTCGTGGGTGTTCTCTAAACTTTCTTTTTACTGTTATATTTTTATTATATTTAGATTTTTGATGAAATATTTGAAGTACTAACAGAAATATCGTGATTTTTTTTTCTATTGACATCCCTATCAAACAACTGCAAAAATTACGTCTTGTGATTTGACGGATCATCGCAATTTTATCAAATTGTGTAATGTTCGAGAAAATGAAGTAGACTCAGATACATGTATGATTGTATTTGATTGTTTTAATTTAGTACATGTATCTTTTTAGATAAATCTTAAGAAAAATAAATGCCAGTTACTTTGAAAAGAATGAATTACCAATTTATTGTGTCTTGTCATGAATGGTATGTAAATATATTTATTTGTTAATCTATACATCCACTTGTATTTATTAATTTATTTATTTGTTTTTTATTACTTATTTATTGACTAATTTATCAATTTAATCTATTTATATATTTCTTTTTTATATATTTACTTTATTGAATTATTGATTAATTAATCAATGTTACATATTTATTAAGTTTTTAATTCATTTTATTTGAATTAATTATTTTATATTATTCAATTTATTTGTGAGTTCCGCATAAGCAATCGTAAGGTAAAACAAAAATGCTTCAAACTATTTATTAAATCTATTCATTTCTTTTTTTAAATATTTGTTTTATTCAACAATTAATTAATTATTTTTTTTTCTTTTTTTCCCTTTATTTTGTTAATTCATTTTATTTTAATTATTTTTTTTCAATTTATATTCATTTGTGTAGTTCCACATAAACAGTCTTATGGAAAAACAAACCATGCTTCAAACTATTTTTAGGCATATATTCGTTCTTTTAATTCTTTTAATTTCATGATGGGTATCAAAATAATCGTCTTTTTAAACATAATCTGAATTCGGAAGTTGTTTTATTGCTTCTTTTACTTTGATACAAAAAAATGTTCCTTGAAAATTGCATGGTTGTGAAAGTAATTCTGAGATTTTGATAGTTAACCAGTGACTCAGCTGGGTACACAGACAAGACACATATTGTCCTTTTGGCTGACCACTATACACTGTTTATTCTGTGGCAGCACGACGGTATCCACTCTGCAGGTGTTATTTCTTTCACCACCGTGACAAGTTTTTGAGGAAATTTTTATTTACCAAAGTAAGGGAAGCAATAAAACAAATTCAGATTCAGACTGTGCGTAATAAGACGATGATTTTTTTTTTAACAATCATGAAATAAAAAGAATTAAAAGTAATTTGAATATGCCTAAAATAGTTTGAAGGATACTTTGTTTTACCCGGAAACTCCGTATGAAGAACTACACAAATTGAAATTCAATTAAATTTCATTAATCAATAAATGAAATAAAATAAAATAAATTAAACTTTTAAGTAAATTAATAAATTAGTTCATTTGATATTTTAATCAAACAAATATGTAAAAATAAATTTAATATATAGATTAAATAAAACAAATAAATAAATGAACAAAAATGAATAGATAAATAAGCAGACAATAAATAAAAAAGATACATGAAAAAATTAAATAAAAACCAGGTAAACAAACAAATAATTAATTAAGTAATTAAATCAATCAATCAATAAAAATATATTTACATGCATGCCATTCATGCTACACAAGACGCAATAAATTAGTAATTTATTCTTTTCAAAGTAACTGGCATTTATTCTTATTAAGATTTATCTGAAAAGCTTCCAAACAATAAATACAATCATATTTTGAAAGAAGTTATATCAAACAGAAAACCTAATGATTAAATCTATATTTTCACAAAACTTGAAAATTGCTAAGAGTAGGGTATAATTTTTTTTTCACATTAGATAGCAACAGAAACATATTTTAACCCTTTTTCTAGGTCACAATGAATGTCAGGAGATGACAGGGAGTTGACAGGGTGGTCAGGGGCCTAATCAGGGAACATCAGAGAGTTGACAGGGACGTCAAGGAATGTCAGGGGACATCAGGGGTTAGACAGTGGTAAAATGGGCAAAGTCAGGGGACGTCAGGGAGTAGACAGGGTAGTCAAGGAAAACGACAGGGGATCATAGGAGAAAGTCAGGGGAAGACAGGAAAATGTCAGGGACTGACAGGGAAACGTCAAGGGGTTTTCTTTGGAATCTAAGGGGGAAATCGAAATCATTACTGTAGTGTATGTGAAAAGTGCTGTGAACGTAAATTAATTCTACTATCTAATTGCTAAAATTACATTTGTTAGACCAGTGTTGAATATTTCGCTGGTTAAGTACATTTGCTAAAGAAATAGTTAATTCAATTGCAAGTTTTCATCAGCTTTTTAGTATTTTTAAATTATTTTAATACATCTTGAGTTTGTGTGTAAAAGCTTGTCTTGATCCATTGTTCAATTGAGGGTATGCCCTTGTATTGATTTATAAAGACCCTTCTATAACAATCAAATAAATCTACATACAAATATACAAATCACTTGACTATGGAATGTACGGAAAAGATATAAATAAAATCATACAGCAGGCATCGCAATTTATTGGTCTGGGTGAGATATGGTCTTAATATTACGAGAAAGAAATTGGGAATTTTGGAGTGTGCAATTTTTTTTCTACAATATATCCATTTGTTAATTGTGAAATCTTACTTTTACAGGAGTCATTTAAAATTAAGTAGATTTTTAGAAAAACTTTTTTATTTACAGATATCGACATAATATTACACATTTGATATACATCTTTTCACAATTGATCTTAATAATTCGATTTGAAAAAATGTTAAGATGTTAAAATGTTAAGCATGTCAAATTACCAAATTCCTCTTTATGTTCGAAATGCTGGCAAACAAGATCTTCTTTCACTAAACATGTATTCGTGTTATTGTAAATAATTTATTATATAAGAATTCTAACACCAATTGGTCGAGTTACTGTGGTAAAATCTTTAATTATTCCGAAAATTAATCATTTGTTCGAATAACTGCCTACTCCAAAAAGGGGAGATTATCTCACCATTATGCAAAGATATTTTTGAATTAATTTGGAATGTAAAATATGATAAAATTAAACGTACAGTTTTAATTCAAGATTATCAGCATGAGGAATTGAAAATAGTGCAAATTAGCAATTTTATTTTGTCTTTGAAATGTCCTTGGCTGAAAAGTCTAATAGCAGGTCATAAACCTAGGATAGATATTTAAAGGTATAAAGGGTACAGATTTTATTCACAAATTACTTGATTTTGGTGGTGCGTATATCTCTGAATGTGTAATTCCCAAAAACAATTGTTTTTGGCAAGATTTTTTTAAGTTCATACTTCAGATTATTAAATCTTTTGATAATAAACATACATGGAAAAATTTTCCTAGCATTCCTGTGTGGTACAATACAAATATCAGAGTTGGAACAAAAACACCGTTTATAAAAAGCTCACTCATATGGAGACGCCACCATTTGCCGGTGGAGAGCTGAAAATTTTGACTTATGTTCGGCACTTAGGGCCTCCGAAGGACCAGGATTTTTTATATAAATGGTGTTTATTTTCACTCTGCTTGTGGTTTGTTTTCTTTCTGCTTGATTGATAGAGGATACTAAATGATTAGTAGTTGGATATGGAATTTTTTTCCACGAATGAGACATGATTTTTGGATATTTTCACGAGTGCGAAGCACGAGTTTAAAGTATCAAAAATCCTGTTTTACAAGCGAAATAAATTCCAAAACCAACTACAAAATATTGAATTTTCTGTTTCTTACATCTTGTTTGATTTTTCGTTGCATTTGTCTTTTCGTACCACAGTGTCATAGGCAGTGACGTCCTTGTTGAGCGAAACAAATAATTAATATTATTTTTCCCTAAGCTGACTTTTGTAGCATGCAATGTTCCTTGTATTTTATCATAAGACTAATATCATTGTTATAATTGATGTAAAAAGTGTCAATGATATAAGTGTTGGTGAGGGCGTTTTCATATAAATAAATCATCATGATCAGCATAAGGAAATTAGCGTACAGAATCATCAGCAAAATTCATCAGCACATGTACCAGGATATTAAGAAAACTAGCATTTAAGCCACCAGATCAGAAATCTGATACATTTTATTGTAGAGCATCTTCGCCAGCCAAGGGTTTCTGATATGCTACTCTCCTCATTAGCTCTTGGCATACGGTGTTTAAAAAAGTTGGGATTTTTTTCTCATGTTGTGATTGGATTTGATCGACATCGTTCGACCAATCAGCAATTGTTTTTTGTAAATGACGATATTTGCGTTCGGGATATATCTTGACTCTTTAATATCGGGAATGAAAAACGCAAGTAAACAACGATCCGTAAGATAACATGCCATTCTATGAATAGCTATATGGTGTCATCCTTTAAGCAACGTGCAAAATATGTAATTAAGAATCTGTACTGAAGATGTTGATTTGCATTTTAACATGTTTAAATAACAAATTAACATAACTCAATACCTTCTTGTTTATTATTCTTTAAAAACATTATTTTTTTAAATACGCTTTTATTTCTGTCGATGACGCAATCTGTGCGTAACCTGGTAAGAATCGTGATCACGTGACGAAAACAATCCCGTCTTTTATCAGCACTGTATGCCAAGGGCCTATGAGGAGAGTAGCGTATCAGAAACTTTTGGCTAGCGAAGATGGTTGTAGAGATAATGGTTATTAAGAAAAAAAATGTGGATTACTTTGCTCACGTGCAGGAAATATGCTTTAATTTAGGAAATATTAGTACAAGACGATTCATAGATATTTAGAATGAAAATGTTTTACAAATTACAATGCAGAAAGTTAAAATGTCTGTAACTACATAATGTAAAATCTAAATAGTCTAAGCTATGATATGCTTAACATTTGTCAACAATCAACAGCAAGCATGAGCAAACACCTAAATAACAAAGACAATTGCAAGCATTAAAAAATTACATTATTATTGTACTATAAGGTCCTTGTACCTGAAATTCAAACTAAGGGTTCGTGCACCTTTAGTGCATACCTGATATTTGTTTTCTCTAACAGAGACAAATTTGTATGTGTGGAAAATACCGTTCACTAATCGGAAACAAATACCTTTATACTCATTATCTATACTAGAAAAACCAGATATTGATATACCCATTATGTCACTGTGAATATACTAGATAGTATATTAAGTCAGTATAAAAACTATAAAAAAAAAATCCTCCGGTTCACAGTAAATGAATTAAGCGTTTGTTCTGTTGCACTCTGGAGTGAAGAAATTTAAAAAAAAAATGTTTAAAAATATTTTTAATGAAGAATAAAGTGTTTGATCTTTTCTGAAAATACTTTTAATATTTTTTTCTTAATCGGTAATTCATAAAATGTAAAATATGATTTGAAATCAAACTACAACTTACTACAGCAAAAAGTGATTGTAAGATATGCTAGTACCAAATTCACGGCTGTCGAATCATCATTCTGACGTATTTAAGGGGTTCATATCCATGCCAATGAAAAAAATAAATTCCCCGCTTTTCATTGTGTTGGCCAGTTATAGAGTACATTCCATTAAGATTGCCCTCTGTACAGTACGCATCCCCTGAGTACCACCATCCCCCACTGTAGTCCAGTGCACAGTCTTTTTGCTTCCAGTTATCATTATCTTCATCATAGGTAGAGAAAAGACCAGTCCACATGCTGTCTATAAAACATATAAAAATTACTTTTATTTACATGTTTATACCTTAAATTGAAAATATGTGCATTTATATTTTTGGTACATCTGCCAAAGGTGTCTGTTAAAAGGTGTCTCTTAAAAAGAAAACACAATTGAGACATTCGAAAATTGTTCAATTACTAGTACACTAGTAAAAGGTTTAGCATTATAATAGGTTTGAATACGAGGATAAAAACATATTAAAATGATTTGGATAGGGAAAGAAATTAATTCTACCTATTAATATTATGAGGGTTGTCCCAGAAAACCCAAATATTAAACAGATCTTACATAATAAGTGTCGGTGCAACAACGACTACGGGGAGTTTTTGTTCAGAAATTGGTCTTCTTTTCTTTATAAATTTAAAATCTCGGAAAATTGGAAAGTACATTTGATTTTCAGTCAGTAATCGCGGAACCAGCTATATCTCACACATTCTAGAGCCATCAAAAGATCGCAGAATTAATTTTAGTAGACTCTTTCCCAACCACGATTATGATCTCAACCTCTCGAGACGCTACATTTAATCGACGTTCTCGAGTTTTTTTTTCTTTTCAATTTTCGTCATTTCTGTTGCTTTACCAGGCTCTATGGGATGACTAGTCCAATCGTCTTCTACCAGGTATAAACCTGTGTCCAAGGCACTTTTGTGTAGTTTTATTATTTCCACCATTTTTTTCCATGACAGGAGCCATTCCCCGCTTATCAGTGCATAAAATGATATTTTAATTTGGTGCACCCTACGTCGCTATTAATTCTTGATAATATTCAAATGAAAGTGCTTGTGCCTATGACTTCATAATACATGCCATTTATGATGTCACACTAATGAATTTTCTCACATTAGTATTACAGATTATAGAGTTTAGAATAAATAAAACACCATTGACAATGTTTTCTTAATATTGAAAAAAAAACCTGCTGTTCACTGATTTTTTATGTCCTCTATTTGCCGATTCCATATTTAAATGAGGTTACAACGTCATAATATTATGTCGAAAAAACATCATTTTCGAACGTTGTGCAAATAATAAAAAAATTGGTCAGGCATTTTATGAGATATTTAAAAAATTCGCTTCTGTTTCGGAAACCATTGTACCTTAACTCAAAATAAGTAAACTATACTTAATATAAACTTGCATCACCTTTTCTCCTTGATCTAACGAAAAATAAACAAATTTTCAAGTTATTAAACTACTCACACTTTAAAGCATTCAAGTGCAAAGTTTTAAACTGTAGAAATAATGCATTTGGCTTAATTATCGTAATGGAAGAAACTTTGCTGCAACACTTTGTAAGCTTATGTTGCAAAAAACTTCAAAATTCGTTACATGATCAATATAAGATGAATTTTTCAATAACATATTTTTGATATATTTTGATTTTTAATTTTGATATATAATAAATATGAGTACAACGACATGGTTACATCCGAAAGGGACGTAGTTCATTAGAAAATGAATTGTCTTGTATTTTGTAAAGAAATAGAAAACGTAAATATAAAAAAAAAATGAATACCTATATCGCAAGATTCCCTGCATACTATGTGAAGTCGATACTTATTTGCTCTATCCTCTATGGTAAAATTGTATTCAACATGTCTCCATACCGAGTCCTGATCCATCATATCTAACCTCAGAATAGTGTATCCAGAGCTGGTCAATTCGTTTATATATTGGTTACCTATGATATTATTAGGTACATAATTTATATATTACTACAGTTTTATTACTAATTTTTCCAAAACAAACATTTCATATTATTTGCAATACTTATAATTTAGAAAGATATATAAATTCATGCAACAGTAATGAATTGAACAAAACTGATAACCGGACTTGTTTAATATTTTCCAAAGTAGTTAATATGTATATATAAGTAGATTTCAATCCTCAAGCATGCTTACATAAAAAGTCGCTTTTCATCCTTACAGTAATAGTTATGCTTTATAAATAATATACTTCACTTGGCATAATTATATTCAAAATAATATATCTGTCAAATTTATATAATTATGGGGAAAAAAGTCAATAAAGGTTACTGGAGAAATTGTTAGATTCTTGAGTGCAGTATTCCTGGATTAGCAAAAAAGTTCAGGTTATTAGGGTCCTTCATTCGTAGACTAACGTCTTCTTATAAAACAAACGCCCAAATGGCCTTAACAGTTGCCTGAGTATAATACAACAGTGTAAAAGATACATAGCTGTATAAAATAAAACGAACTGAAAGATGAACTACGTTGCCCAAAGCAAGAAATATAATGATAAGGGATCAACAAGATAAATAGTCTAGTGCTCCTTAATAAATCTTAAACTAGATTTATTTAGTTGACTGTATCTGCCCTCATTTGTAACTACGAGGGGTAATCAAAAAGTTCGCGAACTATCTCTATATTTACAAAACCAAAATTCAGATCAAAATGAAATTTGGCACACATATTGTCACACAAATCTTCTATAAATAGCAAATGTTATGTGAAGTTTTGCTCCATGTTTGTGACGTCATAATGTGAAAATGACGTCAATATGTAGGTGACTTGTGACGAAAAATGGGTGTTTCGGTCTTACTCGTGCAAGGAAGGGCTGTATAGTTTAACGAAATCTTGGAAATTTCTTTGCAGTGGTATATAATAATTTGTACAGGGTTTATGAAGACAAGGAACTTGAAAGAAGTTCAATCATTAAGAGGATTGATTGTTTTAGTAAAGGAATGGAGATGTTTAAAAGTTACAGATGTTCGTTCTCTCGCCCAGTGAAAGTGAGCTGGGGAAAAGGTGTAACCTTTTTTGAGCAATTTGTTATAAAAGACTACAGTTCGAAAAAATATTTGAATACCATAACAATAAAATATTAATTAAAAATTCTCAAAATATCATTTACTTCAGATTTGAAACATATCAGATATGACATAGAGAAGGTGCATATACTTGATTCACATTTCAAAAACAACGCATCTAAGACAGATCAGTCGAGTTGTGATGGTCACCATCCTCATTCAAGTAAAATATATCCTTATCCAACCTCCATATTACCGAGATTTGGCCATTTGTGACAAATGGACTATACATCTTATAAAAAATAACCAGCATGGTAAGAAATACAAGACTCGGAAAAATCTTTTAGCTGCTGTGAACAGAACGCTGCGGAGCATGTCACGTGACCGCCTGGACCACGTGTATCGGGCATGGGCAGAACGGTGGCAGACGTGCAATAAATCCGGAGAGGACTACTACAAAAATAATACACACTGAAGCCTAATTTTATTTCTTTTATGGAAGTAATTCAATTACTTCGCGAACTTTTTGATCACCCCTCGTATTATCTTGTAAACTGATCAAAACAAAAGTGCTTGTGCACAATTGGTAAACCCATTTCATTCCCTCTCACATTGGCCTCCATTGGTCTATGAAGAATATTTAATGTACAAAAATAAGATTTTTTGTCTAATTTTTTTAATTTATAAATAACAATTCTACCTGACCATTAAGAACTATAAAAGTAGTTTCTGTATAAAACTCATTATAAACATTCTTGTACAAAACTCTTAAAAATTAACCTTTCATTTACATTACATGCGTTTACAGTGGTTAAATAGCAAAGGGGAATAAGTTCTCTCAGTAAAATACACATTAATAGAGCCCTGCCCAACACGAGAACACCTGACAAAGTGGTTGACTTGACCCTTGACCACGGGGCCATAAATTTCAAATTTTTGGAACATTCACCCTTGCTCATCATACAATGCACTTAATTTATCTGCTTAATACCCAAGAGGAGAGGAAAAATTTTCGAAGAATTTTCATTAATATAATCAATAGAGTCCCATCCTAACACCAGCATCCCTGACCCAGGGGCCATGAATTTTATACTTTTGCATCCTTGCTCATCATGAAAACACTATGTTTGTTTGCTAAACACACAGGAGCAAAGAAGAAGTTTTTCAAAAAAAATTTCAAAAAAAATGTCCCACCCTAACAAAGCCCCTGACCCAGGCGCCATGAAATTTATAAAATTAATCTGGATGAGGCGCCCCAGCTCATCATAACTATGCATTTAATTTATTTGCTTAATACCAATGAGCAGAAAAGAAATAACGCATTTTCCCAATATAATCAATAGAGACCCCTCAATATTCCATGTAGTGTATCTGCTTAGAATACGGGGGGGGGGGGGGGAGAGAAGAAGATGTATAAAGAA
This sequence comes from Saccostrea echinata, assembly GCF_033153115.1. Taxonomy (NCBI): domain Eukaryota; kingdom Metazoa; phylum Mollusca; class Bivalvia; order Ostreida; family Ostreidae; genus Saccostrea; species Saccostrea echinata. The sequence goes on along the minus strand of NW_026889765.1, from coordinate 6,066,176 downwards.
TTTATGCATTTTCACTATGTGATGTAACAGCCCCACCCTTACTCCAGAATCCCTGACCTTGGGGCCATGAATTTCACAATTTTGGCAGAGTGCACAATGCTTATTATAATTATGTCAACAGCTTGACTGCTTACTCTCCAGGAGTAAAGAAAACGATTTTTAAAAACAGCACTAATTTTTATGGTTCCAGCTCCACCCCTCAGGCTCCAGTGGGAGGTTCTATGAAATTCACAATTATTGTTTCCTTTGCTCATAGATACTTCATGTCAAAATTGGTTGAAATTGGTTCAGCGGCTTCAGAAAAGAAGTTGAAAATGTTTAAATGTTAATGAACGACGCACAATGATGGACAAAAACAGATCGCAATAGGTCACCTGAGTGACTCAGGTGACCTAAAACATTCAGCCAGGGATACCCATCAAATTCACAAAAGTTATCCCTTTCTGATATACATGTACCAGTAAGCATTCTGCAGCATGCAAAAACATACATTTATATAAGAAACTTATTAGCCGCACTCTTCTCACAAAGATAGGCACTCAAGACTTACATGTTTGTATTATTTTTTATTAAGAAAGGAGAAATTAACAAATGGAAAGCATTTTTTCTCTATCATTAAGAATTAATTTCCTTTACAACATTTTACAGCATTTTACCTCAGGGACATCTTTTCATATGATATACGTCTAGAATTACATCCCGGGTTTCAGTGTGAGAAATTAAAGTAACATTTAAGTACATGTACATGATGATATGCCTTCATGAATATTTGCTTTCAACATGTTGAATGATATGTTTTAACGAAAACCTTCTGTCATGGAGTTCTTTCGTCCGTTCAAGGTCAAAATTAACCTTGATCAAATAACCTGTACCAGTTGTAGAATTGGTAACAAGTTGAAATTTAATATGAGTAATGTTTTTTTTTTTTTTTTTTTTTCAGTTGTAATATTTAAAAGCTAGTATATTCACAAATCCTCACACATATTTAGTTATCTTATTAATACTACCCAACAGTTGAATTGTAAATATTTTTTTTACAAAATAAAGTTCTTAGCAAAAACAATATCCGCTTATATAAATTTTGCATTATTTTTCCTTCTAATTGATAAATAAAAAAAATTGTTTCCACTAGCGATTATTTATTTGGTCGTCTGTCCCTCTCTATCAATATGAAGTGATATGAATAATATAAAAAAAAAATATTTTTTAAACATAGTAAATGTAAGTAATCCCCCCTCTCCCCCTCAGCTGATGAAAAAGACATTCGAATAAAAAAAGTAGATGCTATTAACTCACCTAACCAGATTTCAGAGTTTACAGATCCAAAACCGTTCTCGTATTCGGTCCAGTTTCTGTAAAAATCTACAGACCCATCGATTCGCCTTTGAATTACCTGAAACATGGCATTTTAGAAATATAAATGATCTATCGATAATTGCATAAAAAAGACTTTTGAGAAAGAAATGAGCGTTATTTTTAATAATTTATTGTTTCGACTGACAGAATATTTCATATCAAATTTTCTGAAATTATTAATGACAATTCACATACAACATCTTTGTACGTAATCCACAATTAGTGTACACATATAATTTCAACGTCATCTCTTTCATCAATCAATTTATTAGTGATAGAATTTTTCGTATTATATGCGTCGGCTGTTGGAAAAGTTCGTGGAATTGTCAATATTTGTTATACTAAAGATAATTCAAGATCAGAACACAATCATATGTGAAAATACTTATTCTGTTGAAGTGTGAAGTTTCACTCCATAATTATGATCAAATGGAACCCCTGTTACTTAATTCTAAAATCAACACTTTTTTTTTTTTTTTACCACGGATCAAACATTCACTAATTGTAACTGCATTGTAACGTCAAAAACATAACATAATGAATTTCTTAAAAATACTCTATCTAACAAATTTAGAAAATTACTTGTATGCTGTTAAATAAAATAGATATGACAGAAGTCAGCGATTTTTTTGAACACCCTGTGTAATTTTATTGTTATCTTTTTTTTCAAAATGAAAACAAATACTACTTTTATTTTATAAATTTGTCAATTCAATCACGGTTTACGAAAAATGAAGGACGTTCCTCCGATGTATTACTAGTAAAAAAAATTCTACGTCTTACTCCCCACCCCTTAAATCTACCTTTTATCCCACAGATATGTACGCAAACAAACAAAAAAAAATCAGTGATATAAGTGACAAACGTATTCCGAAATTAGGGAGAAACCGAAATATGTTTGTTTATTTTTGAAACGCTTTTGATGAGTCTATACAAAAGCCTCCAATATATATTTCGTAATAAATTCGTCATCGCATCTCTTACATTTCAAAAAAAAAAAAAAAAAAAAAAAAAAAAAAAAAAAAAAAAAAAAAACCTGTACAAGACTTTTACAAACATTGAACTTACAATCCAGTGATAGGTATCATTTAGACAAGGGATATCCACAATCTTTCCATCTTGAAACTGGTATTGCATAACACATGCTTCGATTGGACTCTCTGCAAAGAAAATATTTTATCTTTCAAAGCATAACGCATGATTGAAGCAAAAAAAAAATTCTCATTTAGATCGGATTGATTTGGTTTCGTAACGTTTCGTTAAATATAAGGACTCTGTCGTACTTCTCTTCATCTTTTCAAACGTGTTGTTTATTTCCACATTGAATTAAACTGACACAACATATACATCACATGTATGGAATTTATGGAGCGGTTGCTTTTTGAAAGAAAAAAACCCATTGATACATGTAAATAGGGTTTCGATGGTTCACAAGAGCCAATTAGATTATATTATTATTAACGATTATTATATTAAAAGTAATGAAAAAAATATAGAATGGATTTTGATGTTTTAAAGAAATATCAGCTAGTCTCAATACTAGATGTAATAATTCAATCATATGGGTATGTTATGTGTTTTCATTCCTGTTACTGTATATGTGTTCAATTACTACTCTGTCAAAGTTATAAAATGCGCTTTCGCACAGTGTTTAGAACGTGTACAATCTAATTCCTACGCAACTTAAACGAAAGACCAAAAAGCAGTTATATCAATTGAATAACTCTAACAAAAAATTACTATAGTAATCTATAGTTAACTCGAGTTTACCATAGTTAACTATAGTAAATCAAAGTTTCAAAGTTATCAGTATAGTAGATCAATGTTATCACTATTGTGTCATAGTGATCACCATAGTAAATCAAAGTTTTACTAGTGATCACTTACGTATTTCAAAGTTTTATAGTTATCACTTTAGTGTCATATAGTGGTCACTAAAAAAAAAAAATCAATGTTTTTAACGTTATCACAATAGTAAATCAAAGTGTCAAATTTATAACTATAGTTAACTATAGTTAACTAAAGTTTTCATGGTGTCAAAGTTATTACTATAGTTTAATATAGTAAACTATAGTTTACTATAGTATTTTTTTGTATGTGAAGCATTGATAACATCAATGCATCTAACACTATATTGTATTATCTAAATCACTTACGGTACCAAATTTGATACACCAGATGCGCATTTTGACAAATTATGTCTCTTCAGTGGTGCTCAAGCCGAAACGTTTGAAATCCAAAATATCTAAATAAAAAAGACTTGGAAGAGGTGCCAAAGACTGGAGCCAAATACGTCGAAGGATCAGAGCTATGCAAGAGGGAGATAATCCTTAATTTTGAAAAAAAAATGCTTAAATTTTACCACACTAATTAAATATATATCCGCATTTTTCAAGCTAGTACCGAAGTACTAGTTTACTGGACTGTAGAGACCCTCGGGGACTAACGTTTGGATGAACATTTGTAATAGGTTTTCTTTGTTTGTTGTTTAAGGTCCCTCTCGAGAACTTTTTACTCATATTGAGACGCCACCACTTGTCGGTGGAGGGTAAATTTAGACCTATATTCGGCACTTAGGGCCATTGAGCAGTGAGTGATTTTTTTCGTGCCAGCACCTACTGCGACACGGGACCTCGGTTTATATGTTCTCATCCGAAGGAAAGCTCCCCACGTTTCCAAGTGGGATTCGAACCAACGACGTAAGGATCAACTCCTTACTCCACGACTCTAGAGCAGACGCTCTAACCACCACGCCACGCGGGCCACCGTAAAAAGTAGTTCATTCCACATCGTTTTGTTTAAAAAGAAATAGTCTTATCTTTTGTAATAGGTAGCACTTAAAGCTTACAATTTTAGACTGAATCATAAGCAGTGACATTCTTCAAAAAAGTTGTTTCAGATAATATATTGAAATATAAATATAAATCCACAGTGCTCGGTAAATTATTGGTACAATTTTAAAAATGAAACACGAAAACGTTTAGTAAAGCTTTAGCGCTTTCATTTTCAATCTTCAGAAGCTTTACAATGCTTCTGAAGATTGAAAATGAAAGCGCTAAAGCTTTACTAAACATTTTCGTGTTTCATTTTTAAAAGTGTACCTATATATATATATATATATATATATATATATATATATATATATATATATATATATATATATATATATATAATATTTGTAATACCTGTAATAGTGGTTGAAATGGAGACGCCGCTAGTTTTCGAACCCAGTAGCGCTGTTGTTGCAGAGAAACCGTTGGTTGTTGAGGATGTTGTGGCACTGCTAATTGCTGAATCTAGTAGCATTGTTGATGAAGAGGTAGAGCTAGTTATTGTGTCAATTAATGTTGTTGAAGTAGAGGTAACTCTAGTTGTGGCATCACTTAGTGTTGTTGATGTAGAGGGACCACAACTTGTGCGTTCACCTAGCGTCGTTGATGTAGAGGTACCACTTGTTGTGGTATCGCTTAGTGTTGTTGATGTAGAGGAACCACTACTTGTGGTATCGCTTTGTGTTGTTGATGTAGAGGCAACGCTAGCTGTGGTATCGCTTAGTGTTCTTGATGTAGAGGTACCACTACTTGTGATATCGCTTGGCTTTGTTGATGTAGAGGTACCACTACTTGTAGTATCGCTTATTGTTGTTGATGTAGAGGTACCGCTAGCTGTGATATCGCTTATTGTTGTTGATGTTGGGGTACCACTACTTGTGGTATCGCTTAGTGTAGTTGATGTAGGGGTACCATTACTTGTGATATCGCTTGGTGTTGTTGATGAAGAGGTATCACTATTTGTTTTCTCGCTTAGCGTTGTTGATGTAGAGGTACTGCTAGTTGTTGATTCCAGTAATGTCATGGACGTAGAGATCATGCTGTTTGTTGCATCTTGTAGCGTTGTTGTTGTAGAGATACCACTGGTCGTTCCCGTGACATCATTATTTGCTGTTATTAAAACATCAGTTGTCGATTCCCAAAGATAATCTGTCTCTTCTCCAATGCTGCTAGTTCTTGTCTGCCAATTTTCTGTATTCTGATCATCTGGATAGACAAGATTTTACATACTTTGTTTATTTATAGAAAAGAATTGATTGCTTCTTGAAAATTAATACGTGTTAAATACTTCTTAAATGTAATTGAAATTAAATGCTGTCCGGGCACTTACCATTTTGAAGAACCGTTGATTGATAAGTCGCATTTCCCTTCCATACCTCTAGATACGACTAGGACAAAAAGAATTAACGTATGCAAACAAGTGTCTATTCTTATGAAAGGATAAAGTATTGGTATGAAGAAGTTGATAAATATTCTAAATAATACCTTACTATACCGTTGACACTGGTCAGAAGATGAATTGACAGACATGCCCTGGAAGAAACTTTCATTCCACAGTCGACAAAGAATACCATCACAAACTTCCATTCCTCTACAATTTTCTTTTATCGTACATTCTGATCCACACTTCAGTCTTGGACTCTTCTTTTTTGACAGAAGAAATTCACAATAAACGTTAGAATTCTCTACTTTTGATGTCGTTTCTACATATCTGAATTTGTGTTCATAGATTTGAGCAAAACCGATAGAAAATTTCAGTATTAATACTAAAACAAATATGAACATTATAACGAAATTGATTTGGACTGATTTCAGACGCTAACACAGATGCACAATCTACACTTGTTTTCAATGCATCTGATATTTCTTTGAAAAACGTTATAAAATGGAACATCTTTTTCAGACAATCAATTATCTATCATACTGATATTCCAATTACTGTCCTAAACTGTACTGGAGAAACGATTTTTAGATATTTTCCTTGTCTCTAAACTACCAATAATTAATTCTTAACGCCTTTGTCTGAAGCACTTAAAATCTTTAAAAGAATATCTTGTTCTGGATGTAATCCTGTGCTTATGTAAATATTGTCTCACTTATGTTAAAACCCATTACTAGAATGTTTGAGAAAAACATTTGTTGAAGATTGCAGGAGTTCTGTATTGAACATCGCCCCTTCTTTTCTTCAAGCAATGTGATACAAAATGCTCATTAATACCTAATATGTATGTGGAAAGGATATCGCATGTATTTGGCATGATGTGTTTATATGGTTCAATAACTCTCTCTCTCTCTCTCTCTCTCTCTCTCTCTCTCTCTCTCTGTGTGTGTGTGTGTGTGTGTGTGTGTGTGTGTGGAGAGAGAGAGAGAGTTTTAATTAACATCCCTTATACATATCGACGTTTTCTTTTATTCCAACATACAATTTATTATGAAGACGATGAAAATATACCTTACCTGTTTACATTTATCCTATTTTGTATTCGTGACCGAATGAAAGAAGAATTGTTCAATTGAAGTTAAAATGCTTAAATGCATAAAGGATATTTTAAGTGAAAAATCGTATGCTATTGAGAAAAATTTGGAAGCCTTAAGCGTCAATTCACTATTTCAAAACAAAAGAAAAAAAAAGAACTTTGATACCTATACATAAAGTAAACTACAAGAACTTGAACTTGTACTCTTGTAAAAACCATGGCATAATTATCATCAATTTTTATTGAGAGAGAGAGAGAGAGAGAGAGAATTTTAAGTAGCCCTGTGATTTTGAATTAAAAATAATGATGATGACCAAAAAATGCTTTGGAATTTATTTAAATCAATTTTAAAATAAGTCTTCCATTATTCCGATCAATTCTTTATTTCAAATACTTTTATATTCCATGTTCTTTCGAATAGTTTAGATAAATATAGCGATACTTCCATGCAAATTATTTTATGATACACAAAATGCTTCTAAAAGAAAAAGTAGTATCTTTCATCACTAACATATCTAACGTTTTTAATATTAAATTGCTCTTGTCATCTTCATGCGTTTAACACGTTATGTCTACGTGTAAATTTGAAAGGTGAAAAATACAAACAGTGATCAATCTCAAAAATAGAGTAATGAATATAAATCGTAAACAGGGTAAAAAATCACGGACCTCTGGAAACACCAAACGGTGTGATTTTAAGTGATTCTGCAATATGCTTCGGGTGTATGTCTATATTATCCTTAAAATCACTAATATGTGGTGAACAAACTGTTCAAATCAAATTGTTAAAACCATTCAACCGAGACACATTTATCTACCTCTTCCTTGATGTTCCAAAAATATTACACAGAAAAGAATCGAAAATCAATTATAGAAATAAGGTCAGAGATTTCCAAATTTATGTACATGTACAATACCCAGGTATGTTGGAAACTCGATTTTCACGTAGATATTATTTAAAACTATTTTAGAATTATTACAACATAAACTGTTTATTTGAATAAAAATAGAATTCTCCAAGGTCAATAGCTAAACATCCCATGAACTACATGTACATTGTACTTCATCAACAAATCATCATATCTTGATCTTGTTTTATTTTGCAGTACATCAGCATAGAAGGTCTTTAACCTGAATGTTAAAATGCCGTATTAGGTCGTCTCTATCTTGCAAAAAGTGTTTCAACTTAAACATTCATAAAAGTGTTCATTTATTGCTAACTAAAATCGTGATTTTTTATTCTTAAACTAAACAATTGAAGCTGAATTATCAAATTTGGCAATGGTAAGTTATAAACCAAATTATTTTCTTAAAAAGTAATTGTACAAGGAAAGCTTAGTCATTCTTAAAGGCATCAATGACAAAACATTATCCTCTTCAGGCCATTTTTTCCATTTAAGGACATAAATAACGTAGTTTGACCTTTATTTTCTTTTTCCCTTGACATGAAGAGTTCCAATACTTAAAGGATCTGTGTGCTACATTTTAATGTCTATATATGCAGTTGTACGCTTCTTCTAAAACAAGTTTGGGTAAACAAATCATCTAGAATATATGCTTAATATTTTTTGTATATTTTTCTATGAATTATACAAGAATTTTCATCAATTGATATCTTTTCAAAACCTCTGGTAATGCTTGCTGATTTTTTGTCTACGAACATCTGATGGCACTAAAATCTTAAATTCGAATAAAACGCTCTTTATCAGAAAACATCCCACCTGGTTTTTTTTTTTATATCATCAACTTTGTATTCTTTTTTAGGTCACCTGAGTCACTCAGGTGACCTATTGCTATCCGTTTTTGTCCGTCGTCGTGCGTCGTCCGTCGTGCGTCGTGCGTTAACATTTAAACATTTTCAGCTTCTTCTCTGAAACCGCTCAATCAATTTCAGCCAATTTTGGCATATAGCATCTATGGGTGAAGAGGGACAAAAATTGTGAATTTCATGGTCCCTGCCCCCCCCCCCCTGGGGCCTGAGGGGTGGGGCTAAAACCACCAAAATTAATGCAATCTTTAAAAATCTTCTTCTTTACTCCTGGACATCAAGCAGCCAAACTGTTGGCATGATTGTAATAAGCATTGAGCCCTCTACCAAAATTGTGAAATTCATGGCCCCAGGGTCAGGGGTTCTGGTGCTAGGGCGGGGCTATATAGATCATATAGTGAAAGTGCATTATTTCTTTGAAAATCTTCTTCTCTACTCCTGGGTATTATTGAAACAAATTGAATACATAGTTATGATAAGCAAGAGTGACTATACCAAAATTGTGAAATTCATGGCCCCAGGGTCAGGGGTTCTGGTGCTAGGGCGGGGCTATACAGGTCATATAGTGAAAGTGCATTATTTCTTTGAAAATCTTCTTCTCTACTCCTGGGTATCATTTGAACAAATTGAATACATAGTTATGATAAGCCAGAGTGACTTTATCAAAATTGTGAAATTCATAGCCCCAGGGTCAGGGGTTCTGGTGTTAGGGCGGGGCTATATAAATCATATAGTGAAAGTGCATTATTTCTTTGAAAATCTTCTTCTCTACTCCTGGGTATTATTTAAACAAATTAAATACATAGTTATGATGAGCAAGAGTGACTCTACCAAAATTGTGAAATTCATGGCCCCAGGGTCAGGGGTTCTGGTGCTAGGGCGGGGCTATCTAGGTCATATAGTGAAAGTGCATTATTTCTTTGAAAATCTTCTTCTCTACTCCTGGGTATCATTTAAACAAATTGAATACATAGTTATGATAAGCAAGAGTGACTCTTCCAAAATTGTGAAATTCATGGCCCCAGGGTCAGGGGTTCTGGTGCTAGGGCGGGGCTATCTAGGTCATATAGTAAAAGTGCATTATTTCTTTGAAAATCTTCTTCTCAACTCCTGGGTATTATTTAAACAAATTAAATACATAGTTATGATAAGCAAGGATGCCTCTTCCAAAATTGTGAATTTCATGGACCCTGGATCAGGGGTTCTGGTGTTAGGGTGGGGCTCTATTTATTATATAGTGAAAATGTATTAATGCTTTAAAAATCTTCTTCTCTACTCTCCTTGGTATTATTTAAACAAATTATGTACATTGTTATGATAAACAAGGATGTTTCTTCCAAAATTATGAAATTCATGCCCCCAGGTACAGGGGTTCTGGTGCTAGGGCGGGGCCATATATATCTTATAGTGAAGGTGAATTATTTCTTTAAAAATCTTCTTCTCTGCCCCTGGGTATTATTTAAACAAACTATTAGTACATTGTTATGATACGCAAGTATGCCTCTTCCAAAATTGTGAATTTCATGGCCCCAGGGTCAAGGGTTCTGGTGAAAAGGGGGGGGGGCTCTATTGATTATATAGTGAAAAAGCAAAATTTCTCTGAAAATATTCTTTTCTGCTTCTGGTTAAAAAGGAAAGAAGCTAAGTGTATAGTTATGATGAGCATGATTGCTTCTTCCAGAGTAGTGAATTGCATGACCCCTGGGTCAGATGTGCTGGTGTAAGGGTGGGGCTCTTGATAATATAGTGAAAATGCATTAATTCTGTTAAATAATCCTGTCTGCTCCTTAGTGTTAATCAGATAAACAAAGTGATTACTTACATGTATGATAAATAAACTTCTGGTCCCAGGGTGAGAGGCTCTGGTGTTTCTCGGTGGGGATGGGAGGTGGGGGGGGGGGGCTGGGGGGATCTACTGATAATGTAGTGAATCTGTAGTAAAAAATGCATTATTTCTTTGAAAATCTTCTCTGCACCTGGGCATATCAGAGGCAAAAAGAGTAAAAGTTTTAATAAATATTTTTGAACATCTGGACCATTTTGTCAAGTGTTCTGGTCCTGGCCAGGGCTCTATTAATTTGTATTCTACTGAGGGGAGTTATTCCCCTTTGCCATTTACTTTTGATAATTAGTCACTGTAAATAATGTACTTGAAAGGTTAAAAGAATAAGAGAATTTTGCAAGATTTTTTATTGTATAATACAAAAAGTACTTTCATAGTTTTAATGATCAGGTAGACTTGTAAGTAATAGATAAATAAAAATGAGACAAAAATAACTTGTCTTATTCAATGTTCATCAAAGACCAAGAGAGTCCAATGTAAGAGATTTCAACAAGGAATTAAAATAGTACAGAAGCACTGATAGTTTGTTAATATACTGTATGGTGACAGTGATAAATGGGGAACAGATTAGAACCTAATTTATGAACTGTTAATGAACACTAGACTAATTATTTTGTTGATCCTGATCACCCTATTTTTCTTGCTTTTGGGCAACAAAGCTTCACCTTTCAGTTCATTTTATACGCTATGGATTCTCTAAATTGTTGTATTATACTCAGGTGACCGTTAAGGCCCTTGGGCCTCTTGTTTCATCTTCTTATTCATCCTAATTTGTTGTTGAAAAAGAAAAAAATTGGCTATAACGGTTTGCATTGGTCTGGTGTAATCGCATTTGTTTTATATATCATAGAATCACTATCATTATTTTATGTTTTGTCAGCGAAACCTGTTGATTCACTTGTTCAAAGATCACATAAAACCCTTTTTTTCAATGAGCATTGTTGATACGAAATCATTGGCTGATGGAAAATACAGGCATACTATTTTGATGGTTGAGTGTCATTAAAATTTGTTTCTGTTAAAACTGCTTTATATTCATCAAATAAATCAAGAAAAATGTACACTCAGTAACGTCCGTGGGTTTTTACAGAGGACAAGCGTTCAGTTGTCACAAAACCACTGCCTGATATATCATCAAAAGTTGATAATTTAGTTGACATAACATTTCCTTAACCATCTTGTTCATGTACGGATTCATCAGTAGGTGAAAAACCACTGCCTGATATTTCATCAGGAGTTAATGTTATATCTGATGTGACAACAGTCTCTGTACTCTCTTGTTAAGATGTGGATTCATCAGAAGTTGAGGAACCACTACCTGATATGTCATCTAGAGTTGATATTTCAGTTGAGATGGTACCATCCTCTGTACTTTCTTCTTGAGATGTGGATTCATCAGTAGTTGAGGAACCACTACCAGATATTTCATCAGGAGTTGATATTTCAGTTGAGATGACACCATTCTCTGTACTTCCTTGTTGAGATGTGGATTCATCAGTAGTTGAGGAACCACTGCCTGATATTTCATTTACATTTAATGATTCGGTTGTCATCACAAAGTTACTGTTTGGACTATCTGAAATTGAATTGATTCAGTATTATAGAACCACTGCCTTACATACTCCATACATTCATATTTCTGTTTTCATGGTAATTATTTTTTTCTCGGGATCCATATGGGGTGTTAATGCAGTTGTTAAAATATCGCTGAAAAACATTTTGTCAGTGGACACTGTTCTGAATTACTTGTCATTATTTTTAATTTATCGGGTGATACTACAAGTTAAAAATTAACTACAACGTACGTACCCGTGACAGGAACTGTAGACTGTTGATTTATGCTTTCAAGCCATGTATTTAGATGCATCTTGAATAAAAAATAATTGTATAGTCTTTTACAAAATTGTTATCTACTTGTCAGGGGCAAACATGATTCTAGGTTTGATCTCCGTAACACCCATATATCATTAGGGATAATTTACTTTTTAGATGGTATCAAAGTTTATTCTGTAAAGGAAAAGGATCTCAGTGAAATATGAAGATAACGATCAAACATTAATCAAGCTCAAATGTCTATTGGAACAAAAAAGAAATTGTGATGCGAGCAAACACAGACCTTTTAAAGGTTGGATCAGTTGCCATGAAGGAGTAAGCATCCCCTGTCGACCGGTCACGTCTGCCGTGTGCTCTTTGAATTTGCCAATAAAGTCATTGTATTGACCATAGAATTGCAAATTATAACCCAGTTCATCAGAAGAAAAGTTTCAGGTTTTCTTTCTGGAGTTCCCTTATAAAAATTCAACTGCAGCTCTAACGTAGCCATGGAAACATTTCTTGCATAGTTTTTCATCTCCATATCCTCCTATTAATATAACTAACGGTAATCCAGCTTTTCTCGAAAGAAGAATTTTATTGATATTTCTATGTAAAAATTTGAACCTGTGTTATAATCATGACTCCACCATAGCCCTGTGGGCCATGATTTTTTTTTTTTAAAAAGTTTAAATTTGTATGCAAAAGCGCTTTTCCGTCAAGTTTTATGCAGGCTTAATGCAAACATCTATGATCTAAATATTAATAGTTTCAGAAGTGATTGCACCCTTAAAAAAGTAAATTAAAGGCATTCATTTTGGTATGTCAAGTTGACTGTTAGAAGACTTACACTTATCAGTTACTTTAAATAAGGATTGATTTAGTGTTACCTTTCTATATTGTTGACATTCGTTCTCTGATGAATACGTCGAGACGTTGAAAAGGAACAATTCATTCCTTAGTCTGCAAATTCTTCCGCCACAAATCTCAAATCCACTGCAGTAACTTTGTACAAGGCATTCAAATCCACATATTATTTTGATGTTTCTTTTTCTTGACAAGAGAAATTGGCTATATATATGTGTGTCTGCTTCTTGTTGTGTTGTTTTTACAAAAGAAAATTTGTTGTCTTCTATCTCAGAAAAAAATTCCCTTATAAATAATGGCATCAACACTAATATCCTGATAAACATTGTGAAATAATTCTTTCATCTGTTAAGTTAAACTTTTGAGGACCTTGAAGAGATTTTATTTTATGAGATACATTTCCCTTATTGATATTTTCTTAATGATTCTCATAATGGCAATCAGTTGCTTTTGACTAAATCTTTCCATTATGATCATCAAAGTAGCTTCAATTACATGTACTCAATATCACTGTATTTACATGTTCAATAAAAACCACAATTTTTAATGTCTGGACAACAGATTAATTTTATTCATTTATTAGTATATATATTTCACCTGATGCTTAATTTACAGTGAATATTACTGTAAACATACTCAAAATTTGACGTTATCATCTTTATCAGCTGATTAGCGTAATCAGGAATAAGCCCTTTAGGAGCCAAGCTTCTTTTTGTATTAATTTTATGAATGTCAGCGTGTACTTGGTTTAGCGGACGAGAAGCGGACGCGAAAAGCGCCCAAAAATGATTACAGCTTAAATAAAACAATGCTTATAGTATATTTTCTATCCTGTGATAAATATTAAATATTTTTGAATATTAACAGCTTCTATAAGTGGTCCATTTGTTTTAAATTTTGATTTGAAGATGATAAAAAGGTGATAGTTTGTCATCTGTCGCAATAAACCATCATTAGAAGAAGTGAAATTTTGTAGTAAGACAGTTTTACAAAGTTTTAAGGTTATTTCATGCCGTACATGTATTTGATTATTAAACTCTCAATAACTTCATCGTTATCACCAAAGCTGATATTTGGCAAAAAACTCCGTTTCTATTTGTTTTTATTTTAGTGTTATAAATAACAGCCCAAGTGTTTTTCAATATTTATGTTATACTTGGTTATACTTGTTTCCTTTTGATCTAATCAATAAGATATGTTCTAAACAAAAAAATTGATTATATGTAGAATTAACCACATCGGTATCTGCAATATATATACAAACAACGATGTATCATCGGAAAAAAGAGGGTGCAATTATATATATATATACCCAGTAATAACACTGATATTTTTAAAAAAAAGCGGTAGATAAGAGACCCTCGAGTTTCTCTCGCATCAACGGTTTTAAATGATGATGAAAAACTGTTTGCTGCCTGTCATTTAGGTTATCCTCATCCGAGCCAAAATATTTTAAAAGCTTCCTTTAAGTTCAACAATTTTATTTTTATTTCAAAAATATCTGACTGATCAAGAATATTTTGTTCATTAATTTTAAATCTTCAACATTTAAGAGGATGGGGCATCTGTGTGAGGAACCTCTTTAGCTCAGCAACAATTGTGAAATATATAAACTTGTTTTAAAAATGTATTATACATGTATATAAAATTCCTTGCCTTATCAATGGGTTTTAAAATACCATCTCTAGATTTCAGAGGGGATTGCAATTGGGAGCACTTTTCTTTTCAAGAGTTTTGAGACAGAGATACCAATACATTCCTGGAGGAGTAGTCCTTTTTTTTTTTTACTTTATTATCATTTCGCGTTTTTCATACTAAATCTACAATATCATTTTATTATTTTTTTTATCAGGGGGTGGGGTGGGGGGTGATTTGCATTCACGGTATATTTTGCTTCCATTTTTAATCTCCCTACGAAATGAGATCTCAAGAAAAAAGTGTAAAATAATTGGTTCACAATCAAGCGAGACAAAAAAAAAAAAAAATGAAAAATGCTTTCAAAAATAAATAACTAATATATAAATCTTTATTGAGATACCCCTGTTACATTTTTTATCTATCCTGAAGAATTACAGTATACATAACTCGTCACTGTTAAATGGGCAGTCTATACCTTGTTCAAAACCTTTAAATCTAGATTTTTTTAAAAACTGACATAGGATATACCTAGAATCAGTAATTGAACACTAATGGTGTAGGTATACAGAATAATTTAATCCCACAGTAGAGTGTTCATTCAATCTGAACGGTACATGCAACCAAATAAATATAAACGGCTTTGGACACCACGGACGGGACACAAAATGATACATCTAAAGGTAGGGGGAAATTGAAGTAAATTTACCACAGTGTATATGTATAAAATGGTGCCTTGCTTTTTAAACTGTTGATTCTTACTACGGCGTACTAGTACGTCTCTCTTTTTCTGAAAATGGAAATTAAACTTGACACACTTAATCTATGACAAAAATTTACATACGCATGTGTGTGCATATCGCTTCTGTCTTTACTAACAATAGCTGAATGAACAATTAAAAGTAAGCAAATAAGAAAATTACTATAAAGGAATTTTTCTTTACTCTAAAAAAAATATTTGCAATTGTACATAAACGTTAATGCTCCTTTTGGTAGTATCAAGTACATATTTAAAGAAAAGGCCGATGAATTGTCAAATTTAAAAAAAAAAAAGACACTTGAACATCGACCCTGAAATCGGAAAAGTTTTAAATCAATACACCATAACAATGACGCCTTTGTGCTCTGCCAAATATTAAAAAAACACAGACGTCCTTTTAAATTACAAAATTTCTTAACGTATATATTAAAGAGAGTTCCTATTTAGTTAGAGTTTAAATCCTTCTTTGATCGGGACACACACGATTTAAAAAGAAATGATAAATTTGATTTATTTTCTTTATTTCGTCTCTATTTATTAATTTTAAATGAGAATTGAGAGAGAGAGAGAGAGAGAGAGAGAGAGAGAGAGAGAGAGATGCATTTAGTTGGGTTGAAATTTTAATTGGTTTGTATATATTCTTCAGCTATCTCGTTTATATATTTATTTGATTTTTTTAACAGAAAATTTGTAAATATCTTTGGAAATCAAAGAAACAAAAATGAAATTCATATCAAGAAAAAGAGCTACTAACAAGTATGTCTCCAAGTAATCAATTAACACATACATGTTCATAAACTAAAATGTAAAATCCACAATATTTATTGAACTTTAAACCAACCTGAAAGGTAATTCGTGAGAGGTTGCAAATAGATTAATATCGACCCTTTAAAAATAATGACTGTGTATTTATGTAAAGCGATTAATTGAAAGTGGTAATCTTGGCGGGGTCACTTATAAGACAATGTGAAAAAGAGCCATTAAGCGGAACAATAATTATGCATTGGCAGTGGGGACTAGTAGGGTTTCCGGTATACCGCTCTTAGTAACAGTGTGTAATGGCGTCTAACATTAACAATATTGTTATATAAAATTGATTTGGAATACAGAGAAGTAACTCAAGGAAACTGGTAATGCATTTGGTTATCAATAATCGGTATGTGTCATATTATGTGAGTATAAGGGGGGGGGGGAACGCGGGAAAGGGGGGGATTAAAAGCTGTATTAAGGCATTAATGAATGGTACATGTAAGGATGGCTAGACATATTTTTATCACATTTATTTTTCTATGTTAAAATATAAAAAAACCTGTTAACATGTAAAATTGTAATTAAATGTAAGTTTAAATAATTACATACTAGGTAGTTACAAATGTACATTTAACACATGTACAGCCTGATCCATAACAGCGTACCCATATGTCATTATTACATTCTTGGGTATACATTAATATAAGTATTTGACATTCAAATAAATGACCTTTTTCATTTTATTCTATCTGGCCTATTTTTACTCTGTAAAGAAAAGTTCAGGAAATTAACTACATGTACCTTTGTTCCCAATTTTCAGATCTCATTATACGAGGCCTGTTGGAAGCAATATCGGCTGGGGGCTCAACTAAATATTTACAGTTTGGGGGGGGGGGGGACTATCAAGCAAAAATATCATTTCATTACTAGGAAAAAAAGAAAGAAAAAGAAGAAGACATTACATGTGTTATATTGGAAGGGGGGGGGGGGGCACTCCGTGCCTTCGGTTTCTACGGCTATGTATACAGAATATGTTACAACCGACATCATTTCTACCATAATCCTCTTACAAAGAATTTAATTTTCAATTAAATCTGGACCTCATGAAAATATCAAATCCCTTAATTATAAGGGTGTAACCAATTATGATGAAAAAGAAAGAAGATTTTACAATGACGAATATCTAATCTTCTTTCGTTTTTATCATATCAAAAATGTTAAGATTGCCATAATAATACAGACTTAAAGCTTGAACGATTTCTTATTTTAGAAAGAAAGTGGTTCTGTCATTATCCTTATTATTTCCGTTTTTAGGATTGTTTTGAATTTTGACTTTGTTTTGAACACATGGAAAATTGTATGATTTCTTTTTTAAAGTGACACAAAATGTTTTTAGATGAGATTGCAACACTGTTCCAGAACTTTAAAAATTCAGTGGAGAAATGATTCAGAATTAAACGTTGGCGAGACTGGGGTTGTTATGTAACTTCATTGAGTGAAGAGGCAGAACTCCGACATGCCACTACAGACAGGTCTAGCATTCCACCGGAAGCGACAGACGATAGAGAACCTGACACTAGAACGTCCTCAGAATCTCCAAAGTTTTTACGAGGCCGTGGAAGAGGCGCTGAAGAAGATCGAAAACCATCTTTCCTACATAGAACTGGAGTACTATGGAATGGACAGATCCCCGGATGAAGAAATTAAAATCTGGCTTCCGGCGCTGGAGATCGTTATGACGCATGCCAAGACAGGGATTCTTGTATCAAAGCAACAGTTGAAGGACGTATTCGATTTGTATGATCGGTCAATCGGTGATCCAACGATGGTTGTCAATTTGGACAAGGAAGCTGTTCAAACCACTTTAGAAGTTATAAATAAAGTTGATCTCTATATTCGTCAAAAATTCAAGAGTATCATTGATGGAATTTTAATCGTGTTGGGATACATGAAGAAATATTGTCTGAGTTTTTGTGGTGTCAGTGGAGATTCGTATCTCGAAACTGCTACAAACTACGAAAAGCAACGACGCGAGCTCGCTGAGGCTATTAAAATCAATCTAGACGACATCCCAGTTATGATGGATAAATTTGAAAACGACGGCATACGAATCACGGAATTGGGATCGGTCCCACGACGAATAGCCGAGCGCGTGCAATGTGGTCACGTGCCATTTCTAGTGATGTTTTCAGGAGCGTGTGAAAATATACGAAACGCTTGTATAGGAGTGCGGAAATGGATCCAAGCAGACGATGGATATGCAACATTTATTCAATTCGATATTACAGACTTGGAAAAGAAAAAGGAAATTGATGGAAAATTATTGCGTGATTTACAAATACGAGTGTCGCATTTGGATCATCGATTTAAAGTTTGCAAGCGGGATATCCAAGAATGCGTCGGTGAGTTAAAGAGAGTTGCAGCTAAAGAAAAAAGCCTAAGGCGACAAGAGGAACAGTTAAAGGAAGATCTACATGACTTAGCAATGGAAATGGAGGTCAAGGAGATCCAAAGAGATGAAGCACGGAAGGAGGTCTCCGAGTCACCATTAAAGGTGCGGGAGAAAGTAGAAAAACTTATTTCTGAAATCGAACAAATGAAACTGAAGAAGCCCGTGCTAGAGAGGAAAGCAGACGACGTAAAACGTAAATTGGAATTCATGAAATTTCGACGTGAACTGAAAAACAAACGAGAAGACCAATTACGCGAGATTAAAGAGGAGCTACGAGAGGCTAGACGAGATTTGAGGAGAACGGAAGTGGAATGTGATAGACTTGAAAGAAATATTCTCAAGCTGAGAGAAATTCACAGATTTAAAACAAGCTCAGAGGTTTTGAAGAAACTATTTTATAACATGCCACTCACTAATAAGGGAGCTGCAGGGGGCGGTACAAGAAAAAAGAAAGGGACCGTTATAGGTGAGTGATTTTAAAAGGAAAGGTGCATTCATAAATGACAGATTCAACAATCTCATGAAAATTTAAAATGTTCCGAATCTGTTACCGAATCTAAATCATCAGTTACAACATCTATACAGAGTGACGTCAACACGACCTTTCAAGTAAGAATAAACATAAAAATTTTGGCAAACCAAATTCAAGTTATGTTTACGACTCTTAAAAATAGTTCCCTGGATACATCTTAACCTTTCTGATGCATACTAAGTACTTTGTCTTACGTAAATTTAAGTTAATTATGATATAAACTGTATGTTCAGTCCACCCATCCGCCATTCGTATCTAAATACCGCAAAACGGAAATGCACAAACTATACAAGATATTCCGCACGTCACATTCATACGTTGCACGCCCATTGCTATGCATAGTTTAGCCTGGTTCCCTGGCTCATCCTTGCGGTGTACACGAAGTAAAATAGGGACAGGGAACCAGGCTATGCATAGTTTTCTTTTACTTCGACTCGGAAACTTTGGCTGTGAAAAAGAAACACATCCGAACTACCAGCAAATATTTCCGCGTCGGAGATTTCATTCGCTGTAATCGAAATGTGCTGACGTGACACCGACTGGGGTTTTGTAATATGTTTGAGAAACGTTAGTGGATTCGGAACATCTGATTTTAATTAAATTATATTGTAGAATCAAGGAATTCAGATTGAATGATTGCTTGCTTGATGTTTTAATCGTCTCTCGCAAGAATTTTTACTCGTATGAGACGTCACCAAAAACCAGTGAAGGGCTTCAAATTAAGATCTATCCTCGGCCCTTACGGCCATTAAGCAGTGTGCATCCTTTATTGTGCTAACGTCTACCGTAACATGTATATCTACTTCCTTTATTTGTAATAAGTAGAAACACGTTGATTGAATTTTAAATCAGATCATACGATTTCATAATTTTCATCGCCACATAAGTTTTATTTTCTATTTATTGTATAATGAACTCTTCCTCAATTTGTTAAAAGATAATTAATGCAGTTCTTTGTATAGTATAAAATTTCCTACACATACATGATTGTACATTATTGTAATTTACACGTTTTATGATAGATGATATCTATTTACAGCATTTCCTGACTTGCCGTTCGCAGATGAGGGTAATAAACTCCTCATATATTCACAGAACTCTAACATTATAATTTCCACTTACTAATTAGATTCATGTAGATCAATCTGTAATTCTTAACCACGTAGCAGTTTCCTTTTATTTTATTTTCTATCATTTTTAATCTAGTACCTTTGAGATTTTTTTTTTTTTTTTGCATCACTATTTGTGAATTTTTGACAGTTTTCCTCTGAAATCTTCCTTTTCTAACTCATTATCTAACATACATACATGTATGCATGAATGATACCATAATTCATTTAACTTTTTTTAATTGATTACTAAAATACATACTTTATAATAATTAACGTTTAATTTCCAGTACTTTTTTCTCCACTTTTCAGCATACTTTACTTTTTCTACATGTATTTATAATTTATTTAGTAAATACACGTATACGTGCATGTAACTAAGAATATTTTTTACAGATTGCTTTTCCAACACAAAATTTCAAATACCTTTCAATTAGGATGACGATCCCAATTTTTAAAATGAAAAATGAATTTTTAATTCTATGGAACGAATATTGAAGGTCAAAGAGTAATTATATAAAGTGACATTGAAAGTACAAATTATGATTTTTTTTTAAATTCTTTCAGATAAATTAGAGAGGGCCACTCGAATAACCTCAGTCAATATTGACAAAGATTGGATCCCCCTTTACCGAGCCCTACCCTTTCACCCACCACGAGGAGAGGAAAATCTTCGCCAGGATATTGATGAGATCAACAATGTATTTCTTAGAGACACAGTAGAGGTTCATGCAAAACAGGCGCTTTATAGGTGGCGCCGCATGCACACCCGCGCAAGCGTGGACGACCTCAAGAAAACTCTAATTGCGATCAAGAGAAAAGAGGTTGCAGATAAAGTAGATGAGGAACTAAGTAAGAAAAGACCTATCAAGGCAAAGGCTCCACAGGCTATTCGGTTTCCTAAGGTGCTTGTACAGACTCAGCAAGTGCGCGTCCGACACAGTTTGTCAGGTGCTGTTAAATAACCATTGTTCATGTATTTATGTCATTTTGTCTTAAGAACTCAGTTAAACACACTCTTGTTTTATTAAAACCATATCGAGGAATTTTAAGCTTTATTCTCTCCGTAGAGAGAGAGAGAGAGAGAGAGATGGGAGGGAGAATTAAAATTCTACAATGAGATAGTTACATGTAAGTGTTGAGGAAGTAGTATGTCCCCTTTTTTTTCAATCTCGTGACCGAGTTGTACATGTATGTACTTAGTCTAAAAGTTAGTAGTAGAACTAATGTTATCTTTGCTATATTGAAAATAATGGAGGCGTGAAAGAAACCATTTGTTAAAAGTTATATAAAAAGAGACGACAAAAGTAAATTGAAGTTTAAACTGATATACATGTACATGTCGTTTTATGCATTCTTCCTTTTTCGTTAAAATTATTGTTTCATAAAAAAATATATATATATCACTAATTTTGACTCTCATGACGATGTAATACATGAATAGTTTGAAGGTAAGCAAAAAATCACGTGACACCAAATCGGTGAACTACACAGGTACTACCTTCCTAGAGAGAGAGAAAGAGATGTTGAAAGATTAGGACATACGAAAAAGTTTCTTCTGAAATTAATTCTCTTCAATTTTTGATTGAATTAAAAATTAGTAATAATAATGTGTGTTTAAATATCATAAAGTGTCTACAGTCTTTCCTTGCTGACATTAGCTGATACATCGTGGGGAAAAATTCAAAATGCCCCTATTGTTTCCATTTCTTTAACAGAGTTTTATTTCAAGTAGATAGAAGTTCGGTTACCGTGCCAGGTCTGCGATAATGACAAGGCGAGTGAACATTTTACAAAACAAAAGAATAACAACAAAAGGTAAACAGAAAACATTGCAGTCTTGAGTAATAAACAAAACTCAATCATTTACATTGAACAACTATTGCCACTTTGTGATATCGATAATTTTTAACAGAATTATATATTTAATACGAAATCTAATATATAAGTTACTAAAATCGGTAAGTGTGGACGTTAGATTTAATACATATTTAATTCAAAACCTAAATGAATCATTTTTTAGCTATGTATGTAAATAAAGTGAAAAACTAGGGTGATTCCTAAGAAATATTTTGAACTTAAGTTTGACTTAGCTAAGACCTGGCTTAGTTTGTTTTATGTTACGGTTTAAGACATACTTAAGTAGTACTTAGGCAGGTCCTAAGATTGTTCCTAAAACATACTTATGACCCTACTTAAGTCAAAATCTTAGCAAGCTTTATGTTACGAGCCCTTGGGGGTTGTAACATAAAGGGTACTTAAGGACATACGCAACGTACCTTACCTACTGATAATTTTTCGAGATATTCTTAATTAAAGATTATAGTGCCATCAGATGTTTGTAGACAAAAAATCAGCATGCGTTACCAGGGGTTTTGAAAAGATATCAATTGATGGAAATTCTTGTATAATTCAAAGAAAAATATACAAAAATTACTAAACATATATTCTAGATATTTTGTTTATCCAAACTTGTTTTAGAAGAAGTGTACAATAGCATATATAGACATTAAAATGTAGCACACAGTTCCTTTAAGTATTGGAACTCTTCAACTCCAGGGAAAAAGACAATAAAGTTCAAACTACGTTGCGTATGTCCTTAAGGGCCGGTACACACGGTAAGGCTTGCCTTATAAGTCTAAAACCTTACGTTTTGCAAGACGTACGGCTCTCGTGTCCACACGTCAAGGCAAGACTTACAAGATTATATACAACATTTCCATAACTTCCATGTGTTTCCTGACATAAATAGTGCATTCAGTCCGCATTAAAATAGAAGAATACATTACTAAGATTTGTAATAATTATATCAACAAGTACATTCACACTTCTTAAAAAAAAGAAAGAGGTAGAACAGAAGCCTTTGTGGATATTTACATTACATAATTCGAAAATACTTTGAGTTCACTTCAATATACCCACGTGTTTGGTTTGATAAAAATAGAATGACATTTGGGCAAATGATTTTCATTGGATGAGAAGAAAATTTCAGCTAAGTCTTGTATTAAGAAATAGAGCAGTGTTCTTTTTGTAAGTCAGACTTGAAGGCTCCTAAAAACCGTGTATTAAGGGTGTACACACGGTAAGGCAAGAACTTAAGTTCCATGACTTACAAGGCAAGCCTTATCATGTGTACCGGCCCTAAGTCTAAGACCATGCTTACGTAGGACTTAAGTACAGTCTTAAACTTAAGACCGTAACTACAATCTTAGCAAAAGTTAGGCGGCCGGTAGAGGTGACTTAAGTATGTCATAACTTTCTTAAGCATATATTTAGAACTATTTAAGGTTGACTTTCTATGTTAAAACATTCCTCTATTTATATTATACATTAAAAAATAATTTTCTATATTTAATATACTGGTATAAGAATTTTAGTTTTTCGTCGGGAAGGTGGGGGTGGGGGGGGGGGGGGGAGGGGTATTCATCACTGATTCCAATATCACTCTCTAAATGAAATATACATGTAAATGCAAAATATTATTTTTGGGATACGTTTGAAATATTAGTGGGACTTAGGTTATAAACACTAATCATTAAATAAGTAAACTGTATACAGTAATCATGGATTTGTTTGTTCACTGTGAAAAAAAATGAGATGAAATGATTTTAAAAATTGTCGGTGAATTAAAGGATGATGACTAGAAAACAAATAAGATTTTCTGTAAATTAGATTGAATGTAGAACGCAACAAGCGAGGATTCAGACAGAGTTCACTACCGTTCACTAACGTTCCAGAGAGAGAGAGAGAGATTGTTGATAAGTTGGAGATATACGAATTCTTTTCCATCCTTCATTAAATTGTAAATAAGTATATCATAAAACGTCTGCAGTCTCTGCTTGTTGATATGGGAGGGAAAAAAAATTTCAAAATGTCCCTATTGTTTTGCACTTTTTTTTCTCGAGTGATAACAATATTCACGCATGAACCATTAGTGCCACTTTGTGACCGTGCAATATTTTTTTTCAAATACATTGTATTTCGAAGAATTTAAACAGAATTACCTTTAATTAAATACGAATCAAATCTAACCTAGCTAAAACCGATAGGTAAGGACGTCAGCTTTAATAAATATGTGATTAAAAACGCAACTAAATCATTTTTACAAATATATATATATATAAATAAATTGAAAAACTAGGATGATTCATAGCAAACATTTTGAACATAAGTTTGACTTAGCTAAGACCTACCTAAGTCCGTTTTATGTTACAGTTTAAGACATACATAAGTAGTACTTAGGCAGGTCTTAAGTTTGCACCTAAAACATATACTGATAACCCTAATTAAGTCAAAAACTTAACAAGCTTTATGTTACGACCCCCAGATGCATACGTATTTAATAGAGATCTATCTCTCTTCCTCGTCTGATAAGTCTTATCTACTTATATCGAGCGCAGCGAGCGGCGCGAAGCGCCGCTCGTCACTGCGAGCTCTTATGACAACGCCTGGGCGAAGAGAAAATTCGGACTACTGCACATTCATTCAATAGAATTTTTTCCGCAGTAATTCTGGACCAACAATGCATCGCTTGTTGTTCTCGCTGCTAACTTCGTTCGCGCGGTAACAACAACTAAAAGTTCACAAAAAATAAACTCACCCTAATTTAATGGATATTGCATACAGATAGTAGATTAAACGTTCTTTGTTAAAATTTTTGCACTTTTTAAACTTTGTTTATGGAAATGCAGCTGCTAACAAAAGTGAAGTGAACAATGCGCTCGCCCCAACGGTCGCACCGTCAACATATTATTTTCTTTTGTTATGATTTTTTGGTAGAAAAAAATGACGTCTTTACTTACAAATGTAATTTAGGTAATTTTCGAGTTTATGAGTGCAGTCCGACAAACAGTTACAATAGACCGCCATATCCATGATGTAACGTGTTCAATAAAATAACTGCCCCACCTACTGGTTTACGAGGAGACAAAACTCCCTTCCGTAACAAAAGAGTGCAGTAAGGAGATAATATCGAAACTTGCGTATTTTAAATAGAAACACACAAGCAGTTCTCATTTTTCTTTCATTTATTACTGAATAACAATTTAAATACAAGGGGAAGTAATGCTAATAAAATGAATTATTATATTGAGGATATATAAAACTGTCTTCGTTCTAGATTAACATTTTTCGCCAAAATATCTAAATACTATGGAAAATGACGACACAATGATGTATATATTATTAAAATATCAACCATCTGATATTTGAGGTGAAGGCAAAAAAGTCTGCAGGTATTTTTATGAACAATTTAAATAGAAACTGCGTTGAGAAATGTTAAACATTTATTTGAAAACATTTGAAACGGAAGAGTGCATGTTTGGTGGGTTGAAAGTACCAGCATATAACATGTTTGGTACCATCTCACCTCCACAAGAGTCTTAAAATTTCTGCATGAAAGCGAGGAACCTTGCCAACTCGACGTTTTTACGACATTGTTCATACCCGAGTGAATGTCTATCAACGTATCAACGTATTAACGTTTTCAAACATGTTATATGCTCTTGTATTGCCATGTATGCTAAATGTTATAAAATTTGATTTTTTTTCAGAACACGTGATCACTCTTGACCTATTGCAAAGTTTTCAAAGTTTTTAGGTTAAAACCAGTTTTACCAAAACCAAATTGGCAGTCAACAGAACATTGCTATTAGTGTGTTTTTCTGTGATTGCATGAAAACATGTACCCTGCCCATTACAATGTTCAAATTGCATACGTATGTGCTCATTAAAAATGAAGAGGTATAATATCCATGTATACTATAAGGTAACAGGTAACCAATAAATATTGATTGAAGACATTTGAAGACGATTTCTTGAGAGAGAGAGAGAGAGAGAGAGAGAGAGAGAGAGGGAAAGAGATAGAGAGATTTTGAGTTGGGGGTGTATTTCCACTGATATAATAATAAAGTGGCGAAAACTGGAACGTAACATAACTTTTCTGTTTATCATGTCTCCATGCGCTAGTCACTTTCTAGTTATACTAAGTTATCCCTGCCAAAATATACTATAGTTTACTATGATTTATTACAGTAAAAACGATGATGCTATAGTTAACTTAAGTAAAGTTTTGTAAATTTACCTTATTTATTGACAGTCTTGCTGCAGACTTGCTGTAGTTTCAACAAAGTTCTTGCGAATTTCTTAAGTGCATGTATTATATCTCGCTATTATACATGTATTGTACATCAATTATACATGTATTATATATATATATATATATATATATATATATATATATATATATATATATATATATATATATATATATATATATATCTCGCTATAAACAAAGTTCCGACCACATTCGTAGGACGTGATTGTGTTTCTTCCTTAGAACACTGAGCCTTACATGGTAAATGAAGTCTGAAGCATTTTAATTTCCTTTTTTCCCTATGAGCTTTTTTTTGCAAATTTTACAATCAACATAATTTTGCAGGAAAAAAATTAATGCTTTCAAAGAATGTGCAAAAGTACATCATAACAATGAATACACAGTGTATGTTTTGTTAAAGACCCCATCCTATCAACAGAACATGTTAGTAATGGACGGATAAAAATGAGGCATACTGGATTTTCTTGCATTTGTGTCAGAAAAACTGTTTCTTTCGGAACAGAAGTCTTTTATGTGAATAATGAAAAGGCACCCATAAGCAAAGAAACAAGATATAACCGTCCCTCTTCAAAACCATGGAAACTATTTCTTTCGGGCATAAAAACAAATCAGTTCATATTGTGTAGATTCATTCATAACTCATTTTTGACAAAATATCTGTAACACATATAATTGTTTGCCCCTATCAATCTTTTCTATAAAGAAATAAAATATAACCATATTTAGATTATATTTGTATCTTTTTATTTTTATCCTTACACGATACGAAAAATGACACGAAGAAATATATATAAGGATTACAGGAAAAGTTTGTGACTTCCAGGAAAAAAACTGCACGCGGCTAGGATAAGGCTGTCCGTTAAATATCACAGTGTACTAGCCGCTGTTACTTGTCAGAACTACTAAGATATGACGTCATAATAGAATATGACGTCAAGTCACTGCAAAGTTGAGCAGTCATGACGGGGAAAGTGTCATGACTTTTACATTCCTTCACATGCATGTAAATTTTAAAAATTCGACGTTGATGTTTAAATCAGGTGTATTGTTGGTTAAAGTTTCTATGTACGGTTATGATGGTGATTATTTGTAATACAATATCGTTATTCCTTTCTCTTTCTGATAATGTACGTATTCAAACAATAACAAATAAATGATTATGAAACGCTCCCCCTTACACGTCCGTAGACAGAGTTAGAATTTATAAATTATGCAAATATTAGACTGGCACAAGTGATTAATAAAGATAAACTAGAGATGTTCTATGGAAATCTACTAGAGAAGTGTGTCTTCTAAATGAATTTTGTTGGGGGATCGTATGTAATTTATCCTATTTTGTATAAATTGCGATGAAGAGTGGAAAATGCCCCCTTTTATGTGGGTAAGTTGAATTTCTCGTGAAATATTTTCTTAAGACGTAAAACTCAGACTTGCACCCAGCACTTTATATATACCAAAGAATACGTTTAATTGACTTATGTAACAAACTGTCCTCAATAATTTTGTTTTTCACTTGTGCCAATGTGATATTTGTGCAACAGTTAGGAAAATTTATTAGTGTCCGTCACGTGATCAACACAGTCATGTGACATCACAAATTTGCTTTTTCACAATACCTTATCTAACTATCTTCACAAATTTACTGCACATGTATACATAGATTACAAATTAAAATCAAAATCTAGCTCAAAATATTATAGCGTATTTCTAATGCATATTAAGCCTTCGGACAGCCTTAACATAGCCGCGTGATGTGTTTAGTAATCACAAGCATGTCATACGCATCAGGAGGGTTATAAATATACCTAATAAGGAATGTAACAATTGCAATTAAGTCTGACAAATGAGAACACAAAAATACAGCTAAAATAATTGTTATAACAAAGTTCATTCGTGTTTTAATATCACAGGTGACACTCGATTTCTTAAGTTCTTTCATCTTAGAACAATGCAAAGTGATGATAACACAAAACGGAACCAGGGTACACACAGATTCCCTAATTATGGCAAAATATACATATGAAAGAAAATCGAATAACACGTTGAATTCTATTGATACAATAATGATTGATATTAAGAATCCATAAATCCATATCATAAATGAATATCCCTTAATAAGGGAGGGGTTTAGGCGAATTCTGCTTTGCAGGAGGTGAACTGTTAACAGATATCTAATCATTGATAGAAACAAAATATGGCCTATTGAACTTAAGTAAATAGTGAATTCAAAAGACCTAAAAATGAAAAATGGAGACAATAATACAAATGTCGGTTTTGAAATATATATCAAATATTCATAAATGTTGGTAAAACCTCTAAAATAAGATGACAAAAGGTAAAGAAAATCTGAAAATGCCAAGCATCCAATGGCGGTAAATGTCGTTGTATGACGCTTTTTGTCACTAGAAATAAACAAAATGGTAACGATGTTTCCAATAAAACCAAAGGATCCGATTATCAAAGTTAGCACAAGAAAATCTCTCTGGATGTCAATATGATTTGGAGTTTTCTAAACAAACAATTTAAACTCAATGGAAGGGGTTTCTGTATTGTTGTATTGTTTGCGTACACTGAAGAAACTTCCATTAATATAATATTCTCCACTATCCTCCCGTCTTTCATTAAGATATCCATTTGTCCCATTCCATTCACTGTGTTCATGCATATTACTGTTGAACAGAAAATTCTTTCTCGATTTTTCGGAAACATTCATCGTTATCTAAAGAAAATATATATTTATTTAGTTTGAATATCTTAATTATTATTCACGTATTATCCGTAGATATAAAAGTTAATGTTTTGACCATTTACGCTTCAAAACGTAATAGAATCTATTCAATATTAGTAATAAACACGCTGAAGATTTATGGTTTGGGAGCTAAATAGAAAATGTTCATTTGAATTTAACACTTATTATTTGAAATTTTATTCCCAGTGTAATATACAATGTACATGTGTGTTCTAGAAATATTAAATAAAGATGATACTCACCAAATATTTTTTGTACTTATTTCCATTCTTCTATTCTCCATTGTTTACAGTGAAATGCAAATTCAAATGCAGGGAACAAGAATAAAATATTTTTCTTTTTCCCCTAAAACCACTTGTCAATTTTTCTTTACCGTTGATTATTTTTTAAATCAGCTTCCCGTCTTTACCAAAAGATAAGATCTGTAAGAAAAGGTATACTGATTGTTCCAAGTTTACTGAATTCTAAATATTTGCTTGACAGTGCATGCTTTTGTTTATTCATCGCAATACTGAATTGATGAATAAATTAAAGCTATTAACAGTATCACTGATTGTTCTGCCTCAGATTCCCCCCCCCCCCTTTATTCCCGAAAAATTCCGAAAAATTTTGACCCCATATTGTCACCCCATCCTTACCCAAGGGGTATTTACTGAAACAAACTTCATTCCAGACATGATGCTTTAGTATCAATATCTCTAACATTATATAGAAATATGACCTTGCTGTTCCAGAATGCTACATGTAACGGCAATAGATATACATATATAGCGTTTCTAAGTAATGCAATTTATCCCTTTTACTGAAAAAAATAATTTATATATATATATATATAATATATATATATATATATATATATATATATATATATATATATATATATATATATATATATATATATATATATATATATATATATATATATATATATATATATATCCTGTAAAATTAATAAATCCTGTAATTAATCACATAATTATATAGATATGTCTGAAATGGTGCACAAACAAATTGATATTTAATTTTTGTTATACTTTCATGTTAAATAGTTAAATTTGATTGGTTAAGAATAATTGTAAAAAAGAACCGTTACCCTACCTAGTATATCAGTCACGCCCTTCGAGTAACATTACACAGCAAAGGTTGACAATGCATGACGATGGGTAAGAGTATAAAAATTGTTATCTGCGCAGAATGTTTGCACGTACTGTTCACCATGATATTTTCCCTTAAATGCATTCTAAATACATTCAGTACAATAAAAATATTACATGATTTTTTAGGGTAAAATGTGATAAATCGTTTAATATCTGTACACCTTTAATCAACATATTCGAAAAGCTTTTTGCCAGAAGAAAAATCTTTACCCACCATGAAATACACTGTATCTATCTCGAAATTAATTCTTTCGATGCATTTTCATAATTTATCTAATTAGAACAATAAATCATAATGTGTTTGATTATAACTGCAATGAACTTTGTAGACAAACAAAATGTTATTAGTATCTATCAGGTAAAGTAAATTTCTAACTTCATCTTTTGTTTAAGTGCACTTTCATTTGACAAATTAATGAATATTTGAGTGATTATATTTTTCCTTAGACAAAACATCTATTGCTTTTAATGACACCTTAGTGGATCATCTCTCTCAACATTGCCACACATTCGAGAGAAAGAGAGAGCTTTTTTAAATATGAAAAAATCCAGTATTTTCTCAAGATTCCGTTTAAGCCATTAACTTTAATATACATGTAGTTACAGTATACAATTTACATAAATCTTTATCGTTGTAACTAATCACTTCTCATCAATAAGAAATTTCCGGTAAGTTATTCAGTATTCTTTTCAAATTTGACCTTTTAAGAATATGTTAAACATATGTAATGATACCTAACTACATGTGTGTTTATTTTGATTTTTATCCAATTCTTATTCAAGAAAAAAAATTGTAGAACTTCTGCATATCTGCTGTATTTACATTGTACTAGACATTCCGGCCCCACAGAAAGGTTCCAGAGCTTATCTTGGCTGAGAATTTAGGGGGGAGGTGGAAAGGAAACTCCGTTCACTTGTTTCTCAAGCAACTGCTCCCTAATTTTTTTTTTTACAAGAACAAACTAACGTTTGTTATACAGAATACAGAATAACTTTTAGCTTACTATTTTTATTTTACAAAATTAATTAAAGTATGTTGTGGGTAAGTCTAATTATCAAACTATACAAAAGACAGTTGGTGCAGTTGTTAGAGCGTTTGCTCTAGAGTCTCGGCATAAGGAGATGATCCTTATGTCGCGGGTTTGAATCCACTGTGCAACGTGGATACTGGTCCTTCGGATGAAACTTTACAAACCGAGGTCCCGTGTCGCAGTAGGTGCTCGCACGAAAAGACCTCACTGCTCAAAGGCCGTAAGTGCCGAGGACAGGTCTAGATTTAGAGCCCTCACCGGCAAGTGGTGGCGTCTCAATGTGAGTGAAAAAATCTCCAAGGTACGTAAAGTAAACAAACAAACAAACCAAAGAAGGGCTTCTTGAAGCAGCTCTTGCATTTCCAAACCAATTTTTATCCAGAGCAGACTGCCATGAAGGTGTTTTGGCCAAAATATCTTGAATTTCACCTTAATTGGAAAAAAACTGATTTTGTGCCAAATTTATTTGCTAATTATATCCAAATTTACCTTCAACAGTTTTTACAAATTTAACAAGTTTAATACTTCTGGCATCAGAATTCTCAAATTGAAAGTATTTAGTATTTTAAATGTCATTTTCCATTTTTATTTTTACTTCTTCTAAACCTTAGCAATTTGGTCCAAAAGTTATTTTATAGATATGTTATAGTGTGCCAAACAGGAGAGCTGAATCTCATTTTATAAGATGGAAATTATTTCTTGCTTTCTTCAGTGAAAGTATACATTTTACATGTAAGTTTTATTATTTCCAAACCATTCTTCATCCGATTGGAGGCATGTAACTTGAAACAAGCCAGTGTGTCGCGTTTTGGTGACGTCTGACGTGGAGTTCCACGTTTCGGCCATCGCTTGCAGAAGCACAAATAAGTACTCTTTCTTTGCAGAATGTGATTACAAAAAGTTGTTTATTCGAAGGCTGTTACAAAAAATCGTAGACAGGGAAAAGAATTTTGTTTCTCTTTGCTTAATTAAATTTCTTTACTTGTCATAGTAAAAAGCTACCTTTTATGATCGTGAATTTCAAGTTTCATGATGATAACATACTTAATAAGAAATTAATGTAAAAGTGAAAGAAGCATTTGAGCACGAAATCAAGTGTAATTTATATTACGTCTCCTAACGTCATGATTATTTTTAAGTACTGTCCCAACTTCTCAATATGCATCCCTTAAACATACAATTATTTTTTTAAAGGAAAAAATAAAACTTTTGACTGAGGGACTCATTAAAATGTACTACTGTTTATACTTTTTTTATCAGATTCAAATTTCAGTCAAAGATTAGTCGAAAGGTCGCCTTACACAACAGGTAGCAGAGAATCAAAAAGTTTGACGTCGATCGTGGTCCATTAACATTTCTCATCATCTGATTTTAACAAACAATACATTTCTTTTTCTATGCGTTACTATTTTCGATGCGAAGGTTGAAAACATTCCTTGACTTTCATACCATTTAAAAACAACTTCTCTATAGGCGTTCTCCTGTGTATTGTCACTATTCTGTATTCTTTTTCCGTCTCTGTTGTGGACAAACCACATTTGAAACATTTTTGTATCTCCGTGCGCCGCCAGTGCGTTTGACAAGTCGACTTCATCAAACGCAATTCCTACAACACTTTAAAAATAAAGACATCAAAGATGCTATTTAAATGAAAATTTGACAAGTTATTAAGATTTTGTTTCTGGTTTCATTGATATAAATTTGAGTTTGATGTTTTACATATTACCAGAAAAACAAATACAATTGGAATAGTGACATCCATTTTTCCCCCCTGGATTTTGTTCCTGCGACGACAGATTATATCGGCCTTCCTATAAATCATTCTATTTTACTATGAAAGATATATTTTTAAGAATGAATTATTTAGGGAAAATTAAATAAATTATGGCTATGCAAAATTTGGTTCACGTTAGTATTGGTTGAATGTTTAAAAATTTATGAACATTATTTTAAATATTTTTAGCGAGTTTTGTCATGAGCACATGCAGAGAGCAAAAATCGAAAATAATGGAAAATGCACTCCACTTGAAACGGACGACGTTGGCATGAAGCTAGAATGATAAAGATATCACCCTTAGTGGCATTGAAATTATTAAGGAGTTATTTGTGTATCTCTGCTTTTTCTACAATACGAATTCTTTTATATTAAGAAAGGTTTATTTATTTGTACTTAGTAATTAATGTGTAGCAGGAATGAATTTTGTTATATGGATTTATGCCTTGTATTTTTAAATTTAATGTCGTTATTAATGTTTTCATGCATATATTGGTATACTGCCTTATCCCCCATATCATTTGTTTATATTTACAAACCTTCTCAGATAATCGCACATGTTGCTTCCATCAAATCTTACGGGTAAATGTGTACGTTTGATATTTTAATTCTCACTGGCTATCAATGCGGAAGTTCACCTTTTGGGTGTTACTAATTTCAGTCAAAGTTCATACCCTTGGGGTGTATTCACTAGATTTCAAATTAAAGTTTCTATTGTTTCCAAAGAGTATATAAACCCGTGTAACTGTTAGACACGTGGGGAATCTTGGAAAGCATTAACTTGCTGTAAGTTCTCTCACTTTAATAAAGGTTTATTAGGTATTTAACAGGTTGCACCCCTAGAAATTATGTTAAGATATTAGGCATTTTGATTAAATTGCCGTCGTCTATTGCTCCTGTTAAATTTATTAGGCCATAAATCTAAAAGTTAGGAGTTAGGTTTTAAGATATTCTTAAATAAATAAGGGGTTTTTCTAAATTACCCTAGGCCTTTCCCCCCGGCTAGGTTGGGCTAGCGTTTCAGTACGCTAGGTTGGGGGGTGATTTTATTCAGGCGTAAGGATTTCTCTACAAGGCAGGAATTTACAGTTGTTATTTTTTTTATACTATTTCTATACAAAGGTTAATAAATTTTGTTGTTTGTTGGAACTGGTGTTTTCATTACAATTGACATGAGGTGTTGAAATAAATTACAAATAAGCTCGGAAATAAGACCAGACAGGATCTCAAATCAAAATAAGAACCTGGGAAATAATAAACATGAAAATATAAGAGATGTTCAAA
The DNA here is from genome assembly GCF_033153115.1 of Saccostrea echinata. Lineage (NCBI taxonomy): Eukaryota > Metazoa > Mollusca > Bivalvia > Ostreida > Ostreidae > Saccostrea > Saccostrea echinata. The sequence continues at coordinate 6,031,874 of NW_026889765.1, read as the reverse complement.
AATATTCTAGAACCACTAATGAAAATGGTGATCTAAGGTTTACTCCTATTACAGAAAAATGGTGCCGAGTATCAAGGATTTGAGCACACTGTATTTGGCTTTTGGAACTCTTACAGGTACATAAAGAGCTATTACAAATGTTTAGTTATCAATCATATTAATTCATAATTCGACTTGATTTTATTCTAATTTATGAGACAGATTATAGTATCAAATAAATAATTTTATGGATTTTAATACCAATAATTACATAATCAAATATGATATATTACTTGCAATTATATAGACAATTAGTGGCAAAGTGCAACAAACCTAAGTGTTTGTGTGGTTTATTAATACGGACAGTGAAGGCAGTTTTCTGAAAATGCTAAGATATTTCGTGGCTGATCAATAGAAATGTTAGGAATGATAAGTTTTATTGAAAGGAATTGGCATTGGCAATAATACATTTAAAATGTTTCGAAAGATTTTTTTTTTAAATAATTGATAATTATTCTTTTATTAAAAAAGACGAAAGTGACAGATTTTCATCTGTTCGTTTTATGCACAAGATAGGTTTATTTTCACTTTCGACACTTCATGCTTCTGGTAGTCACAATCTATTATATGATACTTTAACATGGACATTGATATGAGGAAATGTTGAAGATGCTTTGCTAAAGAGGTGAAAATGTAAGCAGGTCATTATCAACATTATCTATGATAAAAAAAAAAATGCATGTTTGAACAATAAAAACATCTTTTAAAAAATGTAATACATTCCGGATTTAATTTGTGTCAAACTTTAATTATGTAGGTTTTTTAGGATATAATATCACCAACACAGCAGTTAGGTGAATGTATTTGAAACGACAATAAGTATGAACACTGCAATAAAAAGGGAATCATTAAAATCCGTGTTATATGCTGTACAATTGTACATTTAAAATTACATTTACATTTACAATTGTACATTGGAAAGACGTATGATGATCTGCTGTATTCATTGTAAACTCAAACAGTTGACTTTCAAAAGTAGAAAGAAAAACCAGACAAAAGCTTGTCAAAAAACAACATTATCATATAAATATTATCATTGTTTCTGGGGTTGTTTGAATTCAAAACAGCAGAATTGTCATCCTCATAGTTTGCAGTAATAACGTCGAGTGTTTTATTTAAGTACGCCGCTGTCTGATTCCACATACTAAATAAATGTGCTTTTAACTTTCTAAATAATTTTCGGAGGTATGGATCCTTTTATTCTGGCAGCTACGAGATTTTGAGTTCCAAATTATGGTAAGATTTTTCACTGTAAAAAAAGGAAAAAAAAAAGAATGTAAAAAAACATTTCTTTACCCTGTATAATGCTCGTAAACTATGTAAGATAAATATCTTAAATCACGATTTTCATTATTGTAAATAGATCTTGTATTAGTGCAATGTAAGTATATTCAACAAGGGGAAAAACCTCTCTACGTGTTTGTTTGCAATTTGCAAGAAATAACAGAAACGTATGAAAAAATTCTTTAAAAAAATTTTGAAACAATCAAACAATTACCACAGGTGAGGAAATATCGATATTCATCATAAAAAAATATTTAGAATCAGTGGAAAAACATATATTCATAGCAAATGCTACATGTATTAATGAAAATAAATCTATGAAGCCTTATTCATAAAATATGCTGAAATAATTCAAATTGTTTCATCAACGTCTTGAAGAAAACCGTGCATGGTCATTTAGAAAAGGATGCAAAAAATGTAATGATTAACAGCTGCTAACCTTTTTTTAAATGCTTTAATGCCTTAATTACATCTGGAATTCTAATTATCTTATCATATTCATTGGTCTTAATTCCTCAGTTTGTAAACCAATTAAAATATCCAACCTGATTTTCAGTCTGAAGAGGGCAAAGTAAATTTCTTACCACAGCCATGAAAAAAAGTATAATTTAAATACAAATAAACCAACACTTTGAAAGTTCTTTGTGTTAACAAAACAAGATTCATGGGAATGAGAGATTAAGTAAACTAAAAAAAAATAGTGAAATGCAGTAATAACGTTCGAAAAATTAAAAGTATTATTTTAAAGCCATTTGTTAAATTTCATTGTGTCATTTGCAAAATATTGTTGTACTTCATTTTACTGTAAAACACAACATGCTCTAAATAACAACTCAAGCTACAATGTTTCTTAATTGCTACGATTTAATGTTTTTGATAAATGTAGCGTGATAACATACCTTCAAAAGTACAGAACTGATTCAAGTTTTGTCCGATTTCGGCACAACCTTTCCAGTTTCTGCAATTCCTTCTACTATGTACACAGCGTTTCATATGTCAAATATCTGAGGTGTAAGCTTAATCGTTCAATATCTTGTACCTCAATCATCAATGGAAAAATCAATCCATTATCAAATCTTTCATACAAACCTTACTGGTTCATTTTTAGCTTCATTCTAAAATTTAAAAAGACACCGTGAGGGGAAAAGGGAAAAAATTACAAAAAGAGATCCAGAGTTGTTGCATGGCCCATGCGATTTTTTTTTTTATTTTTGAAAGCATTAGGTCTCATGAAATTACAGGTTTTAGAACTTATATAATCTACTGTTCCAAAGACAAGAATATTGCTTAATTCTTTCTCCTTATTGTTGAAAAGTGAGCAAGTTACCATGCCTCAAGTCCAAAGACGTAGAATGTCGGTAGACTGAGGACTTTTTTTCTTGCTACATAAGAAAAAAAAAACAGGATCAATCTACAAAACGCACAATCGTAACAGAGTTCTGCACCCATTGGAATTCCATCAGATTGTCTAAAGACCGGATCTCCAAAGATGGACAAAATGTCAAAGAGGAACTCCAGCATTTTCTTTATATTAACTTCGGTATACTGTATGTAGAATCGGGATGTATTTTTTAAAGTTATTTGTAGGTTACCAATGATAAGATATGAAAAGTTTTGAGTTCAATTTTTTTTAAGAAGCAGTTCTCAATAATGTGAAAATTTAGTCTTTAGTTTATCATGAGGAATGGTTGGACAGTTTAAAGTGTAGTTACGTCATACATTTTAATAATACTGATTGTTGGTGGTAAAAACCTTGTGATTCTAAATTTTTTAAAAGTCCTTTAATTTTTTGGAGAATCCACATTTGATTTACACTAAATCTTGAATATGTAGTAGGACAGTACATTTTTAAGTTTTCCCTTCACAGCAGTTAATACTTTTTTGGGGAGTATACACAGTGGCTCGGTAAAACAATTTCTTGACCCTGAAGTTTTATCAATTAACAATAGTAACTTCCATCCAGAGGTCGACTCAATATATCCCAGTGAATTCGAAATAAAAGACACCACAGAGTCTGTCACATTTGTTTATATTTTTGATGTTTTACTGAAAATAGGCGATAATGGCAAACTGATAACTAAATTGTATGTTATACGAGATGACTTCAGAATTTCATCCTCAACTTTCCTTACTATATTATACAGTTATATTCCACTACCACCTGTATACGGTGTTTAAGTCTCCCAATTTATTCGACAGTCAAGAGCATGCTCTGAGAACGTTCAATTTTTACACCGAGTCAGGCTACTGACAGATAAGTTGATATTAAAGGGATTTCAACAATTTCGTTTAAAGTCAGCATTTTGTAAATTCACATGGTCGTTATAATAACCTTGCTGGAAAATATAACGAATCATTAAATCGTATTTTGACTGATATATTTCATACTAATTGGTAGGGTTTATTTTTAAACTAAATTTGACTACGGAATAATCCGTCTACCTGATCAGTACATAGGGCTTACGGTGGATGTGACCGGTCGACAGAGGATGCTTACTCCTCCAAGGCCCCTGATCCCATCGGTTTATACGGTCTCATCCGAAGGACCGGTCTCCACGTCTGACAGTGGGATTCGACCACTGTTCGTCATATTCACCTTTCCACGTTAATATAGGTAGTGACTTTTGATTCACCAAGCACTCGGCACTGGAAGTGAAAGTAACAAGTGTCTTTCGGATATGACCTTAAAAATCGAGGTCCCTTGTCATGGTAGGCATTGGCACCATAAAGAACCCTCACTGCTTAATGGCCCTAAGTGTCAATAAAGAACTTAATTTGAAGCCCTTCACCGGTATATGGTGAGTAAAACATTCTCACAAGGGACGAAAAACAATAATCAATTAGTCAATCAGTCAATCAACCTTTGATATTAGTGTGAATAAATCTTGCATTGCCAAGAATATTCAACAGGCAAACAAACTATAAATAAATGTGTGCAATTTGCAAGGTGACAGAAGCAAACGAAAAAAATCTCACTTATAGTGATCAAAAACAATGCCAAGGTTTTACGACAATAGGATCTTCAAATATCCAAATTAGTGTCTTAAAAAGTTTAGTATCAATGGAAAAACTGTATTTATGACAAATTTTTTCTAAAATATTTGATACTAAGGTTTCTTTACTATACAGTACGTTTAAATAATTCTAATTGTTTCATCCATATCTACACACACTCTTTTTAGAAATAAAATAATTTAAGAAAAAAAACAAAGAAAATAAACCACACAAAACACTTACATTTCATTGATAAAAATGATTAAAAGCCAATTTTGTAATCTGTCCTTTGATATATCAATGAACTTTCAACTCGAATTTCAAATGAAATGCGGTTGCAATTTGTACAATCATATCAACATCATAACATTTTTGGAAGAAGACATTAGGTGAAATCAAGCCATCGGCGAAAGGGCTGTATGCAAAAAAAAAATATTCCTGATAGAATATTAGTACGGAAAAGATGGATGGTTCACTACTCAAGAGTTTGCTCTCAGTACAATCAATTTTCAAAACGAGGCATGCAGGCTACTCAGTGATAAGTTGATACTATAGGGATTTCAACAGACTCGTTTAAGATCAGCATTTCGTAAATCTTTTGGTCCTTTTAATGACATTGTTAGAAAATATAACCTATCATTTGGTCGTATTTTGACTGACTTGTTTCATACTAATTGTTAGGCCTTTGTTTTTGGGCTGATGTGACTACGGATAGTTCCGTCTACCTGATCAATACATAGGGATCACGGTGGGTGTGACCGGTCAACAGGGGATGCTTCCTCTTCCTATGCACCTGATACTACCTCTGGAATTTCCAGGGGTCCTTATTTTAGGCCCTCTTCACATGTTTGTATTGTTTGTGGATATTTTTAGATCGATCACTGTTCTTTACCTTTTACACATTAAGGTCGTTTCTTGTCGTTTTAGTGATCGGAAGGTCGTGTGTTCGAATCACGGCCGCGACTGACCTAAGTCGATAAAAAATAGGTAGCAATTGTTCCTTCGCCAAGCTCTCGGCACTTTGAAGTGAAAGCTGCGGGTCCTTCGGATGAGACCTTAAAAACCGAGGCCCCGTGTCACGGTAGGTGTTGGCACGATAAAGAACCCTCACTGCTCAATGGCCCTAAGTGCCGAGTAAAGGTATAAATTTGAAGCCCATCACCAGTATATGGTGACTCTCTATATGAGTGAAAGATTCTCAAACGGGACGTAAAACAACATACAACCAATCAATCAATCTTGTCGTGTTACGATATTACTATGGCAGATAAATAGAAATCCCATAAATATGAAAAATGGATAACGATAAGGATGAATTGGAATTTGGCATAGTCAATTGTGCATGAATGATTTTTGAGTTTACTTTAAAGATTCTTGTGGATATTGGAATGTACTGCTTTTTGTGGAAGAGTTAACTGGTAACGTCCTCCAACATGTTTGTTGCCATAGACTGATGCAGGGGATTCGTGGAAATGAGACATTTTTTTCAACATCCAATGGAACGTCCGATTGAATATGTGAGATGGATGAAGGTGGTCTTGGCCATTTAAATAGCGTCGCTTTTCAGTTTCTTCAAGAACGCTGTGAGTCACCCACATGGACAAATGGTTAGAAAGTTTGCTCTAGAATTGCTGAGTAAGGAGTTAACTCTTACGTCGCGGGTTCCTTTCCCACTGGGGGTCGTGTAGACCGTACAAACCGAGGTCCCGTGCCGCAGTAAGTGCTAGCACAAAAAAGATCAGTCAGTACTCAAAGGCCGAAAGTGCCGAGTACAATTTTAAATTTGCAGTGAAAAATTCTCGAAGAGACGTTAAACATACAGAACGCCGTGAAGTGTACATGTATTGGATAAAATATCTACTTTATTTTAAGCCGCCTCCAACGCTCTACCTACACCTTTTTCTCATTCTTTTTTTTTTGTCTAATATTTGTGTAATTTCTGCTGGAATATGTTGTATACTGCCAATGCTTTTCCGATATTGATCATACCCGAGTGAATGTATGTCAACATTATTGATGCTCTTTGTATTGTCAACTATGCTAATATAAAATTGTAATTTTAATTCAAGAAACGTGATCTCTCTTGACCTATTCAAAGTTTTCAAAGGTTGATGGTTAAAATTTGTTTTGACAAAAACAAATAGGCAGTCAACAGAACATTGCTTTTAGTGTGTTTTTCTGAGATAGAATGAAAACATGCATGCTGCCCATTACAATGTTCAAACTGCATACGTATGTGTTTATCAAAAAAGAAGGGTCATGATATATACTACAAGATAAACAAGTAACCAATAACTATTGATTGAAGACATTTGAAGAAGAGAGAGAGAGAAAGAGAGAGAGAGAGAGAGAGTTTGGGATACATTTCCACTGATATAATTATGAAGTTGCGAAAACTGGAACGTAGCATAACTTTTCTGTTTATCATGTCTCCATGATCTAGTCTAGCGTAAGTGAATAATCCCTAACAAAATATACTACAGTTAATTATAGTTTACTATGATTTACTACAGTAAAAACGTTAATGTTATAGTAAACTATAGTTAAAATAAGTAAATTTTTGTTAAGGATTTGCCTTATTTATTGATAGTCTTGCTGCAGTCTTGCTGCAGTTTCACCAAAGTTGAGAATTTCTTGGGTACATGTATTATATTTCGCTAAACATGGAAAAATAAAAGGTTCCTACCACATTCGTAGGAAGTGATTGTGTTTCTTCCTTAGGACACTGAGCCCTACGAGGTAAATTAAGTCTAAAGCATTTTAATTTCCTTTTTATCCCTATGAACTTTTTTGTGATTTTTTCAATCAACCTAATTTTGGCTGCATGAGCTAAAAAATACTTAATGCTTTCAATGAATGTGCAAAGGTACATTTTAACAATGAATACACAGTGTGTATTTTGTTAAAGACCCCATGTCCCATATTTTGTACAAAAGACCTGTAAATCTAAACCAAAACATAACCAACGTTAACGAAAAAATATGAAAGATGGAAATATTGTGTTAGCATTGTTTTAAGTTATTTAACATTTGTAATTCTTCGTATATTTCGATATTCTTGGTATTCATATAATCTTTTCCTTACAGCCAGGTTAGTTTGATTTTTATAATTCTAAACTTTTAAGCATCAGTTTTGTTTGTAAAAATTGAAATAAAGTTAAACAAATGCAATTTGGTCACCCAAATACCTATAAATCACAAAAAAAAAAAAAAAAAAAAAAAATACCCGAGCATAAGCATGAATCTTTTTATTGCACATACTTAAAAGAGTTATTCTGCTTTAACAAACTTTCGTTTTTTAAAGATACATGGTTGGTGAATACCCTTCTTTTGTGAGAAAAAATGGCTGGTTGAAGATGGACATTTCCTTTTTAAGGATATTGTTATAAATCATATACATGTAGTACAGACAACTATTAAAAAGTATATTACGGGTAGAATTTTTTCGTCTACTACTAGTTCTGGGCCAACTGTGAGATTCCTAAAACCTCAAACACACAAACACGTTACAACTTTTGTACTTTTATATGGAATCAGCATGGAAAAAGCTTTTACATGAGTTTGGGAACTATCAGCACCGATGGTCAGATTCCAACTGACTATAATTTCAGCAACAAAACATACATACTGGATAAAGATAGGACAAAATAAAAGGATTAACAAAAAGTATAAAAAGTTTTTATAAAAATTTTCACAAAGTCCGAAAAGTTAATTTACACAGTAATTTATAATAAGTCTGAAAAGTCGTATTTTACACCGTAACACATGCTCCGCCTTCGCGTAAAACATGTCCTCGTGTTTGAATTTTCTTTTAATAAACCGTCCTCTTCTTGGTCTTCCCCTCTACTTTGTTAAAATTGTCGTTTGTTTCCCACAAACAAGGCAAGCATATGATCCCTTTCATCTTCAAATATTCGGATGGTCTGTAGCAGGGTGTTGTTCTCTTCCCTTAACAGTTTAGTTGTTTTCTCAGCTTCTGCCCGAATTTGTATTACATACTGATTATGTTCCTTTCCGATCTCGTTAAATTTCCTCTGCATTAAGTCCATAATTACTCTATCACCGTTTTCGTCGTCTTCCAGTTTGCGAATTTTCTCACTATAGATGTTATCATCAGACTTGTTCGTTTGCTCTTGCATCTCCTTTTTCAAAACCATATTTTGATTTCAAAGTTTTTCGATTTCAGATTTGGCTTTTGTTGAATTAACCGTCATCTTCATCTTTTGTTTATTTGACATGCATATTTGAAATTTACGATTTTTCAGCTCAGTTAGTGGAGTGCACGATGTATCAAATAATGTACGAAACTGACTGTCTCGAAGAGAACTGAATGACAATTCTCGCAGTATTTGCTTATTTTCGAGATACTTGCACAGTCGTTTCATGACCCGAGTCTTTTTCCTACTACAAGTAGCAACCGGTCCTTTGTCATAACTTTTGGCTTTGATACTCTAATCTGAATAAAGCACATCCTAGAATAATTCCCAATTCTGTGACATCTGTAGGACTTCTGATTGAACGCGAAACATAAAACATTAGGATGCACATTTCCACAATTGTCAGACAGAGAAAAAGCGCGAGACATTAAACGACTGCACACATATACATGTATTAAAAACAAACGGATTTTGCGAGAATTACCATTTAATTCACTTAGTGTTAGTCAGTTTCAATTTTATTGTTATACATCTTGTACTCTGCGAACTGAGCTGAACAAGCTTAAAATTCGACTTCGCATGTCTAATGAACAGAAGAGGAATATGGGGACTAAATTAAAAGCAGCTGAGCCTGAAATCGGAAAATTACATGAAAACTCGGAAATGGAAAAGAAGTTAAAACAACAATCAAACAACTGTACCAATAAGTCCTATCTGAAGAAAATTAAAAAAAATTGGAAGAAGACGCTCACGGTGACAGAGTCATTATGAACTTAATGCAAATGAAACTTAAAGAAATCGGTAGTGAGCATATTAATCAATATGTCATGAAAATTCGAACGGAAGCCGAAAAGACTACGAAACAGTTAAGGGAACAAAACAACGCCCTGCTGCAGAACATCGAAGCATTACAGGATAAAAGAGATCATCTAGAATCAGTCTTTGTAGAAAATCAACACCGTTGTCAATCCCGGAGATGTCAAGGAAGACCAAGAAGAGGCCGGTTTTATTAAAAGAAAATTCAAACACGAGGGCATGTTTTAAACGAAGGCGGAGCATGTGTTACGGTGAAAAATACAACTTTTCGGACTTATTATAAATTACTGTGTAAATTAACTTTTTGGACTTTGTATAAATTGTTATAAAAACTTTTTGTGTATTCCGGCAAATGTGATCAATTCTATAAATTCCGCACAGCCTTAAGTCTACCTGAGGTACAATCAGAGATAGACAGTTAATCTCTTAATCGACTTCTAATTATATTTATTGACACTTAATCTTTTATCTTCGTTAATTCTATTATATACATGTCGCTAAAATGTCACCAGTCGCTCAATAACTGTTTGATAATTCATTTCTTTATACTTTTTGTTAATCCTTTTATTTTGCCCTATCATTGTTCAGTATGTATGTTTTGTTGTTAAAATTATAGTCAGCTGGAATCAGACCTTCGGTGCTGATAGTTCCCAAACTCATGTAAAAGTTTATTCCATGATGATTCCATATAAAAGTACAAAGAACAAGGTACGTTATTGGTCGATTTTCGCCGAACCTTGAAATATATTGATATTTACCTGACTCAAAAGTTGAGAACTTTATCTTTCTAACAATATATGACTTGCTTATATCTGATTGCATGTAACACATCGCAAATAATGATAAAAAGTGGTGTTTAAGCGATAGTAACCTCAGTTCCGACGTTCGTTTTGCTAGACGACGTCAATGACGTACACGTCTCTCTTGCGTCCTATAAAGTTCTATATGTATAAAAATGATATAAGATTGTTTGGTAAATAGAAATCAATCCATTCAAAGATATTTTTAAGAATTTTATTTGCAATTAAGTTTACATTTTGTCATTTGGGCCATGTCAGAGATGGTGTTGGGGATGACAGGGTTTTACATGCGTAATGCATATCGACTGCCTGCATGGGACATAAAACATTTACTCATTATTTAAAAATTTTCCGGGAGCGCTCGAGTTATTTTTTCTTATTGCTCTCTCTCTCTCCCTCTTTTTCATCTCAATATTTCATTAAATACACCGTTACCTATATACCTATGTACATCCTGTACATGTTTTTTTTTTTTAAATAAATTTTTTAAACATTTTTTTTAACTTCAACTATAAAGTTTAATTTTTACATACATTGTATTATTTACTCAGTGTGATGTGATTACTTCATGTTAGAAAAAAAAAACTCTATTCGTAATTAGTATTAAACTTATATTGTTTGTTACGTATATGAATACATATTTGTTCTCACTCTTTACTGATTACATATAAAAAACAAAATTCGAGGTTAGGGAATGCGGAGAATAATAAATGATGGTAGCTATAATACTTGAAATTAATTAACGCATATCATAAAGACAATTTTAACAGAGATAATACAAATAACAGAATTTCAGGAACAGTCAACATTCATTTCTCCGATGGACTACGATTTATCCACAACACGTGCAGTATCGTCGAGTTGGTCCACAGGTACTTGTGGACAGGATCCCCCCCCCCCCCCCCCCCCCCGATATTCAACCCCGGGGCTTGTTAGACATTTTTTCACAAATTATATTTATTGCACTTATTCATCATGTGTACCATAGGAAAAAATCGTGGAAGCCCCCAAATAATCGTTGTACACAAAAATACCCCACTACATGTATACATTATAAGAGAGAAAGGTATGCCACTCCGGTTTGTTTACGTTGTACCTCCACTGGTCTTTCTGGGTTTAAAAACATGTATTTATTTTATTTTAACCTGAAATATCGGTGCACACTGTCTCTACATATATTTCTGTCTTTGTTCATGCTATCGGATTGACTCTGCATCTCGTAAGAATCCGACAATTAATCCTTAAACAACATTGCAGTCAGTGCGTTGAAAAATCCTTAGGTAAACGCAACGGAAGTGCATAGAGAATATATTGCCTATTATGAAAACATCCGAGAGAGATTATTACGCCAAAAATGTATCACTTATTACGATAACGTCCCTCCTTTTTTCGAGACTAGTTTTCTGCTGTTGATTTAGTATGGATAGTATGGAATTTTTCATCCAAAAGCCGTTCCCCAGGCCCTCTTTTTTATGTTGCATAACGATCTATCCTACCCCCCCCCCCTTCTTCCAATGTTTTAAACGCACCGACTTGAAATCTGACTTGCTGAAAGATGGCGGCTGTGTTGGCACAGGACTATGCTCAAATGTTCCGAACTTGAATTCACTCCAATTTAGAAACACTTAATCAATAAATGGCTTCATCGTATCATGCCACGGGTTTCGTGTCTATTCCTTTTCACTTTGGAAATAAAATAGACACAAAACCCATGGCTTGCGACGGTAAATGGTATACATTGAAATGTGTTCCGGTCCTCAGTGTATTTAAAAGACAGAAGCGGTTTTTCTAAGTATGTGAAGAAGTGAAACTAAAAAATAGAGACCGGTCGAAAGAATCGTGCAGAAATCGTTGTCAAACTGAGACTGTCAGTGTGCTACTCCATTTGAAAGGAAAGACAAAAAAAATACACTTGGAAATATAAGGGATATTTAATCATTATTTTTAGATACTTGCAGGTGTACAAACTTTGTGATCTGAGTATATTTTTTATATTAAATCATATCTTAAAAATTAAGATATTTCACATATCTTTAATCATTATGATGAATCAAAGAATTTAATTCTGGTAATTCAGGCACTTGTTTCGTATATAGAGCACCCCCACCCCCACTTTCTTTCCACAAGGTACGTAACTCAATTTCAGGCACCCTCCGCTTCAAGCTCGGATTTTATTAAATTATCAATCAATAATCTTCTTTAACATGAAATATAGTTCGCATTGAGAGGCTTTTTTTCCTTTCTTTTCTAATAAATCGTTTCAGACGTCCGTCGTCGAGTCTCTTTATTGTAAACTACTCATTTTATTCCTCGAAAATTACTCCAGACATTCTAAGGACTTTACAGAAGATACATAGAAAACCCATTTCGTGGGGGGAAGGGGTATGAGAGGGTACTTTCCTACTTCAATTTTCTTCAGATACATGACTCCTCTTACCTTGTTACAAGGAGTCCGTGTTTCCTAAGGGGAGGGGGGATTTTGCTAGGTTAATTTTTCGCTACTTTACATAGAAACTTTATAATGCTGAAAATTCAACGGAGGGGGGGGGGGCTCAGAGCCCCTTCTAGATTCGAGCATTATGATGTGCTGGCTCTAATTTAAACTTATATCATTAAAGTGTTTGATGGTATAGTTTACAACCCAGGCATTTGAACAAAACTAATATTACAGAATATCTGACACATAATGAACTTGTGTGCACAGTGCTCATATTGTACGCATGTGATTCGAAATGCCCCAAACTGTAGAGGGCTACATAAATATGGTCTTTTTTTAAATTCATTTTTTGCAGTGTAATAAAAAAACAATTAACAAATAATGCTTTTTGAAGCTTATGATTAAATTGCCGTTCTATAATATGTCCTGTTTCGTACATCAACAAACCTCGACATCGATCAGAATTTGTCATATAAGCTTCTTAAACGGATAATTCTTCGGCAAGGATAGCAAGTTCAAGAATCAAATCCCGAATTTATTGATTAAGCTGGCATTTATAAGATTATTTATATTTTTATTTTTGTTTGTAATAGTTAAAAGTATACAGTGGTAAGGTAAATTCGGAAATGCGGAATAATTCGAGACACATCATGACTTTTTTTTTCAACAACCGTTAGGACTACCATCACATATGTACTATGTCATATGTACTGTCTATGCACTTTTGCATAAATGCATGATAACATAAAAAAATTATTTAAAAGATTTATTTATTATTTATCAGGTCACAATCAAATGCACATATCTTAAGGAATGATAACGCTGTACGTAGCGCATTCTGAACCATGCAAACAATGAATTTCCCGACAATGGAATGGTTTATTCTTAATTTTAATGGATCTTATAAACTAAAAAAAATAATTATAAATATGCTAAAAATATCATCTTTATATATTTTTAACTTATGAACAGATGTGGATTTTATCCTGTATGATTTTTTTTCTGTACACATTTTAAAAGCTATTTATATTATTCGTTTCCTACATAAATACAGTGTAAAATCATGAACGCTACCGTTGCATTTTCATTTCCGGACTTACTATTTATAAAAAATGAATACTGTTCCCACGCATTAACCAACACGAATTTAACACTGGACAAAGATTTTTAGCCAAAAATTTTATACACAAAATATAAAAGTGGTTAATGCATGGGAAAATATTTAATTTAATCAAAGTTTACTGATTTTCTATGAAAAATAAACGGATTTCACTGAACTGCTGGTGTTTGGCGTGGTTTTATGACGTCACTATTGCATATTACGTCATTTTTATACAAGTTGTCATTAGCTCTGATCTTACTGTAAACGAAACATAAAGGTGTTGTACAAAAAACCGTAGTTGAAAAATCGCAAAATTTCTCGGCCGTATATAGCCAATAACGTACTTTGTTCTTGTAACTCGTGTTTGTGTGTTTGAGGTTTTATGAATCTGGGTTCAACAATAAGAGGAAAACTCACGGTTGGCCCAGAATCAGAATTTGACGCTTAAACCACCCCGTAATATTTAACTTTTACATGAGAGAATATACAAAAAGTTTTTATAACAATTTACACTAGGTCCGAATAGTTATTTACACAGTAATTTATAATAAGTCCGTTTTTATTTTACACCGTAAAAAGTACCCGGAAAATGTTTCAAATCAATATATATCACTGGCAATCACTTAGCAACCACTACATATACGCGAGAAAATAACAAATAATAGATAAGGTATACTGGATTTTCTTGCATTTGTGTAAGAAAAACTGTTTCTTTTGGAACAGAAATCTTTTATATGAACAATGAAAAATCATCGAGTATCACTACTGGACTTAAAATCCCCTGATATTCTGAAACAAAGTATACCCGTCCCTCTTCAAAACCATGAAAACTATTTCCTTCGAGCTTAAAAACAAATCAGTTCGTATTGTGTAGTTTCATTTTTGTCAAAATATCTGCAATACCTATATATGTTTACCCCTATCAATCTTTCCTATAAAGAAAGAAAATGTAACATTATAAGATATAATATTTAGTTTATATTTGTATCTTTTTATTTTTATCCTTACATGATACAAAAAATGACACGAAGAAATATATATAAGGATTACAGGAATAGTTTGTAACATCCAGGAAAAAATTGATGTGTTTAGTAATCACAAGCATGTCATACGTATAAGGAGGGTTATAAATATACCTAATAAGGAATATAACAATTGTAATTAAGTCTGACAAATGACAGCACAAAAATACAGCTAAAATAAGTGTTATAACAAAGTTCATTCGTGTTTTAATTTCACATGTGACACTCGATTTCTTAAGTTCTTTCATCTTAAAACAATGCAAAGTGATGATAACACAAAACGGAACCAGGGTACACACAGATTCCCTAATTATGGCAAAATATACATATGAAAGAAAATTGAATACCACGTTGAATTCTATTGATACAATAATGATTGATATTAAGAATCCACAAATCCATATCATAAATGAACATCCCTTAATAAGAGAGGGTGTTAGGCGATTTCTGCTTTGCAGGGGGTGAACTGTTAACAGATATCTAATCAATGATAGAAACAAAATATGGCCTATTGAACTTAAGTAAATAGTGGATTCAAAAGACCTATAAATGAAAAATTGAGACAAAAATACAAATGTCGGTTTTGAAATATATATCAAATATTCATAAATGTTGGTAAAACCTCTAAAATAAGATGACAAAAGGTAAAGAAAATCTGAAAATGCCAAGCATCCAATTGCAGTAAATGTCGCTGTATGACGCTTTCTGTCGCTAGAAATAAACAAAATGGTAACAACATTTCCAATAAAGCCAAAGGATCTGATTATCAAAATTAGCACAAGAAAATCTTTCTGGATGTCAATATGATTTGAAGTTTTCCAAACAAACAATTTAAATTCAATGGAAGGGGTTTCTGTATTGTTGTATTCTTTGCGTGTAATGAAGATACTTCCATTACTATAATCTTTTCCAATGTCTTCCCCTGTTTCATTAAGATATCCATTTGTCCTATTCCAGTCACTGTGTTGATGCATATCACTGTTGATGCATATCACTATCAAGATTGAGGGGCAATATGAGAACCATCTATCCTTCTGTATTCAATAATCCAGAAGTGAAAAAAGAATTAGATAGATTACATTATCAGTACGTACTGGTCCCTGCTGACAAAGCAGGTAACAACATTGTCTTTGTTTGTAAGGTTCATTATATTAAATGTATTTTAGAGGAACTTTGATTTAATTCTACAAGTGGTAATCCAACTTATACTCATAGTTCCCTTTCTAAGGAAGAAATTCTTCAAAATCAGTCAGTTTTGAATATTTTTAATATTGCAAACAACCAAAATGAATTTGAATTACCATATTTATATTGGATTCCGAAACTTCATAAAAATCCTTACAAACAAAGATACATAGCGGGTTCCAGTAAATGTTCAACCAAGCCTCTTTCTTTACTCCTCACTAAGATATTAACAGTGGCGAAGGAGAAACTTCAAAAGTATTGTGCAACAATATATTCAAGAAGTGGTGTAAATTAGATGTGGATACTAAAAAATTCCAAGGAATTTTTGGAAAATTCGAAATTACAAGATTTTACCAAAATCAACAGCTTAAAAACTTACGACTTTTCAACTTTATTCACAACCATTCCCCACGATAAATTAAAGTCCAGGCTTTTTGATATCATTGACAGCTGCTTTTTCAATAAAATTGGAACTCGTAAATATACTTACCTTGTTATTGGTCATTTGCAAAATCATTTTGTTAAAAACATTCTGATTGTACACCCAAGTACTCTGAAGTTGACATTAAAAAGATGCTTGAGTTTCTGATTGACAATATCTATCTGGTTTTTGGAGACCAGGTCTTCCAACAATCTATTGGAATTCCCATGGGTACCAATTACGCCCCGTTATAAGCGGACCTTTTTTGTATTCATATGAAGCAGAATTCGTCCAAAATCTTGTACGTGAAAAGAAGAAAACACTTGCTGTGGCCTTCAACTCGACATTTAGATATATCGACGACGTATTGCCAATTAACAATGGCTATTTCCATTCTTATGTCGATACGATATATCCTGGTGAACTTGAAATAAAAGATACCACAGAGTCTGACACATCTGTTTCATATTTGGATATTTTACTTGAAAAAGACGTTAATGGTTATCTAACAACCAAGCTTTATGATAAACGTGATGACTTTAACTTTTCAATTGTCAACTTCCCTTACATATGCAGCAATATACCTTCATCAACTGCATACGGGGTATATATCTCTCAGTTGATTCGATGCGCAAGAGCATGCTCTACGTATGTAAAATTTCTAAAACGAGGTAAATTATTGACAAACAAGTTGATGAAACAAGAATATCAGCAGTCTCGTTTAAAGTCATCATTTCATAAGTTCTATTGTCGATACAATGACCTTGTCAGCAAATACAATTTATCATTGAGTCAAATGCTGACTGACGTTTTTCATACTAATTGTTAGGCCATTATTTACACACTGAGTTGTCGACGGATTTCTCCGTTATTTCCCGATCATGACAAGGAGCACATGGCGGGTATGACCGGTCGGCAGGGGATGCTCACTCCTCCATGGCACCTGATCCTACCTCTGATGTTTGGATGTCCGTGATTGCACTGCTCCTATTTTGTATTGTTTAATGGACTTTTGGGCTTGAATACTGTTCGTTATCTCCATATGTTTCATGTTGTACAGAAAATTCTTTCTCGATATTTAGGAAACATTCATCGTTATCTCAAGAAGATATAACTAGTTTGAATATCTTAATTATTATTCACGTATTATCCGTAGATATAAAAGTTAATGTTTTGACCTTTTACGCTTCAAAACGTAATAGAATCTATACAATATTATTAATAAACACGCCGAAGATTTATAGTTTGGGAGCTAAAACGCAAAAGTTTCATTTGATTTTAACACTTATTATTTGAAATTTTATTCACAGTGTAATATACAATGTACATGTGTATTCTAGAAATATTAAATAAAGATGATACTCACCAAATATGTTTTGTACTTATTTCCATTCTTCTATTCTCCATTGTTTACAGTGAAATGCAAATGCAGGGAACAAGAATACAATATTTTTCTTTTTCGCTAGAAACCATTTGTCAATTTTTCTTTTTTTTAAACCACGCCATTCGTTTAACTAGTAGCTTTATGTAGAAATCAAGTATTTTTACTGTTTGTAGTTTCATCTAGGACAAAGAAATTTAAAAATGTTAATATATTAAAATAATTACATCTATAAATATATCTGAAATGGTGCACATACAAATTAATACAATTTTATACATTAACATTTGAAAAAGATTTCTGTCCGAAAAAATCCCTTACCCATCATGGAATATAGATCGTGACTGTATCTCGAAGTGAATTCTTTCGATGCATTTTCACAATTTATCTAATTAGAACAATGAATCATAATGTGTTTGATCATAATTGCAATGAACTTTGTAGACAAACAAAAGACTTAGTTTAGTATAAATCTTTCAGGTAAAGTCAATTTCTAACGTCATCTTTTGTTTAAGTGCACTTTTATTTGACAAATTAATGAATATTTGAGTGATTACATATTTTTCCTCAAACAAAAAATCAACGGCTATTATTAACACTTTAGTACATGGTCTCTCGCATCGATATTGCTACACATTCTCCGATGTAAAGAGCGATGACGTGATCAAGAACAGAGAAAGAGATGGGTTTTTATAATGAAAAAAAAAGATTCCGTTTTAGCTCTAACCTTAATAGTTGCAGTATAGGACATACATATATATTTATTGTTGCAATTAATCACTTCTTTATTATACACTGTAAATAAGAAATCTCATGTTTTCAGTATTCTTTGTAAATTTGACTTTGTTAAAATATGTTAAACAAATGTGGCAGAACTTAACTACATATATATATTTTTTTAATCTTTGTCCAATTCAAGTAGAATAAATAAATTGAAGAGCTTCTGCATATCTCCTGTATTTACATTGTACAAGACTCAAAGAAATCCCAGACCTGCAGAAAGCTTCCATTGCTTAATTGGGCGGAAAATTTAGGGGAAGGTGAAAAAGACATTTGTAGGCCGATCCCTTGTTTCTTAAGCACTTGCAATCACTTCTTGAATTTTAAAAGGACATTGAATCTATCGTTTTGTTTTTTGTTGTTGTTTTTTTTTTTTTTTTTTTTTTTTTTTTTTTTACAAAATATCTTTAGTTTACTATTTCTTTTCTTTCTTTTTTGACAAAATTAATTCAAATTATGTTGTAAGTTAGTTTATTCAGCTTTTATATACCAAATAGTTCGCGGCGTAAGGAACTTATCCTTACGTTTCGGGTACAAATCCACTGAGCGACATGAAGACCGGTCTTTCGGATGAGACCGTATAAACTGAGCCCCTGCGTGGCAGTACACTGTAGGTGTTGGCAAGAAAAATCTCCCTCACTGCTAAAAGGCCGTAAGTGCCAAACACAGGTCTAAATTTACAGCCCTCCACAGGCAAGTGTTGGCGTCATAATGTATGAAAAATTCTCGAAGGGAAATTGAACATACAAACAAACCAAAGGAAGGGTTTCTCGAAGCTCAAGCTCTAGCATCTAGAAAAGCAGCTTTTATCCAGAGCACACTGTCATGGTCTTCCTGAACAAAATATCTTGAATTTTACCTTCATTACAAAAACTGATGTTGTGCGAAATTATTTGGATAATATTATCAGAAGTTACCTTCAACAGATTGTCTGTTATAGTATGTCAAACATGAACGTTCAATCTCATTTTATAGGACGAAAATTATTTCTTGTTCTCTTCAAGGAAAATGTAAAACATTCACCTGTAAGTTTTATTATTTACAAATCATTCTTCGTCCGATTGGAGACATGAAACTTTAAATAAACCAGTGTGTAGCGTTTTCTAAAGTCTACGGGGAGTTTAAATTTTTCGGTCATTGCTTTCAGTAACACAAATAAGTAATCTTTCTTTGCAGAATGTGACTACAAAAAGTTTTTAAAAAGTTTAATTATAAGCTTTATATAGTATTCAGATTTTTTTTGTAAGTTTTATAATAAGCAAAGAGTAAAATCTCGAAAAAAAAAAATGGACAATTCAAACGGCATTAATTAAGAATAATAAACATGTCACCTAAATAGTATTTACAGTATTAACGCGTTATTTGTGTATCCCCGCTTTTCTACAGTATGAATTCTTATAAAAGAAGTGTTTACTTGTACTTAGTAATACTGTTTAGGTATCAATTATATTCACATTTCGACTTTATATTGTTCTAACTTTATGAGACAGATAAAAGTAGCAAAATACGTATTTTATGGATTTAAATACAAATTATTACATCACTAATTACAATTATTTGCAAAATTTAAGTAACATTAGTTGCAAAGTGCAAAATACCTAAGTGTTTGTGTGGTTTACTAAAATGCAAAACGAAGGCGGTTTCTTGAAATGCTGCAATGTTACATTATCCATGACTTGGGTTCATGACTGAGAAATAGAAATGTCAGGAATGAGTAGTTTAATTGAAAGGAATTGGCATTGGATATTGTACATAAAAAGATTTTAAAATTACTATTTTTAATAATTGATAATTATTCTTTTTTTTTGTGTGTATAAAGAAAGTAACAGATTTTTTTTCTTCATGTGTTCCTGTAAGTACATGCACGTGATAGGCCTATTTTCACTTTTAACACTTCGCAACAAAAATGTTGAAGATGACTTGCTAAAGAGGTGAAAATGTAAGAGATCATGATCAATATTAATAGCATAAAATAAAAAAAGAAATTGAAGGCACAAAAATATATCTTTAAAAAATATGTAAAACATGTCAATATTGAATTTGTGTCAAACTTAAATTATGTAGGCTTTTTTAGGATAAAATAAAACAAACACAGCAGTTATGTGAATTTATTTGAAACGACAATATGTATAAACAATAAGTATAAACAGTAAAAAAAAAAAGATCGTAGAAACCCATATCATACACTGTACATATGTACTTAACCAATCAAAGACGTATAACGATGTGGAGAGTTATAGAGAGACATCAAAAGAACAAATTCTAAAATAGTACATATACGTTTATACAGAATATTGTAAGACCAAACAGTTGGCTAAAAAATGTGGGAAAAAAGACAAAAGTTTGTAATAAAAAAAAAAAAAACTAGATATACGTTCTCTATAATCACACAAAGATTATGCAATCATACTTTGTTTTAAACGTAAAGAAAATTACTTAAGGATTACAATGTTTCAGTATTTTTATTCATTGTGGTACATTGTAATTGCTATTCATTTAGATTTGATGAAAATGAAAAACGTCTCTTCAAAATTGATTTTTTAAGGAAATTAATAGCGATTCTCTGTAACCACTTAAACTTCTTTGGCACGCATGGTCACCAATTTTGATGAAACTTTGCCCATTATTACAACTTGACACCAGAAACATATATCCAATAAAATTTCGTCGCTATGTGTCTTGGTTGCCATGGTAACAGCCAGAAAAGTTGAAAAAAATGAGATTTTCAGCTACTTTGAATCTTTATTAAGGCTAAATAAAGACTAAGAAAAACAAACAAACTATTGTCACAAAGACATGACACCTTGTTGCCACTTATGCTATAAAGAAACTATCTAGAATTTATCTCTAAGTAAGTGGTAACCATGGGTACATTTGGAATACATTTTAGATGTGGAAAAATGCTGAAAAATGCTCAATATTCACTAACGATAGATGTTACATGATCAAACTTAATCAACAACCAAAGAAAAACAATAAAAATATTTGACCTTAAGTAATTAGGCAATATTATTCTAAAAATAACTTTCATGGTTGCCATGGTAACACAGTGTAACCATGCAAAATATGTTGGTAAGATTGGGTTAATGCTCTATCTTGAGGAAAAACAATAAAATTCATGACTGGCACATATACATCCTTAGGACCTTGCAACACCAACAACATAAGAAATATTGGGATTAATTGTTACTTTGCAGTGTAACCATGGAAACAACGTACCAGTTGTTTAAAGTGATATTTTTTGCTGCTTTAGGAAATTATTTGGCTTTTAATCAAGAAACATATTATTTGATTCACCTTGAATAGTACTTATCTGGTAGAACTAAAGTTAAATATCATATATTGATAAAGTTTGTTGAAAAACACAACACTGTTGCTATGGCTACCAAGAAGGGAAAATGTTCGATTTTGTTAATTTTATATCAATATTTAATCCTATGTGCCAGCTTTTTGCATCCAGTTAGAGATTGGTTGGTAGTCAAAATTGAAAGTCAGGTTAGTTGTTCATATATATCAATCATAAAAGTTTTGGGAATCTACATACAAGGGTACGTATCCAAGGAAACAAAATATTTTTCAGATTTTTATGCATATTTTTTCGGCTAATTTCCATAGCAACGCTCTATTTAAAGAATTGAATTTGAATTTTTTGAAATGTGAAAACTAGGGTCACACTTGCGCCTTAAAAAATTGATCATCAGTTATATAGAATATTCTTTTTAAAAAGATAGGATAAGATTAAAACACTAAGAAAGTAAATTCAAAATAACTTTGTGGTATTAAAACCATGGCAACCATTGCTAACCTATGAGAAATATCATATTTCGTCCTTGGTATATGTAAAAAGGATCTCTTGTCTATTATTTGCTTGCATTACAACCTATAATTGCTTTTATTCTTAAGTGTATGACTTTATAAATTTAAATGAACAAAATTCTTACTTTTTAATACTTTGTTTCCATAGTAACGTATGTAATAGCTGATTTACCAAACATGTTTATCATCCATTTAAGACATAAGGCCTTCAACTTTCAGAAACAGTCATTGCCACTTGTTTGCTTAGCTGCAAACGTTAACTGTGGGACTCTGAACATGTTGAAAAATGCCATTTTTCAAACTTTAGGACATGTTGCTATGGTAACCATGACACGTAGCAACCAATTTTTGCCTGATTTGAGTTTACGGTATCAAAGACTTTTATCATAGAGAGTTTGGAGAAATTCTGAGACTATGCGTGCCACAGCTCCTATATAAAAGTTAAAGTCATTACAGAGAATGGCTCTTTAAAAAAGTTGAAAATCCAGTATATACTGTTCTGAGCCATATTGTCTGTCCCTCTGAAAACATTGCTTCGTGAAGCGATAAAAGAATTACTTTTATCCTCATAATTACATTATTTACGTACGATGTAGGCAAAGAATCATCAATGGAAGACGCCTTTAGATTTTACATATCACTGATTGTGCTTATTTATATATTTGCTAACACTCGAATATTTTTACATACAAGATAGAGCAGCAAATAAAATTCCTACATGTATCATGTGTATTTGTCCTGTTTTTTGCAAACAAAATAGCATTTGTTAAGTATATTGTAAGCAATCATTTTTACCATTCAAATCAGCATTTCCCAGAGTCTGTCGACATAATTGTTTGTTAATTTGAAGACTTTCAATATATGTAACAATGTAATTCAACAAAAGTATGGGCTTATTTATTTCTCTAGTACAACATTCATGCTAGGAATTATATGCTTAATATTTCATTCAATGTCGAAAATCAGCAAATTTACTTTCTAAAGCATATCTGTGTCTATTATTCACCATCTACAGACCATGGTTTCTTCAAATGATCTCGACAGGTATCGCAAGTCACGTGACAATGACCAATGCATACATTTGCATTTTTTCCTGCATTTTTTGAATAACTAAAAACTAACTAAAAAAGAATATTTAGAGATTGCAGGAAAAAATTATCATTCCCAGGATTTTTTTAATTTCAAAAGATCTTGCTGTTACCTGGCGGGGGGTGGGGGTGGGGGGTTATAATCTTTTTTTTTTTTTTTTTTTTTTTTTTTTTTTTTTTTTTTTAAAATACTATTTACAGGCGTCACAAGTTCTGAAAACTTATTTCGCCCTCTCTCTACATGAGAAGGCTATAAAGGTTGAGTCACATGTGTTACACGGTTTTAGAAATAAATTTGATAAACTCACAACATGAATTGGTAAACTGCAAGAAAATTTGTGATATACAATTGCAATACGTAAACAATCACAATATATCATTTAAATCTACCAGAATGCTGAATATATGAATGCACAATGGAAAAAAGATATTCATTAAATCTTAACCTTCTTGCATATTCTAAAATAATTTACTTAACCCGATTACTCGGATATTTCAAGTCTTTTTTACAATGATTATATTCGAGATATCAAGGTTCATCTTTTTTTATCTCAGTGAATAAATGAAAATATGAAGACATTTTTATGCTGGAGATTCGATCATATCATGTTGGTGAATTTCGACTCTGTGTTTTCCGACACCCTCGGGACCTCCATCAGAGTTCATACGTTTTCTTTTATTCTTCTTTCCAGTTTTTCTGTTTGGACCGTACTTAAGATGACGAATCAGGATTGGGATGTCGCTGATGACGAGGATCCCTATGACGAGTGCGATGAAGAGTGGTCCAAATATCGTTCCCATGGCTACGGCCGAGGTACGTTTATCATGGACAGATATTCGTTTGCGAAGACGTTGATTTAATTTCCTTTTATTGACTTTCAACTCCTTTTTCATTTTTGCGATTTTTCCTTTGAGCACTTTCTTGTCCGTAATGATGACTTGATTTTTCATGCGCTCGCATGGACAGCTACAACCTTGAAGTAAAGCATTGCAATTTAAACAAAAGAGATTAATGAACTTTAACTGCTTACTTTTGATCAAGTTTGAACGTTTGTATTGTATAAATTTCTTTTTTTTTTTAAACCTTATTACAGTTGCTGATATTTCCAGAAATAAATTATATATAATTATATAATTGTATATATATATATATATATATATATATATATATATATATATATATATATATATATATATATATATATATATATATATATATATATATATATATATATATATATATATATATATATATATATATATATTCCAAACAAACAAAATGAATTCGAATTACCATATTTATATTGGATTCCGAAACTTCATAAAAATCCTTACAAACAAAGATACATAGCGGGTTCCAGTAAATGTTCAATCAAGCCTCTATCTTTACTCCTCACTAAGATATTAACAGTAGTGAAGGAGAAACTTCAAGAGTACTGTGCAACAATATGTTCGAGAAGTGGTGTAAATCAGATGTGGATACTAAAAAATTCCAAGGAACTTTTGGAAAATTTGAAATCACAAGATTTTACCAAAATCAACAGCTTAAAAACTTACGACTTTTCAACTTTATACACAACCATTCCCCACGATAAATTAAAGTCCAGGCTTTTTGATATCATTGACAGCTGCTTTTTCAATAAAAATGGAACTCGTAAATATACTTACCTTGTCACTGGTCATTTGCAAAATTATTTTGCTAAAAAACATTCTGATTGTACACCCAAGTACTCTGAAGTTGACATTAAAAAGATGCTTGAGTTTCTGATTGACAATATCTATGTGGTTTTTGGAGACCAGGTCTTCCAACAATCTATTGGAATTCCCATGGGTACCAATTGCGCCCCGTTATTAGCAGACCTTTTTTGTATTCATATGAAGCAGAATTTGTCCAAAATCTTGTACGTGAAAAGAAGAAAACACTTGCTGTGGCCTTCAATTGGACATTTAGATATATCGACGACGTATTGTCAATTAACAATGGCTATTTCCATTCTTATGTCGATACGATATATCCTGGTGAACTTGAGATAAAAGATACCACAGAGTCTGATACATCTGTTTCATATTTGGATATTTTACTTGAAAAAGACGTTAATGGTAATCTAACAACCAAGCTTTATGATAAACGTGATGACTTTAACTTTTCATTCGCCAACTTCCCTTACTTAAGCAGCAATATACCTTCATCACCTGCATACGGGGTATATATCTCTCAGTTGATTCGATACGCAAGAGCATGCTCTACGTATGTACAATTTCTAAAACGAGGTAAATTATTGACAAATAAGTTGATGAAACAAGAATATCAGCTGTCTCGTTTAAAGTCATCATTTCGTAAGTTCTATGGTCGATACAATGACCTTGTCAGCAAATACAATTTATCATTGAGTCAAATGCTGACTGACGTTTTTCACACTAATTGTTAGGCCATTATTTACACACTGAATTGTCGACGGATTTTTCCGTTATTTCCCGATCATGACAAGGAGCACATGGCGGGTGTGACCGGTCTGCAGGGGATGCTCACTCCTCCATGGCACCTGATCCCACCTCTGATGTTTGGAGGTCCGTGTTTGCTCTGCTCCTGTTTTGTATTGTTTGGTGGACTTTTGAGCTTGAATACTGTTCGTTATCTCCATATATTTCATATATATATATATATATATATATATATATATATATATATATATATATATATATATATATATATATATATATATATATATATATATATATATATATATATATATATATATAAAATTATATATATAATTATCTATAATTGTATCTTTTTACTTTGAAAATATGTTTAATGCCTTTAGGGATAAAAGGATAATTGTCAAATGGTGCGAACAATGTAAAACACAATTCTTGAAACTATTTGATAGTGAATTAGAACTGTAGTACTTTTTTGTTAACCGAAAGCAAAATGTTTACCAGAGGAAAGTTCAAATCCTCAAAATGCTTACAAAAGGATAGTTCAACCTCAAAATATTTAAAAGAAGACAGCCCAAATTCTCAAAATGTTAATAAACAGATAGCTCAAATCCTCAAAATATTTACACAAGGAAAGCTCAAATCCTCACATCCGAAAACAACTTTACTTAATCAGACTCTAGAAACCTTTTAGGCCTGCATTTCATACTATTTTTACAGATAATATAAATTGAGTCCTGTGGAGGAATATTCTAATTCTGTTTGCGTGAATATACTGCCTTTTCTCCTCTAATTAGGAAGGCAGTAAAAAGTGAGATCCCCATCTATATGTCGGAAATGATTTCTACACTGAAATATTATATCAAACTTGATCCCACTTGAAGCAACCCCGCTGAATTAAAATCTGAGGCATTTATACCGTGCAAAATATTACATGTAGCTGTGTTCCTGACATACGCAAGATTTCTAAGGAGACAGCCTAATGTATGTGAAAGTTTCTAACTTTACGTTTTTTATCGCTGAACTATATAATACGTTTATAATTATGGGCAATATGAAACCATCTTTCCTTCTTTCTTCAATAATTCAAACAAAAAAATAGATAAATTACAGGATCAAGTTGTACTGGTTCCAGCTGATAAAGCAGGTAACAACATTGTACTTGTTTGTAAGAATCATTATTTTAATTGTATTCTAGAGGAACTGGGATTTAATTCTGCAAATTGAAATCCACCTTATAGTTTCCTTTTTAAGGAGAAAATTCTCAAAATCATATGTCAGTTTTAACTAATTTTAATATTCCCAACAATCAAAATGAATTTGCATTACCATACCTATACTAGATTCCTAAACCACATAAAATCCTTTCAAACAAAGAAACATAGCACGTTCCAGTAAATGTTATACCAAGCCTCTTTCTTTACTCGATCCCAACTACAATATGAGCAACTGTGAAGGAGAAACCAAAGGAGTGCAGTACAACAATATATTCGAATTAATCAGATGTAGATACTTAAAAACTTTTAAGGAACTTTTAGAAAATTCGAAATCAAAAAATTTACCGGAATATGACATCAAAACGTACAATTATTCAACACTTTATACAACCATTCCCCACGATAAATTTAAGTCCAGGGTTTTGACATCATGGACAGCTGCTTTTTCAATACAAATTGAACTCGTTTTACTTACCTTGTCGTTGGTCATTTGCAAAATTATTTCGATAAAAACATTTTCATTGTACACATAAGTACCCCGAAGTTGATATTAAAATGATGCTTTAGTTTCTGATTGACAATATCCAGGTAGTTTTTGGAGATCAAGTCTTCCAACAATCTATCGGAATTGCCATGGGTATTAAGTGTGCCCCGTTATAAGCAGACCTATTTTTGTATTCATGTGAAGCAGAATTTATTCAAAAGCTTCAATATGTGCAGAAGAAGTCTTTTGCTGTAGCATTCAGTTCAACATTTAAATATATCAATGACGTTTTATCAATTAACAATATAATTTTCATTCCAACGGTGTATCGATAGATCCCTTTGAACTCGAAATAAAAGATACTACAGAGTCTGACATATCTGTTTCATGTTTGGATATTTTACTAGAAAAGATGTTAATGGTGACTTCAACATTTCTTTCGTCAACTTCCCTTATTTATGTGGCAATATACCATTATCACCAGCATATGGAATTTAAGTTTCCCAGTTGATTTTATACACGAAAGCATGCTCTATGTAAAAAAAAAATTTAAAACGAGACAAGCTACTGACAAATAAGACGATATAAGAGGGATATCAAAAGTCTCGTTTAAAGTCAACATTTATCAAATTCTATCGTCGGTATAATGACCTTGTCAGCAAATACAATCTATCATTAAGTCGAATGTTTACTTCCGTTTTTCACACCAATTGCTAGGCCATAATTTTCATATGAAATGTCCCGATCATTACAAGAAGCACACTGCGGGTATGACCAGTCGACAGGGGATGCTTTTTCCCAAATGTCACCTGATCCCACCTCTAATATTTTTAGAGGTCCTTGTTTGCTCTGCTCCCAATTTGTATTGTTTCAATGGACTTTTGACCTTGACTGTAGAAACCCAACAGTGAAAGATTTGCACACTGCAATAAATGAATTAAATTAAAGAAAGACTACCTTTCTTCACAGATGAAGCTGTAGTTGATACTACAGTTGTAGTTTCCGACATGGTTGATGATATATGTACCGATGTGGAGCTGTCGGTTTTTGACAATTTAGCTGAAGTTGATGGTGTAGGTTTAGATGTTGACAAGGATGATGGTAGCGATTTGGAGCTGCCAGTTGATGACGATTTAGCTGTGGTTGATGGTGTAGGTTTAGATGTTGATAAGGATGATGGTACTGATGTGGAACTGCCAGTTGATGACGATTTAGCTGTGGTTGATGGTGTAGGTTTAGATGTTGACAAAGATGATGATACACGTGCCAATGTGGAGATCTCGGTTGATGACGATTTAGTTGTAGTTGATGGTACAGGATCAGTTGTTGATGATGAAACCGATGTGGAACTTATGAATGTTGACAATGCAGATGAAGTTGATTGCACAGGTCTATTTTTTGACAGGAATGATGAATTACATGATGAACTGGTAGCTGTTGACAATGTAACTGGTTGAAGTTGAATTACATACAGTGTAGAGAGAGTGGAATAAAATTTGTTTAATAAAATGTTTATTTTAAGTAATAGTTTGAATTTTAATTTTAACATGGATAAGTTCACAAATACGTCATTGAAAGACAAATCATCGTGTTCCCACCTTGCCCCCTCCCCCTCTTGCAAACCATACGGATATTTTCTGAATCATGTTGTTATTATGTCCTTGCTTTTCAATTCTCGATATAAAGTATCTTAGGTTGTGCTTCTCTACTTCAGTATAGGTTTATACATCCCTTTATTTTGTTTATGTCCCCTCGTCGATTCATCGTTTTGTAGCTTTTTTTTCTTTTATCTGGTACGTTTCTATTCGTACCGCACAAATTAGTAAATGGAATCATATTAGATCGATTGATTACTTCATGAGACTAAATAATCTAACACGACAGTCCATAGTATTATTTTTCATTTCTTTTGAAATGGGTGATTTTTGGTTTGCTCTGCGTGAGTAATCAGTGCTTACTGTATAAGGCTTCCTCGCATATAAAAAAACAATGTCTAGAGAAACGAGGAAATTTCAATACTGCAGAAATGACAAGTGTAATAGAAGAAGTTGAAAACACAAAAGACATTATATTCTCCAAAAATAATTCTACCATGACAAATCTGACCAGAAAGGGAGAGTGGTTTTCCAAGTTTAATTCTGTAAACATGACATAAATCCGTTCAGAGGAGGAGTAAAAAATATGGAGTTTTATTTGCAGTGAAAGGACAAAGAAGATTGATTGATTGTATGTTTTTTACGTGCCATTCGAGAATTTTTCACTCATATAGAGACCTTACCGTATACCGGTGAAGGGCTTTCAATTTAGACCTGTACTCGGCACTCAGGGTCATTGAGCAGTGAAGGATCTTTATCGTGCCAACGCCTACCGTGACACGGGGCCTCGGTTTTAAGGTCTCATCCGAAGGACCCTCAACTTTCACTTCAAAGTGCCGAGCGCTTGGCGAAGAGACAATTGCTACTTATTTCTTATCGACTTAGATCAATCGCAGCCGAGATGCGAACTCATGACCTTCCGATCACACCCCCGAAAAGAAGATACAATCAATCTTGTGAGAAACAGTTATATCGGTAGTTGGGGGGGGGGGGGGGTATCGACACACAAATTCTTAGAAATGGTTCATATGATGTAATTATGTGCCATAGATAAAGCACATACATGTATAAATAATTTTATATTAATTTTTGTTTCATTTCAGATGAGTCGACTGATATGCAGAGAAATGAAGATTTATTATCATCGGAGTTCTATCATCGGATCAGTCATTTGAATCGACTAGAACGTGATCTATTCTAGAAATAAAAATAATTACCCTCCAAGCTGGAAGAACAAACGACTGGTAGTTTAGTGTTGCACGCTATCATCGCTATTCTTGCTGTTTTTCTAGTAAACGCTAGGCAGTCAGAAGTGTCATTATTAGCATCTAGTGTTTTCCACTTTTCTCGTCCGAAGCACTGGGTCTCATTTCTGATATTCATAAAGAATCCTTCCAAAACTAAATCATGGACACCGATCCATACCTGTTGACCATCTTCGACCCTTAAATAAGTAATGAGTTTTGAGTTAAGGTCTGACGACACGCTGCTCGAAAATCTGTTTTGTATCTCTTCGTAATATACAACAAATTAATCATAATTATCGTTTTCTTGTGATTTTTAAACTGTTTTCAAAATGTCTAAGTAGATATTAAATCATTGTGATATTGGCAATGCTAGTGATTTCCAAAAGGATTATATAGTAAATAACATCCTCTGGTATCATGCACAAATGCCTGGTAAGGTACTGTACCTTAATTTTTTGTGAGGAAACTTGTTAAAGTAGGAATACTTTTATGCCAAATCTTGTAAAAAATTATATACTAGTATTATTGAGTAATTAACGTGTCGTTTGACCTTAAGAAAACAAACCGTCATAGAAAATCTAACATAAAGACGGTCAAAAGCTGAAAGTATAAAGTCACAATGGAATATATTCATGCCATTTTGTTAGCATTTATACTGGGATATTGGGAATGTCGTACTCTGTTTTATACATTTTACTGAAACTGGTAATTCTTTTTTAATATTAAGCTTGATGCATAATATGCAAAATGATATGAAAAGTGGGGATTTTGTTGTCATATGGTGATGAAAAGGTAGCCAAGTTGAAATATCAAAGCTATATTGGGTGTTGTGGACCTAGAGAACTATGCTTCATGCATGTAAAATCACTCACTGTCTGTAGTTTTTAGTTCATGTTCTAAAAGGTCAATTTTCTGTCCCTATCCAACACTCCACACTTTTTCAGTGGCAGCCAAAATGCATTTCCCTTATCACCTTTTCTTTTAAGATAAGTGGTCAGACAAAGCCTGTATCCACATTTCTTCGCAATATTTTTTTCTTGAAAACTTAAAAATGTCAAGAAATTCATGAGAGATATTTCAACTCAAATATGCTTGGATTAAAATAGATCTGCTTTCTTTATAATTTAATCAATAATTATCTGTTGTTGTATAAATCTGCTAGATCTGTTCGGATAATCTACTTTCGTGCTTTCTTGGATTTGTTTCGGAGGAATCATGCACTTCACAGTGTGTAAAGTAAATATAACTTGTAAACTCTTATAAACCGTTATTACAAATTACAAGATCTAGAAGGGATTAGACATCCCTTCTCCCATAAGATTTTCTGAGTTTTTAATGAAAATAATAAAGTGACCAAAAATGACCAAGGTCTTACCCCAACCCCACCTGGAGGAAACATGGACCCAATGTTAATTGGAAAGAGACATTTATGAAGAAAAACACTGTTCCCTTCTAACTGGTAAGAAAACTTATATATACACATGTAAGCCAGCGGTCTATTCCATGCCCGTATGAAGAAATTTTAGTTTGGGGGAGGGGGAACAACCAAACATTTTCCGTTTGGGGTGTGGGTGGGTACTACCAATCAAAACTTCCTTGACACGCAAAATCAAAAGTCATCATACATTATATGTGATGAGCACAAGCATAAAGTAGCTACATCTAATGTATGTTTTCTATTGTATACTATATGTCAGAAAAATGAACCCTTGTTCCTACAGCCATGCATTCATAAGAAGTGAACACACATCCCCATCCCCGAGGAAAAGATTTTGTTGATTTTTTTTCTTTTTTTGGCATTTTCATTTCATTTTATTCAGGTAAAAATATTACAGAATGCCATGGTTACATACATATAAAGCATAAAATTCAGAAAAACGGATATTATTGCAGCACTTTTCTGATGAAGATCTATTTAGGCATATAAGTTTACATGTTACATGACATACATATGATAAATATTACCTAAGAATAGCCCATAAAAGCTTTCTGGAAAAAGCTTTTTTCCCCAATGGATTCCTTGAATATAATTAGGATTACTTAGTAACAAAACAATTTACATGAGATGAAATTACACAATGGAATTTAGGCAGGGTACTTTTAATGAATATTGCATTATGCTTTGAAAAAAATGACATGTTTCTTAAATTATTAATTTATAGCTTAAATATAATTACTATAATGCTTCTGAAAAATAAAATTGGACAAACCATCATGTATCTCTTGCATTTGTAGCTAAAAATGATCCTACAGCTTTCTTTCTTTTATTTTCTTTTATTATTTTTTGATCGACTTAAGTCAGTCGAGGCCGAGATTCAAACTCACTACCTCCCGATCACGGAGCGAGCGCTCTACCGACTGAGCTACTGTAAACGGTCATAGGTGTATGAAAACTATTACTAACTGCACTTCTAGAAATATATTAATATATTTAAATATATTACAGAAGTGCAACTAGTAATATTTAATATAATTCATTGTTCAATTATTATTTCATTTTTCAAATGAATGTCAGTTATTTACTCCAGGTTTTTCATATTCATAGGTAAAATACCAGTTATGTTTTTCTATGTCTATTAAAATTAGATGTCATATTTCCTATTTCTGCTAGTACATGTAACATGGATTGAAGTACATAATGTAGCCGCATTTCATTAAATTACATTTCCAAAAGTTGCACTTTTTCAGGGAAAAAATAAATTTTAGACACCTTTTCCGTGGTAATAACTACTCAACATTCATATATGATCTAAAAATATGTTTGGAGTAGTTTATGAGATAGTAAATTCCAGTCATATTCAAACAAAAAAAAAAATCTGTGAGTATGCACGCCACAAAAGTGTAACAGAGAATGGCTACGACAAAAATCAACGCAGTTGTAATATTTAATGTATTGTGAGATCTTTATACAGTTTAAGGGGAAGAAGGACCTTTAGCTGAAAAAATACTTGTCATTCAATTTTTTTTTAATATTTTGTATATTTCTAATTAAGTATGTCCCACATATCTTAGAGCAGTTATATCATTAGGTTTCTTACTTTTTTTTTTTTGGAGATATTGATTGACAAATATTATGCCCTACAGTATCTAAGTGGAGTTTTAATTCTCCATGTTTCCGGGCTCATTACTCTGTCCATAATGGGAATTTTAAAGCATATATAATAAATATGTAAGTGAACATGTATCTTTTAAAATAATTCAGAGTATGAATAGGGTTTAAAATTCAAAAAAGCAAGTTTCATCTACCACACTGCATCTGAATAGGGAAAATTATGGACTTTTTAAGACAACTTAAACAACAAAAAACTTAATTTTCAAAAAATTCTATCATTCAATATTTTTAAATTTACGTTGAAATGCAAGTCCTTCAAATTATTGATTAACTGTAAAAATTTCGAATGGTGAAACTGACCTCAATATTGCACAGGACATCGTTAAAGACGACATAAGCAGGACAAAAACTTGTCATGTTTACATTTCTCGAGTACGGGAAAAAACAACTATGACGTCACACGTAAGTAAATAAGCGAAATAAGATATACCTACATAAGGTTTCCGTCATCAGCCATGCAAAAATAATTTTTGTGTTCCCCATTTCTCTAAATATTTCATTATATACTGATTATGACCTGTTTTGCATAATAATACCGCTCCTGTACTCACCGAGTATGATCTTGCTGTACTAACAGATCGTGTATGACGTCATCGACTTGTTGGACGGGCAGTTTAAAGAAACAGAGGAGTGGATCAATCTTTTTTCATAACTTGTTAATGTTTACAAGAATGTTAAACTTTTTATTTTTTCTATATAAGATGGTCAACAGGATAGGAATATTTATTGGCATTTTAACCATTCTTTTTTTTAATGTCAGCAAAATAATTAAATAACACTGAATAGCCCTCTGTAGAGGTACATGTACGTGTATTTAATACAAATGATGGCAACAGATGAATACGGATTCATTAAAATTCATTCACAATCTGGAGAATGTCAATGATATGGGTTACATTTGAATTTTTTAAACATAGGCAAGATAAAAAAGTTATTTATTTCACCCCTCGTACATATATAACCTTCAAAAATGTATGTTTATATAGACACATTTTTTTTTAACTTTACGGTCAATAATGATAAAAAAAAGCCTGACTACTGCAATCTTTCATAAATTAAATTGCAACTTTAAATCAAATGCAAAATGTCATTTTTTTTTTATATATTGGAAATTCTACTCCCCTTCCCAAATCGGCCCCCAAAAACTTGAAAACTCAGGAAAAAATCATTAAAACATTTATGTACTAAGAATAAGGTCAGCCTTCACTCTGCTAAACAATAACATTCATCTATAAAAAAAAAATAAAAATAAAAAAACCCCCAAAAAACCAAAACATTATTATACTCACAGTCCATACATTGAATCTAAAGTCGAATTATCTTTTATTTCTGCAAACATTCCATTATTTGCTTGACAAAGGTCATCAGCTTTATAGAAGGTTGTTTTTTCTACAGTTATCCAATGGCATGTATCACTGGCAGGATTTTCTTTCGCATCAGTTGAGCTATTTACTTTAAGCAAAGAATACAAAAAGAAGCTCACAATTGGTTTAGAAATCATATAAAAGGAAACGTATACTAGTATATATTTGATTTTTTTTTTATTTTTTCAATATAAAGAAATACCTACATGAGATCTTTTTAGAACATATGGCTTTGTATTGAAATGTGCATGGATCATCAACCCATCCATCTTGACGCTTTCTCACACAGTTTGCATCTGTGGAACCTGAAGAATGGTGTCTATTATTTGGCTGCTTTCTACGCCAGTTTATATATACAATAGATCTATTCATCATATCAACAAACTGGCCTTCATTATGGATATCATTAACACCAATCCAATATTCAGATTCAAAATACCTGTAAGACAACAAGTATTAGTAATTTAATATTAGTAGTTCATTGCATACCGATATTATTAAATAATACATAGTTGGAATGAGGGGGAAAGACTTAACCTTTCAATAATTAACTAAGTTTTAATAAAAGTTCAGTTTTAGATTGATTCTTGGGTAATCTCGTATATTATATATCACCCGGACATTTTTTTTCTTTACGAGCTACACTGTCCTGTAAACAGAATATTATGGTTTGGGAATAGAAGATAACAGTGACATGTCCCATTTGCTCATTTATAGAAGAGGACCCGGCCCATCACGCCGAATATTCGATAAACACCCTAGGCCTTTTCGGCCTTATTTTCATAATTTTAATGTTTATAAACTTAGCTTATTTATACCATCATTTGAAAACTTAAATGTACCTAAATAAAACAAACATTTTTTTAAAAAATCCTTTCCAACTCCAGAGAGGTTTATATAAAACAGTAAGACTGTATACCTCGTCTGCAAGCCAAGAGGTACTGCCGAGAATTAAACCTTTTGACAAATTGTCTAATGTAACTACACCTAACCGTAAAATATTTTTTTTCTGCATTTGGCCCGGAAATACTAATAAGCACTTTGATTTGGACTGGAAATAGTAGAAAAGAAATACATATATAACTATCAAGTGATGGTCAATATGAATTGGGTTTACAGTGTACCTAAACTTGTCACCCTCTTTTTCCAGAATAAAACGATCATTCCCTAATAGTTAGTAACGACTATCCCAACTTATTTCACATTATTTCTTTTTTTCTATGGCAATGTCAAAGATTCAAAGTCGTCGAAAGAGAATCAGAAATGACGAAAGATCCAGGCAAAAGTCAAGTCCTCTTGGATATTGAGAGCTTCCCTATGTTCATTTTTTTTTTAATTTTCGTGTTCCAGTTAAGATGGAAATGATTAAAAAATTCAAAGAATTACATCATTATGTTCCTTACCTTAAAAGCATTTCATCTGTGTCTTGATCCGGGACTTCTGTCAGGATACCACCGTGCTGTTGGCATTTGTCGTGTGCATCAAGAAAAGTTGTGCTTGTATTAAGCTTCCAAAAACATCGATCGTTGAAGAAAACTTGAGACACCTCCGGACAAATATCTGTTAAAATTGATTGATTGATTGATTATATATTGTTTTACGTCCCATTTGAGAATTTTTTACTCATATAAAGACGTCACCATAAACCGGTGAAGGGCTTCAAAATTAGACGTATATTTGGCACTCTGGACCATTGAGTAGTAAGGATTCTTTATCGTGCCAACGCCAACCGTGACACGGGAACTCGGTTTTTAAGGTCTCATCCAAAAGACCCGTGACTTTCACTTCTAATGCCGGGCGCTTGGAGAAGGGACAGTCACTACCTATGTTTACGTCTTAGGTTTGACGCGGCGCGGCGAACGAGATTTGAACCCGGACCTCCAGATTACGAGGCTATTAAAAATGCGTTGAAATAAACATGAACAAAATGAGTCATTACAACATTTACTGTTGTCTAGAATTATTCAAGTTTTTGTTTTTACTTTTGCTAGCGTTATTGGTCCGTAATTTATCAGACTTGACAATGAGGCATAATTAATGAAGCGCTCAGCATATTAAGTACCAGTCCATATAAAAATCAGACAAAAGGTGATACATGAAGGTTCTCGGAATTTGATGATTTTCCACACATAGATTTCTCTTGCACTATGATCCATATATGTAAAATAAAAAAATGTTTTAGTTCATGGTTACTATGGAAACCTGGCCAAAAAAATTTCCCTAGCAACCGGTCATTTTTTCCATGTGGCAGGACAAAAAGTCACTTATCTTTTAAGACTTGAAATGAAATGTAAATATGAATAAAATTATTTCTCTTCACTAGCATGAAGAAGATACATATTTTAAGTGTTTTAACAACCCAACACGAAGATATCAGATTTAACGTTAGTTCTGTAGTAGACATTAGAAGATATACATCTTTGGCAATTTTTGCTGATTCAGCATTTTTCTTGATTTTGGCAATATTCAAGGTCAAATTAAAATTTGCATCTAAAAATTTCAGCTTTTGCATGTATATCGCATAAAAGTAGAGGAATGTCTCTAATGAAATCCGAATTCAAACACGTGGGGTTTTTCAAAATTAATGTCCGTTGCCTAGCAACAATAATGGATGTTTTGATAGATAAATAGTGAATAATTGTGCAGTGTTACACAGAAAAATTGTATAAATTGTTATATTAGAGTACTAGAAATAAATTTTAAAGTGATAAAACATATATCAGACTTCTTTGCAAATTAAAGACTATTGTACAGTTACTTATCTCCATGGCAACAGCAAATTCCCCATAGCAACAAGGCCGCAAAGCTTAATTTTGGCAGATATTCATGTACAGTGGTAAGTAGTTTGGACCTCATAAAAGTATTTTTGTTATATAAATTTCCCATAGAAATAATTTTGAGAACATAACAACCACTTGATTTCATTGAGTGTTTGAAAGATTCATTCTCTGCAATTACTTTGACCTTTATATATGAGCAGGAGAATACATAGTCACAGAATTTCTTCAAATATGCTATATGTGTTATCAAAGAATTTGAAACTTTTAACTCATATAAGGCAAATAAATGTTGCTATGTAACATGGTTACCAACGTGCCCTAAATTTTGAAAAACTTAACATGTTGTTCAGAGTCCCATTATTAATGTTTACAGCAATTCAGAAAAGTGACAATGACTGTGTATAAAAGTCAAAATCTGGCTGTCTTGTATGCAAATGGACAATGTAATTTTGGTCAAATGAAAGTATTTATGTATTAACATATTCCATGGCAACAAATTTGAACACATACGTGTAACAACTTAGATATATCTGATAAAGAGTTAAAGCATTTTTTTTATATAACCATTGTCCTGAAGAAGAGTAATGGCACACAAATTGTAGGTGGAATTCGATGTACTCATCTCAAATATTCACTTGAAATGACACATTTTTACTATGGAAACCCTTTGTTAGCATGGAAATTGGTCTTTTAATGCTTAAGGGAGTACAAAACCTTTTTTAGCTTTTGATTGTTTTAAAAGAATTTTGAATATGACATATAAAGTTATCTCCCTCTTCTTTCAATTGGGGTCAGAAAAATTAAATAAAACAAAGTGGTCGTGGAAAGAATATTTATTGTTTCACAATGCTTTGTATTCCCATTTCTTTCTTATCATGCACCTGTAAAGAACTTGTGTTAAATTATACACCATTCGAATAGAAATACACCCCTGCCCCCAGAAAGAAGCCAACATACAGCAAATCAATTTTTTACCAACAACTCAAAAATTCGCATTGCTGCTATTGGTCCACACTCAAGTCATCATTATGATGAAATGACAATTATGTATTCATGCAAGATTTCCGAAAAATAGATATAATGTTGAAAGTATTCATCAAGTGCATGACACAAATTATTTAAGTTCAAAGTAAAACTTTTAAAAAAAAAATACTCAAATTTTTAGTGAAGTAGGTACTAGTATTTGATTCAATTGACTCAACGGCCTTGATTATAAGGTAATGTAGTGACTTTACAAGATCTTAGTTACCAGGAGTAAAGAGTTTTTATCATGCACTAAGTATAAGGAGTATAATTTTTTGTGCTTGCTCAAGTATTCATTAGACGGATGTGAACACTATTGGAATATAGCATAGTAGTTGAGAACTCGCTTCGTGGTTTGGAGGTCCTGGGTTCGAATTTTGTCCCCAGCGCCGTGTCAAACCTAAGACGTTTACATAGGTAGTTCCCTCGATAAGTCCAGCATAAGAATTAAATGTCACGGATTTTTTGGATAAGATCTTTTAACTTAAAACAGAGATTGCATGTCATGTAAGGCATTCAGACAAAAAAGATCCCCCAAAGCAGAGCTGTCTTCCTTTGAATGATGAATGGATTCAGATTTTTAACTACTTTGAATAAATAAACCAAAAAACGACTACTTAAACAAAAGTGACTAATTAAACAAGAACATTACACATAGTTGCTACTTACGATGTAAAGACTTTATATATTTTAGACTTTATCTGTAAAAAGGCGGTAGCCATGGCTACACTTGGAATACATTTTATGTGCTTAAACGCCAAATTTTTACTATAATTACATCATGTATGAGTTACATGACAAAATTCAATTACCAATGGCAAGAGAAACAACAAAAAAGCTCACTTTGCATAAAAAGATTATAATTATAGCAATATCATTCTTAAAGTAAATGCCCTTTTGCAATGGTAACACAACAATGTGGCACAAAATTTTTTGCTTGGGTTTAATTTTAACAAAAAATTCCATCTAGTGATAAGATGTGGAGAATCGAATCTACAAACGGTAAGTCGCCCGCGTGGCGCAGTGGTTAGAGCGTCTGCTCTAGAGTCGCGGAGTAAGGAGTTGATCCTTATGTCGCGGGTTCGAATCCCACCGTGGGACGTGGAGACCGGTCTTTCGGATGAGACCGTATAAACCGAGGTCCCGTGTCGCAGTAGGTGCTGGCACGAAAAAGATCCCTCAGTGCTCAATGGCCCTGCGTGCCGAGTATAGGTCAAAATTTGCAGCTCTCCACCGGCAACTGGTGGCGTCTCAATATGAGTGAAAAATTCTCGAGAGGGACATTAAACAATAAGAAACAAACAAACAAACGAACGGTAAAACAGCAAAGTGGCACAAAATTTGTTGCATAGGTTTCATTTTAATTTTTAAAAATCCATCAAGTAGATACAGAGAATCGAATCTACGAAATTAAATCTTTTAGACCCTGTTAACTCAAAGAGCACAAAAATAGGTCCTATTTTGGTTATGATACTGAAAAGAAAAAAATGTTCAATTTTCCTATTACATGTATCATAGTAGTATTGTACCGTATGTTATAGTTTATTTGTTATTATTAGGTTCAGTTAGAGATTGTTTAGGGCCAGAACTGAAAGCCAGGGTTATTGTTAATACTTTATATAATTTTTCCCCATATATTACCGTTCACGGTAGCTCAGTCGGTAGAGCGCTCGCTCCGTGATCGGGAGGTCGTGAGTTCGAATCTCGGCCGCGACAGACCTAAGTCGATAAAAAATAGGTAGCAACTGTTCCTTCGCCATGCGCTCGGCACTTTGGAGTGAAAGTTGCGGGTCTTTCGGATGAGACCTTAAAAACCGAGGCCCCGTGTCACGGCAGGCGTTGGCACGATAAAGATCCCTCACTGCTCAATGGCCCTGAGTGCCGAGTAAAGGTCAAAATTTGAAGCCCTTCACCGGTATATGGTGACGTCTCTATATGAGTGAAAAATTCTCGAATGGGACGTAAAACAATATACAATCAATCAATCAATCCCCATATATTTTCCATAATACATGTATTACATGTAATACATAGCAACGCTCTATATTTAGAGTAAGTTCCGGACTTTTTAAAATTTGGAAATTTAGACCACACCATTGCCTATAAATTTGCATTCCACTTGTTTAGAATTCAATCTTATTTAAAACAAGAGGCCCAGGGGCCACATCGCTCACCTGAGCACTATGGCTAGGAAAAAGCAGAAATCAGTTCAGTCTTGAAAGGTTGAAAAGTTTAAATAAAAAAGTGGTTCGGGGGGAGGGGGGGGGGAGGGGTCATGAATTGAACAAATTTGAATCTACATTATCTGAGGATGCTTCCATTTAAATATGACCAATCATGGCTTTGCTGTTCTTGAGTAGAAGATTTTTAAAGATTTAACCTATGTATTCCTATGTAAAACTTTGATCGCCCATTGTGGTCCCACCCGACCCCCGGGGGTCATGATTTGAACAAATTTGAATCTACATTACCTGAGGATGCTACCATGTAAATATGACCAATCATGCCTTTGCTGTTCTTGAGAAGAAGATTTTTAAAGATTATTCCTTTATATTTCCATGTAAAACTTAGATCGCCCATTAAAATTGAATCTACACTACCTGAGAATGCCTTCATGTAAATATGACCAATCATGGCTTTGCTGTTCTTGAGAAGAAGATTTTTAAAGATTTTTCCTATATATTCCTATGTAAAAATTTGATCGCCCATTGTGGCCCCACCCGACCCCCGGGGGTCATGATTTGAACAAAATTTGAATATACACTATCTGAGGATGCTACCATATAAATATGACCAATCATGGCTTTGCTGTTCTTGAGAAGAAGATTTTTAAAGATTATTCCTATATATTCCTATGTAAAACTTTGATCGCCCTTTGTGGCCCCACCCGACCCCCGGGGGTCATGATTTGAACAAATTTGAATCTACATTACCTGAGGATGCTACCATGTAAATATGACCAATCATGGCTTTGCTGTTCTTGAGAAGAAGATTTTTAAAGATTATTCCTTTATATTTCCATGTAAAACTTTGATCGCCCATTGTGGCCCCACCCGACCCCCGGGGGTCATGATTTGAACAAATTTGAATCTACACTATCTGAGGACGCCTTCATGTAAATATGACCAATCATGGCTTTGCTGTTCTTGAGAAGAAGATTTTTAAA
Organism: Saccostrea echinata; assembly: GCF_033153115.1. Lineage (NCBI taxonomy): Eukaryota > Metazoa > Mollusca > Bivalvia > Ostreida > Ostreidae > Saccostrea > Saccostrea echinata. The sequence continues at coordinate 5,990,126 of NW_026889765.1, read as the reverse complement.
GATTATTCCTTTATATTTCCATGTAAAACTTAGATCGCCCATTGTGGCCCCACCCGACCCCCGGGGGTCATGATTTGAACAAAACTGAATCTACACTACCTGAGAATGCCTTCATGTAAATATGACCAATCATGGCTTTGCTGTTCTTGAGAAGAAGATTTTTAAAGATTTTTTCCTTTATATTCCTATGTAAAACTTTGATCGCCCATTGTGGTCCCACCCGACCCCCAGGGGTCATGATTTGAACAAAATTGAATCTACACTACCTGAGAATGCCTTCATGTAAATATGACCAATCATGGCTTTGCTGTTCTAGAGAAGAAGATTTTTAAAGATTATTCCTATATATTCTTATGTAAAACTTAGATCGCCCATTGTGGTCCCACCCGACCCCCGGGGGTCATGATTTGAACAAAATTTGAATCTACACTATCTGAGGATGGTACCATATAAATATGACCAATCATGGCTTTGCTGTTCTTGAGAAGAAGATTTTTAAAGATTTTTCCTTTATATTCCTATGTAAAACTTTGATCGCCCATTGTGGTCCCACCCAACCCCCAGGGGTCATGATTTGAACAAAATTGAATCTACACTACCTGAGAATGCTTCCATGTAAATATGACCAATCATGGCTTTGCTGTTCTTGAGTAGAAGATTTTTAAAGATTATTCCTTTATATTTCCATGTAAAACTTTGATCGCCCATTGTGGCCCCACCCGACCCCCGGGGGTCATGATTTGAACAAAATTGAATCTACACTACCTGAGAATGCCTTCATGTAAATATGACCAATCATGGCTTTGCTGTTCTTGAGAAGAAGATTTTTAAAGATTTTTCCTATATATTCCTATGTAAAACTTTGATCGCCCATTGTGGTCCCACCCGACCCCCGGGGGTCATGATTTGAACAAATTTGAATCTACACTATCTGAGGATGCTACCATATAAATATGACCAATCATGCCTTTGCTGTTCTTGAGTAGAAGATTTTTTAAAGATTTTTCCTTTATATTCCTATATAAAACTTAGATCGCCCATTGTGGCCCCACCCGACCCCCGGGGGTCATGATTTGAACAAAACTGAATCTACACTACCTGAGAATGCTTGCATGTAAATATGACCAATCATGGCTTTGCTGTTCTTGAGAAGAAGATTTTTAAAGATTATTCCTATTTATTCCTATGTAAAACTTTGATCGCCCATTGTGGCCCCACCCGACCCCCGGGGGTCATGATTTGAACAAAATTGAATATACACTATCTGAGGATGCTACCATATAAATATGACCAATCATGGCTTTGCTGTTCTTGTGAAGAAAATTTTAAAGATTTTTCCTATATATTCCTATGTAAAACTTTGATCGCCCATTGTGGCCCCACCCGACCCCCAGGGGTCAAGATTTGTACAAAGTTGAATCTACACTACCTGAGGATGCTTCCACATACGTTTCATATTTTCAAGCACAGTGGTTCTTGAGAAGAAGATTTTTTAATGATGCCATTAATTTTTCACGAATTCTTAATTATCTCCCCTTGGAAGAAGGCGTGGCTCTTCATTTGAACAAACTTGAATCCCCTTTACCCAAGGATACTTTGTGGCAAGTTTGGTTGAAATTGGCCCAGTGGTTCTTGAGAAGAAGATGAAAATGTGAAAAGTTCACAACAACAACAACGACTACAACGACGACAGACAACGGACAAATTTTGATCAGAAAAGCTCACTTGAGCCTTTGGCTCAGGTGAGCTAAAAATATCAACAGATAAAAACTTGCAGAGAGTTAATTAGAAATTACTTTTCAATATTATTTCCAAAGAAACCTTGTCGATCAAAGTTATCTTCTTATTTTTCTTTATATATCCAAATCTTAATTGCTTTTATTTTTTAATGTTTAACCAAACAAAGAAATATTAAGAAATTATTGTTTTTCATACTTTGTTTCCAATGTAACAAGACAGCAAGTTTTTTTTTAACTTTTGGACACAGTCATTGCCACTTTTCTGAACTGCTGTAAACATTAATAATGGGATTCTGAACAAGTTCATCAATGTTATTTTTCAAAATTTAGAGCACATTGCCATGGTTATCATGTAACTTAGCAAAACATCTTTGCCTCATATGAATTAAAGGTATCCTTACATTGTCCATTTGCATACAAGACAGCACGTTTTTGACTTCTCCACACAGTCATTGTCACTTTTCTGAATTGCTGTAGACATTAATAATGAGACTCTGAACATGTTCTTACATGTTAATTTTTTTTTTTTGAAAATTTAGGGCACGTTGCCATAGTAACCATGTTACATAGCAACAAATATTTGCCTTATGTGAGTTAATGGTTTCAAATTCTTTGGTACCACATATATCATGTTTGAATATATATAATATAATCTTTAAATTCTGTGACTATGTATTCTCCTGCTCATATATGAAGGTTAAAGTAATTGCAGAGAATGAATCTTTCAATCACTCAATGAAATCAAGTGGTTGTTATGTTCTCAAAATTGTTTCCATGGGAAAATTATATAACAAAAAAACTTTTATGAGGTCCAAAATACATTTTTAATTTTGCTAAACTGCAATTTTAGGACTAAATTTGAAACATTTCTTACCACTGTACATGAGTATCTGCCAAAATTAAGCTTTGCGGCCTTGTTGCTATGGGGAATTTGCTGTTTCCATGGAGATAAGTAACTGTACAATATTCTTTAATTTGCAAAGAAGTCTGATATATGTTTTATCACTTTAAAATTTATTTCTAGTACTCTAATATAACAATTTATACAATTTTTCTGTGTAACACTGCACAATTATTCACTATTTATCTATCAAAACATCCATTATTGTTGCTAGGCAACGGAAATTTTCAAAAACCCCACGTGTTTGAATTCGGATTTCATTAGAGACATTCCTCTACTTTTATGTGATATACATGCAAAATGATGCAAATTTTAATTCGACCTTGAATATTGCCAAAATCAAGAAAAATGCTGAATCAGCAAAAATTGCCAAAGATGTATATCTTCCAATGTCTATTACAGAACTAACTTTAAATCTGATATCTTCGTGTTGGGTTGTTAAAAGACATAAAATGTGTATCTTCTTTATGCTAGTGAAGAGAAATAATTTTATTTAAATTTACATTTCATTTCAAGTCTTAAAAGATAAGTGACTTTTTGTCCTGCCACATGGAAAAATTGGCCGGTTTCTAGGGAAATTTCTTTGGCCAGGTTTCCATAGTAACCATGAACTAAAACATTTTTTATTTTACATGTATGGATCATAGTGCAAGAGAAATCTATGTGTGGAAAATCATCAAATTCCGAGAACCTTCATGTATCACTTTTATACACATTTTGTCTGATTTTTATATGGACTGGTACCTAATTATTACAATACAATAAGGGATTATACACATGTATACATTTGTATTACATTTATACAATACAGTTACTGTAGAGGAATAGTTAAAAATTCTCACAAAACAGTAGGGAATATTATGTATTACATTAAGTATAGCAGTAAACTAGAGAACAAATGGATAAAGCATTTTAGTAAGCTATAGGGACATTTGTGGATAAATATTCCAGATTCCGTAGAGAGATCTTTATAATTTATAACGAAACAACAGAAAACATTTGTGTTTAAATCTTACGAAATAATAAAAAAAATGTCTTAATCAAAACAATGTAATCGGGGAACTGTGTGTTTGAATTATCACAATACAACCGGGGGGGGGGGGGGGGATTTGTGTTTAAAAACCACAATACAATAGGGGACATATGTGTATAAAAAATCACAATACAATAGGGGACATACGTGTATAAAAAATCACAATACAATAGGGGACATTTGTGTATGAAAAATCACAATACAATTGGGGGCATTGTGAGTATAAAAGATCACAATACAAAAGGGGGCATTCCTGTATAAATTATTACAATACAATAGATTTTTTTTTATAAATCACTGCGAATCATAACGGTCATATATGTATACCTGATCATAATACAAGAAGGGACATGTTTATAAATTATTCTGAAGCCAATGGAGGAAATCTGAGTAAAAATTATCACAAAACAATAGGGGACATTTGTGTATAAATAATCACAATACAAAAGGGGACAGAGTGAGTATGAATAATAACAGTGCAATTTCTTGATCTTGAAAAGCATAAAGCAATTGTGCGAAACTGCTGGTGAATTTCAAAATACGAAGTATTTTTTTTAAAACTGAAATAATTATAAAGATGCATAAAAAGTTCATTTTCTGATAACAATTACTTTTGATTCAATTTTGTTTAGTTTGTTCCGAAGAAACCTTGAAATTGAGCTTGAATATTGTTTAGGAATGAAATACAGTTACTCTGGAACCCCCACCCCAACCCATCTCAATTCAAGAGCATAACTTAATATTAGAGAAAAATGATAAATACATCGACAGTAGTATACTTCTTGAAAATATATGTATGAAGCAAAAGAAACAAAAGATTTGGCTGTCAAGAAATATTTACTTCCGTTAAATGACGACATCTTTTGATAGAAAAAAGTATTAGTAACAACTAACAAGTGGTCACGGATGGGGTTTCATTTAAAATGTTATAAAAATTTTCAAAATCATCAACCAAATGAACATCAATCGCAAGCTCAACAAAGACAATGAATGAATCTGCATTATGGAAAAGAAGAAAAATAAGCCCACCAGTTAAGCGGAAAAAAAAAGAGACGAGTATTTACAACTTTGTAGGTGCTGATCCGTAGCTCGTTGATCTGCATGAGGAAATTGGAATGGACGATTAGAGAGGCATTATCCCCCCCCCCCCTTGACAAAAATTGACAAAAAAGTACATATTAATTGCGCACAAAAGAGAGTACTGTTTCTTGATTTATTTCTCTGTATATTTAAGCTGTCAGCTCAAAATATGTCAAACCATGAGATCCTAACATGCATTATATCTATAGTGCTTAATCTTCTGCTAAATATGAGGTTTACATCTGTAAATCATTACCCGATGGTTTCCCCGGGGGGATATGAATTTTTGTTCATATTTCCTTCATATTCATGTAATGAATCATTCCGAAAAAGCCAAGCTTTTGTAAACAACATTCAATTTGGGCACCATTTTCTAATTCACTTTCAGTTTTAAGAAAGTCAATTGTCTTTCATATCATTTTTTCCCTTTTTTTCTAAACACCTTTATTGGAAAGAACATAATTGCTAATTTCGTCACTGTTTGGCGGATGAACCCTTTCTAATATTATCAATTTTGCAACTCTTGGAATTGTTAGTTTAACGAACGATACGTATTGCAAAGGGGAAAAAATGCACGATGTTTTCCAAGTGGTTTAGCATAACGGCGACAGGGAAATATGAAGTTTTATGACCCTGTCAAGTGACTGTAATAGACCAATCAGATAACGTGTTGTATAGAACAGTTACAATGAGGTATGATAAATTCTTTGAAATTCTTTTACTACTTCTTCTAACAACTTTGAAAACCCTGAAGTATGTTAGGACGAATTTTTGTTAATAAATGATTGTAAGGGAAAAAAAACAGTTTCAGCTTTTATTAGCTAAAACATGATATGTGACTGTCAACTATATTTCTATGTCCGACATTCGAGAATTTATATCTGGCAATATGATCGCACATTGCCAAATCAATATTCAACACTACAAGGAATCATTTATTACAGAAACCAATCTCCCGATTTTTTTTTTTCTTTTTAAAAAGAAAAAAAAATCGGGAGATTGGTTTCTGTAATTTGAAATTACATTAGCGGCCCTTTTAAGAAGTGATCATTTGTTGTGTACACGTTTTATTAGCGTCAAAAGGAGGAAATGTTTGAAATTAAACTGTATCAATTAAAGATAAATTATTCATTCCAGTGGATTCGCTTTACTGCATGGTTCATGTTAAATGCACAATAACCAGGAAATATCCCCAATATACTTTCTATGTAAAACCCACAAGGGGAGAGCGGTTATAAGATGTAACTTGCGGAGTCCTGATTGATGAGGCCATTCCAAGTTTTTTCTTTGTTTAGCGTCAACCTAAATTCGAAAACCTATCCCAGAAAACACACAAACCAAAAGGAGAAAAGCACAACATTTTCAGAACAGTTTTAGAATTTCTTATTATCATTTGAGACCTCTCCTCGCAATAAAACTTAGTTAAACTACTAGTTTATAGAATTTAAAAAAATTATACACCACTTAAAAAAGAGAGATGTCAATCCCAAAAGAGTAAAATGCATTTCAGAGATTCATATTTGTCAATTTTAATTTGAGTTAACTTTGTGCTTGCATTTCAAAGCTTTGTATTTGTCAATTTTAATTTATGTTTGTTTTTAATTTCATAACCTCAAAACCAATCCGTTCGCGTACGCTGAACATAGAAAAAACTTGGAATGGCCTTGTCATAACTTGCGTTATAGACCTTGAAAAATTTTGCTTCCATTTAATCTTCGAAGGCTTTTATAAAAAAGGGTGTTCGATTTGTTTAGATCCATTTTTCGATGAACAAAATATTTTATATGGCCAATGCTAATAATTTAATTATGGAGACAAACATGCTACTTCGTATGTACATGCTCATTTATTTATTTGATTAACAAAATCGAAAGTTACATGTCTAAATCTGCGTAGTGAATTCGACAGGAAATGCACACAAATTCTCGGGAAGGGATTCAGAAGCCTGGGTACACTCTAATAAAACTAAATGTTATAAAAAAATAAGGATATAATATTGTATTTATGATTTACAGATAGAGTTTATCCACGTCAGCTATGGGAATCTGCCCCTGTTGCCTTCAAAGCAATGTCGCATGAAGCGACAGACACTTGCATAGATATCGATCAGTAAAAAATCGATCAACGGTCAAAGTCGAGTGGAGAGCCAAGGGAAATTGGAAAGGGGTGTATTTCGTTTTAAATCAAATTCTTGATATATTTTTTTTTTATTTGTTCTCATTACAGTACATGTATAACTTGATTATCAGAAACAACCCCCCAACCCCCCAAGCCCCGCCAGTTCTATTTAAATAGATACGAAATACAAATGATCGAAATGCGGAATAACAGAACACTCACATAGAAGAATCAAAATTCACTTTCATGACCCTTTTTATAAGCTATATAGAGATTTTATTTCTAGTTCAGTTATCAAATTATACGAAATCTGATGTTATTTTATTACTTGTGGGAACTATACGCAAAACACGTCTTCTTATTAGAATTATCCTTGCCATTCCCGGATTATAACACTTTCTTGATTATGTTTCTTTTTCATGTTAGTGTCTGATAAAAAAAAATCTTAAAAAATATACATTTATGTAAGGTATTTTTTTCTCTTTAATATTAGAAATCGAGTTATATTGTGTTCTTTCTGTGAAGTTTCGCATACATACTAGGATGCGGCCATATCGAAATATAGACTTGAAGAGGAGGAAAACGTCCAAAACAAGGGAATTTCGGAATATGACCGGTTTTGAACGTTATATAATTGAAACGGCGCTTGAGTTGAGAAAAATTGTTACCCATTTCATACACAGGGAAACCTCCACAGTAACTTGATTCATTTGATAAAAATTAATGTAAACCTGCGTTTAATTTTTGCCGATTTTACAGGCCGATTATTGGGCTTACCGTACCTAGTTCTTTGAATATTATTCTTCACTATTCTTCACGCCTCCCTCGTTTTTCTCTTTCGACTCTGATCAATTCCATTTTCGTAAACATTTTACGATAATATAACGAATTCCACATACCGGGACTGCTATTTATTCTGTGTATTATAAAAGTATGATATTTTAATTTGAAATTAGCAGATAAAATGGTTGTAGGAGTAAATATAATGATCAATTACAGAAAAAAGATACTTTCAATCAATCCGATTTATTGTAAATTATCTATATAAGCTAACTTTATGAATCGCACAGTTTTAATTTATAGTTTATGCAATATTTGAACTTTATCTGCAAGTGCGATGTAATTGATGTGCATAAGTATGTATAGTTAATTAAAACAAGTGGCAGTGATATTATACTGTTATTTGATGGAAGAAAGTTTTGTTTTTTTTTAAATCATAGTCTAAAGGCAAAAAAAGTCCTGCGCACACTGATCAATTTACCGTGACATATAGACAGCCTAAGACTGCCCCCTCCCTCTGCTCATTCACCATAGAACTTTTTTTTTTTTTTTCTTAAAGCAAAGTATTCATTGATATTTTGAGATTTCTTTACGTATCTCTCCCCTTCAGAAATATCAGGCTGTCGAAATTATTTGAAACTTTAAATTAAGGTTAAATCATATAACATGCATTTATCACTCTTCTAATGAGGCACACCGTTCACGGTAGCTCAGTCGGTAGAGCGCTCGCTCCGTGATCGGGAGGTCGTGAGTTCGAATCTCGGCCGCGACAGACCTAAGTCGATAAAAAATAGGTAGCAACTGTTCCTTCGCCATGCGCTCGGCACTTTGGAGTGAAAGTTGCGGGTCTTTCGGATGAGACCTTAAAAACCGAGGCCCCGTGTCACGGCAGGCGTTGGCACGATAAAGATCCCTCACTGCTCAATGGCCCTGAGTGCCGAGTAAAGGTCAAAATTTGAAGCCCTTCACCGGTATATGGTGACGTCTCTATATGAGTGAAAAATTCTCGAATGGGACGTAAAACAATATACAATCAATCAATCTAATGAGGCACGTTTTAGGAATTTCAATCTAGTCTCATGCATAGATATGGATATGTTTACCGTCCTTAGCCAGGCAAATAATATTACAAATAAAATGGTAAAAACACTGTAATCTATAACTCCCCCATCCCAAATCCGCACTAAACCCCCCTCCTCTTCCTTAAAAAATGCATGATAAAGTTCAGATCTTGTAAAGTGTATATTTACATGTAGTAATAAATTAACTCTGCAAATTATACATAAAATTCATATTAATCTAAATGAGTATTACTTTGTCACGAAATCAAGAACAAGTTTAAGAAAACCGACCCGACTGCAGAATTCAAACGCAATATAAACAAGCATTCTGAAAGTATTGCATTAGCAATACTAGTCCCCTACCGGCAAGTGTAATCTGGTTCCCGTTAAGAATTGAAAATGCCATAATTCCGTCAAAAATCAATGAAGCGGGGCGAAATGCAAACTTGATCTATAACTAATCAAGGTAAAGTCACATACCAAAAATCAGCTCAATATCTGAAAGCGTTTAGAAGAAAATTGCGGAAAACCCCTAAAAATTGAAAAGGCCGTAATTCCGTCAAAAATCAATGAAGCAAAACGAAATGCGAACTTGATCTGTAACTCATCAAGATACACTCACATACCAAAAATCAGCTCAATATCTGCAAGCGTTTAGGAAAGAAGTGCGGAAAACCAAGTGGGACAGACTGACAGACAGACAGAGGGACAGACAGACGGACAGACAGACAGACGGACGGACAGACTCAGAAGAAACCTATAGTCCCCTCCGGTTTCACCGGTAGGGGACTAATAACTTTATATATCGTATAGTAAGATTTTATGCTAAAAATTGTTTTATTCTTGAAATATAAAATGAGGTATCATTTCGAAATTATATTATTAGTCCCCTACCGGTGTAACCGGAGGGGACTATAGGTTTCCTCTGAGTCTGTCCGTCCGTCTGTCTGTCTGTCTGTCTGTCTGTCCGTCTGTCTGTCTGTCTGTCTGTCTGTCTGTCTGTCTGTCAATCTGTCCCACTTGGTTTTCCGCACTTTTTTTCTAAACGCTTGCAGATATTGAGCTGATTTTTGGTATGTGAGTGTATCTTGATGAGTTACAGATCAAGTTTGCATTTTGTTCCGCTTCATTGATTTTTGACAGAATTACGGCCTTTTCAATTTTATTTAACCGAGGTCCTGTGTCGCAGTAGATGCTGACACGAAAAAGATCCCTCACTGCTCAATGGCTTTTATGGTTAACGAAACATCGATCCGCTATTCCGGAAAACACTTTTATGACAAAACGTTGGTATCTTTCCGAGAAATACTTCAAGTCCATTTAGTCAATGTTCATATTACAAACATGATTTAAATGTCATTATTTATCCAGAGTTGTAAAGCCTAGCGTTTAGCCTGTTATTTCTAAAAAGAAATTGATACTCGGGATTTTAGTACTGGTATTAGAATAGTTTTTATCAAATACATTTTGCTTGTCAAATTTCATAAATTTCAATTATGAGGACTTTACTCTTAATATTTAATTTACAAATTTGATATTAATTTTATGTATCTAATGCTATTAGGCATTCTGCACGCCTTGTTCGCCCATCTCCTTTGTACAGAAAACCTTCATAAAGAGCAATTTCCTATAATTCATCTTTAATGTTTAAAGTATTTAAATTAAACGTGCATATGTTCGACTTATTCGTAAAAATTAAGCTTACTCTTATTGATATCTTTCAGTAAAAAATTATATTATGCATCAATTCAAAGCAAATTTTGAGCTCTTTTGTGTGTTATTTGTAACCATTTTCTCCGAAATTTTTTTTTTTAAAAACGGATAAAAGGGGAAGACAATCGAATACGGAATTGCCAAACTGTAAACCGCAAAATCAGTATATTACGATGATAAACTGAAAACATTCAGTAACAAAAACGTACGTCACATGCATAAATACTAAGTTGATCATACATCTGAAACCCAGATGTTCCATTGACATGAAAGTTTGTCAGACGGACTGATGTTCATACACGAGTAAGGATAAATAATATATCTAAATTCTCTCTCTTAAAAAATACGGATATAAAAGGCAAGAATGAGTTCTCAATGTAATGTTTGTTTCAGAAAAGTCACGTGACATGTTTTTCACTATACAAACGGGGACACGTGTGTAACCCGCAAATACGAATCTTCAGTAATTGCGAAAAGTTCACACTCACACACATGTTTTAATCCTAACTAAATAACCGGGGACATTTTTTCAACATGTCGAGTAAAGGATCTTTGCGGCTTTTTGGGGTAATTAGACAGCCCTGATTTTGAATTTGGCGGTAATTTTAATCCAAGACAACCGGGGACGTCCCCGGTTGGGAGGTTGTCCCCGGTTGGAAGGTGTGTAAACAAACGATTGTCCCCGTTTGACACCTTTCACGCACGCACACCCCCCCCCCCCCTTAACACACACACACTACAAAAAAACAAAAACAAACAAACAAACAAAAAACCTCTTATAAGGATGTATTATGCTACGGCTAAATAATTTGAATTTAACTTCATTTTTCAATTTTGGATCTTTAATTCGATGTTTGCATTATTTGAAACTAGATAGAAGAGAAAAATAGGATTTAGTGAACATACACATATTTTGAGTTATTTAAGGCGTTGAAATTATGGCGAGAAACCAGACTTCCTGAGATTTTTTTCAAAGAAATTGAACGAGAAAGTTCTTTATCTGAAAAAATTAGGATCTGGTTTTAGTCTTTTCATCATAGTCTATGAGAAGACTATCAAATTACAAAGAATCAAAAAAAGTAAATAGATAATGAGGGTTAATATGCCGAAAAAATTATTTTTATTTTGATAAATTAAACTAGAGAAGCACTGAAAAAATGGCTGACAGTTCAGTTTAATGAGCAGAATGCCTCAAGGAGGTTCGATCCTGAGCTTTTGAGCAGATTTTTAGCTAGACCACTATTTAAAAAATTCTGCATAATATTTTAGTTCTTGCAATAAATTTCCATTGTACAATGCCAATTAAATTATATTCAATTTAAATTCAACAATTAAAGATATACACGCAACATAAACGCGATTTATTATGTGAAACAAAATGATTAAATGATTTGAGAAACATGATGTGTAATAAAAAATAATTACTTTCCACAAAGTTTTACTAAATAAGTCGTTGTAATTACAAAACAATTAAGCAAGATCTGCAATTAAGAATTCGGCCTATTTATAAATATTGATGAAGGAAGTGCGTAAACAGTATATAGACACGCATGTCCGCGGGAAATCATAGACGACGAGGTACGTTGCATTTTGACTAAAAGTTAACATCTGTCATTACAGAGTAGATGTTTAATACTGGTTGTTTTCAAAGATAAGTATCTTTAAGCATAAAACGTATAACATCCATGTCAAAAGTTATTTTGTATACCATACGGCCTACCTCATTTTCTTGACGCCATTTGTGTTTATCAATCTAAAAGTAGCGACGGTGTCACATGATGCATGAATTTAAATATAGGCATTACTTTCCTAGTAGGATAATAAATAATTATAACTTGAGACCTTTATAATGCGTTGATATCCAACTGTGTAATTTACAATATTTTCGTAACTTTATTTGTTAAACAAAATAAATAAATTTCCAACTTTATTTTTAACTGACGCAAGTTATAGCGTGTATATCTTTAAATTTCATACCAAAAATGAAGGAACTATATTTTGTTTTTTATGAGATTATAATCAGGTTTTCTCTTTTGAAGTACTTTATTTGTTTGGATTTATTAGTGCAGTGAATTATTTTATGCTGATCACAAATTATTTATTAACTGTCATAAATTCTATCATTCTGACAAATATAGAAAACATGTTGTAAAAGTCAAAAAAAAAAAAAAAAAAAAAAAAAAAAAATTAAACTCAGATACAAAAAAATTAATAATATCTGAAAATTTGCCCTCACTTTAAATTTTCTTTTCTGAATACATAAGATAATTTTAGCCATTCTGCAGAAATTCAGTAAAGGCCGAATATTTTAAAATGAAAAGAAAAAATAATACTTTAAAATAATTTCATTGTTTGTTAAATATTTAATGAAAAAAACTGACTTTTTTGAGTGCAGAAAGGTCAAATAATTGACTATGTAAAGTAATTTGCAACGTTTTCATTGTCACAAATTTTAATGTGTCTATTCAAGATAAAATAAGACTGCATTTGGTCTCGTGATTTATTTGGATAAAAAATATTGGAGGAAAAACTTTGAATAATTGACTTGTGTGTTAGACGTAATAACAGTGCAAAAAGGTCATATTTAAATGCTCTGTAGCGCCCCCCCCCCCAAAAAAAAAGCGCTTTGACTCCCATTTTTTGTTTTGATTTTTTAATTAAGCTATGTGAATAGATTCTAAAAATATACTTGATAAAACATTCTAAATAATATACTTTTTATAGCAGGATCCAACCTCCTTAAGTTTGGTAAGCCTTAAGAAAAATGATTCAAGGCTGACATCAAAAGTTTATATTTTGTGATATGAAATACCCTATTTCCCCATTATTTATTCTAAAATGTCAAATCCTATGGCAATGATACCTGTGCAATTATTTTTATACATTTACTTGTATAAAGGTAAATGGACTTCATTTTCAGATGTCATCTACGTTAAACAACAAGGAGCAAATGGCAATAGGCCTCGGGCTCGGTATTGTGTTTTCTGTTGGAATAGTAGCCATATTGGTCGTGGTTATAAAATGTTTTTTGTTCTGAAAACAGCTGCGCCAAGACACCATTCCTCAACAGAGCACACAGAGTGGAAGATATTGATAAACCAAAAACCACTCATAAACCTAGAAGGCCTACTCGCATCGTACGCATGGACATGATGTTTTAATAAGAAATTCTCTGTAACTATCACCAGAGGATAAGGAAGAAGTAAAGAAGTATTAAAAGTCTTGAATAATCAACAAAACTACACTGACAATGTGAATTTATCGCTGCCATATATCGTTTTTTTTCTCAGTAGCCTTTTTTGTGATGTCACTGTAATGCGAGTAAGACGCGTAAAAATACACAAAAATAGCATTTAAATCAGTTTTATAGTTGTTTAATTATAAAGAAGCACAGAACACGTAATTTTTTTTCCATGAGTTTCCTGCCCCCCCCCCCCCCCCCTTATTCCTATTAAGTTAAAAAAAGTGCTGCACAAGCAGATCAAATATGCCACGTTTATTAAACTTTCCATGGCCAAAATTTCCCATCATACATTAAGAGCTTTCAAAAGAGCTTGTTCTTATCAAAGGAAATATTTATCAGTTAGTCCAACTATACAGTACAATTGCTAACTCCTCTCCAACGTTTGGAAGAAGGACCGTTTAAGGTTGTCCAACCATAATGGACAAGGACAAGTTGTTGAATTTTAACTAGATTTAATTTAACAGGGACATGGCTTAATTTTTCCAACAATTTTTGTATTTATCTACGTGAAATATTTCTAACATATTTACTATTGATTCGGTTTGAAAAAAATGCATCACTGCCACAGGTAAAATCATAAAACAAGCTTGGTAAATGTATCCTTTTATTTTTTAAACGATAAATCATAATTGCCCACTCAGAAAAATTTATTAAGGAAGTACATTTAATCATATGCAGTCCAAAGTGATAGGATAAATAACTTTCAAAATATGTGTTTGCTGTAAATGTACTTTATTTAGAGATTGTCACATAAAAGCACCTTTAGCTCTGATTTTTTCCCGCTAATTTATGTACACGTTAATATAAGGTTAAATAAAATGCATATGAAAGACTTTCTCCGAATTCGCTGATCTATGATTACGCTATTAGAATCAATCGATGAGGAAGATTGCAGTAAATTTTGAGCGCGCTAATTTATGTACATTTACAGTAACATTTATCTTCAAATTCAAAATAAACAATGTGTGTTTTTGAAACACTGATGCCCCCGTATAAACTTTCTTAAATGCAATCAAATATGTTGGTACCCAAAGTAAAGTCTTGTCTAGAGGAATATACTTGTGAAATATGAAAGCCCTAGCAGCAACCATTGAATAGATATAGAAAGGTTAAAGTTTTTTTCAAAAGTACGTCAAACATAAAGTTCGAGGTCAAATGGTCAAAATTAATGGTGCCCAAGGAAAAGCCTTTTAACAAGAAATACACAGTTGAAATATGAAAGCCGAAGCACCAATCGTTCAAAAGTTATGACCAAGATTAAAATTTTCCACAAGTAGGTCAAACTCCAAGGTCAAAGGGTCAAAGTTGTTGGTATCCAAAGAAAGGTCTTGTCACAAGGATTACATATATGAAGATCGAAAGCCCCAGCACCAACCGTTCAAAAGTTATGACCAAGGTTAAAGTTTTCCAAAAGTAGGTCAAACTCCAAGGTCAAAGGGTCAAAGTTATTGGAATCCAAAGGAAGGTCTTGTCACAAGGATAACACGTGTGAGGTATGAAAGCCCTAACACCAACCGTTCAAAAGTTATGGCCAAGGTTAAAGTTTTTTAAAAGTAGGTAAAACTCCTAGGTTAAGGTCAAAAAGGTCAAAGTTGTTGGTATTTAAAGGAAGGTCTTGTCACAAGGATTACCCATTTGAAGTATGAAAGCCTAAGCACCAATTGTTCAAAAGCTATGGCCAAGGTTAAAGTCTGATAAAATTTTGCAAAACTGGGTCAAACTCCAAGGTCAAGCTTTAAAAGGTCAAATATGGTGGTACCCAAAGAAAGGTCTTGTCAAAAGGAATACACATGTGAAATATGAAAGCCATAGCTCCAACCAATCAAAAGTTATGGGCAAGGTGTACATATTGAGTTTATCTACTTGTAGTTCAATTTCAAGATAAGGTATCTGCCTTATTCCCACGGATAAAATTGTTCAGAGACAATGGAGTATTTGTGAAGTGTTGTTTTCTTACATTGGCAATCAACCTGTAAATAGTGTATTCAATTACTTTATCTTGGTCTACTAAAATATAAAGAATACTTTAATGTACTACAAATTGTCCCATTTACTGTAAATTCACGTTTATTCTATCGTACATGTAAGTCTAAGGGCAGATAACTCTAACTGCATAAATCTATCTTAAGAATAGAGCTCTTTGGTGTGCAGTGTTTAGAACTTCCTTAAAAGAGTTTTCATAGGATCTATTTTTATCTTGCGAAAGGATTTTAAACAAGGAATGTATACAAATTGGCTTTCTTAATTTATAGTAGATATTTAAATATCTCCTTATAAAAATGAAGTAATCGTTATGCACAACTATCTTTTCAGACATCGGACAAGCAGTGGAGACTTAAATCTAATTTCTCAATTTTAAAAAATAAATCATCCGATGTTTTATTTAAATTCACAATGCTAACATTCACAAACATCTTGAAAAATCAGTTCAATATTTACATTAATTATCCTCAGTAACTTGAAAATATATGGCAATGATATTTATACAAAAAATAATTAAAAAATGGAATCACTACTTTACTGAATGTTAGAAAAATAATTTGTTCATGTTGTTAAATTTTCTTATTTTTACTTGCAAAAAGTCACGATTGATATTTTTACATCAGGGAATATATTTTTTTAACCTTAAATATAAATACTATCCCTCAGAGTTTATTTACACAAAACTTATTGTCATGTTTACATTTTTTTTAAACAGCAGTAGCTTGAATCAATATTTCAAACATTTTTTCTAATTGCAAAAAAGTTATATCAACTGCCTTTCATTGTGAAACAAGGTATTGTCACCCTGATTTCTTTTTAATATTTTTATTCTTAATCATAATAGATATAAGATATATACTCCATGAAAAATTGACAGTTCAATACTTTCAGGTGCTTACTTCTTTAATAAAACATAATTGTTTTCTCAAGGCAATTAATAGCTATGTCCGACCATACAAATTGATTATCATAGCTACATTAAAATGTAGAACTATCTGCCAAGAACAAAGGTCAATGTTTAACTATCAAGGCTAGAGAGTCGAAACTGGATATCAGTAATAGATTTAAGCACTAAACGATCCCTAAGAAAATTCAGCATGCTAGTTAACAATAGTTTGTTCTATCATTTACTGTTGTACATACTTTAAAACTTCATACTTTTCTGAAATATTTTGATTTACGATCATGATACTTTGGAACTATGATTTACATTGAAGCTTTACTAAACTCTCAAGAGTATATTTTTACATTCATTCATTTAAAATTTCATAATTTCATAAATAAATATCCAATGAAAGAAATATTGAAAAAACAGCAATATTTTTCTTCTGTGTGGGAGGTATGAAAATTTGTTTGTAGAATGTTTTGGAGTAATGATGTGCATTAACTATGTGCCTTTATTACATAAAACTAGCAGACCAGTTATTATATGATTATGAAGTAAATTTTAAAAGAAAATCTATTTGATACATTGGATTGGTTGATGGTAGGTTGTTCAACGCACAATTCGAGAATTTTTCACTCGTATAGAAAAGTCACTTGCTTTAGGTGAAGAGTCACAAATTTTGACCCATTCATGGCGCTTACTGCAGTAACATTGAGGGATCTTTATCGTGTCAAAGCCTTCGTGACACGGGACCTCGGTTTTGAAGGTCTCATCCAAAAGATCCGTGACTTCAACTTCTAGCACCGGGAGCTTCGCGAAGGAACAGTCACTACCTATGTCTTAGGTTTGATGGGGCGTCGGGAAAGAGAATCAAGCTCGGGACCTCCCGAACACGAAGCGAAGACGATACCACTTGCCTGCTGCAAACGGTTCTACTTGAGAAGAAAATTCTTGCTGTGATCTTTAAATCGACATGTAGATATATCGATGACTTTTTATCGATTAACAATTATATCTTCTTCTTTTTTCAAAATTCGACTCAATATACTGTATATACAATATACTCAATATACAATAAATGTACTTTAAAAAGCGGGCTTCATATTTTAGCCGCTTTGGCCCAAATAAAGATGTGCTAATTCATGATTTCCGTCGACAAATGATTACAACAGCGAGCTTTGTCAATTCATGCTCCTGTGTCCGACTATCCAGTCTTCTATTATTAAACGTTCAAAATCGCGAGCCTGATGCAACTGTGGTCTATATTCACCATGATACATGTTTGAGATTCTATATGATATTTAATTTGCTTCACATTCAAATACAAATACAATACAAATATACAAATGTACAACTGACTTCAGACGTCAATATCCAAATACTAAGTATAACAAATAACATCTTTTTCACAGTCCAATTTCCCCTATTTATGTAGTAATATCCCACTATTACCTCAATATAATGTTTATGTCTCCAATCTGATTCGGTACACAATGTTCTGAGTATTATCAATTTTCAACCCGGGGCAGGCTAGTGTCACAGAAGTTGATATTACAAGGTTTTCAAAATCTCGATTTTTATTTAGCATTCCACAAATTCTATGGTCATTAAAAATATGAGCTTGTTTGGAAATACGCACAGGTTACCATTGCATTGTATTTTACCTGACATATTTTAAACCAACTGTAATGCCACTGATTTTCTACTATTTAGAATATAGATTACTCCGTTTACCTTATTAATACTGATGGCTCGGGCTGTGAGCGGTATACGGGAGGTGCTCATACCTCCTAGGCACCTGATCCTGCCTCTGATGTTTCCATTGGCCTGTTCACAATTCGTATTGTTTACAGAGTTTACGAGGTTGGTCACTATTTGTTTTCATCATTAAAGCATATTGTATGTCGAATAAATAAAGCGTATTCAAGAAACGTCTAAACACATTCACCCGGTCATTTTTTAAATCTACAGTTTATTTAATCGACACATTATAGAATTTGACTGTCAATGCGAAGTTTATAGCGAAAGGGGGTCTTAAATGTAGAGGGGAACATATTCCAAAGTTCAAAACAATCTTCGTAAGGAATAACTTTAGTCTGAATTTCAAAACTGTGGCAAAAGTGTTCAGATTTTTCAAACATCTATATACAGTACTTTAAACAGTAAGAGGAAATTCCATTGAACAGTGTTTCAGATTGACTTTCACAATAATGTTTCGTTTTTATCATTACAGTTTTCAACCAATTCTTGGATTTCTGTAAACTTTCCAACAATAATAATAATAATAATGTAAAATTTCAAAACATTGAAAACTGACAGTTACATGTATGTATTATTCTCATGAGAATCATTAGACCTAAAAATTAAAACATTCGAATTGAACGTGACCTTCCATGCAGATGGTCTATTGAGGAGGGATATATTAATCATTGAATAGATCCGTTGAAAAACGGTACGCAAAATAATGTATCTATATTAAATATTTTATACAAGAGGCCCAGGGGCCACATTGCTCACCTGAGCACTGTAGCTAGGAAAAGAGGAAAAATCTGTTTAGTATTGAAAAGCTTAAATGCATAAGTGGTCCCAACCTACCCCTAAAAGAGAGTGGGAGGGGGGGGGGTATGATTTGAACAAAATTAAATCTACACTAACTAAGGATGCTTACATGATTTTTTGACTAACTGTGACTTTTTTCTCTACAAGTTTGAACTTTCATTGTGGCCCCGCCCTACCCCTGATGGTCATGATTTGAACAAACTTGAATCTACACCACCTGAGGATGCTTCCATATAAATATGACCAATCATAGCTTTGCTGTTCTTGAGAAGATTTTTGAAGATTTTTCCTATATACACCTATATTAAACTTTGATCGTCCATTGTGGCCCGACCCTACCCCTGGGGGTCATGATTTGAATAAACATGAATCTACACCATCTAAGGATGCTTCCATATAAATACTACCAATCATTGCTTTGCTGTTCTTGAGAAGAAGATTTTTGAAAATATTTCCTATATATCCCTATATAAAACTTTGATCGTCCATTGTGGCCCCACCCTACCCCCGGGGTCATGATTTGAACAAATTTGAGTCTACACTACATGACAATAATTCCACATGAATTTCATCTTTCCTGGCCCATTGGTTCTTGAGAAGTAGATTTTTCAATAATGCCATTTATTTTTTGCTATTTCGTAATTATCTCCCCTTAGAAGGGGGGGGGGGGCGTGGCCCTTCATTTGAACAAACCTCAATCACGTTCTTCCAAGGATTCTTTGTGCCAAGTTTGATTGAAATTGGCAGAGTAGTTCTGGAGAAGAAGATGAAAATGTAAAAAGTTTACGACAACGCCAACGACAACGACAACGACGACAGACAACGGACAAATTTTGATCAGAAAAGCTCACTTGAGCCTTCGGCTCAGGTGAGCTAAAAATGAGATAGCTATCACTACAAATCAATTGGTCTATTTTGGAGGGATATATTAATCAATGAATATATCCAGTGAAAAACGGTATGCAAAATAATGTATCTATATTAAATATTTTATAAAATGAATTAGCTATCACTAAAAATCAATATTTATTTATATGTTGTTCTTTAGGCAGTCAGAGAAAAATACCATTTAAATTGATTGAATGCCGTTTGTTGTTCTCTCGAAAATTATATTTAACATTTCATACGAGAGAATAATGTTTTATTCCTTCAATTCTTTAGTTATTAAAGAATAAAAGGGCTTACATTTACATGACACCAAAGTTGAGGCTTTGACATAATACGATGTTTTGAATTATAAAACGTTTGTGGTCATTAGTAAATAAATTAAAATTAAGATACAGGCAGTTTGCAAACCGAAACGAAGGGAAGCTCTACGGAAACTTTTTATACCCAAAATCATTATCCGTAAACTTAAATGATTTGCAACTTTCAAACGGATGATTTGATTAACATAAAGGACAAACATTTATTTATAAATATTGAGATTTTATACTATATATCTGTAAGTGCATGCCGATTTTAATTCACAAAAATGCTTTACATTTGTACCCGATAGAAGTCAGCTTTTCGTATATTTTGTGCCAAATGAGGCTTTCGGAAACGAAAAAATATATTTTAATTTACTATCTTGAGTCATTTTCTGTACCTGAAGTAACATATTTTGTATTCTTTATTAAAGATCTAAAAACGGGCCCTGTGTCACAGTAGGCGTTAGCACTATGTAGATCCCTTACTGCTACGGCCTTAACGCAATGTATAGATCAAAATTTGTTGCACTTCACCTAAAGCAGATGAGCTCTGTATATGAGTGAAAATTTATCGAATGGGACTAGAAACAACATACAATCATTCAAACTTCATACTGTCTGTTTGTTTGTTTGTTTGTTTTGTTTTATTTTGTTTAACGTCCCTTTCGAGAATTTTTCACTCATATTGAGAAGCCACCATTTGCCGGTGGAGGGCAGCAAAGTTTAGACCTATACTCGGCACTCAGGGCCATTGAATAGTGAGATTACAAATTTTACGATTTCAGAATGCAGCAGAAGGTGAGGCCCAAAAAATATCCCACACATTTTACAAAGGAAAACTAGTACATGTATTTTCTACAACAAAAACAATATGCATGGAGGATTAAAGGGGTGGAGGTGGGTAACATTTGTAAACCACCTTTTCGGAGCCAAAAGTTATTTTGATAAGGATGAGGCTAATAGCCGTAACTAGATGGCGCTTAAATATAAAACCCGGAAAAACCCCTGAAGACCCATGGATTGACACAAAATAGTGATAAATAAAAATAACACAATCTTGTATGTATTTAGATCACATAAATTCATTTACATACATAAATACACATAGTAAAAAATTTGATACTTTGATTTACTATAAAACTTTACTCTAGGACTTTTGTTGAAATTTCAAATCTTAAAATCTCTTAAATTCTATAACAGTGATGTAAAATTTGGAAATAATATGTGAATATACAAATAATAATTCCGTCTTCTATTAAATATGTGCATGAGTGAAGTGAAGTGAAGAACAAAAAATATAAGAATCTAAAATCCATAGTAAAAATACTTTGACTTACTATAGTAAAAAATATGATATTTCATCTATAATCCTGGAATATTGGAAAGAGCTAGGAATTGAGCCACTCGCAGGTTGCAATCTTGACTCATCAGAAAAGTCAAAATCATGACACATCTTATGGACATGGTAAATAATACGAAGTTTGAAGGAATGCGAATCAATGATTCGAGAATTATGACCATTCAGGAAATTATTTTTCTGGGCGACAAAGAAACCTTGCCCAAATCAATATATCATCTATATTTTGGATAAAACGTAATGATGGCCTCAAAGTTTCTTTGAACAAAACTCTTATTATGACTCCGATTAAGACAGTCTGTCCTCCGCAGATTCATTATTTTTCCTGTCATGGGAAACCTAAGCTTCAACCCAAATCAAAAAGAAGGATAAAGAAAAGAAAACAAAAACTGTCTACATCGAACAGAAAAGAAAGATTAAATTATATGTGTACAATGCATCTCGTAATTGTATTTGATAGTTTTCTGTGGTCTATATTCGTATTTCTTTCGTCTTGTTCAGTCGAATTAGTTTCTATCTGTACGCAGTAAACATTAATTGATCATGTATTTTGATACTTTTGTCGCGGGACGTGGAGAACGTTTTTCATACAAATTGTCAGGTCTTTATTTTCACTGAATTGTCTACCGTAGGAATTTTTCTGTTTACCCAATCATGTCAAGGATCAAATGCTGGGTTGAACAGGGGATGCTTGCTTCTCGAAGGCACCTGATCCCCCCCCCCCCCCGTATTCATAGGCCCGTATTGTCTCTGCTCAAAACTTGTATTGTATTAATGTACTTTTAAGATTGATCACTGTTCCTTATCTTCACATTTCATGAGATCGTAAAAACCCATGTTCCATGTCTTAAAGGGTGTTGGCATGAAAAGATCCCTTACTACTCTAGGCCATTAAGTGCCGAGCACACGTCTAAATTTACAGCCTTCCACCAGCAGTGATTGGCCTCTAAGTATGAGTAAAAAAATTCGAAGGGATTGAAAGCAAACATATAAACAAATTATTATGATATACGTATATATCATTTTAATTTTACATTCTGCATGTTTTACATAGATTTGTCATAATTAAGGAATGCACCTTTTGGCCAACAACACTTTAGGAATTTGAAAACATATTTAGTCAAAATTTAAGTTTGGAAAAAGGGTATTTTTTAATTAATGTTAGATGAAAAGTCGAAATAGATTATTTTCATACTTGTTTGATATACATGTACTTACAGTACAGTGCTAAGTCTTTAAATATTGTAGCAGCATAGATCTGCACAAAACGACATACAGAACATAAAACAGCTTTCAAGTTTAACCACTTTAATGATTAAGAATATGCTTACCTGGAATTACTGAATATGATTGTACGTCTGTTGAAACAATACTTTTGTAGACTTCTTTCATCAACATTAAAACCATGAAATGGTATAAAAAGTCACATATATTATTCAACGATGAAAACATTCTCTTACAGTTTTGATTACTGTCACAGAAGGAATTGTGTAAATCCACTTTCTTTCAGGAGAAACGCCAAAACTGGTGGTTTATGAACGGAGAAGCAAAATTCTATTAATTGGGAGATCAGAACTGAAATTCAACGACTAATCACATTTAATTTTTTTTTAAATGTAAATGACAAACCAACAACAGGAGAATGATTAATAGATATGGTAGAATTGATCCTTTTCAATTCAAAAACAGGCTATGGCAGTTTAAAAAAAAGTTCAACTGACATTGATCTTTTGAGTCTATATCGTTACTACATCCATACGAGGGTCGTTCAATAAATTATGCAAAAGTTCATCTGAAAATACAAAAAGTACGTAAAACAGATTCTTATTATTTTCAATCCTTAAAAGTATTTCCTGTTACCATTTACACATGTCTTAAGCTTTCAATTTGTAACCATGACCAGAAAACCTCAGCATATTCATCTTTAGGGATGTCCCAAAGACACTGATGAATAGCACTTCGCAGCACAGTTAAGGCTGCAGTAAGGAGGCGGGGCCTAATTTTTACGGGAAATGCTTACTATGACGTCACACAAATGTATATGTTCTTCAAATTACCACAAAATGAAATGATTTGCTATTTTAAACTGTTGGATAGCTTTAACCTACATCAATACTTACTATTGCATGTATTTTTGTCGTTGGTTTAATCCCACAGAGCAATATATAAACAATTCACTGATCGCAATGCACTTGTCAATGTGACGTCATATCGCAAAATTTGACGCAGTTTGTATGCAGTGAGAGGCGGATCAAGTTATATTTTATACAATGAAAAATGTATTTTGTAAGTAAATAAAATATATTTGCAGATATATAAGAGGCCATTAACTTGGATGCAATGTATATTTTATGATTTAATCATATACATCCCGTACATTTCCTAGACAAGCGATACTGCCGTATATTTGTATGCAGATCCATTGAAGGGTAATAGAAGGGTCGTAATAAATCGATATATTGCAAGGGCATACCCTCAATGAATTATGACAAGCTTTTACACATAAACTCAAGAGGTATGAAGATATTTGAAAAGTGCTGCGAACCTGATGAAATCTTGCAAATGAATTAATTATATCTAGATTTAATGTATTTGACCAGCAAAATATTCAGTATACGGTCTAACAAACGTAATTTTAGCAGTCATATAGTAGAATCTATATAGGTTCGCAGCACTTTTCACAAACTACAAAGAGTGTTAAAAATAATTATAAATTAAACTTAGATTTTCAACGTGTTTATGCCCTTGCAATATTGGAATTTATAGATGACCTCAATACTGCAGGTATATTTGCTAAAATCACGTGACTGGCACATTACGTCACAAGTCTAGGTAAGAAATCTAATCGTCCCCAACATGTAGTTTTCAACCAAATTACATTTGTCTGATAATAGTAAAGTCCTAAAAAGAATCGCCCATCCTTGTAAAGAATGTATTTTCTGTATAAAAATTAGCCGATATTTCCATTTGTCACCTTAACTGCACTGCGTTCCGATGGCATATCTGAAATTGTACAGTTTTCCTTTGATTGTTATCATGCTTTTTGGAATGAAAAGATCACAATGACTGAGATCTAGCGAATATGGGTGATGGCAAAGCTCTGTAAACTTTTCTTTCTTCAAAATTTCATTTATTTCTCTATGCTTAATAAGCTTATTTGCAGCAGCGTTGTCAGGTACAGGAAAATTGCCCTGGGGACCACTATTTGGACTTCCTTTGCAGGAAAAAATCTGCTTCTCTTTCCATAGTGCAATTTTAACATAAAAGTTACCATTGATGGCCTTTCCTTTGGGTGTACATGTTTTACTGGACCTCTTTAGAAAAAGAAAGCTAATAAAACATGTTTGGAGCCCTTGCTTCTCTTTTGCTATAATAAGATGACAGCTTTTTCTCTTATTCCACATTTTATTATTGATCTTCCCTTTCAGCTAAAAACAAAGTACACCAATGTTTCGTATTCCATCAAGCAAGTTTATCAGATCTTCTTTTTTGTAAAAATATTTGCTTTTGAATAAACCATTGGCACGTTTAACGCGTTTTCTCTTAGGCATTTGTAAGGAAGTAAGGTACCTGTCTGATAAAAATATTACTATATTCATTTCCTTTGTCAGAACTCCATAAACTGTTGTAATGATGAAATGATTAGTGTCTTAGTAATGTCTGTCAATGTAAATCTGGCATTTTCAGATGATAACGATATTTTTGGTGTCCCTACAGATTTCGATCAACCAGTTTGTCTGCTATAGTTTAACTCTCCGTTTTTAATTTTGAATTTCTGAATCCATTTGAAAATTATGCAGCATTAAGACTAGTCTTTCCACATATAAAAATCATATCTTTAATATACATTCTTCGGCGATTTATGTAATGAAGCACAGTTTTCACATACGCTCTCATTTTCATCTTCTTGAAAGAGATCATTTTTAAAGTTTTCAGCTAAGTGTAGTGACCATGCTTACTTTAATAGTTAATTTCATTGCGAGGACAAAAGGAAAAATTATGGGGTTTTCTGTGATAGGAGTTCTTTAATAGAACTTTCCATCTGTGAAAAATAAAATTAATACTTTTACATTTATCATGATAAATTGTCTGTTGCATTATTTATTTAACGACCCTCGGAAACTAGGGTGTTCCAAGTAACGCAGGTGCCACCTGCTTTACAGCTTCATTAAAGATGTAAATAGATCTAAGTGATCAACTATTTATTTGCTACTAGCATTATAGTTCAGGCAATTGCCTGCCAAGAAAAAAAAAAGTAAGACTGCGACAGAATCTGACGATCAAATACAAATACAATTCCCTAACCTTCAACAATAGAATGAAAATGAAATTGAAATAATTTAGAAAATGATGATTTATCATTTATTAATTAATACATGTTCAAACAATCAGTGTGTCTTTACTGCAATTGTCAGTCTACAACCATCCATTTTGAAATACCGATCCCGATGTATATGTATTTTCATAGTATTTAAATTTCAGTTTGTTTATCTAACAGTTTCAAAGTACAGTGTATTGAGGTCAAAAACATAATATTATATAAATGCTAATTGTCAAAACCATGCCTCTTAAAATTAAAAAAATACAAGTTGAATTAAATTGTCCGGAGAACTTTTTGAAAAGAAGTGCGAAGGTCAGGGTCAAACAGTGCACAGGCTATATACATGTAGCATTAAATAACCTCTTAAATCTCAAGAATATGCCATATATCAGCACTAAAATTATTTTGAAAAGTAGGTCAAAGGTCAAGTTCAAATCACGAGGTCAGTACAAAAGCCAAAGTGCCTAGCAATTTATGTGTAAAATATAAAATCCGTACCTCTTACAATTCACGGGATACATTGTTTAACAGACAGGCAGACAGCTAGCAAGACAGACAGACATATTAAGTGATTCCTTAATGTCGCTCTGCTCCGCAGAATCGTAATGCAAAATTAGATTCGTATGCACATTAGTGAGGTACATCATTCCACCTCTATTATGCCAGACGTTAGTGGGAATGCTCGCGCCACCCCCTATTTTTCTTTTACATACACCTTTGCCAATATTCCAACCATATAAAATGTTACGTTCTACTGGAAAATAGAGAAAATGTTGACCAAATGAAATAAGGCTTTATGAGATCTTGTTCGATAGGCTGTGATCTGTAATCTTATATTCTAGTGATTTTTCACTGATTCTAGTATACATGTAATGTATATTAACATTGAATAATGCTCCTAATTTGGAATCTGTTAAGATAGTGCATATTTTACTCTAGTATGAGTTCAGTGATACTCATTGACATATTAAACTAAAGCAACACTTTTAAAATCATATTCCATCATTATATTCCATTCAAACACTTTTATCCCTTAATTTTACTATCAATGGCCCCTTTTGGGAAAAAAAATTCCAGTCAGTTTCAAATTACATGGTATATTTCCCACAAAGTCGCAGTATACAGCGTGAAAAGAGACTTGTATTGTACATATCTGTGGTATATTTAAACAATAATTCAAATGCTTTCTTTGTTTATGTGGGAATTAAGACGATTGCAACCATTGAAGAAAGACTTACAGTACGCTGGTTATGCATTTTTCAGCAATAAAGCTCCAACCGTCAGTTCCCTCATTACCAAACAAAGAAAGCATTTTATTGTTTAAAGTTGCGACAACATAAAAGTCCTCTATCAAAAATACCTATACTCTTTTGTAGGTGTACACACACATGTTTTGCAAGAATTGTGTGTATATCAGTTTTGAAAACGACATTTCCATAATACATGTATATGTATTTACTCAATAATTTTTGGTTGCTATATTCAGTGTTTATCTGTCTATTTTTATGCCTATAATTATTGTTATATCTTTAAA
This sequence comes from Saccostrea echinata, assembly GCF_033153115.1. NCBI lineage: Eukaryota > Metazoa > Mollusca > Bivalvia > Ostreida > Ostreidae > Saccostrea > Saccostrea echinata. Next base: position 5,962,627 of record NW_026889765.1, on the reverse strand, counting down.
AAATTGTTTCCTATATAAATCTATATTCAAAATTAGTCCAACGTTTGCAATGTTTTACTGTGCGGTCCAAAACGATGTTAGACCGCCGAGTGAGATATTGGACCTGTCGGTAAGATATTGAACGGCTTACGCCTCTCTGTGGGCGGGGTCAACTATATTTTATTTGCATTCGTTAGAGTTCGAACAGAACTTTACGGAATTGACCGATTTTAAAACGCAGTGCGGGTAAACGAAATATACATCATAAACCAAGCGCAGGATATGTGAAAACAAAGAAGTAAAAGGTATAACAAAACATTCTCTGGCAAAATGCGTTTTGTCGACCCCTCGAACCAAACTGTTTGCTTTTGGCTTAGCATCTCAGGCTAACAGTTTGGGTCTTGGGTCCTCGAACCCAGTAAGTAAATGTGTAGTATTAAATAGCTGAAAAACATTTTTTTATTTATGTAATATAACTATTTCTTATAATATTTAAACTGCCCCCCCCCATTTCATCTTCTTTTATATTGATTTATTAATTATACTCCCATAATCCAAGCCTCATTTCTTTTTTTTTATTTATTTTTATATGCACTTTTTTTCACCATATTTACTTGATATGATTATTTTTAACTAACGAACGAAGTGGTTTTTTTTATTCATTCATTCCTTTTTTAAAGATGTTTTTTTAAAAGAGAGTGTAAATATCCAGTCATATATAAGTCTTTCCGTATCCGAGATCTGGCCTGGAGCATTTTTTTTATTATTATTATAGCCTTTACATGTGTATGTGTTTAAATCAAAATAGAAACAAGGTGCCCAGCGCCAATGGATGCTCTAAGAAAGAGAAGATGGATATTAATGTTGCATTATTATCTTAGTTAATATACAATTTATGTCTTTGCGTTATGGTCAAATTATTTTTAATGTTTCTGCATCATGGTTCGTACAAACCTTCGATGAATTTACCCAAAATCAATTCTAACTAAAAGATTAATTTTTAATCATGTTTTATAAACTGAGACCTAATATCCAAACTGAGGTGACAATAAGAGCAATTTAAATTTTTGAATTGTATATGCATTTATGTCATCTAATCCATTTCCAATATTTCGTAAACAAATGTTGTTTTCATAGATTGTCATCATAGGAATCGTGAATGATAATATACGTGAGGTCCGTTCTCTCTCTCTCTGTGGGGGGATGTTTATCATCTCTCTGATCATTTATATAAATTTTGCTCTAACTTTAATTGATTTTGCAAAAGAATGCTAATTCATAATTAAATCATTTGGGGTGAAATTTTACAGAAATGTCGAATGTATTAACCTAGCTAATAGTTTTATGTAAGAATAATAGTCATTTATCCCAGTGAGAGTTTTGTCACATCAGAACACTCGATGGACCGTACCTTCAGAGAAATAAATACAAAGGTTTTTTTTCGTTTTTTTTTTTTCAGGGACCGGATAAATCATGAACAAAATAATAATAATGATCCTTTGTTGTCAATAGAAATCAACATAACTTATATAATCAAGAGTTTTGATTTAAATTATTGAGTGATTATAACATTTGCTGTAATTTTCCACAAGTGTTGTTCCAGGCTGCATAAAGACTGTCGCCTATTCATGCAGGGCAATCGTCCCAGTATTTGCAATCAATACAGTCGCAATAAGTGCACTCTATAATATATAACGTTTTCCTTTGCTGTTTTTGATTGTTAAAAATAATGAAAAAAAATGAAAACTTCTCTGAGGTAATTGGTTTTTTAAAGATATATATATATCTAAATTTTCTTACTTTCACTTCCCACTAAAACTAATTTCAGTTGCTTCCTTGCATATATAATATCTGAAATACATGAAGAATATTTTCAGCAGGTCCTCACTTTATGAAACTTTTCGGGATATAAAGAGCAAACTAGTACCTTTTCTCCATCAGTTTTGGGGTGTAGTTACTACCTAGAGTTCTGTTAACCTATCCTATATTTTCTTTATTACATAACCGTGGTAGCTCAGTCAATTGAGTGCTCGATCCGTGATCGGAAGGCCGTGGGTTGAAAACCCATCCGCGACTGACCTAAGTCGATAAAATAGATAGCAATTGTTCCTTCACCACGCGCTAGGCACTTTGAAATGAAAGTTATGAGTCTTTCGGATGAAACCTTAAAAACTGAGGCCCTGTATCACGGCAGGCGTTGTCACGCCTATCTTTGGAAGATGATTGGTGGTGTCCTGTGGATGTGCAATAAAGTTTCGAAATTTTCATTTTCATCCTAGGGGTCAAATGGAGGTAGACAAAGATGTTTTCTACTAAAACCTGGTTTCCAGAACTCCTCATACATTTTACGCAGTATCCTGATCATCTTTTGGAATTTGGAAGGTGATTGATGGTGTCCTGTAGATTTGCAATAAGGTTTTGGAATTATCATCTTCACCCTAGGGTCGAATGGGGTCGAAAAATATTGTTTTATAAATACAAAAAACCCTGGTTCTCTGAACTTCTCTTACATTTTACACACTAGCCTGATAACCTTTTGGAATTTGGAAGATGATTGGTGGTGTTCTGTAGATGTTAAGGTTTTGAAATTTTTATTTTCACTCTCAAGGTCAAATGGGGGTCGAACAATGAATTTTTTTTATTTAAAAAGAACCCAAAGAACTCTGGGGTTAAATGGGGGCAAACAAAATGTTTTTTTTTCTACCCAAAAAACCTGGTTTCCTGAATTCTACCTATAAAAATTCGAGGTTATTTCGAATCATCGGATATCTCAAAGTTTAATATTGGTCCCATCTACTTCAAAATAACGAGGTTTGACTACCAGGGTATATCTTTAGTTTAGTAACTATGGCAATACTGTTCAAGGAAATCAAAAACAGATAAACAGAATTGTGTATCTTAGTACAGTCTACTTGTGCAGTCTTATTAAAATAAGATAAAAAATGTAGAAAGAGTAGTGTTTTGAAAGAAAAATTTTGATTCTACACTATGTAATGAAGCGTTCACATACGTTTCTACTGTTCTTGCATAGTGGTTCTTGAGAAGAAGATTTTTAAAGATTTTTTCCCTATACGTTCCCATGTAAAACTTTTGATTGCCTCTTGTGGCCCCACCCTATCCCTTGGGGGGTCATGATTTGGACAAACATGAATCTACACTACGTTATGAAGCTTTCACATAAGTTTAAACTATTCTGACTAGGTGGTTCTTAAGGAGAAGATTTTTGAAATTATCACCCATTCTTGTGGTTTAAATTGGCCCAGCAGTTCTTGAAAAATAAGAGGATACTGTAAAAACTTTACGAGAAAGACAACAACAGTGACATTTTGATAAAAAAAATCACTTGAGCCTACAGTTCAAGGGGTATGTTTACTTGTCTGCAACAAGTCAGGTGAGGGGCCAAGTGAATAGTTTTTAAATGTAATTTAGTTACAGTGTAATTTCTGCATACTTACAATATGAGGGCAGTCATTTATTTTCTAATGGATTTAAGCTCAGAACTCACTTGTTACAGTTTCTTTGTGACTTGGATGGGAGAAAAAAAAATGATCAAAAAATTTATTCATAGGGGCTTGCTATAAACCTGACCACCACCCTAGAAACTTGAAGTTTGATTCAGGTAGAGCCAAGGGGAGAGAAAATATACCCTGGACACGAATTTTACACAAAGAGCTAGGTTTTCTGCCTTTGACCTTTTATCTATAAAAATAGTTCAAGGTCACTACACACCCTCCGCCCAATGAATGCTCTATGAGTGAAAAATGAGCCCAAACGAGCCAAGCGGAGAGAAAATATGCTCTGGACAACATGGACGAGGATTTTACAAAAGGGGGTTTTCAACCTTGACTTTTGCTTTTAAAAAATGATTCAAGGTCCCTGAACACGCTCTACCAATGGGTACTCTAGGTAAGTCCAAGGGGAGAGAAAACATACTCTGAACAAGTTTTTATTATGCAAAGAAATTTTCTGACCATGACCTTTCATCTAGACAATTGGTTCATGGTCACTGCGTACCCTCTACTCAAAGACACTTCATGAAGTCGAGCCTTACTGAGCAAAGGGGAGAGGAAATATGCTTTAAACAAAAATTTAACATATAGGTTTTTTACCCTTGACTTTTGCTTGGAAAATTGGTTCAATGTCCCTGCACACCTTCTACCCATAGGTTAAGTTTGGGCCAAGTAGGGTCAAGGGGAGAAAAAGTATACACCGTGCAGACGACGTTTTTTATATTCATATTTTAATGAAGGGTCGGCTGACTCCAAGGCAATACCTACATACAACTGAACTGGTTTTTTTTTTCAAAAATGTTTCTGTAATATTTGTCATTAAATGAGTCAATAATTTGACAAAATGTACATCACAAAATTATTTTAAGGATTAAGTTAATGCTTATTGGTCATGACCTATATACCGTTAAATGACAGATATGCAAACAAGATTTTTTTTTTGAGGATGGGGGTGGGGTTGTGACCTCCAGGGGTCATGACCTGTATTATTTTTCATGCGTCAGGACACAAAGAACAAGGCTATATATGAATGTTTTTGAGATATTTGACCAATTTCAGTTTCAGCAGGTGGGAATGATCTCTGGGAGTCATGACCTATTTACCATTTTGTGTGTCATGACACAAGGCTATATATATGTTTAAGGGGAAAGTTTTCATTTTAGATACTCACCTGTATTCACGTCTCCCATGCTGAGTTAAATAATCGTTCATTCCTCTCTCAGACATACAGTGAATGGGTGACCTGATGAAAGAGAGTTACCTTCTTTTGTCAGCTAGTCCATAAACCCATCTAAATCCGTTTAAAATATGACACAAGCTCTTACTTAGCACCACAAAATAGCTTGCATATGAAACAATCAATCGTTGTAGAAACACAAACACCATGTGCAAATCAAAGGGCATGGTAAAACTATTACCACTGCTGTAATTCGGGAAGGGTGCTTGTAACTTTGAGACTTTGCAAAAAACGCCATCTAGAAATTTTCCAAAGAGGGGTATTTGAGCAATTAGGACTGGAAAATAAATAAATTTTTGACGTGTATTTGGGCGAAGTCAATTTAGGGTCACCCGGATGGGTTTAGACACCCCCCCCCCCATTATTCTGATTTTTTTTTTCCGAAAAACTGGTAATTAATTCATTTGTATGAATTGTGACGAGGTAAAACTTCCGGTTAAGTGTGCTTGGACACAGGTGAGATGCGGTAAACAACTTCCTGCGATTTGTTTATTCAAATAAAACGTAAAATCCACTTAGTGGTGAGCTAGCAGTGGACAAGAAATTCATCATCTTGTTTCTTTTCTTTTCTTCTTTTTTTTGTGTGTGGATATGCTTTTTAAATCCATGTACTTTGTGGTATGGCTGGCAGGTATTACTCATGTGTCGTATGTCACATACAATTATGTCCCATTCAATCAGCAAATCCCAAAGTCGGTCAACACATTTTTTCTGTTAAATTTAAAGTTTTTCAATATCTGCTAATTTAACGCAAGTATGAGCTTAATTATTTCTCTATAATTTTTATTACATTCATTGCACCTGTACTTAATGAGGCTTTAATATTTCAATTACATTAAATGTACTTTCTAAATCATACTTGTGTCTCTTACTTACCATTTACATATTATGTTTTACAAATCACGTGATATTGAGGATATCGCAAGACAATGACTTATGCTCACATTTGCATTTTCTCCTGCAATTTTCAATACGTGAACTATAAAAGAATATTTGGGGATTGCAGTAAAAATTTATCATTCCAGGAAATTTTTAATTTGAAAAGATCTTGCTATTACATGTACGTACATGGTGTTACTCAGACTGCCAAGATCACGGTAAAAAAGGACAGTATGAAACAGAATCGAGGCCAACAAAGTTGAAAAACATGAACATTATAAGCATTATTGTGATAATAATGTTCATTTTCTTGCTTATTTGATATCCAGCTGTAGGGTTTCTCAGTGCTTTCATTTTCAAACAATGCAACATATAATTACACTACTGGCCTTAAAAATTACTGATAGTGCCACTTTTTACTGATAATTTCTGATATTTACTGATATTATACTGTTGGTACTGAGAATTTCTGATATTTGCTGATATTTTTACTGTTGTTACTGATAATTGCTGTTGGTTCTGATAATTACTGATATTTACTGTCGTTTTTACTGTGGGTTCTGATAATTACTGATATTTGCTGAGAGTTACTGTTGGTACTGAGAATTGCTGATAATTACTGAGATTATTTTCTAAGTTCATGAGATATAAAATTTAAAAGAGACTGGGGGTGGAGGGATTAAATAAATTAAAGAAATTAATTTAATTTTATAATTTATTCTTTATGTCTTTTTTTACCCTTAGTTATTTGGAATTTGCAGCTTGAGTGACAGCAAGGCAAGCATAGTGTACATTTTGTCATAAAAATTATTTTTAAAGTAATTATATATATGAAAAAAAACTTTAATTTCTCTTTCTGTAAGAAGATTCAACCTGCCAACCCCCCCCCCCTCCCCCCCCCCCCACACACACTCCCATCCATCATGTTCCTTAGTTCCTAAGGACTAGGACTTACGTGTATTATTTCAATTGATGACTAGTAGGTCTAAAAAGGACGTAATAAATCAGTTTCTTATTATAAAACCAATTTAAAAAAAATAATAATTGTATTCATATTTGATCCATACGTATAGTGCGGTGATGTTGGACATGGAGATCGGTCCTTCGGATGGGACTGTATAAACCGCGGTCTTCTGTCAAAGTAGGTGCTAGCGCAAAAAAGATTCCTCGGTGATCAAATAGTGCAGAGTCACGAAAAAGATCCCTCTCTGCTCTTTGTTTATAAGTGCAGAGTACAGATCGAAAGATTTCTCATAAGTAAAAAAAATAAAGGCCGCCGAGTATACATGTCAAAAGTTGAAGACGGAAGGTCCTGCCACTGATTTATGGACATACACATGCACATGTAAGTGCAGCGTACAGGTTGAAATATGCAGCTTTTAATAGGTAAATAATAGCGTCCCAATATGAGTGAAATGTTATCTAAAGAACTCATGAAAAAAAAATTAAACCGTTCATTTTTAATGCCATATAAAGTACTGTTACAGTAGTTATTTGTTTCAGAAAATTCTTGATCCGCCGCTCCTAAGTATTATAAGAGATTGGATCAAAGTAGGTCAAGATCAATACACCACCAACCCGTTCACATAATTGTAATGTTTTGAACATTTTCTACAGCATTTCAGATTTTCACCGGAAACATGTAACAAGTAGTTCAAAACCTTTACTTGTTAGAACACATACCGTATCATAATGTTTCTTGAATACATTGATCATGATTCCATTTGTGTCGTCAAAAATATTTTTTTTAAAAATAGAGATTTCTCATATACTGTCAGTAAAAACAATCAATGGGGAAAAAATAAATGTTTGATACACATAGAACCTCAGCGTAATTAATTCATATCCTTAGATAAATTAACACAATTCATATATAATTTTTTACTGAACATGTCCAGAGATATGTGCTGTCCTTAAAATAAATAAAATTAATCTTAATGCTAATATTTTGTATGTTTTAATTGTTGGATATCTTAAAACGGGCTAATTACACGAAGAAACCTAACCTTAAGTTTGAAGCAAATAAGTGTTGAAAGGGGGGGGGGGGGCACACGCGATCTACATGTATAATCATCCTGAAAATGACGTATTACATGTAGAACTTTTTCCAACAGAATTTGTTTCTGCAAATAGCACTTCCTTAATCAATAATGTGTCTTTTTTAGGACTGAGTCTCCTCAGTGGAAAAATATTTCGAAGATTTTTGCAGAAAGGTAGACATTTACATGTGTAAATGAGGACATACTGTACAAGTAGAATGCACACGGAAGTTACTCTGTGTATAGTTGATTTGTTAAGGAAAACAACAGATCTGAAATATTTTTATATAAAGTTTAGCGTCTTGTTGGAGTAAATTGAAACAAGCCAAAGATTATATGCAAGGATTTGGCGTCAAATAAAGTTTATTCACTAAACGTGAAAATGAAATCGTATTTTCACAATGTCATGTAACAGAGAATCAGCATGTTTTATATCAGTATGAATTATTTCTAAATTAATCCACATCCCTCATTAACAGTTACTGTGACTTATTTTCCTGTTGCACTTAGCTCATTAAATTCATCAGAATATTAAAATAAGATTTTGTTTACATGAAAAAGTTCAAAATCCTGTTCAATTTACCACAAAAATATTATTATTCATTCCACGTTACAAGTATATTTTATCTGATTACTGTTGAACACAGTGACGGGGTCCTAGGACTTCTATGGGTATTGTACACAAACGGAAGCGCTGTGATGTACACTGTACGGTAGCGAGAAAATAACAATAGGTGTCCCTTCTGTATATATACATGTATGACACGTGCGGCGAGTGAGAGAGAAAGACACTCGGCGGCCGGGACTTGCCGGATATAACAAACAGTCAGTTACGCAACAATGAAGTGACAGCTGGATTAAAAAATGTATCTCTCTCTGTTATACATGTATATCTCACATTTCGTTCATTTGCGTAAAAAGAACAGAAAGACAGCAATTACTGTACATGAAAAATAAAGAATTTAAATGTATCAAAATATGATGCTACATGTTTCAACATGAATACTTGTAAACCAGAACGTTTAAGCTAAAATTGTGGGGTGGGAGAGGGATAACTTCTATTTTTATACATGTATTTCCGGCTAAGATTGATGAGTGATGAGTAAAACTCATAATTAAGAATGCCTCTTTCTAAAAAAAATGAATTCATCACATATAAACAGATAAATGTATGAAAAAAAATGTTTATCCTTGTAACAGTCTACTTCGTGGTATAGGGGAAATAATTTAATTTTAACCAAACGAGGGTCCGGTATGTATAAAAAAAAAATGCAGTGTCAAACTTCATGCATATTTCAGCAGTTCTAATCCTTTTAATTTCCTCGAGGTTGGGTACGTGTTATTGTGCATTCTACATTTAAGGCAGAAAAAGGGGGGAGGAATAAAATATTAAGCAGATTCTTAACATGAATATTATTACAGGGTGACATTTTTTTGGTTTTAAAATACTTATCAAATGATAGAATTTAACATTACATCTGAGAAATGTTCTATTATTTAGATATATTTACTTAAAATCAAGGTATAGACTCAATGAAGACGTAGTTTAAGAATAATGCCGGGACCAGCACACATCTGTTGCATGTTAATGGACTACATGTAATTGCAAGGAAATTTTAGAATTCTATTTTGAAAACAATTTACATCAGGCACCGTTGTGATTATTGCAAATAAATACTGATCATTTGTATATATTAATTTTCTAAGTCTTGCAAGTAGTCTTGAATATTTTCATAAAAAAAAAAAATAGATCGGGATATTGTCTTTTTCTCTAAATTTATTTCTGTTATCATAGTTCTTTCAATAGTAAGCTTTAGATATAAATAACATCATCTGTTAAATTAAAAAATTGTTTAACATGCCCGTAGGAAGCGAGAAAGAGGGAGTAACGTCCAAATAATTTTACTGCAATACTTCCGTCAGGTTCATTTATACAGTAATGTGTGTGTCTCAAAAATGTCCTGTTATTTTTTTTCGCTCTGTATTTATTGTTTTGCTTTTCTTTCTTTTTTTTTTTTTTAAATTAAGTAATCCTTTATTTATTTCATTTTTTTTAAAGGGGGGGGGGGGGGAGGTGTTCTCAAGAAACTCTGAAACCGCTTTCAACAGAACTTTTTTTATGTACAACAACTACTGTCAGTATTGAAAAAAAAAATTAGTAAAAGCTTTAAAGGATTATTTTTTAATCACATGTATAACCATTATTGAAACAGCTTGAGTTTAAAAAAGTCTTTATAAAGTTTCATATACCAGTTTTTTTTCTCTAAAATCATGTTTTAAAATAAGAACGATTCCTAACGATTTTTGACGGATTTTCTTTCCCCATTCTTCCTTTCAACCAATTGCCCTCCCTTTCCAGTCAGTGTTAGGCTTGTTTTTACATCTTCTGGGTTCAGAAAAATATTCTCAGTAATTATCAGCAATTCTCAGTACCAACAGTAACTCTCAGCAAACTCAGCAAATATCAGTAATTATCAGAACCCACAGTAAAAACGACAGTAAATATCAGTAATTATCAGAACCAACAGCAATTATCAGTAACAACAGTAAAAATATCAGCAAATATCAGAAATTCTCAGTACCAACAGTATAATATCAGTAAATATCAGAAATTATCAGTAAAAAGTGGCACTATCAGTAATTATTTAGGCCAGTAGTGTTATAAAAGCAAAAGTAACTGAACTAATTCCTATTCGTCTGATAATGTGAAACTTTAAACGTGCAAATATATATTACGAATTATTTTTCAATTTGTCTGGAAGAAGGAATATTTGTATAATGAACATCCCCACAGCTATTGTAAAACATTGAATCCATATCATTATCGAACATCTGATCGCAATTGAGGCAGTAAGATGAGTTTTGCTCTGTATTGGGTGAACTGTCCGTAAATATCTAATCATTAAAAGGAACACAATATGACCATATGAACTAAGTAAAATAAGTTCAAGACATTCAGTAAAATTGTAAGGGATCACTAACTTGTGCTCCTTTGCAAATTTACCAATATAACCACTGTAATTTGTAAACGAATTAAGATAGGATACAAAGATCTTGAATAAATCAGGTAAAGCCAAGCATGCAGCGGCGGCAAATGTTGGAAGTTGATTTCAGAAAATTGTGATAATAACACAAGTGAAAGGGCTGAAATTCAATAAAATTGTTATCATTCCTTCTGGAGTTGTTTGAATTCCAAACAGCAGAACTGTCATCGTCATAGTTTGCAGTAATAATTTCGAGTGTTCCACTAAATACACCACTTTCCGATTCCACATACTATATAAATTTGTTTTCACCTTGAAAATAATTTTCGAAAGTATGGATCCTTTTATCGTGGCATCTACAAGATTTTGAGTTCCAAATTACGGTAATATTTTTCATTAAAAAAAAAACGTAATTTAAACGTAATTTAAACAACCTTTTTTTTATTTCTGTATAATGTTCGTAAACTATGTAAGGTAAATATCTTGAATCATGATAGACATTATTCTTGTTTTGGCGCAATGTAAGAATATTCAACAGGAAAACAAACCCTCAACATGTTTGTTTACACTTTGCAAGAAGTGACAGAAACGTACGTAAAATTCCTAATACAAAGCGACACAAACACAGATGAGGAAATTTTGATTATTCATCATTAAATGTTTTGAATCAATGGGAATAAAAACACATGGCAAATGGCAAAAGATATAATTTAAAAAGATTAAATCTACAACTTATCCATTAAATGTTAAATTGAAATGTATGGAGACAACTAACAACACTCAAGCTCAAAAAAAGTCCATCAAACAATACAAATTTTGGAGCAGAGCAAACACGGACCTCTGAAACTTCACAGGTGGGATCAGGTGCCATAAAATATGTTACAGTAATTCAAATTATTTTATCCATTTCTGGAAGGAAACCATGCATACTCATTTAGAAATGGATGCTGAATAAATGCAAGGATTTAAATGCAACTCAGCCTTTTATGTTTGAATGCTTCAATTGCTTCATTTGGAAATCTAATTATCTTACATGTATCACTGGTCCTAATTCCTCAGTCTGTAAACAAATTAAATATCCAACCTGCTATTCATATTCTGCCTTATATAGAAAACGCACAGTAAATTTCTTACCACAACTATAAAAAAATATAATTGAAATAGAAATAAACCAACACTTTGATAGTTCATTGCGTTAACAAAACAAGATTCATAAGAAAAAAAGTTTAGGTAAACTAAAAATAATAATTAAATATCACTGTTCGTTGTCTTCACCTTTTTCATTGCAAAAATGTTGCTGTTACCATCCCAAAGTTTAACATTACATGTTATAGATAACACCTCAAGCTATTTCAATTGCTATAATTTAATGTTTTGATAAATTTAGTGTGAAATTAAACCTTACAAGAAAATTTTATCTTATTTTGGTACAACCTTTCCAGTTTCTGTAATTCCTTTACTAAATGTACTGCATTGCATATGTCAAATATTTTGAGGTGTATGCTTAATCGTTCAATATCTTAAAACTCAACCATCAAAGGAAAAACAACCCATTATCAAACCTTTCATACAAACCTTATTGGTTCACTTTTTGCAACATTCGAAAATTAAAAAAAAAAAAAAACAGTGAGGAAAAGAGAGAAAAATACAAAATTAAAATTTTTGTTCAATGCAAATTTCCTTCAATTCTTGAAAGCACTTGGTTTTATGATATTTCAGAATGAAGAAGTTCAAAAGACAAAAATGTTGCATATATTTGTAACTCCTTCGTCCTTATTTTTGAAAAATTATTATCATGCACCAAGAGTCCGAGAAAGTGGAACGAGGGTTTTGATATAGATTGAAAAAGTTTTTGAATGAATTTAGCACCATAAAAAATACACGGGCCAACAAATAAAGAGCATAATTAGTCCATATACGAGGGGTTATCAAAAAGTTTCTGGACTAGCGCTATAAAACTAAAACCGCTTTAGGTACATCAATGAATTTTAAGACATTTAGTTAGCATCATCGATAGAATAAACCATAAATCATAAGTTTTATTTTTTAATAAATTGTTAATGTTTTTGAAAGCGATGGTATGTCCAGGCGGCGCAACCTCAAATATGACGCATTTTCTACCTGAGTGTAACTGAAAAAAACTCGTTTGATATGAGAATTTGTCATCAAAAAATTCCGTTAATTCAGGCATGTGGTACGACACAATTGTTCCGTAAAATTTGCAATTTTTACCCCATTCTGTAAGTTATATGAAATTTTATCGTTAATTTTATATGGAGTTCCAAACAATTGAGGGCTTGAAATGGCGTCAAAAATGGGGAGGGGTTTCATTTTCCAACATTCTATTAAATTTCGCACCTGGAAAAAGTAGTGTAGACCTAGGGAATGTTAAAACGGGCTACAGAAAAATAAAATGCATTCAGAGTACTTGTTTTAAATACCCAAAAAGATTCAGAGAGATGAAAGATGCACAGTTAATGTCGATTTGCACTCAGGGTGTCAAAAGTCAGTCACGTCGAAAAGTGACTTTGATCATGTGTGAAAGAAAATGAACTCCAACAAGCTAAGTATTATGGCATAATCAAGAGAGGATCTTTCTCTATGTATAGATCTATTTACAACATTATATGCATTAAAAGCAGCTGTTCATGACATTGTAAAGTCATATAAACAAGACCGTTTTAAGTCCTTACTTAACTCCAGGTAATCTCATCAAGATAAGTGCACGAGGTTGAGAAAACAGAGATTAAGAAACAATGATGTTGTCAGACGTCATGAAACTAAACGGCGACAGCGCCGGGTGATCATATAATTTCTTTTTTATTTTAGAATAATTTGGCAAATTATTAACGTATCAAGCTAAAATTTTCAACTTTTCTTAAACTTTTGTTGATTAATGTTCCTTATAAATTTTATAAGCACAAACTACAAAGTATTAATTTTATCGCAAAAGTCCATGAACTTTTTGATAACCCCTCGTATATGCATTTGGTCTCTAAAACTTACATGCATTGGATAATGTCAAATAGAACTCTAGCATCTTCTTAACATCAGCTTCAGTGTACTTGTGAGTAGAATCAGGATGTATTTAGCAAAATCATTTTTAGGTTACCAATAAGCAGGGATGTCAGAATATTTATTTTCCTTAGTCGATTTTTAGATTGGATTATTCGAACGATAGTCGAATATTCGGAACATTTTCTGAAAGTAAAAACTGGTACATAGTGTATTTACAAGCATAACTCAAAACCCTTTTTACTTAAATCTATTTAAAAAGTAACATCAATATTAATGCAACGTTACGTGTGAATAGCATGACTAAATGAAATAAATAAAGAAACCTAATTTTCCAAAATGTGTGATTTCCCCGTCAACTGAATTATAAATCGGTTTGTACATGCAGACAGCTTTTTTTTTAGTAAGCATTAAAAAATTGACAGCCGATATTTTTATAGGCTTATTATGAAATAAATTTTGGGGGGGGGGGGGTAATCTCACACTATCCACTCGTCAGGTGCCTGTGAAATTGTTCAAACAGTTAGATATTTTTTATTCAATTATAGATTGCTTTGGCTATCAAAATGTCCTAAAATAGTTTCAAATGTAAGCGAATTATTTAAATAATTATCGAAATGTAAAAACATGACACAACTTTTGTTTGTTCTATGCATTTCAGCAATCTTAAAATAACAAAAGATAATTGGCAAATGGTATAAGATCAAGTCCAATTAATAATTTAACTAACAAAACCCAGTGTACAAGTATTGGTGGGTAATTTATTACAAAAACAACACAGGCAGTTACTGACAAATAATTCTCGCAGTAGGGAATCGAAGCACTTATAATTACTGTACCTTCCATACATACGTGGAAAATCAACCGTTCTTTGTTGAGGAAAATTATCTTATCGACTGTCTCTGAGGAAAGACGGTTTCTCAATTTTGTGATGAGAATTCCATCTCTTTATCCCTCTTTTGTTGCATTTATCTAATTATGATAATATTCGAATGTCGTTTCATTATTCGATCGTCGGTCCATTCGACTGATAGTCGAATTGTCGACTATTCGTTGACATCCCTACCAATAAGATATGAACATTTTTCGTTCCTTTTGTTAGATGCTGTTGTTTATGATGTGAAAGGCCTAGTCTTTAGTTTATAGTGAGTAATGTTTGTATAAAGTGTAGAAAAGTCATACGTTTGTTTTGATGATACTAATTTTGGGAAGAACATTTCTTTTGAGTTTTTGAGAATCCACATTTGATTTCCACTACATAAGTAGTATATAAGTTTTAAAAATCTGTCTTTTGAAAAAGAAGTGCGAGTATGAAGATTGCGTTGTTTAAAGCTTTGTCAGCTGGATCAAAAACATATTCTTTATGTAGCCTTTCTAATTCGTTCTTTTACATAAAAACGGAAAGATAAATCATACTTTAAAGTTTCCTGATGCGATTCTTAAAACCTGGTGGAAATCCAACTTACACCCATACCTCCCTTTATAAGGAGGATATTCTTCAGAGTCATAGGTCCGTTTTAGATATTTTTAATATTCTCAACAATAAAAATGAATTTGAATTACAATGCCTTTACTGGATTCCTAAACTTCATGAAAATCTTTACAAATAAAAATACATCGCGGGTTCCAGTAAATGTTCTACCAAGCCTCTTTCTTTACTTCTCACTAAAATATTTACTGTAATGAAGGAGAAACTTCATTATTACTGTACCCCAGTATATTCGAGAAGTAAAGTAAATCAGATCTTGATACTTAAAAACTCTAAAGGACTTTTGGAAAGTTTGAAATCAAATAATTTTACTAAAACCAATAGCATTAAGACGTACGATTTTAAACACTTTATACAACCATTCCCCACGATTAATTGTCCAGGCTTTTTAACATCTTAGACAGCTGTTTTTTCAATAAAAATGGAACCCGTAAATATACCTACCTTGTCATTGGTCATTTACAAAATTATTTTGTTAAAAATCAGTCTGATTGTACACACATATACTCTGAAGTTGATATTAAAAAGATGCTTGAGTTTCTGATTGAAAATATCTCTGTAGTTCTTGGAGATCAGGTCTTCCAACAATCTGTTGGAATCTCTAAGTTGATTCGATACGCAAAAGCATGTTCTACGTATGAACGATTTCTAAAACGAGGCAAGCTATTGACAAACAAGCTGATGAAACAAAAATATCAACAGTCTCGTTTGGAGTCATCTTTTCGCAAGTTTTACTGTCGATACTATGACCTTGTCAGCACATACAACCTATCATTGAGTCAAATGTCGACTTACTTTTTTCATACTAATTGTTAGGCCATTATTTATACACTAAAATGTCGACGGATTTTCCCTGTTTTTTTTTTTTTTTTTTTTCGATCTTGACAAGGAACACACGACGGGTGTGTCCGGTCAGTAGGGAATACTCACTCCTCCATGCCACCTGATCCCACCTCTAAATATTGAGGTCCGTGTTTGCTCTGCTCCAAATTTGTATCGTTTCACTGAACTTTCGAGATTGAATACTGTTCGTTATCTTCATATTTCATTGGTAGTCATTTGCCGAGAAAATATATAAAGAAGTGAAAGATATATTTTCATTGACTTAACAGACGATAGAGAATGCATATAGAAGCGAAACCCTAACTTTTAATCAAAATCTTAGCGAAAAGCTTTGATGTAAATTTTAAATGAGAACCCTATAGACAGAAAATATATGACTACCTTGTATGATATCATGACCACCTTATAAGAAAAATATAGAAGCCTTTGATTTAATCAATTTGAAACCAATATTTCTACTTTCATAATTTATTTTCTGTCCCATCGCGGTTAAATGTAGATTTTACTTATCTTGAAAAACCTTTCTGCTATCCCGAATATATAAAAACGATGCTATTTTTGTTTTTATTAATTAGTTGTATTGATTTTATAAGACAACTTGTAGATATTAATCACTTTCATAGAATAGGATAGGATTTAGAATTTCCGAGGAGAAAATAAATCAGAAATAATTCTTCTTATCATTATACCTATTAATTGTCACTAATTGCACACCAAGAAAACCCAAAATCATAAATTAGTCAATTAAAAATCACAGTATAGAAGATATATATATCAACAACCAATATATGTGCAGTATCAAGGTTATAAATATTGTGTTGGTGCAATACACTAAAAACAACCTTTAATGCTAACAGTTTTCACAATAAGTCATATTTCTAGGCATGAAAAATAATCTTTAAATCTGCTGCCATCCAGAATTCTGAATGTGAATTCTGTAATTATGTCCCTTTTAGGTACAGAGTCTTAATCCTATTTCTATCTAATTTGTGATTTAAAATAGGGATTCTATAATATTAGATACTATGTTTTGACACGATTTTTATATCCAACCCAAATTTATTGCTAAAGCTAAAGAAATTCATTCAAAATCTCTTAAAACCTGTAGGCACAAATACAGAGAAAGAGAGAGAGCGAGTATTTTTGCGTTCATGAATAAAATATAAGCGCAACTAAGTGCTGCAAAAGCATTGACTCAAGTACTCCTCTTACATACATATTCAATTAGAGTTAAATACATGTTTACTATTAAAAACAAAATGTGTTCTTTTTCCAATCCTAGAATGTCTAAAGAGGGTGAATTGCCTTTCGACCGCTCCTTTACAAGACTGCGCTTTCCATAAGCTCTTCGTGAAGATCAAGTCTGCCAAGTTTCAACAGAAAATTGTTTAGATATTTGAATGGATTATTTTGATTTTTAATACGGACAATCATCCTCTCTAAAAAGCTTTCTTCTGTTGTTTTCTGGTTTCCCATATGCATCTCCGTTCTTAAAAATTGTTTCTCTTCCTCACTCAGTCGAACGTAGATATCATTAACGATACGCTCCATATCCTTAACAGCGTTTAATTCCAGTCTTTCTTTCTCCCTTCTTCGTTGCTTTTGTAGTTCTTTTCTTTCATCTTCAAGATGTTATTCATCAATTGATAAGGAATTTTTTTTTTTTAGTATTTCATTATCTTTTTTAAAATTCAAAAGAAAAATAACTTGAAATAATACAAATTTTAGGGTTACTTAATTTTTTTTTTAACATACTGCATCTATAATTATCTTGTTTATGAATATTACCAGTGTATCAATAAAAACTAAAGAAAAATAAAGTATCAAAAATATTGTTACCATCTGTGTACTTCTTTAATTCACAAGCACCTAGAAAGATATAAATAGAATCATGTTTTTCCCTTTTTTTTGAAAGGGGGGGGGGGAGAACTCGTTGCAAAGAATATACTTCACATAAACTTGAAAACTATTTAGTGTATAGAATGCAATATATAAATACATGTATATTTTATGTTTGTGAAAATTTTCAATCTCATGTTACCTTCATATCTCTCTCTCAAAAACCTCCAGCTCAATCTTTTCCAATCCACACATGTATCGCCCACATAATACCCCAAGTGTCCTTTTGGTATTCCGGGATCACTTAGCTCAATATTTACAAAACAAGTGCTTTTCCTAAGGAAAGTTATCTGTGGAGTTGAATTAAATTTGACTGATGAAGTCATGTTTTCGGAAAAATGTAGTTTCACCTTTCCACCCGATTTTATGTTGAAATCTGCAGACTCATCACCATCTTTAATCTGCAGCCAACCTTTGTCCTGCATTGCGTTTGCTTTCTTGTTGAGATAGAATCTCTGTGTTTCAATACATTCTGATCTTAGTTCAATCACTTCTGGATCATCTTCAGGAATCCTGAATACAGTCAGGATTTTACATTTTGATTTCATTCCTAAAAGCGTTTTAAATCCATCAGCAACTCGTTCCAGAAAACCTGGCTGAGATTGGTTTTCTTTAGATGGAATCTTGGATTCGGTGATTTTGACGACATGGTTTCTAAAAACATTTCAATATCATTGTAAATTAATGCACTAAATCCCAACTCTCCCAATTCTTTTCTTCGCCTTACCAAATATTTTTAATCAGAGTAAATACTGTGTGTGGTGTGTGAGGGTGGGTGGGTGTAAATTACTTTCGAATATTGCTTAATTAGATTTATAGTTTATTTATAGTTCGCTCCTTTATAGTTCTCTGTTTCGATAAAATGTTTACACTCTCAGGATTTTTCTATCGCTTTCTAAAAAAATCCAAATTGATTTATATGTATGAGCAGATAATTTGGATGTCATATTCATAATCATAATCATATTCATAATCATAATTTCTTATACGATACAATATATAGCTATTTTCGTTATATATAGCTACTGCAACTTTTAAGGACTTACATTGAATTTGCTTTTATCTCAAAAGCCAGGTTTTTCTTATTAGTATTTTGTTCAACAATCTGGGGAACCCAGTTTGAGGCTCCTGATTCCAATGTCATTATGACATATGTTGCCTTTTCCTTTACATTTTCGTCCTTTGGAAACTCTATCATGCTGTTGTTGACCGATAAACTAGTTTTAACTTGTACACCTTCTGATATGGTTAAATTACCATATTCCTCAGGATTCTCCTCCTTGTACCCTTTCATTCTTTCTTTGTCTGTCAAGTGCACCTAATCAAGAAAAAAGCTAGAAATTTGCCAAAATATACCTAATTTCAGAATTATAAATTTGAAAAAGGCTAAGAACCCTGGACGAAGATAGATTCTACTGTAAATTACATGCCTATACAATTGTAAAATGAAAATTTTGTAATAATATACACTGAAAAAAGCTCTTACTTGATACGCTGAATATTGCTTTAAGAATAAAAATAAAAACCTTGTAGTTGACAGTAAGACCAGGAATTGAAACTGGAGGTATGCGGAAAGAACATCCAGCTTCTGGAATTGCCATGGAGGCACCTTTGGAAAGTTCGCTTTTTGAAAAATCTTTTTTTCCGGATGGAAATTCATAGTGCATTACGAGGAAATCACCCGGATCAATGCTCATGGTTACTTTTTTACCCTAAGGAAGACATAATTCTGTTAATTAAAGTTTACGTAAAATCAAACATTACAATTTCCATAAATGCCTTATCATCGCAGATGAGTTAAGGCTAGGTATAGGCATTTCTATGCAAATGAACTAATTAAAATGCCTAAGGAATATATCTACATGTATTATGCAGAGAATGTTATAACTTATTGTCTAATACATACTTGGTACCCACGACATGAGATAGCCAGTACACATTATGACGTCATTTTTCTTTACTGCACAATATTATAAGGACATTAACAAAAATTGCTTCGGTGCAAGGGCATGCTCTATTTTATTTAACTGAAACAAGGTATATCTAGAAGTAAAATATTCCAAATATTGCTGGTATTGCTGCACAAATATCAACAGCTCAGTTGTCTAATTAATATTTGTAAATTTTCAATTTGAATCAGGGTAAAAATGAACAGTCCGGTATAAGTTTCCTCAAATTCCGATCAAATGAGAAAATGCCTAGGATTTGTTCAGCAGTTTATTTATCTATAGAATATTCGTCTTAGCATTATACAATTTTTATGTAAAATTAAATCGGGTAATCCCTTGCTCCAAGCTGTTTTGTTGATGTGTTTTATTATCAGGTAGGTAAGAATATTGACGTCATTATATGACGTCATAATATGACTGGCTATAACATATCGTGGGTACTAAGTATGTAAAAGAAAATAAATCAAAACTTTCTCTGAATAATAAATATACCTCTTATGCGTTTTTAGCTCACCTGAGCCAAAGGCTCAAGTGAGCTTTTCTGATCAAAATTTGTCCGTTGTCTGTCATCGTTGTCGTCGTTGTCGTTGTTGTTGTAAACTTTTCACATTTTCATCTTCTTCTCAAGAACCACTGGGCCAAATTCAACCAAACTTGCCACAAAGCATTCTTGGGTAAAGGGGATTCAAGTTTGTTCAAATGAAGGGCCACGCCCTCTTTCAAGGGGAGATAATTAGGAATTAGCGAAAAATAATGGCATCATTTAAAATTCGTCTTCTCAAGAACCACTGGGCCAGGAAAGATGAAACTTATGTGGAAACATCCTCAGGTAGTGTAGCTTCAAGTTTGTTCAAATCATGACTCCCGGGGGAAGGGTGGGGCCACAATGGGGGATCCAAGTTTTACATAGAAATGCATGTATATAGGAAAATATCTTTAAAAATCTTCTTCTTAAGAACAGCAAAGCCATGATTGGTCATATTTTTATGGAAGCATCCCCAGGTAGTGTAGATTCAAGTTTGTTCAAATCATGACCCCCGGGGGTAGGGTGGGGCCACAATGGGGGACCCAAGTTTTACATAGAAATATATAGGAAAATATCTTTAAAATTCTTCTTCTTAAGAACAGCAAAGCCTTGATTGGTCATATTTTTATGTAAGCATCCTCAGGTAGTGTAGATTCAAGTTTGTTCAAATCATGACCCCCGGGGGTAGGGTGGGGCCACAATGGGGGATCAAAGTTTTACATAGAAATATATAGGAAAATATCTTTAAAAATCTTCTTCTTAAGAACAGCAAAGGCATGATTGGTCATATTTTTATGTAAGCATCCTCAGGTAGTGTAGATTCAAGTTTGTTCAAATCATGACCCCCGGGGGTAGGGTGGGGCCACAATTTGGAATCAAAATTTTACATATATATAGGAAAATATCTTTAAAAATCTTCTTAAGAACAGCAAAGCCATGTTTGGTCATATTTATATGGAAGCATTCTCATGTAGTGTAGATTCAAGTTTGTTCAAATCATGACCCCCGGGGGTAGGGTGGGGCCACAATGGGGGATCAAAGTTTTACATAGAAATATATAGGAAAATATCTTTAAAAATCTTCTTCTTAAGAATAGCAAAGCCATGATTGGTCATATTTATATGGAAGCATCCTCAGGTAGTGAAGATTCAAGTTTGTTCAAATCATGACCCCCGGGGGTAGGTTGGGGCCACAATGGGTGATCAAAGTTTACAGAGGAATATATAGGAAAAAATCTTTTTCTCAAGAACAGAAAAGCCATGATTAGTCAAATTGATATGGAGGCATCTTTGGGTAGTGTAGAATGAAATTTGTTCAAATGAGAGCCCCCGGGGGTAGGGTGGGGCCACAATGGGGGATCAAATTTTTACAAGTGAATATATGGGAAAAAAATCTGCTGCTCAAGAACAACAAAGCCATTTGTTATATTGATATGAAAGCATCATCAGGTAGTTTAAAATTAATCTACCCCCTCCCTGTAAACTTTTCAATACTGTACTGATTTTTGCTTTTTTCCTAGCCAATGTGCTCAGGTGATCGATGTGGCCCATGGGCCTCTTGTTATTAGCTCATTTGCATAGAAACGCCTATACCTAGCTTAACTCAATTGCGATCGAATTTCATTTAACCTTCTGGGTTGGAAAAGGATAAGTCGATTTAAGTGTATCACATGATGTACTGTGAATGACATAAATACATGAAGAGCATTATACAGTTATGGAATGGGTATGAGGGAAATAGCAAATTTTTGGTTCCCCGAGGGAGGAAACTATTTCCCCAGGCGGCGAAGCCGCCGAGGGAAATAGTTTCCTGCCGAAGGGAACCATAAATTTGATATTTCCCGAGTACCCATTCCATAACTGTTTTATTATACCGAAACAATCATGGGAGATTTATTAACTATAGAGACTTAGACATTTTTAAAACAATATAGAGGCTTTTATATAAATAATCAAAAATGCATGTGGTTCCAATTTTGTTAAATATATAATGCATCAATACGGAAAAAATAAAATTATTTAAAAAATAATATTTTCACTGACATTTCGAAGGATTATCGTTGTCCTCTTTTTGCTTAGAAATTTCAGTATGAGTTTGATATCGCATGTTGAAATGTTTTGACGTCATAGTTACATTGCTAATAACATTACGTCACGGACTCGAGATTCCTTGAACGCTCCACCCACTGTTCATTTTAATTGGTTAAAATTAATGATAAATATTCATGAGGGAGTAGTCCCAGGGAGTAGCTCCGATTTTTCAGGGAGTAGTCATCAGATGGGGGAAATAGTATCTTCTCGGTGAAATAGACAGTTTTATGGTATTAATTTTATATAGAGTAATAAGAGTAGAGGTATAATAATAAGTATTATCGGAACACAATGTAATAATAATCAAAGGAATAAAAAGTAGTTTATGTTTCAAGTAATAACTACCTCAATTTTAATATCTTTAGCCAGAATCCATTTACCGGCCTTTGAATCTCGTACTTTTCCTTTGACATTTTGACACGAAAATTCCCATTGATTGTCGAAACAAACTGAGGCTGTCGTCGGAAATCCCTCCATTTTGTACGCCTGGATGAATTCAGCTGACTCAACATCGCTGTCTTGAACTTGGGCTTCGTATTCCTCTGGAGATATCTTAGTTAGAGTACCGTCAAAATCTGAGTCCTTTTCATCATCAAAATCCGAGTCAGTGACCTCTTGAAAGTCTGAAGAAACTAGTATGGAAATATCCTCTTCTAAATGTTCTTCCCCAGGTGGAAGGCTTAAAAACAACTTCATGTCAAAAGTAATACACCATTATCAACGTTTTCATTTTTTGATTTTATATGATTTAGATTCAATGCTACGTGTAATTGCACACTTTCAACTGCTGATATAGATTTGTTTTCGTTGCCGAGCAATATCGGAGGAAGTCGATGAAGGGAACTTAACCCCGCAAGATATTATCATCAATTTTACTTAAAATTGTAGCCTCAATATTCCTAAGCACCTTCCTCTTACGAAGGCAGAGTGTATTCAGTAAAAAGAAATTATTGCTTGAGGAGGGAATACTATTTTTTATAAATATATTTTGAAATGAAACTACAGCGTAAATAAGCTCCATTTAGTTGTTTGCTTATCAGGAAGACTTGGAGAGCATTTTTAATTCTTACAAAAATGCTGTAAAGGAGAAACTTCAGACTTACTGTGCTACAGCATATTTTGAAATGATGTAAATAAGATGTGGATTCTCAAAAACTCCAAAGGTCTTTTACAAAAATTTAAAATCGCCAAATTTTTTCAAAAGTCAGTAACCTAAAAATGTACAGCTTTTCTACGTTTTATACAACTTTTCCTCACAGTTAATAAAAAACTAGGCTTTTTGATATCAAAGACAAATACTTCTTAAATAAAAATGAAAGTCGGAAATTTTCATAAATTAGGATTGATCATCAACAAAATCACTTTGTTAGAAATCGCTCTGATTCTACACACAAGCACTCTGAAGTTGATTTATAAATGATACCAGTGTTTCTCACTGACAACATTTATGTAGTCTAAGAAGACCAGGTCTTCCATTAAACTATTAGAATTTCAATGGTCACTTGTTCTTTTATTAGCCGACCTGTATTTATATTCCTATGAAGCAGATTTTATCATTAACCTTTTACGTGAAAAGAAGAAGACACTTACAATGGCTTCAACTGGACATTTAGATAAATCGAAGACATATTATCAATTAGCAATACATACTTCCATACATAGGTCGACTCGATATATCCCAGTGAACTTGAAATTAAAAACAACAGTGAGTCAAACACATCTGTTTCATATTTGGATGTTTTAACGACTATAAATAATAAGGGCAAACTTACAACTAAATTGTATGACAAACGAGATGACTTTAGCTTCTCCATCGTCAACTTCCCTTACTTATGTAGTAATATCCCGCTGTAACCTGATTATGGTGTTTATATCTCCCAAATTATTCGATACTCAAGAGCATGATCTGAGTGCGATCAATTTCTGAACCAAGGGATGATATTGACAGTTAAGTTAATGTTACAGAGATTTAAACAACTTCGTTGAAACTTAGCATTTCGTAAATTCTATGGCCCTTATAATGTCCTTGTTAGCGAATAAAATCTTTCGTATTTCGGGTCGTATTTTGGTAAACGTGTTTCATACCCATCGTTAGGCCTTCGTTTTATACTGAATTTGACTACCAAATGTTCCGACTACCGGATCAATACATAGAGGTCACGGCGAATGCAACCGGTCAGCAATGGTTGCATACTTCTCATAGGTAGCGGCAGAACTGTAGCTCCCTGGTGGAGAAAATTCGGACAAAGCACAGAGCTACAGATCCAACCATTGTAAAAACCTTCGATTTAGGCGATGCTTTTTTTGTTCCACGCTAGGGGTATTATTTTTTATATTCATATTATATGTATTCCCCGCCAAAAGTTTTGTATCTTTTAATTAATCATATATTTTACTCAAAATACTGATACTTTATATACCTTTCAACGGTCCCTGATGGTATGACGCTTACTTGGATGTCGGAATGTATGTTTTTGAAACTGATATCCCAAGGCCATATACTAGTATATCTGCTTAGGATCTTTGATAGGTAAATAAAGTAACAGGATTGAGAGCAAAATATTCGGTTAATAGACAAATACCATGCTTTTAGAGGGGGACGCATGTAATGCTAAAAAAAAAAAAAAAAAAAAAAAAAAAAAAGCAAAATCGAAGGTTTTTACAGTGCTTGGATCTGTCGGAATCTTCTCAACCAGAATGCTACTATTCTACAGCTATCCTCATAGGCACGTGATCCCACCTCTGAAATTTCCACGGGTCCGTATTTTATGCCCTATTTACAGGTTTTATTGTTTATTTATTTCTTTGAGATCGATAACTGTTTGTTATCTTCAACGTTCTCATTTTATAATTTTCTATAGATCTCTGAATCAAAAGATATGGACCGCCTTCCAATTCATTTTCTGGATTCTTCTTTTTGTCTCTTAATCAAATAAAGGCTTTTGTTGAGGTCAATTGTTCGATGTTAAGACCTTAGAAAAGGCATATTGGCAAAGCACGAAGTGCGAGATTGATCCGCTTTCTCTAAGGTCTATATAGGAATTGTAAAGAATCGAAAGGCTACATTGGTTTTATTACTTTTTGTATCAGTTAATAAAAATATCTTAAAAATCCATGTTTCCAATACACAAATATTTCTCATTATGACATCACAATAACAAAAAGGGGGGCTTAAGATCTGTTTTTAAAAACATCCACTTCATAAGGATTATTGTGAACTTATTACTACTGATGTTTCAGAGGAGATTTTTTTCATTTATAGAAACATCAGGTTTAAATTTTTTTATATTAGGAGCTTAAAATAGAAACATGCAATTTATGCGTCGTTTTACACTTTATCATGTGATATAATTTGGACCAATCAGATACATGTAACTGGAAACGATTAAAAAAAATAATTACCATTTAGTTCCTAATTTTACGCCTTCACCGATCTTGAAGCAAACAGTCTCAATGCTTTTCAAAATTCCGTTTAGATTACCTTCACCACTGCAAAAATTAAGATATATTCATTAGTGTGCGTATACATGAATTCATTACATGCACACTTATTTGGAAGAAAATTCTTCATAATACAATTATCTTTATCTATATGTATTTTCAGAAGGCTGATCAATGATGTACCGTATGCATTTCTTTTTTTCAATGATACAAAGCACAAGAACGGAGGGCGCAGTATTGTGCAATTCATACCCATCTGTTTAACGTATACAAAAACTTCATAGATCCGATTGAGGGAACTAATTAAAATTAATTCACAATATCTAAATAAAAAAAACTATATGATTATTTATTGACCTTTTCCGGTAAAGACTCATCTGTGTTTTGCATTCCTTGATTTCTTCGCACACTGGACTTATTTCTTCTTTGAAATCCAATGAAAATATATCTGAAGAACTATAGTATAAAGAATGGAGGTTAGCATATTTACAATGATGTAAAAATCATTTCAAATGTTGAATTAGCATTTTTTGTTAACCTCATTAAGCTGTAAATGTTTTGTGGGATATAAATGAAAGTGTATAACATTGAGGGTATCGTTTGTAATATGATGAACTTTATTCAATTTTCACCTTGACAGATATTCCCCCGGTTTATCAAGCAAATAAACATCATTTCAGCAATGATTTTGTAAATATTTGTATCAATAATTTTTAGACAATCCCGATTGAAAATCTTTTTAGATAAAAGACACCACAGAGTCTGACACATCTGTTTCATATTTGGATATTTTACTTGAAAAGGACGTTAATGGTAATCTAACAACCGAGCATTATGATAAACGTGATGACTTTAACTTTTCAATCATCAACTTCCCTTACTTATGCAGCGATATACTTTCATTACCTGCATACGGGGTTTATATCTCTCAGTTGATTCGATACGCATAAGCATGCTCTATGTATGTACAATTTCTAAAACGAGGTAACTTATTGACAAACAAGTTAATGAAACAAAAATATCAGTAGTCTCGTTTAAAGTCATCATTTCGTTAGTTCTACGGTCGAAACAATGACCTTGTCAGCAAATACAATTTATCATTGAGTCAAATGCTGACTGACGTTTTTCATACTAATTGTTAGACCATTATTTACACACTGAATTGTCGTAAGATTTTTCCGTTATTTCCCGATCTTGGCAAGGAGCACACGGCGGGTGTGACCGGTCGGCAGGGAATGCTCACTCCTCCATGGCACCTGATCCTACCTCTGATGTTTTGGAGGTCCGTGTTTGCTCTGTTCCTGCTTTGTATTATTTAATGGACTTTTGAGCTTGAATACTGTTCGTTATCTCCATAATTTATATTTCATTTTAATAGAGGTGAAACTAAACAAGTTTAATTTCAAAGCACATTTTTCTATTTTTCTTATAATTTTATCCATTTAAAAGAAAAAAAGAACATGCAGTTTTTTAAAACTATATTTTTTCAATGTTTATTTTTTTTCTAAATAATTTCAGAGTCGTTAATAGGCATACGCCATATTATTTTCCTATCTCTTATATCAACACTGGGCTATATAAGGCGTTCGCATTCGTTACACCTGATTGCTTTTACCTTTTCCCAACTGCAAGTAGAACGTGTGTTTTACATTGTCCTTTTTGTTTACGTTTTATTTTATTGAGCGTGCATTTGAGTTTTTTTCACTTTGTAACATTGACCTGGGCAATTGCTATTGAGTATGTGTATATTTGATAACTTTCTTTTGTCATTTTTTCTCTTCCTTTTACAAATCCTGTGCAGCTTTAATGACGTACATGTAGATTTGATGACTTGTTGATTATTTCTTTTTCTTTTATCGTTTTTTTTAATATTGAAGAAAAATTTAATCAATTGTACAATGTATTTTATTATTTCATTATATACATGTGATAATTATTTTTTTTTTAAATATGAATGTAATGACAGGAATTTAGGAATATTCTGAACATGTATTCTAGGAATATTGCATGAGCGATGCTAGTTCCATACCGGAAATAAACAGATACCGGGAATCTGTTTCCCAGAAAACAGAAAAGCCTCTACATGTATACATTTCCACCAAAAAATATATATGCGGAAATAAATCCGTTGCTCATCAAAGTAGACTCACATACAAAACATCAGCTCAATATCTAAAATCGTGAAGGAAAGAAAGTGCGGACAACTAAGTGGGGCAGAATGACAGAGAGACAGAAGGAAAGCTAGACGGACAAGCAGGAAGACAAACTGACAGACAAACAGACGAGGTAGAAACATATCTTCCCCTCCGATTTCATCGAAAGGGGGCTAATAAGACTAATGGATTGAGAAATAACTAGGAATATTGCTAAAAGCAAAATACTTATTTTAAAAGTAAATGCCATTAAAGCTTCACTTCTTTCTAAAGATTATACCAGCAAATGCTCAAAATAGGTTATATGAACGAAAATTATTCGACAGAAAAATCATATAACGGTAGATTAACCCTCTTATAATAAAAGAAAAATAATTTTCACGGGAATAAATTACTATTATTCTTTTTAAAATTGTAAAGATAAATAGGCTATTTCTGTCAGAATTAGCCCACCAAGTAATACTAAAATTGTGTATATTTTTATCATAACTAAGATTTCTTTTGTTCCTTTTTTAACAAATAAAAACACTGTTTGAGTGAACAGAGGAACGGGAAATATAATTTAAATGCAAAACTTGAAAAACAAATGATGCATGGAGTACCTTAAGCTGCGTATTATACTTCTTCCATGAATGAGAATACGCCTCGTCTGTTTAAACATCTGCTTGTACTTATCCATTTCTGTATTCCTTTAAGTAATAATCAATTTATGATTCATGAAAAAAATGTATCATATTTTGAGGTCAGACAAGGATATCTTACATTTACAAAATGTAAAAAAAATAGGACTAAAAAGCAGTTTTACACCTGAAAATGTATTTTTTTTAATTGATATTCATGTACATGTAATTATATATATATATATATATATATATATATATATATATATATATATATATATATATATATATATATATATATATATATATATATATATATATATATATATATATATTCGATTCACCATTCCTCTTTCGGTGTGCATTTAAGTAGATCTCTTGCCAGTCCGCAGACTCTCTGGATAAAAATGTACTGCATCACTGCACAATCTAGGAAGGGTTTAAAGTCCTCAGATGTTCTAGAAATAACAAATGCTGATTCCATTAATATGCTTACAGATGTCTTATTTAAAACTTATGCTTAGCAGTTATTAAGCATAGTCTTTGAAACTGAAATACATTTTGTACGAGTATTTTTTCGGTTTAGAAGTGATTGATTGATTGATTGTTTATTGTTTAACGCCAAGTGGGCAATATTTTAACCTGGTATTCCATATCATATATTCCATTAACAAACTGAGGTTTAGAAGTGAAAACAATTAAATAAAGCAAAGAGAAAATATAAATTGAAAACATGGGACTCTTATTTGTTCAAACAATGAATAGCTTAATAAAATTGCTTATATATTACCGGTAGAATTCAAAAGTTTTATAATGGATTAAATGATAACTTACCTTACATTGTTTATTTTCATTGATTTCAATACAGTTTTCAGTTCGTTACAGAGAAATGTACAAAAGTCTATGCATGATGAATGCAAGGATACTCTGCAACTATAAAGATAAAGACATTTTCTATTTTGATTAAAATTTTGAATATCATCTGAAAATGGACAACACATTTTGCAATTACAAAAAATGTATTACTAATTTTAATAAGTATGAATCTATATTTCTCAATTAATGAACAATCCACAAATTATTTACAGTTTGTAATGAAAATTGTTTTTTTTTTTTATAAAGCTTACTTTTGGATATCTGAAGATGAAATATTGTCAATATTGGCTTCGTTTGATAGGTCTGTAGGAGTATCCGGTGTGAGAAAAGACAAAATCACATCTACAGTTTCTGGAATTCGGACAATGTTTTCTACCATTTTGCATTGATCTGGTGAAAACCTAGAAATCAAATCAAACCACTTAATACACGAAATATAGACCATATTTAATTAATTTGACAAAAAATGCATAGTTACTAAGCAAAATGTCGTTGTAAAATTCTACTTTAATTTATTAAAGCAAAAACTTTTTTTAAAGAATCGCAATATTAATAAAATATTCTGAAACATTTAAATGTATCATAATGTTAATTTTCATTGAAGGGAGATAGCGGGTATGGTAATACGCAGACTCCATGAGAGGCAAAAAAAAAAAAGAATTATTTGTATTAAAAAATATACATTCAGCTCAACTCAACGAAGTTGAGAGAGCTTTTGAAATGTGTCGGTGTCCCAGGTTAAAGTTTTTGGAGCAGATTTCTTAAAAGGTATCGTCGCGTATGCTGTTTTCGACCATATTGTAATTTCGACCTATTTTCCCCAATCTGCTTCGTGTGCAGATACCGTGCGATTATGAATATACCCCCAAAAATTAATTCAATGAATTTTCCCCATGATTTTAGAACGATGTAAGAAATTCTTATCTTTTTTTACTATGCACATTTTACCTGTTGATTAATCAAAGCAGCAATCACTTAATTACAAAGATTTTTAGATTATTCTTTTCCGAAAGAAATTTAAGATCTCTGTTACAAAGATGCATGAATATTAAAATGGGTGGATCAATAAAAGGGTGAATCAAACGATTTTTTTTTCTTAGATAGGTGCATTTTCTTAAAGTTTTTCAATTGAAGATTGCAGCGTAATTTCATTGAAGTTTTTGAAAATGCACAGCTAATAACAGGAGGGTACAACCAACGAATAAAATTGTCTGCAATCAAAAAATGCAAATTGTTCAATTTTTTTTTTCTTTTTTCTTGTTTTTTTTTTTTTTGAAAGACTACCGATCGTATTTTTATTGATAAGAATATTCTACAGATATTTACAGCCAATACTGTCTGGGTGTCCATACTTTGTTAGGTTGAAAACACAAGACGCTAATATTTTTGTAAGAAAATTGCACCCGTCTTACATATTATTGCATATAAATAAACAGAAAACTGCAATTTGGGTTATATTATTTTAATTACAGACACATATACCATCCTCATATGCCGGTTTTTTTTCAGAGTTTTTAAAGTTTGCAATAAATCTTTAAATAAAATCTAAATAGGTCGAAAATACAATAAGCCAGGATATTTGTTTACCCTTTATTGATCTTTGTTGCATTGAATCATTAAGGTTTCAGATGCTTTCCAGCCAATAATTTCCTTTAAAAATGACCAAATTAATGTTTTGGGACAGGTTAGAATTTAGGAGCAGGTCTCATTTTCAAGTAATTGTGAGTCCTACCTGGAGAAAACTTGCAGATATGATTCATTATGGATAAGAGTACACTGTGCCAGACTTGCTTCGGATCCTCGATCTAACCAATATTTTTCGAATGAGCTACATGTACTAGGTTAAATGTTTTGGAACAGGTTCATTCTAAAGTAGCTATAATCCCTTTAGTGATCAAACTAGCTTGGATAATTCATGTAGGGATGTAATCTACATGTACCAGACCTGCTTTGGATGCTGAATATGACCTATATTTGCCGGATGATTGAAAGGTAAACATTTTTGAAGCAGTTCTATTCCAAAGTAACTACAAGCCCAACGTGGACCAAACTTACAAGGATTTCTCATATAAAGATATAAAAGCTACAAACCAGCTTCTGATGCTGATTACATTCGGATATTCGGATAACATTTGTTATGCATCTAAGGATGCAGACTACCTGATTATCTTCAGATGCTAGATCAGACTATATTTTCCGGATGAGTGAAGTTTTTTAACACGTCCATATCTACAGTAATTACAATCATAAAATCTTTGGTGACCAAACTTGCATGGATGTTGCATCTAGAATTGCTTTGGATGCTAGATCTGACCTACTTTTTAAGTTTCTTATACTAAACCTACCTTAGCGTTATTTGATGACAAAGGTGACAAACAATCACGGATACGTCTTTTACAATGGCAAATGTCAAAGGAAAAACGTCTTTACATTGTCTGAAAAAAAAATTGTTTCGGTTAGGACATCATGATGAAAATCCGTGCAGTCCAAAGAAAGCATCCAATTACACTCTACATCAAATATATGAGTATTTAATACATGAATTGCTAGTAAGCATGCTTTTACATAACATCTAAAACAAGAGGGCCAAGGGCCTTGAATCGCTCTTCTGATAAATTGTACAGCCTATCACTTCTATTTGTCCATCTAAGTATCCTATATATTAAGATTAAGCCTTGAAATTCCAAAAGTTGGTCGTCATGACCTACATTTTGGTTAAAACACTCTGAGAACCGAAGATGAATCAACTGACAAAGTGTGATGATTCGAAGCCCCTTATTATTTTAGATATTCAGATATAGCCATGAGATTACAAACAATTCGGTAAACATGCTCCTAGACCCAGGATGCATCAACTGACAAAGTTTGATGATTATTAGCCAATTAGTGCCCGAACTATTTCATTATAGCCATATAAATTGAAAAGTAGGTCATGGTGACCTACATTTTAGTCGACCTACTTTGAGGACCCAAGATGCATCAACTGACAACGATTTTTTTATTCTAAGCCAATTAGTACCAAAAATATTTAAATATAGCCATAGAATTTTAAAAGTAGGTCACCGTGACCTACTTTCCAGTTGACGTTTTTGAGGACCCAAGATGCATCAATTTACAAAGTTTTATGATCATAGACCTTAAAATATCCGAAATATGCCTCTAAAACGCTTTGAAATTAAATGCCTGCATAGTTCAAAAAGTGGGTTACTATGATCTACTTTTTAGTAAATATGTTTTATGACCCAAAGATGCATCATCTTACAAGATTCAATGATTCTTAACCTCTCAGTATTTGAATTAATAACCTTAAATGTTTTAAAAAAGATTATCCATAAAATTCCAAAAGTAAGTCAAGGTGACCTACTTTTAGTTGACCTACTCCGAGGACCTAAGATGCATCAACTGACAGAGTTTGATGATCAAAGGCCTTAAATTGTTCAAAATATGCCTCTTAATCAATTTGAAAAAGAATGGCTGCAAATTCTAAAAAGTGGGTCACCGTGACCTATTTTTGAGTTAACATGATATGACGTTCTAAGATACATCAAATGACAAGATTTGATGATCCTAGTTCTTATAGTAAGCATTATATCAACGTTTTAAAAAAATACAATTTTTGGTCAACTTTGAAGTGACCTTTAGACCACGCCCTTTACTCCAGGGTGATGCCTTGAACATTTTTTAATCTTCATCATATCCTCATCCTTTTGTGTAAGTTTGGTGATGATCTGCCAAGTGGTTCTTGAGACGATTTTTTAGCAACTAGTACTTTTGGTTTTATTTACCTAAATATCTCCCCTTGTTTAAGGGCCACAACCCCAGTTTTTGTATGATTGGGGGCCATTGGGCCAAGGATACCTTGTGACAAATTTGACAATGATTGGCTAAGGGGTTCTTGAATTATGGCCCATATTCTATAAAGTTTACATACACCGCACACCGCACAAATGGCCATAGCATTAGCTCTTTGAGCCTTTGGCTCAGAAGAGCTAAATATTTAACTAGGTTTTATATAGAGTTGCATAAAATAATCCAGATATCTAAATGCTAAAATTTTACATAAAGACCATCCGAAATTTTGTAGGACGAAAAAAAAGAATCCAAGCAGCTGATTTAAACTTTAAAATTTAAAAAGGGTAAAATGATTTATACATTACCTGAATCTGATGATAGGTGCGTCTTGTGTACGTTTTGATATTTCCAGTAAAAGATCTAAACATTCCGTTGTCTCTTGTATAATACTTTTTCCATTTGCCCACTCTTCATCCGTTTTCCTGTTTACAATTAAGGTGAATAATTCTTTTGTTCACTCATATAAAATGCTGCTTTATGGATAATGATTTCCCAAAAGAAATGTATTTTATAAGTAAAATGCTAACACTTTTAACATAGCTTGCAGGGCAATATTAGACAAAAAGACATTTTATCTTGCCAAATTTATAAATGAATAATAGACATTTATTCCATTAAGAGTAATATCTCTTATCAGAGTGTAAATGAACTTGAAACAAATACATCATCCACAATTAGTGGGTTTTACACGAGACTATACATTTTACTTTGAATAGTTTCTCATTTAGAACAATATAGGTGTAAAGATATAAAAGGTACTTTATTTCACGAAGACATCTATCATTACATGTACATGTACTTACATTGATAATTGAATAGCACTCTTCTTTTGGGTTTCCACAAGCAGTCTTATTTTATATATACCATTGTCTATGGTGTTTTTGTGAACATCTCTGAATGACAAAGGGGAAACGATCAATTCTACGCTTTCGATTCTGACATCTGTATTACTGGTTTTGGTTTAGGCAATTTAAGCAGATAAAGTTGTCAAATGGATGATTCTTTTTATTTTAAATACAGCATGTGACAACGTTTTATCTTTGTTATTCGCACATGCAAAGTCAAAAGCTCAATCAGCTTACTAAGCAAAGTATATGCCATAGCTTTGGTGACTGATTTTTTAAAAGATAAATAGAATAGTGAACCTTACAATACGTTTACTGGACATTTTGCTCACAGATGAGTTTAGACATAATGCATGTATATGACTGTCTTTACTACTTCGTCTATACAATATGTAAGTGTGTATAGGCTTCAGATAATCCTATTCTTAATACAAATATTTCATGTTATTCTCCCATAGAGTATCCACATGTCATGTTACTTATCATAGAACAAATCGTCATGTTTTTCTAACAAGATCCTATTCTATATATAAATATTCTATACTATTCTCCCATAGAATGTCCACATATCAAGGTACTTATCATACGACAAATAGTCTTGTTTTTCTTACAAGCTTTAGAAGAAAAACAGAAAAGAGAACATAGACCAATGTACACTTAATATTTTCCTGTAAGCCTCTAGGTATTTTAGAAATTAGAAATTATTTTAGAATTAGAAACAGTGCATAGACATCCAAATGGATTTAAGAATATTTTCCCTCTCAATGATCAGGGTACTAATTCAATGGAAAAGGTTTACTTACAATTGTCTTTGATCCTTTCTGGTAAGGGTTTCTATCACTTTCTTTACGTTTTCTTTTACCTTTTCTAATGTCATGGAAAAAAATACTTCAGTTCAATCCTTGACATTTTGTGATTATTTATTAAAGTAAATTGTGAGGACTTATCTAATTTTTGTGTGTGTGTGTGTGTGTGTGGGGGGGGGGGGGGGGGGGGTTTGTTTCTTTTTTTATTTGTTTTTTTTTTTTTTTTTTTGTTTCTTTCTTTTTTTTTTTTTTTTTTTTTTTTGTTTATTTGCAACTTGTCACTTTCACACCTCTGCTACAAATAATAAAATCTTACTCAAATAAAAAATTATATGTGACAGTACTAGTTTTCAGTTACGTTATATGTGTAGTTGAAAAGATGATGTAGTTTAATAAACAAAACTTTGCCAAAGAGTATAATCAATGCAAACATGAAACTATGACTATGAATGGATTTATTATAAATGTGAATCATAAGTATATTGCCCATTATTGTCTCCTTTAGTATGCATTTTAAGATTTCTTGTTTTATTGACAACCCTGCCCGATAGACATATATATACGTGTAGTTATTAATTAACACGCTGGCTATTGAATTTTATTCGAAGTTGTGTTATCTTACTACACACCATAGCATTTTATGCATCACTAATGAACTGTTTAAATTTTTGCAGAAATCTTTCATGAAATAAAGCAATCATTCAATAGTAGAGTCAAGGCTTTTAAATCATAAATGATCTATGATAGTATTTTAACAATCTTGATCGATCTCAAATAAAAGCTTCATACAATACAAATCTTTGAACAGGGCATTAAACACGGACCCCGGGGAAATTCCTGAGGAGGGATCAGGTGCCTAGGAGGAGTAAGCATCCTCTGTCGACCAGTCACACCCGCTGTGGGCTCTATGTATCGATCAGGTAGAAGGAATAATCTGTTGTTAAATTTAGTATAATACAAAGGTCTAACAATTGGTATAAAGTATGTTACTCAAAATACAAACCTGAATCAATAATTTAATCAACATCTTTTTAATGGAAATGTAAGGCAGTCAAAATATTTACCTGGGTCAATAATTTAATCAATAATTTTCAAAGGAAATGTAAGAAAGATATTGCAGGTTGTCGGTACTTGCTGCATTAGTTTTCATTGCAAGTAAGAACATATTAATTTATTGCGAATCAAAGAAATGTGCTTGCTTTATTATATGTTTGTTTCTTACGTCCCTTTCGAGAATTTTTCACTCATATTGAGACGCCACCATCTGCCGGTGGAGGGCTGCAAATTTAGACCTATACTTTGCACTCATGGCCATTGAGCATGAGGGATCTTTTTCGTGCCAGCATCTACTACGATACGGGAACTCGGTTTATATGGCCTTATCCGAAGGACCGACCCGTAGTGGGATTCGAGGGATTCGAACCTGCGACGTAAGGGTCAACTCCCTTATCCGCAACTCTAGAGCAAACCCTCCAACCACAGTGCCATGCGAGTGGTTTGCTTAGGAGTGAAGTATTCTGTCATCGTATTTGATCTGTCATTGTAAATATTAATTCAATTTTTAAATAATACATGTAATAAAAATAATACAGCGATTTCAATCGTTTTACTTACCCATTATGTAATGCAAAACTGAAAGTCCTATTCCATGTCTAAAATCGACATGTTCTTAAAAAGAAATTAAACATTTGTCAATTAAAATCACTTTTTCATTCTGTGTAATCAACATACAAGTAAATCAACAATTCATAATTAAGTGAATGCTGTACAACTAACAGAAAAGTGGTACACTCTCTACATATGAATTACATGTTATCCTTGGAGATGTGGTCTCTTCATTTAATTATTCCGAACTTTAAACAGTGAATTATAAAATACACTAAGCTTTATTGAAAAAGTACAATGGCTTTCATATTTACCTGTCGACTAGCTTGACTGATCCACTGATATTAAAACTACTAGTATTCTACCAGTTTTCCATAATCTGCTATGTTACTTAATTCCAGTTTTATACACATGCAGCTTCGGGTTGAGTTTTCAAACAGGAAGTGTAAATCTATCTTATTATGTTAGAAATAAATGTTTCGATTTGTCGATCATTTAAATGCCCGCATTCAGCAGTCTTCAATATTTTTCTTAACGTTGTTTTATCTAATCAAGGTACGAGTACCTGCTTTTGAAGGTTATCTTTAAAATTCCTATATCAATCGGACTGTTAGCTTTTGAACAAATGTTCTTATATTTCAGCCCCAATAGGTGCTGAGGTCTATCGCTATGTTGGCAAATAACAACCAAACAGATACTAATAAACTGGTAAATTGGCTAGAATTGACAAAGATTTTTTTTTTTAAAAAATTGGTCAAAGCGAATCTAAAAAATCCTTTCTTTCTTCTTTTCTTTATAATGATAAATGTAATTATGAAATTATCTTAAACTTTCAAAAACTTGAAATATGAAACATACGAAATTTATTGGAAACACTCCGCTCATAAAAATGCATTTACATGTAGATGTAACTGTTTCTATTGAAGGAAGAGAATTTTCTATTTATATAATCTATTTTTCCATACGAAATGAAAAAAAAGATGTCAATGCCACGAGTTTTTGAATGCATAAAATATTTATAACTTAAAGGCAAGTTTTTTACCTCTCCGTTAATATAGCAGAATAATATGGCTACAAAATTCATTTTCCTTGTTAGAAACAACAGGAATTGCATGGTGATGTCACAGTTTTTAATAACTTATCAGGATAGAAGATCAAATTATCTGTTTAGTCAGTAGATCTACAATTACCTTGAAAAATCAGGTGAATGCCAACATTGACCCATAACATAAATGTATTTGAATATACATATATTTAAATTAGATTCTTTTTAATGAAGTTACGAGAAAACTGAAACCATACCATGATTTAAAACAATGTTTCTTTCAATGTAAATTATTATTTACCAATAATCAGACAATTGTAAATCATTACATATTTTCTTATTAAAGACCGCTTAGGTTACTTTTTGTTATCTCATTTCCGTGAAGAAACTTTTCATTTTCGTTAATTTATAATCACTCTCCTTTAATTTTCGCCTTCTGGCATTTGAGTTCACATAGATTTATGTGATCTTATTGTAAACCAAATTATGTAAACCAAATTATTTATAGGTATTTTCCTGCATGTACGCTGCTGAAAATTGCTTCTTCTGCATATAGTCTTGCATCGTGACCAAAGACTTGTCTCGTTTTTCTCAGATGACTCTGGCAACGATGACACGATGTGAGACAGCGTACTTTTTGTATGCAATAAATATACATTTTTAATTGGTGGTACTGTAGCTCTTTAGACGTAAACCCTTTTTCAGACCAGCGAGCTACAGATCTGCAGCTATGCAAAATATTGCACAGTTTTTGTCAACTGTACAACGGGGATGTCGCACATTTGACATAATATACGGTGGAGCACAATTACCACTTGAGGGGGCACAAGCATTAGGTGGCTTTGTTTTCGATACTATGAAATATGGCGATAACAAACAGTAATCAAGCTCAAAAGTAAATTGAAACAATACAAATCGGAAGCAGAGCAAACATAAATCTCTAATAAATTAGAGGTAGTATCAGGTGCTATGGAGGAGTAAGCATCCTCTGTTGACCGGTCACACCCGCATTGTGCTCATTGTCATGATAGGGCAAACGGAAAAATCGGTAGGCAAATCAGTATCTAAATAATGGCGGAAAAATTTGTACATGTGAAAAAAAGTTAGTCAGCATTGACTTAATGATAGATTGTATTTGCTAACAAGGTCATTGTATCGACCATAGAACCTTTAAAAATGATGACTTTCAATGAGACTGTTGAAATCCTTGATTCATCAACTTGTTTTTAAATACCTTGCCTTGTTTTAGAAATTGTTCGTACGTGGGGCATGCCCTTGCTTATCTACTGTATATACTGGCCTATAAGTCGTTTTTTGTGAGTTTAATTTTGGGTCAAATCTACGGAAGTCCTGGGGGGACATTGACTTACTTGTTATGACTTATTTGTTATAGCTTATTTGCTGTGACTTTTTTTGTTGCTGGTTATAACTAAGTGTAACGTAGCTATGAAGAACGGGCAGCTTGGCTTACGTTTAGTTTTAAAATGATATGTTTAGCCCTAGTTTAACTGTGGCTTTTGATTGATTAATTGAAGTTTAACGTCCAGTACGGTTTTGATTACTTATTGGAATTCTTTTCTGTTATATCTTGTAAGTTAGTTGTTATAACTTAATTGTTATTTGTTTATTCTTATTTGTTATTTCTTGTAACTTAATATTTATTTCTTAATTCTTTTTTGTAACGTCCAGTGTCCATAATGATTGAAAACAGGAACATAACTACTATTTCATATTGACATTTGTAATAAATAAAAAAGCAAAATATTCCTTTCTTCTTTTATGAAATTACATGTGCCTCCATCTTGTATGCCACGTTTTTGGGTTACGTAAACGTGTTATAACAATTGTTAAATAACTAGAATTAAGAATTAAGTCATAAGAACTAAGTCAAAACACCTAAGAAGTAAATCAATGTCCCTCCAGGGCTTCCGAGTCCTAGACAATAGGGTATTTCTCTAGAAGAGAAAATATAATTATTTTGAAAGAAGTCCAATTAGAGATTGTTCTATTTCATACGGAAGCCCTGGAGTACGGAAGCCCTGGAGTGACACTGACTTACTTGTTATGACTTATTTGTTATAAATTATTTGTTATGACTTATTTGTTATGATTTTTTGTTGCTGGTTACAGCTAAGTGTAATGTAGCTATGGAGAAAGTGTATTTTGACTAGACTTCATTATTAAAATATGTTTAGTCCTAGTTTAACTGTGGTTTTTGATTGATGAATTGTAGTTTAATTAATTCTTACTTGTAATTATACCTTGTCTCTAAGTTCGTAAAACTTAATTGTTATTTACAGAAGCCCTGGAGGGACACTGACTTACTTGTTATGTCTTATTTGTTATGACTTATTTGTTATGACTCATTTGTTATAGCTTATTTGTTGTGACTTAATTGTTATGACCTATTTGTTGTGACTTATTTGTTGTGACTTATTTGTTATAACTTATTTGTTGTGACTTATTTGTTATGACTTCTTGTTGCTGGTTATAACTAAGTGTAACGTAGCTAAGGAGAACGTGTAGCTTGGCCTACTTTTATTATTAAAATGATATGTTTTAGTTCTAGTTTAACTGTGGTTTTTGATTGATTAATGGTAGTTTAACGTCCAGTGCACTTACGATTACTAAATCCTTAACTGTTATTTATTTTGTAATTTAGATATTTTAACTTAATTGTTACTTGTTCATCTTTATTTGTTATTTCTTGTTTCTTAATATTCACTACCTTGACATTAGTAATAAATTCAAAGGCAAAATATTTCTACGTACAAGATGAAGACTACGAAAAGACTCAGAAAAGAAGAATGGAATATTTTGCCCTCGAATTTATTTCTAATGACAAGATAAAATATAAGTTATGTTCATGACTTCAATCATTATGCATACTGGAAGCTACAAATAAGAATTTAGTAATAACTATTAAGTAACAAAAAATAACAAATAAGAATGAACAAATAACAACTAAGTTTTAAGAACTTAGAAACAAGGTATAATAACAGATAAGAATTAATCAAACTACAATTCATCAATCAAAAACGATAGTTAAACTAGGACTCAACATATTCTAATATTGAATTTTAGTCAAAATACATTTTCTCCATAGCTACATTACACTTAGTTGTAACCAGCAACAAAAAGTCATAACAAATAAGTCACAACAAATAAGTTATAACAAATAAGTCATAACAAATTAGTCAATGTCCCTCCAGGGCTTCCGTACTGAAGGGACATTGACTTACTTCTTAGGTGTTTTGACTTAGTTCTAATGACTTAATTGTTATTTTTTGTTATTTTACATTTGTTATCACACGATTATTTAACCCCAAACGTGGCGTACAAGATGGAGGCTACGTGTAGATTCAGAAAAGAAAGGAGTATTTTGCCTTTGAATGTTATCTCAACGACAAGACAAAAAGTAGTTATGTTCATGTGTTCAATCATTATGCACACTGGAAGTTGCAAAAATGAAATAAGGGAAAACTATTAAGAAACAAAAAATGGCAAATAAGAATGAACAAATAACAATTAAGTTATAACAATTCAGTGACAAGATATAACAAATAAGAATTAAGTAATCACAACTGTACTGGACATTAAACTACACTTAATTAATTTAAAAAAAAACATAATTAAGCTAGGACTAAACATATCATTTTCAAAGAAACGTAAGTCAAGATACACGTTCTCCAAAGCTACGTTACACTTAGTCATAATCAGAAATAAAAAGTCATAACAAATAAGTCACAACAAATAAGCTATAACAAATAAGTCATAACAAGTAAGTCAATGTCCCTCCAGGGCTTCCGTAATATATGCTTATAAGTAACCGTATCCGTATACGTATCGAAGCACGATAGGCATCTCGATCCCGATGTCTCAACTATATAAAATTTCCATCATTATTTATTTGCAGTTTGAATTATTAACAATTGAATTTAAAAGAAAACTTTTATAATTAATTTCACTTTGTAGTAAGTTTTTATTTTTTCCAAAATTGATTGGGGTGTCCAGCAGCTTCATACATTTTAAATTAGAAAAAAATATCATGATATCTCATTTCCCAATGAATGGGTCTGCTTTTAAATCATTAAAACGTTTATGCTCCCCTCTTTCTCTCAATCTCTCTCTCTCGATACCAGGACATTTATTGTTTCATTTTCTTATTTACCTTAAGCATTACATAGCATTCCAGTTGCCCCCCCCCCCTCCAATCCCCACTCTCCAAACATTGCCAAATTCTCTACGTTGTAAACAATCCTTGTGTAATCAGTGTAAAAATTCCTCAGTATTTGTCAACTTGTTAAAGACAAAGACTCTGTCCAATGAAGGATAATTGAAATCTCAGTAAACTTAAGTATATCTAACTCTGACAAGCATGTAATGTATAAAGACAAATAAGCTTCTTATAAATCTATGTGTAAGCTGGTTGGCAGCAATAGCTGTATATGATATGAATGAAAGGAGTTTTGTATTAAGCAGCAATTGCGCAAGTCTGACAAACCCGCACATGAATGTGATATAAGTCAGTCATGATTTAATAATTTTATTATTGCATATGCACTTTTATTGTGATCAGGGTCCTTTAAGCTATTTTCTTCATTTCCTCGCAGATGTCATAACTTGCATTTATTTTATGTGTAAATGATCTTAGTTGTCTGTGAAATGACCACTGTTTAT
The DNA here is from genome assembly GCF_033153115.1 of Saccostrea echinata. NCBI lineage: Eukaryota > Metazoa > Mollusca > Bivalvia > Ostreida > Ostreidae > Saccostrea > Saccostrea echinata. The sequence goes on along the minus strand of NW_026889765.1, from coordinate 5,920,266 downwards.
GGAGTGAAAGGAAGTGCGGTTCAAACATTGAATCATTTATTTATCAAAGCTGATAAGCATGTGTACAAGGGTTCATCCAAAAGAATGTCAAAACTGGTATATTATCTTAAAAATTTTCAATATTAACAAACAAAATATGACATACTAATACCCCTATCTATTTAAATTTTTGTCTCAAAATTTCGTTGGATTTCAGACAGTTTTTAAAGGATATCCGATCCTCATATAGGAACGATAACTCTTAAATCTATTTTTTTTTAATTTTAAAAGTCTTAAAATGAAGTTTGAAACTGAAATATTTTCTTGCAACAATTTTCATTTTATGCATCTCAAAATGATTTAGTTCTTTCAAGTCTTAGAGATGATATTATAAAAAAAAGTTGACATTGTACCCACAAAAGTACAAAAATAAATTCATTTTAAGAGAAATCAAATTGCCTCTAATCTAGCATTAGATCCCGATGCTTATTAGCATGATATAAAATTAGAAGTGATCTTGGATGTCTTGCAATAATACCACAAACTTATTACACTATGTACAAGTAATATATAACATTTGAAGTACATAGAACAACTAAAATACTGTATAAATATGCAAAACATGCAGTTTTCTCCAAATGCCTAGATACCTATCATTTTGAATCCAAAAATATATTTGTTGATCAGTTTCCAACTAGAACATCCATAGCGGGTGCTTTTATTTGCATTCAATGAAAATATATCTGAGATTTGATAATTTTCCCTATATAATATGTTTAACTTTACTGATGAACTTTGAAGAAATACCTTGGGTAAATACACGTTATTCTGTGATATCCAAGAAATTTGTATGAGCATTTTCAATTACTAAAAAGCTGATTTTCAGAATCCGAGGATCGGACTACCTTAAATATTAAGATAAACACAAAGTTAGATTTTGTGTATCTCCGTATGGCAAAAATGTTACCGACGTCGTTATGACGTTACTTATCGGAACTCATTCTCAGTCCACCCGCATATCTTTAAATTAATCTCTTACGTGCTTCTTTTCAACACTCTTTACTGCCATTTTCCTAGAAGAAACTGCCCTGTTTTAATTTTTAGTATTAAAATTATTTAAACTTTGAACTGTGGCCAGATGTTTTAAATTCTAATCATATTCCTTGTTGCGTAAATCTTATAAATCATCAGAATTGTTGAAAACTTACAATTAGGACAGATTTTATAGCAGCTGTGACATTACTTTTGGTTCAACCCTCGTTTATACATGTATAACCCTTATGTATATAATGCACAATCAGGATTCGAGTCCTATACTAATTTAATTATACAACACACGAGATTAATCAGTACCAGTTCGTTAAAAAACTTATTCAATACTATTATAGATACTCTAGTCTACAAATTAGAGCAAGTTATTTATGAATTTGTGTTAGCGTTGACATGCCTAAAATGTAATCAACAAGCAATGTACTGACAATTTTTAGCAATATTTTAAACTATGCATTTCATTCTCAAAGGAACATTTTTTTATGCATATGATTGATTGATTCTTGTTCGAGAATTTGGCATTCATATAGAGACATCACTGTATCAGTGAAGGGCTATACTTGGTACTCAGGGCCATTAAGCAGTAAGTCTAACGCCTGCTGTGATACGGTATCTCGGTTTTTAAGGTCCCAACCGGAAGACCTGTGACTTTTACTTCAAGTGCGTCGCGCTCGGCGAAGGAGCAGTCACTATCTATGTTTACGTCTTAGGTTTAACGATAACGCCCTACCGCTAGGCTACTGTGACCGATACACATGTATTTGAAAATTAGAGGTTTAATTTCTTTTTTAGAAAATTCGATAAAGCATATACTTGGAAAGTTCCCCCTACTACATGTATCATGCTAAAATTGTGTTATGAAAATTTATCATGAAGTAATTTTTAGGTCATGATAAGTTATTATATTTATTGAAAAATATAAATATTCAATATGTTTGTAGTTTTTCATCCGAGTTACTCCCAAAATTCAGTTTTGAAGCATACACTGTGTATGTGCTTTCACGATTTTATTTTGCCGAGAGAACTTTAACGTTACTGTGCATGGTACAAAGAACCTTAATGTTTAGAAATTGTACGAACAACCTATAAAACGTGGATTTATGTATAATGTTTACACAGAAGAAAAAAGGTAGTTGAGTGCAATTTATAAAAACTGCAAAAAATACAACACTTATGTTTTGTTGATCATGCGATTTTCTCCATTATCTCTCCATTGTTTTCTTCTTTTTTTTCATGGTGGCATTTTTTTTTTTTTTTGTCAAGCGAGATTTCTGTATGAAAACAGAATCGCTATAAAGGATCAAATGATTCTGTCTGTCATAACAAGAGGCCCAAGGGCCTTAACGGTCACCTAAGTATAATACAACAATTTTAGAGGATCCATAGAGTATAAAATGAACTGAAAGGTGAAGCTGTGTTGCCCAAAGGCAAGAAAACTAGGATGATCAGGATCAACAAAATAATTAGTCTAGCATTCTTTAACAGTTCATAAATTAGGTTCTAATCTGTTTCCCATTTATCACCATCACCATACAGTATATTAACAAACCATCAGTGCTTCTGTACTATTTTAATTCCTTGTTGAAAACTCTTACATTGTCCTCTCTTGGTCTTTGATGAACATTTAATATGACAAGTTTTTTTTTGTCTCAGTTTTATATATCTATTACTTACAAGTCTAACTGATCATTAAAACTGCTTAACACTAAGAAGCAGACAGGATTATTTAATAGAATTAATGCATTTTCACTATATTATCAAAAGCCCCACCCTTACGCCGCACATCTGACCCAGGGCTCATGCAATTCATTACTCTGGAAGAAGCACTCTTGCTCATCATAATTATACACATAGCTTCTTTGCTTTTTAACCAGAAGCAGAAAGGAATATTTTCAAAAAAATTTGCTTTTTCACTATATAATCAATAAAGCCCCCCCCCCTTTTTCACTAGAGCTTTTGACCCTGGGGCCATGAAATTCACAATTTTGGAAGAAGCATCCTTGCGTATCATAACAATGTACTTAGTTTGTTGTATCATAACAACGTACTTACATGTAGTTTGTTTAAATAATACCCAGGGGCAGAGAAGAAGATTTTCAAAGAAATAAATCACCTTCACTCTAGGATCTATATAGCCCCGCCCTAGCACAAAAACCCCTGTCTCTGGGGCCATGAATTTCACAATTTCGGATAAGGCACTCTTGCTCATCATAACTATGTATTAGTTTATTTAATACCCAGGAGCAGAGAAGAAGATTTTCAAAGAAATAATGCATTTTCACTATATAATCAATAGAGCCCCACCTTAACACCAGAACCCCTGACCCAGGGGCCATGAATTTCACAATTTTGGTTAAGGCATCATTGCTTGTCATAATCATGCACTTACAATGTAGTTTGTTTAAATAATACCCAGGAGAAGAGAAGAAGAATTTCAAAGAAATAATGCACTTTCACTCTATGATCAACCGTTCACGGTAGCTCAGTCGGTATAGCGCTCGCTTCGTTATCGGGAGGTCGTGAGTTCGAATCTCGGCCGCGACTGACCTAAGTCGATAAAAAATGTGTAGCAACTGTTCCTTCGCCATGCGCTCGGCGTTTTGAAGTGAAAGTTGCGGGTCCTTCGGATGAGACCTTAAAAACCGAGGCCCCGTGTCACGGCAGGCGTTGGCACGATAAAGATCCCTTAATGCTCAATGGCCCTGAGTGCCGAGTAAAGGTCAAAATTTGAAGCCCTTCACCGGTATATGGTGACGTCTCTATATGAGTGAAAAATTCTCGAATGGGACGTAAAACAACATACAATCAATCAATCACTCTATGATCTATATAGCCCCGCCCTAGTACTACAACCCCTGACCCTGGGGCCATGAATTTCACAATTTAGGTAGAGGGTCAAATGCTTATTACGATCATGCCAACAGTTTGACTGCTTGATGTCCAGGAGTAAAGAAGAAGATTTTTAAAGATTGCATCAATTTTAGTGGTTTTAGCCCCACACCTTGGGTCGCAGGGGAGCAGGGACCATGAAATTCACAATTTTTGTTCCTCTTCAACCAAGGATGCTATATGCCAAAATTGGTTGAAACTGGTTGAGCGGTTCTAGAGAAGAAGTTGAAAATGTTAAAGCACGACAGACGACACACGACGACGGACAAAAACGGATAGCAATAGGTCATCTGAGTGACTCAGGTGACCTAAAAAGCTATTTCTAATCAATTCTAAAATTAACATACACGCATCTTATAATTTCAGATCATGGGTCATATCCAAACTTGCTGGGAGTTTAAACTTGCCATATATCAGGACTCCCTTGAACAAAAGAACTTACTGACTATAAGACCAAAACTTCAGATTGCAAACAATTTTCTATTTTATATTGATATGAAAATTGTCTGAATTTCAAAATTTTGAAGATCTTAAAAGGGAAAATTAAAGATATGTTTTAATCCTAGAAATTTTAAACTGAATCATTATTATTGCAAGATTTTAAATCAACATTAATTTTTTTATCTTAGTCGTATTTAAGTTCTTTTGTATAACGGGCAAAGATTCGGAGCCATCACTTGAAGCAAGCATGCAAACTAGAGTGCAGTGTATTCTAGCATAAGCCTAATATCATCATTTATTCTATGTTTGAACCCAAGTTGTGCTTCTTGCTATAAGATTGCCTAAAGACCTAGAGACATTAAAGCATCGATAAGCCTACTTTAAATCATGCAAAAAATGTTATTTGGTCTTGTCGTTATGTTATTATTATATGTCCAACTAGCAGTTTTAAGATTTAACACATTTTATATTACGTCAAACAATCTGTCGTTTTTTGGAAAATATTTCGGAGTTTATTTATTGGGCGAGGTGAAGCAAAAGCAATCCGTACTTGGTCCATCAGAATGATTATACCTGCTAATAAGAAAAAAAAATCATGCAGAGAAAGTGAACGTAAAAAATACTACAAAAAATAGTCTTACTCATCAATATTATCTTTTCTTAACAATGTGGTAGCATTCAACAAAATGCCTAAATTAAATTTTGATTTACAATATTTAATATAAATCAAAGATTTTTTTTAAAATTTTAAACGTGAAAAGAAGAAAAACACTGGCTGTGGCCTTCAACTCGACATTCAGATATATCGACGACGTATTGTCAAGTAACAATGGTTATACCCATACTTATGTCGATACGATATATCCCGGTGAGCTTGAAAGTAAAGATATCACAGAGTCTGACATATCTGTTCCATATTTAAATATTTTACCAGAAATAGACGTTAATGGTAATCTTACAACCAAGCTTTATGATAAACGTGACGATTTAATTTTTCAATCGTCAACTTCCCTTGTCTATGCAGCAATATACCTTCATCACCTTCATTCGGGGTTTATATCTCTCAGTTGATTCGATATGCATTTACCTATGAGCTACTTCGAAAACGAGGTAAGTTATTAACAAACAAGCTGATGAATATCAGCAAGTGCGTTTAAACTCGTCATATCGTAAGTTCTACGGTCGATACAATGACCTTGTCAGCAAATACAATTTATCATTAAGTCAAAAACTGACTGACGTTTTTCATACTTATTGTTAGGCTATTATTTACACACTGAATTGTCGACGGATTTTTTCGTTATTTTCCGATCATGACAAGGAGCACATGGTGAGTGTGACTGGTCGGCAGGGGATGCTCACTCCTCCATGGCATCTGGTCCCACCTCTGATGTTTTAAAGGTCCGTGTTTGCTCTGCTTCAAAGTTGAATTGTTTAATGGACCTTTGAGTTTGAATACTGTTCGTTATCTCCGTACATTTCATACATAATCTATAAATCCTAGGTATGAACAATGTCGACCTGTTTCAATATTCAGCGTATGATTTGATAACCTAAATTTTGTTAATACACTGTAGTTCTCTAAATTTTTTGTCAATAGGTTTTGTTAAATATGATTGCAAATACCCTTTGGAGAAATTGAAATACTTTCTGTTATATTTTGCTTTCAAACGTCTAAAAGTCGTTGTTATATAATGTTATAAGCTCTATCATTTGAATGGTTTTCTGTTCAAAGTTGACCTAGTCCTACAAAAGACAGTTCTTTTTAAATTTGTAAAATCCATTTGTCATTTTCGTAATACCATATTTTCATAACAAGACTTACGAAGGCAATTTTGTATTGTTCTTAATTTGACGCAATATTTAAATATTCTTAGTTTCATTACAATATTCTTACAAAAATATAAATGTAACTTTTTGTACATCAGAACATCTGTGAAAAATCCGTATTTCAGATCCATAAAGAAAAACAATATATACATAAGTGTCAAAAATGAACATAAAGTTTCTACATTAAATTCATACCTCATTAATCTACTTGAAATAGCAAACATAGCTTTTCTACCTTGTTAGTGCAGTGACAAACCTAGAAAAAGACGCTTATTTTTCGAGTTTAATGCATCGACATACCCTACGGCTGAAAGTTATATTCTATAGAAGAGACCATCCCTTCTCATGCATTTTCGCTCGATCGTAGAGTTTTCTCAAGTCAAACTTTTTTTTAAACTGCGATTAAAAGTAATTGGGAGGTAGTATATTTTGTCTGCCGATATTATTCTTCACAATTTAATATTTGAACTGCATAAAAAAGTAACTCTATGTACGTGACAGGATACCTATCCTTGTAAAGTGAAGTAGTAGCGAACAGTATAGAGAAATTACAGCTCTAACAAATACATATCGTAAAAAAATTAAACAATGCTTTCTCTGTCCCTTTTCATGGAATAGCTACTTTATCATCAATATATGAACAAGTCCAAAATCTTTCTGCTTCTAAATCCTCAGAACCGAGTATATAACATGCAGAATCTACGAGTTAAGGCTTATTCGAAATCTCGACACATTATCATAACCTTTCGAAACATAGTCAAGAATCAGTACTATTCTTTTTGGCAATTTGTATGAGGGAGACGAAAAATGTCGAGATCTTTTGCACTCTGTTGGCTACTGTCTTGTGGCAGCAGGCGTGATCCTTAAAAGAACTCCGCCAAATGCGCTGAGCATACATCTATATAAAACTGCTCTCAAATTCATAAAGTTGTTTAACGAATCTATAATTATAAACAAAACAAAAAACGCAAATATTATGCTTTTACGTGCATGTCGTTTTAAGATGATTAATAGGCTTCAGGAACAGAAAATAATTTTTTTTTAGAATTCAAAATATTCAAAATTATTGATGTTAAATGTTTAAATAAAAATATTACTTCAGAGCAATTAAACTCGAAACTATGTCATATATTTCGTATTTTGGGTGTTGGGGTGAAAGGGAGGAGGTTATTGTCCTTTTTTTATCTCCTTATTACTGTTTATACATGTACATATACCTGTTTTAATAATGCCTGATTGCACTTTATGAACAAAAAACGTGCACTTCAGCACGGAATTAAATCAACAAAATTTACGGACAGACAGACGGACATTAAAGTGTAAATTTTAATGTAATATCAGTTCACTTTGTGATCCTTTAGAAACATTTTTGAAGAAAAAAGAGGGTAAATGAATGAAGATTAAAAAATTTTACCATGATTACTCTAGTTGTGTACTTTTTGGGGGAAATATGGAAGGTATTTCATTCTCCAAATCTAAGGAGAAAAAATTCAAAGAATTATCCACTTTTCTAAAACTGTGACATGATATTAAGTCTCCTCCAACGAAAAAAAAAATGTTTCTATCATCTGTCCTTAACATCTGTAAATCAATATAGAGGCAGTTATCTTATATAAAACCAACCTCGAAATGATTTACATATAGTGAAAATAATGTTGGTGATAATGTTTCCCCTAGCATTAGACCAATGTTGTTGTGGAAGTTATCACTAAGATAACTGTTGTATTTACATATGTATCACAACTTTTAACATTATTGTATAGAGATTAAATTATCTTTAACGTTTTTCCTTGGATGCCTACCTGGTAAATGAAAAAATAATTCTGCCATAATTTTATTCTATCAACAGAATCAAAGGTTTTTTTGGAAGTCTTCAAAAGAACATTTTTTTTCTTAGCAGAAAGTTCTTATTTATAAGCGATTGCGGAACAAAAATAGCATCAGTAGTTGACAATCCCTTAAGTAACCTGAACTGTGCATCAGTCAATATATCATAAGATGTTTCCATTCTAGTATCCTATTATTATGAACACTTGTAAATAATTTACCAAAACTAACAATAGATATACCACTATAGCTATTTACATCTTTTTGTCCCTTTTTTAAACAATGGAGTAATGAAACATTTTGACCATGATTCAGGGTAAAAACCGGAGATTAAAATATTGTTAAAAAGTTTATGCAAGCGTGAGAGCAATTCATCGCGGCATTTCATGAACAATTCGTTACCAATTCATTCTTCACCACAATTTTTATTTGTTTTTAACTTTTTTATTGCTGTACATATTTCTTCGAAACTGAACTCTGAATCCAACTCATCCTACGCCACTTCCAATTAACATTCTTTTCTGAGGCTATCGCCTGTGTTAGAACCATGAATTTTACATTGAGTAAAGAAATCTTCAACATGGTTAGTCTTTTTTGTTTTGAAAAGTTTAAACCATTGTTTTGGATTCTGTCTTCAAAAAATATGTAAATCGCCCTCATAACGTTTGCCCTGTCGTTTAAGTTTATTTCCATTTTTTACGAGTTGATGGTATCAACTCATGTTATCTGATTTGTAAGGGATTCCCCAGTGTATCGAAACTAATCACATTTTCATTTGAGTATTTTGCGTACATGTCCTTGTATAATATTGGTTTATTTACAGTTTTCATAATCTACAGAACAAGAATATGTTTCCTGATGTGCTTTGAAGTGTTTATAAACATAAATATTTGTTATAAGTTTTATTGGAATTTGTGTCTATCCGCGAGAGAAAATAGTGTTAGGGACATGCGGTCAACTAAAGTGACATGTCGTGCAAAGAAAGTTTTGTTTTATAAATCAATAAATGTTTTATATGATAAGAAGTATTTTGAATACAGATTTTTAAAGAAAATTCACAAAATTGAACATTGTACAAACCAGGTTATTTTTACAAGATTGACGTGCTGGTGGTATATGAATAAACTAATTCTTGCGCTGTTATGCTAATGAACATAGCAGTCTTCCCGCGTTAGTATGAATCGTTCAATACAGAGAACACTGCCTACGTTTGTAAACAAAACGTAGAAGTTTGCAGTTGAAAAGGTCGAAGTAAATCAACTACTTATCTCAAACTCAGCTGTATCAGTTGAAAAACCAATTTTGAAATTATAGTTTTTATTTCTTGTGCAAGCAATAAAAGATTTCGATTGCTTCAAGGGTTAAATTTTTTCAGCAGCGGACAACTTTGTGCTCCAATTTTTCCCCCGTTAAAAACACTGTTGAGAATTCCTGTCTTCCACAATCTAGATCCTTTTCACAGCAAGCGTTAAATACAGCAATGGTCATTTAACGCGCCTGTGATTCTTATCTCATTAATTGTCGGCACTTCACTGGAAAGTGGTTAGCTTTAATATGTCCAGCTGTGTCTTGCTATCAGATGCTGGCCATGTGATAAAGTGAATTAATAGTACTGAAGGCAATACATAAAAACAAAAACAAAAAAATTAAGTGGGGTGTTATTGATAAATTAAATGTGAAATGCATATTTATAAATGTGAAGAGATCAAGAAATCAAATTAAATCAAGAGTAGATAGATCGTGTAACTAAATAGTCAATATCAAGCCATTGTAATGAATTCAAACTCTTCAGGCGAAAAGCCGAAAGAATTGAAATAATAAACGTGCATACACATATCAATGTAAGTCAAGTAATTGAATTTCAAGAAAGAAATGATATATAAAATGTGCATATCAATTAAAGTCAAGTAGTTATATTTCAAGAGTGACTAAACCAAACGAAATGACATATAAAGTGCTCGTTTCAGTTAAAAGTCAAGAAGTTGAATTTCAAAAGAATTAAAATATTTATTGTGCATATCATTGATCATAAAACACAGGGGGTTGAATTTCAAGAGTGGCTAAATCAAGAGAATTGAAATATCATATGTTCATGTAAATTTTGAAAGACAAGACGTTGAATTTCAATAGTTTTTTGTTTGTATGTTGTTTAAGTCCCTCTCGAGAATTTTTCACTCATATGGAGACGCCACCACTTGCCGATGGAGAGCTGCAAATTGTGTCCTATACTCGGAACTTACGGCCATTGAGCAGTGAGGGATCTTTTTCGTGCCAGCACCTACTGCGACACGGGACCTCGGTTTATACGGTCTCATCCGAAGGACCGGTCTCCACGTCCCACCGTGGGATTCGAACCCGCAACGTAAGGATCAACTCCTTACTTCGCGACTCTAGTGCAGACGCTCTAACCACTGCGCCACGCGGGCGAAGAATTTCAAGAGTAACTAATTCAAGAAAATTGATTTATGTAATATACATATAAATGAAAGTAAAAGATATAAATTTTAAGACTGGCTTATTCACGAGAATTGGAACATATTGATGTGCATTAAAAATGTCAAATTGTTTGTCAATTTATGAAAGCATTGAAAATGAGCTTGTTCATGAAATAATTCAATTTGCGCTATTTGTAAATAATAATTGTACTGCAGTCCTTGTAATACTATTGTAGGTCCGGCCTATTAGTTTGAGATATGTGTTTTTAAAGCTTTTTCTTGTTTTTGTCTATTTAGGAGTTGTTTTAGTTCTGTAATATTATTTTACAACAGTTTGCCATTTTTCCCTATTTGAAATTTCTAGTCACTTGATTTATGATATTTCTTTCAAATGATATCGAATGCCCAAAAACTGTTCTCGGTAGTTTTGATGATGATAGTCTGTGCTCTGTGACCATTTCAATGATGGTATCCTTTAATATTTTGTAAAAATACAAATTACTTTAAATGCAAGGTACATTGTCATTTTACGAAAAATCCCAAAACTAACTAGTATTATTTGTTTCCTTTGTTTAAAGGTTCGAATTGTGATAAATTATTAAACATGTACATTCCAGCAGATATTAAAAAAAATAAATGAATACACGTGTTAAAAATACATGATGGAAAAGGTGTAGATAAAATGATAGAATTTTATTTCTCAAAGAAAATAAAAAGGAAAGATTTTAAAGTGATAGTCTTCATCATTGCACATAATATCACATAATCCAAATATGGATTAGAGACCTCAACTCATTTAAACGTTATATAATCAATACCATCAACTCGTAGTAGTACTTTCAGTACTTTGATATTTGTAAGTCAATTTGGCGTCTGAAAGAACTTCTCTATTTTCTGGTATTTTATTTGCATTAAACTCATTTAATTTTGTTTATACGCATTAAAAAAATGCTTACATACATTCATCATTGAATCATTGAACCACGGCTTATCTCGAAGTTTTTAGATAGCTTTGTGTTTATGCCTTGATAGGGTTTAGTTTCGCGTACATCACAGAAAGGGGGTATGCAAGAGTTTAATAACTCACAAAAGCTATCTACACAAGAATTAGCATTCATGATAGAAGTAAAATCTACGTCTACGATACTTTGAAGCTCGTGTTTGTTATTGTTCAAACACTCTTTAAAAAGGCTGGAATTTTCGTCCTTCCACTGAACTGACCTTGCAGTCACTCTACCGTAACAATTGAATACTACATGGAAGTTATTCTGAATGGCCAAATTTCGCAATGAAACACTAAAGAAAACGGGTGAATGATCAGATTGATTGATTGATTCGAGAATTTTTCACTCATATAGAGACGTCGCCGTATACCGGTAAAGGGCTTCAAATTTAGAACTTTACTCGGTACTAAGGGCCATTGAGCAGTGAGGGATCATTATCGTGCCATCGACTGCCGTGACACGGGGTCTCGTTTTTTAATGTCTCATCCGAAGAACCCGCTATTTTCACTTCAAAGTGCCGAGCGCTTGGCGAAAGAACAGTTGCTGCCTATTTTTTAATCGACTTAGGTCAGTCGCGGCCGGGATTCGAACTCACGGCCTTTCGATCACGGAGCGAGCGCTCTACCGACTGAGCTACAGTGACGGCGGGTGAATGACCAGCAAAGATTGCAAAATTACCTGATCTGAACTTACTTATACTGGATAATTGGTTATTTTCAGTCATTAAATAATCAATCAAACTAAAACCTCTTTTACTATAAAAACTTTAGTTACCTGATTCGTCACCAATTATATATTCTGGCGTTAACAATTCGAAAGTCATTCCATTTACAAAAAGCTAAAAGTTGTCTATTATCCATTTCAGAACCATTATCCAATCTGAGTCCTTTTCTTAAGTGCCTTGTGACATACAGAATTTCTGATCCTTTTTGAACACAGATCAAACTATTGTTTGTCATAAGCGAAAGTGATACATTTTTCAGGGATGCATAATTTTGCGAACTATTGAATGGGATTTCTCCATACTTCTTTTCAAGTGGAGAATTCAATACTATTGAGGGACAGACATGATCAGACATGATACTATATAGTTTCTTTGCAAATTCAATTCTTACAATGTCCGAAACTCATAATATTTCTAAGGAAGTACTATTAAGAATCCTTTGGGTTTTTTTTTTCCCAAATGTACAGGCATATTACTGAAGTAGATTTTCAAGGTTTGTTCTTAAATTGGTCAGAGGTATCCTTTATTCTTTGCTACTGAAAATGAAAAATGACCTATGTTCTTCATTTAACCCAAGAATTATACATTACAGGTTGTATGTAATCCAAAGTAACATTTAAAGCTTTAAAATGATAAGATTTTTTTAAAAAGAAAAATATCAAAACCACTTTAATTAAATAGAGCCGTATCTTACAAGGTTGAATTTACCCAACCTATCTCGATTTTAGATGGCTAATTAATGCTAGTGAATTTGAATGTTTATGCTAATATGTATGTATGAATTAACACTGATTTGACTCACAGGCCTTTGGAATATTTTAATTTGACTGACAAAATTGGGAGTATAAAGAGTATTTTTATACCCCCCCCCCCTACTTTTGTCAATGGAATTAAAGCAATCTAAACGCATGTGATTTGCTTTTATTCCAAATTTGAGGATGGAGCATATACTTTTTATTCTTTAGGGCATTGAACCATAAAGATTATAATCAATCATTTAAGCACCTGTTGCACTCTTGTGATGAATATTATCTGGTCACGAATCAGGGCTTAACTGATTTCTGATCTTAACAAGAATGAGTCTTTCCGTCGTTGCATTCTGTAATATATGTAATTTGTCTAGAGTGTTAGAACTATTGTACTTTTTTCGTGATCCTGGAATTACCTAATGTATAAGCATAATAATTGAAGACGATCTATTTTTATGCATACAAAGGATTGAAATTATTGTGTTTTTTATCCTGTGCATAATATTACATGTAATTTTGCTATTTCTGAAGCAAATTGGTAGATAAGTATTTCATCATTTTCACATTTGTCTGGTGCATATAAATTTGCTGATAAACCGCCTTTGGTCATTTCCTTGAGAGAGGAGTAATTTGAACCTTGCTGCTACCTGACTTTTGTAGTAGTCAGAAGGAAAACCGTGCTACCACTTTCCATTGCAAAAAAAACCCTCTAGTAAGTAGATGATACACGCTGTGTATATTTTTCTTTCAAAGTTTCGAATTTAACAAGTTCTTTATATCGATTGCTTGAAATAAATAATGTTAAAATAAAATGATAAACTATACAAATAAATCACAAAAATTTAAACTTATTCAAAGAAATTCATTTCTATCAAATTCTAACGTAAAGATAAATCAATAGTAAAGACGTGTATTGAAAGAAAAAATAGAAATTTTACAAGATACGTTATTACACTTTTAGTTTGTTGTCATCTTATTAACACTTACATAATAATTAAAATGTGCCACCCACAGATAATAGCAAGGATCGGTCAGTGACATTCATTAATGCAGCTTTAGATTAAATAGCTTACCGGAGGTACATGGAAATGCTAAGTTTTCTGATTAATGTTTGTCTATATTGCTTGTCCATAATCTTTTTTTCAATTCTCTTCCAACAATTTCGTTAATTTCAACCGATTTTAAAACAGAGCATGCATATATACATTGTATACAGCATTTGGAAGATCATTTTTTATGGCAGATTTTGTAAAATGTCAAATAATAAAAAAATATACGATGCATTTTTTCTTCCTATAATTTATATCTAGATCTTCGATCTTTTACTTTTTCTACTTTGTGTGTTTGTTGTTATACTTTTTGTCACAATATACATTTTCTGTTATTATGTCACAGGCCTGTAGCAAAACTTTCAAAGTGGGGGGCCAACTTCCCAAAAAATCTGACAAGCAAAAGAAAAAAGGCTCGACCTTACAACAAAAACTATGTGTGTGTGTGAAGGTGGGTGGGTGGGGGAGCATCTTAAGAAAAAATTACTATAGCAAAATACTTAACTCAGAAAAAAGTGGGGGCGCCCCCCTACCCACCTCCCCGCGTTCTACGGACCGGTGTCAAATAGGAATTTTTCTTTTTCAATTTATAGCAATCGAGTTATGGCGATCTTTTATTGTACCTCATATACATGTACACCCAATTGGTATATGAAGCAGCATTCCCCTCAAAAAGCCTAATGAGGATGTTCAGATTTGTATTTTGAAGAGGGGGAGGGCCGTTCCCCTAACAATGTGACGATACATATTATTTTATAAGAGTGAAATTAGGTTGGATAATCCCTCCCCCCCCCCCCCCAAAAAAAAAAAAAAAAAAAAAAAACAGTTCTAACTTAAATGAAAGTTTCTTTTGTTTTCTATGATCATGGTATTAGGGGCATTATTAAACATTAACATAATTTTTAGGGTGTAAAAACTCTTGAAATCTTCTCAGCATCACTGGTACAAGATACATGTACCACAGATGATAACAGTCCCGGCTGACATAGATTCAAATGTTCGAATCCAAAGGTGTGGTCACTAAGGTGATCAACGTTTACCTAAGAATACTAAGGAATTGAATTTTTTTTTTTTTTTTTTTTTTTTTTTTTTTTTTTGAGTAACCAAACTTTGACAGTAAAAGATAAGAAATACTGAAAGTGCAGGACAGGCTAAATTACAACCTAATTTATCACAGAAAACACTATTACTGCAAAAAGCGCGACGGTTGCAGCCCCCTCCCCCATACTATGCTACTATGCGTGATGTTTTTTTTTTAAACTCTGGCACTTCTTAATTTCTTATCTAATTTCACAGTATTCATAGTTACAAATTTCTAGTTCATACCACCGTTCATGGAAAAAAAAAAAAGCCTACATCCTCGCTGGTTTTTTTTTTTTTTTTTTTTTTTTTTTTTTTTTTTTTTTTTTTTGCTTCTATAATACATGTACGTAATTGTATTTTTCACGATTTTTCACATATCATATATGTATATGAATAGGTGTTATATCGTACACGTATAAAATAATTATTCTTTTAACTCTTTATGATCAAAACACTTGCAACTTTTTCCAAGTTGTGTACAGACCAAGATATACACCTACTTATGAGCAGGCGTAGATTAAAGCTTAAGTTTAGCATCGACTAGGTCTCCGCCTTTTTGTGAAACGCAACTTAGTCCAATTTTCGGGTTAAGTCACTGATTTAGTCCGGACTAAGCCTACACCTGGTCGTAGGCCTTTTTGAGAAACGGGGTCCTGGTGTTTGTTATACTGGTGAAAAAATCATCTGTATGTTGGGGTATATAAATCTTTGTAATAATCCCACCTATTCCTCCTCTTTGGTTATTACGGCACGATTATAAATAAATAATACATTTTTATTAGCTCCTTCGGTCTCAGGCTTCCGGGGGAAAGTAATTTTCCAACAGTGAATAGTTGTTTTTAATGAAATATCTAAATTTAAACGTACTTTAAAAGTCATTGCTGTGACATTTTTTTTAAAATTAGTTTTCTCCATCATTTTTTTTAAATTATAATTATTATTTTATATGATTAAAAAAATTTTAATTAAAAATAAAAATTGATACAATGAATATATGCAATTTAAGTGTTACTTAAAACATCTACGTATTGTATTGTAATTTTGACGAATTTTGCGATCTTCTAAATTAAAAAAAAAACAACTTTATTTTCAAACCCTCCCTATTGGAAAGGTTACTTGTACAAGAAGGATAATATTGTTAAAACATGTACAGGTATGTCTCCGCTAATTTTTCTTGGTTTATTTTTTTAAACGACAACACTATTCAGAACTCACGCATAACAATCGCACAAAAGGACGAAAAGAAATCGCTATTTTACATTTGTATTAATCTAATCAGTTAAATCAATAGCATGGATTTTTTTTATTAATTTATTTATCTATTTATCTATTTATTTATTTTTTTTATTTTTTGAAAGTAGTAAAGTCACGAGAATATGGTCAACGATTAGAATCTGGTGTTTCAATTTATGGGAGATATATCCATCTCCGCATGTACATGTAGTTTCAGAGTTCCAGGTAGGCAATTACATACAAGCAATATTAAAACATTAAACCTAGGTCTCATCATTGTTATAATCCCTTAAAGATTTGTTCCCATACAAATCTAAACAAAAAAGTCTAACATTTCTAATGTTTTACTGCGCGGTCATAAAAAAAGTCGATGTTTGACCGCTGATTGAGATATTGGACCTGTAGATGAGATGTTGGACCGCTTACGGTCACACAATTTGCATTCGTTGGTGTTCGACAGTGACGGATAATATAACATTAGTTTACATCACGGAAGACAGCATAAGATACATGCATGTCAAAAAGAATTAAAAATTAAAAGGTATAACAAAATATTTAAAGATTGTGTTCTCGGGCAAAATCCGTTTTGTCGACCCTCAGGCAAACAGTTTGGTTCTTGGGTCCAAAAAAGCGCATGTTGCCTTTGAACCCAGACAATAAATGTTTATTGTCATAATTATGTCATTTGCGCAACTGTATATAATTGCTATTATATATTCCAAAAAAAGGAATCAATATTTTAAATAAAATCAAAAAAAAAAATTTTGAAACATAAATTATATATTTGTAGTAAATATCAAAGTATATATATATATATATATATATATATATATATATATATATATATATATATATATATATATATATATATATATATATATATATATATATATATATATATATATTTCTTTTTATCCAAATTCTCTCATCATGAAAATTAACCTTGGGTATGTTGAGTAAAGAATACGCCTGGATCTACTCTCTCTCTCTCTCTCTCTCTCTCTCTCTCTCTCTCTCTCTCTCTCTCTCTGCCAGGTCTGGTTCATGTATAATACGATTTCTCTTTAGAAATTTTAAGATTTTCACCATGGGAAATTGAATTTATTTATTTCATTTCAGACATTATGGATACAAGATACATGGTCCTGATTTTGATTGTCTTCAATGCCTTCTATGGCTATTCAAATTGTGAGAACTTAGGAGTTATCCATGGGATACCACCGGTCCTCCTTCCTCGATTTCTTTCTGTAGCCAGGTCCTTGAAGACACTGAACAGTAAAAACAAGTGGACATTGTTCAGATATTTAAATTGGCGATCAATGTATGGGAAATAAAAAGAAATAAAAATTATTTATGAAAACATATTTCTATATTCTTTTGTTTTATACTGCTATTTTTATACTCATGTGATGTTCATTTTCAACATAGTGTAGATACATGTATTTAAAATTATAACAAAATTAATGTATCATGTAAAATGTGGTTGATATTAAGTTGACAGATGGAAGGAGTGAAAAGAAATTTACCGCGAAAACAACCCCCGCCCATTGAACCTGAATTATTTCACCATTACATTATTTTAGTAGACCAATTTGAAGTGTTGAAGTATAACAAAAGCTAGTTGACCTCATTTTCGTAGGTAATAAACACTATTTTTCGCATTATATCGCAAAAATTTCCTGAATAAATGACAAACATTGGCATATAACACGAATATATATATATATATATATATATATATATATATATATATATATATATATATATATATATATATATATATATATATATATATATATATTAACTTACAGTGGTAAAATGGGGAAGGTAAATATACAATACCAACCAGACCCAACCTGACACCAAAGCAGTCACAGAAAGCAGTCCCTGGGACTGCTTTGGGACCGCTCTGGGACTGCTGTGGGACTGCTCTGGGACCGCTGTGGGACTGCTCTGGGACCGCTCTGGGACTGCTGTGGGACTGCTCTAGAAAGCAGACCCAGCAGTCCCAGCAGTCCCTGGGACTGCTTTCTGGGACTGCTTTGTTCACTCATGCGTGAAAAAGGTTTTGAGTGACATGATAGCTCCACCCCTTGTGTATTCTGAATTTGCAGCTCCTTGTTGTTGTTTTGTTTACTTTCTGCAGAGAGGTGTTTAAGATAAAAGCAAATATAAAAAAAAGTATTGATTTCTTACAAAAATGAAATAAATAGTGATAGTTATACATGTAATTACTAAATGTCTTCAGAGGGCTGTAAATTTACACAATTGTTGTCTAGAATTAAGAAAATAAAAGTAGTTAAAAAGGGAAGTCAGGGGATGATTTTTATCCCTTAAATTAAACTTCAATACAGGTGTTTGAAAAAAAAATATCTAGGCCTATTTAATAAATTAATGCTGTCAAATTACATATGTACTCAAAGTTTGCATTAGCACTATTTAAAAAAAACAAAAAACAAACAAACTTGTCATTTCAGTAAGATACATGTATTCAGAGGAACGTACTGTACTGGATTTTTTTTCTTAATTGAAAAAGCTAATACCATGCTTAAAAAAGAGCACTCCATGCTATTTTTTACCACCCTCAAATAAAACCTAATAATTTATTTAATGACCATGAAATAAAATTATTCCACTATTCTACTGTCACATGAACAATGTGAACAATTATTCCGGGATTTAGTTATGAATTAGTTTTTAATTTATAAACAAGTCATTAAAAGAGTACATTTATTTAAAAAATTAACATTTGAAAATATCGGGAATTGTGACTTGTTTCTTATTTCTTTTGTTTGTGTTTACCTGGCAGGTTAATACAGTAGGATTGTATAAAATGGTATCAACACCTGAGGTTTCAATCGCCTTTGGGCATAATTAGCAGAAAGTCAATGCATGTTATTTGGGTATCAGTGTTACACATCACTGAACACGCTGGTCAACATTGACACTAATTTCAATCTATGTCATGCAAAAAATCTTAGTTTCAATAATTGTGTATAAATTTATTTCGGGATTAATTAATTTTGAACATAATCTGAGGGTTCCATTTGCGTGATTTACAGATGTACACTCGAACATTTATATAATAAAACACTTAAAACTGAGAATCTAAAGATAAATAAATTGGGAAGTCATTGAAAATAATCATGACTGAAATATAATACTCGGCAATGTTTAACAAAGAATTTTTCAAAAGCTCCAATACTTAAGAAAAATGCATTCAGAGTATAGTATGGGAATCGGCCTTGCTCTATAATTATCATTATCTATTTAAAACAAATTCTGGTATAAAATAAACAATTCAAGTTTAATTTTCTATATAAAAAAAACCAATATCAATCACAAAAAATGAAGAAATTGGTTTATTTTGGTTAAAAATTAATATACCAAATAATTGTGTTTAAATATTCATGCTATTAATAGGTGTGAACGTCTTCATTCAATAATTATAAATTGTTTCTATACGCGTACTGTGATTTTCTTAGCAGTTCAGAAATGACTGTCGCGTAAAAATTGTAAATATTTGTTGATACTACTCAGAAAGAACTGCTCATCAATTTCAACTGCCTTTTATATAGTTACATTGTTTATTGGTAATCTCATTCTGAGTAAGCTCCGCCCATTAAATTAATTAACCCCGCCCACTGGGACTGCTGGGACTGCTTTCTGGGACTGCTGGGACTGCTTTCTGGGACCGCTGGGACTGCTGGGACCGCTGTGGGACTGCTCTAGGACCGCTGTGGGACTGCTCTGGGACCGCTTTGGGACTGCTCTGGGACTGCTTTGTGTCAGGTTGGGTCTGGTTGGTACTGTAGGTAGTAAATATATGTACTGTATGTGTATAGTATAACTTTTTGCTTTTGCGTGTGTCATACATCTATTATCATATTAATAGAACATAAATGGATCTACTGCGGTGTTAAACTTGTTCAGTCTTTTAAGTAAAGTTCAGGGTCCGCAAAAAATCTAAGGGTAAAATGACTTTGGGAAGGTGCAATCTTATACAGCGAAGTTTTTATGGGGGTGACACAAATTTAGCTTGTTGTTCATTTTCTTCCACACATGATCAACGTCACTTTTCGACTTGACTGACTTTTGACACCCTGATTACAAATCGACATTAACTGTGCATCTTTCATCTCTCTGAATCTTTTTTGGTATTTAAAACGAGTACTCTGGATGCATTTTTGAGGTTGCGCCGACTGGACATAGGTTTGCTTACAAAAACATTAATAATTCATCATAGAATAAAACTTATGATTTATGGTTTATTCTATGGATAGTAAAGATGATTCTAACTAAATATATTTAAATTTATTGCTGTACCTAAAGCGGTTTTATTTTTATGGCGCTAGTCCACGAACTTTTTAATAACCCCTCGTATAAAGAAGTAATGTTGACTTCATTGGATTGCACATGATATAGATTACCTGCAAATTTACACTTTGCTTTTCATGCAACACATTATGTCAGTAAGGTACATTCATACAAATAGATAATTTTTCATTTGTACCTAATCTCGGTGGAGATTCGACTCGGGTAGGTATTTTGCATTTATGTCTTCACCGAAATTTCACTCATTATGCACTATAGTCTGATCCACGACCGGAACGTCACCTCTTTTTGCAAAATATCTCAAAATTTATAAATACCTTGGCCTTCAACCTAGGTTCGATGGGTAGACTGATTTTTTTTCCAAACTCTGCATTTATACGAACTCTGAGGTCAACCAGTGTTTTCACACGGCTGCATATTCAAAGTATACGGGGATTTAACATGGTAAACTCGTCCATTAGCGTCTTGTATACTTGTATACTAATGAGGTACATGTATTCTAACAAGGAGTAGTCGTTCTTTCCTAAGCTAATTTCCGAAAAATCTGAGATATTTAAAGTGTTTATATTAATAATGTAAGTATTTCTTTTAATTGAAATATATATATTAACGCTGTATAACGAGTTCTGTAATAAACTCCGAGAAAATAGTTCGAATCTAATACAGTAAAAGTTGTGGATACAGGTATTGACTGGTCATGATGAATCGAAAATGCGTTTTGGAAAACGTAAGTTGTTATATTCTAATTTCTTTCTGTTGTTGTTTAACTTCCTAGTGTACAAATGGTAAGAATATGCCAAAACGCGTGGTATTGGATATTTGACATCTAACTATGTTATACCCTCGTCAGCATGTTGAGAGAAAAAAAACGTAAAAAGGTACTTTTATGGTTATAATGATTCAATCTGCTGATTAAACAATCAGGAAAAAACATTAAAATAACACCAAGATTACATAAAGAAAATAACAGCTGGTCAGTGGTAATTTTTTAAACATTCTTTTCAATGTACAGTATGGGTGAATTACAATCTACATGATCTAAAATGCATTTTTTTTTTACATTTATGTGTAACTTGTCAATACCCTTGGGAATCAATTAAAGTTTTCTATATCATGTATATATAACACATCTTTTTGGCATATTATTTTTAAAAAATATTGAAAATGTGTATTTTTTACAGGTTCTATGTCTAAAATATCCCTTTCTCCTAAAGCTTTGTCAATTTTACAGGACCGAGTTCTAAGGGTCATTTATGTACAGGTATTGATGAATAGGTCAACCATCTAGGTAGATGAATATACAGAAACACAAACATGTCCTGACTTTGCAGTTTTAATAAAAACGTAGGCAGCAGAGGGAAAAGGCAAAAAAAAAAAAAAAAAAAGAACATGTCATGTCTATATAATTTTATCAGTATAAAAGTTAAGATAAAACTGAATCATTTATTCTGAAGATAGACATTTAAAATAAAATGACATCAGAAGCAATTTTCTATTTACTGTCGTGTGCCACATTCAGTGTTCCAAATTGCTGTGTTGTGTTTCTCAGGCAGCAGCTTCATTTTGTCTCTTAGGTCCCATACTGTTCAAATGTGGACTTACATTGTAATTTGAAAAATCTGTTTCCCAGAGGTTCTCATCTGAGTACTTCTTAGAAGTAAGAAGAGTAGCAGATTAGAAATCCGTGGCTAAAGCAAAAATGATTGACATACCGGTAATAAACCAGTCAGACTATTATTATTATCCTGTCTTTTTTAGTTTTTAAAATATTGAACAATCAGAATGAAACTTTTATCCTTAGCACACCATGTCCACGTTTTACATTTTTTTTTAATCTCTCAAGAGTATTTTTTGTCCCTCTGTATCCTTAGTGTTTACATTTTTCTCTTTCAATTAGGACTGACAAGAGATTTTGACTCTAAAATTTACACGTCATTTTTCTCTGTTCAAAACCTTCCAAAAAAATATTTTCAAGAAATATAATACATGTAACTTACACAATACACACACACACACACACAATGTAATGTATCCTGATACAAAAACTTTATATATACTTGTATATCATTATACATAATATTTTAAGCTAAGTCATTTTTTTTTTAGTTTTATCCTCCTATTGCCCAGTCCTAACTATTTGAAAGACGAAACATTGATCAAAGAAATGTAATAATAAAAAAACAAAGAATACTTGATAATTTAATGCCTTTATTAATTAATATGTATTCTTTGGGATTGAATCTGAAATTGAAAATTGACCATGTACATGCATTTTTAATATGTAATCAATTCATGTTAACATTTAATGCAAGTTCAAGTATAATCATTTGAATTTTCATTTTTCTTTTAAATTTCAATTTGCACAGACTTAAGGTTTTTTCAAGTAACCAGAATCTTTATGATGGATTAATGGATTAAAATTTGTTTCGTCATCATCTTTTTTTCAGACCCAAATTATTGGTTGAACGAAAGATTACCTGATATTCTGCTCTTGGATTGATCATTGGATGAGCCAGACAACACCATTTCCACAGAAGTTTTAGTGGACAGAAACATAAACACTCCATCTCAGTCTTTATCCGTGACCTGTTTCTCACTATGGATTCTGAGTCCCGACTTCTTTTTCAAAAGCATGGACATCAGAAGCCTTGGGCACTCAGTTTTCTTCTAAATTCAATCTCATATCCTTAAATAAAGGATAGACAATTCATTAATCTTTTGCTATATTTCCTGTAATCTCAATAAACGTGTTTAAAGTTTGAAGCAATTGATAATTCTATAAAACATATATATGTATATAACAATTATCTGAGTATGATTTTACTTTGCCCATTTCAGACAGGTAGCTTATAAAAACTGATTCACATCTACTGTGGAATCATCATTGTTTGTGGGGGACCAACATTCATGGATTTTATCACATGGATCAGTCATACCCATGAATTTATAGTATAAAATGCTTATTTTGAGATGATTTTAATCAATCCATTAATACCTTTAATTGTAATTTAGTTATACTTAATTATGTCCTGTCCACAAAACAGCAAAACAATATGCCTGCCCACAAACACTGATCTCCACAAATTAAAATGATTTCAGAGTATTATACAATTTAGAAAAAAATGTATATCAGAAAGCCATATATATGTGAACTAAGAAATGGAATAATGAATAAACTTACTTTGAAATTTTACAAATACATAAGGAAAAACATTGTGCTTTACTTCGAATCAAACCCAGGACCTCTGCATTAGAAATACTTGTATACTAATGAGGTATTCTAACAACTAAGCTGTCCAGACTGATACATGTATCTTCAGTCCGTATAGCCAAAATTACTTAGGATGTATCTGTAGTTACTTATGGCTGAAGGATGAGTGCACTTAAGCTATGAGAGTTGGGTCCCGGTGTTTTGCGCAAAATAAAATTCCAAAGTTCATAAACTTTATGTTTTATAGGTATTACACAATGTCTTAAGAGCAGGTTTTGGTGTATTATATTATATGAAAGTATTAAATAATGCCGAGCGACACTAGCTTTTGAGACGGGGGTCTAACTGTTTTGTCACATTTCTATTGTTATTCATATGCATACCAGTTTTCAACGACATTGTTTACATCGAGCCGCAACTTGTCCATTGGTCTCATTTGCACAGAATGTGTATTTTAATTTAAACTTCAACATATCCAAAGGACAATGTTGGACAAATTGCGGCTCATATTTAATTTTTTTTAAAAAGTCTCCAAACTACGGTGGAATTAGCCACTAAATTAACAGTTCACCGAGTGTCAACGATTGATATTATAATCACTTTACTCACGTGACATTCCACTGTTCGATTCGCTAAGGCTTTCATTGAACATTTCATTGTGTTTGTCATTGAAAGTTTCTATTGTGACAGTATCTATCGTACTTCCAACTTCAAACTATGGAAGATTTTTGCGCAAATTTTAATAGGGTTTGAAGATTATATGTCTCTTATTTTACTTTGTATTTTTCATTAGGGGTGTTTTGAAAGAATTCTGGTATCGACAGTGTGATTAGTAAGTACATGTACAGGCTCATGTCGCCTCTGTATAATGGTCTGCAGGGCGAGACATCTTCCCCATCCCTAAACACTAGAATCATTTTTTATTTGTGCACCATAAAACTACACAATCTCTCTCTTCTCCATTTAAATTCGCAGTGCGAAAAAAAATCATATATGTGCTAGTGTTTATATTCCACATCCATGCGAATTAAATGTCGTAAGTGGACCCGTTCAAATTTCCGGAATTTAAGGCTTGTACATGTTCTTTTCAATGACATTGTCTGTAATTATAGAAATATGTATGACAAAAAATTCAAGGAATAAATATCAAAAGAATATGCTTGCACAATAATCATAGATTAATTAAGCGATATATTGTAATGTAAAGCTTAAAATGGGTAGCCGAAAAGGTTCCAAATGACGTACTAAAGTGCACTCATTCTTTATTTAATGTACATGTATGTTTGTTTGTGCTTGTCTATATTGTGTCTTCATCGGGTAGCTATTTGGTAGACTACAATTAAATTCTTATTTTGAATTTGGTATACTACAATTAAAATTATAGTGTGTGTAAATTGATCTGGGGAGCGATTTATGAGTTTTTGAAAAGCTCTAATTTTCAAGATCTATACATGTGGTAGCCTAGTGTTAGGGCGTGTGATCGCACATCTTTTTAGTAATAACCTCCAACGTGCTTCTTTTCAATAATCTTTACTGTCATTTTGCTAGAAACCGCCCTGTTTTAAGTTTTAGTATTAAAATCAATTGATCTTTACACAAATATTATTTCTAATTTCATTCCTTGTTTGCGTAAATCTTATAAATTTCGTGTCCAAGACAAATGTTATTTACGACGTCGGTATATTCTTGCCATGCGGTGATAAACGAGGCCCAACGTTGTTAATTTTAGTATATAATAAAGTATTGCATACATGTACATCTAAATGAAATTTTAGGGCAAAAGTCAAAATAAATAGAGAGTTAAAGGTTTTATAGCAGTTGTGACATTACTTTTGGCTCAATATATATATATATATATATATATATATATATATATATATATATATATATATA
The DNA here is from genome assembly GCF_033153115.1 of Saccostrea echinata. Classification (NCBI taxonomy): domain Eukaryota; kingdom Metazoa; phylum Mollusca; class Bivalvia; order Ostreida; family Ostreidae; genus Saccostrea; species Saccostrea echinata. The sequence continues at coordinate 5,894,534 of NW_026889765.1, read as the reverse complement.
TATATATATATATATATATATATAAAGTATACATGTATATTATGCACAATAAGGGTTCGAGTCCTGAACTAATTCAATTAGACAACACATGAAAGTGATCAATACCAGTTCATTAAAAATGTGTTCACTACTATTTTAAAAACATTAGTACTCTCTTTCTTTCTTAATAGAACATATTATTTATGGATATGTGTTAGCGTTGACATGCCTAAAAAGATCTCAATGTACTGACAGTTTTTAGAAATATTTGAAACTATGCATTTCATTCTCGAAGGAACACATTTATGCACATAATTGATTGATTTTTTGTTCTTTAACGTCCCGTTCGAGAATTGTTCACTCATATAGAGACGTCACATTTCGATGAAGACCTATACTCGGCACTCAGGGCCATCGAGCAGTAAGGGTTCTTTATCGTGCCAGCGCCTGCCGTGACAAGGGACCTCGGTTTTTAAGGTCTAATCTGAAAAACCGTGTTTTTCATTTCTAGTCCGGGCGCTTGTCACTACCTATGTTTACGTCTTAGGTTTGATGCGGCGGGGCAAACGAGAACAAAACCCGGGCCTCCCGATTACACGCCCTAACACTAGGCTACCGTGACCGATGCACATATATCTTGAAAATTGGAGCTTTTTAAAAAAAAAAATTATCAAATATTTGGAACGCTCCCCCTGATCAATTTACACAGACACCTTTTCATATTTCAACCCCATGCTAATATTTTGTTATTGAAATTTTTTTTCATGAAGTAGTGTTTAGGTCATGATAAGTTATTAAATTTATTGAAAAATATCACTATTCAATATGTTTGTATAGTTTTTCATCCAAGTTACTCCCGAAATTCAGTTTTGCAGCATTTACATGTATGTGTATTCATGATTTTACTTGCTGAGAGAACTTTAACTTTATTGTGCTTGGTACAAAGAAGCTAAATACATGTATATAGATATTCTGCAAACAACCTATGAACCCTGGATTTATGTATAATGTTCGCACTGAAGAAAAAGGTAGCATAGTACCTGAGTGCAATTAAGCCGCTGCATCAAATGCGATACTATTGTTTTGTAGATGATGCATTTCTCTCCATTATTATCATCTCTCGAGAGAGATGACACAATACGCTTGAAATCCGGATCTGAAATCCCAGTGTAAGCTGCTATTGATCAATCGGCAATCTTTGGCTGACTCCGCTATGCTCCATAAAAAGCGTGCGAGCTAGGCACGAGCCATCCGAGGAACCCCGAGTGAACTCTGATAAGCTGGTGGTCTGATTTATAAATATAGAGATGTAAACAAAACTGCTTAAAGAATGAGCAATCTGTCTTATTATCAAACAAGACAGGTCAAACTGCACAGGAATTATAAAGAATCAGACAGACAGGACCGCTTGGGTAGTGGTGGGTCTTCAAAATACATGTAATCATCTGGGCTATTGAATAAAAGAATCGTCATTTTCAAAATGCACTAAATATGATCAGCCAAAGCGTGGATCCAAGAATTTCTGAAAAAACGACATCAAAGTGAAAACATGAACATAAATACTTGCATGAAATGCATAAATACAACTGATATGAATTGACGGCGAATTCAACTTTACTTTCATGTGTATTTTAGTCATTCGATAACTTGCTGCCATTTTAAAAATAAAACAAATCTTATTCAGGGAATGTATTATGAGGAACGAAATTTTAAACATTAAGGTATCCGACCCAATATTTGTATCTAATTTTCTAACCTTAAATATCAATCCTATATAAAATACTCTGATATTATTTCAAAGCATTTTAGAGTTATTATTACCTAATTAGTAATTAATCATGGAAGATTGCATTGAAGTCTATGGAAAGAAGTATATTTTTGAAAATAAAAAAATTAATACTTGGTATATCAATGAATGTTGTGGTGGAAAGATATATATGATAATGAGGAATAGAAAAACGATTGAAAACTATTTTTCACAAGATAGATTTTCTTGAATTGATTTCTATAGAATAAAATAAAAGGGGGATAACTCTTCAAGGACAGGACAAGGTCATCAATTAGGACACGTTCCGCTTTTACATACTGATACAAAAACATGAAAATTATGTCTAAATATACTGAGTATTCAGCCCATACATATCTGTTATGCATTCAGTTCCATTGAATCTGAGGCTAATATGAGTCGGATACCTTAAAAGCACAAGTTAAGCGGAGACCCCCTAAAGGTCTCTGATTTAAGAAACTACAGGCATTGGAAGAAAGATCACAAAGAATTATTGTGAGAATTTTCAAGCATGTCTGCACTATTTTTTTTCTTCAAAAAATAAATGTCAGAAATGCAATATTGTTACCCCTGCATAAAAGACGCAGTTTCCTATACCCGACTCTCATCAAATCACTTCTCCTTTTCTTGTAATAAGGCCAAAACTATATTATAAAATGATTGATTCCTAGAACAGCCTAAGAATCAGGCTTTGTAAATTGGGACTCTTTTTTCAGATAATTTGTAAATGCTTAATTTTAGCTGATAACGTTTAAATTTTATTACTTATCTCTATTTAAATGCTTGTGAACGTTATTTCATTAGATAAGCCATATGTTTAAAAGGAGGCTTTATGTGCATTGCAAGTTACGTTGATGGCATTCTGCACAGCTATAATTTGTCAGCAGCATGTGCATTAACTTTTATTATATAAAGCGTTAAAAGTTGAATCTGGACAGTAGAAGGTTTTGATCTATGAATAGTGCATTTTCCCGTTTATATCCCCAGAGTCTCGATGGCAAAGTCACTTAGGAGGATAGGATTAAGGAAAATATTTTGAAATCAATGGAGGGCCGGACTAATCTAAGTTAGTGCTTTAAAACTTCTAGGCTGCTGCCAGAGTAAGCAGCTGTGAAATCAAGTCAAAAGGAACACTAAGGTTTAACCCATCTTCTTGTATAACAATTGTTTACAAATTTTACGAATACTTCTTGGTTCTAATATTTTTTTAAATGTACATACTACCAAAAATAATATTTGAAATGAATAAAATATATTTTCAGATACACATGTAGATTTAATATTACATGCCGTGTTATCAGCTGGGCCACCCTCCCAATTTTTTTTTAAACATAACCTTTTAATGTTGCAGGTGTTCACGGAAAGTCCGTTTGCCCCCCCCCCTTCCCCACACTTTTTGTTGCAGTATAATCATATTCTCCTTAATTAAATGTTTTTTTTTTTCGAAAAAATAAAAAAGTTTAAATCTTCCTTCCCCATCCACAAAAAAGGATACTCGAGTTTAATTGGACACCTCCCTTTCTTTCCTACCCAAAGATGTTCATGAGTGGCAATTTGTTTTTCTAACTACCCCCTGCTCCCCTTCCATCCCTAAAAAAAGATTCTTTTGCCCCTAATAGCTGAGAAAAAAAAAATGTACGATTTATTCTGTAACATTAATGAAGCCAAAGAGACGACATTTCAGGCTCTCTGTAAAGCCAAACTTGTCTCCCCACTGTTTTCATTTTTACTTCATTATTTGTCAAGCGAGATTTCTGTATGAAAACAGAATCGCTTTAAAGAATTAAATGATTATGTCTGTCATAAAAAGCGATTTCTCTCCTGATTAATTCTATATTCAGCATACATGTATCCTGAATATCAAATTATGGATCGTACCCAAAATTTCTGAGAGTTTTTAACTTGCTATATATCAGGACCCCGTTATAGCAAAGAACTTACGGACTAATATCAAAATTAAATTTTGAAAACTTTCTATTTTACATTGATTTGAAAATGATCTGAATTTTTTAAAAGGGAAATTAAAAATACATTTTTAAAATGCTAGCAATTTTTAACAGAATCATTAATTTGCAAGATTTTACAACCACTTTTAGCTTTTAATGTTAGTCGTAAGTTCTTTTGTACAACGAGTCCAGGTTCCGATTATTATAGTTAGAGCCATCACTCGAAGCAAACATGATTGCAGCAGTACTCAAGATTAAATAAGCCTATCATTATTTATTCTAGGTTTGAAATTAATTCTGTTGTGCAACATGTATAAGATATCTTAAAATGGACTAAAAGGCATTAAAACACCAATGAGCTCCGTTGAATCATGCATAAAGGGTTGTTTGGTATTGCGGTAATTGTCTGGTACTATCGGTTAATAACTTGTATAACTAGAAAAATTCACATTATTTGTCACAAGGGTAGTTTTTGGATTGAACTCGTTTTACGCACGCCAGACAATATGTCAGCTTTGGAAATATTACGAAGTCATCCAGCAATTCATATTGGGCGAGGCGAAGCCAAAGTAATCCGTATTTAGCAAAGCCGATATGGATTTTCATGACCCCGTATTATTATTTGAAATACGTAGCACGTGTTTGTTCTGATTTTTGAACTTTTTTATGCATGCATAGCTATTAGATAGTATAGTATCCAGTCTGAGTGCTCTATTACATAAAGAATTTCTAATCCTTTTTTAACAGTTTGTCATAAGCGGAAGTAATAAAGATTTTCAGGGATACTATTGAATGAAAGAACAAGGCACGGTATTAGCAGTAATTTGTCGCAAATTTTACGATATTAATCTTCTTTGTATTGTTTTTTGATGTTGTGCATTGAAGTAAAGAAGATGCAAACTAAATTCTTCAAGCACAAAAATGACGTAATTTTTCACCATGACGTCAATAATACACGCTTAAACATGGAATGGTCGTTTAAAATCGTTAACTTATAGTACAAATGATCATTCTTTGCTCAAATTATACCATTTTACATGCAACAACTACTTTCATACTCGGCATATAAGTTCATTTGTACATATCTCAGTTAAACTATTAAAATAGTGTTGGTTGTCATCTGTGATCAATATGAATTTTGCAAAAGTTAAATAAAAAGATATTTTACCGACGCAATTTTCTTGATAACGATGTTAATGACACATATTTGATCCAGACTGAGATTTCGTTTAACGTTAAGTCCTATCACTGGACATAGTAAACTATAAATACCTATACATATGAATAAAAAATATTTTGAAAACAATGAATAAATTGTAGTTAAAGATGCCGCTTGTGTTTATGCCGTTTGTACATGCACGTGCATAGTGCCCGTCGGCTGTGGTTCTGAACAAGTTCAAGTTCAGTTGGTTCGCCCAAACCAAAATATAAGTACATGGGCTACATTAAGGAGGGATTCTTCTCATATTTCTTGTACTTAAAATTTAATGAAATTTTCATAGATTCAAGAAGACATTATCATTAAGTAATGGTATCAATTAGATTAAATTCGACCGTTTTATTTTAAAAACAACGTCAGGTCAAGGTCATTATCTTTTCCTTGACCATAAAAATAAAAATTACTGTTGCCAATCATGCGATGCCTGCTTCTATTTCAAAAGATAAAATGTTTTTTTTTTCTTTTTGCATAAAAACGATATTATAATATAGGGTCTATCAGATGATAGTACCAAACTGACATAAATAATTTAACTCAAAAATAGATATTTGCTAATCCAAATTTCCTCTATTTTTGTTTGATTTTTAGGATATATTAGCTTTTTTATATGCTTCGAATATTTAGACTTTTCTTATCTTAACATATGGTAAAGTAGTCATATAAAGATACAAATTGTTACAAAAACAAAAAGTTTTGACCGTTTACTAAGAGAGATAAAACACTTTTAATGGATTTTTTGCTCAAATCTGTACTTAGATTGGCAGGTTTTAAAAGTTAACAAAATTATTGTTTGTTTGGAAAAATATTTATTTGATATATTCTAAACTTCAATCCATAACTATTAATTTTACCTACATTTGAAAATTTCTATAAGTCTTTGATTGTTTTAAAATCTAACTAAATTCATTGTTCTATAGTAATGTTGAAAAGCAGACAAGGATAAATTTTCATACGCCGCCGTTCGACCAAGAATATTTATTAAAATTTCCAAACTAAATTTCAAACCCAGTTTACCATTTCTATCTAAGTTGTACAATTTTGTTGAGGAAAGAAAAATATGATCTTTTATACCCCTTACATCTAAATATATAAAACATAAAGGCAAATATACTTTGAATATTTCATCTAGTCAGAAACCAGACAAAATTCCCTCATATATATATATATAGAGAGAGAGAGAGAGAGAGAGAGAGAGAGAGAGAGAGAGAGAGCTGTAGGTTACAAAGTTGTATTTACCCAACGTATCTAGATTTTAGATGCTTAATTGATGCTAATTTATTTGAATGCTTATGCTATCATCTGTGTACTACCATTGATTTGACTCACAGGCCTTTAGAATATTTTAATTTAACTGACAAAATGGGGGGGGGGGTATAAAAAAATTTATATATATACTTCTATTTAATCAATTATTTTTCACCGGTCCACCCTGTTGATAAATATTACCTGGTCACTAATTGGGAATAAACTGATTTCTGATCTTCAGAAAAATGAGTCTTTCTGGCAGATTCAATTCATTGATGCATTCCCTGTTATATGTACTTTATTTAGTATGCTAGAACTATTGTACTTTTTCGTGATCCTGGAATTACCTAGTTTCTGAGCACAATAATGATGATCTAGATTCAAATATTCGAATTCAAGGGTGTGGTCACTAGGCGGATCAACATTTACCTAGGAGTATTTAGGAATTGAATAAAAATCTTTTTTTTTTCTTTGGCGCAGCAGTTCTACAGTTAATCCTGTCAATCAAAGAGCATCCGAATGCACTGTAGATAGGAATTGGTCACGTCATTGAACATTCCAATGTTATGGAGAATCAAACTTTTTCAAAACATGCCCTCTTGGGCTAATGTGGGGCTACAGTGTGGGCTAAAACATTTTTATACGATTGATATACACTTTAATAGGAAAAATCTTTAAAATGTTTTTTAAGAACACAATTGATCATACCAATATGCTATCATCCTGATACAGTTTAGATTCAAATCAATCAATCTGTAATATACTCCCCAGATTCAACCAATATTCTGTATATAAATCCAAAGTGTTAAAAAAGAGTCACTTGGGTTGTCTTTTTTTCTCATCACATATATCCGTCTATGCCTAGTAAATCATTTATCAAGTAGGGGATTATATGTTTGTGTTAAAAAAAAATAACGTCAAGTGTCCGTGCTTCGGAAAACCACATTTTTTTAATCTACAAACGTTTAATATACACTTATGATCATCAATCAGGAAGAGAATAGGTGAGATATACCTGGTGTTTGTTATACAGGTGTAAATATCATCTGTATGCGGGGGTATATAAATCTTTGTATGAATCCCACCTTTTCCTCCTCTTTGGTTATCACATTTACATCGAGATTATAACTAAATAATACTTTTGATCAGCTCTTTCGGTCTCAGGCTAAGATTTCCGGGGAAAAGTAATTTTCCTGCAGTGAGTATTTGTTTATAATCAAATATCTAAAATTGTAATTGATTAATTGTAATTGTAATTAATTGTAATTGTAATTAATTGTAATTGTAATGCAAAATTGAATGTACTTTAAAAGCCATTGCAGTGACAATTTTTTAAAATTATTTTTCTCCATCTTTTTTTTTTACATTATCATTATTCTTTTATATAATTCACAAAATTTTAATTAAAAATAAAAATTGATACAATGAATACATGCAATCAATGTGGTACGTATTGAACGTACATGTATTGTATTGTTATTTTGAGGAATTTTGCGCTCTTCTTAATAAAAAAAAATATTTTCATACACTCCCTTTTTGCAAGGTTACTTGTACAAGAATAATAATATTTTTAATACATGTACATGTATATCCTAATTTTTCTTGGTATATTTTTAAAAACGACGACACTATTATGAAATCACGTATAACAGTAGCAAATATAGATGAAATAGATGAAAAGAAATCACCATCTTACATTTGTATTCATCTAATGATTTAAACTAATTGCATGGATTTTTTTTATTTATTTATTTATTTATTTTTAAATTTTTTTATTTTATTTTATTTATTTATTTATTTTTTGAAAGTGGTAAATCGCGAGAATATGGTCAAGGATTAGACTCCGGTGATTCAGTTTGAATCCGTCACAAAATGTAGTCGGATAAACCCAGGTCTACATTCATCACTGTTATAATTATATCTCATTTGCACAGTTGTATATGATTGCTATTATATATTCCAGTAAAAGGAATCAATATCTTAACTAAAATAAAATGTATTTGAAGCATTAATTATAAAGAAGAAGGTACGGTTTTAGCTTTATTTTGCCCTAAATATTTAATGTTTTCAAAAAGTTTTGAAACTGGCTTAAACAGTAGTTGCGTATATGACTGTGATAAATCAGGAAAGAATATAGCATTAAGGAGTACCATTCTGGAGATATGAGGTCGTTAATTTGATGCATTTCTCTATTTTAAACAGAAAAGAAAAGGCCTCAAAATGACCAATCTCAAGTGGTGTTATTTTCCTTAAGAAAGTAGTGTCCACAGCCATCGCCCAATTTTATTTTCGGATATGTTGTGTAAAATTCTTTGAAAACTCACATATCTCAAAATCTTTGTAAGCGATGCCGGTGGACAATTTCATCTGAGAGAAAATCGGTGTCTTCTGCAACTTTTCAAGAAAATACAGGAAAATGCACAAGTTTATGAGGTCACAATTAACATTTAAAAAGTCATGTGAGAAAAATAAACATGATTTGTAGGATCTTTCTGCATGTAATTTCAATGATTCAGAAGGCATGAGTTTTATTTTTTTTACATCACTTTCAATTTTAAGAAAAACACAGGGCAAGATTTGTATTGAAACCGTACCTTGTTCTTTGTAGTATATATCAAAGTATATATATAAAAACCTCGTTATCTCGAACTCGATGGGACAGATAAAAAACTTCGAGATATCCGACGGTTCGAGATATCGAGAGTAAAATACTCAAGAAAAACGTGGTTAGGACTTCCAAATCACTTCGACATATCCATCGCATTCAAGATATTCGTGTTTGTGATACCGAAGTTCAACTATGTATATATATTTCTTTTTATCCAGATTCTCTCATCATGAAAATTTACCTTGAGTATGTTGTGTAAAGATACGCCTGGATCTATTCTCTCTCTCTCTCTCTCTCTCTCTCTCTCTCTCTCTCTCTCTCTCTCTCTCTCTCTCTCTCTCTCTCTGCCGGGTCTAGCACAGGTAAAATACGATTCTATTTAGACATGTTAAGATTTTTCACCTGGGGAAATTGAAGAATTTATTTATTTATTTCATTTCAGGCATTATGGATATAAGATACATGGTCCTGGTTTTGATTGTCTTCTATGCCTTCTATGACTATTCAAATTGTGAAACCTTAGGAGTTATCCATGGGATACCACCGGTTCTCCTTCCTCGATTTCTTTCTGTAGCCAGGTCCTTGAAGACACTGAACAGTAAAAACAAGTGGACATTATACAGATATTTGAAATGGCGATCAATGTATGGGAAATGAAAAGAAATAAAAAAAAAATATATTTTTACATTCATTTGTTTTATACTGCTGTTTTTATACTAATGTGATGTTTATCTTCAACATAGTGCAGGTCCATGCATTTAAGATAAAACAAAATAAAAAGTTTCCTGTAAAATGTTGATACTTAGTTGACAGTTGGAAGAAGTGAAAAGAACTTGTAAAACCTAGTAAAATTTCAAGAAAAGAAATCTACCGCAAGCCCCCACCCCCAGCCCACTAAGCATTGATTTTTCACACAAAACATTGTTTTAGTAGATTTATTTGAAGTGTTACGAAAACCATTGACCTCAATTTCGTAGGTAAAACTGTACAGGTAATGAGAAAAATAATTTTCGCGTATAGCTCAAAACTTAGGCGAATAAACGATAAACTTTCGATCGCGTTAAAACGCGAATATATATATATTTGATTTCCAATGAATTGAGGTTAGATATGTTTTTATCTCAGAGCCATGCTGAGGGGATAAAAACACACAACGAGTTGTTAAATGGATTAAAAAAAAAAAAAACTAACCATAAACCATTTTAGACTCTATTTCATGTTTTATACTGTTTTATAGGTTAAATCCACAATATTTGACTTGATCAAATCAACGCAAAACTATTGTGACGTCACAACCTTGAATATGAAAGTGATCTTTTTTAGCTATATCCACTGATAAAAGGATTAAACATAAGATAAATAGATTTTTTACCTACGAAAAATCCTTGACTTAATTATATAAGAAGCAAAGAAAGTGCACCTACATTGTAAGTCAAAGTAAAATAAAAACATGTTTTAACCCAAAAAGGTGTTACAATGTTAAAAAATGGATATTATTTCTTTTTTATTAATATATTATAAAATATATGTTTACAAATGTTCTCTGTGTGTTGTTTTTCTTATAGACTTTTTTCAATGGATACACTAAGAATAAGTTAAACTTGAGCTTGCACTTGGTTGTTTTGGTTGGGATGGGGTATTCCTGTCCACTCTCCATAAGTAACAGCACCTGTGACTGTCTTGACATGAGCTGCCCCTTAATTTTTATTGCACAATCCAAACCCCATTGCAAACAATTAACACTTCGCGATTTTGATACACGTTATCATCTTAAAAACATGCAACATCAGATCTTATCCGTCTTACCGATCTGTCAATCAAAGAGAGAGTAATTCTTATCCGACCGCCATGTTATTTTTCTATAGATGTTAAGAAATGGAGACATTAGAAAAAGTAATTATATATGAGATGTTACTTGTGATGTACATACATTTTTCTGTGTATAAAATAAAAACAATATTTATCAAAAGACAAAACTTCATTAAAAATAAATCAAAATATATGACGTATACCTATTGATTCTAGATTTGGGGTAAACTCAATAAAAGCACAACTTGCCCTAATTACTGAGATATTGCTTAAAAAAGTAATAGTCACATGTAGTAAACTTTAGTTTACTTTAAAATGAAACATCGCCTTTATTAAATTTACTTGTTATTGAAAATACGTGTAATTTAGAGTTTTCAATTAAATTGTATAAATGTTATTTTCAAACCTGCTAATATTCATTGCTTCGCACTACCCCTAGCATGCTTAGGGGAGTATCAGTGAATAAAGTGAATTGGACTTTTATGGAGTTCACCCCAAGTGACTGCTTCGGATTTCTTCGCATGACCATGTTGCATGTATAGTGGTAAACTGGGGTTTTATTGTGTGAAAACTACTATAGAGAAACTCTTTGATTTTATACCATATGTACCTTACATTGACTTCGGTATACATGCCAAGTTTAGGTAAAATCTACCGTCTGGTTATTTTTTAGGGACCATCTCAAAATACAGGTACATTTACTATAGGATTATATAGGAAAATACCATTTTTTCGCACTTCGGACCAAATTATACAAATGCTACTATAGACTTTTTGCTCAAATTATATTATTTGATGGGTAATACTATATTGTACATTTTGTGCAAGAAACATAAAATTCTACCTTCTGGTTTTCAGAGGGGGCATCTCAAAATGTCAAAATTCATGATATTTTCCTGTTTTTATGGAGTACAACAAAACATGACAGATACCACAGGTTTACATAAAAAATAATAAAAAAATATTGTTAGATTCTCAGTTTCCTATGTTTAAAATTTCAAGAGTATGTATTTTATACTTTTTATTTTATGGCATAATTAATGACCCCGCTTAAAGAACTTCGGTTATTCATGACGTCAAAAACACACTATTACGACGTCTATCCACACATCATTTGAAAAATCGTTTTAAAAAATCGGTTATTTAAAAAATAATTAGATTTTTTAACCTGAGATTTCATAAATTTGTTAATTTTATAAATTATGTAAAATAGTTGCTTTAAAAGAGTAAATACGCTTTATTTTACTATGCTGCGCGAAGTATTGCGCAATGAAAACCTCAGTCGGTCCCCTTAAATCGAGATCAACTTCTTTAGCTCAAGTCAGGTTCGAAAGTCAAGCAAATATTATTTGCAATTGCGGGAAATCTGAGTTACGAAACATCAATATTGAATCAAAACAAATCGTCGTGTACAGTGCAGAACCGTGTGAAATCTGATTGCATTCCGAATGGTTGAGGGCCCAGATTGTAAACGTAATGGAGAGAAAATAAAATCCAAACTAATAAACCAGGCAGTAAAATCGGTGTATGGAAATGTTGTGGACAGGATAAAACTTCTAAGTATAATAATATATTGTGAATTAAGAATATACAATGATTCTATCAATGTAACTTACATGTCAAAAGTCTCTAGCTACATGTAGTTAGCTTGAATTAAGTAGCTTGATAAAGGTATAAAAAATATATTTAAAAAATTTCAGTACTTTTTTTTAATTGTTTATAAGAAATAAACAAAAAGTTGCAAGTACTTGATTAAATCGTACTGTGGACTATTATACAGCAATCCAAATACATCTTAAAACTTTGCTGCATTTAAATTGTGGTTACCTGGTAACTGCATACCTTGGGTGTGGTGAGGCATGGTTAAGTATCATTACCTGTACTTCACATTGTGCTGAATTATTCTGTTGTCCAACTTTATAAATTCATTCAAGAAGTAACTGTATGGTCACATATATACTTCACATTGTGCTGAATTATTCTGTTGTCCACCTTTATAAATTCATTCAAGGAGTAACTGTATGGTCACATATATACTTCACATTGTGCTGAATTATTCTGTTGTCCACCTTTATAAATTCATTCAAGGAGTAACTGTATGGTCACATATAGCCCCAAATTTTAATAACTATGTGTGCAAAGTCTCCCTAGGAGACACAATATACATTTTATTTTTTAATTTCAAACAATAAGACTGACACATTACTATTTCTCATACCAATGATGCAGTATCATTCTCTTACTGCTTATAGTTATGTGCATGAAGAGTACATATACCTGTACATTTTATAGATGCATTTTTATGCATTATCGATCGAGCTACAGACAACGTCAAGTCTTTGCTGTAACAAGAATTAAAACTTCAGAACAATTTTCTTGTATTGATTTACCACACTGTGTCATCTGTAATTCGAATCTGTTTTTGTACTTGGAAATAAAGGGAGAAACAAGCTAGACCACATCGTTTCAAGCTACTGTCCGGAGTCCGCATATATCTCTCTTCTTCCCGTGGCTGCTTGATCACAGAAAGACTTGTAATCTAGAATATTTACGACTCTATATTGTGACGTCATGTTCAGCCAATGACAATTTTTGTTTCCATCGCAATTGAAATCAACAATTGGCATCAACAGTATACAAGAAATGTTTCGTATACTGTGATTGGGTATTGAAATGTCGCGTCAAAGTTCATTATCCGACTATGCTTTACTCGACATTGGTCAATATTTTAATGAGCTACAAAATATTCTTTTCTCATTCTACCACGGCCAGAATGGGAGAGGATCGTATACTTTGACTGTGGTTTGCGACGATGCATACTCAAAGAAAATCAGCATTGGTTTTATATATTATATCATACACTGCATTAATATAATGTCCAAAATATGTTTATGACAATTAACTCACACTGGTAATGGTAGATGGTTACAAGTTTTGTAGACTATAACTTTTGGCTTCTGTGTGTGCCCAACAATATCTTATTGATAGAACATAAATAGATCTACTGCAGTGTTTAACTTGTACAGTATTTTAAGTAAAGCTTCAGGGTCAGCAAAAAATGACTTTGGGAAAGTTCAATCTTATACAGTCAAGTTTTTTATTGGGGTGACACATGTATAAAGAAGTGATGCTGAATTCAATGAATTGCACATGATATAGATTACCTGCAAATTTACACTATGTTTCATGCAACACATAATGTAAAAATGATAAATATATACAAATAGATAATTTTTCAGTTGTATCTAATCTCGGCGGACAATCGGCTCGGGTAGATATTTCGCTTTGATGTCTTCATCAAAATATCATTCAATAAGCACTAGAAGATCTATTCAATCATTAGATCTACAATAACCTTTAAGTATCTGGTGAATGCAAACATTGACCCATTACATAAATCTTTATGAATATATTTAAATTAGATTCCTTTCAGATAGAACCAAAATCTAACAGGAGACTAAGAGAGAACCAACATCATAGTTTTGATTTAAAATGTTGTTTTATGCAAATAATCATTTATCAATATTAAGATAATTTAAACCATTACATATTTTCGGATAAAAGACCAGTTTACAAATTGTACTCTTTATATCTTGTAACCCGTCAAGTTTTCCAACTTTTCTACTCAAGATCATTTTCTCAATATTTTAAGTTATTTTTTGGGTTAATTCATTCCATATAAACTATCCACTTTCAGTTATTTATAATAAATCTCTTTAAATTATCTCCGTCTGGCATTTAAGTGCACACAGATTTATGTGATCTTATTATAAACAAAATGGGTTATACATATCTTTTCTACGCTGCTGAGAATTGCATCTTAGGCTTTTAAGATCGTCAATCTTCCATGATAACAATTGATTTGTCTGTTGTCTGTTTTTTTTTTGTTTTTTTTTTTTCATGTGATTCGATGTCATTCTTCTGTTCTGTTTCCAACATGGTGCAAGTTAAAAAAAATGAGATTTTAATTCTATGTGTATGACCATTTTTTAAAAAATAAAACATCATACGATTTTCATTGACAGTGTTGTTTTGAAAAATATGAGAATTGAACCTGACAGGTGCTGTTGTGACAAAAGTATATTAAAACGATGCAATTATGCTAATAATCTAAAGGTAAAATAGATGTCAAGATTTACAAATTGTTATTATAAGACACTTTTTATTACATAATCATTAGTGCAAAAATAGCTGCAGATCTGTAGCGCTGGTGTGAAAAAACGGGAATGGACGACCAGAGAGCTACAGTGCCACCCATTGAAAAAATGTGTATTTATTGCACACAAAACAGTCCGTTGTTTATTATTATTATTATTAATCCGTATATATCATAATATTACTAATCGCGTGATCCTAAATAACATATTCTTTTACTATACTTCCACAACAAATTTAAGTGTACGTACAAGTCATTTACATATACAAAGCGCTTTGCCACCCAAAAATGGTAGTATAAATAGGTGAAAATTTATTTATTTATTTATTTTTATTTATTTAATTACCAGTATTTATTTATTTTATAAGGAATATAGTGCTTGAAATTCAGTTGGCTGCTATCTTCGAGACTTTTACATTATTCTGCTGTGTGTCGATACTCTTTATGATCTTATTATTTTACCTTTAATCAAGTTAAACCAGAAGTGTTATTTATTTTTTATCCTTCCGAAAATTGCAAAATTTTGTACATTGTAGACAATCAATCCATGTATATAACAGTGTAAAAATCCCTGTTTTTGTCAACTGATTAAACATGTTAAAGGCAAAGGACTTTGAAGGATAATTAAACTCTCAATAAAGTACAAGTATACATAGGTCTGACATGCATGTACTACATGACAAATAAGCTTCTTATAATCTAAGTATAAGATGGCTAGCAACAAAGACTGTATATGATATAGACGGATGGAGTTGTGTATTAAGCAGCAATTGTGCAAGTCTTGCATACCTTCCAATGGATACGTGATATAACTCTGTCATAATAATGCTCTTTTTTGTGATCAGGGTCCTTAGAGACAATTCATCTCTTTCAGATGTCATGACTTTAATGTAATTTATGTATAAATGATCTAAGTTGTCCATGAAATGACCACTGTCTATGCAATGAAATGAAGTGCGTTTCAAACATTGAAACATATATGTACGAGAGTTGACCCAAATGGAACATCAAAAATGGTTTAAAATCGTTCATAATTTAACATTAATTATCCACAACACTCGACATATTAATATCCTATCTATTTTAATGTTTTTCTGAAAATTTCATTCGATTATATAAAATACTTTTTTAAAAATATTTAGATAAACATGATAAACACAATGTTATTTTTTTGTGTATCGCCGTATGGCAAGAATGTTATCGACGTCGTTATGACGTTACTTACCGGCACTCTTTTTACTAATAACTTCATACGTGCTTCTTTTCATTAATCTTTTCTGTCATTTTGCAAGAAACTCCCTGTTTAAGTTGTGGTATTAAAATCATTTGAACTTTGTCCAAATGTTATTAATTTCGTTCCTTTTAGCGTAAATCTTATAAATTTCGTGTCCAAGAGAAACGTTATTTATAATGTTGGTACATTCTTGCCATGCAGTTATGGTCGAGGCCCAACGTTGTTTATTTTAAAATTCTATAAAGTATTGCATATATCTGAATGAATGTTTAGGGCAAAAGTCAAGATAGGAATTAAGAGTTATCAGTGTAGAAAATTCTGTTGAAAATTTACGAATATTAAAGATTTTATAGCAGTTGTGACATTATTTTTGGTTCAATATATATATATATATATATATAAAGTATACATGTATATAATGCACAATAAGGATTCGAGTCCTATATACTAATTCAATTAGACAACACATGAAAGTGATTAGTACCACTTCATTTAAAAGGCATTCAATACTATTTTAGATACTCTAGCATCCTCCTTCTTAAGGGGGCCGACTGGGGTTTTCATTGCGCAATACTTCGCACAACATAGTAAAATAATTACTCTTTTAAAGCAACTATTTTTACATAATTTATTTAAAAAAAACAAATTTAGCAAATCTGAGGTTAAAAAAATCTAATTACATTTTTAAATTAGTATTTTTTTTAACGATTTTTCAAAGGATGGGTAGATAGACGTCGTAATAGTGTGTTTTTGACGTCATGAATAACCGAAGTTCTTTAAGCGGGGTCATTAATTATGCCATAAAATAAAAAAGTATAAAATATATGCTCTTGAAATTTTAAACATAGAAAATTGAGAATATAGCAATCATTGTAATTATTTTTTATGTAAATCTGTGGTATCTGTCATGTTTTGTTGTACTCCATAAAAACCGGAAAATATCATGAATTTTGACATTTTGAGATGCTCTCTTTGGAAACCAGAAGGTAGAATTTTGTTTTTCTTGCACAAAATGTACAATATTACGGGTAAATGTACAATTACCTACAAATAATAAAATTTGAGCAAAAAGTCTATTGTAGCATTTGTATAATTTGCTCCTAAGTGCGAAAAAATGGTATTTTCCTATATACGCAGCACAGTTAAGGCTGCAATAAGTAGGCGGGGCCTAATTTATGCGGGAAATGCTTACTATGACATCACACAAAAATATAAGTTCTTCAAATTACCACAAAATGAAATGGTTTGCTATTTTAAACTGTTGGATAGCTTTAAACTACATCAATAGTAACTAGTGCATAAATTTTTGTCGTTGGTTAAATTCCACACAGCAATATATAAACCATTCACTGATCGCAATGCACTTGTCAATGTGACGTCATATCGTAAAATTTGACGCAGTTTGTATACAGTGAGAGGCGGATCAAGTTATATTTTATGCAATGAAAATTGTATTTTGTAATTAATTTAAATATTATTTGCAGATATATAACAGGCCATTAACTTGGATGCGATGTCTATTTTATGATTTTATTCATATATTTCCCGTACATTCCCTAGACAAGCGATACTGCCGTATATTTGTATGCAGATTCAATAAAGGGCAATAGAATGGTCGTAATAAATCGATACATTGCAAGGGCATACCCTCAATGAATTATGACAAGCTTTTACACATAAACTCAAGAAGTATGAAGATATTTGAAAAGTGCTGCGAACCTCTTGAAATCTTGCAAATGAATTAAATATATCTATATTTAATGTGCTTGACCAGCAAAATATTCAACATACGGTCGAACAAATGTAAACTTAGCAATTAATAGCAGAATCTATATAGGTTCGCAGCACTTTTTACAAACTACAGAGAGTGTTGAAAATAATTATATATTAAACTTAGATTTTTAACTTGGTTATGCCCTTGCAATATTGGAATTTATAGATGACCTCAATACTTCAGGTATATTTGCTAAAATCACGTGACTGCATCATCACGTGACGGTCTAAATAAGAAATCTAATCGTCCTCAACATGTAGTTTTCAACCACATTGCATTTGTCCGATAAAAGTAAAGTCCTAAAAAGAATCGCCCATCCTTGTAAAGAGTGTATTTTCTGTGTAAAGAATTCGCCGATATTTCCATTTGGCACCTTAACTGTACTGCGTAATCCTACAGTAAATGTACCTGTATTTTGAGATGGTCCCTTAAAAAACCAGACGGTAGATTTTCACTAAACTTGGCATGTATACTGAGATCAATGTAAGGTATATATGGTATAAAATTAAAGAATTTCTCTATAGTAGTTTTCACACAATAAAACCCGAGTCGGCTCCCTTAAGTCTACAAATAGAACAAATTACTTATGGATTTGTATTAGCGTTGACATGTCTAAAAAGATCTCAATGTACTGACAGTTTTTAGAAATATTTGAAACTATGCATTTCATTCTCAAAGGAACACATTTGTGCATATAATTGATTGATTGTTTATTGTTACACTTGCCGTTCGAAAATTTTTCACCGTATCGGTGAAGGGCTATAATACTCGGCAGTCGGGGCTATTGAGCATGCAGTTGGGGCTCTTTATCGTGCCGACGCCTGCTGTGACACGGGATCTCGTGATTTTCACTTCTAGTGCCGGGCGCTTGGCGAAGGAACAGTCATTACCTATGTTTACGTCTTAGGTTTGACGCTACGCGACAAACGAGAACCGAATTTGGACCTCCCCTTCACAAAGCGAACGCCCTACCACTAGGCTACCGTGACCGATACACATTTATCTTGAAAATTAGAGCTTTTAGAAAATTCATAAAACAAATACTTGGAACGCTCCCCCTGATCAATTTACACAAACAACTTTCCCCAGATCTTATTTTAATTAACTTTTATTCCAAAAAAAATTATCATGAGGTAATTTTTAGGCCATGATAAGTTATCATATTAATTGAAAAATATAATTTTAATATGTTTGTAGTTTTTCATCCGAGTTACTTCCGAAATTCAATTTTGCAGCATATATTTGCTTTCATGATTTTACTTGCTGAGAGAACTTTCTTGTGCATGGTACAAAGAAGCTTAACACATGTATTTAGAAATTCTGCGAACAACTTATAAACCATGGAATTATGTATAAGGCCAAATAAAAAAAAAATATGTGTGGTTCCGGTTACCCGACCGTTCCTATTTTATACCCCCGACCCTAAACTTTTTTCCGGCAATTTTCATTTTTTCCGGAATTTACCCAGCTTTCCGTCATCGGCTCCGGTATTAGTTTTAGTTTCAGCAATGGCGGCCTCCATGCACAATATCGTTTCAACACTTAGTGCAAGTGTTCAATTGATAGTTTTAAATCTAAAGCAAGTTAGCATAGCGCAGAAGCATTCCTTTTTTCCAGCACCATGTTTTTTTTTGTTTTTTTTGTTTTTTTTGCTTGCCAAAATTAAATAAAATATACGTTCACAGACAGCTGGCCAGGTAATATGCCTTTGGGAGTTAGGGCATGAGAAAACATCATTTGATTGCATTGATTACGCAAGAAATAGCCCAATGTGTAAGATAGATTAACTTGTAAATTATGAAATAATTTAAGTCAGGCCAGGGTCGTTTCTTTTAAACCAAAAGTAGAACAAAAAACAGTTGATGAGGAAAAGTGAAAAACAAGACAGCTGATTTTACCTGAATAAAGTCAACTCACATAGTACCAAATGAATATATATTTGAGAAATGAGCTTGGAAGTATAAAGTCTTCAATGAGGCAAAAATTTTTCATTGTAAGAATTTAACATTTTCACAATATTAAATATATTTCCTCTGACAGCTCTCTAGCAGTACTCTATGCCCGTTTTCTAGTTTATCATTCAAAATTTATTATTAAAAAAATAAAAATTACTCTGGATAAAAGTCATTAATTTCATTTATAAACATGGATTTAAAAAAAGGATGTTCACCTCAAACTTTTGTTTTCAAAAAGAAATTAATAAGATTATTAGTGTGTTTATTATTTTTCATTTAAAAATATTTGTTTCATATTCATAACTAGGGTGTCCCTACCAATGTTGACTTGTATATTATCATGCCACATCTAAACGCCACTTGCGAAGTAGTGATAGGTATTATTTAGAAAAATCTAGAAAAATCAATTTGTTAAAAAAAAAAAAAAAATACCTACCTACCCTAATTTTTTTGGAGATGTAACCGGAACCACACATATTTTTTTGTTTGGCCTAATGTTCACACTGAAGAAAAGGGTAGCATAGTACGTGAGTGCAATTAAAACGCTGCATTAAATGCGACACTGATGTTTTGTGGATCATGCATTGTCATCTCTCTCAGGTGAGATGACACATGACGTTTGAAATCCGGATGTCAAGTCCCAGTGAAAGCTGTCATTGATCAATCAGCAATCCTTGGCTGACTCCGCTATCCTCCATACAAAGTGTGCGAGGTAGGCACAAGCCACCCGAGGAGCTCCGAGTGGCAAATGATAAGCTGGTGGTCTTTTTTTTTTTCGTTTTTTTTTTTTTTTTTGTTTTTTTGTTTTTTTTTTTTTTTTTATTAATACTAATTGTCACATACATGTTTACATGGATTACAACATTATATCATTAATGAATATAATAAACAAATACAAAAAAAATTATAATTGTGACAACTGAGAGAGGAGAGGGAGAGAGAGAAAAAAAGGAGAGAGAGGGGAGGGGTTAAGAAAGGTAAAAAAAAAAAAAAGAGCATGATCAAAGACAAATATCTGTTCATTAAAGTACTGGTAAGAGTATGTCCAAGCCTTGTGCAAAATGTCTTTAAGTGCCTATTCGCAGGGTCTTACATAAGTGAAAGCCAATTTTTCCATTTATTATTAAACTCTTTAATTTGATTACTTTTTGTTGCACTATATTTCATGGTAGATAGTAATGTTTTAACATCTCCACGTAATCCTTGTAATCTCAAAACCTCATTACGACATTTAGTTCTGTATATAAATGATTTAATACATAACAGTATTGTATTTAATTCTTTACTATTGGGTATTGGGTTTCCAAGTATGAATGTACAACTATCTATTGGAAATTCTATATTATGAGCTTCACAAAGAATGGTAAAACTATTTATAAGTTCTTGAACCTTCTGGCATTCCCACATAATATGCAAAATTGTTTCCTCACATGTCTGACAGAAGCTACACAATTTAGTATCTTTCAAACCCATTTTATATAAAATTTTATTTGTAACTAAGATATGTTGATTTATTCTGAATTGTAGCCATTGTAATTTAGAACTTTTTGTACACTGAAAAGGAATTTTGTATAGCATTTCCCATAGGGAATCTTGAATTTCAAAATGTTTACTCCATTTCACTTTTGAGAAAGGTACTACATGTTCTGTATTCAAAATATTATACATAGGTTTTGTTCCTTTTTTAGATAAACAGAATAATTTTAAATAAAAAGATAGAATGGGCTTTGGGTTTGATCTTTCTTTGTTTACTTTTTCTACAGCCATAGCTACTTTTATAACTTTCTGTAGACTCGCATAGGTTAAAAAATTAGTTTCTATATTAAATTTTGCTTGAAGTTTTTCTAACTTTAGAAAAGTTCCCTGTTCATCTAACAAATCTGAAATAAATATTACTTCAATACAGTTTCTTAGGGATTGTTCTGTTCCATCTAGTATAACTAGTGTGTCATCAGCATATTGAGACATTAAGTATTCCTCCTCATCAATTTTAATACCTTTAATTTTTTTGTTATTTTTTATTTTTAAAGCTAAAATTTCTGCACATAGTAAAAATAAATATGGTGAAATTGGATCACCCTGACGACAGCCACGGCCTAGTTTAAAAAAATTTGATAAATGACCTGCTTGATTGATAGCTGATACAATATTACATTGAAACACTGAAATCCATCTTCTTAGAGAAGGCCCAAAATTAAAAAATGTAAGAGCTTTATCAATAAAATTCCATGACACTGTGTCAAAAGCTTTTTCAAAATCAATCATTAACAACAATCCAGGGATATTTCTTTCTTCTGTATAATGCATTAAATCATAAATTAACCTAGTATTTTCACCTATGTATCTTCCGGGTACAAAACCTGTCTGGTCTGCACTTATGATTGTGTTCAAGATATTTTTCATTCGACTTGCTATACAGCCAGAACCTATTTTATAGACAACATTTAGTAAAGATATTGGGCGCCAATTTTTTATAAAAAAATTTACTTTTTCCTTCTTTAGGTATACAAGTGATAATTCCCTGTTTTTGTGTTACAGAAAGCTCTCCTTTTTTTTAACCATAATTTATTGATCTTACTATGAAATTACCTAGCTGTTTCCAAAAAACTTTGAAGAATTCTGTTGTAAAGCCATCGCTTCCAGGACTTTTATCATTTGACATATTTTTCAGAACTAGCAATGCTTCATTCAAAGATATTTCCCCTTCAAGGCTATTCTTTTGCGTATCACTAAGTTTTTCCGCAGAAATATCCCAAGTATGATCACTTAGATCATCATCTATAACCTCAGAATTAGCCTCATAGAGTATTTTATAATATTTTTCAATTTCCAGAAGAATGTCTTTCTGATTTGTTACTTCCGAATCCATTGATTCATCTTTAATCAATTTAGGGATTATTTTATTTGTATAGTGTCTGTTCTCAAGGTTGAGAAAGTAATTAGTAGGTTTTTCTCCTTCATTCATCCATTTTACTCTAGACCTTATAATATTTCCCATAAGTTTGTGGTCTCTTATATTTTCCAATTCCTTTTTCTTATCATTAATTGTTTGGATATTTTTATCATAGTCTTTTTCCAAATTTTCAATTTCAGACATTAGCTGTTTTTCTTTCTCATTGCTTTTTTTCTTTATATAACTAGAAAATGAAATGGTTTTGCCTCTAATTTCCATTAAGAGTGTTTCAAGAAAAAGCTGATCATCTATAGTAAACTGAATTTCTGCAGGTGATATATCTTTGATATATTCTTTAGAATATATAGGTAATGCATAATTTTCTTTTGTTTCCTGAATAACTTTGTTGACTGTTTCAATATACTTAATATCTTGAAGAAGTGAGTTATTAAATTTCCACAAACCTTTTCCATGTGTCAGCTCATTTAATTTAATCTTTAGATATATAGGTGAGTGGTCAGACTTATAACTATTCAAAATTTTACTTTCTTCTACACTATTTAAATAAGAACTTGATATAAGAAAAAAGTCTAATCTTGCTTGTTTACATGGGGAAGGTTTACGCCAAGTATATCTTGTTTCATCAGGATTCATTTCTCTATAAATATCACTGAAATTGTAATCAGAAATGATTTCTAAAACTTTACTTCTTGCCTTTGGATTGTTAATATGAAGATAATTGAAATAATCTTTTTCTGGGTCCAAGACTAAATTAAAATCTCCTACCAAAATAACATCTTGATTTGATAAATCCTTTATAATTTCTGATAGTCTTTCATAATATGAGGGCATATCCTCATTTGGTCCATATATTGTAATTAAGCTCAGACGCTTGTTTTCAATTGTCAAATCTAGAGCCAAAAAATTCCCTGCATCATCAGATATTTTATTATGAACCTTGTGCTCAAAATTATTATTCAAAAATATAGCTACACCTCTTGACTTTGATGAAAATGAATTAAAATATGCCTCATATCCCCATTCATTTCTTATATCATTCTCCATATCACTTGTAAAATGAGTATCTTGTAGACACAGAATATTGCACTGAAATTGCTTAAAATATTGGAGTACATCATTTCTCTTTTTATAATCATGCAGACCCTGACAGTTTGCTGAAACTACTGTAAAACCAGACATGATATATGAAACTGAACTGTTGCAAAACACTTGGACAAACATTCACTTACCATCATTAACTCATAAACATGCAGAATGAGAAACAGAAAAGAAGTTGCTCTAAAGGTAGAAGAGAAGATTGGAGAGGGGTTTAGTAATAAAGACACATGCATCATAGAGTGGTAGATATGGAGTTGTTAGAGATTTGGTCAGAAGGGCAGAGACAATTTATGAAAATAAATCATATCGGATATGCCGCCATGAAAATAAAATAATAAACCAAAAAGAGTGAACATTTAAATTCCGGAAAACTACAAATATATTTTCCAAGTCGGAGATTATTTTTGAATCCGGATTTTTGCATTTCTATTAACAAAGATAAAGATTTTTTAAACACAACTTTCAATATTTTAAAATTTGAAATGAAGACGGCATTAATATTCGTATTCTCTTATGAAAAGAAAAACATATTTACAAAATCATAAAGGCCACATTTCATAAGACGCCTATTATGTCCTTTACTCAGTTGTAAAACTTATGTATTGTCAGATTACCGTGCAAATGTCAAATTTCCATGGAATTAGCGACCTCGTTTATCAGTTGTTCCATGATTGCGAATCTTTGAGGTCCAATATGGGCTTCGCCCATCCATCTTGTAATGACGAAAGCTGCGTTGTGAATTTGATTTTCTCTCATGTATCGCAAAAGTCTGCGCCCTGCCCCATGTTCACAATCATCATGATAATTTTCGTGCACGGTACCATCTTCTGTAGAAAATCTGTAAACTAAGATACGATTATCTGCACTTGCTGCATATGGATCTATTTAAACTTTGCTGTACATATTCTTGACATCCTCCACAGTCTTAACTCGAGCACCGAAAGCCATAAATTCCGAGGCGTCCTTTTTGATTGGGTCCGAGTTTTTTGTTTCAACTGAGTCTAGATGTTCTGTCTCTTCAGGCGTTACCAATAAGGCGTCCGCATTTGATAGAAATGGTACGTCATCTTTATAACTGGAGCCATTGGGCAAGATAATCGGATTCTTTTGAATCTTAACAGTGATGTTTTGGTTGCGCAAAGACTCTGCTGTATCATATACCCTGTTTCGAGCGGATACAATGGGTGCAGGTTGTTGTGTAGTAATAAAGAAGGGTAATGGTTGTTTGGCAATTTTCTTTAGCTTTTGGGCATTAAGAATTGTGTTGATTTTACTACGGTCGGTCAACTTTGCAGTAATGGATACAGGTCGGTCAGAATTGTATTGTGGGCGTGCCCCATTCCTATGAATCCTTACAAAACTAACATCCACCCCTAGAAGTTCTTTAAAAGTTACTGACATTGATGTGGGTAGGTCCTCATTGGGTTCGTAACGATAATTGTGAATAAGGATATTGTCTCGCATAGACCTTGACCTAAGATCCGTAACATCGTGTTCCATAAGGGACATTTTTCTGTCCATTCGAATTACAACTGACCGTAGTAATTCCAGTTCTCTCCGCAGTTGAGTGTTTTCTTGACGTAGCAAAGATATGTCATCATAATTACTCTCGCTTTGGTCTGCAACGTATTTTAATTTTGAAATTACGCTCTGATCACCCTCCCATAGATCATTTCTTATAGCTTCCACAGATGTTTTAATGTCATCAATAGAGCGAGACTGAGAGCTGTCAACAATAGATCGATTCTATAGGTTAGCTCACACTGTTTTTACTGGGAGAACTAGGCGACTTTGTGTTACCTGGATTCTTCTGTGAACACTCCTCAGTCTGTTTTTTAGAACTTGCCCCGGTTTTCCTTCTGGTGTCTGACGGCATTGTAAATGCAGAAATATGCACAAATATCACAAATAACACTCTCCAGACACAAAAGGACACTATAAACCAAGGTACGAATATTAAATCCTTCTAGAAATGCCCTAAATTGACCAAAAACTCTGGAGCTCAGATTAAGCCGCCATACCCTAAGATGTCACGTGACCAGCTGGTGGTCTGATGATGACGCGATTTCTAAATATGGAGATAAAACTAAGAATGAGCTATCTGTCTTATTATCAAACAAGACAGGTCTTCGTAAAGACAAACTGCACAGGAATCATAAAGAGTCAGACAGACAGACAGGACCGCTTGAGTACTGGTGGGTCTTCAAAATACATGTAATCATCTAGGCTATTGCGTAAAATGATCGTCAGTATGAAATGCACTAAACATGGCATCGAATAGATCAGCCAAAGCGTGGATCCAAGAATTTAGAGAAAAACAACATCAACGTGAAAAGATTTACATAAATACTTGCATTAAATTCATAAATGCAACTGATTTGAATTCCTGGCGAAAACTTTACTTTTACGTGTATTTTTGTCATTCGATATCTTGTTACCATTTTTAGAATAAAACAAAATCTTATTCAGCGAATGTATTCTGAGGAACGAAATTTTAAAAATACCAAAAGAAAAAAATATTATAGTAAACTATAGTTAACTATGGTAAATCAAAGTTTCAAAGTTATCACTATAGTAAATCAAAGTTTTCAAAGTGATCACTATAGTGTCATAGTTATCACTATAGTAAATCAAAGTTACTATAGTAAATCAAAGTTTGACCATAGTAAATCAAACTTTTCATAGTGATCACTACAGTATTTCAAAGTTTTCAAAGTGATCACTATAGTATCATAGTGATCACTATGGTAAATCAAAGTTTTCATAGTGATCACTATGGTAAATCAAAGTTTTCAAGATTATCACTAGAGTAAATCAAAGTGTCAAAGTTATCACTATAGTTCACTATAGTTTTCTTAGTGTTAAAGTTATCACTATAGTTAACTATAGTAAGTTATAGTTAACAATAGTATTTTTTGTTAGAGTTAAAAGCACAAGTTAAGGGGAGACATAAATGTCTTTAATTTAAGAAACTTCGGGCATTGGAAGAAAGACCACAAAGAATCACTGTGAGAATTTTCACGCATGTCTGCACTATTTTTTCTTCTTCAAAAAATAAATGTCACAAATACAATATTGTTACCCCTGCGTAAAGGATGCAGTTACCTTTACCTGACTCACATTTTAAGGATTTATCATGATAGCACTTCCAAACATTTTCTTTATGTAATTTTAAATTGCACTGTTTGTTAGTGGCAAAAAAATTCATCAAATCGCCTCTCCTATTCTTGTAATAAAGCCAAAACTATATTATAAAATGATTGATTCCTAGAACAGCTTAAGAATCAGGCTTTGTAAATTGGGACTCTTTTTCAGATAATTTGTAAATTTTAGCTGATAACGTTTAAATTTTGTTACCTACATCTATTTAAATGCATGTGAACGTTATTTTATTGGATAAGCCATGTTTAAAAGAAGGCTTTATGTGCATTGCAGGTTACGCTGATGGCATTTTTTCACACTTCTAGTGCTATATATATATAACTTATCAACAGCGTGTGCATTAATGTATATTATATAAAGCGTTAAAAGTTGAATCTGGACAATAGAAGTTTTTTAATATATGAATTGTGCATTTTCCCATTTATATCCCCAGAGTCTCGATGACCAAGTCACTTAGGAGGATAAGATTAGGAAAAAAATCTTTTGAAATCGATTGAGGGCCGGACTAATTTAAGTTAGCGCTTTAAAACTTCTTGGCAGCTGCCAGAGTAAGCGGCTGTGAAATAAAGTCAAAACAAGGAACGGTAAGGTTTTACCCATGTTCTTGTACAGTTGTATAACGATTGTTCACAAATTTTACGAATACTTCTTAGTGATCAAATTTTTTAGATGTACATTCTACCAAAAATAATATTTCAAGTGAATAAAATATATTTTCAGATAGATTAGATATTGCAGGCCGTGTCATCAGGAGGGTCACCTCTCCCAATTTATTAAAAGATAACCTTTTATTGTTGCATATGTTCACTGAAAGCTTCTTTTGTAAAATGGGTCCAGGTTCCGTTTACCCCGCTAGAGGCATCACTCGAAGCAAAGATTGTGCAACATGTAAGATTGCTTAAAATGGACCTATAAAGGCATTAAAACACCAATAAGCTCCGTTAAATCATGCAAAAAAGGGTTGTTTGGTATTGCCGTAATTGTCTGGTTCTATCGGTTAATAACCTGTATACCTAGAAGAATTGGCATTATTTTTCACAAGGGTAGTTCTTGGATTGAACACATTTTACGCACGCCAGACAATATGTCAGCTTTGGAAATATTACGAAGTCATCCAGCAATTCATATTGGGCGAGACGAAGCCAAAGTAATCCGTATTTAGCAAAGCCGACATGGATTTCCATGACCCCGTATTATTATATGACATATGTTGCACGTGTTCGTTCCGAGTTTTAAACTTTTTTCTGCATACATGGCTTTTAATTCTATAGTATCCAGTCTGAGTCCTCTATTATATAAAGAATTTCTGACCCTTTCTTAACAAATCAAGCAATTGTTTGTCATAAGCGGAAGTAATAATAAAAGATTTTCAGAGATGCATTATTTCGCGAACTATTGAAAGAAATTTTTCCGTACTTCTTTTAAAGTGGAGAATTCACCACTTTTGAGTGACATAGACAAGCAAAATACTATAGTTTCTTTGAAAATTCCATACTTACAATATCTGAAACTCATATTTCCCTAAGGAAGTAGTATTAATAATCCCTTTTTTCAAGTGAAAAGGCATATTATTAATTAATCGAATTAGATTTTCAAGGTTTATATATTCTTATTAGAATTGGTCAGACATACCTCTCTCTCTCTCTCTCAACTGAAAAATGACCCATATATTCTTCATTTAATCATTGTTTTATTCATTTCATGTTGTATATATTCCAAAATAACATTCAAAGCTTTTAAAAGGATTAGTTTTGGATATATATATATATATATATATATATATATATATATATATATATATATATATATATATATATATATATATATATATATATATATATATATATATATTACTTCAATTAAATAGAGCTGTATGTTACAAGGTTGTATAAATCCAACCTATCTACATTTTAGATGCATAATTAATGCTAATTTATTTTAATGCTTATGCTAATATGTATGTACTAACATTTTCACCCGCGTGGCGCAGTGGTTAGAGGGTCTGCTCTAGAGTCGTGGAGTAAGGAGTTGATCCCTATGTCGCGGGTTCGAATCCCACTGTGGGACGTGGAGACCGGTCCTTCGGATGAGACAGAATAAACCGAGGTCCCGTGTTGCAGTAAGTGCTGGCACGAAAAAGATCCCTCACTGCTCAATGGCCGTAAGAGCCGAGTATAGGTCAGAATTTGTAGCTCTCCACCGGCAAGTGATGGCCTCTCCATATGAGTGTAAAATTCTCGAGAGGGATGTTAAACAACAAACAATCAATCAATCATGTCCTAACATTGATTTGACTCACCGGTCTTTGGGATGTTTTAATTTGACTTAAAAAAGGGGGGGGGTATAAAAAAAAAGTATTTTTATACCTCTATGACGAGAACTCAAATTTGATTGGCTTGTTAGAAGGCTTTTAAACTCATTTATGACTCCATAAAGTACCGTTTACAGCAATTATGACCTAGGAATCATTGCACGTGGGGTATAATGACCGGTTAATTATAAATAATGACCGCTAAAAATGACCTGTTAATCTAAATTTCATTCAAATTTTTAAAAAAATATATGCATACAGTGATGTTTGTTCATTTAAAAAATGCCGTTATAAAAATATGTATAGTCTTTTTATGATTCGGAATACGATTGCCCTTAGATGCGTCAAAAATTTTATTGTTTTCATTGAAAAGTTCGATCGTTACAATGTCAAATTCAACGAATGCAGACTCGGCTCTTTTGTACAGCAAAAGTCTGCACCAGATTGTCATTGTACTCGGGAAAGGGGTAATAAATTGTTGTATATTTTTATACACCCTCCCCCAAGTTTTGTCAGTCGATAAAGCAATCCAAAGGACTCAGATTTGATTTTGTTCATAAAAATGTTTAGGATGGAGCATATATACTTTTTTCATTCTTTAGGGCATTGGAATATGACGATTGTAATCAATTATTTTGCACCGGCCCCACCCTGTTGAAAAATATTACCTGGTCACTAATCGGGGCTAAACTGGTCTCAATACAAATGAGTCTTTCTGGCGGATTCATTTCCCATCGGTACATTCCCTTCTATATGTACTTTATTTAGTACAGTGCTAGAACTATCGTCCTTTTTCGTGACCCTGGAATTACCTAATCTTTAGCACAATTATCGATGATTATCTATTTCTATGCATGCAAGAGCTTAAAACTATTGTTGTTTCTTATCCTGTGTATAACATTACATGTAATTCTGCTAATTTTGTTGCAATTTGATTGTGAAATATTTGGCCATTTTCACATTTCTCTGGTGTATATAAATTTGCAGATAAACAGTCTTTGGTCATTTCTTGGAGAGAAGAGTCGTTTGAACCTTGCAGTAACCTGACTTTTATAGGAGTCAGAAGCAAAACCGTGCCACTACGTTCCACCGCAAAGAAAAACCTCTGGTAAGTATAAATGATACATTCTGTGTACTTCTTTTCTACTTTCAAGGTTTTGAATTAAACAAATTTTTCATATCGATTGCTGGAAATAAATAATTTTAAAATAAAATGATGAGAGCTATATACAAATAAATCACAAAAAATGTAAACTTATTCAATAAAATTGATTTTTTTTCTCCCAAATATTGATATAAAGATAAATCAATAAATATTGGAAGAAAAAATAGAAATTTAACAGGATATGTTATTGCACTTTTTAGTTCATTGTCATCTTATTAACACTTATATAATAATTAAAAAGTGCCACCCACGGGAAATTACATGGATCGATCAGTGACATTCATTAATGCAGCTAGTTTTAGCTAACCGAAGATACCTGAAAATGCTAAGTAACATATTTATCTACATGTATTTCTCTTTAAATGTTTGTCTATATTGCTCGTCTATAATAATCTTTTTTCAATTTTCTTCAAACAACTTCGCCGATTTCAACCGAATTTGATACAGAGCATGCATACAAACATGTATACATGTACATTGTATTTAGTATTAGGAAGAATTTTTTGCAGATTTTACAAAATGTCAAATAATAATAAGATATACGATGCATTTTGTCCTCCTCTTTATATCTACATGTATAGATCTTCGATCTCTTACTTTTTTCTTCTTTGTGTGTTTGTTGTTATACTATATGTCCCAAATATATCTTTTCCAATATTGTGTCACATAGCCATTTTTTTTTCTTTTCAGTTGATATCCATCACGCTATGGCGATCTTTTATTGTACCTCAAATACAT
Source organism: Saccostrea echinata (assembly GCF_033153115.1). Lineage (NCBI taxonomy): Eukaryota > Metazoa > Mollusca > Bivalvia > Ostreida > Ostreidae > Saccostrea > Saccostrea echinata. The sequence continues at coordinate 5,863,435 of NW_026889765.1, read as the reverse complement.
GTACCACTAATTGGTGGTTTGTACATACTAAATGAACTAGGATTCCCCTCCTAAAGTCTAATGTAGAAGTTCAGATTTGTTTTTAAGGGGGGAAAAGGGCCGTTTATCTAATTATGGGACGATGCATGTTAATTTATAAGAGTTATGAATTAGGTTGGATGATTTAAACCCCCCTTCCCCCCCCCCCAAAAAAAAAAAAATAGGTGGAACTTAAATGAAAGCTTCTTTTGCTTTTTATGATCATGATATAAGGGGCAAATATTAAACATTAATTTAATTTTTAGGGGCTAAAAACTCTTAAAATCTTCTCAGCATCACTGGTACAACATATATGTACCACATATGATAGCAGTCCCGTCTGATATAGATTCAAATGTTCGAATCCAAGGGTGTGGTCACTAGGGGGATCAAAATTTACCTAGGAGTACTTAGGAATTGAATAAAAATCTCTTCTTCTTTTTTTCTTTTGAGCAGCTGTTCTACAGTTAATCCTATCAATTTAAAAGCATCCAAATGTACTGTATTAGAAATTATGGAACATTCCAATGTCATGTAGTATCTTCAAAACATGCCCTTCTGGGCTAGGTTGGGGCTACAGTGTGGGCAAGAAGCTTTTTAAACGATTGATATAATAGGAAAAAATCTTTAAAATCTTTTTCAGAACACAATTGATCATATCAATCTGTTATCATCCCGATACAGTTTAGGTTCAAATCAATCAATTTGTAATATACTCCCCAGATTCAACCAATACTCTGTATATAAATCCAAAGTGTTAAAAATTACAGTCACTTGAGTTGTCTTTTTTTTTTCTCATCAAATATATCTGTAATCCTAATAAATCATTTATCAGGTAGGGGGTTATATGTTTATGTTAAAAAAATAGATAACGTCAAGTGTCCGTGCTTCAGAAAAAAAAACATATTTTTAAATCTATAAACAATTATAAACTCATAAATCAGGAAGGGAACGTGTGAGCGTTTTAGCCCAGGGGACTTTATTTCAAAGATTTTGCAATAAATAAATCATTAACACCACAGTGACAGGATAAAAATCAATGTTAATTTACGGATATGTTGTTGTGTTTAATATTAAATATACTGTATATATCTGAATATCTGTAATAATATCTCTAACAAACTGTGAATCATTTACTTTACTATGATCCTTTTTTCAAGAATTAATTAATTTATAGATTTACCAGGTGTTTGTGTACAGGTGCCAATATTAACTGTAAGTGGGTGTATATCAATCTTTGTACTAACCCCACCTACATGTATTCCTCCTCTAAGGATTATTACGAAAAGATTACAGATAAATAAAACTTTTTGATCAGCTTTTTCGATCTCAGGCTAAGGTTTTCGGGAAAAAGTTATATTTATCTGCGGTGAGTATTTGTTTTTAATCAAATATCTAAAATTAAATGTACTTTAAAAGTCATTGCATTAGCATTTTATTAATTTTTTTTTTCTCAACCATTTTTTTTAATTATCATTATTCTTGTTCGCAACAAAATTTAAATAAAAATATAAATTAATACAATAGATACATGTAATCAAAATGGTATAAAAGAAAAAAATACGTATTGTAATGTAATTTTGATGAATTTAACGCTCTTCTAATTAAAAACTTTATTTTCATACCGTCCCTACAGGAAAGGTTACTTGTATAAGTATAATACATGTAATATAATTGTTTATATATCCCACTAAGTTTTCTTGATATACCTGTATTTTTAAAAACGACTACACTATTCAGAAATCACTCATTACAGTCACACAAATCGATGAAAAAAAATCGCCATCTTATTAATCTAATCAATTAAACTAATGGAAATATATATTTTTTAAATTTATTTATTTATTTTGAAAGTAGTAAAGTCACCAGAATATGGTTAAAAACTAGAATCAGGTGACTCGTATCCATTTCTCCTTGTAGTTTCAAAATAGGCAATTTTACATTTATGTTATATTTGTACATTAAACCCAGGTATACATGTACATTCATCATTTTCATTATTGTTTCATTTGTGCAATTGTATTTAATTGCTGTTATATATTTTAGTAAAAGGAATCAATATTTTAAGCTAAAATAAAAAAAAAAAATTATGCAATAATTAATATATATATATATATATATATATATATATATATATATATATATATATATATATATATATATATATATATATATATATATATATATATATACATATATATATATATATATATATATATATATATATATATATATATATATATATATATATATATATATATATATATATCTTCTTATCGAAATTCTTTCATCATCAATTTACCTTGTATAAATTATATGTTGTATTAAGAATACCCTCTCTCTGTCTCTGTCGGGCCTGGTATAATATACGAGTTCACTTTAGTAAGATAACTTTATCTTAACTTTTAACTTCACTTTAAGATATTCACCCGAGGAAATTGATTTCATTCATTCATTTCAGGAATTATGAATGTGCGATTCGTGATGCTGTTTCTGGTTGTCTTCAATGCCTTTTATGCCAATACAAATTGTGAGACCTCCGGAATTAAAGGAAAAATCAGCGGGATACCATCTTTCCTCCTGCCTCGCTTTCTATCTGTAGCCAGGTCATTAAAGACCCTGAACAATAAAAACAAGTGGACATTGTCCAGATATTTAAAATGGCGGTCAATGTATGGGAAATGAAAAGAAATAAAATTATTTTATGAAAATAAAAAGATTTGTATATTATTTTGTTTTAAACTGCTGGGTTTTTTTTAGACTCATGTGATGTCCATATATCGATCTTCATCACAGTGCACGCATGTATACATGCATTTGAAATTATAACAAAACTAAAACTATCATGTAAAATGTAGTTGATATAATAAAGTTGAGAGATGGAAGGCGTGAAAAGAACTTATAAAGCCTGGTAAAATTTCAAGTTAAGAAATTTGCTGGGTTTTGACACACAGGAAACCCCCGAGCTTGAACTCTTTTTTTTAACACATTACATTATTAGTAGACTTATTTGAATTGTATGCCATAAGAAAAGTCGTTATAAAAATCCAAAACAATCATTCGATACGAAAAATTATCTTAATTTAAAAATAAGAAGCTAAGAAAGTGTACTGAAGCCAAAGTAAAATAGGGGTTATTTCTTAATATGTTATAAAATATATGTTAAATTGTTCTTTGAAGGTTTATTTTTTTTCAGGCGGATTTTTTAATGGATTCACTATGAATAAGTCTAATAAATGTCATCTGTGAAAAAATCCAACAATTTCGCACTTGCTTGTTGGGGGGAGGGGTTGTTCCTGCCAACAAGTAACAGCACCCGTGACTGTCTGGGCATGCGCTGCCCTTTATTTTTAATCGCGCAATCCACACCCTGTTGCAAAGCTTTATATACACTTTCGGTTCAACCTATACGTCATTCTCATAAAAAAAACATGCAAATTTGAACAGATGTAAATCTGATACGGTACCAATTTTGATGCACCAGATGCGCATTTCGACAATTTATGTCTCTTCAGTGATGTTCATGTCGAAATGTTAGAAATCAGAAATATTCAAATAATAATAATAAAAAAAAAACTTTGAAGAGCTTGAAAAGGGGTGTCAAATACTGGAGCCAAATATGTCGAAGGATATGTCGAATTGATCTGACAATCAAAGCGAGAGTTATTCTTACCCGGCCGCCATGTTATGTTGATGATGTTAAGAAATTGAGACATTAAAAAATGTAATTATGTATGTGATATTACACCTGATGTATATACATTTCATTGTTTAAATTTAAAACAATGTTTACAAAAAGACAAATCTTCAATAATAAGAATGAATCAGAATACATGAGGTATTGTGACTAGATTTGGGGGTAAACTGAATAATTTACCCTAATCACTGATACTCTCTGTTTACTGTTGCAAAGAAAGTAATAGCAGTTCTGAGGGGTTGATCCTAATATTTAACAGGTTTTGAATTTTAAAAAAAATCAATAAATTATTCTATTTCACTGTCAATAATTATCAACTTTATGCAGACCTTATTCCATTATATACGGTATTCATTTTATGCAGTTTTATGGATACACCCTCTTCGTGTATTGGTACATGTACCATTCCCTTTTGGTGAGCGGGGGTTACACATTTTTTTTTTTTCAAATTAAATTGAACCCTTATAAGATTCATTTATATTTAGCCCCCCCCCCCCTTAAAAATGTGTTAAACTTAAAAAGGTTATATCCATTAAACTTAACTCAATGAAACACCGTCTTAATAAAGTTGAGTAACTATTGAATCTAATTGAGTTTTTCATTTATAATTTTTATTTCGAACCAGCTAATATTCATTGCTTCGAACTACCCTTAGCATGCTTAGGGGAATATCAGTGAATAATTTAATTTTGTTTGTATTCTAGCCTCTGATTGGTTAATATCCAAAAAGGAACACAAATTATTTCTGTATAACCTGGTTTGGTATGGGGACACACCCCCCTGAGGCCAAAAAAAATAATAGTCTTGATTCCTGCTACCAGCCCGAAAAAAATAGGGTAGGTAGGTAGGAAAATTATTTTATTTTATATTTTTATTTTATTTTTTTTCCGACCACATTTTTTGGATATGAACTAATACAAGATAAAATAAAACATGTCGCAGGTCAATATTGTCTTTTAAAATTAAATTTCATGTCTTTTTATGCAAAACTCAAGTGGTATTTTATGAAAGTTCACATTTAAAACAAGAATTTCATGAAATGCTTGTTTTGTGTTTACACGAAAACCAATTACAGTGATAGAAAGATGAAATTCTGGAAATTCCCGATTTTTTTTCTTCCTAAACTTAAAAAAAACCTTTAGGGTCGGGTGCAAAAAAATAGGGTAGGTCGGGTAGCAGGAAACAAGACTATTATATTTTTTTGGCCTGACAACCAGCTGAATCGTCTGTATCCATGCAATCCTCTCATTTCCAGTCCTCGGGATTCATGGAAAATTCCAGATTTAATAAATGTACCTTTAACTTCAAACAGTAACTTGGATCTTACCACATGTAAACAAAACAACATGGCTGCTAGGACTATGTATCAGTTTTTACCTCCCCTCGCTTCCCATCACTTCCGTTACTAGGGTTGTATTATTGAGCGGCAAATTTGAACTAATAAAAAGCAACGAAATTTTACACCCACAGTTGTTTAATGATTTTAGAATTAAATTATAAGGAATGACTCTAATTCTTGGCCAAATTATTCGAGTATAACCTGGTTTGGGTCAGTTTACGCTGTTTTATAATCCGCGAAGCGGATTATAAAGCGTAAACTGACCCAAACCAGGTTATACTCGAATAATTTGGCCAAGAATTAGTGTCATTCCTAAAATAGTGTGAATTGCGCTTTTATTGAGTTCACCCCAAGTGACTGCTTCGGGTTTCTTCGCATGCCCATGTTACATGTATACCACTATATTTTCATTGTTTTCAGAACTATTTTAAAAAAAATCAGCTATTGGGGTTATACAAAACTACTATAAATAGAACGCATATATCACATCCGTGTACATTACGTCCAATGAACCTATCTCCGTCACCAAGGCCCTCTACAATAGATATCTCAACGTATTATAATTAGAAATTTTTTCCAGTTAAGTTTTTCTCCCTTTATCTTTAACTTATAAACATAGAAAATTAGTTTTGAAGATTTAAAATAGTATTAAATTATCATTTAGGAAAAAGTATCAACAACAGAAAAAAATAACATTAATATAACGTATTTTATATGTAATAACGTCACGCTACGTTATCTCAAAGGTGTAGCGTATTAGGGCAAATTGAGACGAAAAATAAAATATTTTTAGCCGTATTCAATATGGTATGTCACATTAATCTTTTGGCAAAGACCTTCATAAATATGACTGACATGTGAAAATGAGCATATTGATGCACATGTCGGAGGTATCGATGAAATAGCGCATAAAGTGATTACTGATTTCACATAAAATATGATATATACAATAGATCACGTGTACTTGTTATTTATTTTTGACGCATTCTTGAACTTGACTGTAAAAATTTCTCGGCATTTGATTTTAGATTTTCAGCATGTAAAAATGACGTAATAATCGCATTCGTTTATAAACAGCGAGGAGTTTCCCGAAAGTGACGGAGTTAAGGTAGTGACTGAGTTAGGGGGTTTGGCGAAACATGTACACATGTATTTACAATTAAGGTCGAGATCTTCTCAACAGTTGTTGAACTTTTCCTGAAAAGACTTGTGCTTATCGAAATTTCAATTTATTTTTAAATCTTATTAATTGTAAGTAGTAATTGTAATTAGTAAAGTAAAGGGACTCGGTTGTCTATATATTTAAATCGAGATCAACTTCTTCAACTCAAGTCGGGTTCGAGAGTCAAGCAATTATTATTCGCGGGAAAACTGAGTTACGAAACATCAATATTGAATGAAAACAATTTTTTTGTGTACAGTGCATAGCCTTGTTAAATCTGATTGCATTCAGAATGGTTGAGGGCCCAGGCTGTAAACTTAAAGGAGAGAAAATAAAATCCAAACTAATGAACCAGGCAGTAAAATCGGTGTCTGGAAATGCTGTGGACAGGGTAAAACTTTCTATAAATAATGATACATGTATATTGTGAATTAAGAATGTACAATGATTCTATTTCTATCAGTGTAATCAGGTAACTTACATGTTAATGTCATAATCACTTGATTTAATCATAGCTATTTAGTTTGAATTAGTTTGATAATGCTGTAAAAAATATACATGTATTTAGTTCAAAGTTGATAATCTTCACTGCACCAAAGTGCAATTTTTCATGCTGAAAAAAAAATTGCTCATTTAAGAATTAAGTATGATAAAATAGTTAAATCAAACAATTTTGAATAGCTTAATCAAGCCATGTAGGGAAATCAAGAGATTACATACATGTGACAGAACTGAAAAATCACAACTGGAGATTTGAAATTTTTCAGCTGGAGTTTGGGTCTCAAAGCTGGAGATTTTTTATCGACATTTTTTCAAATCGCAAAAGATCATCCAACCCCCAAATTCAGGAAAAAATACCTTCTCCCAGTTTATTCTTTACAAATTTTATTTTATAAAGTTGTTGTTTAGTTTTAAGAAAAATATGATAAAGTTTTTATTCAAATGAAGTGAAATTGAGTATTCAAAATGAAATCAACTCATTTCCTAGTAAATTAATTAAGAGTTAACAGTATCATCAAAACATTGGATAAAATTTTATTTTTGATGTAGTATTGATATATCAAATAGTAAGTGAAGTAAAACATAGCTAGGTTTTATGTTACAAATTCTATGCATGTCAGTAATTTGTTTTTAAATAGAATATGTACAGATGAAAAAAAGTACCCTCTAAAAAAATAAACAAATTAGAGTCAGTTATATTTTAGCAACATCCTGTAGTGTGATCTATTTTTAACTAAAGTGTGACCTACATTATAACTGTATCTTTTAATGACCAAAGCAGCATTAGAAGATGGCAACTTTGTATTTTAGCAACTAATTACAATGTTTTGCATTCAGTAATAAACATCAATGGTCTTTTATCAAGTTGATATATCACCAATTTTTACAACATAATTATACGACCTCATGTTGATTCCTACGAAGCCTACCGCTGTGAAAATTTATTGCACTGGCGTTGTTATCTCAATTTCTTTTCATTCTGAGCAATTATATGAAACACGATCAAAAAAATATATTGCAAATAATATTTAATTTGAAGAGTTTTAAAACACGGAAGATTTAAAAATTAATCGGGAGGGGCAGAAGGGGGGTGAAATATCGGGAGATTTTGTCTCCCGCTGGAAGAATCACATGTATGAGATTATGCCAGACCAAGCTAATTAAAGCCCCAAGTTGGGCATGAAAGCCTGTCCACTTCTCTAAAGAGAATAGCTTAGGCCATGTATTTTACATGCATACTCCAATTTATGAGAAGAAAATCAGCATTGGTCTTGCAGTTTTATATGTTGTACATCATATTAATATAAAGTCCAAAAAATATGCTTATGCCAGCTTACATTGGTAAAATATAGAGAATAATTTATGAGTAGATAGGTACATGTAATAGACTTCTACACATACATGCATAGCATTTGGCTTCTGCATAAACAGCATTATTATATTAAATGAAAATAAACGGATCTACTGCAGTGTTTAATCTGTAGAGTCTTTCAAGAAAAGATCCAGCGTCAGCAAAAATGTAAGGGTAGAATGACTTCGGGAAATTGGAATCTCATACAGTCAAATTTTTTTATGGGGGTGAAACAAATATAAAGAAATGATGTTGAATTCGATAAATTGCACATGCTATAGATTACCTGCAAATTTACACTTTATGTTTCATATGATCATGATGATGTAAGAATATTACATTTATACTGTTACAAATAGATAATTTTTCCTTTGTACCTAATGGCACGTGTACTTGTAGATATTTTGACTAATGCCATCACTGAAATGTCACTCATTAAGCTTTTTAAGAGATGAATCCTGAAATTTTTGTAATCAATTTCATAATCAAGTAATTCTTAATTTTTCTCTGACAATATGTACTGATATAATGTCAAAATTGTCAGATAATTAAATCATTGTTGGTGTTTTTAATTCTGTTTGTTTCTTACCAGGAGAAAAAGCCAAAGAAAGGCATCACAGTCTCACAGTTTGATGTGCTCATAGGAAAAACACTGACTAAAGTTCAGACACTTGGGAAGGAGCTATTTATGTACTTCGGAGATATATGTTTAAGGTACGAAACTTGAAAGACATGAAAAAAAAAATTCTTTCTTTAATAACAAGATAAATGAGAAGGGCTTGGATTATACTTCCTAGTTTGTAAAATTGAGAGCTATAATGTCAAGTTGAATTGAAATTAATTTCAAGTTTTATGAATAGATATAGTTGGTACACTGAAACTTACTGTTTTATGAAGATATTATTGTATGATAGGTCATTGTAATTTGTTTTTCCATCAATATAAATTTTGTTACCCTTCAGAGATTTTCCTCAGTTAAATATGTTATGTTAGAAAGATGGCCCTCTCAACACTACAATGGTCATATTTATAACAACAGTAAAATAACTAGTAAAATTCCAGTCTGAAACATGGGTAATGTAATTTTTACTGCAAATGATCTATGAAATCCTTTAGTCCTTAATGCATTAAAAAAGTAGAATAAATTTGAAATACTGCTGCAATCTTATAACATTGGAGTGAGGAGAATTGAAATCGTACTATTGTCATCTGAACTCATTGTGATTAAAGTGGTTTACAATATTAGCAATATTAGCAGATTTGAAACAAACTCAAAGGAGGATAACTTCTATTTGTTCTGCAATGTACAGTTCTTCCATACTAAGTCATAAGTTATGTCCCTTTTCTTCAACAGGGTTCATTTTCTGATGGCAGGGTCATTCCGAGTAAATGGACAGGCCCTGGACAAAGACTATGGGAAATTGACAGAGACGCCTTCCTTACAGGTGGACTTTTCCACAGACGTACTGACTTTTTACAAGTCTGCAGTACAAATTAGGTGGGAATCAACAACTGATAATATTTAGAAAGAAAATTAATTATGTTATAGTGGCTAAATGGAAAAAATAATGCTGTTAAAAAATAATTACTAGAGTAACATGTAGTATGTGGAATGTTATGATTAATTATAGTTATATTAATTGCTAGTATTTTTTCTGTCATATTAAAATTGAAATACAGTGTGTATCATATTGGAAATGGAAACTTTTTTAAAACAGCAAAAAATGCACATTTGTTGTACAGCAAGTGCAAAGAACTTTTAAGTACAAAGATTATATCACCAAGATGTTATAATTAGAGAAAGTAATACAGTAAAACACGCTTATAGCGAACATGCTTATAACGAATTGACGCTTTCAGCCAAGTGATTTTCATTTCCCATGGATTTAAAATGTATTATGAACTCAACAGGTATAACGAATTTCCCATGAATTTAAAATATATTATGAACTCAACGGATATAACGAATTACATTTATAACTAAGCAAAATCGTCCATCCCTGGCACTTCATTACAAACATGTTTTACTGAACTGTGATCAGATTTAATAACAGCTAAATTATAAATTCATTTATTTCAAAAATATTTTTACGAACTCTAAATCTTTTGACAGAGAGTCAGAGTCCTGTAGCACCAGGTATGATGATCTTCATGACCTTGACATTTGCTCTCCAGTGTTTAACCACCAGAGGGCCGTTACCTTGGTGATGGAGCAATGTGATCGTCAGGTGTGTGATGTACTGCTGGATCAGACGATTCTCCCAGGGGTCGGAAATATCATTAAAAATGAGGTATATTTGATAAAAATGAGTATTTAGGCAGTAGTATTCTTTGAAGGCCCTTATAATTATCTTTGTATTTCCTTAATCTAAAAGGCTGTATTTGAATTCTATTATTTTACACTTTCCAGTTACTTTTAATTCTCTCTTTTAAAATAATAGAAACATCCCAATAATAATAAAAGTTTAAAAGGATCAACTTTCAACATAAAGTTTTATCATTGTTTTTCATTTTACCCCACAGGCTTTATTTGACAGTGGCATCAAACCAAGTTCAAAGGTAAGAAATGACTTCTAAATTTCTACATACAAGGATTTTGTATTTATGTAAGCATTCTTGATTTTATAGTATTCCATGTACTCCCTTGGGTCAGATGAGTTTGCAGGAACTGTATTAACATGCAAAGGAAAAATTCTTAATATTATATTATTAAGTTATTTGTTTTGCATTATTTAGTTTGACGGAGCATTTGATTGATGTACATCCATTGTTCTTAAACCATGAAGTTACTGTGAATATATTACTTTTGGTTGTGTATTCTTTAAGCACCTTAGCTGGAAAGCAGCTTCTGAATTAGTTAAATAAAGTACATCGCTAAATGTCTTGTTTTTAAGTATCTATACTTAGAGTACATCCAAAATATGCAAAATCAAATCTATGCTAACTTGTAGAAAAATCAATTTTGACCCTTTATCGTACACGCTAAATACATGTATAATACATTTATAGCATGTCAGACCTTATAAATTTTGTAACTGACTGTAAAAACTGAGTGTAAAATAGATGTTTTTATTACAGGTCCAGGAACTTTCAAAAGAGCTTATTTCACATCTTGTAAAAATGACAAGAGATTTTTCACTCATTTTTTACAAGGTATGATACATGTGTCTTAGATGTCCATTATCTAGAAAAGATCTTTAACTTTTAAAAAAATTGCATTTTGTAAAAAAAAAAATCATTTAATTAAAACATGAAATGAAAGATTTCAACTTTCGTCTTGCTTTTTTTGATGATATACAGCAAAATAAATGTACATTTAGAGTTAAATATGATAAAAGCAAGGACACAGAATATAAAGAAGCCTTAATGATTTACTATAAATGGTTGTTTTACTAACTGCATTGTGTAGGAGGCATTTTGATCTGTCTGCATGATATCCAGGAAGCAAATTGACACAGATTGTCAAAAATGTGTCAGTTAAAATCAAATTATCATAAATTTCTTGAAGTTTACATTACCTTTTTGATGCATGTATTTAATCAATTTTGTTCAATTTAGTGTAGAAAAACAGGAACCAATTTGAACCAATATATGAAGATATACAACAAACGAAAGTGTTGCCAGTGTGAGGGGAAAGTAACAATAACTCGTACCGGAGAAGACAGTGAAAGAATGACCCACTATTGTCCAAACTGTCAGACAAACACATTGAAGTCAACTGTCAAGTAAGTAATAAGAAGTGCTGAAAAGGTCAGTCATAGAAACCTTTTTATTGTGATCGGTACATTAGAATGAAATTACTTAATCAACTTAATTGGTTTTTGAAGTTATACTGTAGAATCCTCAAAATTTGTAGGGGCTAATTTTTGTGGATTGCTTAAATTTTACAGGTTCGTGAGGACATAATTTCATGTATTTATTCAAACCTACAAAAAGGAAAATGACTTTGAAATCCTAGTATGATTCGTGGAGGATGAAAACTCATATATGGGTCCTTGAACATGTGTCCATGTAAAAGATGTCTCTTTGGGTAGAATCTAGATAGCCATTTAGCAAAACTGAAGTTGAGAATAGCCAAGATTTTATCACTTTTTACATGTTTACAGATTGAAAGATAGCCCTGCATGTCCTAACCTCTTTTATGCCTTCCCATGTTTTTGCAAATGCCCTCTTCTCATGTTTTCATCTACATTTGACAGGATTCATCCATGTAAAAATAGTCTGCTGGGATGGGTTCAGGCAGCCAATCAGAAAGCAGAAGAAGGAAAATCAGCCAATCAGAAACCAGAGGAGGAGTGGACCTGCCAGGTTTGCACACTGATAAACAAAGGGACTCTTCTCAGCTGTGAGGTTTGTCAAGCAGAAAGGAGGTCTAATATTTCTGGTGAGATTTTGACCTGAATGAGTTTCAGTTACTGTTTTTCCGTTTTTTGTTTTTAAATGATATTCATCACACTTTTCAAATAAATTCAACGATGGTCTGTGAATCTTTTCTTCTTTGCAACTTTTGATTATGAAATCATTTTGTCAAAAGCAGGAAAGCTTAACACCTTGTGATTTAGCCTAAAAGGTTTCATGGACATTATTGTTGTATTGCTGTACTGTAGGAAATATGATAAATGTGTACATCTGTAATGATAACTTATATATCTATATTTTATATGTGTATGTATTATAGCCCTTAATTTTTCACTTTATATGACAAGATTTTTGATATTTTTGTACAGTTTTGTTCTCAATTCTTTTTGTTTATAAGTTCTCTTTATCATTCAGTGGATTTAGATTTTTCAATGGTAGAAGCAATAACAAAATATTTCTTCACCAGAATGAAGTATATTATTTCCCATGCAGCTTGTAATATGAGATTTGATTGTTTAGCAAGCGGGGTGAAAATTTCTATACACCCTGCTGGAGCCAGGGGTAAATAATACGACATCACAAGAAATAGCTTCTGTAGCACAAAAAGCAAATAATGTGACATCATGATCAATGCATTGTAGCAAGTAGTAAATCTATCATTAATTTGAAATACCACAGACTTGAAGTGGATAACAAATTTATATAGTAATACATTGGAAATAAATTTGTTATTCAGATCCAATCAAGGGTATACAGGGAATTACCCCATGTTGTATTCTATACACCCTGAAGCCTTTTGCCAAAAGTGTATGGAATACAAACTGGTATAAATCCCAATAGACCCTTGAGTGAACTTGGATAACTAATATTATTTCCTATGAAGGGTGTATGGAATACAATCCGGGTTGAATCCCCATAGACCCTTGATTGAACTTGGATAATTACTATTATTTCCTATGTAGCTTGTAACAAGAGATTTGGTTGGTTGTAAATTTCTGTACACCCAACTTGAGCCAGGGGTAAAAAAAAAACATGATGTCACAATGCATAGTTTCTATACGATAAAAAGCAAATAACATAATGTCATGATGCATTGTAGGACGTAGTAAATCTTATTGATAGCTTGAAACACAGTTGATTGGACTTGTTTACAAAGAATTTATTTGGGTATATAGGAAATAAATTTGTTATCCAGGTCCAATCAAGGGTGTATGGGGATTTACCCTGGGTTGTATTCAATACACCCTTCAGCCTTTGGCCTCGGGGTGTATGGAATAAAACCCCGAGTGAATCCCCGGACACCCTTAAATTGGACAAGGATAACAAATAATGTATAACAATGTTCACTTGAATGTAGGTTTAGATGTTTTTATATTTGAATAGATACTGTAGTGACAGATTTAAAAAGGAAATTATCAACAGATTCTGATGAACAGAGCAAGAAAAGAATAAAAAGAAGGGAGGAAACATGTAGAACAATGACTCTGACCAACAATAAAGTGTGGAATCCTAAGCAACATCAAGAGAGCAAGCACTCTCAAGCACAAAGAAAAGACTCGAACTCCTTTTCCCATCTTGATCCTGTAGCCTCAGAAAAATTAAAAGCAATAAATGGAAGTAAATTGGAGCATTTGCAAACTGTGAAAAATTCTGTATCTGGTAACAAACTTTTTAATGTAAATAGTAATGCAACAGACATTAAAGTTTCAGTTCAACAGAGACCATCATCACAGGCACTGGGATCGGTAACCAGTAAAATCCCAGCAGGTCAGAACACCAGTAAAATCCCTCTTTGTCTAGGTCACAATAAACCATGCTCCATGACACAAACTAGGAAGAAGGGGGATAACTTCCTTCGATGGTTCTTTACATGTGGAGTTTATCCAAGGTCGAAACAGTGCAAGTTCTTTAAGGTAAATTCAAAAATGTTTATCGTTGGAACTGCATGAATTCCTATTTTTATTTAAATTCCATTATTTTTGAGTGTTTATTATTGTCAAGCTTTATTTATTTACTTTTGATTAGTTGAAGGGAATTTAAGAAATTAATAGGCATTCCCAATAAGTAAGCATTTGAAAATAACGTTTTTCAGACAGGTTTATGTGACCCCATCTATTACTTAACTGTCAGTTGAGGTCTCAAAATGGAAGCCGTGCAAAGAATACATGTCAGATTAAATCTACACTAAATGAAAGAGTGAAGAAATTGTTTTGATTAAAATAAAAACTAGTTGGATTACAAAATATTCAACTTGATGAATGAGGCCAGATACAGGAAAGAGAAGAAGGATCAAGCGAAAGAGAGTGATATGAAGATTTTCTTACTCAAATTAAAGAAGCTTTTTGAAAATATTAAACATGAAAAACATAATACTGAACTACTGGAGCCACTGTAGTATGCAAACTACTCTGCTACGTAATACAAGACTGCCTATGTGTTTTCAATTGTTAACTTCCGGAAATATCATTTTAATTCTGAACCGGGTGAAATTGGGACAATTCAAAAAGGTTTCTTGAGTAATGATTACAGTGGCTGCAACGTTATTGTTGACAACTTACACGAACGATCACGTTACACGAACGATTCCGCACGATTAACGCACGATAAAATCTGTTACACGAACGATCCTTCACGCACACGATTCTACACGTTACACGATCTTACACGATTGCTAACGCAAACGCACGATTCTTCACGCAGAATAGTTCAAGTTCTTTAGGAATGGATGTTTTCAAAATGAAATAAGGCTTAATACTTATTGTAGATTTCAAATAATTATTGATATTATTTCATTGACTTTGAAAAATGAAAAAAAAAAATAGAAATGGATATTTCTGGAACTAAATACATATAAAACTTATTAATTATCTTCGATTACAAATAATTATGTACGTAATTCTCCGACTTAAGAAAACTGTTTTATTTTCTCGTTCTATCAGTAGATGTACATGTAGGTGGACCATGAGTTTTGATTGAATTGGATTTCATAATATGCAGAAAGGGATAAGTTTGAAAAAAATGGCATGAAAATGAATTGAATTATAAGTTATTTCCATGTTTCCATTTGTGAATCTCTCAAGTCAACAATTATTTTACAAATCATTTATTTGCAAAAATTATAAAAATAATTAAAAGTAAGCTCCAGAGATAAACACTGATAAACGAAACCCCGACAATCATGTCGCGTACATGTACATTCGCCGACTATATATTTATGTAAGCATTGAGAATTGTTTATTTATTTATTTGTAAAAATATCAATTTTTGATCTATTGATTTTAAAAATATCTTGACCATAATTAGCAGTAAACATAATCAACATCAGAGAAAAAATCTTTAAACATATAAGTACGGTTTATCACAAAAAATCACGCTATTTGACGAGAACACAGTATTGTACGACTTACTATATTGCTTACTTCCAAGCGATAATTAGTTGTTCTGCTTTCAATTATGTAACTCGCGCTTCATTTATTTTATTTGGATTAAAACAAAAACAGACAAGCGAAATGCTTGTATAACAAATAACATTCCGATAAAAACTTACAAAACGAAGTTTACACGTTTCTTAACGCACGATCACGCACGATTAAAACCGCAAACGATTGAGTCTGATACACGCACGATCTCGCACGTTACACGAACGATCACGCACGTTAAACGAACGATTCTACACGATTGGTTTGTCAACAATAACGTTGCAGCCACTGTACTAATTAATCACTTACAGTGTACTAGTAAATGAAAACAGGAAAAAAACATACATTTTTCACATTTTTAAAAAATTTTATGCTAATATTAAATTAATTTTTAAAAAAAAATTAAAAGTTGTTATCAAAGCCCTACAAAAATTTTTCAATGTGCAGTACATGTAATGGAATCTGTAAAATAATGAAGTTTATTATTTGACCCCGTCTTTTATTACTATATCAGTAATTTGATTATCCTTCATTGATTAAAGGGGCATACTGATTCTTACTTGTACATGTTGGTTGGTCTGTCAGTATTTCAGTTGTTAAATCTTTAGACCAGCTGTTGTCTGAGAGGTACATGTATCTTGAGAACACTTTGCCTCACCGATATTTCAAACTTGGTAACTGGCACCCCCCAAAAAAGAGAAAATGATATGTTTCTTGTTTATTCATTATAATGTATTCAAGTTCTCAATGAAGTCAGTTTGTCATTTAGTGGGCTGATGAGAGCTTTCCAATCTGTCCTACCCATGGTAAACCAGCCGCATTCAGAACTGTGTTGAAAGAGGGACCGAACAATGGGAAAAAATTCTTTGCTTGTCCACTTCCGAAACAGAAGCAGTGCGGATTCTTTGAGTGGGCAGAAGGTTTCTAATAACAGAATACTTTGTGTGATAATTGTGACAGCATAAGTATATCGCTTGCCACTTGGTGTATGGATGTGTGCAATAAAATTTTGACTCACATTAATATTGGAATTTGTTTGGGTAAAATTTTTAACTTTTCTGAGCCAAAGGCTCATGGAGCTAATGCTATGGCTATTTGTTCGATGTGTGTCAACTTTCTGGAATATGGGCCATATCTCAAGAACCCCTTTATTAGCTCTTCTGAGCCAAAGGCTCAAAGAGCTAATGCTATGGCCATTTGCGCGGTGTGTGTAAACATTTTAGAATATGGACCATAACTCAAAAACCCATTGGCAAATTATCATCAAAGGACAAGGTAAAGTAAAAGCTGAATATAGCCCCTTATTTGATGTAAAAATGAGAACACAGTTAAAAGTGTTATAGTTTGTAGTTAAGAACTTAAAATGATCCTTGTTTTAAAACCAGCACTAATTTTGATTCAAAGCTTAATTACATGGAGGCCACAAGAGGTTGCAGAGGTAGAACATTTTCCTGAATTTCCTCAATTCTGGTGAAATTTCATCAAATTTGAGAAACTTTTCATTTCCGGAAACATAGAGCACAAGCTTGCCTCTCTGAGATTTTGATACATAAGATGCATCTGATACTAGTGTATGAAATATGTAAATTTGGTAGATAGGCAAGCTTGTGCTCTATGTTTTCTGAAACAATGTGCTATAAAATCGATGAAAATTTGCATAAAAATGAGAAAATTTGGAAATTGACATATTTTCTGACCTTCCTGTGACCTGTGTAACCCATAACTTAGAACCAATACTCATTTTGTGGCAGGGGTAGCAACAGGTTTGATTGATAAACTGTTGCATCATTCTAAAAGACACCCCAAACCAGGGGCCAAAAAGGGGTCTTAGCCTATCTTGTCCTTTGTCACAGGGTATCCACGTCCTTAGGGCTCCTGTTTATACCAAAACTAGGGTTGTGACACTTAAATAAGGGAGATAATTAGGTAAGTAATACCAAAAGTACTGGTTGCTAAAAAATCTTCCTCTTAAGAACCACTTAGATTATCACCAAACTTACATATAAGAATGAGGAAGACTAAAAATTGTTCAAGGCATCACCCTGGGGCAAAGGGTGTGGTCTCAAGGTCACTTCAAAGTTGACCAAAAATTACATTTTATTGAAATGTTGATATTTTGCTTACTATAAGGACTAGGATCATCAAATCTTGTCATTTGATGCATCTAAGGACCTCATATCATATGTTGACTCAAAAGTAGGTCGCAGTGATGTCCTTTTTAAATTTTGCGGTCATTCTTTTTCAAAATGATTTATAGGCATATTTTAAACAATTTAAGGCCTTTGATCATCAAACTTTGTCAGTTGATGCATCTTTGGTCCTCGGAGTACGTCAACTAAAAAAGTAGGTCACTTTGACCTCCTTTTTGAATTTTATGGCTAATCTTTTTCAAAACATTTAAGGTCATTAATTCAAATACTGAGAGGTTTAGAATCATTAAATCTTTTTTTGGGTCATAAAACATATTTATTAAAAGGTATGTCACAGTGACCTACTTTTTGAACTTTGCAGGCAAAGTGTTCAAAGCGTTTTAGAGGTATATTTTGGACATTTTAAGGCCAATGTTCATACAAACTTGTAAGTTGGTGCATCTTGGGTCCTTAAAAAACATCAACTGAAAACTAGATCATTGTGACCTACTTTCGAAATTTTATGGCTATATTTAAGTATTTTGGGTACTATTTGGCTTAGAATCATCAAACTTTGTCAGTTGCTGTATCTTGGGTCCTCAAAGAAGGTCAACTTAAAAGAGTACAAGAACTGAAAAGTAGGTCACCGTGACCTACTTTTGAAATTTTAAGGCTATATTTAAATATTTTTAGGTACTCTTTGGCTTAGAATCCTCAAACTTTGTCAGTTGATGCATCTTGGTTCTTCAGAGTACGTGTACTGAAAAGTAGGTCACTGTGACCTATTTTTCAATTAATGTGGCTATAATTTAATATTCTGGTACTAATTTGCCTAGAATCATCAAACTTTGTCAGTTGTTGCATCGTGGTGTCCTTGCAATTGGAATACGTTGACTGAAAAGTAGGTCACCGTGACCTACTTTTCAATTTATATGGCTATAATTAAATATTTCGGGTACTAGTTGGCTTAGAATCCTCAAACTTTGTCAGTTTATGCATCTTGGGTCCTCAGAGTAAATTGACTGAAAAGTAGATCACCGTGACTTACTTTTGAAATTTTATGGCTATATTCAAATATTCCAGGCAATAATTGGCTTAGAATCATCAAACTTTGTCATTTGTTGCATCTTGGTGTCCTCGAAGTAAGTTGACTAAATGTAGGTCACTGTGACTTACTTTTGAAATTTTATGGTTATAATTAAATATTTTGGGTACTAATGGGCTTAGAATCCTCAAGCTTTGTCAGTTGTTGCATCTTGCGTCCTCGGATTATGTCAACCGAGAAGTAGTGCTAGGTCAACATGACCTACTTTTGAAATTTTATGGCTTTATATAAATATTTCAGGTACTTTTGGGCTTAGAATTATCAAACTTAGTTGATGCATCTTGGGTCCTCAGAGAATGACAAGTGATAAGTAGGTCACTATGACCTACTCTCAGGTACTAACTGGCTTAGAATCATCATGGGTTCTCAGAGTGTTTTATCTAAAATGTTGGTCATGATGACCTACTTTTCGAAATTCAAGGCTTTATAGATAAATTTTACTTGAAGGCTTCAAATAGGTGTGATACTGGTTGTACAATTTATCGGAAGAGCGATTCAATGCCCTTGGGCCTCTTGTCAGTTTTCGTCAAATTTGTCACAGAGTATCCTTAGCTAAGTGCTCTCATTTACATGTATACTAAAAAGAGGAATAAGGGGAGATAATAAGAGAAATAAAACCCAAAGTACTGGTTGCTAAAACATTTTCTTGAGAACCACTGGGTAGATTATCACCAAACTTATGCGTAAGTGACATGTTGACTCTAAACAGGTTGCAGTAACCTACTTTTTGCATTTGCAGGTATTCATTTCAAATTGATTTTGATGCATAAATTAGACATTTTTAGGTCTATGATCCTCAAAATCTTTCAGTTTATGCATCATGGGCCCTTGAAGTGTGTCAACCAAAAGGTAGGCAACTGACCTTCTCTCTGAATTAAATAGCTCACCATTTTCAAAGCAGTTAAAGTCATTTTTATACATAGACGTTAAGAATCATCAGACCTTGTTTAAAGTTGATGCATTTTGGGGCCTTGAAACATATTTATCAAAAAGTAAGTCACAGTGACCTACTTTTTAGCTCACCTGGGCCGAAGACTCAAGTGAACTTATCTGATCAAAATTTATCCGTTGTCGTCGTTGTTGTCAGAAACTTCTTACAATTTCATTTTCTTCTCACTAGACTAGACTCACTAGAACCATAACGCCAAACTTGGCACAGAGTATCCTTTGATAAAGGGGATTCAAATTTGTTCAATTGAAGGGCCACGTACGCATCCTCTTCCAAGCGGAGATAATTAAGGAAAAGTAAAAATAGGGTGGGGTTATTTAAAAATCCTTTCAAGAACTACTGGGCCAGAAAAGATGAAACTTATGTGAAAGCTTCCTAACATTGTGTAGATTCAAATTTGTACAAATCATGAAATTGTGGTACTTTATATATTGACAAGACACTTTAAAATATGATAATGTACCAATTATAACGCAATAAATGTTGAGAATTATACGTTTTCATAACAAACAATTACTCATTGCAGGCGTATTTAATCAGCATGTCAATATCAATAATTTTATTAAAAATATATGTTTTATATTTACTCGAACAACTTAATTATCGATAACAATAATTTTTAATTTTATTTTTACTCAACACAGGTTCTTCAAGCCACCACGTGTGTCGAAAGATAATTCTGACTAAACCTGTCGGTTCATTAAACTTCAATTTGCCTTCCAAACTTTTCAATAATAAACAAACCTTACAGTGTCAATAAAATAAAGTGCTCTTGCTCTTTTCTTATTTCAACAACAGTCCCGCTGGACATGTTATTACTGGTGATGTCAATCTATCTTAAAAGATCTTAAATACATAGAATCCCAATCTTTTAATTGGCGACAGAACTTCATTTCTATTAGATTATGCTAGAAGATCTGAATACTTTGTCATGAATTTAGTATTTTAGAAATATATTAAAGAATCGTGTAAGAAATTTTAAAGCCAATATGCGAACCATCTACCCTTCCGCTTTCCCTAAATTGGAGAAAAGAATTAGAAAGACCTCATGAACAATATGTTCTGGTTTCAGCCAACAAGGCTTGCAACATATTTGTAACAATATCGTCTTTGTTTGCAAGGCTCATCATTATAAATGATTTTAATTCTACGTCTGGAAAATTAAACCAACTTGTACTCACAGTTCACTTTCTAGAGATGAAAATCTTCAAAATCACATTTCAGTGATGACTACTCTATACCTATACTGGAACTTTATAAGAATCCTTACACACGGAGATACAATACCGGGTACAGCAAATACTCTGCCAAGCCTCTTTCTTTACGCCTTACAAAAAATAACTGCTGTAAATTAAAGGAGAAACTTCAGACGTACTGTGCTACAACATATCCTAGAAGAGGTGTAAAATTAAATGGGGCATCTCAGAATTTCCAAAGAACTTTAAGGAAATTTAAAATCGCCAAACTTCCAAAAGTCAGTAGCATCAAAACGTACGACCTTTCTACACTTTATCCAACCATTCCTCGCGATAAACCAAAATAGGCTTTTTGATATCATAGACAACTGCTTCTTTAATAAAATGAATGTCGGAAATTTTAGTATCTTGTGATTGGTCATCAACAGTATCTGTTTCATAATTGGATAATGTACTGACTATAGAAGATAAGGGCCAACTAACAACTTAACTGCATGAAAAACGAGATGACTTTTCTTAATTATGAGGTAATCACATGCATTTGATGTTTACATCTGAAAAGTTATCATTATTTAAACCGAGGAAGGCTACTGACAGATAAGGTGATATTACATGGATATCTACAATCCCGTTTAAAGTCAGCATTTCATAAATTCTACTGTCATTACAATGACCTTGTTAGCAACTGAAACCTATCATTAGGTCTTATTTTGGCTGACGTATTTCATAATAATTGTTAGGCCTTTGATTTTATATTAAATTCGACTTGGATTTTTTAAAATGACAATTTTACAACGCATTTATCAGAATCAGAAAATTTTATTTAAAGTCGGATTTTCAAACAAATAACATACATGTAAGCTCTGTAGAGCTTTTGACCGACATGATTAGTAAGACATGTACATAAAATATATAAATGACAAAGTTCACATTTTTAAACATAGTTAACATTTCAATGGCATTTATACAATGGAATTTCTTGGAAAAAGTTAATTTTTATGTTCTTTGGGTCTTCTCTAAATTTTTACAAATGTTTGCTCGATTCTTCTACATTGCAATACCACAAATTGTTTTGTTTTGAACATATTTTATTGATTAAATCAAAAGGATTGGAAACAAGTTCTGAAATAACTAGTTTCTCTCCTTATATAATACAATATTTCATGCAAAGAAAAATAAATTCAAATGATACAAATAAAATTTAACATTTTAACTAAAAAAGCGATATGTTTCATCAATTAATTTATGAACAGCAGCAAAAATACTGTTATTTATCTGTCAAGGCAAATTTTCATCACCACATAGTAATAGGTTTAAATCAATAGTGATCAATTCAAGCATGAACAAGCGATTGAAAAGAGTATTTCTAGCATTGGAATAATTTTTGCATGCAAAAAAGAAATGGTACACATCTTGGCGTTTTCCGCATGAACACGAAGGATTAATAATAATATTTCATTTATATAAGTCATAGTTTAGTATACATTTATAATGTCTTAATTAGCTTATTATGAATGATATTGGTATATCGCTTTCCATAAGAAAAGTATGATGGTGGATTTTTAAGTTTTCCTACCAAGTTTTTTTTCGGAATGAATTAATTGAGATGGCTTCCCTAACCTCTATTTTTAGTAAATTCCATTGTTTTATAGCATCGGGTACGAAGGAATTCCGAAATAATTCTAATCTGCATCAAGGAACAACATAGTCTTCTTTATTACGAGTATTGTATGTTAATACATGTTTGCGTTTATTGGAGACAATATTGTGCAAATATTCAGATACTCTTCCCGTGTGAATTTTGAACATAGTTATCATTTTTGCAATATATAGCCTGGCTTTTAATGTTTCCCATCCAGTTTCAGAATATAGTGCTTCTCTAGAAACAAAAACAGGAAGTCCTGTTACAATTCTAGCTGCAGTTAGTTGTACTTTTTCAAGCTTTTCAGAATCTTGTTTAGAGCAGCCATCCCAAACAATGGAAGCATATTCAAGCATAGGTCTAATAAATGTAATATACAATTTTGATAGGTTTTTCCTACCGATTTTGAACTTAAGCTTTTTTAAAAGGCCAAGTTTTTTTATAGGCACTGCTTACTACACCATCAATATATTCAGACCAACGAAGGTTTTGTGAGAATAATAAACCCAGATGACGATGAACTGGAACACACTCCAGTCTGTCACCTTTAAAAAATAACTTGGCATAATAGAAATGTCTTTCTTACTGAAAAATACAGCCTTTGTTTTGGATGGATTAAATCTAAGTAGCCAGTTATTTGACCATAGTTCCAAAATATGTAAATCATGATTCAATTTGTATTCAATATCTAATACATTGTATGATGATCGTTGAAGTGAATTGTCATCAGCAAACAATCTACACATTGAGAGCATATTTTCAGCAACATCACACAAATAACGTTTTAAAATTGTGGAGAGGTGACCCAGAGATACATTATTAAATGGTTTGAAAAACGTGTTTAAAAATGAAATATTTTGTGCTAAATGACCCATTTAGCAATATTGCATGACATTAGTTAATTAGCAAATCAAGACACAATATCGGGAAAGTATTTCCCTATCCCATTTTACCCGAAATAACCCGAAAGATCAATAGAATGATAAAATATTACGTGGCGGATCAATGAAATATTGATTTTTAAAGTGCGCCCATATTCCCTCCAAATGCCAATCGTTCTTTGTTGAATTTTCCAAACTGATCTATAAAATCCATGTTCATCATACAGCTTTCGAAATCACATAAATAATCTTAAGTTTTGCTATTAAAGAAAAAAAGTAATAGCTAAATTTAAAACTATTTTATTTATTAAATCGTATAATTATAATTGGCATCTAAAAAAGAAAAGATCCCACTCATAAAACATGTAATTTCAAAATTTGTACCAATACCAAAAAGGTATATCTATGGAATTTAGAGTCACAGTTGGAAACACTGTTAATCATTATTAACTTTAGTATCTTCTGCAAACAGTTTTTTTTTTTTTTTAAATTCATAATATACGGTAACAGTCGACATAATATATTTCCCGACTAAACGATTGCTACAATTATGATTCAAGTTTTTAGAATTTATATCCTACTTGGAGGAACATGATCATTTTGTGTGATATATCTAATTCCTCAAGAAAAAGGTATCATCCCTTCCAGTTCACTCTTGTTTAAATCAGTACGGGTTTCAGCATGAACGAAATATACCTAAACGTACATGTAGCTACCATTTTGCAGGAATCAGCAGGCCGATTAATACGCTCATCATTTGAGGAAATCTGCAATAATGTCGCAACACAAAACTGCTTGATCCGTGTATTGTTCTTTCTCATATTTCATTCACATTTCATCAGTCACATACTGTACTATTTATCAATTTAATTAGAATTTTGTTATCTAGAGTAGATATACCTGTTAAATGAAAGTCAATATGCCGAATACTACATGTATGGTTAAGTTAAATCTTAACCTTGATGTGAATTCTAGATTCATTTTTATAAATCTATCACTCAGATATTTCAAGGCTTCTCGGCAGATATCCAGATTCATCTGG
The DNA here is from genome assembly GCF_033153115.1 of Saccostrea echinata. Lineage (NCBI taxonomy): Eukaryota > Metazoa > Mollusca > Bivalvia > Ostreida > Ostreidae > Saccostrea > Saccostrea echinata. The sequence goes on along the minus strand of NW_026889765.1, from coordinate 5,838,645 downwards.
GTTTTTTTCCAGTTAATGAGAATATAAATACATTTTTATGCTGGAGAATCAATCATATCATGTTGCTGAATTCCAGCATTGTGTTTAGGGGCATCTTTGGGCCCTCTATCAGAGCCCATACATCTTCTGTTCTTCTTTCCAGCTTTCTTATTTGGACCGTATTTAATATGACGAATCATAATTGGGATGTCGCTGATCACGAGGATTCCGATGAGAAATGTGATGATGAGTGGTCCAAATATCATTCCCACTGATACGGCGGAAGGGCTTTTATCATAAAAAGATATGCGTTGGCGAAGACGTTGATTTAATATACTTTTATTGACTTTCAACTCCTTTTTCATTTTTTCAATTTTATCTTTGAGCACTTTCTTGTTTGTAATGATGACTTGATTTTTCATGCGCTCGCATGGACAGAAACAACCTTGAAGTAAAGCATTGCAATTAAAAAACATATTGCAAATTGAAAAAAAAAAGATCGATAAACGTTTCATTTTTGTGCAAGTTTCAGAAGTTCTTACTATAATTCTTTTTTAATCTTTATTAAAGTTGCTGACATATCCTACTCATTTTTACATAAAAGTACGACGTTTTACCATAAAATAATTATGTTAAATGCATTTTTGAATAAAATGGTGCAAATAGTGTTACATACACTAGCTGTACGATTTTTAAAATTACTGATAGTAAAAGAGCATTGAACACTTAAAAAGCATTAACATTTAAGAAAGACTACCTTGCCTCACAGAGGAAGCTGTATTTGATACTGCAGATGTAGCTGTTGATACATGTACCATAGAGCTGTGGCTTGATTTATCTATAGTTGTTGGTGTAGATGTTGATAGGGACGATGACACCGATGTAGAGCTGTCGGTTGATGACGATTTATATGTAGTAATTGGCGTAGATGCAGACAAAGACGATGATACCGATGTGGAGCTGTCGGTTGATGATAATTTATGTGTAGTATGTGGTGAAGATGTTGACAACGACGATGATACCGATGTGGAGCTGTCGGTTAATGACCATATATCTGTAGTTGTCGCAGATATTGGCAAGGACGATGATATTGATTTGGATCTGCCGGAAAATGAAAATTCCTCTGTAGTTGTTGGCGTAGATGTAAACAAGGACGATGGCACTGATGTGGAGCTGTCGGTTGATGACAATTTATCTGTAGTTGTTGGTGTAGATGTTGGCATGGGCGATGATATCTTTGTAGAGCTGTCGGTTGATGACAATTTATCGGTAATTGTTGGATTATATCTTATCATGGACGATGATACCATAGTTGTTGGCGTAGATGTAGACAAGAACGATGACACAGATGTGCATCTCTCGGTTGATGACGATTTATCTGCAGTTGTTTGCGAAGATATTAGCAATGACGATGAAACCAATGTGTAGCTGTCGGAAGATGAAAATTTCTCTGTAGTTGTTGGCGTAGATGTAGAAGAGGACGATGATGCCGATGTAGAGCTGTCGGTTGATGACGATTTATCTGCAGTTGTTGGTATAGATGTTGACATGGACCATGATACTGATGTGGAGCTGTCGGTTAATGACGATTTATCTGTTGTTGTTGTCGCAAATATTGGCAAGGACGATGATATTGATATGGAGCTGTCGGTAGATGAATATTTATCTGTTGTTGTTGGTATAGATGTTGGTATGAACGATGATGATAAAGATTTGGAACTGTCGGTTGATGAAGACTTATCTGTAGTTGAAAGTGTTGATATTGGCAAGGAAGATGATACCGATGTGTAGATGTCGGTTGATGACGACTCATCTGTAGGTTGTGGTGTAAATATAGACAAGGACGATGGTACCGATGTGGAGCTTGTGGTTGTTGACAATTTATCTGTATTTGTTGGTGTAGATGTTTGCAAGGACAATGATACCGAGGGGGATCTGTCGGTTGATGACGATTTATTTGTAGTTGTTGGAGTAGATGTAGACAAGGACGATGTTACCGATGTGGAAATCTTGGTTGATGACAATTTATCTGTAGTTGTTGGATGATATCTTGGCATGGACGATGATACCGTAATTGTTGGCGTAGATGTAGACAAGAACAATGACACAGATGTGGAGCTCTCGGTTGATGACGATCTGTCTGTAGTTGTTAGCGTAGATGTAGACAAGGACGATGATACCGATGTGGAGCTTTTGGTTGATAAAAATTTATCTGTAGTTGTTGATGTAAATGTTGGCATAGACGATGATATCGATGTGGAGCTGTCGGTTGATGACAATTTATCTGTAATTGTTGGATTATATCTTAGCATGGACGATGATACCGTAGTTGTTGGCGTAGATTTAGACAAGAACGATGATACAGATGTGGAGCTCTCGGTTGATGACGATTTATCTGCAGCTGTTGGCGTAGATATTGGCAAGGACGATGAATCCAATATGTAGCTGTCGGTTGATGAAGATTTCTCTGTAGTTGTTGGCGTAGATGTTAGCAAGGAGGATGATACCGATGAGGATCTATCGGTTGATGACGTTTTAGCTGTGGTTGTTGGCGTAGATGTCGACAAGGATGACGATACCGATGTAAAGCTGTCGGATGATGACAATTTATCTGTTTCTGTTGTAGATGTTGGCAAAGACGATGATACCGATATGGAACTGTCGGTTGATGACGATTTATCTGTAGTTTTTGGTGTAGATATTGGCAAGGACGATGAAACCAATGTGTAGCTGTCGGTTAATGACAATTTATCTGTAGTTGTTGGTGTAGACGTTGGCTTGGACGATGATACCAATATGGAGCTGTCGGTTGATGGCGATTTATCTTTAGTTGATGATGTAGATGTTTGCATGAACGATGATAAAGATATGGAGCTGTCGGTTGATGAAGACTTATCTCTATTTGAAAGTGTTGACAAAGAAGATGATACCGATGTGTAGATGTCGGTTGATGATGACTCATCTGTAGGTTGTGGTGTAGATGTAGACAAGGACGACGATACCGATGTGGAGCTTGTGGTTGTTGACAATTTATCTGTATTTGTTGGTGTAGATGTTTGCAAAGACGATGATACCGAGGGGGATCTGTCGGTTGATGACGCTTTATCTGTAGTTGTTAGAGTAGAAGTAGACAAGGACGATGATACCGATGTGGAGCTTTTAGTTGATAAAAATGTATCTGTAGTTGTTGGTGTAAATGTTGGCATAGACGATGATATCGATGTGGAGCTGTCGGTTGATGACAATTTATCTGTAATTATTGGATTATATCTTGGCATGGACGATGATGCCGTAGTTGTTGGCGTTGATGTAGACAAGAACGATGACACAGATGTGGAGCTCTCGGTTGGTGACGATTTATCAGCAGTGGTTGGCGTAGATATTGACAAGGACGATGAAACCAATGTGTAGCTGTCGGTTAATGACAATTTATCTGTAGTTGTTGGTGTAGATGTTGGCATGAACGATGATAAAGATTTGGAGCTGTCAGTTGATGAAGACTTATCTGTAGTTGAAAGTGATGATATTGACAAGGAAGATGATACCGATGTGTAGATGTCCGCATGTGAGTTAAGGCTGGGTATAGGCGTTTCTATGCAAATGAGCTAATAAAAACGCATAAGAGGTATACTTATTATTCAGAGAAAATTTGATTTATTTTCTTATGCATACTTAGTACCCAAGATATGTTATAGCCAGTACACATTATGACGTCATATTATGACGTCATTGTTCTTACCTACTTGATGTTATAAAACATATCAAACAAAACAGCTTCGGCGCAAGGGATTACCTTATTTAATTTTACATGAAAATTGTATAATGCTAAGAAGAATATTCTATAGATTAATAAAGCTACTGCACAAATCCTAGGCATTTTCTCATTTGATCGGAATTTGAGGAAACATATACCGGACTGTACATTTTTATCCTGATTCAACTTAAAACTTTTCAAATAGAAATTATACAACTGAGCTGTTGATATCTGTGCAGCAATACTAGCAATCTTTGTGATATTTTGCTTCTAAATATACCTTGTTTCAGTTAAATAAAATAGAGCATGCCTTAGCGCCGAAGCATTTTTGTTGATGTCCATTATAATTTTGTGTAGTAAAGAACAATGACGTCATAATATGACGTCATAATGTGTACTGGCTATCTCATGTCGTGGGTACCAAGTATGTATTAGACAATAAGTTTTAACTTTCCACTTATAATAGATATAGACCTTAGACATTTTAATTAGTTTATTTGCATAGAAATGCCTATACCTAGCCTTAACTCACCTGCGTCGGTTGATGACGATTCATCTGAAGGTTGTGGTGTATATGAAGACAAGGACGATGATACCGATGTGGAGCTTGTGGTTGTTGACAATTTATCTGTATTTGTTGGTGTAGATGTTTGCAAGGACAATGATACCGAGGGGGATCTGTCGGTTGATGACGATTTATCTGTAGTTGTTGGATGATATCTTGGCATGGACGATGATACCGTAATTGTTGGCGTAGATGTAGACAAGAACAATGACACAGATGTGGAGCTCTCGGTTGATGACGATCTGTCTGTAGTTGTTAGCGTAGATGTAGACAAGGACGATGATACCGATGTGGAGCTTTTGGTTGATAAAAATTTATCTGTAGTTGTTGATGTAAATGTTGGCATAGACGATGATATCGATGTGGAGCTGTCGGTTGATGACAATTTATCTGTAATTGTTGGATTATATCTTAGCATGGACGATGATACCGTAGTTGTTGGCGTAGATTTAGACAAGAACGATGATACAGATGTGGAGCTCTCGGTTGATGACGATTTATCTGCAGCTGTTGGCGTAGATATTGGCAAGGACGATGAATCCAATATGTAGCTGTCGGTTGATGAAGATTTCTCTGTAGTTGTTGGCGTAGATGTTAGCAAGGAGGATGATACCGATGAGGATCTATCGGTTGATGACGTTTTAGCTGTGGTTGTTGGCGTAGATGTCGACAAGGATGACGATACCGATGTAAAGCTGTCGGATGATGACAATTTATCTGTTTCTGTTGTAGATGTTGGCAAAGACGATGATACCGATATGGAACTGTCGGTTGATGACGATTTATCTGTAGTTTTTGGTGTAGATATTGGCAAGGACGATGAAACCAATGTGTAGCTGTCGGTTAATGACAATTTATCTGTAGTTGTTGGTGTAGACGTTGGCTTGGACGATGATACCAATATGGAGCTGTCGGTTGATGGCGATTTATCTTTAGTTGATGATGTAGATGTTTGCATGAACGATGATAAAGATATGGAGCTGTCGGTTGATGAAGACTTATCTCTATTTGAAAGTGTTGACAAAGAAGATGATACCGATGTGTAGATGTCGGTTGATGATGACTCATCTGTAGGTTGTGGTGTAGATGTAGACAAGGACGACGATACCGATGTGGAGCTTGTGGTTGTTGACAATTTATCTGTATTTGTTGGTGTAGATGTTTGCAAAGACGATGATACCGAGGGGGATCTGTCGGTTGATGACGCTTTATCTGTAGTTGTTAGAGTAGAAGTAGACAAGGACGATGATACCGATGTGGAGCTTTTAGTTGATAAAAATGTATCTGTAGTTGTTGGTGTAAATGTTGACATAGACGATGATATCGATGTGGAGCTGTCGGTTGATGACAATTTATCTGTAATTGTTGGATTATATCTTGGCATGGACGATGATGCCGTAGTTGTTGGCTTTGATGTAGACAAGAACGATGACACAGATGTGGAGCTCTCGGTTGGTGACGATTTATCAGCAGTGGTTGGCGTAGATATTGACAAGGACGATGAAACCAATGTGTAGCTGTCGGTTAATGACAATTTATCTGTAGTTGTTGGTGTAGATGTTGGCATGAACGATGATAAAGATTTGGAGCTGTCAGTTGATGAAGACTTATCTGTAGTTAAGTGATGATATTGACAAGGAAGATGATACCGATGTGTAGATGTCCGCATGTGAGTTAAGGCTGGGTATAGGCGTTTCTATGCAAATGAGCTAATAAAAACGCATAAGAGGTATACTTATTATTCAGAGAAAATTTGATTTATTTTCTTATGCATACTTAGTACCCAAGACATGTTATAGCCAGTACACATTATGACGTCATATTATGACGTCATTGTTCTTACCTACTTGATGTTATAAAACATATCAAACAAAACAGCTTCGGCGCAAGGGATTACCTTATTTAATTTTACATGAAAATTGTATAATGCTAAGAAGAATATTCTATAGATTAATAAAGCTACTGCACAAATCCTAGGCATTTTCTCATTTGATCGGAATTTGAGGAAACATATACCGGACTGTACATTTTTATCCTGATTCAACTTAAAACTTTTTAAATAGAAATTATACAACTGAGCTGTTGATATCTGTGCAGCAATACTAGCAATCTTTGTGATATTTTGCTTCTAAATATACCTTGTTTCAGTTAAATAAAATAGAGCATGCCCTTGCGCCGAAGCATTTTTGTTGATGTCCATTATAATTTTGTGTAGTAAAGAACAATGACGTCATAATATGACGTCATAATGTGTACTGGCTATCTCATGTCGTGGGTACCAAGTATGTATTAGACAATAAGTTTTAACTTTCCACTTATACATGTAATAGATATAGTCCTTAGACATTTTAATTAGTTTATTTGCATAGAAATGCCTATACCTAGCCTTAACTCACCTGCGTCGGTTGATGACGATTCATCTGAAGGTTGTGGTGTATATGAAGACAAGGACGATGATACCGATGTGGAGCTTGTGGTTGATAAAAATTTATCTGTAGTTGTTGGTGTAAATGTTGACATAGACGATGATATCTTTGTAGAGCTGTCGGTTGATGACAATTTATCTGTAATTGTTGGATTATATCTTAGCATGGACGATGATACCGTAGTTGTTGGCGTAGATCTAGACAAGAACGATGATACAGATGTGGAGCTCTCGGTTGAGGACGATTTATCTGCAGCTGTTGGCGTAGATATTGGCAAGGATGATGAATCCAATATGTAGCTGTCGGTTGATGGCGATTTATCTGTAGTTGATGGTGTAGATGTTTGCATGAACGATGATAAAGATATGGAGCTGTCGGTTGATGAAGACTTATCTCTATTTGAAAGTGTTGACAAAGATGATACCGATGTGTAGATGTCGGTTGATGATGACTCATCTGTAGGTTGTGGTGTAGATGTAGACAAGGACGACGATACCGATGTGGAGCTTGTGGTTGTTGACAATTTATCTGTATTTGTTGGTGTAGATGTTTGCAAAGACGATGATACCGAGGGGGATCTGTCGGTTGATGACGCTTTATCTGTAGTTGTTAGAGTAGAAGTAGACAAGGACGATGATACCGATGTGGAGCTTTTAGTTGATAAAAATGTATCTGTAGTTGTTGGTGTAAATGTTGACATAGACGATGATATCGATGTGGAGCTGTCGGTTGATGACAATTTATCTGTAATTATTGGATTATATCTTGGCATGGACGATGATGCCGTAGTTGTTGGCGTTGATGTAGACAAGAACGATGACACAGATGTGGAGCTCTCGGTTGGTGACGATTTATCAGCAGTGGTTGGCGTAGATATTGACAAGGACGATGAAACCAATGTGTAGCTGTCGGTTAATGACAATTTATCTGTAGTTGTTGGTGTAGATGTTGGCATGAACGATGATAAAGATTTGGAGCTGTCAGTTGATGAAGACTTATCTGTAGTTGAAAGTGATGATATTGACAAGGACGATGATACCGATGTGGAGCTTGTGGTTGTTGACAATTTATCTGTATTTGTTGGTGTAGATGTTTGCAAGGACGATGATGCCGAGGGGGATCTGTCGGTTGATAACGATTTATCTGTAGTTGTTAGAGTAGATGCAGACAAGGTAGATGATGACAATTTATCTGTTTCTGTTGTAGATGTTGGCAAAGACGAAAATATCGATATGGAACTGTCGGTTGATAACGATTTATCTGTAGTTGTTGGTGTAGATGATGGCAAGGACGATGAAACCGATATGGAGCTGTCGGTTGATGACGATTTAGATGTCGATGATCTTTCAGGGTCAGTTGTTGATAGTGATAATGATGTGAAGCTGATGCCTTCAATCGATGTATTTGATGGTTCAGGTTTAATTGTTGGCAGGATTGGTCGTATACAATTTTTCGACGTCGTATCTGTAATGGATAAATGAATTTTGCAAATAAACTCCGAAATGCCTGCACCAGAGTTCATATTTACTCCTCTAAGAATACACTAGGTATGAGGTGATGTCCGTAAACTATATTTAGGTTTCACTTGCATAGTAATTATTGTAAATTTAATTAAAGGTCTACTTTCATTTTCGATAAACAGTCCTGAAATAGCAAAAGAGAGAGTACGGTGATGGTTTCGGTTGGCGGATCTAAGTTACTGGCGATTTTTTATGACACTGACAACAAGCAATCGTTTATTTATTTCATAAAATGTCATTAGTGAGTTATTCGATCAAAACTTGATTTAAGCAATATAAAAGAAATAAGTTGTGATAACTGATTAAAAAGCAAAATGTGCAAATCGTTTTAGTAATTCGCCGATCTTAATCTTGACGGGAATTTCTAGAGCATCATATGACATCGAGTCCGATGTTAAAAAAATAAAACAATGTGATCGTTACTACATAAATATTAAAAGAAAAAACTTTTGTGGGAATGTGCATGGAAATAATGGAAAAGCAATTGATAATACTGTGAGTTGTGAATGTATTTATATATCGAAAGATTATTGGTAGGATGCATTAATAGATTTATCAGTAAAATGTTCATTTTTCGCCACTGAGAGCATAATGGCAACGAACCCGAAGTACATGTTAACGTAGGTCACGAGTTTGCTGACGTCGTTAAAACTGAGTACGCAATTTATATGATTTGGGCGACTTTCTTGTGCACATTTGATTATGACGACACAATGAGTAAGACATTTTTTTTTAACTCTGAAGTTAGCACAGATAGAAAACTTTTTACGATTTTTTAAATGTTCAAAAATCGAAAGCGTTAGAAAGCGTTTATTTATCATCACATTGAGACCACAGCAGTATCACGAAAAGATACAGAGCAACTGAACAAGTGTCAACTGCATTATTATATTTTTTTTCTGTGACGTATTTTAATAAAAAGTTTGTTACACTGATAAACCGTCATTATATAAACAACCGCAGTTACAACTGTTATATCAAAAGTTTAAACTTTATTTTTAAAAAGGAAATTTTAATTATATATCACGTTCAGGTATGAAGCATAAGGCATAAAAATGAAAAAAAAAAAAGATAGAAAAAGATTTAAAAAAAAAAAAAACGATCTCTGAGTTAGAGGTACATGTGTGTTATTTCGCCTGATTAAAAAAGATCGCTGGCAGACTTATGAGGAATTCTTTGCTATAGAAAAAAGGGATATTAATTCGGTAGGAATCTGAGGAGAGGCGTGTGCCCCCATAATATTTTTTCAATGTATATAAATTACTTTAGAAAATCGAGCTAATTTACAGTTGTTACCCTCGATAATAAAGTGTACATGTATTGCCAATACATGAAAATATTATACATATTAGAAAACAGAGCTTATTTGCGGTTGTGCCCCCTCAAGAATGTCTGCTTCAGGTGGGGGGGGGGGGGTCCCACTTTTTTTCTGAGTATAGTAATTTGCTACAGTAATTTTTCCTATAGATGCATGCTGCCCCCCCTCCCCCCCCCCCCCCCCACACACACACACTTTTTGTTGCTGTTATGTCGAGCCTGACAAATCCAGGATTTGGATAGCTTATTAGGTTTTTTTAGGTTGCCTCCACTTACTGAAACCATTGCTACGGGCCTAAACTTGTCTGTATCTGTTAGCTTGTAACCCCCCCCCCCCCCCCGCCCCCCACTCGCACTAAAAGTTGCATCCTTTGTTCCTGTGTATCTTGGTATCTTTAAAAATAAAACGCTCATCAAAGACTAAATTCTTTAAACTATTATAACACCATGTTTTGCATATACTTTGACAATATCGAACGGTGTCGAGAATAAAAAATCGGACGCTCAAAAATGACAAAGTTGGTTGAAAATTTGTGAGTTTTCTTATAAAACATGAGTAGTTCTTGTTTCTTTTTTTATTTACCAACAGAATAGGATTTATTTAGAAAAATGCTGCATGACGACATGTTGTGATACCACAGCGACATCCTGTTAAAAGAGCAGTTGTATGCAGTATTACCAATGTGAAAATTCCGTATAGGGGTCATTTGAAAGCATGCACTTGATATACGTATCACAGGCATCGGAGGCAAATTACATCTAGAATACAAGTATGTTGGGGGTCCAAACTTCGTTGGTCAGTATTGAATTAAGAAAAAGTATATTTGTTAGCTCTTCAGCTGTTGCTCGTGAATATTATTTATTTAGGATTTATATCAAGCAAAATGAAACGGAAATTAGTCTTCTATTGAGGAGAATATGGAACATGTAACATGTATCATTTCAACTCGACAGAGAATAGCTATGTATTTGTTGAAAAAGATTATTTACTATACTCATCCCCTACCACATTTAATTTGCCCCTGAACAGTAGTTGTACCTAACCACTCATCATTTCTCTTCCCTAATGTTTTGGAGATTACCCATTTTCTTACTTGTCAGAAAATTTTGAACTTTTTTTCTAATCTTATTCTCTAATCAATAATCGCCCTCCCCATTCTTGTAAGAAAAAAGTCTCTGAATCCCGTAAGGAGTACTGCTCCTGGAAGTCCCTCCCAGCCTTCTCTCTCTCTCTTAGTTACAGCTTAAACAAGGTGTTTAAGACAAGATACATTGTTACATAACTCATACATCTGTGCTTACTTTAAATACAAATTTTACATTAAATACTAGTATACATTGTATATAAACATATTTTTTTTCTTCTTTTTGTTTTTCTGCACTCTATACCGAACCGTATTCACGACGTCAAGCGTGACGTCGTGGTAGTTTATAGCGTCATTCTCAAAAATGCTACAATTTGCAATGTAAAATCAATTACTTGCATTAAATTACGAGAAAACTAACTCGAAGACATATTAAGTTTTTTTTACATAGATTTATCTGAAATCATCTCTGTGTCAAATGACCAAAAGGGAAACAATTTCGTCTGCACCGTTTAAAAGTTACTGAGGTTTTTTGAAAAGAAATCTTTCTTGAAAACGAGTAAAAAATGACGTTTTCCTTATAGAATTCAATAGAATGACGTCGAAAAAGGTACGACAACGAAAACATGTTTGGGATTTAATAACACAAAAACGATGCAGACGAATTTTATAAATTTTTCAGAGAATGTACAACAAAAGTAGGAAATTCATATACGTAATTTTCATGGTATGTTTTCAAGCAATTTTCAAAGGTCACCAACCCCGCGATCTACGTTAAGAGAAAAAGTCAATTAATAAAAATGGTATTGTTGAAATATAACTAAAGCTGTTAAAAGTTTTTGCTCTCATCAATACATTTCAGGGTTTTTTTTTCTTTCAGAAAACAGTCTGTATCAAATACTACAAAACAAATACAAATAAACACATATTTTTCACAAAAAAAAAATGTGCTGACAAAGTCTATAAAATGTGCATATTCGCTTCCTTTATCATTGATGGAAATGGAATAAGAGCACCCAAAGTACAATATCTATAACATAGTATAACAGCCTATTAACAGGTGTCAAAATAAGTCTCAATTAATAAAATTGTTTTTTTTTCAAGTTTTTACAAACGGGATTGTGGGTGGGGGTGGGGGGGGGGATGGGGGGGGACGTATATCTACTTCTGCTCCGAAACTAACTACGTTATTTTGAACAAAGTGTTTCTTCCTGCTATAATTAAGTCAGTAGAAACTAATACATATATTACTGGAATTGTTCTGTCAGTAGTGGTAAGAATTCATTTCCCCGCGCTTGCGCGGGATTTCGTCTAGTATACATGTATATATAAAGTTGGTAAAATATTTTTATATAATTTTTTTTTTGAGTTTCTTTTTGAATTGATGGTAAGGAACAAATCCCAATTATGTCATTGAAAGATAATTCATAGAAAGTTGCAGAAGGTCCGGGGGGGAGGGGGGGGGGGCTGTCCTCAAGCCTAGACCCTAGGCCTATTCTACTATCAGGAGATTGGACCTTGAACATAATAAACATACGAGGGGTGATCAAAAAGTTTGCGAACTATCTCTATATTTAGAAATGATGTTTGTTCTGTTGCCCAGTTTAAGCAAGCTGGGGAAGAGATGTGTCCTTAGTTGAGAAATTTGTTATGAAAGATCACCAAGTTACAGTCAGAAAAATACATGTAGTTGAATATCTTAACAATAGTATAATTACGGAATCCCTAAAATATCGTTTACTTTAGACTTTCAACATATCAGATATGATAAAAAGAAGGCGCCCATGCTTTATCCACATTGGATTCACGACGCTCCCAAGACAGAGGACAAAGGGTTTTGATGGTCACAATGCTCTTTCTGAGAAAGGATATCCTTATCCACCCATCCTGTTTCCGAGATTTAGCCATTTCTGACATAATGATTGTTCTTGTTTTCAAAAAATAACTTTCGTGGTAAGAATTATAAGACTCAGAAAAATCTTTAAGCTACTGTGAACAGAACGCTACGGAGCATGTCACGTGACCGCCTGGATCACATGATCCGCGCATGGGCAGAACGGTGGCAGATGTGCACTATAATCGAGTGGGGTCTGTCAGCTAACATCCGCAACTGTACTCGGCAGTGCTGGTACCGGACATCCATGACTGTACCTGCTCACTAATATCAAAAACGGAATGTCAGAGCAAGATTTTCCGGATTGTTCAACATATTAAACTATATGTTTTTAATTAAGTATGGATGTTTTTTAATGAAAAATACGAAATGTGTTAATATGGAGGAAAGAAAATTTCTGATTTTAAATAAATCTACTTTATGGAAGGCTGTAATCGCCAAAACGGTAACGATAACTGGCTTAGTGAATATATCGCGGAAAATATATGTAAACTTGACTATGCCTAAATTTTGTATATCTATGACTGTATACCTGTGCCTGATATACACCATCTGCGACTGTACCTGTGCCGTACATACACACTACCACTGACTCAACCCGCGCTTGATTAATAACATCCACGACAAAAAATTCTGTGGATTTTCTCCGATTTAAATTTAGAATGAATTCAATCAAAGCGCAATTAACGCTAATCTTTATATTACCCATGACAGTGATACCGAGACAAACGATGACAGCAGTGATTAGGGAAAGATCCAAAACTTTTACAGCTTTATGTTCAGAGTACAATATGAGCCAGGTCTTTAATTTTTTTTTTTTTTTTTTTTTGGGGGGGGGGGGGGGGGGGGCTGGGGGCATGATTTCAATATCCTACGTGCTCAATAATAATGATGAATTTAAAATGAAACATCCTAGTATAATTATAGAAAATATACGAGTAAACAATAAACAAAGTAAAATAAAAAAGGAAATTAAAATACATATTGAAATTAATTTGTAATCCTTAATTTTATGTTAGAAAGTATAAGTACGTCACAATATTATTAATTTCACCCATTTTATTGATCACGCAAGTGGTGTCAATGAAAAGCACAGGTTTTTTTCCCCATATATATACATTTGTATGTCTTACGATATATACGGGTGGAATGGGCTGATCCACCCGTTTTCAATGAGTTATATATAAACATCTCAAGTGCACCCCAGGAAATAGCCTCCAATGCCCTGAAAAAGAATAGTTCCTGACAAAAAAATTATTTATTTACAAAGTACATAAAATTTACTAGGCACAGGTATCAAAGTTGTAAAAATAAGCTGGAAGACCCCCCCCCCCCCCCCAAAAAAAAATTCTCAAAAGAAATAAAAATTAATTTTATATGCATGGAACAATTAACATCATGACTGGTCGATAACCGTGGCGTGATACCTGAAATATGTAGGGTATGGTATTAAAATAATTGCTCATATTAAAGAAAATTAATGCTATAATTATCGATAACATCCGAAGAAAATATTTGTATAAGTAAATATTCTTATTAGATCCGCCTCTCTAAGATTCTGCAATCAGTTGTCTGGAATCAATCTATAGGGAATATCGGTGAAAAGCGTTAATAGCACCTTTATAAAAACGTAAGGAATTTCTTGGGATGCAACATCAACAACTGTACCTGTCCTGACAACTGTACCGGTGTCTGATTGACAACATCCACGACTGTACCTGTCCAGTACACACACTTTATTCTACATCCATGACTGTGCCTGTGCTTATAAACAACATCCATGACTGTACCTGTCCAGTACACACACTTTATTCTAGATCCATGACTGTGCCTGTGCTTATAAACAACATCCATGACTGTACCTGTCCAGTACACACACTTTATTCTAGATCCATGACTGTACATGTGCCTTATAAACAACATCCACGACTGTACCTGTCCAGTACACACACTTTATTCTACATCCATAACTGTACCTGTGCCTTATAAACAACATCCACGACTGTACCTGTGCATATATACACACTTTATTCTACATCCATAACTGTACCTGTGCCTTATAAACAACATCCACGACTGTACCTGTGCATATATACACACTTTATTCTACATCCATGACTGTACCTGTGCCTTATAAACAACATCCACGACTGTATCTGTCCAGTACACACATCTTACTCTACATCCCTGACTGTACCTGTGCCTTATAAACAACATCAACGACTGTACCTGTCCAGTACACACACTTTATTCTACATCCATGACTGTACCTGTGCCTTATAAACAACATCCACGACTGTACCTGTGCATATATACATACTTTATTCTACATCCATGACTGTACCTGTGCCTTATAAACAACATCCACGACTGTACCTGTCCAGTACACACACTTTATTCTACATCCCTGACTGTACCTGTGCCTTATAAACAACATCCACGACTGTACCTGTCCAGTACACACATCTTACTATACATCCATGACTGTACCTGTGCCTTATAAACAACATCCACGACTGTACCTGTGCATATATACACACTTTATTCTACATCCATAACTGTACCTGTGCCTTATAAACAACATCCACGACTGTACCTGTGCTTATATACACACTTTATTCTACATCCATGACTGTACCTGTGCCTTATAAACAACATCCACGACTGTATCTGTCCAGTACACACATCTTACTCTACATCCATGACTGTACCTGTGCCTTATAAACAACATCAACGACTGTACCTGTCCAGTACACACACTTTATTCTACATCCATGACTGTACCTGTGCCTTATAAACAACATCCACGACTGTACCTGTGCATATATACATACTTTATTCTACATCCATGACTGTACCTGTGCCTTATAAACAACATCCACGACTGTACCTGTCCAGTACACACACTTTATTCTACATCCCTGACTGTACCTGTGCCTTATAAACAACATCCACGACTGTACCTGTCCAGTACACACATCTTACTATACATCCATGACTGTACCTGTGCCTTATAAACAACATCCACGACTGTACCTGTGCAGTATACACATCTTACTCTACATCCATGACTGTACCTGTACCTTATAAACAACATCCCTGACTGTACCTGTGCCTTATAAACAACATCCACGACTGTACCTGTCCAGTACACACACTTTATTCTACATCCATAACTGTACCTGTGCCTTATAAACAACATCCACGACCGTACCTGTGCATATATACACACTTTATTCTACATCCATAACTGTACCTGTGCCTTATAAACAACATCCATGACTGTACCTGTGCATATATACACACTTTATTCTACATCCATGACTGTACCTGTGCCTTATAAACAACATCCACGACTGTACCTGTCCAGTACACACACTTTATTCTACATCCCTGACTGTACCTGTGCCTTATAAACAACATCCACGACTGTACCTGTCCAGTACACACATCTTACTATACATCCATGACTGTACCTGTGCCTTATAAACAACATCCTCGACTGTACCTGTGCAGTACACACACTTTATTCTACATCCATGACTGTACTTTTGCCTTATAAACAACATCCACGACTGTACCTGTCCAGTACACACACTTTATTCTACATCCATGACTGTACCTGTGCCTTATAAACAACATCCACAACTGTACCTGCGTATGACACACACTACATCTATGACTACCTATGCCTTATAATCAAGATTTACACACAATAAACTTCTCAGGGTTTAAGAGGTACGTATTGTATACTGTATTTGGACCATCCTACCATAAAAAACAACAATATTTAAACAATTTTCTTTCACTCACAAATTTTGATCTTTAAGTGTGTACTTGACTCTTGAAATTTGACCATGAAAATCAATTAGAATCAAGTTCGAGACACAATTAATCATCAGTGTACAGGTGGAAAACTCAAATCTATAAGTCAACATATAGCCAATTACTATTATTAATTTTAATTAATTTTAATAAACATTTGTCGTATACGTTTGACGTATAATCAGTTGTAAACTATGATAATAATACCCCTCAACTTTGGGGTTGGCACAGAAGAAGGTATAAAAATGTTTTCATAGTTGAAAACATTTTAGGATGGAATAGTGCATTTTATCGTGTTAACAAAGAAAGACCTATCGAAAATAGTTATTGCAGTACATGTAATACTACATGTATCTACACTTCACAATTCAATGTTTAAATGGCATTCAAAAGAATTAAAAAAAAAAGAAGTCTGTGAGCCAATGCTCACTAGTAATACCCCCGCTTTGACGTGAATGTACACAAGTTCAGTTATGGACAGAGACAAGAATGAACAAGAAGTTGACGTCAGATTCGTACAAAAATGAATCCCACAATATGGCATGCCTAAACAAAGAGTGTGCTAAAATTTCAAGCATCTGCGAAGAGTAGTTGCTGAGAAAACTGTGACGAAAATTTTGTTACGGACAGGCAGACAGACTGACACACAGACAGACGGACAGACAGACAGACACACAAGGGTAAAACAGTATACCCCCCTTTCCTTCGGAGCGGGGGTATAATAATGATGACAATAATAACAATGATGAAACATGACATAAACAGGAGGGGAAAATGAGGAAAAAGTTGGACTTTTTTTCATGTGCTTAAGAGCCCTCTATACACTGCACACTAAAGAGTTCTAATTTTGTGGTACATTTATGCAAATAGAGTAATCTGCCCTTTCAATAAGAACAAGCATTCTGAGAGTATTGCATTAGCAATACTAGTCCCCTACCGGCAAGTGTAATCTGGTTCCCGTTAAAAATTGAAAATGCCATGATTCCGTCAAAAATCAATGAAGCGGAACGAAATGCAAACTTCATCTATAACTCATCAAGGTAAAGTCACATACCAAAAATCAGCTCAATATCTGCAAACGTTTAGAAAAAAATGCGGAAAACCCCGAAAAAATGAAAAGGTCGTAATTCCGTCAAAAAGCACTGAAGCGGAACGAAATGCAAACTTGATCTGTAACTCATCAAGATACACTCACATGCCAAAAATCAGCTCATCAATATCTGCAAGCGTTTAGAAAAAAAGTGCGGAAAACCAAGTTGGACAGACAGACAGACCGACAGACGGACGGACAGACTCAGAGGAAACCTATAGTCCCCTCCGGCTTCACCGGTAGGGGACTAATAAAATAAATTGAAACCGGAGGGGACGATAGGTTTCCTCTGAGTCTGTCCGTCCGTCTGTCTGTCAAACTGTCCGCCTAGCTGTCCCTCTGTCCCACTTGGTTTTCCGCACTTTTTTCTAAACGCTTGCAAATATTAAGCTGATTTTGGTATGTTAGTGTGTTTTGATGAGTTACGGATCAAGTTTTTTTATTTCGTTCTGCTTCATTGATTTTTGAGGGAATTACAATCTTTTTAATTTTTAAGGGTTTTCCACACTTTTTTCCCAAACGTTTGCAGATATTGAGTTGATTTTTGGTATACGAGTGTATCTTGATGAGTCACAGATCAAGTTTGCATTATGTTCCGCTTCAATGATTTTTTGACAGAATTACAGCATTTTCCATTTTTAATGGGAACCAGATTACACTTGCCGGTAGTGGACTAGTATTGTTAATGCAGAAAGCTTGTCTCAATAGCTTTAATACGCATGCTTGAATAAACCATATGATAGCAAGAATGATAGTAAAATTCTGCCACCTATCGCAGAGTTAATTTAGAAAGGTGACATATTGGAATGATTTTTTCATATTCATATACCGAATATTTATGTGAATTTTATCAAAAAACATAACTTACTTGGGAAAACAAAGAGAGATAAGTCTATAATTTTGGTAAAACTTCATCTCTATAGAAATCAACGGAAAATATTTTTACTCCCCCCCCCCCCTTCACTGAAACAACAATTCCTTTTAAAGTATTATGAATTGTTATTTCAGAAATTCAAATTTATACCAATTGTTTCTTGTTTCAGGGGAGTGGGTTGTTGGGGAGGAGGGGGGGGGGGTATGAGGGTATAGAACATATATTTACATACTAAAAGCAGCAAAAATAGTCATTTTATTGCCAATGAATCTAATATGTCAGTTGACTTTTACATAAGTTAAACATACGGAGAGATTTGATGGTTATTTATCCATTTCCATGAGTATTTGAAAATCTGGATCACTTGTTATGTTTAAAACCCGATTTCAATTTATAAAATTGTCTAACCCTTCCCCCTCTTTATGAGAAGAGTTTTAAATGAACAGTTAACTTTTTGACACTGGTTTTAAAATAATTAATCCATTACCTATAAACTCTTCTACAATAATAATAAAACTTGGCAGAAGTTGTGAAGGCGAGGATGGAGTATATCGAAAGAAGGAGTATTTCCTCTTAAAAAAAAAGACTAAATCCCAAGCTTTCTTGCAGGATTATATGATTCAATTTTTTTGACGGAGTGGGGGTTGCATTGGGGGTGGGGGTTCGGGTCACAAACGACAAAAGAACAAACTTTTAGTAGAGCCTTGAGTAACTTTTCTTGGATGTTGTTAATAACGCAAAGATGCAGACATGGAAGTAGAATAAAGTGTGTACTGGACAGGTACAGTCGTGAATGTTGTTTTTAAGGCACAGGTACAGTCAGGGATGTAGAATAAAGTATGTATATATGCACAGGTACAGTCGTGGATGTTGTTTATAAGACACAGGTACAGTCAGGGATGTAGAATAAAGTGTGTGTACTGGACAGGTACAGTCGTGGATGTTGTTTTTAAGGCACAGGTACAGTCATGGATGTAGAATAAAGTATGTATATATGCACAGGTACAGTCGTGGATGTTGTTTATAAGGCACATGTACAGTCATGGATGTAGAATAAAGTGTGTGTACTGGACAGGTACAGTCGTGGATGTTGTTTATAAGGCACAGGTACAGTCAGGGATGTAGAGTAAGATGTGTATACTGCACAGGTACTTTCGTGGATGTTGTTTATAAGGCACAGGTACAGTAATCGATGTAGAATAAAGTGTGTGTACTGGATAGGTACAGTCGTGGATGCTGTTTATAAAGCACAGGTACAGTCATGGATGTAGGATAAAGTGTGTGTACTGGACAGGTACAGTCATGGACGTTGTTTATAAGGCACAGGTACAGTCATGGATGTTGTTTATAAGGTACAGGTACAGTCGTTGATGTTGTTTATAAGGCACAGATACAGTCAGGGATGTTGTTTATAAGGCACAGGTACAGTCATGGATGTAAAATAAAGTGTGTGTACTGGACAGGTACAGTCATGGATGTTGTTTATAAGGCACAGGTACAGTCAGGGATGTTGTTTATAAGGCACAGGTACAGTCAGGGATGTTGTTTATAAGGTACAGGTACAGTCGTGGATGTTGTTTATAAGGCACAGATACAGTCAGGGATGTTGTTTATAAGGCACAGGTACAGTCATGGATGTAAAATAAAGTGTGTGTACTGGACAGGTACAGTCATGGACGTTGTTTATAAGGCACAGGTACAGTCATGGATGTTGTTTATAAGGTACAGGTACAGTCGTGGATGTTGTTTATAAGGCACAGATACAGTCAGGGATGTTGTTTATAAGGCACAGGTACAGTCATGGATGTAAAATAAAGTGTGTGTACTGGACAGGTACAGTCATGGATGTTGTTTATAAGGCACAGGTACAGTCAGGGATGTTGTTTATAAGGCACAGGTACAGTCAGGGATGTTGTTTATAAGGCACAGGTACAGTCAGGGATGTTGTTTATAAGGCATGGGTACAGTCATGGATGTTGTTTATAAGCACTGGTACAGTCATGGATGTAGAATAAAGTGTGTGTACTGGACAGGTACAGTCGTGGATGTTGTCAATCAGGCACCGGTACAGTCATGGTGTAAAATTTCTAGAGTTGTCTGGACAGCACAGCAGAATCTTAGAGAGGTGGATCTAATAAAAATATTTACTTATACAAATATTTTCTTCGGATGTTATCGATAATTATAGGATTAATTTCCTTTAATATGAGCAATTATTTTAATACCATACCCTACATATTCCAGGTATCACACCATGGTTATCGACCAGTCAAGATGTTAATTGTTTCATGCATATGAAATTAATTTTTATTTCTTTTGAGAGTTTTTTTTTGGGGGTGGGGGGGGGGTGGGGGGGGGGGTCTTCCAGCCTATTTTTACAACTTTGTTACCTGTGCCTAGTAAATTTTATGTACTTTGTAAATAAATATTTTTTTTTTTGTCAGGAACTATTCTTTTTCGGGGCATAGGAGGCTACTTCCTGGGGTGCACTTGAGATGTTTATATATAACACATTGAAAACGGGTGGATAAGCCCATTCCACCCGTATATATCGTAAGACATATATTTATGGGAAAAAACCTGTGCTTTTCATTGACACCTCTTGCGTGATCAATGAAATGGGTGAAATTAATAATATTGTGACGTACTTATACTTTCTAACATAAAATTAAGGATTACAATTTAATTCCAATATTTATTTTAATTTCCTTTTTCATTTTACTTTGTTTATTGTTTACTCGTATATTTTCTATAATTATACTAGCATGTTTCATTTTAAATTCATCATTGTTATTGAGCATGTAGGATATTGAAATCATGCCCCCAGCCCCCCCCCCCCCCCCAAAAAAAAAAAAAATTAAAGACCTGGCTCACATTGTACTCTGATCATAAAGCTTTAAATTTAAATCTGTAAAAGTTTTGGATCCTTCCCTAATCACTGCTGACATCGTTTGTCTCGGTATCACTGTCATGGGTAATATAAAGATTAGCGTTAACTGCGCTTTGATTGAATTCAGTCTAAATCTAAATCGGAGAAAATCCACAGAATTTTTTGTTGTGGATGTTATTAATCAAGCGCGGGTTAAGTTAATCAAGCGCGGGTTGAGTCAGTGGTAGTGTGTATGTACGGCACAGGTACAGTCGCAGATGTTGTATTATACAGTCATAGATATACAAAATGTACGCTGTAGTAAATGTTACTTTTTAGAGATAATAGCGATCTATGCAATGGATTTAGGCATAGTCAAGCTTACAAATATATTTTCCGCGATATATTCACTAAGCTAGTTATCGTTACCGTTTTGGCGATTACAGCCTTCCATAAAGTAGATTAATTATTAACACATTTCGTATGTTTCATTAAAAAAACAATCCATACTTAATTAACAACATACAGTTTAATACGTTGAACAATCCGGAAAGTCTTGCTCTGACATTCCGTTTTTGATATTAGTGAGCAGGTACAGTCATGGATGTCCGGTACCAGCATTGCCGAGTACAGTTGCGGATGATAGCTGACAGCCACTGTTGCTATAATCGGAGAGGACTACATTAAGAAAATATAAACTCTGAAACCTAATTTTATTTCTTTTATGGAAGCAATTCTATAAGTTTGCGGACTTTATGATCACCCCTCGTAGAGTTCGTTTTGGGAAGTTAAGGTAAGTAGATTTTTGAACGTAAAACGGTAAAAAAAACTTTGAATGGCCATATTTTTAATAGATGAACTCCCCGTTGAAACATATTTATACGAATATGCCTACGACTAATGTTACTGGTGTAAATGTGTAATTAAAATTACCCTCAAAGCTGGAAGAACATAAAACGGGCAGTTGAGTGTCGCACGATATCATCTCAAAACTTGGTATTCCACTATTATACGATAGGCAGTTAGAAGTTCTGGAATTATCAATTAGGTTTTTCCATTTTTCTCGTCCGAAGCACTGGGTCTCATTTCTGATATTCATGAAGAATCCTTCCAAAACTAAATCATGTACACCGATCCATATCTGTGAACCATTATCGATCCTAAATTAATGAAAAAGAAATCTGAGGTAAGAAAACAAAAATGTAATAGAAAGTCTAATATAAATATAAAAGAAAAAAAAGAAATTCAATAGCCCTTGCAGCAAGTCACACTGCTCTGAAGTCATTGTTAATTTTAACGCAAGATAGATGCTCAGAATGTAATTCCATCTCTGATTCAGTTTAAAAACTAACCTAAATGATTTCTTCAATATATTTTGATAATTGATTATTATATATAAAACCAAAAATAAATACACTAAATGTAAGATTTTATCCACTTGGATCTCAGTTTTATATGAATCGATTTGACAGAGCAATTTGTTCATACTTACGTTTTTTGCACATGTTAATTTGTTTACGAACAGCTTATTACGGCTCATATACATGTATCTGGTCTTTTTTATTTTTTGTATTTGTCAACAAATGTTAACCCCACGGTGTAACGGCTTATTTGATTAAAAATCCTTAAAGTGCATGTAATTCATGTATTGAGTACATATGTAGATACATGTATTAAACTATTAATAAAAATACTGTTTTAACAAATTATCTGAAAAAAGAAAAAAATAGGGTATTCTTGGCGATTTTAAGTATTGTTGCCTTTGGAAAAATTTAAAATATAGATAAAAAAAAAATCCAAGTCATTCAAACTACTTGGATTCTGCAAAAATCCATCCATTATGTGCTATATAAATGTAAGATACCTTCCATTTTATTCCGCACATAAAAACACAAACAATAAGGAGGAAATAACTTAGTACATTTGTGCAGTAGTTTTGATGTCATGAGCACTTGAGCCAAGATGGGGCATACATAAATTCAAGTCTAGATTTAGAGAAAAAATGGTTCAAGAATCTACTATTAGTTAAAAAGTTTAACAAGTTTTGTGAATTTTCTTCTGAGCAGCTACAGCTAGTGCGAATAATAAAATTAATAACCCACGAAAATAAATAATAGCTGCAATTTATAGTATGGCCCTTTAAAGGAACTAAAAAAAAGGGAAAATCATTTTTAATACATTTAGATTTTAAGGTGGAGAACAGCCTTCACTTTGTAATAAATAAATAAACAAACAAACAGACAGACAACAAAACAATAGCATTCATGATTATCTGTAAGAAACACATACATGTACTTACAATTCATACATCAAATGTAATGTCGAATTATCCGTTATATCTGCGAACGTTCCATTATATGATTGACAAAGGTCATCAGCTTTATAAAAGTTCGAACGGTTCACAGTTATCCAAAAGCATATATCACTGGTAGATTTTACTTTCCATTCAGTTGAGCAATTAACTGTGGAAGCAAAGAATAAAAAGAAACTCACAATCGGTTTAGAAATCATAAAAAAGGGAAAGTTTAATTTATTTGATTTCTTTAAATAATAAAATACATACACGAGGTCTCTTTAGAACATATGCATCGATGATCAAACCGTCCAAGTTCATGGTTTGTTATGCAGTCTGGATCGTCTATATCGTTCATATCATTTGCTGACCCTTCCTCCCCGTTTGTATTGTAAAAATTTGTATTCATTAGACCAGAATACCGGCTTTTATCATATCCAAAATACCTGTAATACAAAATATATAAGTATTTTGATAACAATTGTTCATTACATGCTGATATTATTATTATTATTATTATTATTATTATTACCGGTATCCATTCATGTTATGAAGAAGGGAAAAGGCTACACCTTTAAATAATGAAGTTTTAATAAAGTTTTACATATAAATTGATTCCTGGATAATGCCGCATATTAGACATCACCCTGACATTTTTTCCGCAAAAAGAGCAAGTTTGGCGCCGTTTCTGACCTCCTAGACTTTCCGTGCAATTCCGGGACGCTTCTACACTTTTCATAGTGTTACAACCCGCTAGATGAGTGTGCTTGTTTGAAAGACACTGGGATGGACTATTGGTAACGAGATAAAACCTTAAATTTGCAGACCTCTCGCTGTATTTAATGACAAAATGGATAATTGATAACAGTGAGCAACATATGTAATTAGTTTTATAAGTAGAGCTAAAGATAGTATATTTTTTAAAACAATAATTAAGTCACTCGAAGCATGCACACTACGTCGGGTGATAGCACTCATGGCTAATTAGCATAATTAAATATTTTGTTATTGTAAGATATGGTAGATTGAAATGATTAGTAAACTCTTTGATAAACTACCAGTAAGTAAAAATTGAAAGTGAAAATGTTTAAAATAATAATAAAATATCCATTAATAAATGTTCATCTTTGTCAATTGTTAGAAATCATCACTTCCGTTGCTTTCCATTTCAGTCCTAGGAATCGAAGACGTTTTGACTCTTTGCGTTGTTTTATACAGTATGTGCTGACCGACCTACGATAGATAGAGGATATTCAATGTTTTGTAGATGAATATGGAATTTATTTCACGAGTGGGTTAGGATTTTTTGATATTTTCACGAGTGTGAAGAGAAAACATTGAATTTTCTGTTTATTACATTTTCTTTGGTTTTCCCTTTGCCCCTGTCTTTTTAGTGTCATAGGCTGTGACGTCATAGTTGAGCTGTTGAGACGTCATAGCTACGCAATTGAGAGATTAAAAAACGTTGTAAACATGGATTTTAACAACATATTTGGAAAAACGTTGGCAGTTTTAGTCTCTGTCAGGATGGTTCATTTACTCTCTCTATCTAACAACATGCCAGGGAATATACTCTTCACGCAGGGAAGGAAAATCGAGAGTTTTGCCCCACTTCTGATATTCTCTCACACTACCATTTTGATATCCTTTTACACTGTGTCAGAATATCACTTTTTTCAATAAATAAATTACGGTATTTCATTGCTGAGAATGTAATAAGAAGGAGTTATTCAATCATTTCTTAAGGATACATAACTAAAACAAAAATTTGATGCCTGGATTGATATATATTTTTGACGCATTTTAAATAGAAATCACATAAATAATAAATCCCTAAAATATAAAGAAATCTTAAGTTTTCTTTGGTGCTTATGTATGCGACTTTGTTTTGTTTTCTATATAATTCTTTACAAAATTTTGCACATATTTTTAACATTGCGACAAAATCTTACAAAGTTCTCCCACTTTACCTGGTAAACATCATTCAGGTTACTTATTTGAATACAAATGTATGAGAAATATTGCTGATTTCTGAAAAAAAAAAGTTTGTTTTATTTATCCTTAAGCTAGATCATACCCGACACCGGTAGGAAAAGTGTAGATATTGATTGAATGAAATATGGAGACAGCGAACAGTATTCAAGCTCAAAGTAAATTTTAACAATAAAAATCGGGAGCAGAACAAACACGAACCTCCAAAACATCAGAGGTGGGATCAGGTGAGTGAGCATCCCAATCAATTGTGAACTGAGGCACCCCCTGGAATCCAAGATAGAGAGTGTCAACCCTTGTACTTTTGAATGTACATTGAAAAATGAACATTGAAATATGATTTTAAAAATAAATGCAAATTCCGGCCATTTTCGTTTTTTATAATAATCAGTGAATTTAAAAACACAATATGCAAAATATACTATCCTGAAACTATGCTTTGAACTTGAGGCAGTTGAAAAGTAATAACCATAGCATGGTTTGTGTAGCTTAAAATAATTTGGGTTTACTCACAATTATAACCCTTCTTTCCCAGAGTTAAATGATCCTTCCCTCATGGTAACTTACGTATTTCATTTTTTATGGCAATGTCAAAGATTCAAAGTTATCGAAAAAGAATCAGAAATGACAAAAGATCCAGGCAAAAGTCATATCCTCTGGTGTTTAGAAATTACCTAAATTCATTTTTATTTTCACATTCCGATTAAGTTAGTAATGATTGAATATTGTTAGGGATTACAAAATTCTGTTTCTTACCTCGAAAGTATTTCAGCATTGTCATTATCCAGGAAATTGACGAGGCTACCACCATGCATTTGACAGTTCTGGTGAGCACCAAGGTTCCAAAAACATCGATCATTGAAGAAAACTTGTGTCACCTCCGGACAAATATCTGTTAAAATAACATAAACAAAATGAGCTGTTTCATCAGTCTGTTGCGTAGAATTACTCAAGGATTTTTTTTAGTTTTGGGAGTTTTACTGCACGGTCTGTAAATTAATCTGCCTTCACAATGAGGTGTAATTTATGAAGCGCTCAGCATATTACATGCTGAAAAATCCACAGAAATACTTTCACAATGTGAATTTATTGCTGCCCTAGTTTTTATTCCGTAGCCTCATTGTGCTATCACTTTGGGGAGAGTATCTCCCATGACATACTAATACGCATAACTATACACAAAAATGGCATTCAAATTAATTTAAAAACTGTTCAAGTAAAAAAAAAAGAACAGCAAATATAAATATTTATGCATGAATTTCCTGTAAGCTGCCGCCCCCCCCCCCCATTAAGTTATTAAGTTATGCCTATAAAGTTTAACAAAGTGCCCAGACAGATCGAGCGTCGTATATGCCATGTTTCTTCAACTTTCCAGGGCCAATATTAAAGCTTTCAAAAGAGCTTGTTCTTATCTGAGGAAATATTTAACAGTTAGTCTAACTATATACAGTACAATTGCTATCTCCTCTCAAACGTTTGGAAGAAGGACAATTCATTGTTATTTGTCTAACCACATAGAATATTTTCCGTTTTATTTTCCTGGCTTTTTATCGAAAGTAATTCTGATCGTTCATATCCCTTGGCTTTCAATATCCCGTTAATTATTAGGTTTTCAGAATATCCCTATTTTATAAGGTAGGACCTGAGTTCTTTCAGCGAGTATCTCTTGTGTTTTTCGCTAATGATAGCACGTAAACATCTAGTTATTTGTAAGAAATTGCTGTTTTATAGGTGAGGATGACTGAACCAAAAGCTAGGTTCTGGTTTTTGTCCTTTTATATTGTAATAGATATACGTTGAAAGTATATTATCTTCTCTGATGACCAGGAAGTGAAGAAAAGGTAACTTAGTATCGCTGCTTTCCATTGTTAATTTAATATTAGAATTCAAGTCGTTTATTAACTGGTGGAAAACTGATGATCTGTCAACTTTGTCATTCCATGAAATAAAGCAATCATCTAGAAATCTTTTCCACATTGTTATCATAGTTTTAGCATCCTCCTCTCCCCATAGAGTGACTAGTTTGGTGATGGAATTTTTGTTCGAGATATCATAAAGTTAAAGTGGCATATTTGAGCGCCACTTTTGTCCCCAGTGTTGTTCCTTTGGTTTGTATAAAATGATCTTTTCCAAAGGCGAAGGTGAAGTACAACTTAATTTTGACCTACTCAAGGCGCTTACTGCAGTAGCAGTGACGGATCTTTATCATGCAAATGTCTTTCGTGACAAGGGACCTCAGTTTTTAGGGTCTTATTCGAAAGATCTGTGACTTTAACTTCTAGTGCCGGGCGCTTGGCGAAGGAACAGTCACTACTTATATTAATAGTCTTAGGCTTGATTCGGCGTCGGGAAAGAGAATCGAACTCGGGACATCCAAAACACGAAGCGAAGAGGCTACCGCTTGGTGCTGCAATCGGTTCTACTTGAGAAGAAAAATTCTTGCTGTGATCTTTAACTCCACATTTATATATATCGACGATATTCAATCGATAACAATAGTAATTTTCATTTAGATATCGATTCAATATATTCCAGTTAGCTTCAAATATAAGACACTACAGAGTCATTTTTATATTTTGATGTACAACTGACTTCAGACGTCAATATCCAAATAATAAGTAGGACAAACGTAATAATTGCATCTTTTCCACAGTTCATTTCCCATTTTTATGGAGTAATATACCACTATTATATCTTTATAATGTTTATATCTCCAATCCGATTTGATACACAATGTTCTAAGTACACGTATTATCAATTTTAAACTCGAGACAGGCTCCTAACAAAAATTGTGATGTTACAAAGCTTTCAAACTCTCGGTTTAATTAAGTATTCCACAAATCCTGTTTTCATTAAAAGAATGAACTTGTTTAGAAATACGCACAGCCTACCATTGCATAGTGTTTTGTCCGACATATTTTCAACCAATTTTAAAGCCATTGCTTTACTACTATTTTGAATGAGGATTACTCCGTACCTGATCAATACGAATGGCTCAATCTGTGAATGGTCGACAGGAGGTGTTCTTTCCTTCTAGGTACCTGATCCTACCTCTGATATTTCCAATAGCCTTTTCATGATCACGATTAGTATTATTTACGGGATTTAGGAGATAGCTCACTGTTTGTTATCTTCAAAAGCATGTTGTAGGTCGAATATATAGCATATTTAAAAAGTTTATTCATTATAGATTTAACATATTCACGCAGTCACTTTTAACATCTACAACTTATTGTAATAAGACACATCATAAAATTAAATTGTCTGTCAATGTGAAGGTTTTTTTTTTTTTTTTCAAATGGGGGTCTTAAATATAGAGGGGAATATATTGCAAAGCTAAAAACAATCATTCTTAGGTAATAACTTAAGTCTAAAAACTGTGGTATCAGTGTTTAGATGTTGCAAACATGTTAATACTTTTAAGATGTAAATTCCATTGAGCAGTGTCTACGGTTTGACCTTTCACAAATAATGTTTCGTTTTTATCATATACATTTATTCACTGTTTTCAACCAAATCATGGATTTCTGTTAACTTTCCCACAATGAAGCTTGTAATAATAATGTAAAATTTCAAAACGTATGCAATAGTCTCATGAAAATTAACAGACTCTAAGAAAAATTGAAACATTTGAATTTAACATGACCTTCTTTACTGATGCTTAATTGAGGAGGGATAAATTAATCAATGGATAGATCCGTTGAAAAACGGTATTCAACATACGATGTACCTATAATAAATATTTTATTAAATACGATAGCTATCACTGGGTGTTCATAGAAAATACCATTTAAATTGATTGAATGTCGTTTGTCTTTATCTCGAGAATTATATTTTACATTTCATACGCGAGAATAAAAATTTCCCCTTTTATTGTTAAGCGATTAAAGAAT
The DNA here is from genome assembly GCF_033153115.1 of Saccostrea echinata. NCBI lineage: Eukaryota > Metazoa > Mollusca > Bivalvia > Ostreida > Ostreidae > Saccostrea > Saccostrea echinata. The sequence continues at coordinate 5,809,269 of NW_026889765.1, read as the reverse complement.
AAAAGGGCTTACAGGTACATGACAATAAATTTGAGGCTTTGACATAATGCAATGTTTGGACTTATAATAGTTACGTGTTTGGTCATTTATAAATTTATTAGAATTAAGATACAGGTAGTTTCCAATACAAAAATATCGGAGGCTCTACGAATACTTTATATACCCAGAATCATTAGGTATCCGTTAACTTTAATGATATGCAACTGTCAAATGATTTTTTTAATTTTTTTTTTTTTTATTATCATCATTATAATTTTTTTTGCATAAAACTATCTTAAATATTTGCTTAACCTAAATGACGAACATTTTGTTTTAAAAATTGAGATTTTCTAGTATATTTCATCATATGTGTAAGTGTATATTGATTTTAGTTCACAAAAATGCTTTACATGCACATGATGGAATTCCGTATTGTCATTGTCAGGTTTTTTTTTTTTTTTTTCCTGTTTTTGTTCATCTTGTGTCAAAAAAAGCTTTCGGAAATGGAACAATTTATTTATTTTCATGAGCTATTTTCTATACCAAGATATTTATTTTCATAAATGCCTTTAAAATTTCTCACGATTGTAAAGAAATATCATTCATTCTAAAACTTGCGCTTAATGATCTATGAGTAAAAAATTGATTTTTCAATCGTTTTCTATTCATAATGATTAATACATCTTTCAACAACAGCATTTATTGATATTCGTAATTTTCCTAATTAATTTTTCATTTAAAAAAATTGCTTATCCCCATAGACCTCAATGCAATCGTTATATTTTAGAAAATATCTCTTGCTAGGTCCTTTCCTACGTTAAAAAGCTTTGAATTAATATCAGAGTATTTTATATATGAGGGATATTTAAATTTAGAAAATTAGGTCCTAATATGAGTCGGATACTTTAAAAATCCTACTCTCTATGACATTGCCTATTTCTAATGGGATGTCCCCTTTTGAAACCAGACGGTAGAATTCTGTGTTTCTTGCATATATTGTAAAATATAATTTTTCTCATCACATATTGTAATTTGAGCAAAAAGCCTGGTACGGTAGTATTTTTATAATTTGCCTTGAAATGTGAAAAAAGCATTTTCCAATACAATACTATAGTAAATGTGACTGTGTTTTAAGATGGTCTCTAGAAATATTTATAGGATAGATTTTCTTTAAACTTTGCAAGTGCGCTGAAGTCAGTATAGGCTACACCTGGTAAAAAATAAAAAGTTTTATATATCTTATTTCTTACACAATAAAAAAACCAGTCGGCTCCCTTAAGTACATGTAGTATACGTTGACTAGATCCCTAATTCCTGAATTTTAAAAGAAAAAAGCATATGTATGAGAACTTTTCAAAAGTTCGTGGACTGGCGTTATGAAATCAAGACTGCTTAAGATACTTTATCATATGTTTATTTTCTTGGTTGATATCGGAGATACTTTTCTACATTCTTGGAGCCGATCGCAGTAGCCTAGTGGTAGCACGTTCCATCGTGACTGGGAGTCCCAGGTTCGATTTTTGCTCTCTTCCAAACCTTTTTTTTTTTTTTTATTGTTTAACGTCCCTCTCGAGAATTTTTCACTCATATGGAGACGCAACCACTTGCCAGTGAAGAGCTGCAAATTTTGACCTATACTCGGCACTTAGGGCCATTGAGCAGTGGGAGATCTTTTTCGTGCCAGCACCTACTGCGACACGGTCTCATCCGAAGGACCGGTCTCCACGTCCCACAGTGGGATTCGAACCTGCGACGTAAGGATCAACTCCTTACTCCACGACTCTAGAGCGAACGCTCTAACCACTGCGCCACGCGGGCGACTCTTCCAAACCTTATCACGTTTTAAGATATGTAGTGACTGTACCTTCACCGATCGCCCGGCACTGGAATTGAAAATCACGAATCTTTTTGATGAGACCTAAAAATAAAACCGAGGTCCCGTATCCCGATCACAGTAGGTCTTGGTAGATTTTGATCTCTCTACTAAGGCAGTAAGCGCCATGCATTGATAAAAAAATTTGTCACTTCACCTAAAGCAGATGACGTCTCTATATGAGTGAAAAATTATGAATGGGACGATGAACATCAATCAATCAGACTACATACTTGGTTAAAACAAAATACTAGATTTTCTAATTGTACGAATTCTTCAAGAAGATTTTTTTTTATTTTAGAGTTTTCCCCAAGGAAGAAGAATATATTGGTTTGAAATTGAAATGGGTGTCTGCCTCTCTGTCGTCGTCTGTCTAACTGTCTGTACGTCACAAAATCGTACCTAAATCATTAATTTCTAGCTTGGAGGTATATTAATTCAAACCTTAGAATGTTAATAGTAAAGCATTTATCAAATATATAAAGGCGTGTTATTAGTGAGTCACAAGGTAATGATATAGTAAAGTTATGCCTCAGCTCTAATCCTAGAATGTTGGAAAGAGATATGAATTGAGGCACGCGCAAGTCACGATCTTGATTCAACAGATGAAGTCAAAATCATAACACACCTTAAGGACACGGTCAGTAATTAAAAGTTTGAAGCAATACCAATCAATGATTCGAGAATTATGACCAAGCAGGGAACTAATTTTTGACGGAAAAAGAAACCTTGCCCAGATCAATATATCCTCTACTAGTGTTTCTTGGATGAGACATGATGACAACCTTAAAGTTTCTTGAAACAGAACTATTACTAATGACTCTTATTCAGACAGTCTGTCTTCCGCAGATTCTTTATTTTTCCTATCCAGGGAAACCACAGCAAAATGCAAGATAGGACACAATCTTACAGCACAGCTGATACGGAAAATTCTATGTTTAATCACATTTAGCAATTGCATTTGAGAGTTTTCCGTGGTCTATATTCGTGATTTCTTTCGTCATGTTCATCCATATTACTTTCTATCTATACACTAGACACGTATAAGTTGATCGTGTATTTTGATACTTTCTTTGCGAGTTTGCATTCCACTGCGGGACGCGCGGGTACGTTAAGGCAGTACACAGATCATATTTCGGCGAATTTAGCCTTTTTTCGTAAAATGTAACATTAATAAATCGTTAAAGCCATAGATAAAACATTTACTACTATTATCCATTGTATAGACGTCATTGAGTCTGAGGCTAAAAGAAGCACTCCACTACGACGTCATCACGTGACGTCTATAAATAGAAAAATTACCTTAATGAAAAAGTGAAAAGTTCAACACTACCCCGGGGATAATTCATTTCTTTTTGTGAAAATAATTATGTAAAAACATCACTGGACCATGAAAAATGCTGCTAGAATCCTACTCTCCAAACACAGAAAAAATTATTCCAAAGTTTCGCATGAAACCTTACCAAAATTTTTACATTTTATACATACGACCAAGGAATTGTCACCAATTTATGTTAACCACACGATTCTAGCAGCACTTTCCAAGTACTATAGAATACAAGCTTTCGATACAAACAAAAATTATGTTTCACAGTATGCGGCGTAGTGTTGAACTTTTGCATCTTTGTTGTGATAGAGCGACAGAGGAAAGGCTGATCGGGATTTCAAAGCACTGCCTCTGTTCATTATAAGAAAGCATGATAAGAATATATCAGCTTTCTGATTCTTAATCTTTAATTCCTTAGAATCACACATAATATTCAATGCATATGCTTTAAAACTCCCATTTCATATATTTGTTTACATGAATTCTCGTCACGTTTCATTTTCACTCGGCAAATATTTGATCAATAGTTATGACGTCATAGGTTTGGTATTTAACCCCCGTGATAAATACTTAGCTATTCATACCACCCAAAAACGACAAGATTTAGTTTATATTATGTTTTTGAATGATTCCACTCATTTCTTGGATCTGAAATTAAACTTTAAATATAGATTTCAAGAAATCATTATTTCTAAAGATCACGTCATACAGCTTACTATGACGTAATATTGTAAAGGCAAGTAGGATATCTCTGGGTGTAGCCTTAACATACCCGCGCGTTAAGAATGAATTTTCGGACGAGAGTTTTTATACAAATTATCAGGTCATTATTTTCACTCTGAATTGTCTACCGCACGGATTTTTCTGTTTACCTGATCATATCAAGGAGCAACGATGGTTTGAAAGGTCGGCAGGGGATACTAATTTCTCCATGACACCCGATCCACCCTCTGTTTTCAGAGGCCCTTCTACTGTTTAAATGGACTTTTGAGTTTGATCACTGTTCGTTATCTTCACATTTCATTAGAAATTCATTAGAATTTTGATAAACATACAATACAAAGCTAAGTCATTAAATATTTTACAGCATATAAATCTGCATAAACCCACATACAGAACATAAAATAGCTTTCAAGTTTAATCACTTTAATGATAAAAATATGCTTACCTGGAATTACTGAATATGTTGAAACAAAACTATGATAGATTTCTTTCATCAACAGTAAAGCCATCAAACGGTATAAATAATCACATATATGATTCAACGATGAACACATTCTATTACAATTTCCATTACACATGTTACAGTCACAGAAAGAATGGTGTAAGCCCACTTTCTTTCAGGAGAAACACCAAAATTGGCTGTTTATCATCAGAGAAGCAATATTCTATACATTTAAAGACCACACTTGAAATTCATTTAGTAATCAAATTTAATTTTTATTAACTTTCCCTTTTTTTGAATTTAAATGACAAACCATCAACAGGGGAATAGTTAATATATATATGACAGAATTGATCGTTCTGTCTCTGCAAGATCAAGCTATGGCAGTATAGATTATGCTTAAATGACATTGATCTTTTAAATTTTAATCTATATCGAAATTATATGCATAAACTAGAGTGTTCTACCAGACACATATTAAATGTTCTATAGCGTCATTGAAGATGTAAATAAATCAAGAATGATCATGTATTTAGTAAATATTTGCTCCTAGCTTTGATACTGAAACGCAAAAAAGAAACGCAACAAGCAGTAGTCCACATATATTGGAAATTTTTTTTACAATGATTTTCAAAAATGAATACAGTAAGGTAAAACTCGATTTAAAAACATCAAAAATTTGATAAAGATGTTAATTGATTGTCTTTTAACTTCAGAAAGTAACACATAATTGTTAACACCCCCCCCCCCTTCTCCCCGGCCATTCAATTACAGCGTGCAAGACCGTCATGCACAATAAATGCTCGATTTCTACGACGCAATAGATTTATCAAGTTTAGCGAAATAAATATTCTTTGGCATTTTTAAGTGCCCGATTTTCAGATGATGAGGTCGAATTTTCTCGAACCTAGCGCGGTGTAGTAACCTTTGGACTTCCTGTCCACGGACTGTTATTTATGCTAATGATACGTATGAGCCTGTTGGTGAGTGATGTATTGCATATTAGCATCTTCAACTCTCCATCATCTTTGTTTTGAGAATTTCAAGCTAGATCAATAGAAATGAGTACTTAGGTCATTTTCAGGAAACCTTGGCATCGCTTCGTTAAAATAAAGGAGGAATTATTTTTTCCGAATATTGAGGCATTACTTATGATGAATAAATACAAAACCTTAAAACATCATCTTATTGCCAAATGTTTTGTTAAACATGCAATTTTTGATTTCTGTTAAGCGGACTCAAACTTAACTTCTGGTAATGTTAGGAAAATCAATCAACCGTTAAATTACTGTATGGTAACTATTTATCATACAGTTTCGTTTCGTGAGCTCATAAACATGCATAAATACTAATTATCAAAACCATATCTCTTAAAATTAAAAAAAGACATAAATTGAATTAAATTATCATGAGTATTTAAGGGGGGGGGGGGGGCAAGTAGATCAAAGGTCATGGTCAAGTGGCCTGTAACAGTGCATGTTATTTCTTAAGATATTTTATGACAAACAGTACGTAGACTAAATTACATAAACGTACCTTGTAAATGTCAAAAATATGCTATATATCGACACTATGCACTATTTTAAAATGTAAGTCAAGATAAGGTTCCAAGGTCAAAAGGTCAGTAACCATGGTATTTTACAAAAGCCAAAGTGCCAAGCAATTTATGCCCAAAATATCACATCCATATTTCTTACAGTTCTCGAGATATAAAGTTATAAAGTATGACAGACGGCCAGACAGACATTCAATAAGTGTACGTGTATAGTCAAATATAAGTCTTTTCATGTCCAAGATCCGAGATCTGGCCTGGAGTATTTTTTAATGATAATTCATGTAGCTTTAATGCGTATGTGTTAACGCCAATGCATGTTCTAAGAAAGAGAAGATGAATATTAATTCTGCATTATTATCAAATTAGTTAATATACAATGTTTTATAAAGTGAGATGCAATATCTAAACTGAGGTGACAATAAGAGCAATTATAATGCCTTCTGAATTATATATGCATGTATGTAATGCAATTCATTTCCAATATTTCGCAAACAAATGTTGTTTTCAACGATTGTCATCATAAGAATTGTGAATGATAATATGCACTAGGTCCATTCTCTCTCTTTCTCTCTCTCTCTCTCTCTCTCTTGTCCGTCATTCCTATGATCATTTACATAAATGTTTTCTCCTTAAGGACCCTGTATACACTAGAGGAAAATATTTTTTGGACATTGAGAAATTATAGTGTGTAAAGGTGTAAGCATTGAGCTTATCTATCACATTTTCAGCATAGGGTGCCTTGCATTTACCCCCAGGAAAAATGTTCAAAGACAATGAAGTACTGATGAGCATAAATCACTGTTGTTTACTAAAGTGGGCAAAATACCTGCACATGAAGTGTTCTATCTATTCATCTTGGCCTATTAAAGTGTTATGAATGCTTGATTTGATCACAAATTAAGTAATAAACTGTACATTTCAATTTATTTTATTCTTGATCAAAGGGCAGATCACTCTCTCTGCATAAAAATACCACAAAATCAGAACTCTTTAGTGTGCAGTGTATAGAGGGTTCTTAAACGATTTTCCAAAAGAAAGCTAATTTATAATTAAAAGCATAGTGGTGCAAAATTTTACAGAAATGTCTAATATATTAACTTAATAGGTTTATGTTAGAATAATAGTCATTTAAAAGCTTTTTTCTCATTTGTAACTCGAACTCGATGAATCGAACCGGAAGAAAAATAAATACGCAATGGTTTCCTGTTTTCTTCCGGGCCGGAGAATTATAAATTACTCATGAACCAAAAAAATAATAATATTCCCTTGTTGTCAACGACCTTATTCAAAGGCCTACTTATAGATATTTAAAAAATAAAAATCGACATATTACCGATATCACAGAACGTTTTGCTGTAAATTTTTGAGTGACTATAATATTTCCTATAGTTGTTTAATTACATGACCGTCACGGTAGCTCAGTCGGTAGAACTCTCGCTACGTCATCCTAGAATCGTTGGCGCGACTAAGTCGATAAAAATAGGTAGCGACTTTTCCTTCGTGACGCCCTAGGCACTTTGAAGTGGAAGTTTTGAGTCTTTCGGATGAGACCTTAAAAACCGTGTCACAGCAGGCGCTGGCACTATAAAAATCTTTCACTGCTCAATGGCCCAGAGTGTCGAATGCAGGTCTAATGTTAAAACCCTTCACTGGTACATGTATAATTATGGTGACGTTTCTATATGAGTGCAAATTCTCCAAGGGGACAAAAAACAATCTTAATTACATGTACAGCTCCCTGATATGGAAAGTCAGAATCGATAAAGAACTTTATCATACACGTAATAAATAGTCTATAATAAAAACAAAAAAACTGCTAAAGGTCTAGAGAATTTTAGCGTCAAATAATTTTCCGTTTCATTGAAAGCGAGTTTTAGTGCGTTAACGAGTATGCCCAAAAACGTTCCGAATACAAGCATTCAATATCGTTAAAAACAGGAAAAAAGTCTTCTGTTCAACCCCTCAACGGCAATATTCATAATAGTTAGTGGCAACTAGGTATAATGTGTCTAATTTGAAACAAATTGAAATTATCTATTAATAATTTTGTACCTATAAGCCTCAATTGAAACTACAAAAAGCAAATCATAACGCTTGGTAGGGTCATTGGAATGACGTAATACTGAGCGCATTTCAAGACAGACGCAGATGTTGCAGAGTTTGAAATTAAATACCAATACTAAAGAATTCTCATTAATTTATGGTAATTTAATTAAAATCATTAATATAAATCAATGGAAAAATGTTTTATCTTTATAATAAAGGAGGTATTGAACTTATCTTGGTGAGTATTAGCACTCTTAGGCTGTACAAATGCACTTGCAAGCTCGTGCGTTTGTATACAGCCAACTCGTACCAATATTCATCAATATAAGTTCAATAACCCTATAATATCTGATTCATGATCGACCGCTTCCAGTAATTTTTGTGATCGGCTTCGGCCAAACACAGTTGATTCCATATGAAGCATCCGACAGATTTAACTATCTGCGCACACATTACGCCCTATACTACTTTGTTTACTTTACACTGATAGCTATATATAAATATGAATAAACTTAATTTTTTTTAACTGCGTAAGAATTTCATCAGGCAGTACACTTCCCTTAAGGACGAAGTTTACTCGTTCATTGGTGTTTCGGAAAGCAACAAAAATATTCATTGACAAGTCAAATCAAATTATAAAAGCGTGACTACATGTATTCCATTCTATTTATAGGATTGTGGACTTTCAGCATATTATCGTTTATAAAGGAATTTCTAATTTCACCGATTACAGTCTAGAAGTATTTTGAATTTTATCGTTATGACGAATTTCAAAAAGGGCTTGACACATCACTTAACCATAACATTACATTAAATTACATTTCATCCATCTACCTACGGTGACGTTATCTCTAAATGCGTGGACCCTGAGGTCCACACATAAAAAATATAAGCGGTGTGAAACCGGATGCGATGGGCTTACGTCATGTTACGCATGCGCCAGAATGCTAGACAGTTCGAACCTAAGATAGCCTGGTTCCCTGACTCATCCTTGCCAAGGCAGAGATGTTTTCATGGAGAACAACACTGGACAATATTTGAAAATCTGAGCTCAAGCAAAACAGTTCAAATGTGGGGGGATTGTGATAAATGGATTGATTGATTGATTGTATGTATGTTGTTTTACGTCCCGTTCGAGAATTTTTCACTCATATAGAGACGTCACCATATACCGGTGAAGGGCTTCAAATTTAGACCTATACTCGGCACTTAGGGCCATTGGGCAGTGAGGGTTCTTTATCGTGCCAACGCCTACCGTGACACGGAACCTCGGTTTTTAAGGTCTCATCCGAAAGACCCGTGACTTTCACCTCTAGTGCCGGGCGCTTGGTGAAGGAACAGTCACTACATGTACTTAATTTTACGTCTTCGGTTTGACGAGGCGCGGCGAACGAAAATCGAACCCCGGCCTCCCGATCACGAAGCGAACGCCGGTTTGTGACAAATGGATGACTCCTTTTAAAGACAATAGAGTAAACAATAGATGCCTTGATTAGGTATTGATATCCAGGACGTGTTTCTATCATTCATTATTTCGGTTTTAGTAATTAGACTATAACGTTAAATTATAATAAAAAATTTCATGTTTCAAGGTAAAAGAAATCTTTTTTATAACACATATTTCATTACAACCCAGAACTTCTTTTAGATTCCTGTTAGAAACACAGACCTATGGTCCACGTCTTGCAGTACTTTTTGATCGACAGTAATTTGTTATAGAAGGTATCGATCGATTTTCACACGGCTCACATAGCGGGAAACTTTACGCACAAGGTCATTCACACTATTTTCTAAGCACTAACTTTAGTACGGATATTCCTGTACACAATTACTAATCCTGTTAATAAGAAAAAAAATCGTTTACAAAATTTGCTAGGTAACAGGCATGAAACTTAAGTTTTATTTGAAACATTTATTAAGAACTCTGTAAAAAAAATTATAGTTAATTTATCTGAAGAGTTATTTTTCTTTTCAAACTTTACCCCATTTCATTTCATTACATTTTCATGCCAAATTTTTCATGGCATGTACATGTAATGTGGTCATATTTTTTATATAACAACAATGCCCTGTTAAAATAAAGTTGGTATGTTACATGTAACAAAAGTATGGTTATATGGCTAGCCTTTACAAATCATACTCAACTGAGAAATCATTTGAAATCAAATATATGTATATACATACTCATGACAAATATTATTTTAGTTAATTAAAATCAAAATAAAAGTCTGGGCAATTTTTAAAAATTGTTTGGTTGCCGACCGACTGGCTAAAAATGGTCCGACTCAAACCTTTCTTTTAACCTCTAGGGAACAATTAGAATTTTTTAAATGCATTCCGAAAAATAAACTTTGAAAATTCAGCAATGAAGTGGAAAATTTTCTGATAAAAAAAAAATCACACCTACCTACCGACCTTTTTTTCGCCCTGAGTCGGGAGAGGGCAAACATTATTCTGAAGTTTGCTTTACAAAACTTATTTTAAGGCATTTATAATGCTGATTTTATGATCCCATGCTGACCATTCCTTTAAAAAGAATACTTTTTTTTTTACTGAGTTTGAGATATTTAATAAATAAAATGAAATTATCCGCGTTTGTCTGTTTAAAAGTGAAGGTGCCGATTGTCTATTTCCTCCCACCTCAAAGAATTTGTACAAGTAACTTTTTGTATTCCATAAACAGAATCCACAATACAAAATCAATACAAAATTTAAATGTGCACTTGTTTCTAAAATAAAAATATACGTGACAACAGCCACATCCACGTCCATCGGGACATTTTAAACAAAATTTTAATTGATTATTAGTTAAAAATTATCCGCTCATACTTTTTCGATCACTACTTGCACGCTTGCTTCACAGGATGCACGGGAATGTGTGTGAGACAACAAACTTTAAACGTAACAGAAAGCACTGACGTGGTATCCTTAACAGTGTACCTGTATAAAGTGTCTTATTTTCTGGGTAAAAATTATTTTTTGTTTTTTTCCTTCGTCTTGTTTATTCATTAACGAACACGTTATAAAAATAGAACGAAAAATAGTGATTGGATGCCAGCATATTGGCTTCATTTTCCAGCTATTAAAATTTCATGAATCATTGTCTTGTACATGTACGTACTGTAAACATACTATACACTTATTGACTGGGTTCACTAACAAAAAAAATAGTATAGTTAACTTTATTTTACTAAATTAATTTTAGTTTACCAAAGTAAAAGTTTTATTTACTATAGTAAATCAAAGTATTTTTTACTATTGATTTCTTATAGTTATATTTTCTTCAATCTATACACGCACATTTTTTATATTATATGGAATTACTATTTGTATATTCACATATTATTTCCAAATTATATATCACTGTTACCGAATTAAAAAAGATTTTGATCTTTGAAATTTCAAAAAAAAAGTTCCAGAGTAAAGTTTCAAAGTAAATCAAAGCATCAAATTTTTACTATTGTTAATTATAGTACATTTTTGTAACGTTTCGAGGGCAACATGCGTTTTGTCGGATCAAAGAAACGAACTGTTTGACTGAGGTCGCTAATGACAAACAGTTTGGTTCGAGGGGTCGACAAAACGCACTTTGCCCGAGAACACAGCCAATGAATGTTTTGCTATACCTTTTATTTTTTGATAATCATATATCTTGTGCTGGCTTCCATGATGTAAATTTCCTTTACCTGCACAGAAAATCGGTCAATTCTATCACTGTAGAACACCAACGAATGCAAATAAGATTTAGCTGATCCCGTCAACAGCGATCCAGTATCTTATCGACAGGTCCAATATTTCACTTTGCGGTCAAACATCATTTTTATGGCCGCTCAGAAAAACGTTTGAAATGTTAGGCTTTTTAGTATAGATTAAAATAGGAACCAACTTTCAAAAGTAAAACAAATGTATTTATTTTTTCGCCTTAATTCATGTCGACGCTTAAAATGATTTAAACCAATGTAAGCTGTTCCGAAGACTCCCAGTGTTTTTTTTTTTTTCTTAATCTAATTAGTTTTTTTTTTTTGGGGGGGGGGGTTGTTTGTTTGTTTTCATTTTTTTTTCAACAAATTTTATTTAAAAAAGCAACCGTAAAATATGTGCAGCTATCAAAGGAATCACATTCTAGTTTTTTTCTTCTATCCAGGTCACTAATGACAGCTGGAAACGTGGGACAATTGTATATAAAGGCATTTTGTGTATAGATTGTATTCCACGTTTGTTTCTAACTGTGAAGTATTTCATGCAAATTTGAAATAAATATAAATTTTCTTTTCTATTTTATTTTTCATCGACTTTCCCTGAACATTCCTATCAGGTTTTTTGTTTTGTTGAAATATCCATGAAATATCCCAACAGATAAATAGTACGTGATTTCTGTATTTTTTTTTTTATGTAACTAGAAATAAAATTAAACCTTTTTTCAATGTAATTAACGGATCAATGGGTGATTGTCAAACAACTTTTCTTGACAGAATGAACAGAAGTTGATGTTGAAAGTTTACATGTAGTTGTAATGGTGATGCCTTTGCTGAACCTGAGTGGTTATAGCAAAGTAAAAGTAGTTGATGGTAGAGAATCAGTTGTTGACAGGGATGGTGAAACTGATGTTTGTTGACGTTTAGCTCTAGTTACATATAATGGTTTATTTGATTCTTTGACATAAGAATTTGAAAAAAAAAGTTCACCTTACAATCCTAAATTTTAGGACATTTTATTTTTATTTATGCCTGGTTTGTCTTTATTACAATGAATTTGACCCTGCTATTGAAAAAAAAAAATATTTACAATTTTATTTTAAATATTGGAAATAAAGTCAAATCTCGTCATCTCATTGCGGAAGAAAAACTGGTTTCGAGAGAACTTTAAAGTGGCTTGGACACACTTGCAATGCCGTTTTCTTTATAATTTTGACAATTCTAATTTATACCATTCCAACTTAATAGCAACTTGATGAATTGAACGTACAGTGTACATGAAATTTTTTAGTATGGCAATTTTTCACAACCTTACATCAAACACTTGTATTTGTAAACAAGAGCACGAGCTGTTAATATATTTTATTTTATCATACTCCTCTAAATTTGTTTCTTTATAGAAGTATGACTAACAAGCCTCCTAATTTTTTTTAAACAGCCCTAGGTACCGTGAAATTTGTGCTATTTGCCCATCGTGAAATAGTCGCTGAACTAATCACCGGCAGCATTCAATTTCCATAGCCTTTCATATTTTATTTTCCAGGTATTGCACTGCGAGACGTGGATACCGATCCTTCAGATGAGACCGAGGTACCGTGTTGCAGTAGGTGTTGGCACGTGACGAAAAAGATCCCTCACTGATCAATGGTCCTGAGTGCCGAGTATAGGTATAAATTTGCAGCCCTCCCCCGGCAAGTGGTGGCGTCTCCATATGAGTGAAAAATTCTCGAGAGGGACGTTAAACAACAAACAAACAAACAAAAACATTTTCCAGGTGTGCTCGATTTGCTGAAAATGCCAGCATCAAGGATCAAAAACTGGCAGCACTGGTGTGATAGTTTTGCTTTCTTATATTTCTTTTTTGGCTTTTCTTGATTATAATTTATATGTCTTTATTATACACCTCAGATTTCCCTCTACACGTGAGCACTGAATTGAAAACAATCAAACACTCCCAAAATTCATAGTTTTCATATCTTACAGACGAAAGAAGTATTTTAAACATTTTTTTATAACATATTGAACCGGTCACGGTAGCCTTAAAAAGACGTAAACATAGGTAGTGACTGTTCCTTCGCGAAGCACCTGGCACTAGAAGTGAAAGTTGCGGGTCTTTCGGATGAGACCTTGAAAACCGTGGTCCCGTGTCACGGTAGGCGTTGGCACGATAAAGAACCCTCACTGCTCAATGGCCCTAAGTGCTGAGTATAGGTCTAAATTTGACGCCCTTCACCGGTGTATGGTGACGTTTCTATACGAGTGAAAAATTCTCGAATGGGACGTTAAACAAGATACAATCAATCAATCAATATAACATATTGGTCTGAAATGCTCTAGAAATATGTATGCCGTCCCATATCTACCCACAATATTTAAAGTTATAAATATTAAATGAAAGATACAGGTGTATTTACATCCATTGAATAGCATCTTTATTCTTATGAAAACCACGGCCATTTATCAATGCTTTAACGCAGTTAAACTAAACAAAGCAGTGGCTCTTCCTTCAATGAAACATACAATGATGTACATATCAATAAAGAAAATTAACGTACTTAATCCTACTTTATATGACTATATATATAGACAAAGATATAAACAATAAAATGTATTTCTTTGTTCATTAGTATAAGAATTAACTTTGCAGCTATTGCAGGGAAAAATACGTAGATGTTTATCTATTTTTTCTGCAACACTTGCAACATTAATTTCCCGTTGACCATGTGGTAATGTAATTATGTTGGCAACATCCAGGCCGAGTAGCACAAAAGTACAAAAGTCAATATTGATTTAACTGCACAAGTTTTTTTTTTTAATTTTTTTTTTTTTTGGGGGGGGGGGGGGGGGCTGGGGTGGTTCAGTCTGTATAACAAGAAAATCAACAGTCAACAAAACTTACAAAATTACGACTTTAACGACTGATGATATTCTTGTTTCATTAACTTGTTTGTCAATAACTTACCTCGTTTTAGAAATTGTTCATACGTAGAACATGCTCTTGCGTATCGAATCAACTGAGAGATATAAACCCCGTATGCAGGTGATGAAGGTATATTGCTGCATAAGGGAAGTTGACGATTGAAAAGTTAAAGTCATCACGTTTATCATAAAGGTTGGTTGTTAGATTACCATTAACGTCTTTTTCTAGTAAAATACACAAATATGAAACAGATGTGTCAGACTCTGTGGTATCTTTTATTTCAAGCTCACCGGGATATACCGTATCGACATAAGAATGGAAATAACCATTCGTAAAAATATTTTTCTATCTTATAAAAATTTACCAGCATCTTTACTATTTAAACAAACGATTTGCAGTAAAAGGAAATAGAACCAGACTAATGCAAATTTTGCTCTAAAGTAATATATTTTTCAACTCAAATGAACTAAAATATTTAAAAATTCATTTTTACCTTTCATCTGTATGCATACTAAAAGGCCTAACACTACTCTGAAGACAATAACGGTAGTGATTGAGGCTTTACTTGACAAACAATTGGCCACAGCACCCCTCCAATTTACTTATTTATTGATTCAATAACCTCAGACAGCTATTGTCTAATCGTGTTATTTCTTAATAATTTAATTGTGTTTGTATTCTAGTCTCTGATTGGTTAATATCCAAAAAGGAACACAAATTATTTCTGTATAACCTGGTTTGGTATGGGGACACACCCCCCCTGACAACCAGCTGAATCATCTGTATCCATACAATCCTCTCATTTCCAGTCCTCGGGATTCATGGAAAATTCCAAATTTTATAAATGTACCAAACAATAATTCGATCTTACCACATGTAAACAAACAACAAGGCTGCTAGGCCTATGTATCAGTTTTTACCTCCCCTCGCTTCCCATCACTTCCGGTATTTCCGTTACTACGGTTGTATTATTGAGCGGCAAATTTGAACTAATAAAAAGCAACGAAATTTTACACCCATAGTTATTTAATGATTTTAAAATTAAATTATAAGGAATGACTCTAATTCTTGGCCAAATTATTCGAGTATAACCTGGTTTGGGTCAGTTTACGCTGTTTTATAATCCGCTTCGCGGATTATAAAGCGTAAACTGACCCAAACCAGGTTATACTCGAATAATTTGGCCAAGAATTAGAGTCATTCCTTAATTAAATTCAGCACCTTTGAATTTAGCATGTATATCATCACAATTTATGAAAAATACTAGAATTCTTTGGTTGTGGTTTCTTTTTTTTTTTTTTTTTTTTTTTTTTTTTTTAGCAATGATGTGAAATTGCAAAATTTAGAACAGTAAAAATTAATACATACCATTTTGACCCAAGTTCGCAAAAATAAATCGGTTCAAACATATATAGATTTACAGTATGTACCACGTGGGAAAAAAGACAATGTCAATAGTACTTCGGTAGTCTTGTGACTACCTTCTTTAGCTAATCAGAATAAAAGACTCTTGCTGGTACATGTAGAAGAAATATCACAAGTACATGTACAGCGAGTCTCTGAACGTTTTGTAAATGGATGTAATCAACTAATTGAAAAACGGTTTAACTTCACTGTTATCAAACTAAACTTAGATCTGGGGGTCGGTAAAGTTGCATTAAGGTCCATTTACAAAGACAATGGAATTCGGCATTGCTTATGTGCTACAATGTTTTCTCCTTTGTTGCTGTTTTGTTACTGTACTATGTGGATTTAAGCATCGAGTGATCCCTGCCTGTAGTAAAACTGAAGATGTATGTAAATTTGAATTTGACGTTCAATACAAATTCTCCATGGTTCATTATTTCAACGGGTACGCCAGTCCCATTGTGCTGAGGAACGGAACATTACTTAGAAGATTGGTATATAATAGTGAGAAGTTTGTACCTCTTACTCCTCAAGGTATGTACCCTCTCTCCCTCCCATCTCCAATCTCTCTCTCTCTCTCTCTCTCTCTCTCTCTCTCTCTCTCTCTCTCTCTCTCTTAATATTTGCATGTTCAAGTAGATAATGTTTTTATTCATAACACATATTTGATAACATGAAGAAAAAACGTTTTCTTTTAGAAATCAAGAAGATACGAACTAAATCTGTGTATAATAATATACGTAAAATCAATAAATTTAGACACCAAAATTTTCCTTTTATTTTTCAAAGTTCCTCAAAAATGTCCTATAAATATAGATTAAGGATAATGACAATTTTGGACATCATAGAATTTCTTACTTTTTAAAAATTCAACTTTGCATTATTTATTACCGAAAAAGGTCCACAAATATAAACAAATTCATGATCAGTTTTTTTAAAAATATTTTTTAACGTGTTCCAAAACTAAGGTATATTCAGATATTAAATGAGACTTCGGAATTAAATATCTATATTTACTACCCACCTACATTGTGCTATTTAAATTTCTTTACTTCTTTAATTAAAATAAAAATCTTAATTTGTACTTAAGACTGTACAAAAGATATGTGGCACTAAGGACAATTTCAAAGTAAATCACGATTAGAAATAACAAAAACGATTAATTCCTACCTTGACCTTTGGTCAGAGTAGTAAAAACGTCAATCCACGCAAAATTTGGTTTGTAAAAAAAATCTTGTAATGTATAAATCAACTTCACATGTCATGCTTGGATCGAAGATGCATGTGTTTCAATCTTCCCATTTGTCATGGAGCACGTTATGTCTGATGTGAATTATTCATGCTAAGATCAATGACACAAGAATTCGGCCCTGGCTAGTTTACTATAAATATAAGATTGTCCATTGTCCCCCAAAATATGCAGGACATTTAATGTTTGGTATAAGGATATATATCAATTAAATAATATATTATATTAATTTATAAATAAATACATAAATATTAATTATATTAATTTATAAATTACTTAACGCGTGAGACGGGAGTTTTCTTTAAATATATTTTTTTTCACAAGTGCAAAGCAGAAGCTGGTTGTATATATGATTAAAGAACAGATAGCCCCGTCATCTATGCTAGCAGCTAAAGTATTGCATGTACACTTTTTGTCCAAAGACCTAAACTGTATTTAAATAAAACATGAACGTAAAATTGGTCCAATATCATTTTTAGTTTTATTTTCCTTTCTATGTATTCTTTCCTTTAGACTTAAAAATTTCATATTAATCGTTCATTTCGAATTCCCCAAAAGAATTTCAAGGCTTGAAGTGGACCTATTTTTAAACGGTTTCAAAATTAAAAGGAACATTTGTGATTATTCTCCTCAGTGATTCGTTGTTGTTTTATTGTAGATAATGTATGAATTTTAAGTATTCGTGAAAAATGCATTACATTTATTTGCTGCAGTTATCCATAAATTAAGAGGCATTGTGTGAACATACATGTATATTTACTTTTTAATTGATATAACTTAAGGAATCACAAAACAAACAAAAATCTGATTGATAATATTTTGAATGCCAATAATGTCAATAATAAATCCTAAAATATTAAGAAATTGGCGATTTTCATGGGCGTTGAAATATGCGACTTTGTGCCATTTTCTACATGAATCTATACACATTCCTCCAGACATTTATGACATTTATGGAAATGTAAAATCTTATAACAACATTCACACTTACGTAAAGACACACATTATTCATGTCATTTATATAAATATAATCTATTACAAATATTGCTGATTTATTTTTTAAAAAGAAAAAAATGTTTATGCTATTTATCCTTAAATTTTTCAATATTAACAATTTTAAAAAGCTTTCCTGCTTTTGAAAACTTCATTCCCAGTATAATTTATTTTATTTTCCGTTGAAAAATATTATAATCTATGTAATTAGAATAGAAACGTCATGTATAAGAAAATAATGTTACGAACAAACATAAAAAGAATAGTTTTACTCATGGATCTGTACATGTATGAAGTAACTGATATAGGTAACGGTGGCAAAAATAATCGTCGATTCGAAGTCGGTTTACCCTTTATTTATAGGTGTCTAAATTCTTTCCAACTGGAATAAGTTGATGTATTTAAAATGCGTTTAAGATTTTTTGGAATAATGAAAAGTATGGCTGCAAAAAATTATAGCTGTTAAAACTGTTGAAAAATGACCATTCGTTTGATTTAGAACGCTTTTATTTCAATTAAGATGGTGACAGTAAAAAAAGTTATTTTGCAACTTCATTTTTTTTTCTCCTTTGATTTTTTTTTCTTTACGATTCTTGATGAATGTATGTATTAAATTAAGAAATTATTAACAAACAATGTTATGCATTTTCAGGAAGATTGAGACAAAGTCTTCCAACAATTCAATTGGACCTAATTGTACCCTTTATTTTTAGACCCTTCTATATATATATATATATATATATATATATATATATATATATATATATATATATATATATATATATATATATATATATATATATATATATGAAGCAGAATTTATATTAAAAATCTGCATAAAAAGAAGACTCTAGCTTTTGCCTTCATTGAGATATTTAGCCATATCAATGGCGTTTTCAATTAACAATTTTCATTTCCATTCCTGAGTTTTTTTTATATATCACACAAAATGTACTCGAAATAAAGAATACAACAGAGTCTGATACATCTGTTTCATATTTGGATATTTTATTTGAGAAAGACATAGATGACAAATAAATTTTCCTATCCCAAACTGCCTTATTTACGTGACAACATACTATATTACCAGCGTATACAATTTCCAGTGGAGACAGGCTATTGATAAATAAATTGATGTTGCACGGAGATCAACAATCTCACTTAAAGTCATCACTTCGCACAATCTATGTTTGGTACTATGACTTAATTTGTAATACTAATCTGTCATTAAGTCGAATGTTGATTGACGTCCTGCAGACAAAATGTTAGGCCATTATTTTCACACTGAATCCCTACGGGTGTTTCCGTTCACCCGATCGTGACAAGGGACACGCGGCAAATGTGACTGGTCGGCAGGGAATGCTTACTCTATTATGGCACATGATTCCACCTGTTTTCAGTGGTCCGTGTTGGCTCTGCGCTCAGTTTGTATTGTTCAAACGGACTTTAGACTATGATCAATCAATTCCTTAACGTGTATTCTTGACACGTTTAATGAAATATTGATACCATGACAGCAAATGTCAAGCTCTAAAAACTCTTACTTGGAAGCAAAATTAAAAAAAAATATTTTCGCTAAAAAAAATACATCAATCATGTTACAAATAGATAAAACAATCCTTATGAAAAAGATCCATACAATCAAACAGCACTAACAAAGTCATTTAAGGTGGCAATAATCAATCATCAATATCAATGCGTATTTAAAACTAATAGTTTTTTTCTTCTTCTTCTTTAAGAACTGGATGAAGTTTTGACCGTCGATGGTGCTCATAAACTTCTGTTTAGCATAAATGGGGAGATGCCGGGTCCACCTATAGTTGTATATGAAGGGCAAATGGTAAGTTAAATACATCAATATTTAAGTAGCATTTGTCAAGAAGATTTGAACTTGGAACACTTGTATTAAATGTAGATAAACATTAAAAGGACAACTAACTCATATACAACTGCTGTTCGCTTAAAAACTATTTGAATCGTACATGTAATCTATTAGACATATACGTATAATAACTTGACAAAGAATAGTCAATACACTCTACAATTAACTTTTGATGAGGTACACCTCAGGAGAGAGCGACTGGGCCAATCAGAGAGCATCAAAATTTCTGATCATTTAAAAAAAAGAGTTTTTTTCTAGTCTGAGGTGGTAAGGCGTTCGCTTTGTGATCGGGACGCTCGGGTGAATTCACGTTCGCCGCACCGCGTAAAATCCAACACGTAATTAAGTATTGACCTCTCTTTTGCCAAGCGCCCAGCAGTAGAAGTGAAAGTCTCGGTCTTTCGGATGAGACCTCAAAATTAAGGTCACGGTAGGTTTGGCTCGATAAAGATTCCTCACAACTCAATGGCCCTGAGTACCTAGTATAGGTATATGGTGATGGTGACGCCTCTATATAAGTAAACATGAGGCGTAAAACATTATACAATCAATCTAAAGCAGAAAGTTTTCTGCTTATACATACATACATACATACATACATACATATATATATATATATATATATATATATATATATATATATATATATATATATATATATATATATATATATATATATATATATATATATATATATATATATATGTATACAAAGCACTAAAATAACCATCGACACGAACAATAATAATTGTCAAATTTTCGGGACGACCTGCCCCTTCCTCAGGACAAAGAAAAAGTTAAGAAGTCATAAAAACAAAGGAAACAGAGAAACAAAAACAACTATATATATATATATATATATATATATATATATATATATATATATATATATATATATATATATATATATATATATATATATATATATATATATATATATATATATAGCAACGTAGGAACGTTTCTCAAAAGGCAGGGGGGCAACATAAAAAAAATCCTACAAGCAACAGAAGGGGCTTGGAAGATGTTTACTGCCTCCGCTCAAAAATCCTGTTATTTGATTGGGGGGGGGGGGCATTTTTTAAATTTTTTTTTAAATTGGGAATATGCCAGGGGGGCAACTCCACCCTCCCTTTTGGCCTACCCAGTTTGGGATTAACACATCACAGGAACTAACACGCGTGGCTAAAAGCTCGGTGTTATCACTATTGGTAGACTTTCATTGATCAATAGCAAGAACTTTTGAACAATACAGGGCTTAAAAATACTGAATTTTTCCTATAAAATTAAAATTCATCGAAATACGATAGGCAAATATTTTGAGCCCCTTTTGATAATAAATTCTTCAAATAATTACCCGTTTTACGTTACTAGTCTTCTTTCGCAAAAAAATCATTTTACACAAAATTTCTGCGAACGTCAAAAGTTCATTTACTTTAAAAAAAAAAAACACTTTCAATTCTAAAGGTGCATAAACCATGGCAGTTATATGTTAAGAAACGAGTATAATAATATATACTGTAGTCTCATAATTGATCTTCAATTATCCTTGACCAATAGAAGTATTATTTTTATGAAAGTGGATGATGAAATATTTTCAAAGAATTATTTGTTTTGTGAATGGAATGAATTGTGCCATATCGAATTAAAGTAACATTAATTTGTATATCCCTCATCTTTTTTTTTATATTTTAGGATCAAGTGTTTCTAGAAATTAAACTTGAACAAGAAAATAATATTGTTTACCTTTTCTTTTGTTAATTTTCAAATCATTATAAATCATTATTAAATCTTTACCTGGTCACAGATTGAAGTCTTAGTGAAGAACAGTTTGTCTAATGAAGCTTTCACTATTCACTGGCACGGAATGACTCAGAAAAACACACCATGGATGGATGGGGTTCCCATGGTTACCCAGTGTCCAATCAGCCCTGGCAACTCATTTTTGTACAGGTGCTAAACATATCATATCTTAAATTTGAAATCTAACAAGCCGTTTGCTTAATTAAGGTTTTGGTATTTCGCCTTGTGTTTTTTTTCTATGAAAATTGATGACCTAATATAATTCTTACAGTTAAGCAATTACATATATATCCCAGTGATACTCACAAAAACAAACTTAATGAATGAACACTATTTTTTCTCAAAAAGGGTGTAAAAGATTTAATAGTGTCTTAATTTTCAATTTTTCCTTTATATACCATATAAAGGATAAACATTGCATTTCGTAAATTTTAGGTTTAAGGCTGAACCTCGTGGTACCCATTGGTACCACGCCCATCAGGGAACAATGAGAACAGACGGCTTGGCTGGACCTTTGATCGTCCTCCCACGTGAGGAGAGATTAGACATACCGGAAGTAGAGGACGACTTTATCCTGATGATCCAGGATTGGAACAGGAACATATCCTCCTTGGAAAGTGTCCAAATCCAACTTTCTAATATGCATTTGTGAGTAGAATCAGGCAATGGGGGCAAAAAAGGCTTGCAAAATGCCTAAAATACATGTAGATTTAAATGTATAAAAGCCATTTCGAGCTTGTGAATTTAGTTTCTAAAGTTCTTATTATTGAAAGGTATGAAATTAGTGACTTAAAAAACTTCATTCTATAATAATGAAGAAGAAGTGGTATTCTTAGGGTTCGAATCCAAGCAATAAAAGTCACCTGAGTATCATTTTATTTCTTCGTAACTATCACACTATCCACTACGCTATATACTACTGATGACAAATACATTTAGCGGCATAAATCATGTTTCTGATATGTCCCTTGACTAAATGGACTTATATTGTTCTGAAAGATAGAAATGTTTTGTCAAAAAAGTGCATTTGTAAGGTACATGGGTCCTGGGTCTTCGCTCCATGCTTTTGTTACCCAAAAATTATAATTTTTACGCATATTTTAAGTATAATCTTCCAAAAAAGTAGAGCAAAGACCTACTGATATGGAAAAATTGTGAAGAAGTATGAAGAAATGATCTTTTTCTACCTTTTTGTTGTATGTATGCTATTTTATAGACACATTATTTCAATCTTTGTGACACTGATGCAAATGTTGGAGATTTTTCACAAAGTATACGTTAATGTGAATTGAAATATCAAAGAAAATTATGTTGAAATTGAGATTTTTTTAATTTTTTTATTTGTCGAATAATAGGCATTTTTCTCGTCTTGTTCGCATTTTTTCCTTTTAAAGGATCAGATTCTTCATTACTTCAAATTTCGTTATATACAAAAACACATAACTTTGGAAATTTAGAAAACAGAGCAATTATGTTTGAGTGATATTAACGAAAGAAAAACAAAATAAATAATTTTATAAATCAAAAATGTACATGTATATAGAAAATTTTTCCTTCTACATTGTAGGTGTTTGAAATTATTTAATTTATCTGTGTATTTTTTACATCATGATGGTTTACTTAATTTTTTTTTCTCCACAAACTGCAATGATTTTCTGAATTTGTGACATATTTATATCGGTATTTTCCTATGTACCAGGTACATAAATAATTTTGATTGCACAAATGACTGCTTTCATCCCACCCACACCGCGGACGGAACACTAATTGGAGTAGTGCCGTTCCACTCAGGTCTCATAAACGGAAAAGGTAATGTTTTTGTTTTGTTCGTACATTGTGATCAGTCATAGTTTGTTTCATCCTACGAATCGGGTAAATGTGAACATTGCGGGCGCATAACCTTTCTACTGTCGGAAGTGTTTGTGTTAAAAATGACGGTAACTCATGTAAATGGATCAATGTGTTTAAATAAAATGATGTCTTTTCCGAGTTAGTTTTGTTCTATCAGATTTAAACATATGAATCAATGTTAATTTGATTGAGAAATGCTACACTGGAATGATCAGTTGTTAACAACTTTACTTAATTATTTATAAATGCATTTCTTATATATCTATATATTATAAATGGCTTTTGTTTCAGTGAATTTATTTTTCATGCGATTTTTTGATGAATTGTGTGTATGAGCATTACTTTCAGAAATGATACATGTACCTCAGCAAACTTAAGAGTTATATGTAATAGAATTATCCCTCCCTCTAACGGGAGTCAATGGAACGAGTCTGAGGCTCAAGTTTGAGTGAAATATGAAGAAAACGAACAGTAGTCATGCTCAAAAGTCCAAATAAACAATAAAAATAATTCAAAAGTAAACCAGTCATGGATATCTAAAAACTTCAGAGGTGGGATCAGGTGCCATGGAGGATTAGGCATACCCCTGTCACACTAACTATTAACCATGTGTCTTTGGTAGATAAATCCGTCAGTTCAGTATAAAAATTATGGCGTAACAATTTGTATCAAAAACGCTAGTCAACATTCGACCTAAATCCAATGCTTTTACAAATTACAAAATTGGGTTATAGAGTCTGAGACCTAATGTATATTTATTGAACGTTAGTAAATTGTGCAGAAAAAAAAACATCGCAGTATGATTTGTTTTGTGTGCAACTGTATGTCAAATTCCTTCAACAGGTCACTTTTACCCCCATGATTCGTATGAACCATTATCTCCAGAACTTCCCATAGAGACATTCAAGGTAAAACCTGATAAGTACTACCGCTTCCGGATCATCAACGTTGCCATGATGTTTACATTCCGGTTCTCAGTTGATGAGGTATGTTTTTTAAACGGAATAATATGATTACATGTATGTTCTCTTTTGGTTAACGTTCTTTGAAGTAATTAATTGATAACCTTACCAGGAAAGATCCCATCTACTTCATGTACCTGAAATAATAGAAAAACGGTAGAAAAAAAGGGACCTTCCGAGAAAAAAATTATTGCATATATGAAAAAAGTAAATTAATAATTACTCTTGAAAATACTTCATAAGTTAAATAATCAAATAATTTATATTTCCTTCATAAAATACGAGTTTAACTTGCAGCACCTGATCCATGTCATATCTACCGACGGAAATGACGTAGAGTTGGAGACTGCGCAGTCATTGATCATTTCCAGCGGTGAAAGCTTTGACATCTTGGTTAAAACAGACGGGAACCCCAAAAGGAACTACTATGTTCGGGCAGAAACAACTGAAGTTAAAAGCAAATTAAACGTAAATAACGATAGAATTCACCACCGTAATATTACATGTAGTTCAATCTGCCATGACTCCGATTTATTTTTGAATACAGCAATTTACAATATTTAGAAAATAAGGTTGAAAATACCAATCAAAAGTCATTTTCCAGCAATTGGTTATGAAAGCAAGGGATGGACTTTCTGGGATATAAGCATGCTATAGAATTAACTAGCATCCAACGCCAGACTGGATGGTTTTAGCCCATTTCTTATCTACTATCGTGCAAATGTTATGTTTTCTATTAAACTCCAAGATTGGTCAAACATATTTTTAGAAATTTTGAAGGATACGAAGAATTGCTTTTATTTAATACACAGTTTAAGAATGAACTTTCTCAAGTTAAAAAACTTAATTGGTTTTTTTTCATTCGAAAGGATTAAATTATTACCAAATTTAATAATATTATAAACATGTAAGACTGGGGAAATATAAAGGCAGTACATGATATTTTTTCAAGAGTTATCTTCATTCATGACACAGGGCCCAGTCCGACCTTAGCCCAGATTAATGATTGCAAATTAAGTATTAGATTTTGTCTTTTCATCACATACGTGTTATAGTTGTCGTTGTAGCCTGTCCAAAATTGTCTGAAAGCCAATTTTTGCCATTAGTTGATAATTGAACAAAGAGTTTTCATACTATTCCCAGTTGATTCAATTATTTTTGGCAATAAAAAAAGTTTTCAGCTGATCAACTATTTATTTAATGATGCACTCATGTAGTCCGTTTCCATGGCCGAAGTTGCTTTTTCTTACCTTTTCAAAAATATGTTTAAAGATATATTTAATTTAATTTCCTACAACTTTTACATGAAATTTTCTCAATAATCGATGGGAACATTTTCAGAAAATTAAGTCAGTAGTTTTTATTACGTCATATTTAAGTTTCATTTAGTTTTGATTTGCTTTATGAAATATATCATCATAAATTTTTATACATTGCTAATCCAGAACCATTACTTCAAAGATTATAATATTTGAACCTGTGCATTACGTTTTTTCTGTGGCTTTGTGATTTTTAAACAGTCAAAACCAAACTTTACATACTGACATGGATTATTGTAATTATAAATTCACAAAAAAAAAATCAAAATGCCAAAGACAATTGTCCAAGAACCTTTTGAATTGGTATTTTGTATGAAACTTTTCAACTGAAAATTCATTATATGAAATATAAATAGGACCAAATTTATCCTGGAAGGGCTTTGGCAGTGCTAAGATATGAAGACGCACCAGAGAAACTGCCAAAGACGACACGCCATAAATGTAGCAAAGAAAAAGTGTGCAAAGTCCTTAATTGTCCTTTCCAGTAAGTTGTAAACAAGTTCATTTTAAATGTTACGCTTAAAATATGAACTGCAGGGTACATCTTAAGAATATATGCTGATATTAAATAATATTCAATGAATTATTATAGGGAAAAAAAACTTATTTCTTTTTTCAAAAATAGAAGCTGTTTCCCATGTCAGTTTCATTGCTTTAATCTATTTTACCTCATTTTGTATTTCGTTATCTCTTGCAGACTGTACCCTGCTGAAGCTAATATCCTTTGCAAGTCAACAGCTGACTTCCGGTCTACACAAGAAATGGTCAGTAGACAAGCGGTTCCACTGCTGCCATTTGGCGAGAAAATTCGGGAGGACTTTCTCAACTTTCACTTTACTAGTATGTTATAATTATGTAAATACTTTTATTATTTAGCTTAAATGTACGAAAATCAAATTACAACAGGCGTTAAAAGGGAAAGGACAAGGTAAATTTCAATGGAATCTGGTCCTGTATTTTTCTTAAAAAAATGAAAGTGAAGTAATAAATTAAAACCCATGGTCTCTGAGTTGTTGAAATCCCATGCAGTAAGAACTTACAAATTGTTTTTCTCATATGACCATTTAAAGTCTAATTGTAACGTCATGAACTTGTGCATTTTCCCGTATTTTCTTTAAAAGTTACAGAACACATCTTTTTTCAGTTGAATTTTCTCTAGGACAATATAGAGCACATGCATTGCCCACAAAGATTTTCAGAAATGTAATTTTTCAAAGGATTTTACACAACATATCCGAAAATTGCAGTGGGTGACGGCTGTGGATTCTATTTGCTTAAGGAAAATAACACTTGAAATGAGTTATTTTAAGACTTTTTTGTTAAAAACTTAAAAATGTACCAACTTAATGACGTCATATTTCCAGAATGATCCCTTTTCATGTCGTATTCTTACATGATTTATCACATTCATATACTCAACTCATATTCAAACCATTTCAATAACTTTTTGAAAACATTAAATTTTTAAGGAACAACCTTATCCGTATCTTCTTCTTTTTTACTTTGCACTCCACAATATTGTTTTATTTCGGATATTATTATATATCTCTCTTTGACATTTTGCTTTTTCTTTGTCCTGGTTTTATACTTTGTTACCAAATGAGAACATTTTCATTACATTGAATATAATTATTGTGGCATTCCTTAATGTACAGTGCTTTCCGCAAATCACAATTGTTAATCCATTCCACAAACCACAAATGGGGATGTCAATATACATTAATAATCATTGATGTCGGCTTTTATTGATCTGTACTTGAGATAATCAACCATGTCATGACTTCAGAGAGTACAATATGAAGTTTAACTGGAAGCATTTAGATGAAATACAAGTCCAAACTCTTTTGAGGATTTTTTTCTCTCGAAAAAAAAAATAATCTATCTTCTTTCTTCAGAATATCATTGCATGTAGAGTTGTTTCAAAAACAGGTGCTTGTTTATTAAAAGTGATAATAAAAGATACATATGTAATACAAGGCTCCATCCACTCAAAATTAGTTTGGAATGAATGATTCTGTAGGTGTGTATATGTCCAAAATTTGTGATATAAATCATACATATAGCTTGTCTATGACAGAATGAGAAATGTCGTGTTATGCTGTTGATTCATTAAAATTCGTGGTGGACAATTTTCCTGGATTGCCTAAATTTTATAAGTCCGAGGAAACGTAATTTCGAGCATACACTAATATCTACAAAAGGAAAAATGACTCTTAGAACCCCAATTATTAATTAGTTGAAGATGTAAATTAGTGGATGCAGATAACCCACGAATTCCCAGAATATTGAGCCACCAGAACATCTAATGATTCCACAGTACCCGGTAATCAAGGAGAACTAAAGGACAATAACAAGCCAATGCATTCGTGTCTCTTAAATTTACTTAGAATACTTATTTATTTGCTCTATATCGGAAATCATTGATTGAAAAAAATCTTTAAAATGTGTTAATGCAAGATTATGTTATGCTATCAAGTCCAGAAAAACTTATATGTTTTGGTTAGTGACTGGCTTGCTCCACAACAGCCACGCTGGAAAGCGCTCTCGTCCGGTATATGGCAGAACCTGTCCACTTTTTGTTAATAAATTGTTATCACCTTTTATTTGGAGTTCAGCCTCAAACTTCAGCACTCTTTGGGTGCACAGTTTTGACTGTTACATGTATATATTGGGAGAATCCTGTTTTTCCCTCTCACAACCAGCGAGACCTACCCAATGACGCGAAATCATAACAATCAGTGTGATAGACCAAGCCAGAATACGGTTTTAGCAAGTCCCACCATGATAAGGAATGGAACCTTTGCCCTCTAATGTTCTAGCTGTAGGAACGATATCTACAGAAATATCTACTGCATTTTCTTACATATATTAACTACGTCAAGGAATTTCAAGGTGCATTGTACTGCGCGGTTACATATTTAAAGACACATTTTAATTATTTAGAGACTGCTTTTTGAATAAACTTTGCTATGAAATTATTGAAGCAGGGTTGAAAATGAAAATTAGTCTAAATTATTATAAATGTGACCTTTTTGGTAAAAAATGGTAAAAAACGTATATACATGGCTGTACATCTAGGACACGGTGAGAATCCGGAAGAACTAAAGGACAAAAACAAAAGACCTAAGGACCTAAGGAGCGATTGTGAAAATTCACTTAATTTTACCTAGAATACTTATTTACAAGATTTACTCTATACCGAGAATAATTGATTAAAAGATTAATATAAGATTAATATGTAATGTGAAATGTGAAGATACAAACATTGGTCAATGTTATAAATTCAGTACATAAAACGAATCATGAACAGTGCAAAAACAAGGAGCACTGGAAACACCAGAGGTGGGATCAAGTGCCTAGGAGGAGTAAACATCCCCAATTACTAGGTCACACTAAATAATTCTGAAAAAAAAATCTGTGTTTTGTAGACAGCAGCTGGCTTGCGCCAAGGCAGCCATGCTGGACATTGCTCTCGTCCTG
Organism: Saccostrea echinata; assembly: GCF_033153115.1. Taxonomy (NCBI): domain Eukaryota; kingdom Metazoa; phylum Mollusca; class Bivalvia; order Ostreida; family Ostreidae; genus Saccostrea; species Saccostrea echinata. Next base: position 5,779,763 of record NW_026889765.1, on the reverse strand, counting down.
TATATGGCAGAGCCTGTCCATTTTGTTAGTAACTTGTTACCACTTTTTTGAAGTTCAGGCACATAATTCAACATCTTTTGTCTACAATTTAGACAATTTATAAACATGAATGTACATTATGATTTAAAAAGTCATTAACGCAATAAACGTTACTCGTTCACATAGGAAATTGCTGTTTTGAAAAAGAAAAAAAAATGTATATTTTTAAAAATAATATCTATTCTAGTTTGGTTTTACTTTAAATAACTAAAAACCGCATTTTCTGTAAATACACAATATTTTGGAGAATATCTGGGATACCAACCGGGGATCTCTTCTTTTAGAGACAGATTGACTTTTAAAATATTATCAACAAATTAATCCTAAATGTAGAATTAATTTCAGAAAACCCGATCATTTATTGCTGACGATGAAATGTATCAAAACTTTCAGATAAAAGAGGGAGACCTGCCATGGCAGCCATTAATGGGCACACGTTCAAGTCACCCACCTGTCCCCCACAGGTAAGCCCATAAGTATTGTTTTAAATATCTGTAAAATGTTTTTAATACATTTATATTATTTTGCATAATCAGTGTGTTTATATAAAGGGAACATTTGAATTAAATGCTAGAGTTCGATTAGTTTATTTTGCACCACCGATTTGTGTGGTGCGAGGTTACAATAATACTGATAGGTCGTCATAATGAATTGTGTTCAGATATAAAAACTTAACAAAGACAAGAAACGCAGGCATACAAATAATGGATAAAAACTATTCTTCATTTTCAAAACAGCGTCGCTTTGCTTATGACAACGAAAGGCTTAAACGAAGATTCGTATACTAAAATTGAACTCACTATAAACGAATGTTTGGTCAGATTTCCCTTCATGTGGATTATTTCTTCAATCTGGACGGAAATGGATGAGTATAAAGACTACTGATATATTTTCCTAAACTTCTCTAATTGATACAAAAAGCTGGTTGCAATAGTTACAGATACAACTTTGAACTCTCTGATTGTATTTAACGAGATTTTTCAATTACGTTTTAATCCGGAGGCTGAGCTGGCCAAATTCTACAGAATAAATTACAAGATATATGGATTATTTCTGAATGAAAGTTGAAGAAAAAGATTAAATTATCAGTGTTTTTATAAGCACTGCATGGTATGACTTTTTGGCGCAACCTCAAAATATGACGTATATCCACACTGAGCATGAAATATGAAAAGGAACACTAACCAAGATCAAAATTTCATCGAAAGAGTATGCAATGAGAGCAGAGCAAACACGTACCTCTAAAACATCAGATGTGGAATCAGGTGCAATTGAATAGTAAGCATCCCCTGTCGACCGGTCACACCCGCCTTGTGCTCCATGTCATGATCGGGCAAATGTAAAAATCCATTGTCAATTCAGTGTGAAAATAATGGCCTAAAAATTTGATTGAAAATCGTCATTTTATATTCCAAATAAGGAACGATTGTATTTGCTGAAAAGGTTATTATGTCGACTTTAAACTATAATTTTGATACCTTTGTCTCCTCTAATTATTTGTTAATAATTGGTCTCTTTTTAGAAATTGTTCGTACGTAGAGCATGCTTTTGTGTATCGAATCAGCTGGGAGACATAAACTCCATATGCAGGTGATAAACTCCATCTGCAGATGATAAGGGTATATTGCTAAATATAGATAAGGGAAGTGAAAGTTTTGTTGCTAGGTTAGAATCAACGTCTTTTTCTAGTAAAATATCCAAATATGAAAAAGATGTGTAAGACTCTGTGGTATTTTTTATTTCAAGTTCACTGGGATATACCGAATCGTCGTATGAATGGTAACTATTTTTAATTCATAATACGTCGTCGATATATCTAAATGTCGAATTGAAAGCCACAGCAAGTATTTTCTTATTCTCATGTATAACTTTCTGCATAAATTCTGCTTCATATGAAAATGAAAATAGGTCTGCTAATAAAGGTGTGCAACTGGTGCCCATGGTAATTCCGACAGGTTGTTGGAAGACTTGATCTCCAAAAATACATAGATGTTGTCACTCAGTAAATCAAGCATCTTTAATACCAATTTCGGGATACTTGTGTGTACAATAAGGATGTTTTTAACAAAATAATTTTGCAAATGACCGATGACAAGAAAGTAAATTACGTAGTTGCATACATTTATCAAACAAGAAGACATGAATATTTGATTAGAGATTTACTTGATTTTGTGTGTGTTGTACTTTAATTAAAGAGGTTTTTTTTTAACTTTTGAGCAAATTTTTGTCTTAGTCTCTGTTTAAAAACATTCTACATAATATTTTTTGTTCGTACTATAAATTTGGGTTCTACAATCCTAGTTAAACTATATTTAATTAAAACCCCATGAATAAATTCAATACCGAAAGAAGTAAGCGAGGAACTATATTTTGTGGCGGAAGGTCTTTTAGAAGAAAGCGATCTTTTTTTTCTCGAAGTATTCACAGTATTGTTAAGTTTGGATTCCTATTTTTACATGCAGCCTGCACACAGAGTTATTTTGTGCAGCGAAATCTTTTATGCTGGTCCTAAATTATATATTAAATCAACTGTCATGAATTCTATCATCATATTTGACAAATAAAGGAAATATATTGTGAAAGTCCTGTGGAAAAATAGCCCAATTTAAGCTTACAATTTACACTATTTTAGTAATATCTTAGAATTAGCATCACAGACCCCCAACTTTTAATTTTCTTAATTGAATATATAAAATTATTTTATCTATTCTGCTTAAATTCAGAAAAATGTCATTACTTTGAAATGATTTTATTGCTTGGTAAATTTTTAGCGCCAGATAAATGAAATTTTTTGAGTGCAAGAAGGTCAAATAATTGACTATGCGAAGTAATTTGAAACTTTTTTCGTTGTCACGAATTTTAATGTGACTATTTGAGATGAAAAAAGACTGTATTCTACCCATAATTTATTTGGATAAAAAATAATTGAGGGAAATCTTTGAAAAATTGATTTATGAGTTAGACGTAATTAAATTGCAAAAAAGGTCATATTGAATGCTCCGTAGCGCTAAAAAAAAGCCCCATTAACCCTTATTTTTTGTTCTAATTGTTAATTAAGCAGTGTGTATAGATTCTAAAAATATGCTTAAAAAATTATCCATAATTTTGATAATAGGATCCAGCCTCCTTAAATTGAACATTTGATACCTCATATAGCATATTCTTGACATCACAGCTAACCTCTGGCCCTTAAATTGAACGGGAAACAATTATATGTAACAAGTGGCTTAGCAATATAAAAGGCCACATAATTATAATAGCAAAATTAAATTCATCATTTGGGGTGTATTTTTTATGTCACAGATAACATATGACCCTCCAGCGCGCACCTGTTTCAATGACTGCCAGGACCACGACTGTGCGGTTTATTGTGAGTGTACTCATACCCTCAAGTACGATCAGCTGCCACTGAACACGGCAGTACAGATGGTTCTTGTTAATACAGGTAAGCTGGTTATCGTTATATTTATTCGTAAAAATGAGAATCATATTCAGAACAAATACATATCTTGTTAGATAAAATCGCAAGACAGAATATATAAACATTGTAAATTTATATACAAGTCAAAGTGTGTATAAGATTATTAAAACAGCGAGAGCTTGTTTCTTGAAGAAGAAATTGAAAGAATGTAGAACCAGTTGAAGAAAAGTGTAGAAGTGGTATATTTGTTCAAATTAATTCCTCCAATATCGTCTGTAGACATAACAAATGGTGGAACAAATCACCCTATCCACATACATGGTCACCACTTTCATGTCCTTAAGATTGGATACCCGGAAGTGGACAAAGAAACTGGATTAATTGTGCATGACACAACCGACATTAAATGTGCAGGGAAAAATTGCAAAAGTCCGAGCTGGACACGTGACGAATGGGCAGGCGGGGACGCTCCAGGTCTTAATCTTAAGAATCCTCCTTTAAAAGACACTGTTGTGGTGCCACGCAAAGGTTATGTTGTACTAAGGTTTCGTCTAGATAATCCGGGTAAGTGTATATATTTAAATGTTTATTATCTAAAAGCATAAATGTGTATTGTCGCTGTCTGCATTCATCATGGAAATATTATACAGGTTACTGGTTCATGCATTGTCACATGAAAAGTCACCAAATGGAAGGAATGACCTTGATTATCAAGGAGGGACGTCATGCTGACCAGGAGAAACCTCCCGAAAACTTCCCAACCTGTGGGGATTTTACTTGGCCATACAATCAGTACAAAGAAATTGACAATGGCCCTACAGTTCGATTAGGTGCATTATCCAATGATAGCACACAGAATGGTAGGGGAATACTTTATATGACCAGATAAATTGTACATAATGGACGCAAGTATGCAACAGCTGAATTTTTTTCTTTGTAATAATAATCCACTATTTCTGCAACCACTTTTACCCAATCATTTGCTTGTGAGAGTAATGATAAAACTAAAATCTATGTTTCAAGGAGAATATTAGGCTGCTGATTCTTGATCGACACATTCGTTTCAAAAGTGTTGAGAATATACTATTGCCTAATTTTATTAAATGCTAATACTAAAGCACAATTATTACAAGGCTGGTTATTCAAATCAAAGATTCAAAATTTCTTTTGGATCTTAGATAGAGGGATTGACGCTGTTTTTGCATCAAATCGTGAAATATGCTTCATCCCTAGTCACACTACAAGAATCAAATCAGAGATATTATCATTAAACTTTTCAGAAAACAATAAAGAGAACCATTCTACGGGCCCCATGGGATATTTATCACAGACTACTGTTACAATCCTGATCGTTATTATTTGTATGGCTGGTGTGATACTCATGGTAGTCTTCATCAAAAATTCTACGCAATTTGTTCAGCATGAAGGATCATCAATCAAAAATTGCTCCAACGGGTGTGGAACGGACACGGAACCCCTTTTGTCTTCTAGACCTAAAGTCAGAGTAAATGGAAGCATGAAATAAACACTTTCAAGCATTTTATCTATTCATTTTGATTTTTACAAATTTACAGAATAACAGACATATCTTCATTAGCTCCTGCAATGCTTCTTCATGTCGATAGATGGAAAATTGCATTGAATTCAATTAAATGGAATTATTTCGAATGTTATTTCAATTGACGCAGGAAAATTTGGCAATAAACAAAGAAATAAGAGAACCCTACATTTTTGGCCCAATTAAGTCATTGTTTTATATTCCCACCTCCTAAATTGGAGGGCATATAGTAAGGTGCTTGTGAATGTGTAGGTAAGTGAATGAAAGCCTAAATAACGGAAACGATAATTAAAATCGGGATAGATGTGCTCCTTTTGGAGGGAATGCTCCACTTTGAAGCGCCCTTGTTTACGTTTGTTTTCATACATTTTTCTCTTTGGATGGTTTATATAGAGACTTCAAGTATTTTACGCCTCATTGCTTTTCTCAAAATGAAATTTTCAGAAGGTAAAAAAGTATTTGTTTGTATCCCCCGTTCTGATAACATTTTTTGGAACACAGAAATCTTTTGTTCTAGTTTATGAATCATCTGCTTGTTCATTATTGTTTCATACAGTGTATATATGGTCAAAGTTTTCCTTCCTATAAATCAATCGGCTAGATGTTTGCTCCTTTATGATTTATGAATTTGCGATTCGTTGTTATTTAATTCAGCGGCACCCAATATCCCACAATTATCTTTTTTCTTCTTTCTGGTAACAAGCTTGAAAAGGTGAAAAGATCTTTACTTATTATACCCGCACTTTCTAAAGAAAGTTCGGGTATATTGTTGTTACTCATGTCTGTCCGTCCGTCCGTCCGTCTGTCACACTCTTCTTTCTCAAACTCCTCTTACATTTTACACAGTAGCTTAATCATCTTTTGGGAGATGGTTGGTGGTGTCATGTAGATGTGCAGTAAGGTTTTGGAATTTTAATTTTCACCCTGGGGGTCAAATGGGGGTCGAAAAATGACGTTTTTTATGCAAAAAGCCCCTGGTTCCCTGAACTCCTCTTACATTTTACACAGTAGCCAAATTGTCTTTTGGGAGATGGTTGAAGGTGTCATGTAGATGTGCAGTAAGGTTTCGGAATTTTCATTTTCACCCTGGGGGTCAAATGGGGGTCGAAAAATGACGTTTTTTTATGCAAAAAGCCCCTGGTTCCCTGAACTCCTCTTACATTTTACACAGTAGCCAAATTTTCTTTTGGGAGATGGTTGGTGGTGTCATGTAGATGTGCAGTAAGGTTTGGAATTTTCATTTTCACCCTGGGGGTCAAATGGGAGTCAAAAAATGACGTTTTTTATGCAAAAATTCCCTGGTTCCCTGAACTCCTCTTACATTTTACACAGTAGCCTAATCATCTTTTGGGAGATGGTTGGTGGTGTCATGTAGATGTGCAGTAAGGTTTCGGAATTTTCATTTTCACCCTGGGGGTCAAATGAGAGTCGAAAAATGACGTTTTTTATGCAAAAATTCCCTGGTTCCCTGAACTCCTCTTACATTTTACACAGTAGCCTAATCATCTTTTGGGAGATAGTGGTGGTGGTGTCATGTAGATGAGCAGTAAGGTTTCGGAAATTTCATTTTCACCCTGGGATCAAACAGGGGTCGAAAAATGACGTTTTTAATGCAAAAAGCCCCTGGTTCCCAGATCTCCTCTTACATTTTACACAGTAGCCTAATCATCTTTTGGGAGATGGTTGGTGGTGTCATGTAGATGTGCAGTAAGGTTTCGGAATTTTCATTTTCACCCTGGGGGTCAAATGGGGGTCGAAAAATTACTTTTTTTATGCAAAAAGCCCCTGGTTCCCAGAAATCCTCTTACATTTTACACAGTAGCCAAATTGTCTTTTGTGAGATGGTTGGTGGTGTCATGTAGATGTGCAGTAAGGTTTCGGAATTTTCATTTTCACCCTGGGGGTCAAATGGGGGTCGAAAAATTACTTTTTTTATGCAAAAAGCCCCTGGTTCCCAGAAATCCTCTTACATTTTACACAGTAGCCAAATTGTCTTTTGTGAGATGGTTGGTGGTGTCATGTAGATGTGCAGTAAGGTTTCGGAATTTTCATTTTCACTCTGGGGGTCAAATGGGGGTCGAAAAATGACGTTTTTTATGCAAAAAGCCCCTGGTTCCCTGAACTCCTCTTACATTTTACACAGTAGCCTAATCATCTTTTGGGAGATGGTTGATGGTGTCCTATAGATGTGCAGTAAGGTTTCGTAATTTTTATTTTCCCCCTGGGGGTTCAAATGGGGGTCAAATTGTTTAAAAAAAATATTTAACATGTTTAAACACCCTAGTTCCCAGAACTTCCCTTATATTTTATGCACTAGCCTTAAATCATGATCATTTGGAAGATGATTGATTTTGTCCTGTGGATGTGTAAAATGGTTTTAAAATTTGCATTTCCATGTGGATAGCAAATAGGGGCAGGAAAAAAATGGCCCCTCCCTAACCCACGGGGTCATGATTTGTACAAACTTGAATCTACACTTCTTGGGAATGTTTCCATATTAATCATGCTTTTGTTGTTCTTAAAAAGAAGAATTTTGAAAAAAAAAAATTCCTTTTATTCCTATATAAAACTTTGATCCCTTATTGTGTCCTGACCTTATCCTCGGAGGTTATGATTTGAAAACTAGAAATATGTCCATAGGACTTAAATGCCCCGCCGAATGTATATTACTAATGCAACATGAAAATTTGTACGAGTGTATGAAGTTTGATGAGAATATCTTGAACAGTTTCTTTAAAATTGAAACTAAAATCATAAAAAAAATGGATATAGATGATAAATTCTCACAAAATTATGTATAAGTGCATGCTTACATAAAAATATCTTAGATTGTTTCTTTAAAACTAAGCAAAATACAAATTAAAGAGAAGGGAGGTCAAGGTCACAGGAAAGTGCAAGGTGAAAAGTTTTTGATGCAGTTGAATAGCTCTCACCAATACATATCAGCATATTAGGTTTGATAAAAATATCTTGAATGATTTATTTAAAACTGAGCTTAACACTCATTTGAGAAAAGAGAGGTCAAGGTCAAAGGAAAGGTTGAGGTCAAAATGCTGACGCAGTTGAAAAGCTTATATCATTATGTATTTACTATTAGCATATGAAGTTCGATTAAAATATCATAAATGGTTTATTAAAAACGTAGATAAACACTAATTTAAAAAAGTGAGGTCAAGTTCAAAGGAAAAGTCAAGGTCAAAAAAGTTGATGCAATTGATAGCTCTCAGCAGTATATATCAGCATATGAAGTTTGATAAATATATCTTGAATTGTTTATTCAAAACTGATCTAGACACTAATTTAAGAAAAGTAAGGTCAAGGTCAAAGGAAAGGTCAAGATAAAAAAAGGTTGATGCAGTTGAAAAGCTTACATCAGTATGTATCAGCAAATGACGTTTGATTGAAGTCGGACATGACAAACGCTATATGCCTCAGCCATATTCATGGCAGGGCATAAAAAACTTGAATCTACACTACATGAGGATGTTTCCATATCAAAATGACTAACAAGCAAATTCAAAGAATTGTGGTCCCCTGCTTTCCGTGTCCTAGTGGATGGGATGCCATTATTTATGACATATTGTTTCAAATATGCACGCCCTATCATATGTCATTTAAAAGTAATCACCGAATAAAAGTTAAAATTTTTGAAAATTAGGTAAAACATCAAGGTCAAGGGGTAAAAAAATCATAGTATTCACGGAAACATCTTGTTACAGGTAATGTACATGTCAAATATGAAAGTCATATCTCTTCTCAATCAAAAGTTATAAGGAAATATAACATTTTTGAAAAGTAGGTTAAACTTTAAGGTCAATGTCACAGATTCAAAAGTCATGATATATTTAGAAAGGTCTTGTCACAGGTAATATACATATATAATATGAATGCCCTATCTTTTCTCTTTCAAAATGATCAATTTCAAATAATGTTAATTTTTTTGAAAAGTAGGTCAAACGTCAAGGTCAAGGTCATGGGTTCAAAAATCATAGTATGTTTAGAAAGTTCTTGTAGGTAATGTACATGTACATGTGAAATATGAAAGCCCTATCTCTTATTATTCAGAAGTTATGACCAAGGTTAAATTTATTGTGACAGACGGACAGACTGACAGACAAATGAGATTTAATGTCCCCTAGGTCCCTTTTGCGAAAACGGATGACAATAATGCCCTTGCTGTTCATGAGAAGAAGATTTATGATGGAAAAAATCCCCTGCATTTTTCTATGTAAATCATTGGATCCCTATATGTGGCCCCACCCTACCCCAGTGGGTCATATTTTAACAAATTTTGAAGCCACACTAAGTCTATGTAAAGAAAGTTTCAACTTTTTGGGTCCAGTCATTGGTTCTTGATAAGACTTTTTTAAAATGATACCACCAAATTTTCACTAATTCTTGATTATCCCCCCTTGAAAGAGGGTGTGACCCTTCACTTGAACAAACTTGAATCCCCTTTACCCGAAGATGCTTTGTGGCATGGTTGGTTGAAATTGGCCCAGCGGTTCTAGTGAAGAAGACAAAAATGTGAAAAGTTTACAGGCGGAGAGATGGATGACAAACAAAATGTGATCAGAAAACCAGAAACACTCAAGTGAGCTAAAAACTGATGATCACAAGTACTTGGAAAGAGTTACAGTATTTGAAAAGCAGGGTTTTTTTTCATGCATTGTTTTCAGAAGCTGAAAAGGTGTGACTTGTATCCATGTTGAAAAAACTTCACATTTCAGAAAACAGTATGATTAAAAATTGTTAATCAAGGTGCTTTGAGTAGCAAAATAAGTTAAACTGGTATAGCTAATTCAACCACAGAGCTTAGTGAATTTTACAATGCACAACCTTTTCAACTCTTTATCATTCTTAGAGTATTTATATCATCATTTCTGATTCAAGGGAGAACTAGAGATATGACCAGAAGTATATCCGTTGACTAATAAACATGTACATGTATGTTGTGTTTTTTAAGTCATTATTGTTTGTTTGTTGTTAAATGTCCCTCTCGGGAATTTTTCACTCATATGGAGACACCACCACTTAAAAATAATGAAGACGTACAAGTCGGATTTGAGGTTAACATTCATTTTAGGAGTTTTCAACAATGAAGACGTAAAGAGATAACTCCTTCCCCTTGCCCCTTCCCCTTCCCAGAACCCTGTTTGTTCATGTATGCAAACTAGTCTAATACTTTGGTTTGACATAAAAAAAAAATGTGAATATATACAAATAGTTTAATGTCCATCTCTTTGAATGATTTTCATTCCTAATTCTAGGAGGGTACATGGGTTGACCCAAACTCATGAATGAAATGTCAAGTAATCTTATCACTGATGCACTTTTATTTAATTTGATGTATTCATATTATGAACATTTCCAGTTCATTAAGAGAGTGGGGATGACCTCCAGGGGTTCATATCCTTAAACCATTAGATGTACATAACATAATAACACAAGAAACAAAATTATGTATAGTCAAATGGAAAAGTTTTCTACTATTTTGGAGTCACATGATCATTTGTCATTTCAGGGACAAGGAGCAGCTAGGGATATTGGACCCCCCCCCCCTTGAATTGGCAGTTATTTAAATAGGACTATATACTGATTTACAGAAGCAAATAAAAAATGACTTTGAATGCCCTACCCCTTTAAAAATATGGACCCCACCATCATTGTTTTTATTTTGTTTGTTTGTTTGTTTGTTTTTTGCTCCTCAGGAAATTCTGGGCTGGAATCTTTTTTGACTGAGGTGTGGAACCTCAGCATGTAAATAATGACCTAACAATTAGAATGTAAAACGTGATTCAGCATTTGACTGAATGATAGATTGTATTTTTTTTTGTCAACTCTTTTCATCTGAATGATTCTGTCCCGTTTGATTTTTAACGTATTAAACTCAGACATATCGAAAATGGTCATTTATTAGCAAAATGACTATCAACTTTTTCATACACAACATATGTACAATATGGAAAAATAGTAATGAAACATATGCCAAATACTTATAATTCAAATTGTGTCCCTAAAAATCAAAGGTGAGGGATCAGCTTCTGTCGATCAACGCAATTTAAACATCGACTAGAAATTAAAACTAGAAACACAACTCAAAATAGGTAGCAAAACACGTCATTAAAATCAGACGTGCTAAAAATTTGGCAAGGAACATTGGCACGACTAATCAAAACATATCACAACAAGAGTCAATACAATCAGACATACTTTAGCAAATGGCATGTAAAAATGGCTAAACTAATCAAAACATACCATAATAAAAGTCATTAAAATCCTAGTAGTTAAAAATGACAAACAAAAACTGATTAGACTACTCAAAGTATTAAAATAAAACATGAGCATGATTCTCTAAATAAACATTGTTGATTAGAGAGGGAGGTGGGATTTTAAGATCAAACATCTTTCTCAATTTCATTTATGATGCACTTATTTGATTAAAGCTGCCACTTAGCGGTGAAATGAGTAGTAAAGCAAATGCTGCCACCTAATGTAAATTTCTAACAAGGTCAATGTTTCGACTATACAACTAATGAAATGATGACTTTAAACGACTGTTGATATCCTTGTTTCATCAACCTGTTTATCTACAACTTAATTCATTTAGAAATTGTTCATACTTAGAGAATGCTCTTGCTTATCGAATCAGCTGAGAGATATAAACCCGTATGCAGTTGATAAGGGTATATTACTGCACAAGTAAGAGAAGTTGGCGATTGAAAATGTTAAAGTCATCATGTTAATCATAAAGCTTTGTTATTAGATTACCATTAAAGTCTTTTTCTAGTAAAATATCCAAATATGAAACAGATCTGACACACTCTGTGGTATCTTTTAGTAGATAATACACGTTTCCCCATGTTTAGGGACGACTGCGGTGTTATAGCCGCTACTGAGTTTCAAACATCACCATCAATTGTCACAAAAGCGAGGTTTAAGTCAAGTTCCATATCCCCCTTTTTAAAATCAATGAAACCTATTCAAAAATGTTCCGAATCACAATTATAATAGTATTAAAAAAAAACAGACTATAACAATTTCCTGTGAACTGGCATATTTTTTTAAGAAACTGTTTATACCCTACACCATGATGGATCAACCAAGACCACGTGTCTTGAATTTAAATTACCATAACATTTATAGAGCGTGCATAATTAGTTATAGTTTTTTAAAGTTAACTATGGTATGTCAATGTATATTATATTTTATATAGTCTATTAATAGTTCATAGATATTCTATAAAAACGCAATCTGTTCATAACACTGCATTATTCTCTAGTTTTGAAGCCGTATTCACTGGAGGGTCAGTGCGAGTTCAGAGGCGATTACGACAGTTAATACTTGTAATCAGGACGTATTTTTCATTTTTTCGGGACAGAAGTTTGTCATGCAGACTTTAATGTATTATCTATGTAAATCCAGACTATATATAAAAAAAAATTATTATGGACTCTTCCGGTGTTAGGTTTAGTTTGATATTCACCAGAAAAATATCAAAAATGACCTCGGCTTTACCTTTTCCTCTGTCAATAAAAGCTATCAATTCAGTAAATTAAAGTTTCGTGGTATTTACTCATGAATTACTACTTAAATCAAAGTTTTAATATTACATAATACATCAAAGTTTTTACTATAGTTAATCAAGGTATAACTATAATAGTAAATTAAAGTATGTACTTCGATATGAAGTCCATTCACCGTTGAAAATCGCATTCCTCTACTTTCCATATTTCTTGGCCGTCACGGTAGCTTAGTCGGAAGAGCGCTCGCTCCGTGATCGGAAGATCGTGTGTTCGAATCACAGCCCTCACTGCTTAACGGCCTTGAATGCCGAGTAAAGGTCTAAATTTGAATCCCTTTACTGGTATGTGGTGACGTCTCTATAAATTCGAAAAATTCTCAAACGGGACGTAAAAACAACATTCAATCAATCAATCAATCCAAATCTCTTCTTAATGACTTCTGGCGTGGTAAATATTAATTGGTAGGGAAATTGGTGAAAGATGGACGACTGAACATACAAAGTTATCTGAAGTTGATATTAAAAATATGCTATATGGTTTCTGATTGACAATATCTACGTAGTTTTTGGAGATCAGGACTTCGAACAATCTGTCGGAATTCCCATCGGCAACAAGTGCGCTCAACTATACTGCGGAAAATAAATTTAGCGATTGTTTTACAAAGGTATAATTTTAAAATATTTAAATATTTTTCATGAATGTTTTATTATGTTCTGTTATGTTTCTCCTTAAAATCAATACAAAAACTCAACAAAATGCAAATATGTTTTTCAAACTTGACGCACAGAAAACGTTATGTCCAGCGTTGTGACAATTCAACAATACGATAGGTTATGCTCGAATGCTCAGGGTCTGGGAAGAATTTTTATAATCAAAACACTTTTCGAGCACTCTTGTTAAAGACCAGGACTTTTTGAAAATAAACGTTAAATGGCTATAGGGATGCTAACCACTGGCTGCTCAGGAGTAATGTCGCCCAATACTTTAATGTGCATACATCCACCATATGCCGACTTTTGAACCGGTTTCGGACCACTGGACACTTGATAGGCAGCGTTCAGACCGTTCACGCAAAACGACTGTTAGGCAAGATCGTTTTATTGTTACAACGTCGAGACGTTACCGTTTCATGACTGCTTCGAAAGTTGCAAAAGAGTTACGCCGTGCTACTGGAGTGAGGTTATGTGGACAAAAAGTAAGAAACAGGCTACGTTCAGCAAATCTGCGAGTTCGAAGAACTCTAACTGCAGTACCACTAAACGTCATCAATAATCCCGCAATATATGGACTCATCGACGCTGGATTCAAGGACAATGGAATGAGGTATTGTTTACTGATGAGTCACATTTTTTAATGTTAATTTGTGGATTGAAGAGTTCGTGTTTGGAGACACAAAAATGAGCGGTATGACCCAGAAATTATATCATACAACGAGACCGCAACGGTAGCGGAACGGTTATGGTGGAAAGTCAATAGGGTTAAGCTGGCCTTGTGTCAATAAATGGAACATTAAGCTCTCAGAGATATTTTAACGAGATCGTTGTTCTTCTTGTTTTTCCTTCTTGCGTCGAGGAAATTCGAGCATTTCCAGCAAGACAATATCCGTCAGCACACTGCACGGCAATTGAACACGTTTGGCACATTCTTGGTCGTCCTTTAAGACAGCGACATAACGTCAATAACGTAGTGAAACTGACCTCTGTCCTGCAGCAGGAGTGGAACCAGATCACCATGCTTGGGATAAGAAACCTGATAAGGAGCATGAAACGCAATTGTATGGCTGTTATTGCTGTAAATGGAGGCCATTCAAATGTTGAAATGTGGAATTGGAATTGACTTTACAACCCATACCCTTATCAATTTAATTAACGTTGTTTTCTTGCGTATCGGAACATGATTATTGATAAAATTGGAACTTTTTTTCTTTTGTGATGACAACCTCATTTTTCAATTTCATTATAAATATTGTATTTTATTTTCATTACAGTGTGTTTAATTATATATTTTTAATTGCTAAACTTATTTTGCTCAGTATATTAGCAGACCCATTTTTGTATTCATACATGTATCTAAAGCAGAATTTATTCAAAAAACTTGTACATGAGATCTCGACATTTAAATATATCGACTTATATATCGATATTATCAATCAACAATAGTTACTTCCATTCATATTTCGACTAGATATATCCCAGTGAACTTGAAATAAAAGACACCACAGAATCTGACACATCTTTCATATTTGGATATTTTAGACATTAATGGTAACCTTACAGCAAAATTTTATGATAAATGTGATGACTTTTCAACTTCCCTTATTTAAGTAGCAATATACCCTTATCAACTGCATATGGGGTTTCAGTTTCCAAGTTGATTCAATGTCCAAGAGCATGCTCTACCTACGAACAATTCTAAAACGAGACAAGCTATTGACAAACAAGTTAATGAAACAAGAGCATCAACAGTCTCGTTTAAAGTCAACATTTTGCAAGTTCTATAATCGATACAATGACCTTGTCAGCAAAAACGATCTATCATTAAGTAGAATGCTGACTGACGTTTTTTGTACTAATTGTTAGACCATTACCTACACACTGAATTGTCTACGGATATATTCGTTTTCCCGATCATGACAAGGAGCACAGGCCTAGGGCGGGTGTGACCGTTCAGCAGAGGATGCTTACTCCTCTATGGCCCCTGATCCCACCTCTGATGTTTTTAGATGTCCGTGTTTGCTCTGCTCCGGATTTGTATTTTCTCTATGGATTTTTGAGCTTGATTACTGTTCGTTATCTCAATATTTGATATGACGATAAAGTCAAAATGATATTAATGATCATCGAAAAGCTTTGAAACAATAATAGTTTATTGATGTTTGTGGCCTAATCACATAAACATGCTTTAAAAAGCAGCATTTGTACAAATTGTTAAAAAATCATTTTTTCAATTACATTAGTATTGCTGTTTGAATACAACTTGGCAGTGTGATCTATATTTTACTATTGTACAATCTATGTAAAATAGCAGATTTTTTTTAAATTGTACCCTAGACTCGTCTTTTATTTTCTGTAATAGATTACCGGCACTTTTGCTATTAGCATGTACACGTTTTGCTTACCCTAGACTAGTATTATATTGTATTAATACGTTATACTTAATTATGATTTAGATATGATTGGTTGAAAAATAAAAATTTCAATTTTTTAACATTCGTTCAAAATTTAAGGTAAAATCATGACCCCCATCCTTTTTTCTCTCCACACTTCACAATATTCAGTAGAATTTTTAATAACTCCTACATACATTGTGTAATTTATATACCCCCCCCCCCCCCCCACACACACAAATGTACTGTTCTACAAAATTAACATATACTGTCCCCAATGTTTCCTAGTCTGGACAAAAGATTTCGTGCTGTCGGTCTCTTGTCTGCCTCTGCAACCCAGCAATCACGTATAAATGTCTGTATTCTCAAAGGTGGTGCGTACTTTTGGTCGAGCTTAGGCCGTTCACCTCCTATAACGTGTTCCTGGATTGAAAGATAAATACTTTGATAGTGAACTCTGTAGAAATGTGATAATCAATATCTGTAAGGTATTTCAAATAACTGAGCAAATCATTGAAATTTTTCAGAACAAAATATGTAAATGTTTGCATTGTGTATGTTAAAACCCAAAAATTCATATAGACATGAAATCTGCTTTTATTCAGCAGTTCATACTTGTGAGTTATAAATTTCATTTTAATTATTCCACACAATAAATAACATGTACAGCAATAATTTTAAAATATTTGAATGAAAAATTAATTCTGCATTTTTTATCTTTCATTTCTGTCATCTAGATTTGCTTTAATGCAGTCTGTTAGACCTTGAAAGACTAGATGAAGTAACCAATGTGCTTTGGTTAAAGCCCTGTCATTAGTATAGAGTCAAAACAGAAAATGCATTTCATATTTTGTTTGATACTACAAATAAGAAATTTTTCTTCAAGTAAAATAATATATTCAGGGATACACCCTTTACATGACTTTCAGTTCACCAAACATTTGATTACTTCGATCCTTTAATACTTTATTCTTTTCAAACAATCAGCTACTGATCTGATTTTGGGACATATGTCGTTCTGAATATAACAACAACAACAAAAAAGACTCCAAATCATTAGACATTGCATAAATGCCTTTTTGTTGTAACAGTAGATCAGCCTTGATCATTTTCAAACACTTAAGAAACAAGATGTGTTTGTGAAACACTGATGCCCCGATATGGCAACCCATGACAAGGGTTAAAGTTTCTCATATGCAAACCCAAAAAACTCCAAGGTCAAGAGATCAAAGAAAGGAGTTGTCACAAGGAATACACCTGTGAAAGATGAAAGCCCTAGCACCAACCATTCAAGAGTTATGGCCAAGGTTAAAGTTTTTCAAAATAGGTCAAACTCAAAGGTCAAGGTCAAAGGTCAAAATTGTTGGTACCCAAAGGTAGGTCTTGCCATAGGGAATAAACTTGTGAAATATGAAAGGCGTTGCAACAATTGTTCAAAAGTTATGGCCAAGTATATAGTTTTACAAAATTAGGTCAAACTCCAAGGAAAAGGAGTCAAAATTGTTGGTACTGAAAGGAAGGTCTTGTCAAAAGAAACACACATGTGAAATAGGAAAGCGAAGCCCAAGCACCAGCAATTCAAAAGTTATGGCCAAGGTTACAGTTTTTCAAGAGTAGGTCAAACTCCAAGGTCAAGGTCAAAAGTTCAAAAATTGTTGTACCCAAGGAAAGGTCTTATCATAAGGAATACACATGTGCAGTATAAAAGCCCTAGCACCAACCGTTCAAAAGTTATGACCAAGGTAAAATTTTGCAAAAGTGGGTCAAACTCTAAGGTCAAGGTCAAAATGTCAAATATGTTGGTACCCAAGGTACCCAATGAAAGGTCTTGCCATAATGAATACACATGTGAAAAATGAAAGCCATAGACCCATCCAATCAAAATTTATGGGCAAGGCTAAAGTTTTTCCAGACAAACATACAGGTAGACCGACAGATGGACGGACAGGGCAAAAATTATATGCCCCCGAATCTTCGATTAAGGGTGCAAAAAAAGGTGTATTTCTCACTTTTTTATCTTATTGTTGAGAACCTGTAGGGTTTCACTTACCTTTACAGACTGATAATTCTTTATGACGTCACGATAAAAATCCTCACTAAAAACCTTTCTACCATACCACATTTCCCAAACCATAATACCGACGCCAAAAATATCTGCAGATGTATTATATATCTGTCCTTCAAACACTTCTGGTGCCATGGTAACAGGAGTTCCTATGATTGTTCCAGTCAGAAGATTTTCTGGTTTAGACAAACCTACGTCTGCAATTTTAGCTGTATTGTCCTTGACCTTTAAGATACAGAAGAAATAACCGATAATTAAACCGTACATGCGATAATTATAATCAGTGCTCCAGCAATACACATGTAAAAAGTAAGTAATAGAAAGCTAGAAAGTGATACCACATTTGAAGAACTTGCCTTAACACATTTGCATTAACTTTAATCTTATAATCTTTGATCTGATAGACTTGGTTAAATGATTTGTACACGTTTACCAGTTGCTAAGCATCTTTTCATATCATTTCAAGTTTCGAATCTTATTCTTCTATAGAGAAAACAGCATTGAATGAGCAAACTTACCAATACGTTTGACAATTTTAAATCTCTGTGAACAAAATCCTTGTCATGTAGATAAACCAGCCCATTTAATATGCCTATCAACATTCTCAGAAAAAATGCCCACTCATCAAGAAATTCCTGGCTGCTTCTCTCAGTTTCTTTAAATAAGTGACACGTTTTCTTTCGCTGTTTGTTACAATCACACAGTATCATTGCATGGCTGTAGCACAAAACAAGTTCTTCTAATGAGCATTCACACAGTTCCATGAATACATGTAGGTATTTTCTCTCTTGGCGATCTGTTTCAATGGTGATCCCAAAGCAATGAACAATATTCTCATGTTCAAATTCCCTGTTGTAAGTCAAAATATTTTTTTTTAAAATTACACCATATATATTCAAGAATTTTCAAATGATAAAGATATTTTGAAATGAAATGTGAACGTACAGTAATCAAGTTCAAAAGTCCAATTCAACAATACGAAGTTTGAGCAGGCGGGGTCAATTGCCCTGAAGGAGTACTAGTGAGCATCCCCTATCAACCGCCTTGTATTCCCTCTTACGATAGGGTAACAGAAAAATCTATAGTCATTTCAGTGTGAAAATAAATGTTTAAACTTTGTATTAAAGACGTGGTCAACATTCGATTTAATGATAGATTGTATTTTGCAAAAAAAAAAGTTTTTTGTATCTACTGCAGATTTACGAAATGTTCACTTTTTAAAGGACATTGTTGATATCCTTGCGTCATCAAGTTATCTTTCAGTAGCTTGTCTCGTTTTAAAGATGGAGAACATGCTCTTGTGTATCAAATCAAAAGTGAGACATAACCCCATATGCAGGTGATAATTGTAAATTTCAATTTTCGACATCTTTTTCTACCAATTAACATGAGTGGAAAATTGTATATGTATGATTTGTACCTCTGATTAGAATAAATTATAGTGCATATCATAGCTATTTAATTATTAATATTATTGTCCATATTTTTAAATATACCTAAGATTTGCTGCCTCTGTAAGATGAAGATAAATGTTCTCTGAATTTAATGGTGATGTCATTTTCTTCACTGCGCAACGTTCCTGTTTTTGTCTGATCTCTACTTCACAGGACACAACCGTCGAGTATGCTCCTCTTCCAACCTGTTCTAGTTCTTTTAAAATGCGTGGTTGGCACTCTGAAAGATGTTGCAATTTAAAACAAAGAAGTTCTCCAACTATTTCTTTGCATTTTTGTTCAATCGGTGTGTATTCTTGTCTAATAGTCTGTGAATCCCTGTTTTCTTTCACTATATTTTCTATTAGTTCTTCATCAGCCTCAATTTGTTTGGGTATTATGTTTTCACAGACAAGTTTTATGCTGGACATAAACTCTCTTAAATACGTCTGCTGTAGACCACTGAAAACTAATTCAGTACTGTAACATTTCAGTTCTTCCTCTGCCCATTTTAAAATGTGTGATACTTTGTTTTCTCTGTAATGCTTTATTTTCTGTCTTTCTTCCACAACGTCTTTGATAAGCATCCCAATAGCAACCGGAAGTGCCAAAACACTTGCACCAATTACCAATGGAAGCCATAGAGGGGCAAAAGCAACAAGAGCAATGCGTTCTTGTAAAGGAAATATGGACCTGGTCTTGGATACATCAAAATCAGAGGAAGTCTCCACTGCCTGGGGAACATTCCCATCAGCAATTGGTGGTTTGATTCCTTGAATGATTTGGTCTATCTCTGTGTAGTTCCCTTTTATCATTTTACATTCTTTGATAAACAAATCAAAAAGATGTGAGGATGTTCCCTCGATGTCATTTTCCTGACACCACTGGACGATTTCATTGTTGATTTTATCTTGTATAATTTGTTTCGATTTATATTTTATAAGATCTAAATCACTGTCATCAGGCAGGTCATCTACAGATAAAGGAAACAAGGAGATAAAAAAATTCAAATGTTGAATTCTGAAATGAGTCAGTTTTACTGTAAAATGGTAAATAAATTAACAATAATTATTAAAACATATCATATGCATAATCAGCATAAAGAAAAACTAATGGAAATAAACCTAAACTACATGTACATTACATCTGTACATAATATCAAAGTGACCAAAGGGTGTATATTTATGGTTTTCATACTAATATTCTTATTTAAAGTATTCCATTCTAGTATAATTTAGCAAATCTACACACCTGTATGCCATTTAAACATCCGGTTCTGGGTTTCCGGATTATTAAGGTGTCCAGTTAATTGTTCTGCAATGTGTTTGCATTTCACCTCTGCTGCTAATTCCATTCTTACTTTAACCTAAAGTGAAAAATGTTCTTTTTTGTGAAAGAGGGAGGAATGATACTCTACATTAATTATGATGTTTCTTGAACTTTTAATTGCTGTAATGTATTTTAATGTAATGGTAAAGTCTTTTATGAATGATGAAGATCTAACAGTGATAAATCTCATGAAATTTCACTTTGTTTTTCAACAAATAAACGTATAAACGTCATTGTAATGGAAAACCTCATACATGAATGGGGTTGCACAAGATTATGTTAATAAAGGTATAATACAATCCAGTGACACCTGTGTAAACTGACAAAGGGCACAAGTTTAGTGTCATAATAAACAGAGTGTCTGATTGCATATATTTAAGAAAACCAGAAAAAGTAGTGAAATTAGAATTCGATTAAAGGTCAGAATTTCCCTTGAAAAGAATTAAACACTTATCAGAGTAAGCATTTTTTTTTACTGTATCAATACTCCTAGTAGTTTTACTACTTGAACCTACATCCTCTGTCTCATCTTTTAATGTCTTCAGTCTCTTTTCCACTTCTCTTTTCATCAGTTCTCTCTCTTCTTGATTCTTCCTTGTGGCATTTATCCTGGCTACAACTTTCACAAGAAGCCTGTCCAGAAAAGCCTGCAGCCAGCTGAAAGAAGAAAATGCTACTTTGATTTGTCTTTTTGTATGTCAAAGTTAATTAAAATTGGTCTAATCCAGGTATCACTTCTTCAATGAAAATTTTTCAGACTAGACAACATTTCAAACAACTGAATTAGCTGAAAGAAACTAGAAGTTTTCATCGTAATTAGCAAGATTTGGAATGCACAATATCTGGATTAAACAAGTTTCACTATAGATTGACATCTGGATATCACGTTGAAGAAGTCAAAATGTGGAAGGTCCTAAAATCTTACTCTACATGTCTCCTCACTCTTCGCTCCAAACTGGCACCAACTAGACGATCAATACCAGAAAGAAGACACTTAAATTTATCTGTGTAACCAAGACCAGCATCAGCTCTTCTGAGATCCTTACAAAGTCAAGAATATTTTTCTTTTATAAATCAATAGTGAGAAGAATTAAAATATGCATATGTCTATTAAATATACTGACCGAAAATACAAGTACTTACTGACAAAGCTTAGAACCCATGTAAAAATAAAAATGAGGTTTTCATTTTAACATACGATTAATAATATTTTTTCTTTGCCCTCCATGTAAACTTCCGTTAACGTTCGCTTTTTTAATAATAACAATATCTGATTTTTTTTTCTTTGAATAAAGATAATTTCGTTTGATAAAAATTACCTGAAATTAAACTGATCATTATCAATAGGTTATCATATATATCTAAAACTTGGCATTTTCTTTCCTGATTGCAGTATCAAATTAAGCTAATCAGTTTTTTTTCTTTTGACATTAAAAGCATTTCAAACATTCAATTCTTATATTCATTATCAAGGGGTTTTCCCCTAATACACAAGCAGTACTTATAATAGTTTTCATGCATTTTGCTCATAAATGGGGGTTAAAAAGCATTTTAACTATTATTGAAAATATTGCAATGCATATCGCAATACAGATAAAAATATCGCAATATATTGCAATACGAAATTTCCAGCCAATACCCAGCCTTACTGTCTTCAGCTCACCTCTGTTGTGGACATTTTAAACATCTGCTTTGTAATGTCCATGTCACGCCTGGTTGGCCAATGGTTCTTCAGCTTTCTTGCAATGTCTTCCCATACCCTGTCCCCTTCCTCGTTTGGAACTTGGTCCCATTTGTTACAGACAAAGATTGCACAGTCAGGATCAAATTGCAGTAAGCGTCCTTTCTTTTCGAATTCTTTTTGTTGTTGAAATATTCTTACGAGCTGTGTTGCAGGGAAACAAAGAGAGGTGGTATTTTCAATGATCAAGACTTTCTCTTTGTTATTTTGTATACTAGTATAAACATTTTTTTTTATTTTCTTCAATTTATTCAAGCATTAATGATTTTTAATCGTCTTTATATGACGAAAAATATAATGGTGATCAGCACTATGGTTAGTAGTTTTGCATCATTATACAGAAATATACAATTAGATGTGATTAAAGTTTCTGCTTTATTAATTTAACAGCCTTGTTAACATTCTTACTCTATCGTCTTGAACCCCTCCAGCGTTGGTCGTATTGATGACGTAGATAAAAGCAACAGCTTCCGTCAAAAAGTTCAGAAGAACTTCCGTCATTTCCTCACTTTCTCCTATTCCAGGAGTGTCAACAATTGTTGCGTGCTCCTAAAAACAATTACTATAATTATGACAAATTATTACTTTTAAGCTGAAACGTCATATATCGTGTAACCTGGTTCCAACATCAAAACGAAAAGGTATGAAAACTAAAAAAGCTAGGAGATCGAACAACTGACCTGCAGCATAGGTAGGGGCCAGTAAATATCTACTCGTTTGTATTTCTCCATTGATTCTCCTGACCGGTCAACACTGACATATTTGGAAAGTTTAGCTTCTGTGACATCTTTAAGAACAATTTTCTCGTCATTTGTTTTTATCACTTCCGCTCGCTTGGTGTCGCTGTTGAATATTTGACAAATGGTTGAGGTTGAACTTAGGACCTGGCGTGGAAGGACATGTTCTCCCATTATGAGATTTAACAGGGACGATTTTCCAGCCCCTGTTTCTCCTAAAATTAAATTCATATATATTTATGTAAATTACTTTAAAACTATTGGGTTTTTTCGCTAAAAATAATATAGAAAATATATTATTCACATAACCTACCTCAGAAAGGGAGTAATTTTTAATGTCGATGCAAATAAACGTAAAATAGACATGATAGATCATAACATTTTTATATATGATTTATTCACTTACATTACAGAAAGTAGCTTATTTTGTTGCTTCTGATTTCATCCCTCATTCTTACCGGCTACAACTATAGGACAATGGCGTCTCTCCAGCTGTTGTCTGTAGATCTCTATTGTGCTGATATAACCATTATATTCCTTTGTCATCTCTGTACCCAGATTCTTCTCAAAATTTTGCATTTTTAGCATGTCCAACAAAGAGCTGTATAGATCTGCAACTATCTTTCTCATTTTAGCATCTCGCTCCAAAATTTCTCCCATAACCTCACTCGACACCTGTTTATTTTGTAAATAAATGCAAATTTACTTATAAAGAACTACATACGGTAAGGGCGTATTCCTGCCCCCATAATAGTCAAATTTTGAAAATCTGTTGAAATGAGAAAAAGTGCATATATTGTATAAAATAATCCAAATTAAGACAATATATTATGAAATTGGAAAAATTAGTTGGCTTTTCTTGTCTCTGTGACGTCACAAACTATTCGCATTTTCGTTATTTTTAAAATAGAGGCCCAAATGGACAGAGTTTGTTCAAATTTGACTATAGTATTTATAGAGCGCAAGCTTGCTCAGGTACCATATTCACATATTTCATTGATATTATCATTCTACACATTATATCAAAAGTTCTAGTCTGAGCAGACCTGCGCTCGATAATTTCCAATCAAAATACCGACGTAAAATACACTATTTTCTCTCAAAATCATTGCAATTTGGAATTTACGTCATTTTATTGACATCATATCTAACTAATGATGTCATAGTTGATAAAAATATTTAATGCTTTGAAGTCTGCAAATATCCACCTGGTTTAGAACATAATTAAAGATTTCTCCATCAAAGTTTTATCTTGGGGGCAGATACTGGCCACTACAGAATATAGTCCTTTAAAATGTACGTAAATATACTGAATATAAAACATGAGAACACATTCTGTGAACGAAATACCTACAAATGTACAGTACATACAGTGTAGATACATGTGTTTGAAATTGCAGCCCATCTTCTGTTTTATTATAATTTTAATAAATTGTAGTTCATTTTCTGAAAACATTTTATTAGATAAATAAAAACCGTATATGTATGAAATTTATTATAATTATCTTTCTTTGATAGAACAACTTTTCATTAATTAGATATACACATAAAAATAATACATGCACAATAAATTTCTCCCATATTGACCACAAAGTGAGCAAGTACTGTTGCTGACATCAGTGCACTGAATGTACCTGTGAGTTCCTCCTTTCAGGGTTTGGCAAACTTCTTTCATTAATGGATTTAAGAACAAGATCCCGAATTTCCTCAATATCTTCCAGTGAGGAATAGTCCACACCCATCTCTTCCAGCTTATCACAGAGTTCACCCAAACCCATCCTCCGCACATCTTCCTCGTGGCATGTACAATCAGCCATCTAAAAAAAAATAAAATTAAAAATAAGTAACTAATTTACATGCATGATCGTTTTTATTATATTTCTCACTTTCAAACTGTTATAAAATTATTATTTATCACATTTATAAAAATGTCTCAAATGATTATCACGTAAATACATGTGTCTTATATATAATTATGTAGCAGTAAAGAAAATATAAAATAACTCCATGGCAAGACAAGACGTGGAGAACAAAGAATTTGGACCCTGGTTGAAAACATGACTCAGGGATCATGTTTCCGGGTTGAACATTTAGATCAACGGTGTGAAATTCAGACCTCCTGCCTTTTGAAAATTGAGCCGCATCGTTGAATTTTGATCATTAAACCGGGCCGGAATTCAACAGCATAAAAACAAATATAAAAATGAAATGAATGTAAAAATGAGGTTTACAATCATGATTTTTTTTCATTTAAAAATTACACATATTCAATAATTTGGATAACAATTCGCCAGGTCCGTATATTCCATCACGATCATATACTACTGAATTACAATAGGAAGCAAAGCTAATTTACGGCTGTGTCCTTTTATAAAGAATGTCTGTTAGCCTTTTTTGTCTTTTTTGTAAGTGAATATCTGTTCGGTTGCACCCCCTCCCCAAAAAGCCCTGATTTTTCACTATTTTTTTTTTCATTCTTTGAATTAACATGCCTTCTGAAATATGTTCAATTTGAAATAGACAATTAGCACCAGACATGTAGACTCTAAATAGGAAGGTTTCGAATTTTCAAAGGAACGATCGAAAAATCATTATTGTTCATAAATTATTATCATTAAACATTATTTTATTTCTTTTTCTAGACTGTGCAAACACTCTTTGATTTGCCATCAATTTGGCACTAGTTTCACTTTGTGTAAAGCAAACTTCTCGCATATTTTCGCCACAGACAATGCTATTTTTATGTACCGGTGAAGGGGGTAATCTACATGTACAAAACTACAAAAAAAGGGGAAAAAATATAAGAATAAAATAGATTACACGATCAATATATACTGGTCCCATTTTGCATAGATGTTTGTATGAGGTAATTAAGGTTCATTATTTTAATTGTATTTCAGAGGAACTTGGATCTAATTCTGAAAGTGTTAATCCAGCTTATACTCATTGTTCCCTTTCTAAGGAGGAAATTCTTCAAAATCATATGTCAATTTTAAATACGTTTAATATTCCAACAACCATGCAAATTGAATTGAATCACCATACCTATACTGCATTCCTAAATTAAATAAAAATCCTTAAAAGAATATGCATATTGGGTTCCATTATATGTTCTACAAAGCCTCTTTCTTTATTCCTCACTAAACATGTAAAATATTAACAGCAGTGAAAAAGAAACTTCAGGAGTACTGTTTAACAAAATATATATTCGAAAAGTGGTGTAAATCAGATGTGGATACTTAAAAACTCCAAGGAACTTTTAGAAAATTTAAAATCAAAAACTTTTACCAAAATCTCTAACATCAAAGGTACAACTTTTCAACACTTATTACAAGCATTCCCCACGAAGAATTACGGTGCAGGCTATCTTAAATCATAGACAAATGTTTTTTGTTGTTTTTTTTTTTCAATACAAATTGAACTCGTAAATTACCTTGTCATTGATCATTCGTAAAATCATTTCGTTAAAACATTCAGATTGTACACACAAGTACTCCGAAGTTGATATTTAAAAAATACTTGAGTTTCTGATTGACAATATCTGTGAAGTTTTTGGATATCAAGTATTCCTGTCGAAATTCCTAATTGATTCGATATATCCCGTGATGACTTCAACTTCCCTTAATTTTGTAGCAATATACCATTATCACCTGCATGTGGATTTTATGTGTCCCAGTAGATGTATGTCCACATACATGTAATCCCAACTCTGGTGTTTTAAAGGTCCGTGTTTGCTCTGCTTCCAATTCGTATTGTTTTTATGGGCTTTAAAGCTTGATTTCTGTTCGTTCTTTTCATATATCATGCTCAGTGTCTTAGTGATAACAATATCCACCTTGAAAATTGAGAGTTACTTTAATTTCAGACAACAGCTTTATCTCTGGTATATTCTTAAGACTTTTCTTGCCCAATTTACCCGGAAATCGGATATGACAATGGCATTTTGGTCTAATTTAAATATCTATTGATCTAATTTGTTTGTTTTTTTTTCTAAAAAGTAAAATGACTGACAATAAAATAACTAGTTGTCTTTTCCATTACAGTTTATAATTACAGTTTCGATCAACCAACTGAACTTTTCTTTAAAAATATATGTCGATATTCGAAATTTTCAACCTAATGAAAAAGTGTAGATAACAGTTATCAATCTGAAAATTCTTAAAACAAAACAAATTTTTGAACATGGCATATAATACGGTCCCCTAGAGACTCCAAAGATTGGATCCGTACCAAGGAGGAGTAAATACTCCCTTTAGGCCGGCAACAATCCCCTTTGTCCCTATATATTGATCAGATTTTCGATGTAATTTAGTTTAAAACAACGGCTTGGGTATGAAAAATGTCAGCCAAAATATGAACTAAGGATAGGTTGTATTTGGAAACAATGCTATTATTTAAATTTATTTAATTTTTTTTTTTTTTTTTTGATTTATGTAATTTTTATACATCAGTGACATGTTTTTGATTATTTCCGCGTAATGTGTTTAAAAATACAGAGAATTATATATATATATATATATATATATATATATATATATATATATATATATATATATATATATATATATATATATATATATATATATATATATATATATATATAATTTGTATATAGAAATGTTTCTGCCAAAATGTATTGTAATATATACGTGCATCCCAAAAAAAAAAAACTATAGACGGGGATGTGAAATATACTCGAATAGGGAATTATTACTATAATAGACATATAAATCATTACAATGAAAAGTATAGAAAAATATATTTTATAAAATGGATAAGATTTTCGTAAGACTAAAACCAATTCCGGTCCTATAGGTCTGCCTCATTTAAAATGAGGTGATACTTCTGAAACTGATATTTACAATAATAGTAGAATAAGATACTTGTACATATAAATCGTATACAATAAGTTCCAGGTCAAACACAGGGTAAAACGATGTAGTTATATAGGTTCAATATTCAACGGGGTCAATTTTCAATGCGTTGAAGTCATAATTGTCAAAAAAAAAAAAAAAATACCAAGCTGTTGAAAATTTTCACAACTTTTGCTCTCAATTTTCAACGTTGAAAAGCAACCTTCGGTTCAATAATGGACGTTGAAAATTAGCCCCGGGTCAATTTTAAATCAGGGTCAAAATTCTTCGTTCTAATGGTAATTTTGAAAAAAGTACATGCAAAGTTTAATATATTCAATAGAAAAGGAAATGTAAGGTTTAACATGAAATAGTGATATAAATACTTAATTCATAATTCAATGTGGTATGTATACGGTACCAATTTTTTAAGATTTCAATCTTTCTGTTAGTTTTTGATTTTGCTATGAACGTCAGTTTTAGGTACCTTTGTTTCATGACTGAAGCTGGGTAGATAAATAAAGTATATAGAGGATATTCAAATTGATGTAGTTGGATATGAATTTCTTTCTAAGAGTGGGACAGCATTTTTTTTTTATATTTTCACGAGTGCGAAGCACGAATGAAAATATATGAAGAAAAATTGTCTCACGAGTGAAATACATTCATATTCAACTACAAAAATATTTAATTTTCTGTTTATTACATTTTCTTTAATTTTCCCTTTTTGTACCACAGCGTAATTTAATATGATGCACGATGTCACAGTTGAGCGGTTGAGACACCAAAGCTTAGCGACTGTGAGATTGAAAACATTTTACAAATTAATGGATTTCTAAAACAAATATGGAGAAACTTTGGCAGTTTAGTCTCTGTCAGCACTCACCATCGAAGTATAGCAGGTATCTTCTGTAACACTCTTCGTGAATTGTATGAAAATTGAGAGTTTTGCAGCACTTCTGATATTCTTTCACACGGTGACAAAATATCACTTTGATATTCTTTCACACTGTGACAGAATAACATTTTTATTCATTATATAAATAGAGGATATTCAATGTTTTGTAGATGAATATGGAATTTATTTCACGAGTGGGACAGGATTTTTTTTTTATATTTTCACGAGTGCGAAGCACGAGTGAAAATATAAAAAAATCCTGTCTCACGAGTGAAATAAATTCCATATTCATCTACAAAACATTGAATTTTCTGTTTATTACATTTTCTTTGATTTTCCCTTTGCCTCTGTCTTTTCTTAACACAGTGTCATAGGCCTGACGTCATAGTTGAGCGGTTGAATCATCATAGCTTAGCAGTTGTGTGATTGAAAACATTACAATGCATGGATTTTAGCAACATATTTGGGAAGAAATTTAGCTCTATCAAGATGCTTAGTTACTTTCTTTATCTTAT
Organism: Saccostrea echinata; assembly: GCF_033153115.1. Taxonomy (NCBI): domain Eukaryota; kingdom Metazoa; phylum Mollusca; class Bivalvia; order Ostreida; family Ostreidae; genus Saccostrea; species Saccostrea echinata. Next base: position 5,750,542 of record NW_026889765.1, on the reverse strand, counting down.
GACAGGCCAGAAATTATTTTTTACTTACTTTGATATCCTTTCACACTGTGAGAGAATTATCATTTTGGTATCCTTTCACACTGTGAGAGAATATCACTTTTATTCAATAAATAAATCACAGTATTTCACTGTTGAAAATGTAATAAATTACAGTATTTCTCAGAATCTATTGAAAATGTAATAAACATGCATTATTTTATCGGCTATATTTTTTACTTTTAAAATAATTACTAGTATTCGAGAACAGTGTATTTCATCTAGAAAATAGCTGCCATACATATTGAGTGTTACGTTCGATCAAAGTATATATGGGCGTGTACACAAAATCTTTAAACTGATAAAGTTGCAATCGAGGAAGAAAAAGCGGCTTTAATAATACCTTTAAAGTCTGTGCAAATTTTCTTATAATTTCATCTGTTCTGTAATTTCATAACATTTCCCTGTCACCTGACGTACTACATCGCTGCTGGATTTACCGACTCATCTTAACAAACCTACTTTCACTTTCATCTATATTTATCTACACATTTTGTCACATGTCCAAATATGTAGTTTATTTATACAATCGTTATATTTCCGGCAGAAAATTTGAAAGAATAGTTCATCCTCTATTTCTAACAGATTGGTATATCTATTAAAAGGATGGAAACTCTTGATTTGAGAAAATACTATTTATTAATTTATATACGACCTTATAGTTAGTTGTAACTATCCTTAAACTTTACATTTTGTACATAATTGGTGGCCATACTCCTTTTAATGTAAACAAGTTTAAAGGCAAGTAACGTGGGTATTTAAAACGCAGCGGTCTATTTATAGCTTAGGATATCCACCATAAGATATTCATTTTGTATCAACATTCTGATAAATATCGGTCTTTTTATTTGATTCTCGTCCGAAAAGCGGCATTAAAAAGTACAGCTAGCCAAGGTAAGTATTTGTACCTGAGCTGCATGTAGATTTGCACGAGTTTAATGATTTTTTTTTTAATAAATGAGAATCCGTTCTATTATAGACTATTATATAATAGTATACTTTTCATTTGGCGTTGCTTGTTCATGTTGCTCGTGAGGTAAGATGCATGTATATACACAGCCTGTTAACGTTGGAAATGATTTTGCAGGGTTATGGCATCAAGTTTGCGTCTTTTTTCTTTTCTTTTTTAATGTTCTGTGATCATTAACAAAAGAAACATTTTAAGCTAATAGAAACTTCACGATTTTAATCAAAGTATCTTTTTTTTCATTTTTTTTTAAATTTGATAACCATGATAACTGTATCTTTTTAAGGCTGATTTAAAGAAGCATTATCTGTCCTTGAGAATGCTCTTTTATTCCAAGTTTTTTAAAGCTGGAAATGTGTCAGTTCAAAAATCAGAACATGAATTAGAACATCAGAGTTCTTGTTTCCATGAAAGAATTCAAGCACTTTGAGACATAAAATTATTTACATGAACATATATTTAAAGGATAAAACAATGACTACATGTATGGATTTTTTTTTTAATTGTAATTATAAAACTGAATTCGTATTTATTTAAGATGGGCGACTGGGAGATTTTGTACTACAATGTCCCGTTTGCCGGGAGAGCGGAATTTATTCGTCTTGTTTTTGAGGAAGCAGGGGTACCATACACAGAACCAATGAAAACATACGAGGAGGTCCTAGAAACCATCATGCGCAATGGCATCGGGGGGTTCCCTGTGTTACACCCCCCTGTTCTTAGACGGGGTCTGTATTGTTAGAGTATCAATCATTTACATCTACATTACTATACAAAATTTACATCTTTTTTATCAGTTACTGTGCGGTAATCATTGAATTATATATTCACAAAAAAAACCACTATGATCGATATAATCCATCGGTAAGATATGATGACTTTTTTATAGATCTAGATACGTTTCTAAAATGTTAATTTATCATAATCTGACCCGTGGTACAAAATTTCATCTTTTTTTGCATTACACCTCAATTGCACGAATCTTAAATATCTTGGCTTTCAATTAGTTTCAAACTAGGTTAGATCAATGATATTTATTTTTTCCACTAAACTTTCTACTTTGAAATGAACCCTCCAGTTCAATTAGTAAGTTGACAAGACAGCAAATTCAAATCTACGGGGATTGAACATTACAAAAATGGCTGCAACCTTTGAAAGGGACCATCAATATTCGTGATTTTCCGGTGTTTGCCGTCAATAAAACGTAATGATATTTTCCACGTTCAAAATCGACTATAAGTCACACTCGGATATGTAATCTCCGTTGACTTTGAAAGGTCTTGCAATACTTGTTTGTTCCATGTTGTATGTATACAATTTGACTAAAATGGTTTGAAATTATAAAATTTGAATTTTTAATGATATTTTTTCAAAACAATTCAAAATTTATTTTTGAAAGCTAGTGTGCTGTAGACTACGATGCATTTCACTTGCATGTTGTTGCCAAAGTTTTAATTAAATATCAGTAACTATTTTATATTTAACATGTTTTAATTTATCAATACCTGATTGTCAAGTCAATACTGCTTTTTATGTAGGTAATTTCCACCTTGGACAGACGCCCGTTATTTGTAAATATCTTGGAGAACAATTTGGACTTGTTCCTAAACTGGAAGAGGAAAAGGTGCAAGCGGAACAAGTGAACATCACCATACATGACTTTGTGGCCGAAGGTTAATGTAAATTGTATTAGCTCATTAGAGTTATAGGCTCAAATGAGCATTTCTGATCGAAGTTTGTCCGTCTATGTCCCCTTTCAAGAAGAGAGAATGAAGAAAAGTTTGTTTGTTTGTTTGTTTTTAAAGTAGGATGGGATCATTTAAAAATCTCTTAAAAACCACTGGCCCAGAAAAGAGGAAATTTACTTGAAAACTTTCTCATGAAGTGAACAAATCAATTACAGTCCCAGATGGGCCACAACAGAATATCAGTATTTAACTTAGGTATACAGTGGACCTTCAGGTATTCGGATGCTTCAGGTTTAGGACGAACTTTCTTGGGAACTGATATTTTTAACGTTACGTCATTCTCCATCTTCACACTGCAACTTGTATAGTAAATATATTGTAGCTGCTTCGTTTTATACTGTAAGGTCAGATGACACTTTCCTCAATAATATATACCGAGGATTATATTTCCTTATAACCCTAGTTTGTTTATTTGTTGTTTAACGTCCCTCTCGAGGATTCTTCACTCATATGGAGACGCTACCACTTGTGGGTGCAGGGCTGCAAATTTCGGCACTTAGGGCCATTGGGCAGTGAGGGATCTTTTTCGTGCCAGTATCTACTGCGACACGGGACCTCGGTTTATACGGTCTCATCCGAAGGACCGATATAACCCCAGAGGATATAACCCCAGTTGATTTCACTTGATACGCTGATATCACAGTCTTTGATTTCTCTATTTTGAAGAAATTTTGAAGCCAGTTTTGAAATGACAAGATAATGATAATTGAGAAGATTTTTTGTATGTTACAGAGAGAAACAAAGAGAAACAAAATCATATTTTCGAGGAACGTGTCATTAGACCTGAATTTGAAAATTGTGCTTAAAAACATGTATGCTAAATATAACATTTTAAAATTTCTCTTAACAAACACAAGGACAACATTTTCTCAAATTTATTATGCAAGCATTTCTAATGTATTGTAGATTAACATAAATTGTGTTCAAATTATTACCGCTGGGGCTAAGGTGGGGCTAAATAGGTATTAGGTAATAAGGAAATTTTCAAAAACATTTTGAGAATTCTGAGCTACACTAAATCCTGTTGATATGCAAATCAAGTTGCTTTAAATCATGGACACTGTTGATAAGATGAGGATTGCGCGTATTACATTTTACATTATGTCGAACTATCTTCTTAAAAATATCTTTTTCCAAGCGAGGTGTCTTTAGTCATATTGATATTTAGAATTCCAATGAAGTGTGGATTTAAGTTTGATTAAAACATGATCCCTTTTGAATTGAATGGGGCCACAATATAGGAAAAAAAAACAATGAAATATAATAGAAAGAAAACATCTTAAAAACACAACCTTTTGTAGAACAGCAGATGTGAATCAGGTGAGCTTTGTGGCTCATGGGCCTCTTATTTAGAATATCTATGAAATTGAAGTTTGAAAATGTGTATTGTACGTCCTAGTGATTTTATTCTTTCAAAAAATAAATGAATAAATAGATAAATAATTTAAATAAAATACACTAAATGACCCTACTTTATTTCTGAATTTTTAGTTTTGAGTTACATAAGCCAAACGTAAATAGAATAAAGAATGTACATTTCCCCTTTTTTCCACAGGACGACTGGCTTTTCACGGCAAGCATTGGATTGGTTCTTATCACGATCAAAAGGAAGAAACACAGCCGTATATTGATTGGTTCGTCAAAGAGAGGCTACCAAAATGGCTGAAACATTTTGAAGCTGTTCTGAAGTATAATAACGGTGGTCAAGGGTTGGTTTCTACTGATGCTATTTTGATTTCTTTTTCAATTAATTCACCTGATTTACCATTTATATACTGTTTTTAAAAAATCAAAAATGACACAATTCTTTTGATAGAATATATTACCAGTAAACGTTTTTCATACACCCTCCATAGAATTTGTTGGGTATAAAAGAAACATATTCTTGTAAGATTTTAATCGTTTCTTTCAAAATTTCTAGGGATTGACATACATAAAGGAAACTTTGCATTACATCAGATGTATTGGTATGAGAATTCACATTGATATTTAGTGTTACATACCAGTTTGAGTGGTCAATTTACCTTGCCATTTTGATTAGCTGTACAATTTATTTCTTAAGATAGTTAGATAAGATAACTTTATTTCTTCATCATGATTATCTTGGTGTCCGAGTTAGTACATGTTTATTGCAAAATTCACCTTGTTTACTACATGTAACATGTCCTTATATGCCATCTTTAATCAAGGCCATTTTTCACATACAAAACAGAATACAAATAGTCTTTCATTTATGTTGTATTGTCTTCACTGTGATCAACTTAGTACACATTGAGTTGCATGTGTATTGAAATGGTATTACTGGTATTGCATCACATTAGAAAACAACTGATACCTAACAATATTTTTCAAGAATTGTTTTAGATACTAGTACCACATAGGATTTATCAGATGATACTACCAAATTGAAATAAATAATTTAACAAGCATAAATTTTGGCTAAAAGTTTTTCCCTATATAAAACATAATTTTCTTTTCAATATGCATATAATACCTAAGATAGCTATATACATCACTTTGTTGACATTGTATGCTACAGATATTTTCTTTTCAAATGATATTTTTATTGAGAGAAAATTGGTTTTCAGATTTTGTTTTGGAGCGGACGTGACATACGTAGACCTGGCTCTACTTCAGTGCCTCCGCGGGTGTGAATCTTCCTATTCCAAGGCGTATGAATCTGCCGATTACTGCCCCCTTCTTAAGGCTTTCAAGGCGCGCATGGAGGCTCGACCCAAACTAGCAGCCTACTATAAATCGGAGAGATATGCAAAACACCCTCAAGACACCAACAGTATGATGTAGGAGCTCGGTCGAACATTTTCGTACATGTATCCACGATTCACAACTGTATATTAATTATGTTGGATTGCATTCATTCGTCTAATTTGGTTGTATTTCATTAGATACATAAAGAGAGTATTATTAAAGATAAGAACACGTGTTAAATTAAGCTTGTACATGAACAGGTGTTAAAACAAACCAATGTATTTGCGATGTATGATTAATATCCATTGGTTTGGTTTGCATTTAGTGAAATTAGGACATACGAACACATGTACCGGTATTTTACGATGTTTGCTATCACATCTGAATTAAATGACCTTAAAATCCAAAGATATTTCGCCAATGGCCAGATACTTGCACTGATGCTAAACAAGTGTTTTAAATGGACACTTAATACCTTTCCCTTTTTTAAAATCTAAACTTCTTATGATTATTTGAACGTCAAAACTTACTGAGGATTTCTTGTGCCCCCGTAATCAAAGATTCGGGGGCATAGAGTTTTTTTTTTCTCTATCCGCCCGTTATTCTGTCTGTTTGTCCTCAGAAACTTTAACCTTGCCATTAACTTTTGATTGGTTAGAGCTATGGCTTTCATATTTGACATGTGTATTTCTATTTAGAATACCTTTGTAAGGGTACCAACATATTTGACCTCTTGATTCTGACTTTGGACTTTGGCCCACTTTGCAAAATTTTACCAAATATTAACCTTGGCCATAATTTTTAACAGTTGGTGCCAGGGCTTTCATATTTGACCTGTGTATTCCATGTGATAAAAACTTCCCTTGGGTATAAACAGTTTTGACCCTTTGACCTTGACTTTGGAGCTTAACAATGTCATCGTATTTGAGGTAGATCTATACCTGGCACAAAATGGTCTAATTTTTTAGAAACTTAATTCAAAAGATATACATATAAATCCTAGTCATGGAAAGACGTAAAAAAATTCAAGTCTCAACGTGCTAATGTTTATATAATTATACAGTTGAACTTCGGTATTTCGGATACCATGGATATGTCTTGGTTTTTTGATTTGGAAGTCGCAAGCGCTTATTTTTTAATTATTTTACCCTTGATATCTCGAATCCTTGAATATCTCGAAGTTTTTTCTCGGCCACATTGAATTTGTGATAGCAAGATTTAACTGTATTTATCCACATTGTAAGTCTTGGTGCATGCAGGATGAAACTCTGCTATTCAGTTGACGGAAAGGTGACTAAAATCTTAATATTACTGAAAGGTGGGTGAAAGGCAGAGCACTGCCATTCAGTGACCTATCCAGACCTTTCAGTTTCCATTCAGTTACGTTACAGGTGCAGTTTTATCCAGTGGTTGGCAAGTTGAAAATTATAACTAAAAGGCAAATAATACCTGCCTTCAAATATACTGGGTTTTAGATTAAAAAAAAAAGAACAAGGGCACTGCAAAGCGGCACCTCCTCTCGCTAAGGAAAACTTTTCTAATATATGAGGGCTGTTTCGCACAAAACACTCACTATATTCGCACTAAACAAAAGCAAACGGCTTTTTGTAAAAGGCAGTATCATCATACAAAATTCTTGTTGACTCCCTTGATTCCTAATTATTATTAATAAAGTCATAACAATGAACAAATAACCGATTTTCATTATCATTATAATATAAAAAATTAAATCATTGGAAAGAATATAAAAAAAAAAATGAAAGAGAAAAACTATATTCAGTAGGTCATTTTATTCTCACAGTCCGATCAATTTGGTCATAACTGTTTAACTTATTAGTCCAAGGAATGAACGAGCAGCTGGACCGTTTCAGGCGATGTACTGAGAATAATCCTCGAAACGTAAAAGCACATGGGGTTTCTTATCGTCCAAACAAATATCATGTTTCATAGTTTATTCAATTCCTTTATATCTAAGAAATCATGTCACACCTTTAAAATTTATTTTATATATATATATATATATATATATATATATATATATATATATATATATATATATATATATATATATATATATATATATATACTGCTGATACTTCCATAACTAAACAGTTAAGTGTCGAGTCGAGGAAAAAATAATTGTAACGACATTGACATAACTTATTATTCATTTATGTTAAAATATTGATAAAAATAGGTCTCCTAATAACGGGGCGCCATTGGTACGTACATGTATACCATTAAAAATCCCAACAGATTGTAATGAAACCTGATATCCAAAAACTATATATATATATATATATATATATATATATATATATATATATATATATATATATATATATATATATATATATATATATATATATACTATATTTTATATATATTGTCAATAAGAAAAACAATCATCTTTTTAAAATCTTCGGAGTACTTGAGTATACAATCAGAATGTTGTTTTAACAAATAATTTTGCAAATTACCAATGACAAGGTAAGTACAATTACGAGTTCCATTTGTATTGAGAAAGCAGCTGTCTATGATGTAAAAAAAAAAAAGCCTGGACTTTAATTTTTCACGGGGAATGGTTGTATAAACTGTTGAAAATTCGTACATTTGGATGTTATTGATTTGGTAAAATTTTGTGATTTCAGATTTTCTTAAAGTTTCTTGGAGTTCTTAAGTATCCACATCTGATTTACACTACTCTGGAATATACTGTTGTACAGTACTCCTGAAGTTTCTCCTTCACTGCTGTAAATATTTTAATGAGGAGTAAAGAAAGAGGCTTGGTAGAACATTTACTGGAACCTGCTATGTATCTTTATTTGTAAGGATTTTTCTGGAGTTTTTGAATTCAGTATAGGCGTGGCTATTCAAATTCATTTTGATTGTTAGGAATATTAAAAATATTTAAAACTGATAAACATGTATGGTTTTGAAGAATATTCTTATAAAGGGAGCTATGGGTATCACTTGGATTATCACTTGCAAATTCTTACTTGTAAATTACATAAGCCCTTCACCGGTATCTGGTGACGTCTCTATATGAGTGAAAAATTCTCGAATGGGACGTTAAACGACATACAATCAATCAATCACTTTCCTTACGCACCCACTCACCCACACACTCTTAAACGCGTTGCTCTATCCCCTAGCTCCAATGTAGTTGCGAGGTGATAAAAAAATGTCAATGAAATTAAAGATATTAGAACTGACCGTGTTAGATTCTGATTCCATGAAAGGGTCACCCTGACCCAAAATCAGTGTGCTGATTGCAATTTACTAAAAGTGTACCAGCTACTTTCATCTACACCAAAGATATTTTCACAGTATAAACGTACTTTAATTTGAACGGAGGGGAGATTGCAATTAGTCATGAGTCTACTAACACGATTAATAACATGTATGAAATAAATATTTAAATATTTGCAATAATTTGAATTTGTCGGTGTCAAAACTTATCCCGTTCATACTTTAGCGAGATATTAGTATCTGTATTCACTTCTCTTGTATATTACCTTTGTCTGATAACAGTTCCAGAGAGCCTGGTTAATAGGTAACTCCCATCTATATACAAAAACCTTTTATATCACCGGGGCACAAAAAATACAGCAATTAAATTACAATTTCATTTTCTTTTAAGTCGCTTTAAATTTTGATTTAAGAAAGATGAGCACAGGTTGAGACAAGTAATAACCTGTTTAAAAAACACAACACATCTATAGACATAAACTCAGCATAATCCGGATTCCCAGCAGGTCCAAGGAGTGTAGGGAGGGTTAAATTCTTGAGAATCAGCAATTGACTAAAAAAATAACAGTATTTTTTTTTTCTTTATTACATTAATTTTGACAGTGAACACAATATCTGAATGTTTAAAGAATGAATGATAAATCATGAAACATTTTAATACTGGAAATAGCTTTTGCAACGGAAGAAACATGATTTTCATATTGTCAATGACCTTTCTGGAAGTATTATAATTTTTTTTACCTTGGAGTTATAAAGCAGTTTTCATAAACTTAAATCTTGGTTGTAACTTTATGAGTGGCAGAGAAAACAGGACAGTAAAGATAAGACAGTTACACAATATGCGTACATAATTTCACCCCAACCAAAAACGAAACAAAAGCGAGAGGATGAATAAAATTCTCTGAATTTGCTTGTTTTCCTTCAATTAGCTTTTAGCGTCATTTTGAAATTCCACAATAATCAATCCTGCAACTGTCGATCTGTTTCTTTTATATTTATAACATAAGTTGCATTGTTTAGATTATGGTTCTTTTTCAATTTTTCAGTCCACCGTTTGTTCCAGAAGCAGAGATAGCGCACCATTAAATATCGAGGTTCCGAGAATCTCCAGACGTAGAACAGAGGGTTACAAGCGCTGTTCAAAATAACCACAACTGCGAAAACGAGATAAAGTGTTCTCCCTATTTCTGTTGATTTATCCAGTATTGGAAAGGTAAACACTAACATATAAGGAGAGAAAGTCACCAAAAATGTCCCAGTTACGACTGAAACTTTACGAAAAAGTTTTGATTGTTCTCGACAAGAAAGAGCTGTATTTCTCTGATGAACACGGACAAGACTGTTGCGAAAAGCATGCAAAAGGTATCCAAAGATAGGAACATCGAATACAAGCCCTAGCATTATACACTTGAAAGTAATATTAACTATATTTCTTGTGGAATAAGCCAGCAATTCGCAAGAAAAACCGAATCTGTAATCATATCCAAAAAATATTCCATAAGACATAATAAATCCTATGATCCATGAAAAACAGCAAAGTCCGATAAGAAGCTTTTTTGTAATAAAAGTATAATATCTCATTGCAAAAACAAAAACAAAACAGCGATCTAAGTTCATCATTGTAACCGTGAGAAGAGAGACATTATAGAATAGGAAAACTGGATACTTCTGTATATTGCATTGTAATTGCTCGTGGATGGACGAAAACGGAATAAGCAAGAAAACTCCCGTGAAAAGATCAGAAAATGCCAAATTTGTCGACAAAATCTTGATTTGGAAATTGAGCCGTGTGCATCTGTTCAGAATGACAATGGAAATCAAGTTCTCCACTAGCATTATGACGCCGAGGTAAATCAGTGAATCATTTATAATTGCGATTTCTGGACGAGAACCATTTGGCGAAACATTTCCGAAGAAGAAAGAAAAGCCGTTCATGGAAATATTATTTGGAATTCTCATCATTCGTATTGCTTTTAGAATTTGTGGTGAATTTTTTTTTCTCCTCGTTGCTTTCTATTAGATGATTCTATTTTTCTCTCATTCACAGCTTGGCTTTTGGGTGAAAGTAGTGGTTGCTAAAGTACCGGTAGTATTCCGTTAGGCAAGGGATTTAAATCCTTTCAACAGGCTTATTAGTAGCTTTTGAACTGATAATATCACTGGCAGTCTGTTCTTCTTGAAATGTATTTTGATTCTCAATACTCAGTTGCTACTGTGGTAATTAGTATAGACTGTTAATAACATGTCTTTGTGGAAGGCACTCGTGTCATGACACTGATGCTTGAATTATTGTTTAGATATGATTATATTTATTTCACAGAATTACACACTACTCGAGTAGTTACTGGGTGGGCACTGATCACACATACATTTTTAATATATTCGATCAGTGCATATTATCTATTCAAGATATATTACTAAAGTCAGGTACTCTTCACACAATTGCTCCGAAGAAAATAGTTCCATTCATGATCAGTAGATACAACATTACAACAAATGTTAAGAATAATGATGTGTATTCAATACGTTAAAGAAAACAAAATTAACGTAAAAAGATTTTAAGAAAATCACTTTTCCCCAGAAAAGGAAATAAAAAGTTTTCATATTCCTACGCTCGCTGCCTCCTCAGTCTTTTTCACGAAAATATATAGGTCATCCTTCGATTGATAGTGATAAATCTTTTCACCAATTATATAACTGTCATGATTATTGTTCGTTAATTGCCGTATATTTTCTTTTGAGTGAGAATATTAATCATTAACTGTGTGTGTGTTTTTTCTCTTTTTTTAAATAACGGAATGGTAATTATGTGGTTAAACACCTGCAATCGTAACTTCTCGGCAAAGCAACGTGATTTGCCGAGCTCGTCTGAAAGGATCTTCGCACGTGTGTAAACCTAGTCTATTTGGTCTTGCAAGCACAGGTATGTGCACCGTTCGCTAGTGACGCTTAGATCATGTAGACTGGGTATCAGTATTTGCTACGGACATGAAGAAGAACTATACATCAGTTTCATAACAAGTGCAGGTTTTTTACTCAAGCCCTAGACTGGGCTAGAGGGGCTGAGTTACCTAAAACGATGCTAGGTCATTGGTCTATTCAGTTTAAAAACACGAAAATATACTATTTTTGAAAATAAAAACATTTCTAGAAACAAAAATGAAGTCTATCTTCAAAACTTCTCTATATTCAAAATCTATATAAAGTGTTAAATGTCGGATTTTATTCTTTGACGAAGGAGTGATGCTCCACCGCCGCAACCGATCTCGCGCTTTCCTTTGCGTTTAACAACGGCCGTCAATGTATCTCTAGACAAGTTCATTGATTACTCTTGTTGACCCATCTTTAACATCTGCCTATACTTTGAGTGATAGTACTTTAATAGCACAAAATTAAAAAATAAATTAAAATCTATCCTTGATAGATCTATAGTTTTGCTATATAAAAAATTGGGCTATCTTTGATCTTTGCTTGGACTTGTTTCGAATTTTTACAGAAGATTCTATCATTGGAAAGTTAGATGGTACACATGTAGCACAGGCCCATAGTACGCGGGATTTTTTCGGAGCCCCCCCCCCCTTCACTTTGAAAACGTTGCCTGTAACATGCTATTTGGATTAAATATTCCTGAAAATGAGTGAGCTGTTAAATACATCTTTAAAATTATATGGTTAATTATATTTAGTCTATATTCTATGTGAAATTAAAACTATTTCTATAAGCATCTGCAACGTTGTGATAATAAAAGTCACTAATCGCATGTATCGTTATATTATATACATGTATGTACATGCAGTTTCCTTAGTACATGCATATTTTATTCAACAAAAGATGTTGAAACTCAGTAGCCTAAATATTATGTCATTTTAGGTTCTTTATGGCCATTGTATAGTTGACTTTCTACAGCTTGAGTATCTCTGACGTTTTATCAGTAAATAGTTTTTTTTTAAATTAGAAATCATCTGAGCACAATGAAAATTCGAATAAATTAAAAGTCGAATATCTTGGATATGGGGTAACCCATATCTATTCTTGTCATTACTTAACTTGATTTATTTTTATAACGCGTGTGTGTATCAATGTCGAGGTTATGTATAAAAAGCAATGTATACTTTTCTTTGCTTTGCCGACATAAACTTATGTATCAATCTATACACACTGAGAGAGAGAGAGAGAGAGAGAGAGTGATTTCATATGTTCCCTTGAGTATCTTCTTAAGCCATCTTATTTTGAATAGATTTTTTGTTAATTCACAATGTTGGAGTAAATAAAAATTACTCGGATAGCTTTCATCTGTCATAATGACATCGATGTATTTTGAATTAATAGAACTTAACTATATATATTACATATAAATAAAAATGCAGTGGCCACTCTGTATGTAATTTACATCTCGTTGATCTGAGTTAATCTGTTATTAACTTTGTGATTAGCCCTGCCCTAATCACTCGTTATGTCATGGTGAAATGAAATGTGAAGATAACGAAGTAATCAAGCTCATAATTCCATTGAAACAATACAGATTTGGAGAGCAAGCACAGACCTCTAAAAACATCAGAGGTGGGATAAGGTACCATGGAGAAGTAAGCAATTCTCCAAAGCAAATGTTAACTTGACTTACTCTTACTTCAGTTAAAACACAATTCCCGAACATTATTGTTTAACAAAAAGTTCAGAGTTTCGAAAATATTTTTTTTTCATCAGGTAAGTTTGGTGAAGAGCTTGGACCCAATAAAATTTTATTTCTAAGCTACACTAATAAGTATCACTCTCCTTCTATTTTCACACTACTACATGTAAATTAACTGTATATATGTAAATGTCTCAATTCATTCAATTCCCACCAAATTTTGCAATTTACGATCAAAATCATAATATTCACTGCCCTTATATCTTTGCGATTAATATTGTGTTTAAAAGTGCAGCTAAATAAACTACAAAATAAAAAAAAAAGATTTCGAACTTTGAAGTTGGAAGTTACTAGGACGTGTACAAACAAAATTTTGAACAAGTTACTCATAAAATCATGATTATTTTTGTTCTCTGGTGCCAAAAGACATTTTCTATTTCGTTTGGCTGACATTTCCATATTAGTGAACTACTGAGCTCACTATTACGGTGAGCTAATAATAAAATGTGAACTGGAAATTCTTAGCTCTCTCTACACAAAATTATCATGTTCTAGTCCCTTGAGGCATTTGAGGCTCTTAAAATGAAAACGCATACAACTTGCATATTGGGCTCAGCTTGTGACACAGGGACAGTCTAAATTTTGAAAAGTCGGTGGACTATTTCCACTATTTCACCAGATCTGCAACAGCTTCTAGGCCGAGCTAATGGCCTGCTCTATCAGACAAAATGCAGATTTGTCAAGTAAGAAAAAAAGATATCCATTCATGTAAGTTCTATGGTCGATAAAATGACCTTGTCAGCAAGTACAATCTATCAATAAGTCAAATGCTGACTGCCGTTTTTCATACTAGTTGTTAGACCATTATTTACACACTAAATTGTCGATGGATTTTTCCTCATTTCCCGATCATGACAATGAGCTTACGGCGGATGTGACCGGTCGGCAGGGGATGCTCACTCCTCCATGGCACCTGATCCCATCTCTGATGTTTGCTCTGCTCCTGATTTGTATTGTTTGAATGGACTCTTGAGTTTGAATACCTTTCGTTATCTCCATATATTTCGTACTTCTAATTATAAAATCTAAAAAGATTTTTTAGCATTTTAATACAATTAATTTTACACTTCCAGTACAGTAAAATGCAATCTGACGGAAAACAAAAATTCTTGTTTTATATCGTTAGTACGGCAACAAGCTTAGCGGAAGATAGAAAAAATATAAAATTCAAGTTTTCAAATTGATGAAATGCATACTAACTTAAAAGCGTTTGACAATTGCTTTTCAAAATGCTTCTTGTGATAAACAAGACATATATGAATAACAAATTAAGGAACATTTTATTCTTCCGCTTTTGCTGCGTAGGAGGATGGTAAAAGATTGCCCTGTCTTCAAATGATTCATAATTCACATATTGCACATTTCATACCATAGAAATTAAAACACAATGGCTCTCTATTTTTGTATTTTTGTGCATCATCATCTTTAGCCATAAATGAGAAAAAAAATCATAAATTGGTATTCAAACAGTCTAAGTTAGATTGTCTATCTAAATAATACAGGTATATATTATTTATCATTTCATTATGCTACATGTAACTGTATACAGAGGACAACAAGAGTGAACTTCTCAGTTTAATAAAATTTCAGAATCTGTCAATTGTACCAAAAAAGGGAGGTTATCTGGAGAAGAACAAATTAAAATTTATAATTGTTAAGGAAACCATCCATACCCCATTCCTTTCGGGTGAAAAGCAAATTTCTCCTCACCTTTGTCTAATGCCAGATTTAACAGTTACAAGTAATACGCAATCACACAATTTTTCGATTCAAGTCGATCTTTGGGCAATTTTTCTATGTTTTGACATAAAGAAAACAGTAAATACATGACTGGCAGCCAGGGGGGGGGATAATTATTTAAATTTACTTGTAGAGATTCAAAATCATCGAGTAAGATTAACATTAGAGAGTTCCTATCATATTTCTATTTCTGTTACTTTGGGTCTAGAAGACAGCAATGGTTGCCTGTCGGTCCCATTTAGTTTGGAGGAAAGGGATTTGACTCCTTCGTTGTACGATTCTCTGCGCACAATGATCTGTGTAGGGTTACATCGAACTAATTTGATGAGGACTACCACAAGGCAGAGAACCGTGGCAGAAAGGGCGACAATCAAAATAGTAACAGTTGTCTGTGACGCGTAACTCTGGGCATCCGTGGACTGGTCCCCTGTAGCTGATTCTTTGGTGTATTCTAAAACAAACATGAACATTAATTTTGACTTCAAACTTTTGATTTCAGCCAGATGTTATAAACAGAAAAAAATAAAAACTTACAATAGTTAAAATGCATCAAAAATGTTTGTCGCTGTGTACACTTTAAATGTTTAAGCTGAAGATTTCGATATCGTCAACGGATTTGTAAATTGTGAGCTTGACTGAAAGGTTGAGGACTTTAACTGAAGTGAATTAAAATTATAATATGATAGAAAAGGCCAGAAAAATATTAATTTAACGATGATTTTTCTTAATGTTCTGCATTTAAATTTTGGTGATTATCGAAGTAAACCTTCTACGTTGTTGAATTACAGAATTGGTTTCATAATTTATATCGTAATCACTTCTTTATTCGCTACAGTAAGTAAAATTTTATACAAATGTTGACAATATATTTTTTAAAATAAAAGAATTACATCAAATGTGGAAAATTTTTTAACTTCAAGCATTTCTTACTTGTACCTAAGTAAAATTCTGGAATACAAATGGTTTCCCTTACCACTCTGTGCGCCATTTTTTAACACTGCTCCTAGTCCAACGGTAGGGCTGTTGACAATATCCTCATATTCGTCGAATGACCATGTATAATCCCCACAGGTTGGGAAATTCTTGGGAGGTTTCTTCTGGTCAGAATGAAGACCCTCCTTGATAATCATGGTCATCCCCTCAAGTTGGTGGGCCTCCATATGACAATGCATGTACCAGTATCCTACATTGTACATGTATTGTTTTATTGATAAGAAGATCATACTGTTCATTTTGAATATAAGTTCAAGCAATAGAAAGTTTGCGATGTACATAATGAGTATTTTTTTATGTAGGCTTACCCGGGTTATCAAGAGGAAATCGCAGCACAACATAACCCTTTCGTGGTACCACAACAGTGTCTTTTAATGGAGGATTCTTAAGATTAAGACCTGGGGCATTCCCTCCTGCCCAATCGTCACGTATCCAGCTCGGATATTTACAATCTTTCCCTGCACATCTAATGTCGGGTGTGTCATTCACAATTAATCCAGTTTCGTGGTCCACTTCCGGGTAGCCAATCTTAAGGATGTGAACGTGATGGCCATGTATGTGAATGGGGTGATTTGTAGCACCAATAAATGTATCTGAAGTTAAGCACGTTATTTATACCTTGCTTAATAACAGGTATTCTTAATTTTTATCAGAAAAGAATCTCATTTTTTCATTAATCAGAAGATGAGAATAATCTTCATTCGTCACATATTTTTTCTATTTCTTTTTTTTCTACACTGGATAGAATCACCACTCTAATCAATTCCTAATCAAACCAATGTATTTGCTAACATTACCTTTGTAATTACCCAAGAGATTTTAGATATTTTTTGCTTATTACATCTACATCGTTTGTGTTTCTATTTATTTGTTTCTTATTCAATTCAAAGATGAAAATTGACTAACCTTTATTAACTAGGACCATCTGTACTCCTGCGTTCAGTGGTAGCTGATCGTATTTGAGGGTATGAGTACATTCACAATAAGCCTCGCAGTCGTGGTCCTGGCAGTCATTGAAACAGGTGCGCGCTGGTGGGTCATATGTTATCTGTAGCAATTTGAAGAGGTAAGTAACAATTTGTAGAGATACATGTAAGTAACAATTTGTAGAAGTAACAATTTGTAGAGATACATGTAATTAACAATTTGTAGAGGTACATGTAAGTAACAATTTGTAGAGGTACATGTAAGTAACAATTTGTAGAGGTAATTAACAATTTGTAGAGGTAATTAACAGTTTGTAGAGATACATGTAATAAACAATTTGTAGAGATACATGTAAGTAACAATTTGTAGAGGTACATGTAATTAACAATTTGTAGAGGTAAGTAACAATTTGTAGAGGTAAGTAACAATTTGTAGAGATACATGTAATTAACAATTTGTAGAGGTACCTGTAAGTAATAATTTGTAGAGGTAATTAACAATATTTAAAGATAATTAACAATTTGTAAAGGTAAGGAACAATTTGTAGAGATACATGTAAGTAACAATTTGTAGAGGCACATTTAAGTAACAATTTGTAGAGATACATGTAAGTAACAATTTGTAGAGGTAATTAACAATTTTTAAAGATAATTAACAATTTGTAAAGGTAAGGAACAATTTGAAGAGATACATGTAAGTAACAATTTGTAGAGGCACATTTAAGTAACAATTTGTAGAGATACATGTAAGTAACAATTTGTAGAGGTAAGTAACAATTTGTAGAGGTAATTAACAATTTGTAGAGATACATGTAAGTAATAATTTGTAGAGATACATGTAAGTAACAATTTGTAGAGGTAAGTAACAATTTGTAGAGGTAAGTAACACTTTCTTTTTCAATGCAAAACACTTACCTGAGGGGGGCAGGTGGGGAATTCGAACTTATACCCATTAATGGCAGCCATGAAAGGACTTCCTTTCTTACCTGAAACATTTGCATTAATATAAATGTCAACTTTTCGGAATTAATTATCACGCACCTGCATGTGTGCACTTATATGAAAATCCACTTTTCTTTATCTCTTAAGTGGAAAGTATGTAGCGTGCATTTTTTATTGATGGCTATAAGTGAAAAAAAGTCTCTTAAATTGCTTTGGAAACACTGACACTTAACAATATCAAATGGTCGTATTTAGTAATTAAGGAGACCAGTAATTGGACAATAGACAGTGTTTTAGCACTAACACGCAGAAGAAGTACGTATAAATGACATTAACATGCTTGTAAAACGAAAGCCCCCGCTAGAAAACACTTCGTGTTCTTTTCAGATGGTACTGACTTTTGTAAATATTTATTAGATGTAGGGAATCTCCTGAAAATAATAAACTTTATCATAAACATGTCATTTGAACTGGCCTATTTAGCCAAACATTCAAGGCATTATATCTTCAGTTCTGATTTTTTTAAATTTTCTTTTTAATAACATTAAAGAACCTTGAAGTAAGGAATAAGTATACCATAAATATATTTAAAATTTTGTTACTGAAACAAATTTATCAATGTTTGCATTATTTTGCTCATGGTTCAAAGGGGTACGTTTTGTCAGATAGATTTTTATTCAAACTTATTTTTTTATTTATCCTTATTTCAATAAACTAAATTTTAACAAAACCTGCTAGAAATACATATAGTCTTAAAATTGTTAACAATACTCAAGTCTTTTTTTTAAAGTAACAAAAATCAAAATTTATCATCTTACATGTATATTGTTCATCTTCATTTTGAAGACATACGGCATTAGTTTTACCATTAGATGTAAGCTGATTAAGCTGACTAAGTAATGGATATTTACAGCAACTATTATTGAGTATATGTTCGGCAACTGCGTCATGCAAATTCAGAAGGGAAGAGTTGGTAATTTAACGATTTAACGGTTTCTTCTGAATATAATCTAATCTAATCACACTATCTTAATTGTCCATTTCAAAATTCATAATGTTCTAGATCTCTGTATTATCGAGACTAGCACACTTTCGTATCACTGTACTTTAAATACTTGAGTGATAGATATGTTACTTCACAAGTAAATGTCCCGAAAGATCGCTTATTGACTCGGACGTTTTATGGTGGGGACTTAAATTTCTTTTCGTTTTCATAATATTATAAATGTAAAGCGTAATGTTTTTGTGCACTTATTTTTGTGTGCTTAGGTCAAGAGTATTTAAATCCGGTCTCAGAGTGCTTTGGTCATTGGAGTTAGTACTCAGCTATATATAGCGACAATGCCATGAATATTGATATCGAACACATTTTTTTGTTTATTTGTAAGTTGTTTATAATATATTTTTCATTGTAGTTTAGGATGTCCAGAATTTGCAGCATAATTTTAATGAGAAGAATATATCATGAGATTATATATTTGGATTGTATATTATAGGTACCTATAACGCTATTTACCTTGTACATCGTCATTAAAATTAATTCACACTACCATTTAGAGGGAGACAATGCAAGAAGACTTAATCTTAATATTTTAATATTGTATATCATAGGAAAGATTACGCGAAATATTATGTTAAATCAGAGCTGGGTACATGACTCATATCTAATAAACATTGTAAGTTAATATATTCTTGATTTGTTATTATGAGTTAGAAAAGAAATGTTTTATTTGCGGATGAACAGAGTGAAGTAGAAAATAAATTTATATATTTACATTTGCTGTGTTTTTCTACTAAGCCAACTGTGAAATTGATTTGAAAGTCATTTTTGTGTATACTCACGCGTAGAAATATACACGATGAAACTCGCGCTAAAGTGACGTCACAATGAGGCTACAGAGACGTAAATAAAAATGTAACGATATAGGGCAGCAAGAAATTCAAATATTGAGTATATTATTGGTGCTTTTAAACTTGTAAAATGTAAATATAAGGAATGTTTTTAAGTTTTGTGTGAATTATTGGTGTGTAGCGCGCTTCATGAAATATGCCTACGTGACAAGTCTGTGTGATTTACACACCAATAACTCACACAAAACTTAAAAACATTCCTTAAATAAATACGGCCTTATATAGGATATACCGTGGTTTATGATTTGATATGATTTTTATCCAACGAGTTGTGTGGTTATTTATCCTTGACGAGAGGATAAAAAACGCAAGATCTGAATAAAAATCCTATCACACCATAAATCATGAGAGATTGTTTTTATCATATGTTTAACACATAGCTTAATTTGACTTTATAACTTTCACGCATACCATATTGTGACGTCACAACTATTAATATCAAAACGATGTTATATGACCGATATCCACCGTATGAAGGAGTACACATGTGATAAATCATACATTGTCAAAACAATGTTGCTAATGTATTATTCAAGGTCAAAGGTCTTCATGTTTTTGAATTGAATTTCAATATACATGTAGATATAAACTTTTTAAGGTATAAATTTGGGAATAATGAAAAGAATAAGGCTGCATTGATAGGTGAATTTTATGGTAAAATGTTATGATTAAGCCTGCACAAACTATTTTACAGATTTCTTTAATTTTGGGGTCCTT
Source organism: Saccostrea echinata (assembly GCF_033153115.1). NCBI lineage: Eukaryota > Metazoa > Mollusca > Bivalvia > Ostreida > Ostreidae > Saccostrea > Saccostrea echinata. The sequence continues at coordinate 5,729,911 of NW_026889765.1, read as the reverse complement.
AAATAGAATCTGTAAGGTATATATTCACTTTACAAATGTCATTAATGATAGTAGTCAGATTTTTTTTTTTTTTTTGCTTCTGTTGGCTATATATAATAATGTAGTATAAATGATATTTTATCCAATTATTAGAATGTAGACTAAAGTATATAAAAAAACCCTCATTATCTTGACTTACTTATTTCAAAATATTACAAAATAATACAATGTACCTCTAATACACTCTCCGTGTGTTTATATCATATGTAATTACCGATAATAACAAGATTTCAATTACAGTCACGAAACACGAAAACTTTATTTAATTAATTATTTGGTGTTGGATTCATATACTCGATAGCTTAAGGTCAAAAGATGTGACGATCTTTTTGTACGACATGTATCAGAAATTACTGTATCATCTGTCAAGAGATTTTTAAAGACTTGAATCCATGTTTAATTTTTTAAAGAATGTTTTCATATCATGACAAAATTATGTGCTTACGTCCTAATTGCTAAAAAATATAGTTCCAAATTAAATAAATTATACAGTTTTATATATATTTTACGTAACCACATATATTTATTTATTTAATTATTTTTATATACTACTTATTTACAATAGTATTTTTTCCTTTATTTCTGTATAAAACGTTGATATCTTTTTAACAAGAGGCCCATGGACCACATCGCTCACCTGAGCACATGGGCATGGAAGAAGCAGAAATCAGTTCAGTATTGAACGGAACGGACTTAAATTTACACTATCTCAGGATAGTTTCAATATCAATATTACCAGTCATGGCTTTGCTGTTCTTATACAGGAGAATTTTAAAGATTTTTTTTCCTTATGTGCTCTGATTGCTCATTGCGGCCCCACCCTATCACCCTAAATTTGAACAAATTTGATAATGCTTCTATTATAATATGACTACTCATGGTTTTGCTGTTCTTGAGCAGAAGATTTTTTCAAGATGATTTCTGTATATTCTTTTAAAAAACGTTGACCCTCTGCTGTGCCCCCAAAGCCTGGGGTGTCATAAAGATGACTAATAATGGCTTGGCTGTTTTTAAAAAGAGGATTATAAAGACATTTCCTATTTAACGTGTATGATCAGGTTCTTACAAGAGATGTATAGGTTTTCCTTTCACTCTGTCTGAGTTAATGATTGGAATGATCATTAAGACAGCTCTGTCTGAGGGTATATCACACAGTACTTGAATTTTCTCTTATTTAGAGACTGAGTAAGGTGCGTACTACTTGCACTGTGTTTCTCCCCTAGGTTCCCATTGATAGATAAGAACCAGGTGTCTCAATCTTCTTCAGATAGTTAACATCAATTCCCTAGGATACTTGCCACTGGTTTTAGAACTTTTATTAACATCTTTATTGCTGATTCAACGTCCAACTGCTTCAGCTAGTTTCTGAATGCCCGTTTTCCCCAAGCTTTGCCTTATATACACTTTGGCTAGTCCATTCCAATGGTTGTCAGTTCATTCCACTTTTTGAAGTCTTCAATGAGTTCTACTCAAATGACCCTTAACCATTACACCTATATATTCCTATGTAACACGTTGACCAACTGTTGTGGCCCCGCCTTACCCCCCAGGGGTCATGATTTGAACAAATCTTGAATTTACACTGCCTGAAGATACTTCTGTATTAATATGACTAATAATGTCTTAGCTGTTCTTGAGAAGATTTTTAAAGATATTCCCTATAAATACCTATGGTAGACTTTGACCCCTGTTGTGGCCTTGTCTTGCCCCCAGGGGTCATGATTGGAACAAACTTGAATCAACACTACCTGAGGATACTTCTATTCTAATATGACTTATCATGGCTTTGCTGATTTTGAAAGGAACATTTTTATAGACATTTCCTATATATTCCTATGTTAAACTTCGATCCCCTTTTGTGGCCCCGACATACTGACTGTATTTATTTGGAGACCGCTAGTTTCAACTATTTCAAGATCAGGCCCGTAGAAAGCGGGTTGGGCATGGGGGGGGGGGGGGCTCCTCCTCCACTTTTTCTGAGTATAGTATTTTGCTATAGTAAATTTTCCTTTAGATGCCCCCCCCCCCCACCTTTTGTTGCTGTAAGATTGAGCATTGGCAAATTCCTCGAGCACTGGCAAATTCCATGTACACGTATGGATTATGGAACGCAAAATTAACATATTCAAATGTATGTTAAAATCAAAAGTACTTATTTCTTAATGCACTATGTGTAAAATTGAATTATACCTACACTGTATATTTAATTCATTTGAAAAAAGTACAACCCTTTGATTTGAAGAAACGTACATGTATAATTCCATGGACGACAGGCACATATAACAAGAATTCGAGATAGATATAAAATATTCATTATTTACATCATTCTATCTTTAGTTCATTTCGAACTTTGTTATATCAAATCATACCTATACCTTCAATTTATGTAGAGATAGGTTAACTGTTACAAATATTTGAATACACGTATATTTAATTTAGTGTTCCATATAATAAAGCATCCATCAATTTTGTGCTTTGTGATGGCATTTTATGTTATATAACAGCGTTATTTTTTGCCAGTCTTATTTTGAAACAGTCAAACTTTGAATTAATTTTGCACATAACTAACTGATAAAAAAAATTATGAATAATTCCTGTTTTCAATTCGGTTATTTACTTTGTGAAGTATGAGACAAAAAAACAAACCCTGTATACATGTACATAAAAAATTCTAAGACAGGCAATTTTAAGGTAAGTTTAAAGATCCTATAATTTTGTTAATTTTTCATTTACATGTAGTTGAAATTTAGACATTAAATTTGATACCTGTACGAAAAATAGTTCATACTACAAAAATAGTACGTACCAAAAAAAAAATTAAGAAAATATGTTCATATATTTCTGATAAGACTATTCTGAAATGCAAGCACTACTACAATCCATATGCTGCATAAGTTACATGTATAATATATGGACAAAAAATCCTTTATATAGTAAAAACATACCAGCATAGTGAAAGTTAAGGAAATCCTCCCGAATTTCCTCACCCCTTGGTGGCATTGGAACCGGTTGTCTACTGACCATTTCCTGTGTGGACCGGAAGTCAGCAGTGGACATGCACATGATATTAGCATCTGCAGGGTACAGTCTGCAAAACAAAGAAATAAACAAAGTGAAAACAGTTTCATAGTCTGTAAAAATGGTCAAAATAAAAAAAAAAGGATTTATCTAACTATACATGTGTACAGCAAATCATTGTCATTGCTCAATCTTAGCATGCGCTCTCCGCTTTTCATTTTTTTTTTACCAATTATGACTAAAAATCTTTGTCCCTCACTTCTTGCTTTATCATTAAAAACCTTTTAAAGGAAATCTTATCTATTATTATGCATAAAAATTTCAGCATATCTTGTGGGGCAAAACATGAAAGAAATGCCCTATTTACTTGGTAGTTTTATTCAAGAATAATAAGCATTTATATTAGTGAGCGTTACTTCTCTTATTAGAGGACCAAAGAACTTTAATCAAATAAGTGTTACATACATGTACTCAGTGGATCTACCATGACAAAGTCCAGATAATATTTACTCCTGTATTTGCATTGCATAGATCACTTACTCAAATGGACAATTGAGGACTTTACACACTCTTTCTCTTGTACACTCATGGCGTGTGGTCTTTGGCAATTCCTCGGGTGCATCCTCATATCTTAAAACAGCCAAAGTCCTTCCAGGATAAATTTCCTCCTAAAATTAATCTCGGTGACTCAGAAAACTTCGAGAAGGGTGTTTCATATACATGAAAGATAACTTACAATAACATTTTTTTACTATAAATTATTGTCCTTATGTTTGTTTTTCTGTCTGTCTTGTCAGTTTTTTTTTTCTAAGCGTTTGCAAGAGATGATTTATTTTTGTTTGTTTTGTGAGTTACAGTATAAAATTTCATGATTTTTTGACAACCCATGCCAAAAGGTTACTCAGCATTGCCTATGCAATGCTCTTAAAATACTTTTTTAACAAAGATATATAACTCTTCTTGTGTAGGTGCTCGTAATTAATGGATGGGAGCGATAGAGGTGTGCGCATGTAAATACAAATATGTCTAGACAATCAGATTTACCATTAAATGTAAAATTAAGCGACAGTTTTAATTCTTTTTTTTACATATTTAGATGAAATGTCATTCAAGGCATAAAATATGTATCAAATATTCTTGTAAGGATCAAAAATACCAAAACTGATACATCAGGGACTTTGCTGAAAATCAATATGTTAACGTATTTTTCGGTAAACGTTCTCGAATCTGATGCAGGAATTTTTTTTTACTACAAGGTCTTCATCTTTCAATTTCGTTAATATTTAAGATCAAAGATTCCTTCTTTTATAGTTGCTGATATTGATGTTTTCTGGAAAATGGCTTTTCATCTAAATTTGATCATCTATTTTCGGTAAACGTTCTCGAATCTGATGCAGGAATATTTTTTTTTACTACAAGGTCTTCATCTTTCAATTTCGTTAATATTTAAGATCAAAGATTCCTTCTTTTATAGTTGCTGATATTGATGTTTTCTGGAAAATGGCTTTTCATCTAAATTTGATCATCTATTTTCTTTGATACGTGAGAAGCAAACTGTTTCAAACATTTGAGTACATCATTCATAGTCAAATTCTCATCAAAAGCAAGAGAAATGTGTCAGAAAAGTAACAGGTCCGGAAGATAAATGAAAACTGAAAGTTGCTATGAATATACATGTACTTCATATACATGAACATATTGCTGACCAATCAGCACCAACAAACAGAACAAAAAAGAACACGTGCTTTTGCTTTTCCTCAAAAAGATTTTTGTGGTAAAACGGCTCTAGAAAATGAACAGTTTTGAAAAATAATGTATTCCCCACGTATATTCACCAAGAACATACTTCAAGTTAACATTTTCATATCAGAAAAAAAACCTCATAAAATAATGCATGTAACAAATTAAAGTGCTATCGTGTATGGAGGAATATCAGACCGTCAAAATATTGTCAATTACATGTACCAGTAATGCTCTTTGGTGATAAATAAAATTTTAGCTAAGGCCATCTTTAAAAAATTGTTTGGTTGCCCTCTTCCGATCGACTGGCTGAAAAAGGCCCGACTCAAAACTTTATTTAACCTCAAGGAAGCAATTATTTTTTATGCATTCCGGAAAATATATTTTAAAAATTCAGGATTGATGTTGAAATTTTCTAGGAAAAAAATTCACCACCTACATGTACCTACCGACCCAAATTTTTCATCCTGGGTCGGGAGAGGGCAAGCAAACATTATTTTACAGTTGGCCTTATCTTTCCACTTTTTATCGGTATAGTGAAGTTTCAATGCTTATCTAGTTCCGCATGTAAATCAACCATAACTTACATTATGTCTGTTTTTAACTTCAGTTGTTTCTGCACGAATGTAGTAGTTCTTTCTAGGGTCCCCATCTGTTTTTACCAAGATGTCAAAACGTTCACCGCTAGAAATGATCACTGACTGCGCAGTCTCCATCTCTACGTCATTTCCGTCGGTAGAAATAACATGGATCATGTGCTTCAATTCAAAAGAGTAACTTAAATAATATGACGGTAAAAATTAAGAATAAATTAGTTAGCCAATTATTTCTAACAAAATTAGCTTGATAAATTCAACGTTTTTTTTCATATCTCAAATTTTAATATTATTGAAAAACACTTTCTCTCTGCAGTTACAAGTAAATTGGGATTTTTTATGGTTAGACCATTATTTTATCAAATGAATGCACATTATACCTAATAAGAATGAGCACAACACAGTGTAATTAAAGCTTTAGAAAAAGATTATACTTCGTCAACTGAGAACCGGAAAGAAAACATCATGGCGGCGTTGATGACCCGGAAGCGATAGTACTTGTCAGGTTTCACCTTAAATGTCTCTATGGGAAGTTCCGGAATTAATGGATTATATGACTTATGTGGGTAATAGTGACCTGTTAAAAGACTCTTTTATATAGTTGCACAATAAAAAAAAATAGTGATAAGCTTTTATGCGAAATGGAAATGAAAATAATGTTAATTTCAATATAGGTATACATTACGTCGATCATAACTATTTTAACAAACACGTTAATATATCTGCAAATCTGTGAAAAAGAAGACTGCCTTTTGGCGCAAGATCTGAATGTTTATAGAAATTTACTTTATTATAAAGTAGCATGGGATCAATATACGATGTAGATTGACATACTAGATACAAACTAAACACACACAATCTATAAATTCTTCTACTTCTATTTATCATTTATGAATACTTTCCTAAAAAGAATTTACTATATTTTACATCTTACTAAAGTTAACTATTGTTTATTTTTTAATGCTTTGATATTTTAATGTGATTTACTATGACAATTTGAAACTTTACTATTATGATGAAACTTTAATTTACCATAAAAATACTTCGGAACCTTTGTTTAGATTTATAGAATTATTTTTTCTCTTCAATTCTGTATCAATGGTAGAACATATATGTCTGGTAATGATATTTAAAAAAAAACAAGTAATTTTCTTTAAATGTTAAAAGATATCTTTATTAGAGTTGACATTTATGAAATATAACAATTTAATTTCGTAATCTTAAAATATTTTGATTTACTTAATTTAAAATTTTGATGCCTTGACTTACTATAATTGCTAAACCCTTGATACTTTAAATTACTGTACTAGTTTTGTAAAAAAAAAAAAAAAAAAAAAAAAAATGATACTTTGATTCTGTGACTGTAAAAACCTTCATACTTTGATTTAATAATTGTAAAATTGTTTATACTAAGATTTACTTTAGTACATTACATTTTGTATATACATGTACATACTTTGACTAATTCACTTACTACAGTGTATAATTGTAAACCCTTTGATATTTGATTTTCTATTGTAAATGCTTTGATATATTGATTCACTAAAGTTAATTTTAGTTTACGAGGATTTTTTTTTTGGGGGGGGGGGGGGTTAGAGTTGAAGGTAAATGAAAGAGAAGTCCTACCTTTTCCGTTAATGAGTCCCGAGTGGAATGGTACTACGCCCATATTAGTCCCATCCGCAGTGTGGGTGGGTAGGTAACAGTCATTTGTACAATTAAAATCATTGGTGTATCTGCCATATCATAAAATATGTTAGAAATGCCTTAAAGATTTGCAGAATTATCACAGTGTTTATCCTTTAATGGAAGAAATGAATTTAATATTCAAATAGGCATAATACAAGAATACTCCTAGAACACTCTTTTCAGATAGTTGAATCCACACTTTTCAAAAATTGTGTCCTTTGGAAGTCATCTTTGGGGAAAAACCCATAGAATCCTCAAAATAGCTGTGTAGTTTTCTGGTTTATAACTTTGTCATTTGGCTGGAAAAAGTATTTCCTTTTTGTGTATTGATTGCCCCAGGATGGTGCTACCCATACTTTGAAAGAAATTTATACACGATGGATTCATCCTAGCACGCCCAAATGTTTGATAGGATAAAGAGGAGATGCATGTTTGTCGTTTCTTTCCCTTTTGACCTTTTGGTTGCATGGCCCCGCAAGGGAACACAACCTTTGCAAAGTGTGGATGGAGCTATTACATTTATTTAATTATATTATCATATTGAAAAGTTAAAAACATTCAGAATATATGTATCTTGTCCATGTTTAAATTACTAACAAGTGCATGTTGTAATGTTGAATCTGATGACTTTCTAAGGAGGATATGTTCCTGTTCCAATCCTGGATCATCAGAATAAAGTCGTCCTCTACTTCCGGTATGTCTAGCCGCTCCTCCCGCGGGAGGACGATAAGAGGTCCCGCCAAGCCGTCTGTTCTCATTGTACCCTGATGGGAGTGGTACCAATGGGTCCCACGTGGTTCAGCCTTAAACCTGAAGGGAACACAAGTGTATACGTACCTTACGAAAGATTGTAACAGTAAAAAAAAAGCCTTTTTTTAATAAAACTTCTTTTCCAGTAATCATTATAACTAATTTTTGAATATTTCTGAGATAAAATCAATGAAACATTATTTTTGTAATTTAATAGAGAGAGAGAGAGAGAGAGAGAGAATAGCGCAAGAATATTGGAATTTGAGTTGGGATCGATACACACCTGTACAGAAATGAATCGCCAGAGTTGATTGGACATTGGGTAACCATGGAAGCACCATCCATCCATGGCGTGTTTTTCTGGATCATTCCGTGCCAGTGAATAGTGAACGCTTCATTAGACAAACTATTCTTCACCATGACCTCGATCTGAAGTCGGGAAGAAAATGATCATTTTCTTAACTCATGAGTTAAATGCTTTGTAAATTGTATACAATTTTCAACACGAAAGGGAACTGAATTTAGAGAAAACCTTCAGTTACGGGAAAGAATTATTTATTTTTTTTAATTTATGTAGTGTTTATTAAAAGATACAATTATTGAAAGAGTGAAGTTTTGAAAGAAAATTAATAGTCAATGACAATTAACAATACACATGTATATAAAAAGAGGAAAAATACATGAAAAGTGTATATGTTTGATTGCATGACACGTATATAAATGTACTTTATGTATCGATTATTATCAAATACGCATCAGAATTAGTTGATGTAAGTTTTATTATTATTTAATTGATCTTTTATTATTCATTTCTGTGACTTATATTTCATTGATAATATACATCTATGTATCTATTGTTTATCACTAATTATCATACAATTTTTAACTGCTAGTGCATATGAGTACATGGCTAATTTAGTTATGTACTCATTGTTGAAAATTAATTGTTACACTGTTTAAGTGAAACGCACTTTTATAGAATAAATGTACTTTCGTAAGAGTCAGAAGGAAGGAATGAAAAAATATATAGAGATATTGCGGGGTTTTTTTTTTCAAATAAAAAAGCTTTGCATTTGATTATTAACAGTAATTCCGATGAGAAGTTTTGCTGAAGAAATCCTTTTTCCTACTATCCAGAGACAAGATACAAGTATTTACATGTAGTAATTATTTCACAGAAAGTCAGACATATATAAAATTTGGTTTACATAATGAATTCATTACTCTTACCACTTGCCCTTCATATACAACTATAGGTGGACCCGGCATCTCTCCATTTATGCTAAACAAAAGTCTATAAACACCATCGACAGTTAAAACTTCATCTAGTTCTGAAAAAAAAAAAACACAAAAAAATGCATATATAGTTTAGTTGTTGATTGTACTCTTGTGAATAAATTCACAGGAAGATCTATACGTTTACTTTTCTTAAAAAGAATCTGAAAATATTTTATCGCGGAATATATCTCTTAATTAGTATATTAATAGTATAAATAACATAAATATGTATATTTTACAGACGAAGCCGAAGTAGATTTTGTTTATGATACCCGTTGGCACCGACTCTTGCTGCCTCTTATTGATGCATCAAATACATGTAAGTAAGTAAGTAAGTAATTTATTTATTTATAGTGACATGTGTACATATATGTGTTCAGATGTGTATGTATATTGTGTAAAATATAATACATGCGTGTTTGCAGTATCAAGTAGATATTTGAAAAAAAAAATAAGGAAATATATATCACCAATATTAATGTGCGTGTCCAGGCACAAAGACTGTCTCTTCATTGTGTATTGTCTGTAATTATTTTTGTTGTATACAATATGTTATGCCCATTTGAGTCCTGATTTGGTAGTAATTTCTACTTTATTTACCGTAACAGAATCACTCGTTCAAGTTTTCATAATTCTTAGTAAGAATTAAAAGTATGACGCAGTTTACATACTTGATTTCCGTTTAACAAATCACTGTAAGAGTCTGTGTTGTTTTGACGGGTGATGTACATGTATTTACTTACAAACTCTCATATTCCCAGTACAACAATTGCTATAATTACAGTTCATGTACTTCTCCTTTCGTGCATATCATGGGTTTTAAATAATTATGAAAACTAAGAAAACTTTTTAACAAGATTGGATTGTATCCATAAATCTGTAGCTCACTTGTCAAAAAAAAAAAACAAAACAAAAAAAAAACAAAAACAAACAAAAAAACAACAAACCCAGAACGACTACCTGCATGTTTAAGAGTAATTTTCCAAGTATTCTTTTTATTTTTTTTAATTCCCAAATATTCAAAACTGAATTGCTTACATTTCGAGAATTATATCTCCGTTATTCTTGAGTTTCCCTCTCAAAGTATTACTAATAAACCATTTGTCTCCAACAAATTCTTTTACTAAATCAATAACAGAAACATTCCCTTTTTATGACAGTTTTCATACTGTAGTCTAAAATTGAGAGAATAAAAAAATCACCTGATTGCATGGTAACAGATAGTAAAAGTAACAGATGTAGTAAAATTGACATTATAACCCTAACAAAAAATTACTTTGACACTTTAATTTACATTTAACTTTTATTGAGATTCCAAAGCTTAGAATCTATTAAATTCGACAAACGTTATGTAAAATTTGGAAACTATATGTGAATACATGTATATAAATAATAGTTTCATTTACTATAAAAAAAAATGAGCATGTATGAATTGAAGAACAAAAAATATAACTATCTGAAATCCATAGTAAAAATACTTTGATTTACTATAGTACAAAAACTTTGATTCTATAGTAAACTATAATTAACTATAGTATTTTTTGTTAGGGTAGCACTAAATCTGTGGCATACTAAGAAATAGGTCATTTACACTAAGTTACTAACAATAAAAAATATTTTTAACTTAAAATTATGATTATATATTTTAGAACTGTATATCGTTCGTTGCATCACCAATGTCGAATGCACGTGTCGCGTATTTTAACAGAACGTGAAATAATTTCTGCACTGCGGTACGTGACTCAGTGCATGTTAAGGTACACCAATGACATGTGATGGTCATTTATACCTCACAAGATATCTTTTACAGGCCAAAAATGCATGTAGCTTGATGCTTTACTACCTTGACCACTATACCATAGAATAATAACCATAGAATAATAATAATCTCTTTTTTTATTATTATTATTTAATTTCTCATATTATTAGTAGAGATGCACATGTAGACCGTATAGATTAAAGTGTTCTAATACTGCGTATACATAATTATATCTTTTATATAAAGGTCGATTTTTAATTTGAAAAACATCTAAAATTTTATGTTCAAATGTTAAATGCAAAATTTCTGTCTTGAAGACTTATTTTACACAGTCTTCAATATATAACTTGAATTTACTTCCTTAATTCAACAACTGTACACCCATAACTGATGGCATAAATAGAGGCGGGGGTTCCTCGAATTTGATTTTCATGACTACTAAGACTGTCATGTCTTTGAAGGTATTTCGTCAAGATATACAAATTTATTATCTCAGGTAAACATGGACAGCTAGACACCCCATAACCCCCCCCCCCCCCCCCCCCCCAGTATTAAAACGTCGGATGGATTTTTAAAAGAAATGATGTTTAACAGACTTTTATATACATTTATTTTTGTATGGAACGATTGCTTTGAAGATTTTCCAAATTCTTTCTACCGTCCAAAAAAAGTCTATAATGAGTATTTTTTGTTACAAAAAAATTCAACATATCGACGGGGTTTTGAGTGGGTCCTGTCCACATAGCAGGTACCTAAGATTATAATATGATTATAATGTGATAAAATAAGAGAATTTAACAGCAGTAGGAGTGTTTTTTCTACATGCATATAATATACATTTGTATTTTGATAGAGAGAGAGAGAGGGAGAGAGATTACCTTGAGGGGTAAGAGGTTCAAATTTGTCGCTGCTATACACCGATCTCTTCAGTAATGTCCCGTTCCTCACCACAATGGGAGTGGAGTACCCGTTAAAATAATGCACCATGGAGAATTTGTATCGAACGTCAAATTCAAATTTACATACATCTTCAGTTTCATCACATGCAGGGATCACTCGATGGTTAAATCCACATAGAATAGCACGAAAACACAAACAGAGGAAAGCACACTGTAGCTCATACGAAATTCCGACTTTCATTTTTGACGTAAAGTGAACTTAAATGAAACTTCGGAGTGATCAAGTTCCAATGGTTGTATAAATTTGAACACCAGTTCATGGGCGTTTAAAAGTGCGCCCTTCATGAAATTAGAAGTTTATATTCATTTAAAAAGGAGTCATCGACCTACTGCATATAATACTGAATAATCCAGATTTTTTTTCTTCTATCAACAAGTAACCATGTGAATCTATTTACCTAACGAGAGAGTCACAAGACTACCGGAGCATTCAAGGTCGCCTGTAGCTATATTGTCCAAAATCGCTTCATTTCGCAGCTTCTAAAATAAATATTGTATTATTACTATCGCTAGATTGAACAACAACATGGCAATTTACAAACCCACGTTATTTTTAAAATGATTTCCCTTTCAACTCGAAGAGTTAACGATATATATTGGTTTTCATTTGTAACTCAGTGGAATTCTTTTCTTAATAAACCGAAGACTTAAACATTTTACAAAAAGGGAAAAAGTAGATGTACGTAAAGGGGAGATTTTTTTTTTAGAAATTATACCTGACACTTTTGTTACATGCAATCACCAAATTTTGTTCTAAAATCAAAAATTTCAAAGCAAAAGTTTCACAATTTGGTCACGTGAGTATTTTGGATCGGGATCGGTATTTTATAATAACATTTCAAGGTCGTCCCGAAGAGAAAGTAGAGTCTTTCGTGTTTACATAATACATTATGATTATCCACATAGTACAGATGAAAAGTATATCAGATGATGCTATAGACTCCAATAATTATATTCATACATGTTGGTATGTATTTCTTTACTTACATGATACTATAAGTGTCGTAAGTCGTAAATTGCTTATATATGGAAGTGTCCTGACCTCGGGGTCAGAGCAACAATACAGTTCACGCTTTTAAAGAAAATCAACAAAGTTTCACTGTCACAACAGAAAACAACTCTCTCTCTCTCTCTCTCTCTCTCTCTGACACAAAACAGTTTTAAAAATGCAGGTATAAAATAAAGTTGGGACATAAGATAAATACGATAAACTATATAACCCCTATTAAAAATATTACACGATTAACATTTTATACAAGAATAGTAATGATAATAAAAGGTGTGCAATTACTTTTTGACCTACACTACTCCTCTGTGTGGAGCAGAGTTTTCTTTATAAAATGGTGATTAACATACTTATTTCCTATGTAGCTTGTAACACAAGCTTTGATCAGGTTACAAAGTTGGATGTAAATTTCCGTACACCCAACTTGAGCCGAGGGTAAAAAAAAACTTGACGTCACAATGCATAGTTTCTCTATGATAAAAAGCAAATAACATTATGTCTCAATACATTGTAGGACGTAGTAAATCTTTTCGATTATAGCTTGAAACACAGTTGATTTGACTTGTCTACAAAGAATTTATTTGGGTACATAGGAAATAAATTCGTTATCCAGGTACAATCAAGGGTGTATGGGTATTTACCCCGGATTGTATTCCATACACCCTTCGGCCTTCGGCCTCAGGGTGTATGGTATAAAACCCAGGGTAAATCCCCGTACACCTTTGATTGGACCTGGATAACTAATAATATGTCTACCTGAGCTCAGAAATGATTTTCTTTGTTGTTTGCTTCAATAGTTTTAAAGCTGCATATCAGTTACATAGCAAGTGTAGTCTTTTAAAATCTTCTTCTCAAAAACAGCAAAGCAATGGTACGTCAATTTACAGGTATATGGAAGCATCCTCATGTAGTGAAGATTCAAGGTTGTTCAAAACATGACCCTCACCCCCAAGGATAGGTTGGGGCTACAATTGGCATCAAAGTTTTAATACATGGGAATATATATAAAATATCTTTCAAAATCTTGTTTCTCAAGAACATCAAAGCCATGATTAGTTTTTTTTATATGGGAGCATCCTCAGGTAGTGTAGATTTGCAAAAATATCACATAGATTGAAATTATTTGCATATAAAAATGGCATACACACACTAAAGAGGGCAAAAAGGGCCATTTTCTCATACTATATATCAGAATTTTTCAATAAAAATTTTTGCATAAAAATTAACATTTTTTAGTTTACTTACACATAGAGCAAAGACCCGCTATACCTTAAACATACATTTTTATGACACAGCATTTGCATCTTTCTGAGAAATACTTAAAGTCCATTTAGTCAAGGATCATATCACAAACATGATTTAAATGCCACTATGCATCAGGAGTTGTGTTGTGTAGTGGTTAGTGTGTTAGTCTCGAAGGAAAATGATACTCAGGATTTTTATTGCTATAGGATTCAAACCTACAAATACATGTACCACATTATTTTTTAATAACAGAATAATTTTTGCCGAAAAAATTTTCCCCAGAAATCGGAATTTCATAAATTTCAATAATGAGAACATTACTCTTAGTACTAATATTTATTACAAATTGAATATAATTTTCATATCTCTGAACCTTTATGATTCTGCATGTCTTGTTCGGCCATCTCCTAAGCCATTATTGTTCATATTAATATGGAAGGTTTGTTAAAATCATGATTTCCTGAGGGTAGGGTGGGGCCAGAATAGAAGATCAACTTTATGCATAGGATAATGGAACAGAAAATTCATAAAAATCTTTAAAATCCATGAATAGTCATATAAATGTAGGAAAATATCCCCAGGTAGTGCAGATTCAAGATTGTTCCTATCATGACACCCTCTCCTGCCCCTCCCTGGGTAGGTTGAGGCCCTTTATATATTTAAACTTTTCAATACTGAACTGATTTCTGCTTTTCTCTAACCAAAGTGCTCCGGTGAGTGATGTGGCCCATGAGCCTCAGTGGCAGATCCAGAAGTCCACCTGGGGGGGTTTTGAGGCCCATAGTGCCGAAGGGGGAGGGCATGGGAGGGGGTGTCCCCCTCCCATAGGTGGAGGAAATTTTCTTTAAAAATGGCTCCAAATGGTGCATTTTCCAGCATTTTAGATTGAATTAGTTAGTTTTTGGCCACTTTTTTCCTAGTTGTTTTTCAAGACCGACCTACCCAAATTTTCAAGAAATTGGACAAAAAATTAACATTTTGGGATTATTTTTAACTTCCATGTTAACTTGAAAAATGAGACTTTTCTAAAGAAAAAATTAAATGTAAAATCTGATAAAATTAGAAATATCGCCATTTGCTATATAATATCCAATTCTTCATTTTAAAATGCATGTCCAACACACTGTCGCATGTGAAGCTTTGTCTACCAAAATACAACTGCATGATGTGCAATTTTCCAGCACTTAGAATATTCGAATTCTGTGTAGAAACCCTAATTACTCTTTTTAACTACTTGACTATACTGTTCATATAATTTTTAATATAAACACATAATGATATTTCATATTGAAGAATAAATATAAATTATTTTGGAAAATAATTGGAATTATTGCTTATTCATTGGGGGGGGGGGGGGGTAATTATAATTTCTAACATAAATGCACTCTTTAATTCTATTTTTTTTTTTTTTTTACCTACTTACCTGCCCTAAGTTTGAAAAAAAATCTTGAAAAACAATCAATAAAAAAGTGGCCAATTCTTGTTTTGACAGGACCTCTAATTTATACGTATTAGTTTTACCACAATTCTTTATACAAAGTTGTAACCGTTAGTTGGGTTTTATTCAACAACATTCAACTGTAATTTAAAAAAATGCAGATCTTTTGCTTTTTAAAATTGCATTGTAACTTCAATCTACAAAAGGAATACTTTCAATGTGCTTTTTGGTAAAGGTCACAACGTATTTCAACTGGTATACATCCCTGATGTATTAATTATTTTTTTCTTCTATTAAATAATAATCACAGTTTATTCATGTGATTCAATAAAGAAAATAACATTCAATTATCGAAGAAAGAAGAAAATTCTCGAAACAATATTAATTTAGCCAAAACAAAACCGTAATAACTATGTGCAGTTTTGGTTGTTAGTGTATGTCGTTGCGTCATCACTAGCTGCACGGACTATCATGATCTCTGCATAGTACGTACTGTTGATTACCTGTATATTGTGTGCGCTCAAGCGGAAAGGGATTTCGCATGTGACTGTTTATTTCACCTCTTTGTATAAAACAATGGGCTTGGATAGAGTCGCATTTATGCAATATATTGTTAAAATGACACTTGTAAAAAAAATTTTTTTTGATCGGGCGGGGGGGTTTTCCCGACCCCCCCCCCCAAACCCCCCTGAATCCGCCACTGAGCCTCTTTAGAAAATTTATACTGCATCGTTACTGAGTTAACTTTTCTATTGATGTGGTAGAGTCTCCATTGATTTTGGGCAGGTTAAGCTGCAGCAAGTTAGATTAAAAATTCATTATAAGCTTGTTGGCTATAAGCATGTTTTACTGTATTTCTTAGAAGTTTGAATTTCTGCATGAATTTTGAACAACCAAATACTGCACTGACGTCACAAAATCCTTCACAAAAAACACTTTCAAAAAGGAAAACAAAGCATTTTCCTAGGGAAGTGTTCAACACACTTTTTATTTAACCATGGTCAATATCTAGGATTAATTTATTATAATGAATGCTTTAATCAATATGAATGTCTTCTGGTAATACATATCAGTGGCGGATCCAGGAATCTTGAAAAGGGGGGAGGGCTCCAGTTTTGGGTAGGGGTAGGGGCCCACAACAATACCAAAAAAAATTGATTTATTAAATTATGTATATTTTGGACACAAAAGGGGGCCCTTGGCCCCCCTCTTAATCCCCCAGTGCAGATACCTTGTGTTTGGAACTAAGAAGTAAATGCTACATTTAAAACTGTATTTTCAACATGTTCAAGTATGATTAAATAACTTTTACAAAGAATTTAAAAAATATATATATTTCTGCTTGCAATACAAATGATAATCAGGAGGTAACAGAGAAGATGTACAGTAATAAAGATGAATAATTGTATTTTAGAAAAAAAATGCTTTCTTTTCACCAAGTTTTAAGCTAATCACATTGCACAGAAAATTCTTGAAATCTTGAGATGAAGCTTTCATTTATACAAGCATTGTATTTTTTTTTTTTTTTTTTTTTTTTTTTTTTTTTTTTTTTTTTTTTTTGAAAGACGTAGTCTCATGACTGCAGTGATGTGTGCAAACAAATTGAGTAACGCACTTTAGAGCATTATGAAAAGAGTCATAGCGCATTTGATAGGCATTTTTGCCTACTGTTGTAGTGATTTCTCAAATACATTTTTTAACCAATATTTTGTTATATAATCTTAGTTTATACATTAGTAAACTCAAATTACACTATTATAGTATTTAAATATTAATAGTTCCCTATACGATTAATATGGAAATTATTCAGTTTGTATGGATTATATAGTAAATATTAAGGTAGCTAACTCAACTTTGACAAACTGTTGCCAAAGACCACCTTTTACCAGAAAAACAACTTCTGAATAATTTTATTTGGGTGTGATTTCACCTTATTACATTTAGATAATTTTGGTTAAAGATGGTCTTAATATTGAAAATGATGAAAATATATATTCAATTTTCCTTCTCATATTTCCGTAAGATTTACTAATCTGTCAAACGTTTATCATTTGAACATCAATGACTTCGTGGCGCAGTGGTATGATTGCTGGTCTGAAAATCTCATGGTTCCGAGATCGAGACCAATATGCTCCATCCATGTGCTTTTTTAATTTTTGTTCTTTTGTTTGTTTTTTTTTAAGCGTTTCTTTTCTACGTTTTTTTTTAAATGGTAATGAACACAATTTCGAAAAATTTCAATATACACGTTACACTTTGATAGTATCTCGGGAAAAGACAGTTCTAAACTATTTTATTAAATTTTACTAATTCATACCTCCTTGTTTTATTGTCAAAGATTTTCTTAACCTTTTGTCTTGAAATTAGAGTAATGAACATGTAAATTACTTTTATATGTTATACTTGCACTTAAGAAAATATAATTACACGTCCACAAATTATATTGTATACACGTATGTTAGCTTTGAATTGAACAGTCTATAAATAGAAACGGGTGATTTCCTTTTAAATTCTCGAGTTGGCCGTGTCGTCGGCAAGGCAGAGCAATGCATAGTTGCCAACTCACCCGATTTCGTCGGGTTACACCCGATTTTTCGACCCTTAACCCGATTTTTTTTTTTTTTTTTTTTTTTTTGACACGGCGGGTCATACTTTTCTCCCGATTTTTGCCAAACAAGCCGAAAATCTCCCGATTTCCGGATTTGGTTCGTAAATTAGGTTCCGTTTTTAACTTCCAGTTGCAACCCAAGCTCGGATCTGCGTAAACAATGCCGATGGCTATGTTCAGTAGGCCGTGTAACAGTAAATTATCAGCGCAGGTGTAAACAATTACCTGGGAGTTGTTTTGACAAATCAAAGTTTGAAGTCAATTTAAAATGGCTTCCGATAGAACTATGGCCAGCAGGAACAAACTGAACCAAGGAAAAGAGAAACGATATCTATGTACATATCAAGGACTCTTGGAAAACAACTTTCATTAGATAAAATAAAGTGATCGAAGATGGTGTAGGCCTTACTGTATATTTAATAAATATTGCACTTGTATATTAATTCGGGAGAGGAAAAATAACTTCAAAACCAAAATTGGAATACTTTCAAATTCAGCACAAACATGTGCTTCAAAACAGCAATGCAGATTCTGAAAAGGCTTTCTTTTAAGAAAAATGCACACTTAATCCAGGTCAATACTGAATAATGAAACCTTCAATGCTCTTTTTAGCATGTAAATTTAATCAATGTATATTAATTTTTTGTCATTGTAAGTTAAAGCCTCTGTTTAATAAAAGAATTCACAATACACAAATACTTATATATATATATATATATATATATATATATATATATATATATATATATATATATATATATATATATATATATATAATTTAATCATGTTAGATATGTTGTGAATGTCGTTACGCGTTATGACCAGATTTTTTACTTTCCAAATCTGGTCATGGCCAGATTTTTACATGTTGGAGGTTGGCAAGTAAGATAATGGCTCTTTGTTTGCACACACCATTGCAGTTCTTAGACTACATCTTTCAAAAAATAATAATTCAATGCTTGTATTTACTTTTTTTTTGTCTCACTTCTTTGTATGCAAATTCCCTGGATTATCCTTTGGGTAAGTTATAATGATTAGAAGAGCCTTTCCAACAACTATTACCATCAAACTCTTCAATGTGAGTGTGAATTTTGATTCATTTTTTGAGTCATTGAAATATCAACTGTTTAGCAGATACATATAAATAAAATGAGTAAGTTTAGCCACACAAAGTTTCATTTCTCAGTAATGTCCTATACATGTAAAATGATAAAGAAAAGATTTTTAATGGTGATGAGATAAAGGAAGAAATTTGAACATCATAGAAAATTTTCAATATCGTATTATTTAAGAGTTTTGACAAATGAATCATTTACACCCAAAGTAAGTCCAAAAATATATACCAATCCGTGCATCCAAATTTTTGTTCCTAGCATGTATCCTTAATTTCAAAATTCGATTTTGAACGAAAAAATGTGAGGTATCCAAATGCGTCTTTTGAAATATAATTATCTTTATATATAATAAAGTACACCCCTTCATGTCAAATGATTAATGTATTTAATTAGCAATATCAAAGGAGGGGATTTAATTGATTGTCTCTCTTGTAAAATTATTTAAGAACCCTCTCTACACTGCACACTAAAGAGTTTTCTGATTCTATGGTATTTTTATGCAGTTAGAGTGATCTGCCCTTAGATCTAAATTCCAATAAATAGAAATTTACAGTATATTACTCAATTTGTAATCAGCTCATGTATTTTTAACATGTTTTAAAAAAGGCCAAGATAAATTAATTGAACACGTTATTTACATGTATTTTCCCCATGGAAGTCAGTAAACAACAGCGATTTCTGTTCACTGATGTACTGTTTGTGTTTGAACATTTTTCCTGGGGGTAAATGCCACGTACCAACGGTACCATATATTGAAAATTAAATATATAAGCTCAATATTTACATGTACACCTTTATTCAGTATGATTTTCTCGATGTCCAGAAAACATTTTGCACTAGTGTAGAGAGGGTCTTTAAGAACCCTCTCTACACTGCACACTAAAGAGTTCTGATTCTATGGTATTTTTCTGCAGTTAGAGTGATCTGCCCTTAGATCTCAATTCCAATAAAAAGAAATTTACAGTATATTACTCAATTTGAAATCAATTCAAGTATTCTTAACATTTTAAAAGGCCAAGATAAATTAATTGAACATGTTATTTACATGTATTTTCTCCATGGAAGTAAACAGCAGTGATTTCTGTTCACTGATACTGATTTGTTTTTGAACATTTTTCCTGGGGGTAAATGCCACGTACCATATATTGAAAATTAAAAAGATAAGCTCAATATTTACACCTTTATTCAAAATAATTTTCTCAAGTCCAAAAAACATTTTGCAATGGTGTAGAGAGGGTCCTTAAGGGAACTGTTAAATGAACTCCATCGAATACACTACATACATGTTTATCTCTTTCAGATATTTAACAGAGTCAAGAGATACTTGGTGAAAGTGAATATTAGCAGAGACGATAGGTGATTAAATTCAAAACTGTCAGTTATCAAATTCTATCATCATGATATTTATATTCTTAAAAGATATAAACATTAAATGAGAACTGTGATAAAAGAACACAACTTTAATCAATATATATTTTATTATTGTTATAAACTCAATGGAAGTGATTGATTTGCTGCGTATCCCATGCTAGATGATATTTTTGGATACCCTCACAGGGACATTGTATGTACAATAACGGACACTCTATTGTATGTATGTTTGGATTCTTGCTGTATGTTTTTACTTTTTGATTTTTATATATTATTGTAAATAAATTGTTATTTTTAAAAGTTTAAACTGTGTGATTTATTTTTGCTGGCATTTTTGGTGATACTGACCCATAAAAGAAATGGGGGCTCGTCCGGGAGAAAGAATTTATTGCACTTTTGCAGTTTTAAGTTTATTGTCAGAATTTTGTTAATTGATTTGTTTAAATTAATTTAATAAAAAGCCAGCAGAAATGAACACGGTATTTTCGGTCACAGACTTTCTCAACTCGCCAAGGATTCAGGTTTTTGATTCGTTATAAAAGGAGCAAGGCTTAATCACGTTAGGTATGCACTTTGGGTTAGATGTTAAATCTTCTCTGAGAAAGCAAGAAATCAGAATTAAGGTTGCAAACAAACTAGTACAGGAAAACATTTTCGAAACATACGATTTTCCAGAATATACAGTTAAATCAGAGTTAGAACCTTGTAAAATGTCAGAATTTCGGCATCAAGTAGAGTTACAGAAAATGCAATTTGAACGAGAAAAATTAGAAAGAGAAAGAGGAGAACATGAACGGATTGAATTAGAAAAAATAGAAAGACAAGAGCGAGAAAGAGAGCATGAAATGGACTTTGGGTTAGAAAAATTAAGATTAAAGCATCAAACGGAACCGTCATATGTCAGTACTGAATTTGATGCAGCAAAAATATCATATAAGTTCCAAAATTTCAAGAAAACTCTATGGACAAATATTCCCACAATTCGGAAAAGGCGCAGAGAATCTTAAATGGCCACGAAATGTTTGGTCAACTATGCTACAAAGTGCACTGATTAGCAAAGCGGCTGAGGTATACTCTACACTAGGGGAAGCTAAGAGTCCAGACTATGACAAGGTAATTCAGCTATATTAAAAGCGTACGAATTAGTACCCCAAGCGTTAGACAAAATTAAAAAAAAATATAGAAAGTATGATGATCAAACATTTGTTGAATTTTCAAGAGAGTAGAAGATGTATTTGATCACTGGTTTTGATCCAAGAAACTTAATAAAATTTTCGCTAATTTGCATCAAGTCATCCTGGTAGAAGAGTTTAGGGAATGTGTTTCTCAAGATTTGAAAACACATCTCGAAGATAAGAATGTGAAAATCTTGAAGAGGCAGCATTCATATCTGATACTTATACTCTGTCTCATAAAAAGAATTTTGTTATAAGATCTCAGGCTAGCAATAATTCTAAAAATTCAAACACATTTTGATTTAAAAAGAGTGGTTCAGGGTCTCAGTCTTCCACAAGTTCCCAGTCTCCATCGCAAGGTGGTTTTAAGTCCGGTCCAGGTCCTGGAATAGGGTCGCTTTTTACTTGTAGTTATTGTAAGAAAAATGCTCAAAAGAGACATAATGACCTTGACAAAACCCAGCCACACGCTTGTGCGGCAGTTAGAAGTGATGGGGAAGCCTTAGTTTCGATTTGTTCTGACACTCCTGATGTTCAGGGTTTAAAGTCCAGTTCTTTTGAATCTCTAGAGGATTTTTGTCTCGGGGATTTGTTTCACTCGGTGATTCTAGTAAAATTAAACCTGTTCAGATTTTGAGAGATACTGTTGTTCCACAGACTTTGTTATTAGAGGGCGTGCTTTCTTTGTCTGAGCAGACTTCTAGTGGCGGGTCAGTTTTATTACAGGGTGTGGAATTAGGCGTAATTGATGTTCCCCTGCGTAGAAATTATTGGAAGTCAAAATTAGTTACTAGACCTGTCAATGTAGGTTTTCGACCTACTCTTCCCGTTCCAGGCATTTCGTTGTTGCCAGGCAACGATTTAGCTGATTTAAAAGTTGTACCAGATCCCATAGTTTGTGAGAAAATCATTTTCAATGTCATGTGCAATGATGTAGACGACAACATATATTTAGCCTGTGCTGTTACTAGAGCGATGGCCGGAGGACGAAAAACGTGGACTGACCATACTCAAGCCCTTGAGAAGACAAATTCCTCTACTGACATTGATTTGAATGACACTTTCTTTTCTGACCGTAATGGCACTAAAACAAGCATGGAGCCACACAATATCAAAAACCCGATGAGGAATGAACCTTTATCAAAATCTAGTGGTAATGATGATGAATTGAATCCATCATTAAACCAAGACAAGGACATCCTCAGCCGAGAGCAGTTACTTTCTGAACAGCATAAAGACCCCGATATCGTCCAACGTAGTAAGAGGGCACTTCCACCAGAAGAGGCCACTTAAGTTGGAGAATGCTTCTATATGAAAGATGGCACCCTTATGCGAAATGGCGACAACTTGACGCTTCCCCAGATGAAGTGTGGAGTGTTGTTCACCAAATAGTGGTCCCAGCTGCTTATCGTGGAGATGCTATGATTTTAGCTCACGACACACCTGTGGCAGGTCACTTAGGTGTCAATAAGACTTGTAGTAGGATCTTGAGTCATATTCATTTACATAAGTTAAGAAAGGATGTTTCTGAGTTTTGTAAGTCATGTCATGTTTGTCAGATGGTTACATGAACGTGAACCGAATCAGAAGATACCAAGGCCCTTTCCAACCAATTCCAGCTTTTGAAGAACCTTTCAGTCGAGTGTTGGTGGATTGTGTAGAACCTTTGCCTAGGACTGGGTCGGTCAGGGAACCAGTATTTACTTACCATAATGTGTACACCCACTCGATTCCCTGAAGCCATACCTCTTAGGAATATTAAAGGAAAAACCAATGTTAAGGTCCTAACCAATTTTTTCAGTTTTGCAGGGGCACCTAAGGCAATTCAGTCAGATCAAGCTCGAATTTTATGCAGGATTGCCCAGCAAGTTACATATGAGTTTAGTATTAAGCAGTATAGATCAACTGCTTATCATTCTGAGTCCCATGGGGCGCTAGAACGCTTTCATCAGACCCTTAAACGATACTGAAGACCTAATGTTACCAGTATGAAAAAGACTGGGATGACGGGGTATCTTATACTATTTGCTGCACGGGAGGCAGTTTGGGAATCTCTTGGGTTCATTCCTTTTGAATTGGTGTTTGGTCATACGGTTAGAGGTCCTTTGAAATTGTTGGAAAAAAAAGTGGCTGACTGAGAGTAGTGATCTCAATCTTTTAGATTATGTGTCTGATTTCAAAGAAAAACTTTACAATTCCTGTAAATTAGCACAAGAAAATCTGAAGAGTTCTCAGATGAAAATGAAAATGTGGTATATGACAAAGATACCAAAAATAGAATTTTTAAGCTAGGTGCTGGTATTTTTACCTTTCCTGGTCATCCTTTACAGACCTGGATTACTGTCCTTATGAAATTGAAAGCAAGATTAGTGATGTAAACTTTGTAATTAAGACACCAAGTCGACGAAAAAAGAAACGAGTTTGTCACATTAACATGTTAAAAGAGTACTTTGAAAGGTGTGACCGAAATTTTGTAAAACCAGTTTCCACGTTGACCAATGCCAAGGCAGTTCAAAATTGTATTGAAAGAGATGAAATGTAGAGATGAATGATAAAGATTGTAATCAGAGTATCCGTTTGCAAAACGCAGAAATTTTGGCTGATTTTTAGGTCAAACTTGGACATTTGAATATTCACCAAAAAGAACAAGCTAAAAACTTGATGTATGAGTATCATTAAATCTTTTCGGATGATCTAAAGAAATCTAATGCAATGTGTCGTGATGTCATAGTTGGAGACGACTTGCCTGTCAAACAACATCCTTACCGTCTTAATCCAATAAATTTGCAGTACCTTAGAAGAGAAGTGCAGCACATGTTGGACAATGAGCCTAGTGAAAGTAATTGGGGCTCAACCAACCAAAACCGGACGGTACCTATCGATTTTGTATAGACTTAAGAAAGGTGAAGTCTTTCACAAAAACTGATTCATATCCAATCCCTAGAGTTGATGACTGTATTGACAAAATTGGAAATACCAAATTTGTCAGTAAATTTGACCTATTGAAAGGCTACTGGTAAGTGCCGTTAGCAGAAAGAGTAAAAGAAATATCTGCTGCTTTTGTTACACCAGATGGACTTTACTATAAAGTAATGCCCTGCATGAACAACAAACCAGATACGTTCCAAAGCATGATTCACTCCCTTCTTCAAGACCTCGAAGGATGTGAGGCCTAGATCGATGACGTTATCATACACAGCAACACATGGGACGAGCATCTACGACATTCTAGCTAAGCAAACTTAAGTGTGAACCTTGGAAAAAGCTAATTTTGTCATGCTTATGTAGAGTATTTAGGTCATAAAGTGGTCAAGGTTATGTTACACCCATTACGGCTAATGTGGAACCTATTGCAAAGTTACTGATTCCTACGAACAAGAAATTAGATTTTTGTGCATGGCTGGGTTTTACAGAAAATTTTGTCCAAAGTTTTCCTCAGTATTTAGTCCACTTACAATTTTTTTTACAAAAGAGGGTTAACTCTGAATGGACAAAGGACTGTGAAGAACCATTTCATATATTATGTGCAATCCAGTTCTATCAACTCCAGATTTTTCTAAGCAATTCAAGCTTACTGTTGAAGCTATAGTGATGTTGGAATCGGGGCTGCTTTGTTTCAAGAACATAGTGATAAGGTAGATAGAGTTATTTCTTATTTTTCAAAGAAACTTGCAAAATGTCAACAAAAATATTCTACCATCGAAAAAAATGCCTTGCTTTTGTGTTAGCTTTACAGCATTTTGATGTTAATTTGAATGCTACTTTACATCCAATTCTTGTATATATGGATCACAAGTTTTTGCATTGATGTACATATATTTTATTTTGACAATTTAAGGTTTCATTGACATTCAAACCTTTTTAAGGGGGGGGGGGGGCTGTTGTGTAGTTGAAATGTGTTTGTATTATTTCATCATATATATATATATATAGAGAGAGAGAGAGAGAGAGAGAGAGCGTAACATAAAGAAATACAAATCATTGAAAACAGGAACCTATTTGAAAGAAAAAGCAATCTTTACACCAATTCATCAAAAGCTAATATATTATTCTGTGATATGCATGTACATAATAAAGTAATATAATAGAAAAAATAAAAAGTTGTCAATTATCTTCTTTCTTCTACTTTTTTAATTTTACACAAAACTGATCTTCAAATAAAGAAATCCCTATAAATGAAAATAATAGATAATCCAAACTAGAATTTAACAGATTGTTGCCCCTGCACATTTGTCGCTGGCAACATTGTATGCAGAAATGGACTGCTAATGTGACATATAAAGTCCTCTACATGCAAGTAAAATTATATCAATATGCAATAAAGTATGTCAATATGCAAGTAAAGTATATCAACATGCAAGAGAAGTATATCAGCATGCAAGAAAAGTATGTCTACAAGAAAGACGATTATATCTACATGCATGATAACGATTTTAAGTTTACTTGCAAGTTACTTTTTTTTTTAATCTGATTTAAATAAAGGTATATTTTATCACTAATGCAATCTATGTCCATTTCCTGAATGTTGTTTTACTGACTGTTGCTGTTTTTGGTCTACATAACTCTTCATTTGATATTTTACATGTACCTGGTCATCTTAGTCTTAGAAGATGTCTCAGGTATATATTCTGGAAAGTGTCATACTTCTTTTTTTTTGTTATATTCTGTTGCGACAAAAAAGTAAGATTAAAATCAGATTCCCCGAAAATATTTGTTACTTGCATGTTAGCTTATCATGACCGGATAAATACTTTTGTCATAATTTATCCTGCATGCAAAAAGCGTAAATATGCCACAAATAGACTAGTATTGCTCATATTATTGCTGGAGAAAAATATACCTGCACACATTTTCGCCGACGACAATATGTGCAGACCCTTGTTGAATTTATTGTTGTCCTGATCTTCGGAATTTACAAGATGAAAATGGTGATTATTTTTACAATTTATCGATCGATTAATTGATAAATTCAGTGAGTGGTTGATTGTAACTTATCGATAATTATAATTGATTCGATAATGCTCCACTTAAAGGTTGACCAAAAAATTCACTGATAGAAATTTTAAAAAATCTATTGTACATTGTAGACCTATGATTGTAGTGTTTTTATTTACTTTCAATCTACGAAATCAATGGCCTATTTTTTATGATAGTTGCCCCTAATTTTTTAATATATGACCAATATTTTCTAGACTAACAAAAAAATACAAGTAAAAGAAAAACTCTTAGGATAAGAAATATTCATGTTATACATATAGTAAAGCAAAATTTTCCTACACACAAATAAATTAAACTTATTAATTATTCTATTCTTAATTTCTTTTGTGAATTTTCTAATTATTTTTTATCCATTTTTAGTCTAATATTACAACAATTTGGATAAGAACTCTAAACTATTCATAGCCTCTAGTTACTATTGTTGTCCTTATTCTGCTGGTATTAAAATTATACACGGTCAATGAAATATATGGAGATAACGAACAGTATACAAGCTCAAAAGTCCATTAAACATTACAAAATAGGTGCAGAGCAAACACGGACCTCCAAAACATCAGAGGTGGGATCAGATGCCATGGAGGAGTGAGCATCCCCTGCCGACCGGTCACATCCACCGTGTGCTCCTTGTCATGATCGGGAAATAACGGAAAAATCCGTCTACAATTCAGTGTGTAAATAATGGCCTAACAACTATTATGAAAAACGTCAGTCAGCATATGACTCTATGATAAATTGTATTTGCTGACAAGTCATTGTATCGACCATAGAACTTACGAAATGATGACTTTAAACGAGACAGCTGATCAAATTCATGAGATATGAGACACAGAAATATATTTTTGCTTTTGCATTTTTTCATCAAATAATAAAATATTAGATTTTTAAATTGATATTAAATTGCAACGTGGTTATTTTGGCTACTAGTATTTAGAACATTTTTATGCAACATATTGTACTTTTCTGTCAACTAAAACGCTGAGTAAACGTCATCCTCAAGAAAAGTTTCAAACCTGAATTT
This sequence comes from Saccostrea echinata, assembly GCF_033153115.1. Classification (NCBI taxonomy): domain Eukaryota; kingdom Metazoa; phylum Mollusca; class Bivalvia; order Ostreida; family Ostreidae; genus Saccostrea; species Saccostrea echinata. The sequence continues at coordinate 5,702,109 of NW_026889765.1, read as the reverse complement.
CATAAACATTACGCCATATTGTTCAAAGGCGCTATCCAGTGCTTTAGGAATATAATATACACGTATTACTAAAATATTATTATCAACTACCGCCTTCTTATCCTTGCATAAGAGTGCCAAAAAAAATTTATGTAAGTAAATATTTAAATATTTAAGAATTTAAAAAGCCATTTTCTGAGGTAAGGATTTGCACTTTTATATAAGGTGTGTGGCAGGCTTGATCACACATTTATTTCTACCGTTGTATAACATAGAATCTTCAAGAATCTGGGATGTTTTGGATGAATGATTACCGTGAAATGAGTTTAAAAGTTGGAAAAATGCAAAACTTGGGATCTTACTGCATATTAGTTGGACTATGTGGAAGTATGTTTATTGCTAGAAATTTATTAAAAAGTAAGGAGTATAGCAGATTTGTGGTATTACCATGGAAATAAAAAGGTAAAAACTCATATTTTTCGTGGTGGAATTTTCTTGAATTTTTTCCCATCTTCTGAACATATGTACATGCATGTATGGTAAAACGTTCATTTACATGTAAATACAACTAATGAGTGATTCTTCTCATCTTAATTGTATTGAGAAACTAATGAAATTATCGCCAATTCTAGAAGACGGCATCGCTAAGTGACGTAATCAATTAGATTAAAATTTACCATTTTATTTCAGGAGCAAGGCCACTTTCTTTTCCTTGAAAATAAGAATGAAAAAATATTGTTGGCAATCATGTGATACTTACTTCTATTTTTAAAAAAAAAATTAAAATGCTTTTCTTTTTTGCATAAAATGATGTAACACAGAGGGTCTATCAGAAAATACTACCAAATTGAGATCAATATTTTTACTGAATAGATAACTATTAATAACCCAAGTTTCCTTAATTTTCTTACATGTTAAGGAAATTTTACTTATCTATTATTTAATTTTTTTCTTATTTTTTACATATGGTGAAATAGTCATATAAAATACATGATAAAAAAAAAAGTTTTGACATTTTGATAAGAGAGAAAAACATTCTTTTACTGAATTTATGCTCAAATCTGTTCTTAAATAAGAAGTATCAAAGGTTAACAATATTGCCTTTTTGGAAAATCATATATTTTGATATATTTCAAATCTTCAGTTTATAATTCTTAATTTCAGTAACTTCAAAAAATTCTTTAATAACTTTTCTTTAAATGCCAGCTGAACTTATTGTTGTATAGTAATTTTGTGAAGCAAACAAAGGAGACGTTCAGCCAAAAATATAGTCCCTGCTAGATTTCAAATTCCGTTTTCCATTTCTATTTCAAGTTGTACAATTATGAGAAAGATTGGGGAAAATCCTTTAAAAATCTTTAACATCTAAATATAAATGACATTTAACCAAATGTATTTTGTTATTTCATTAGTCAGAAACCAAACAAGAATCCCTTCTTAACTGAAAATGTACTGAATTTGAAGACATGAAATGTGAAATAATTATCACAGTGACATTTTTTTGTCATGGAAATGGACGTAATAAGTAGAGAAGATTTTTATTTTTATTTAGCGGCTATCATCAACAAATTAATTATGAATCCTTGGACATTGAAGAAAATTGCAACATTTTTTCCATTAATATAGTAACATCTTGTTCCTCTTAAATGTATTTAGATTGACTTATTGGGGGAATTGACAGCAACCTGACTGGGTTATGAATAAACACTTAAGAAATTAAGGCGTTATGAATATTTTATTTATGGTTACGCCAAATAGTATAGAAACAATTTTTCAAACATTAAGATCCTTTTTTGTTTTTTGTTAGTACACGATGTAGATACATATGAATTTTTAATCATATCAAATAAATAGATTCTTGTTAATGTTTAGAAATTTATAATATTATGAAATTTATATTCTTACGACAAAAATCATGGAGCTAATACATGTATCTGTTGAAATGGCAACCGACAACACTGTACATAAACAACTTATTTATGTGTTTATTCCTATTTAGGATCTAAATAACATGTTTACGTCTTTTATGTTTTTACTCTTTCAAATTATAGCATGCTAAAAAAACACTCTTTTTTCAACAGTGATGCCTTTAGAAAAATATGATAGGAATCTTTTATTCATGTTCAATTTCTTAACATGTTTACGTAGTCTATGTTTTTTAATACTCTTTTAAATGATAGAATGAAATTAAAAATTATAAATTTTCTTCCTTTTAAGATTTCCTATAAAAGTTCTATGAATTTAGAATCCAGGACTATAAAAATCGTAACCAGGACTTTGCAAAATGAACCCTTCTTAGATTGTTTAAAGACGTGTAGTATTACCTTATCAAATTAAATATCATTCATCATTGAATTACATGTTTTATAGACAGTCTATAATGTTTCAAAGGGTTCAATTTCGGAATAAATACGTGAATTTACTTTATTATGTTGAATTGTACATATCATGGTCCTAAGTTTTCAAATCATTATCGGGAAATTAGTCAATCACTTGCAAAGATTGCTATGTAAGTGTTTGTTTTTATTTCTATTGTTGGCAAATATCAAATGTAGGATTCCCTAAGGTATACCTACAAAACTCTACATCCAATTTTACTTCCAAATACTTAAGCAAAACCTGTCACATGAAGGTAGGACGATGCGTATTATTAAAAAAAACCATAACGAATTTTCCAGTATATTCTAGAACTTTCTTTGAATATACTGATAGGTATTATAGACAAACTTAGCTGTACTATCAAACTTAAAGGTATCTTCTCTTAAACATATTATTATCTGTTTTCATGCAGAGGAAAAGTCATCTTCCATTTATCTTTTATTTGAAATGAATAAAGTTTATCAAGGATTTATTTTGAACTTCTTTTTGACTATGTTTGTAAAACCATGTGTAAATCAAATGAAAAAAGTGTTTTTTTCATATATATTATACCGAGTTATATGGAGGCGTACAAAGCAGCCAAGATTTTATTTAAAATTGGACTTAAATATGAAAATATCGAGAAGCAATTTTCCGCATTGGAAAAAGAGAGAACGTATTTACATGTATAATTACGCGACATATTTAGCTTTATGTCATTATAATAACCTCTAGGCTTTAATAGACCCAACTTAATTATTCCATCTTTGTACTGTACTATGCGAACTCCTCTCCTCATATATTACGCTGTAGCCAATTAAGCCTCGTTTCCAAGAATGTTTTGTTGTATATCTTGTAGATTAAGATGTTTGGGAATTTTCATTTTCATCCAAGAAGCCCATCAATTTTTTTGTTATATCTCCACTTTCTTAAGAAAATTCTGATACATTTTTGTTATTCAGGTCAATAATATTCTGGTTCATTCATCCTTTGTGAAACTATATATTATGTTAAATGTCTTTAAATTAAAGCAAAAACTAATTCATCTTTCGGAATACGATAGATTGTTTCCTGTAGCTGTGCAATAAGGTTTCGGAATTTTCATTTTCACCCTGGGGCCAATTATAGATAGAAAAACGATTTTAAAAAACAAAAAAAAAAGTTGTTTTAATTACTCTACATTTTATAAAAAAGGTGAAGATGACGAACAGTGATTGATCCCAAAATATACAAACAGGGTTTAAAACACGAACCCCCGGAAATTCAAGAGGTGTTATTAGGTACCTATGCCAGGAGTAAGCTTCCCCTGTGGACCGGCCGTGAATCCAATATATTGATCAGGTAGATCATTACGTAGTCAAATTTAGTATTAAAACAAAGGCCTTACATTTGGTATGAAATATATCAGCCAAAGTACGATCCAATAATAGGCTAGTATATTTGCTAGCAAAGTCATTATTACGACCATATATTTTGGGTAGTAGCCAATTCATCTTTTGGAACGTGATTGGATTAGTGGTGTCCTGTAGATATTTTAAGATTTTTTATAGGAGAGGCCAATTGGAGGCCAATAAACTAGTTTTCTACAAAATCCATGTTCCTAGAATTAATATTCCTCTTATATTTTACTGCGGTGTACTGTTGATAATCAATAACTTATTGATTAAAGGCTTAAAGCCTTTTTTATTTCATTTTCATTCAAAAGGCCAACTGTGTGTCGAAAATACAATTTTTTTTTTGGACAATCAAAATCTTGCTTTCCAAATTTCTTTTTTAAACAGAATATATGCTTTTTTTTAAGGTTTATCTTTCAGATTGGTAATACATTTATTGTATGAAATACTAAGATAACAGGCTCACTGGACCGTTTTCTGTTAATTATAGAATATTCTTGACCGTTTTCTGTTACTAATATAATATTCTTGACCGTTTTCTGTTAATTATATAATATTCTTGACAGTTTCCTGTTACTTATATAATATTGTTGACAGTTTTCTGTTAATTATATAATATTCTTGACATTTTTCTGTTAATTATATAATATTTCTCTTGACAGTATTCTGTTACTTATATAATATTTTTTGACAGTTTTATGTTACTTATATAATATTCTTGACCGTTTTCTGTTAATAATATAATATTCTTGACAGTTTTCTGTTAATAATATAATATTCTTGACCGTTTTCTGTTAATTATAGAATATTCTTGACAGTTTTCTGTTTATTATATAATATTCTTGACCGTTTTCTGTGAATTATAGTATATTCTTGGCAGTTTTCTGTTAATAATATAATATTCTTGACCGTTTTCTGTTAATTATTGAATATTCTTGACAGTTTTCTGTTACTTATATAATATTCTTGACCGTTTTCTGTTAATAATATAATATTCTTGACCGTTTTCATTTAATTATAGAATGTTCTTGACATTTTTCTGTTACTTATATAATATTCTTGACCGTTTTCTGTTAATTTAGAATATTCTTGACAGTTTTCTGTTAACTATATAATATTCTTGACCGTTTTCAGTTAATTATAGAATAGTCCTGACCATTTTCTGTTAATTATAGAAAAAATATTCTTGACCGTTTTCCTTTAATTATACTAGAATAACTATACTTGACCATTTTCCGTTAATTATAGAATAACTTTTTTATTTCTTCACTGTTCAACCAGGGAAACATGAGAGTAATTTTAGAGGAAAACATTTATGTTAGTGTTTTTGGCGCCTTATGTCAGCATCTAGTTTAATTTTCAATTAAGTTAATTTACCTTATTTAATAGCTAGAGAATTTGATGTGGAACTGTTGTGTTCTAAAATACAATTAGTTTTTTTTATTCCTCTGGTTTAAATAAATTTCAACAAGTCTTTAATGTGGGGAATACTAATTTGGCGTTATATAAGCTTGAAAAGTGATGCATACTAATTACACTCGGAATTATGTAAGCTGAAAGCGTGATACATCCTAATTGCATTTTGAATTAAATATAAGCTGAAACTTTCGAAATGGAACTATTCTATATTTTCTTGAACTGTCATGAGATTTGAATAGTCTTATGCCACTGTGAGAGGCAAAAGTAGAAACCCCATTCTTTACTTTTATAATACTTTAAGGATGGGATACCTGTATATATGAAAATTATTTTTATCTGTAAAAAAATTATGGAGGAGCTTTAAGATTAGAGTTATTTATCTTTTACCCATATTTATTTAGTGATCTTTTTACTAAGTCTTTGTTAATATAATTGGTCAATTGGTGAATAAGTCAACGAAGGAAAAAAGACCGTACGCTTACAATGAATATATATAAAGACTTAAATCAAGAATACACGAATAGCATGATTGATGAATTTGTACATAAATAAAGCATACATGTAACTGCATGTATAAATTGAGTCAAATAAAATTTATACTGTAATTCTAGTTGCAAAAATGTTGCTCTCTCCGACTTTTTTAATCTAATGTTTTGGAGACCATATTCCAATTACTGATAAAACCAGTTTCTTATTACTTTTTTTAAATAAATTGGAACGTTTTGCAGATGGAGACAGAAAACAGGTCAATTTTGACCTTTCAGCTTTCGTCCTTAAAGCCAAAGGAGTCTTTTTAAATTTAAAGAAATTCATGACCAAAAATTTCTTTGCAAGATATTACAGATAAACAAAAATTATTATCTGAAAACTATATATGCAATACATGTATATATTTCTGACCTTGACCTTTGGACCTCATAATCAAGGGGCACAACCATAAAATATCTATGTTTCCAGCCTTCTGTTCTGCCCTATGAATGTAATGAATAAAATACTCTTAAAACAAAACACTCTTTGATTTATCTGTGTACACATATTTTACAACTTGGCTATTTAGAGCTACTAGTATTCTCCGCAAGCATTTCAATTTTTTGTGGCAGACATGATTACGACTTTTCTTGAAACTTAATATACTGAAAGGAAAAGAAATGCAGGGCAAAATGCGAAATATTTTTGACTGCCTGGCCGAAAATTATGAAAACTGGTCAGAGATATATCTTGGTTACTGGTCGATTATGAAAAATTACTCAACCGTGAAATGTATGACGTCACGTAAGGAAAGTGGTATATAGTCAAAAGCACGGGCTTATTGATGGTTGCAGGTTTGTCAACACATGTTGCAGCATCACTTTATGACATCATTTTTCGATTTTTAAAGTCATTTTTATGTGAATTTTTTTACAATCATTCAACCATTTGGGACGAGTTATTGCATTGCTTAAGGGAAAGATATTGTAATAAAAAGTTGCTGCTCAGTTTTTTGTTGTTTTTTTTTTGTTGTTGTTGTTGTTTCCTCAACCGCCACCTCACTACCACTGAAACCGTTATTAACACAGTTGGCAATCATAATCGTTACATTCTCCCCAAAACTGAAAGAAATTGATTGCGCCACTTTGGTTTGTGAGCTCGTCAACTTTACTTAGGTATTACTCGCGCACGTGTGCTAAATTGTCAGCATGTTAACACCCAGCAAATGAAGCTGGTATTTTTCAAGACATTCTCGCAAACAATCAAATTAACCACTCAACTGGTATCCTTAAAAGTCTATCTTTTTCCCCAATTCGAACATCTGTGGGACTAACTGACGGTAGAGTTTGAAGGTGTCGCAATGCCCCAGCTACTCTTGACCAACTAAGGGTTACCTTGTCGGAAGGGTTGAATGATTATATCCCTTTGAGAATAATAAATGCACTGATGAACTCATGCAGAGGATAAAAAAAGTTATAACAGTGACAAATGCGAGAGGGGGGCAATGGAGATAATGAGAATTTTGATTTTCTTTTTTTTCGGGGGGGGGGGGGATGAAATTCAATAACTCAGTCAAAATCAATTAACACATCAATGGTCACTTGTTTATTAAAGACGAGTTTAAATTTTAGATAACATAAAAATACAAATAAATAATAAATTTTATTGTCAAAGATTCATTTTTTTTTATTTTCATACCAAGGATGTATTACTAATTATCTTTTAAAAAATAACTTCAAATAGAAAAAGACATTTGCATATATTTTCTTTCATTTGTATGTACTATTATTTGTAAATATTCAAAAAAAACAACAAAGAAATTAGTGAGTTTTAGGCAATTTCGTGAAGTTAATATAAAGGACCTGAGTTCCGACCTCGATGACACCCTTAGTTTTCTGAAATCAGATGACATTTCGCTTGACGACCATGTTACGAAGTACGATTCCATTGTGCGCAATGTTGTCGACAAACACGCACCTCTCTTAAGTTAAGAAATTACGTTAAGACCGAACACAAAGTGGTACTCATCTGAACTGCGCGAAGCAAAACGTGAGAAAAGAAAAGCTGAAAGGGTTTGAAGGCGCACTAAACTGACTGTGCATCATTTGATTTACAAAGAAAAGTGTTCATCGAGCACGAAGCTACTCGTTGAAAGCAAGCGAGACTACTATTTGTCCAAAATTGATTCTTGCGGTAAAGATCAAGGAACAATTTTCAAAATTACGAATTCATTACTTGGAGAATCAAATGCTCCTATTCTTCCCGACTGTACATCTGATTTGGAATTAGCGAACAAGTTTGGATCATTTTTCAGTAACAAGATAAACAACATTCGAGATGAGTTGGTCAGTGAAAGCAGAGGCGAGACTAATTCCATGGCATTTGATAAACCATTTCAGGGCGAAGCGTTGGTCAATTTTGATCCTACAACTTGTGAGGAAGTTTTGAAAATTTTGTCAAACTCTGCACCAAAAACGTGCTGTTTAGACCCGTTACCAACCAATTTACTCAAAGAATGTGAAAGTTCAGTATTAGTGCCTCATATCACAGATATCATCAACAAATCGATATCTGAGTGTTCTGTTCCATCGAGTTTCAAGGAAGCAGATGTGAAACCATTGCTTAAAAAACAAGGTTTGGATAAAGAATGTTTCAAAAATTATCGACCTGTCTCGAACTTGCCTTTCATATCAAAAGTTTTGGAAAAGGTTGTCGCCATTCGAATTGATCGTCATCTAGAACAAAACCGTCTTAACGATGACCTTCAGTCCGCTTACAGGAAATACCATTCCACTGAGACAGCCCTACTTCGTGTTCATCACGACACTGCTGCTGCGCTGGACAACAACAGTTGTGCAGTTCTAGTTATGTTGGATCTTTCGGCAGCCTTCGACGTCATTGACCATGGCATCTTGTACAAACGGCTTGCACACACTTTTGGTATAACAGAGAACGCTCTTTTGTGGATCAAGTCATACATGAGTCAAAGAACGCAACGCATATCAGTTGGTTCCGAAATTTCCGATCCATTACCATTAAATATCGGTGTACCTCAAGGCTCAGTGTTGGGGCCTAAAATATACTGTATTTTTTCCCGTCCGCTTACCGAGATTTGCTTGCGTCATGGTATGAGGTACCACGTATACGCCGATGATACGCAAGTTTATCTAGTAGTAGAACCAACTGAGACCTGGCTGAATGTGTCAAATATAGAGTGCAATACAAACTATGTGTCTATGTTTTCAAAGCACTTCATGGTTTGGCACCGACTTATCTTTCTGAACTAGTTTGCGAATACAGACCCGCCAGGTCACTTCGCTCGGTTTCGTCAAACAAGTTGGTCGTGCCTCGAGTCCGATCAAAAACATACGGTGATCGTAGATTCGATAGAGTTGCTCCAACACTTTGGAATCAGCTGCCAGTAGAACTTCGACAAGTTCACAAATTGGAAGTTTTTAAAAGGGAACTTAAGACTCATCTTTTTAAAAAAAGCCTTTACTTGAAGTGGAAAGTGTATATACGTATGGCTTGTTTTAATATCAACGTGACTGTATTTTCAGAATGTCTTACTATTTTATAGGTGATATAAGATTGTTTTAGTCTTCCTTTTATTATGTAGATTATTATATCTATGTAAAGCGCTTTAGAGTTCACATAAGATAAGGCGCTATATAAAATTTTATTATTATTATTATTATTATTATTATTTAAAAGATTTGGAAAAAAAAAAAAATTATTCAATGAATCAACCATATAATAATGTGATTTTCATTTTTTTTTGGGGGGGGGGGGGTGGGAGGGTGGGTGGGGGGTCCATGGTAAATCCACATTTTAGCTCTATTCCCTATGGTCCTTTTGATGAATATGAAACATGAAGTCTTAAAATTCATGTTTCAGCAATTAATATATAGTTTCACTTTGCCACCAGAATAAGCAGTAAGATATTAAAACTTCTCACTTTTCCACCTTTGAGAGCCGTTTCCATGGAAACCATGGTTTAATTTTCGTTGCTTTCGTGCTAAGAAGAGACCCAAAATTTCATGTCCTCAACGAAATGTAAATTTTCAAATAAATCTAAAGTTGACAGTACCAAGTGTGTAGACAATATTATGATCATGCGTGCCACACCCTTCACAGACAGGTATAAAATTGCAAATCCTTTCAAAGAATGTCTCTTAAAACTATATGTTCACGTGATATTGTGGCCTAAACTTAGTCTTGAGATAATGAATAATACAAACCTAAATCTGCACTACCATTAGCATTCCAACGTTTCTGGTAAGATTGCTGAATATCCAAACATTATAGATCTTGAATAAAAAAAACTTGTTACGTTTTACGTAGGAAAGTTTTATATACATGTTATAATAGAATGATACGTTCGAAGCCAGAAAATTGGGCTTTAACATTTGCGTTTGAGAGAGAGAGAAATAGAGATAGAGAGAGTGTGTGTGTGTGTGTGTGTGATCTATCTTCAGCAGCTTGGGATGGTCAAACAAATTCAGAATAGCGTGTACGTACATGTAGAGTATCTCAAAACAAAGCTCCAAAGTAGACGTGCGAAGTTTAAATTATAAATACCGCACTGTTTTATGCATTATGCATAGGAATCTATCTGAAGCAGGTTATCCTAAAAATCTGGGATTTATTTGAAAGATTGTTCATTTTGAAGTTATAAATACATGTATTATTGCTAAATTAAGCATATTTGGATTTTTCATAATAACATGACGTCTTTTTTTCTTTATGTAGAAGTTAGTAGCATTTTAAATGATATAGCATCTTAACATCATCTTTGTCAAAATCTCTTAACTTTCTGAGAAGCGATGTTAGGTTAAATGCCAGAATACGAGGGTTGTCCGGTAAAATCGTGGACAAGTTGTCTAGATTGATAAATAATCATAACTGCATTCTAAAACTTTCACTACTTTTAGTACATTTCTCATCAATATATATAGCAAATTTCAAATAGATATCTGCTCAAATAAACAAAATATGAGATTTTATGCTACGTGTGGTATCGCCTTACGGCACACGGATGTTAACGTCAAAGTGTCTAAAGCAGCGTCACGTTTCTTCTTTGCTAAATAAAAGTTAGATAAGCCCCACTTAAATTCGGGGATTTCATTGATGCATAAACTTGATTTTCCCTTTATTCCTCCATAAACGGTCGAGGAACCAATCTCGCACACACATGGGAACTTCCGAAGATTTATTAGTAGGTATGGACAGTACTCTCACTATCATTCAACTAAATAGGCTATCTTATATCGACGATCTACAGTGACAGCGTCTTTTGCTATTGCCAGTAGCTGTTAGTCCGTATGTTTTGTTCTACCCGGGGACCCGATCAAAAAGCTTCCGCTTAGAAAACTCCCATTTCACTTGTATACTAAAGATCAAGTGATAGATTTAATACTTTTTTTTCTTCTGTAGTCATTTAAAGTTTCTTAGGGTGTCATTACTACATCTAAATCAAACTGAACTGCTCTCCGGTGCGCCGTAACGTCATCAAAGGTTACTATTTTTCGTGTGTTGCATTTACCACTTTCTCATTTCAAATGCTCGGGAAACTGCCAAAAATTAAGCAAATGCCTTGATATTTTACAAAAGACGAAATAATAGATAGTGGATTAAAAATAGGATAATATTTACCCCAACCTTATCTATTTAATACTTTTATTTCGAAATAATACTTGTGTATTCGCTAATGAAACCCTGTTTTTTTTTTTTTTTTTTTTTTTTTTTTTTTTTTTTGTTTGTTTTTTTGTTTTATCGTGCGCCGTAGGACCTTACCCTGTGCACATTCAAGCATAATAAAATCTTTATTTTTGTCTATATTTTATATATTAAAAAACAATTAAGATGCACTTATTTTGATGAATAAACATTTGCTGAAAATTTCAGCTTAGTGCGCCAATCATTTTCCGAGAAAAACGCTTTGTCCACGATTTTACCGGACAACCCTCGTATAATGTTATATACCGTTTTTTTTTTTTTTTTTTTTTTTTGTTTTTTCAAAATTGTACTTATTCTTTTTTTAAATCGTACTTATTTTATTAAGTTGTGTGTTGGGGAGGGGGAAATTAACATTTGGTTTGTCTTATGATTCACTGTTTGTACATTACTATATGGAGACATTCTAATTGTTTTGAATATCCATTAATTTATTTTTTATTAATATGTACGACCACACCATATTTGGGTAACGAATTAGTGTTTCAAAAAAGTTGTGTGTGTGTGTGTGTGTGTGTATGCTTTTGTAATTATAATGAACAGTGGTTCAGTTGCGAATTCGATCGCAAAAATAACGTGAATACTAGTGCTTCAAGTAAAGTCTGCAACATAGTAAAATTTCGAATGATGGAGAACCTTGGCCCACTTCAAGATGCATTTATAATCAAACTTTATCTTTTAGTGAAAAAGGTACGTGTATATAACAAGTATCTTCTTCAGCAGAGTATATGAAGAAATATCTACGCTCAGCAGATTAAGTGTGTGTTTATTTATACGGTTCATACACTTATGTCATCTAAATCTTCATCACATGTGTCAGTTTGACAGAACACTACAAATTATGTATATAAAAGTACGTAAATTTTGTCTAATAATTAGCTCCATCTGAAATAATTTATGGTTTGAAAAAAGAGATGAATTCTTTGAAGTCCTCAAAAAAAGCCTTCGTTCAGAATGATAAGGCTTGTGTGAATTTTCATATATCAATGTAAATGATTTTCATATTGACAATAAATAAATATACACAGCGGTAATTGGAATACATTATAATGGTATTCCGGAAGACCACACAAATATCGATATGTCATATCATTTTCATTTTCTTATCCAATGATACGATTGAATAATTTTTTTAAAGATTTGCTTTTTCCCATATATTCCAATTCACCATCATCAGTTCTTAAATAAAAGAGTGGGTACTGCATAGCCTGCGTTATGCTGTTTGTCCAGATACAAGCACTGAAATGTATACTTTTGGTGTTTGGTTTTTTTTTTTTTTTACATCAAATAAATTATTTCAAATGATATTAACCAAACTGTTTCAATATGTAAATGCAGATTATTTCTGAACGAATTAAGTACTTTTTATACATACTAGTATATGTATAATAGATGAGCATTAATGATGACGAACGACGAATTTTTCCACTCCTCAGGACAACAAAAGATAAGGAAGTCATAAAAACAAAGGAAATGGGAAAAAAACAAGAATACTTAAATAAATAGCACTAATACAAACTAAGTAAGCCTGATATAACTTGAATGTAAAAAAAAAAAAAAAAAAAAAAAAACCAGTTGATATAAAATTCCAGACCTTTAGCCTTAATGAAACTCGGTCGGCCCGACTTTCAGTTGGAAAAGTTGCCATCGTCATATAAAAAGGACTTTGGCCTGTTTCCGTGTTCGATTCTTCTCATTTTCAGGATAATGGCTGGGATACTTGCCCGAGGACAAGTAGATGGTTACATCTTCGATCAATTAACATAATTGAACGAATTAATTATCGCTAATTAATTCGTTTAATTTTGTAAATTGTACAACCATGTATTAAAATAGCGTTACTATAAAAGAAGAAAAGAAGTTGATTTAGAAGATAGTAAAGAGATAAAAAAGAAAAAAATTAATAAAGAACTTGGAAGAAAAAGAATTTGGGGCTCCTTTAAGTTTTTGAAATTTTATAAAAAAAATTTATATCTGATTAAAGGAATAATTTAAAAAAAGAGTAATATTGGTTGATTGTTTATTGCCCGGGAACACAATCGTCCGGATGAACGAGACATGCAAAAGAAGAAACTGTGTAAATTTCATTAAGTAGAATCTACGCAGGACTAGTTCTCTGCAAGGATTTGCACCATTGTCTTTTATGTGAGTGGTGTGGCACACATGATCACATATTTCACCAAAACACCGTATGGGAAATATAGTCATATGCATAGTGTTGCCATGGAACACACACACACACACCCTCACACACACACACACACACACATAAAAAAATAACATTTTTATACTGAGATTTCCCATTGACTATTTTCTCGAATGTTTTAAACATTTAAAGATGATAGTACATACAAAAAATAAAAATTCAATATCAACGGCTGCCTCAAGAAATATAGAAGCGACACCTGTATAGCATTGCATTGCAAAGGATATTCTTGTCAATGAAATAGTGTTTTGTAAATGTACTTGGTTACAGGTGATAACGTTAAATTAAATACTTTCAACTTCTAAGATATCGATATAACACAGCTTTGTAATTAATTGGCTGTAATTCTGAGTTCCAACATGAGACTTGGATAGTCATTAAACAATTCAAATTTTGGAGCAGAACAAACACGGACCTCTAAAACATCAGAGATGGGATCAGGTGCCATGGAGGAGTGAGCATTACCTGTCGAGTGGTCATGCACACCCGTCGTGTGCTCCTTGTCATCATCGGGAAATGACGGAAAAATCCGTCAACAATTCAGAGTGTAAATAATGGCCTAAAAATTAGTATGAAAAACGTCAGTCAGCATTTGACTTAATGATAAATTGTATTTGCTGACAATGTCATTGTATGGACCATAGAACTTACGAAATGACGACTTTAAACGAGACTGCTGATTTTCTTGTTTCATCAACTTGTTTGTCAATAATACCTCGTTTTAGAAATTATTCACACGCGTATAGCATGCTCTAGTGTATCGAATCAACTGAGAGATGTAAACCCCGTATGCAGATGATGAAGGTATATTGCTGCATAGGTAAGGGAAGTAGACAATTGAAAAGTTAAAGTCATCACCTTTATCATAAAGCTTAGTTGTTAGATTACCATTAACGTCTTTTTCTTGTAAAATATCAAAATATGAAATAGATGTGTCAGACTCTGTGGTATCTTTTATTTCAAGCTCACCGGGATATACCCTATCGACATAAGAATGGAAATAAACATTGTTAATTGACAATACGTCGACGATATGTCTTAAATGCTTATTGATTATAATAATTAAGGTAAAAAGAACTGGTAAAAACTGTGACAAAAATATTCTAATGTCTTGAAAAAACCATTTGCAGGAGCAAATTAAAGAATTCAATACATTTTTTTCAGCAGTATTTGTCGTACATGTTAATTACATATTTTTTATGCTTTCACAGGTGCATCTTTAAATTTCAACCCTTGAGATGAAACATAAACTAAACCGTCGATTTTCATGAAAGAATTGTAACGTTCCATTGAGTCCTGCTTTGCTGTCTTTGTTTAGTGAGAAAGACTCACGGTAAACATGTGACATTTCTGTAACTGTTGAATATATTCTAATTCTTTTGCCGATTCTAACGACTTTTAAAGTAATCTAACTTGTTGCTGGTTAACAGTGACTGAACATTTGCATAATATGAGAACAGAAAGCCGTGACCGTTTTCCTTACGTTGTTCAAAGGGACATGATCCGAGTTAAAGAACTTTGATAACAGAACTGCCATTATGCAAATTTTAAAACACGCAACCAGTGACAAACAGAAAATGTATAAAAGAGGAGTGTAGGAAGGGTTGTGGTGGGCTAGCGAAATAAACATTGAGGAAAAGCTTCCTGGATTAGAACAAATGACTATCTAACAGGGAGAAGAAACTCTTTCAATCAAAATAATTATCCATATAGAAGTGCAATTTCCTTGCATAGTACATGTATCTACCTTCAGCTTAATACGCTTGGTAATTAGGCAAAAAAATTATTAGGAAATTATATTCCAAGATCTGGATAATATATTCGCGCTTTATCTAATTCGATGTCCTTTTAGACGTTTTGACCAGAAAGATGAATGGAATATTTTGGCATGTATTTTCTAGCATAATAGTTCCAATAAATGTAAGGTGTCTTTGTAACTCAAGTTGATTAGGGTGAAAAATAATGCCAGAGGACTTTATGGCAAAAGCAGCAGCCAGTGATGGTTGTGTTCATCGGATGACGAAGCTTACATGTAGGTTTGTAAAATTCTGCTTCAAAAAAGAATTCTCATGTTTAGTGGACGAGTCAGAATGATGAAAAAAACAATGCTGTATCAAGTAGTACTTTATGGAAGCGATAACTGCATACTACTGCAAAGAATCTTCCTAGTAATGTTGTCAATGAACCAGAGTTATATAAATGTAGTTGGTTATGGACGTAGAGCCAATAATATAAAAACAAACAAACAAACAAACAAAACAAAACAAAAAACATCGAGCTTGAGGTATGATTATATGACAGATATTTCATAGACTGCAATTCTGGATTCGAAAATGAGATTTGGACAGATAACACACCTGATTTTAACATTGTATTTTAAGTCTTACTGAGGGTTAATTAATTTTTAATTAGCAATTACATCGTTGCTAAGAAAATGGAACCATACATGTAGAAAGAGAAAATTGTTTCGTCCGAATAAGAGGCAAGCATCAACAAACGAAACAGTTTCTTTGAAATTTATTATGTTATATAAGGAGTACATATTGGTGTATAATAAACTAGAGTAATAAACTTCGAAAAGGCACAAATAAATACATACGTTAGGGAAAAAAATGCATCATTTTACAATTAAATATAATCACATTTGTTTTCTTGGATGCTAACCATATCAGTAAATTTCCCTATACTTTCTTCACTTGTTATTTTTGAATCAGTTAACAAGCTGTATAGCAGTCTAGCTACATTTGTAGTTATAACTTAGTCTAATGTTCAATCTTAATGCAGGAAGAACCTAAAATTACAAGATGCGAACAAACGCTGAAATTTTCTTCTTTGTTACAACTTTACTGCTTAAAGACATTCAATCAAATATTCAATTTTTAGATATCGATAAAATCTGATCATTGGTCATAAATATGCACAATTAAAATAAAACTTATAGATCATATGCATAGTTTCTGAAAGGAAAAAAATCTGCGTGAATCTTCTGAGCTATTATCTTCATTGTAATGCCTATAGAAACTTATGATTAAAAATCTTGATATTTAATCCTCCTGAATAAGTAGACTCTATGCATTTGTTAGAATTTTAAAGATAATTCATACTTTCTCACATACGTATTTAGAAAAAAAAAACCCGTACTTTTTAAATTATGGCTGCTCACGTGGAGTATTTTACTTTTTGCACTTTAAACACTACTAATATGTTTACAAAGAGCAACAAACCTTCTGCTATATATACCTTGATCAATAAAGATTAGTGATTTTTGAATGAATCATGCACGTTTTCTGCATGTTTCTCGTGCATATAAGATTCTAGCACGCTCGCTTTGGGACCTAGAAATGTACACGATTTGCACGCCTTGCGATATACCTGAGATATTAAATTACACGGTTTGCACAAGAAAGAAAAATGAATGAAAGTCACATGTTTCGGCTTTTTCAGACGAGAGTCAACACATGATAAATCTATTTGACTGTTTATTCATTTTAAGTACAGTGTAATATGTATTCCAAAGAGATGTTGACGGGGAAAAGTAAAAGTGTACAAGATAAATTAACCTACGGTTTTTGGTCAAATCCATCCAAAAAAAAAAAAAAAAAAACAATTTAGTGTTTAGTTCAGAAAGACACAGGTTTCTAAATAGTTCCTCTCTAGCATGTTGATACTTATTACAAACAAAGAAGAAATGATATGGGTCTTCTGGTGTACCACATGAACAATCAGGACTCTCAATAATGTTTCTTTTATAAAGATCATAATTTAAAATACAGTTGTGTCGTAGTTTAGTATGTATGATATTAAGTCGTCTGTTACCATAACAGAAATAAGGAGGGGGTTTTCTGGTTTTTTATGTATTTTGTTTTTGAAACTACTAAAAGTTGAGCTGTTTCTTGTGGTAATTCTTAAACTATTCCATTGGTTTACTGTATCAGGAACAAAAGATTTCTTAAATATTTCAAGTCTGCATCTAGGAATAGTGTAGTCATCTCGATTACGTGTTTTGTAATTTGTTTCAACACTCCTTATTGAGGGAAAAATACTTTTTAAATAATCAGGTACCAAACTGTGATGTACTTTAAAGTTAACATAGTATTTAGTTTTCCTACTTTACGCCTCTCTGCGAAAGGTTCCCATCCTGTTTCTAAATATAATGCATCTCTTGAAGCTATAATGGGTAACCCTGTAATTATTCTCGCAGCATAAAGCTGCACCTTTTCTAATTTTTCAACATCTTGTAGAGAACATCCATCCCAAACTACAGAACAATATTCAAGCAGTTGTTTAATAAAAGTTATGTACATTTTAGATAGTGTGTTTCTACCAATATTGTATTTTAGCTTTTTTAGGAGGCCTAATCTTTGGTAAGCCTGTTTAACTATATTGTCTATATGTTCAGACGAATTGAGATTTTGGCTCAATCGTAGTCCTAGATGTTTATGAGAGGTTATGTATTCTAATTTACATCGTTGAAATTGTAGTTTAGGAAAATAATAATTAGATCTTAATGTAAAGAATAATGCTTTTGAATTTCATAAGCCATTTGGAGGACCACCTATATATCAAGAATTTCTAAATCGTGATTCAAGATATATTCAATAGTTGCAACATTATATGAGGAACATTGCAACGAGTTGTCATCTGCAAACAATCTACATAATGAAGTCTGATGATGCTTGATTTTATTTCAACTAAACAAATCGTACAATCTTTAAATCAGACAAAAGTTAACGAATAAAAAGTAATACACAATTTATCAACCTTATACTTATGATATTTTGAAATATTTACTTAGTTACATCGTAAATAATTTGAAATATAATGTACCTCTTGGGGGATTTTTCAGAGCCCTTTCTCTTTTATGACAAAATTAGAATAAGGGAGAATATTTTCAAGCTTCAAACATCATTCAAATCAAATATATGTAGTTTGGATGCTATTATGAAAAAGGGGGCATGCACATATATCAATTAAATAGCCATAATTGTGCATTTGTTCCTCGCCAACACTATAACATACTTAAGACCAACCGAAAGGGTTTAAATAAACACTAAATAATAAAACTTTAGTTAATATTACTTGAAGATGTTTGTCTGATTTACATTCTGCTTGGCAGCCTCAGTTTATATCGGGTGATACGTACATGTGCACTAGAGTTCTACATTTACCGAATGTAATATTTCAACTATTATATTATTTGCAATTATTCAACAACATCTACCTCTTTTGAACTAATATTTCTTAAAAGCTTGATTATAATGAAAGGAATATTTAACTAGAGGTAGTGTTGATCTGAAAGAATGATAGTAATTTTATTTACAAGGATTTTTTTTATTAGATGTCTTAATTAATTTGAATTAAAACTCTGCAGCTTCCACACTTCTAACTTTTATAATGCAACTGTTCCATCCACCAGAAAAATAACGTATTATAATTAAAATACATTTGATATTTCACACATTTGGGAAAAAATTGTACACTATACAGTTAAACTTGTTACAAGTTGTAGCTATTGAAAAACGGGGAAAAAACATCTCTGTTTATCATCTTTATATCGGGATCGATGTTTCGTAAATTGATTCAAAAGTGTTGAAGTGAAAGTAGGCACATGTGACGCAATGGCTTCCTTCGATGTTGAGGATATTTTTGATCAGGATGTTCCAGAAGTTGGCATAGGTTCAAAAGATGTAGAAAAACAGAAGGCAAATCTTCAAAAGGTAAGTCGGTTTATTGCCAATTTATTTGAAACAGGGGCTCGTCACGATCTACTTGTCTTCTCTATCCTTTGAACATCCATACTCCACTAACAATTTTTTAGGTTACATTCTTCTTCCTCCCTTTGTGGAGTGTACTCAAATTGAGTGTCAATACTCCAGTACTCAGGTTTGGCCTTTGTGAAAACACGGTTCACAGCATGATTTAATTTTTAAAATGTGATTCTGGAAGACTAAGAATTTGTAAAATAATCATTAACAGTCACTTTATTCTAGTCAATTGCTTCTAGTCAATTTGCAGCTAAATTAAGCAACTGCTTTTAGTGAAAGAAGACATAAAAGAACTTTGAATTTGTTCCTTCAATTAGAATGAATCATATAGCAAAAAATAACTGTCTCATGTAGGGCTGTCTTGGTTCCAAAATTTTTCGGGTTGAATCTGAAAATTTTCGGTACAGTTATGTTTTTTACTGTTCGGTTTTTTACATAGATCTATTTTAAACCTTCTTTTGATGAATCTTTATTTGTTATGTTAAATTCTGTTATGTTAAATTCACCTCGGAAACAAGTCTTAACCTAGATAGAACGTTCTATTGTTAAAATGATATTGTCCTACGGACTCGGATTAATGATAGAATTCATTCTGTGTATTGGCAGTGTAGCAAAATAAACACGGGCGATAACTCAAACTCTGTGCATTTTCTGTGAACAATCCAGAGAGTTCCGAATGTCAGCATGGCGTGTAAATTTGAAGCAAGGTAAAAACGTTGTGAAAATGAGTTGGAATTTTCATATTTATATGGATTATTTTTAAGGTTAAAAGGCATATACAATCTCAAAAGGGGTTGTTGTGATTAATTTGATAGTCATTTTCAATGCAACTCCTTTTGTTTTCTTCAAAAATCATTTTGGAGTGGATTCGCTCAGATTTGCTACATTGCAAGTATATGGGACGTATTCTAACTGTGGTGAAAGCTTGTCCTGAGATACAGTTCGATTATTCTAGTCTTAACCATGTACTTAAAGTCTGGACATCAGTGTTTAGGACTACTAGGCCAACTATTAGCTACAACCTAATTACTCTTGCTCGTTTTGATAATTATTATCATTTTACTGACAGCGTGACAGTTTGCTTGATGGGGCGTGCTAAAATTTTGTGTGCTGATGATCATTTTACTCATCGATTGGATGTTTGATTTCAGTGGAATCAATAATACTTTGCATATGAAACACAGAATTGACCCAGCAATACCATTGACAATATGACCAATCGTATTGAATGATTGTTCACTAGTATGCAGTAAACAACAATTACATGTGTTACAAGGTTTACTTCCTATAATGATGATATCGATAACTATATAATACAAATTAAATTTTCTTATACATATTTAAAACTCCATCAGGTCAAGTCGCAAAAAATATGACACATCCTTTTTTGTGGACAGAAAACGGACTTTGACTGACCACGTGTTGCTGCTGACTACAAATGCCGTACTGGTAAACAATCATTCAGTGTGATTGGCCAGTATTATCAGGGTATTGTTTTATTCTGAGTTTCATATGCAAATAAGTATTGATTTCATTGAAATCAAACATCCAATCAATGCGTAAAATAATAATCAGCATACAAAATATTAGCACGGCGCCCCATCAAGCAAACTGTCACATTGTTAGTAAAACGATAATATTTATCTAATCCTTTTGTGACAACTTGTGTTTTGTCGTGGAATGTAGTAAATTTCAGCTGTCATGTTTATTTATCACTGTTATTGTCATACATATTTCTTTGCATTTCGATGCCATTTTTTTGTTAAACATGTTAAAACCAGACCCAAACTAAACATCTTCACTAACCAAGGGTTTCTGATCCGCTACTCTCCTCACAAACCCTTGGCATATGGTGCTGTCAAAAGACGGGAATGTTTATGTCACGTGATCTTGAATCTTACCACATATGCACAGATTGCGTCATCAATAGAAGTAAGGCCAAAGTTTTTATTTTTTTTGGTTTACGATTTTCTGTCTCCAAAAAATGCATTGGGTGGTCGAAAAATAAAAATAAAAATAATTTAGGATTCAACAGTTTCATTTTAAAATACCAGCAATGTTTATTTTAATAAAAATAATACACATCAATAGTACTTTTAAGTTTTACTGTCTAGATCACATAACTCTTTTTATTTAATTTTGATTCATTTCTAACTTTAGACTGAATGTCATTTACATTTACATATAGTTCCAATTTTTGTTTGTCAATCAGTGCTTGGTTCATGATGTTCAACTTCTTTTTGTGCTCTTCAGTGATATGTGATGTGTTATAAACCTTGGTATCCCCACAAACTAAAAATAAGGATCCAAATTTAAGTTAAATTTAGATTGAAGAAAAATACAATTTAATTGTTTAACAATATCAAATGTTACAGTAATTGACATTGAAATAAAGGTTATAATAATTTGATCATGCAGCTATCAAATTTAATGTTCAACCTGCGGCACAATAGCCTAATAATTTCTCCATCAAGTCCTTCTTTAAATTTTTGTTATGTACCTGCACAGTAGGCAATGCTCATTATTTACTTAGTAATTCAAAGGGCTTTGATCTCAATTGAGTGCGAATTTTGCAAAGATTTGTATATTGAATTTACTTCTATATAAAAATAATAAATGTTTTATACACATTTGAATTTATCCAGTGAAATACCGGTCAGCGTTACTTCAACTAAGATGTATCTCTCAACACTAAATTGGCCTAACTATTATCAATGGATTTATCAGCCTATTTTGGGAAACACCATTTTTGGGGAATTGGGAATAAAATATGATCCATCTTCATCATACAAGATCAATTATGAATAAAATACTAATAAAAGTAAATTGGACTTCAATGAGTGTAAAGCATTTATACAACTTAGGGTAGTACATGTGTGTATGAGATTTCAATTTAGGTCATATAGTATCTGCTTCTGGAGATTATAAACCTCCTGCAAAAAATTATACCAAGTACACATTTTCTAAAAGTCCTCTTTTAATATGTATTAATGCATTGAAAATATATTTTTCTATCTGAAATAATACCTAAAGTCCTTACCATTCACTCGCAGGTCAATTGAGTAGGTGGAAATAACTTAATAAATCTATATAATTACACAATATCATCTTTTTTTTTAGAAAAACGGAGGAAATTCGGATTAAAAGTTGGCGATGTTTTTACAGTGTTTTTAAACAGGTGTTATGACTGTAGCTTTGCTAGTTAAATAGATGAAAATTACAGACAGTCTGACAATTTTACTTTGTGTTTTTTCAAGATAATTAAAAATAAAAGCATTGTTCACCAATTGGCAAAAAATACTGCCAAATTGGGAAAAACTGAACTCATTTTCAATTGGAAATGGGGCCGAATTTCGGCCCCTGAGAAGGCACTGATAAATCCTTGTTATCTATATGTGTAACCGTGTCTGCTAGGTCGATCAGGGTTGGGCATAAACTCTCCAATATTACGGTATGAATTTAGCCAATTGAGACATTTGCAATTGGAGAAAGGGATCATGCATCCAATAATTTATTCACTTTTTCATGCAGAAAAAGTTCTTTAAGTGTGTGTCATTGCTTTCAGTGAGGAATTACCTTGTTACATGACAGAACCGCCATTTTTAGTTTGCACGTGTGTTTATTTACGGTCACCTAAATGTTTGTAAAGGTCTCATATATTTATAAGCGCTTATTCGACTAAGATGCATTCTAAAATTTAAAACCCACCAGTTCAGCTGAGAAAAATCCGGAAAAATATGCAGGGTTCGACAATAACGGTGGACCGGCGGCCCGAGTCCACCAAAAAATTGGATGGTCCACCAAATGTTCTGGACTAGGTGGACCTTCGGTCCATTTAAAATTTAAACACCATATTGAAAAATACACAGTAAAATTCCGTTTTTTCTATAAATCGATATCCGTAAATCAAACAATTAATTCATCTATACTTGTATTTAACAATAAATAAATGGTTAAATTTGTTTTAGCTAAATATTTAGCTGAATATATATTTTACATATTGATGACTACATTAACAATAACATTGAGACGCAAGAACATTCAACACGGACCTTGAAAAAGAAGCCAGTAAAAATCGTGCCAAATTTGTTTACTTAATGCACAGAAAGGTGTGAAAATGTACACTGGGTAACAGGAAATCACTCCATGCCTGAATGCACACTGATGGCCAGGTTTAGAGATGATTAGAATTGATTGACAGCTGCATTTATGCATTGTTTATTTTTTTTTAGATCTTCAAACAGGCATGATTTGTATTTCATGAACACGTTATCTGCAGTTTCTTTTTTTCTGCTATACATTAAATCACAAAAAAGAATCTAGCCATAGATACATGAAAAATTCACGTCTTGTTTATATGTACAACTTAATTATTTGGATTTTAAATTTTATCTACCGTTGGAAGCAAAATAAATGCTGGTTTTTACCATTGTAAATAAATGATACCGTATTGAAATAACATTTTTTTTTTTTAAGATATAAATTGTATTCTGTTTTTAAATATTGAAAATATATTAAAGAGTATTGCTGAAAAACTTCTGACTTATTGATTTGTTTCAGTTGACTGGTTAAACTAATGCTTTATTAGTCTGACTGCACTGGGTACATAAGTTAGTTTCAAGCCTTGTTTAATGAATTCAAACATTTATGAAGGTCCGCCAAAATTTGAGAAGGTCCACCAATAATTTTTGACAAGTGGACCTGTGGTCCACCAAGGTAAAAAAGTTAGTTGCGAACCCTGATATGTCGGAAAAAGACATTGTTTTTATTTTCATGATTGGTGAAAATTAGGGTCGGCGGAATCGTAAACCAAATAAAAAAACTTTGGCCTAAAAGCAAATTTAAACATTAAAGTTTTTAGAGAATGATTAGCAAATTTAAACATTAAAGTTTTTAGAGAATGATTAACAAGAAGGTATCGAGCAATGTTTGCTTTTTATTTAGGATGCATATCTACATCTGTAATATAGATTCCAGGGGCCCGTTTTACAAAAGAACTTACGACTAAGACCAAAAACTTCAGTTGATTGTAAAATTATGCAGAATTAATGATTTTGTTTAAAATTGCTAGCGTAAAAGTATCTTTCTATATACCTTTTAAAAAGATTAAAACTATTTCCTATTTCATGTAAATAGGAAAGTTATTAGCAGAATTAAATTTTGGTCTTAGTCGTAAGTTCTTTTGTAAAACGGGCCCCAGGTCACGTTATTTGCACTTCAACTTAAGATTGGATCACACCATAACTATTTATAGAATGACATGTTATCTTACGGATCATTGTTCAGTTTGTGTTTTTCATTCCCAAGACTAAAGAGTCAAGATATATCCCGAACGCAGATATCGTCATTTACAAAAAACAATTGCTGATTGGGCGGTCTATATCAATCAACTCCAATCACAACTCGAGAAAAAAATCCCAACTTTTGACAGCACCATAGGCCAAGGAATTATGAGGAGAGTAGCAGATTAGAAACCCTTGGCTAGGGAAGATGCAAACTAAAATCCAGATAATGGAACCGAAACCCAACCAAACCAGGACAACTTGGTCCATGGTTTTTGGTCATTTTGGGGAACAGTGACAGCCCTAGTCCCGTGACAAAATTATACAATACCTATCATATCATGAGGGAGGTGTATCATTTCACCACTAAAAAGGCTGGACTTGGTGGGAAAAAACAAATAAAGCATCAGGATTAGCTGGTTAGGCTGATGGAAGTGGAAGTTAGCATGTGGCCTTTTAATTAAGAAATACAGAGAAAAGGAAAGAAAAAGCCCCTGAATCTGGAAGACCAATGAAAATATTAGACAAATATATTGTATGAATTAACTAGTGCTAATTGTAACGGGAACCGTTACAGATGTTCCCCAAACGGCTCCCCAAATCCCTTATGATGCCCCATTTTCTACAAGCTTAAATAAATTAGAGAATACTTTTGTAATATAGATGGACACTTTATTTTTAAGGGTATTTCATTGGAAAACTACTCCGATATAGCCATATGGGTATTAGCCAATCAAATTTCAGCGCATGTGCTTGCACATGTTTTCTACATTTTTCACTTTAATTTTCTTATAGTGTCTCACAATACATACAGTTGTGTTAAATATTAAAGAATTTCATTGAAAAATAAGAGAGATGTAACCCTTTAAGTATTAGCCAATCAGAATTCAGCATACGCACATGCAGGTCCTTGCATTCAATTTTGATAGTATTATAATGTAGGAGCTCTATGTGCCTATCCATGTCATAAATTTCATCCTGTTTTGTTGAAAACCAAGGGAGTTATAGACATTTAAAGTTTCAACCAATCAGATTGCAGCACACCTGCATGCGCGTGTTTTCAAGAAATTTCCTATATAACATGTTGTAGCACCTTATAATATATACTTATATTCTAAATTTCAAAGTATTTTGTCAAAAAACAAGGAAATTATTGAGATTTTTGTATCAGCCAATCAGAGAAGAGCGCACGTGCATGCGCGTGAGTTCACGCTAATTTGACCATGTTATCTTGTCTAGACTACTAATGTATCTTTATATCTTGAGTTTCAAAGCAATTCATCAAGAAATATCAAAGTTACGGCTTCATCAAGTATATCAGTCATTTCACTCATTGCACGCGCGCGCACGTGCATGCATGTGCGCGCAAAATGACCTTCGTTCCGAACACCTACACAACATGCCTATTAACCCTAAAAAGGTTTCATGTCAATCGGATGAGTGGTTCTATGAGAACACTCGCGGACAAAAAAGTACCGGAGAAGAAAGTAGAAAAAAAGAATGATAATAATAATAATAATAATAATAATAAGAAACAGAGTAAAAACAATATGTTCCCAAACTTCGTTTGGGGAACATAATTACCAGTATTTAGACAGCACAAGCAATGCAAGCTCAAAAAGGTTGGGCAAAATTTATTTGCCACTCTCTGTGGAATATTTTAAATGTAATTCTGAAAATTGATTCTTTGCAAATCTTCTCAATTCAGAATACCATTGCAAAGCATACTATAGATGAGACTTTGTACAGGGACACAAGTAGATTAATCTCCTTGTACAACCTCTTTCATAATTTATCCACTTTAGTGTGATTTCCGGACAGTGTGTTCCTGCTAGCTTTGAAAACCAAGGATTGTTTTAACCCTTTGAAATAGTAATGTAAACATACTTTTTTCCATGGGGTCTAAATTTTATGGAATAACACAAAAATTTCTGTTCATTTGAAAATTTTGAAAGCTAATTGTGTATGAATTTTTTGGGAGTCACTTTAACACAAAAAATTGGGGGAGGGGTGTATTTTTATGCTTTTTCTTCCTGACCATTGTCCTGAGGAACCCTAAAAGAAAGTTGAAAAGGTTGCATGCAAACAGTATACAATTTGTAAACTTTGTTTCATTGTACAGGATGGTTTTCGTGCAGGCCTCTCCGAGGGACAGGAGGGGGAACTTCAGACAGGGTTTAACCAGGCCTTCTCCAGGTCTACCATCCTACTACAGAAAATATCTACTGTCAGGGGACAGATTTGGTAAGTCTACATGTTCTTCAGACAGGGTTAACCAAGCCTTAATTTTCCTGAACCACTGTTCTAGCTATTATAGGGGGTGTCTACTGTATGGGGACAAATTCGGTAAGTAGCACCGTACATGTACTTCAGACAGGATTTAACCAGACCTCTTCCTGAACTACTGTCCTAGGGGTGGGTGTCTGTACTGTGTCATTTTGTTTTGCATGCATATTCTATCACTATTATAAAAACGTACCTCTTAATTACCTGAATAAAACTTAATTCTGGATTGAAGTATGCTGTAGCAATGCAAATACTGTGGAATTATTTTAATTCTTGAGAGTCATTGTTCATGGGCTTGTTCATGGGACGTAATTTTGTGGGTTACTGGTTTATATAGTAGATTCAATGAACCAATATGTTTACAAAATAAACATTTGTATGGATCGATGTAAATTCATGGGTATTAAAGGGTGATCCATGAAATCCATGAAATCCATGAACATTGGTCCCCCACAAACAATGATGATTCCAAAGTAAAAGGGAACACAGTACATTAGAAAATTTACACAAAATTGATCAGAAATTACATCTTAATTACTCTCTTTTATATTTTTTATTTTGGATGGATTTAAGTGACAGTTAAGACTCTATAAATGCAGTCAATTAGGGGCATGCGGACTCAACCATTAATAACCAAATTATTATTTTCCAAAGTTGTACAAATTGAAAATACAAACAGCATGTATGACCATGCATGGTACATATATTGTAACTGCGAGTAAGTTGACATTGTAATTGAAATGCAGTTTTAAGTCAAAGTGCATAAAAAAATTGTTTTGTTCAGAAGGTTTGAAAGGTTGTTTTGAAATGATATCAATTGTTTTGCCAAGGTCACAGTGAATAGAGTTAAAATTATAGTTTTAAAAATCATTAAATCTAAGAAATTAATGGGGAGGGTGGGGGTATTGACATGAGAAAACTAAAGGTTCTTGGAAAATAATTTAACAGATTACTGAGAAACTTCCCAATTAAGCTCTGCAGTTCAATATTAAAAGAAAATGACTATTATATACAGTAACCCCCCAACCCCAGCCCCCAATATGTAGTCTTTAAAATAATATAAAACACCTGCAGCATGTTGATATGTTATTCTATGATCATACAAGTCACACCTAATATTGTCCATGATTATTAACCCTGGAGGTCAACACCAGTCATTATAATAGCGTTCTTAGTAATTATGTAGTCCAATAAAACCATGTATCAACATCATTTAAACATGCTATAATTGTACGCTAATTAGTCTTTAAGCAATTAATGGCTTTTTCCCATTTCACCAAAGCTGTGAAACTCAAATTCCCATTTTGCCTCAGTGCATTTTCAGATAGTACAGTGAAACCCATATTATAAACATAGCAATGCTGATTACTAATTACGTACTTATGCAGTATTTGGTTCCTGACATGGTGTAGATTCAATTTTGTTCATAAATTCCTATTTTTACATCAGTGCATTTTTAGATTAAGTACTGTGAAACTTGTGTAAACATGTGTAAACATAGAAATGCTATATGACTATATAATTATCTGGTACTTTAAAAGTATTTGCTTTTACATTTTCTCATATATTTGACACTTTAATTTACAGAAAGTTATTTAGTTATGATCATAATGGAAGATTACATTCAGCTGATACTTCCAAATATTAAGGGCATTGAATTTTCATTATAATAAAGTTCTTTTTTTTATAAAAGTTAAAAGATGATTTTTGCTTTAAAAAAATTAATAGTTTTTTGGGAATAATTGGAACAAATATTTTACTATCAATTAAAATTTGAATTTGTACATGTATTTACTGTATACACTACAGGTACATGAGGTATATAGGGTTTATTTCGCTAATGTTATTTTCACCCTTTCAAACTTGAAAACATTATTTTTGCCATTTCAAATTTGCCCAATAAAAGTTATAATTAAAAAAGACAAGGCTGTTTTCTTTGAATTTGCCTGCATGTTTCAGTATCTCCCACTTTAGACATTAGGGCGAAAATAAAACAATCGAGTGTGAAAATTTCACTGTATACAGTAACCGAATACTTAAATTTGCAATTTAATGAAAACTGTTTTTAGATAAGATTGATTCAATCAACAATCATAAAATTTTGTAAGCAATAATATTTTAATATGCCAGTGGAATTTGTGAATTTCACATTATGACATTTCCCATTATGATCAAATATGGACTTTGTAGTACATTTATTCTCATGTTGCAATCTGCACTGACAAAGTCGTCAATTTCCATCTAATTACAAATTAATATCATTTTTATAGTGATATTCATGACAATTTTGATTTAATTAGACAATATTATTAACAAATTTATTATCTTTACTGCAGTACTTTTTAGCTCACCTGATCAAGCCAAAGGCTCAAGTGAGAGCTTTTCTGATCAAAATTTGTCCATTGTTTGTCATTGTCATCATTTGTCTTTGTTTTCATAAACTTCCATATTTTCATCTTCTAATCAAGAATCACTGGTCCAATTTCAACCAAACTTGGCACAGAGTATCCTTGGGTAAAGGTGATTCAAATTTATTCAAATGAATTAAGGGTCACAACTCCTTCCAGGGGAGATGACTAAGAGGAGAAAAAATTGGGAGGGTACGTCATTTAAAAATCCTCTTCTCAAGAACCACTGAGTCAGAAAAGATGAAACTTATATGAAAGCTTCCTGACATACTGTAATTAGTTTAAGTTTGTTCAAGTCATCCCCCAACTCCCAAGTAGGGCGGGTCCACAATGGGCCATCAAAGTTTTACATGGGAATATATAAGAAAATTTTAAAAAATCATCCCAAGAGCAACAAAGCCGTGATTAGTCATATTTACGTGGATCGAAGCATTCTCAGGGTGAGGCCATAATGGCTATCAAAGTTTTACATCGTGGGACATACATGTAGGAAAAATCTTTAAAAATCTGCTCAAGAACAGCGAAGTCATGATTAGTTTTATTTATGTTGAAGCATCCTCATGAGGTACATGTTTTGTTCAAAACATGACCATTGGGGGCACATTGGGTCCATATTGTAAAGGGTGATCAAAGGTTTTACAAAGAATATATATATTGTATAGGAAAAATCTTTTAAAATCTAATATCTTCTCAAGAACAGCAAAGCCATGATTTTAGTCAGTGATTTTTAGCTCACCTGAGCCGAAGGCTCATTTGAGCTTTCCTGATCAAAATTTGTCCGTTGTCTGTTGTCATTGTAATAAAATTTTCAATTTCATCTTCTCAAGAACCATTATGGGCCAATTTCAACCAAATTTGCCACAAAGTATCCTTGGGTAAAGGGGATGCAAGTTTGTTCAAATGAAGGGCCATGCCTTTTTCCAAGGTGAGATAATTATGAATTCGTGAAAAAATTAATGGCATCATCAGGGTTCTCCATCATTTGAAATTGAGTGTGTTGCAGACTTTACGCGAAGCATTAATATTTGCGGTATTTTTGCAATCAAATTCGCCACTATTTATTATAATTACACAAGAATACATGCACAAACACAACTTTTTTGACCCTCTAATTCGTTACACAAATGGTATGATCATACATATTAATGAAAAATAAATTAATGGAAGTTAGAATGTCTCCAATTATATATAATAATGTACATACTATAACTCAAACCACCTCCCCCCTCCCCCCCCCCCCCCCCCATCCACATTTAAAAAAAAATAAGTACGATTTAAAGAAAAATATTTACCATTTTTAAAAGTAAATTTGCCCTTATTTTTGATTAAGTTGATCAAATTACTGGTAAGTTTTTGAATTTAGAAAGGAACTTTAGATTGTTAGTAAAATGCTTTTAGGGGGTGCCTTTAAATTCTTCAACAATACATGTACATCAATTAAATGATTACGATATGATGTTTGACTCACAGTGCCAACATAGCCTCTAAGAGACGTGGTTCTGAAGTAAAGGCATATATATTTAATTAATTTTTATATATTTAAATAATATTTAAAAAATGCAACTAGCAATTATACAGTTACATGGAAATGTAACAACAAATGATTTGTCTTAAATGTTCCTTCATGCGTAAAGTCCAGCGAGGGTCTAGGAGATAATTGATAATGCAATGTGAAGCAAGACAATGTGCCCTAATTCAGAGATAATTAAATGCTCTGCATTAAAAATTGAAAGATGGTAGATTTGTTTGATTAATGTTTCAGTTAGAGAAAATTTATGTTTTGATTTTCTGATTATCACGGATCTTACTGTGTCGCAAAATTTTTTTACTGTGTCGCACGCATAAAATTTGCATTGTTACTATGTTGGGGGAAATTTTACTGTGTTGGGGCCGACACAGTAAAACAGCTCATGGAAAACCCAGCATCATTTAAAAATCTTTTAAAGAATCATTTTGCTTGAAAATATGAAACTTATATGGAAGCATCCTCAGGTAGTGTAGATGCAAGTTTGATCGAATCATGACCCCCATGGGTAGGGTGGTGCCACAATGGGCTATAAAAGTTTTACATAGGAATACATAGGAAATTTTTTAAAAAAAATCTTCTGCTCAAGAATATCAAAGCCATGATTGGTCATATTTATATGGAAGCATCCTCAGGTAGACTAGTGTAGATGCAAGTTTGTTCAAATCATGATCCCCCAGGAGAATAGAGGGGCCATAACAAGGGATCATAGTTACACAAAGGAATACAAAGGATATATCAATAAAATTTTCTTCTTAAGAACAGCAAAGCCATTATTTTTCATATTAATTCAAAAGCATCTCTATGAAGTATAGATTCAAGTTAGTTCAACCCCCCCCCCCCCCCTTCCCCAAATCACTTTTATATTTAAACTTTTCAAGAATGAACTGAATTCTGCTTTTTCCTAGCCAGAGTGCTCAGGTGAGCGATGTGGCCACAGGGACCCTTGTTTATAAGGGTGTATTTGGGGCTGGCCCTATGCATTTTCAATTAAAAATATGCATGTATTTTCCCAAAATGTAGTGGAAGTTTTTCCAAAGAAAAACTTAATAAAATATTTGATCAAATTCTGTTTGTTGCATGATTTTCAGTAAGTTCAAGCTGGTTTTGTTGATAAACCATGTTGGATTAATTCCTTCAATGTGAAAACTTAAGTTTACTCATACCACTTAATGTTCTTGATATTAATAATTAGATAATTCATACTAAGAATTTTAGCCTTAATATCTGTTATAAACAGTATAGTGCAAAGACAACACAATTTTTTTTTTTTTTTTTTGATATTGCTTCTCATGCCAATGGTACTTCTTGAAAATATCCAAATTAGCGGAATTGACGTGCACTGAAATTCCTAATTCAGAGGGCCCCATGCAGTCCCCGGTCCCAAAATACAAAATAACACTGTTAGTCATATTTTACAGCATGTATGTGAAACTCAACGGGATCAAGATTAAACTTTGAGATATCTGAGGATTTGACATACATGTAATGAAAGTAAAAAATATAAAGAGGAAGTGGTTAGGATTGCCAACTCACTTTGACTTATCCCTGGTATTTGAGATATCATGATCTGTGGTCAAGATACATGTAATGAAGTTCCACTGTATGTGGAAGCATCCCCAGGTAGTATAAATGCAAGTTTGTTCAAATCAGGTCCCTCAAGTGTAGGTAGGGGCCATAAGTTTGATAATGATATATAAGTTTTATATTGGAATATATAGAAAAAAAATCTGGTGATGAACAGCACAAGGGCAATTTATACCTCAGCTGAGTGTTGTGGTCCATGTGTTGGCCTCTTGTTCAACTCAATTTAAGGCTTTCTCACAATGTGTAGGCATAATGGAAAAACCATATCAATTAGGTAGTCATAGATATTATAAAACTTCATTAATTAATTTGTATTAACATGAAACTAAAATTGTTAATTTTATCATGCATCAGTTATGTTAATGATGTAACTTGCATAATAGCTAATAAGCTGTTGAAATTTTAGGGCAATATGAATACTGCATGCTTACAAAACACATGTATATAGGGCATAAATTCTGAACAAGGATAAATCTTCATGATGTTGATGAACTTTTTGGTCTATTAATAACATGTTACAGGTGAAATGATTTAAAGTTAGCCACAAGGGGGAAATGTAGGACAGAATTTAAATGATTACCGGTACTAGATATTTTTTTTAAAAGAAGCACGTGGCTGTACATGCAAATGAAATATGATAATGTCTTAAAAATAGAGCATGTTGTATAACTTGTAATTATAGTTCTATACAATAAGAAAAAAAAATTGTTTGTTATATCAGACATTATCTCTAAACATGTTAAATAAATCTGTATTTTTACATTAAATTCTGCAGCCATAAAGTGAAAAATCTTATGTTAAAAAGCAAAACAAAAATTTGCACGTATACATTCCATTGTATTAGGAACACATATTGAGCCTTAAAATATTATTTAGCTACATGTCTTCATATTGATATAATGATATTAATTTTAATTTTCTGCGATTAAATTTTCAATAATTGTGATTTAATCACATAAGTCCTGGTCTAGTTCCTTGATTTTATCATTGAGAAGCAATATCTATACAGTATACATAAAATATTCTCCGTTGTACATGTACATATGTATTCGTAACTTCAAACTCTATTTGTATGATAAAAAAAGTTGTAAGAAGGTTTTATTAAAAGAATTAAAGAAAAATAAAAAACCTTGGAGTTAACTGACAACAAATTAATTAGATTTTAAAGAAGATTTAATTAGTAGGTGCTAATTTTTTTTTTTTATCATACACTGTACTCTCTTGAACAGAGAGAGATAACTCTTAGACTAATTAAACTTGATATAAAATCACTAGAACTAGATAAACCAGAAATATGATCACAGGGCATGATTGTCATACCCATGCAGTAATACATTTGTATTGTAAAATGAAAAGAAATATGTCCTAATCTTTCTTTAATCTAAGGTAATAGTAAATTACAATGAAAGAAGGAATTCTTTTTTTTCTTTTTTATGCCCCCGGATCGAAAGATCCCAGGGGTATATTGTTTTTGTCCTGTCTGTTTGTCTGTTTGTCTGTCTGTCTGTTGTCAACTTTAACCTAGCCCATAACTATTGCGCTGTCAAGGGTAAGGCTTTAATATTTGACATGAGTTTTCATTATGACAAGACCTTTCCATTGGTACAGAAATTTTTGATCATGTGACCTCAACTGTGACCTTTGACCTACATTTGAAAAACTTTAACATTGGCCATAACTATTGCATTGTAGTCTACGTCTCACTCCAGAATTGTGTTACCATCGGGGGCATAGTGTTTCACAAACACATCTTGTTATGTTCCCGGATCGAAAGATCCCGGGGGTATATTGTTATACCCCCCGCAAACGAAGTTTAGGGGGGTATATTGGAATCAGCTTGTCCATCTGTCTGTCCGTCTGTCTGTCTGTCCGTCTGTCTGTAGACGAGATTTTGTCCAGGCCATTTCTTGGAAACTGTTGCAAGGATTTGTCTGAAAATTTGTACACTTATTCTTCGCCATATGAAGGTGTGCACCTGGTATTTTCATCATGATTGGATAATTTTTTTGCATTTTACAGGTGTTTTTTTTATTTTTATTATGTGGTTTTGTCCGGATCTGTTCCCAGAGACTATTGCATAGATTTGTATGAAAATTTGTACACTTATTATTTACCATATGAAGATGTCCACCTGGTATTTTCAACATTATTTGATAATTTGTCAGCATTTTACAGGTGTTTTTTTTTTTTTCATTTTTATTGACTTAGTCATTTCAGATTCATGTCTAAGGTTTGAGACATAGAATCTAGAACATCTGTACAAAAATGTGAACTACAGCTTAAAACTACTCATTAGAACTAAAAAAAATCACAAAGTATTAAAATCAGTTTTTACATGACACAGCAGATAGTGTAAATCCATTTGTCCCTTTGGAGTAATGAGTGGACATGCATCCAGTTAAAGATTAATTAATGAGTTCAGTGTGGGAAGCTGTTAGGGCATCTCTGATCAAGCAAGTCTTATCTATATCTCCTGGGAATGGGGCAGAAAGAAATAAAGATCTCTGTTGTCTAAGTCTCTTAATTGTAATTTATGTCTGTCAAAATACATAGTTACTGGAACCAACCTTTTATTAGTAAAATGAGTTTGATATAAAGGTATTAAGATCAATTTGATTTTGTATAATTAATTTTTTTTTTTTTTTTTCAACAATCAATTTGCAGAGTGTCATGTCTCACAAAGATGACAGATAGTTGCAAACTATTTTTTCAATGTATTTAAAAAATACTGTAATTACTAGCATTGATGTTTTATTAGGATGCACCTTAGTTTCATTCATTAAAAAAAATATAATGAGTAAATAAATTTTCACTCTAAATGTTTAAGCAAATTGTGAACACCTCTCACATCTAGAAAACATTAGTGATTTGGTACCTTCTCTGAAAAACCCAGCGGGGGGTATTTGTCCCTTTTGGACAGTTCTAGTTTTTGTCCTGTCTGTCTGTTTGTCCTTTTTTTGATATTCAGAACTGTTATTTTTATTACAGTTGTTACCTATTGTAGCATATGGTACATATGTACATGTTACATGTAAGGGCTGGGTATCGGTTGGGAATTTCATATTGCAATATATTGCGATATTTTGAACTGTATTGCAATATGTATTGCAATATTTTAATAACAGTTAATAAAATGCTCTTTTCTTATTTTGTTAACCTCCATTTATAAGCAGAGTGTCTAAAACTTTTACAGATATGTTGTAACAAAAAAAGTTCTAGTTGATTTCACTACAGTTTAGCAATGATATGCAACTATACAACAGAAACCTCTACAGACATTTTAAATTTCATATTTTACTTTATACATCTTAAGCCCATTCATTTTGCCGGTATGTCGGTACTGGAAAAACATATCGCAATACATTTTTTGTTAACGCATCGCAAAATACCGGAATATCGATATTATTGCGCAGCCCTAGTACATATACATGGTGTTGATTCAGGGTGACATATACATGTAGTAGCTACCAGGTATACTTGTCCATCTTAAATAGCTATGTCTCATGTGGGAAATTAATATGTATATGATCGCAAAGAGAATATATATATCCCAATATGAACCTGATTGCAGTAATTGTTTATGAAATTATAAATTAACTAAGAGAACTAGAAGATTCAGTCAGAGACTGTAGACTAACTCTACTGATTTGTACTTATGATAAGAAAGAGTAAAGCTGAGCACCTGAACTTGAAACTTAGTAGCAGTGGCAACATCAGTAAATAAGAATTATGATCCTTGATTTAGTTTACTTCCGTACCAAGTTGTATGAAATTGAGACAAACAACATAGGAGGAGTAATGTTTTAAATGAATTCCAACATTATACTATTTCTAGTAAACATTGTAGTTATAGTGTTCACCTTAATCAAATTAACCCAATAACCAGAACTTATAATGTACATGTGTCATAGAAAAGTCTACTTGATGTGTACCAAGCCACATATTGAAATCAGACTTACACTGGATGAAGAATAATATTTGAAAGAATTTCACAGAAATTTCTTTTTTAATAACCATAGCAACACCATTCATGGAAATCATAAAACAAATGTACAGAATTATGTATCTTAGTGTAGTCTACTTGTGTGCTAACTTATACTGAAATCAGAACAAAACTGTAGAAGAAGTAGGATTTGAAAGAATTTTACAGAAATTTCTATGTTTAGTAACCATGGCAACACAGGTCATGAAAATAAACAAATTAAATATAGAATTATTTATCTTAGTATAGTTTACTTGTGTACCAATTCCTTTTGAAAATGGAATAAAACTTTAAGAGGAGT
Source organism: Saccostrea echinata (assembly GCF_033153115.1). Taxonomy (NCBI): domain Eukaryota; kingdom Metazoa; phylum Mollusca; class Bivalvia; order Ostreida; family Ostreidae; genus Saccostrea; species Saccostrea echinata. Next base: position 5,665,413 of record NW_026889765.1, on the reverse strand, counting down.
ACATTTTTAAAGAATTATTTACTGACCCACAGAGAGACAGACAAACAGATGGACAATGGACACCTTACTAATGCATATTAAGCTCTTCTAGTGTCTGACCAGTAGATGAGGTAAAACTGGAGTTAAAAGTGAAAAGAAAATTCAAGCTCAGAAAGTTATGACAGAGTTGAATTAACTCTCACATTTATAAACCAGTGTAGGAAGTTTTGAGAATAAGTTTCTTTGAAACACTAAATGAGGTATACAGTGAGTCATTAGGTCCTATCTGCTCTGTATGTGAGCCCAGGGTAGTGTGTGAAGATGATAGCCACTATTTAGTTCTACGTAGAGGTATGATCTTTAGCAGTATGCTAGCTTAGCCATACTAAGAAGTTCAGTGCCTTCAGTAGACCTAGGCCTAGATACATGTATTTAGCCTAGAAGCTAGGTTAGCTGCTACCACCTTAGATATCTAGCCTAGCAGTTCGGTTAGCTGCTACCATCTTGAATACACCCCAGCCCTCTCAGTACTTTCATTTTTATTTCACAGTGCTTATCTCTCTTTGAACCACATCTACAGTGCTGACCAAAAGAGGCTCACTGATGATACTCAGAAAAAATTGGAAGACCTGCTACAGAATGTTCAGACTTTTGAGCATACCTGTTTGAATGCATCAGAGACAGTTCTGGAGGATGGAGAATTTAGGGAATGGGAGAGAGAGGTGGAGCAGAAAGTCCAGGAATTTAGTTCTCAACTTTGTCAAATTACTCAACGGAAATGATGATGGGCCACCTGAACGAGCAAGGTAAATATTTAATCCTCTGTGTGTTGTTTTGCACATAAGGCTTTGAGGAAAGTGAATAAACAGGGACTTAAAGGTTTATTGACACCCCCCCCCCCCCTCGCAAATAAGAGCTATACACATGTATCTCTCACTGGAATAAATGACTATTGTTATTCCTTTATAAGATTGTCAAGTAAAATAGCCATTTCTGACAAATTTTGACCTACAAAGTACATGTATACTGATATTGAGCAGATTTTAATTATAAATTAGATTTCTTTTAATTTTAATTTTAATCATTACTATTGAAACAAATTTTATATGAGTGAACAGAGAGGTGATAAACCTTAAACTATTCTCTTAACGTTTTTTTTACTTAATTACTTGAAGTTCCAATAGTGTTTACTGGTTTTATTGTATATACATGTATGTTAACTTCACAACTTTTTAAAAGCAATTATCTTTTCATTTGTACACATGGTAAATGTTAGTAGCAACTTTTTCTAGAGGAAGGTCAAGGGAAAAATATAATTTGGATTAAGGTTTGTGAATGTACAAATCAAAATACGAATGAATTAAGGATGGCAATTTGTAACCGGTTAACCAGTTACTCGTTTGCAACGATGGTAATCAGTCAGAAAACTTGTAATTAGTTATTCGAAAAAAATAAAATTTGTGTAAATTTCGTATTAGTTTACGTTTAAAACGAAGATTTATTTTACCTGAGAGATATATATGTACATGTACCAATATATTTACACAGAAATCAAGGCTTTCAATGATTTTTATGTGAAGAGGTGAATTTATCAATTTGAAGAGGCTGTTTTAGAATTTTTTCTATTTTGCTAATTATGAAATTTGAAGCGGCGAATTGACTGAATTTTGATCTTTGAAATGGTGAAAAATCGCCTCCTGCCTCCCCTTATTGAAAACCATGCAGAAGAATTATTTCAAGTCGGCATTGATTAAAGAAATGCACATTTAGGATTTTTTCCCTGTCAGGTTTACATATAAGATTTCCAGTGGATTTGTGTTCAAAAGTAAATAATTAAACAATGAAAAAAGATATGTCTTTTAATCGTTTTGCTGCATATGAAGAAAAAAGTGCTTAAAGTGCAATTTTTTTTTTTTTGAGATATCGAAAATAAAGCAATTAATTTTCAGTTACAAAAAATTATGACAATTTTTCGAACCCCCTCCCCTTTTCATAAAATCTTTGAAGCAGTTGACTTTATTTTGGTCTCCTTTATCATGTTTATAAAGTTCAGTAAAACTGTTTCCTTGCAAGCTAATGCTCTATTGAAAACTGAAAAAAAAATCATCGATGTACACAGAGTCAGGGCCATTAATGTACACACAAAAACGACTCTCACTCTAACAAATGAGCAGTTTAAATTTTGTAGAATTATGTAATTCGAATTTCCACAGTATCTCGTAATTGAGAGAACAAAAGTCTCTTTAAGAAGTCAAAATCAAATTAATGAAACAGAATGCAAAGAAAGATAATCCAGATCTAATATCTTTACATAGTATTATATGACTTTTGCATGTGAGAGGAAAGATAACCTCGCACTAGTTAAATGCATGGAAATCCATTTTTCCTACTGCGCGTGAAAGATTTTTTTCAGATATTTGAAAAAGCCAACACAGATATATATGTGCATGTACCAATTTATTTACACAGAATCAGGACTTTCAATGATTTTTATGTGAAGAGGTGAATTTATCAATTTGAAGAGGCTGTTTTAGAATTTTTTTTTTATTTTGCTAATTATGAAATTTGAAGAAGTGAATTGACTGAATTTTGATTATTGAAATGTTGAAAAATCGCCTCCTGCCCCCCCTTATTGAAAACCATGCAGAAGATTTTTTTCAAGTCGGCATCGATCAAAGAAATGCACATTTAGGATTTTTTTCCCTGTCAGGTTTACATATAAGATTTCCAGTGGATTTGTGTTCAAAAATAAATAATTAAACAATGAAAAAAGATATGTCTTTTAATTGTTGTGCTGCATATGAAGTAAAATGTGCTTAAAGTGTTTTTTATTATTTTTTTTTTAATTATTTTTTTTTTTTTTTTTTTTTTTTTTTGAGAAATCGAGAATAAAGCAAATAATTTTCAGTTACAAAAGAAAGTATGATAATTTTAGAAATTTAGAACCCCCTCCCCCTTTCATAAAATCTTTGAAGCAGCTGAACCCCCCCCTTTTTTTTTTTGGTCTCCCTAATAAAATTCAATAAAACTGTTTCCTCGCAAGCTAATGCTCTACTGAAAACTTTGAAAAAAAATAATCGATGTACACACAGTCAGGCCATTAATGTACACACGAAAACAGCTCTCACTCTAACAAACGTGCAGTTTAAATTTTGTAGAATTATGTAATTCGAATTTCCACAGTATCTCGTATTTGAGAGAACAAAAGTCTTTTTAAGAAGTCAGAATCAAATTAATGAAACAGAATGCCAAGAAAGATAATCCAGTTCTAATATCTTTACATAGTATTATATGACTTTTGCTTGTGAGAGGAAAGATAACCTCGCACTAAATGCATGGAAATCCATTTCTCCTACTGAAAGATTTTTTTTTCAGAAATTAAAAAAAAATCAACGAATGTTGACTTTATTTGTAATTTTAAAAAAAATCATATCATTCTGAAGATTCTTAAATGACACGATTATGTTAATATTTTTGGAAGCTAACCAATTGGGGTGCAGGAGTACTTCTGTTGAATATCAGTTTTACAATCAAGGTATTCTTATCATTTGACGTATACTCCAAACACAGATATCTAAAAAGTTATGAGTTAACCAACTCAGCGTTTATTAGTGTCAAAAGAATTTAAAGAATAAGGTATATCGTGTTTGTACATCAATGACATTACAGGAATTTAAATGCATTGAACGACTTTTTTTCTGTTGCTTGAATCGATCGCTGCTATCAATACACATTGATTAGTTTGTATTAGACATGAGGATTTAGCATATGGCAGTTTTGGGGTTGAAATTTGGATAAATGAATTGCGTATCTATAACTGTAAGTGATTTTTTGGTATCTCCGTGATTTAAGCTCTATTGTTACAACATCTGTATGTATTTTAAAAATTTTCAAGCTGTGGGATATTTTGAAGTACCCGAACTTCTGTTTAGATTTCTAGGCAGTTCTTTCACGTAAAACCGATGTTTAATATTCTTTATTCGATATTGAGATTTTGCCGTGTCAGGACTCATAGCTTATGAACCTTACGGCAAGAAAATAGTTTTTGTAATGCATGCAGTATTAGTGTTTAGTAATTAACCGAATTATTGAATTATTTACTGGTCTTTAGATTTCAGTGTTTGCTTTTTGCAAAATTGATTTCAAAACGACTCCCTGTTTAATTTTCAATTGTATGGTTGGTTGCCTTGATGGTTTGATAGCTTTTAACTACGTCAAATTTATTGCTTATTGAGACACGTTAAAACGAAAGTATTGATAGAGGCCGCCCGAACTTCCTTGCATTGTTCATGAATATTCTGATCTTAAAATTACCAATTTGAAAGTTCGAACTTATTTTTGTATAATTTTATACATACAGTGGCTACAGTTCGTAGAGACACGTACACGTACATTTTTTTTCCAGAATTAAATATTTTACTTTTAATTTGATGTGAAAATGTTCGTTGATTGCCCTCCCCTTTCCCCCACACAGGCACCTATTGTCGAAGTATAGTGAATTTCTCCCATGAAATAGGATTTTCGTCTTTGATTTTTTTTGCTTGTCAAAGATTTACCAGGTATATAAGTTATCAATTATGTAATCTGTCTGTCCCCATTCAATAACGATACTACGTGCCTGTCATTAAATATAGCCTAGAAGATTCTTTTGAAGACAAGAAATCTTCGGAAGTTTCGAGATCTAGAATTTTCTTAATCATGTTAATAAGAACTCTTTGAGGCAATTAAATTGAAGAGCATTGAAAATCATTGGTATTGCTGTTTATCTCATCTCCCATACTCAATTATTTGACATAAATTCATTTTGAACGTAGGCGTTTCAAAATGAAAAATGAATTCTTTTTCATTCATTAGAACTTGGTCTTTTAAATATGTACTTGAGTTAAAAATTCCTTTTGGCATAGAGAAGTTAAAAAAAAAAAGACAAAAATTGCTATGGCGAAATGGATTGATTTTAAGATGTATGTACGTGTAGTTGGGATTTGACTCTTGACTTTACATGTTAGTCATAATTTCTGTTTCTGAAACAAGGTCAAAGGATTTTTGATCTCGATATCCCAACCCTACTATACAGATAGGTAATTCACCATGTACCTCAGATACTTGTCTGAAAAAGAGTTTAACATGTGATATTTATTCTAATGAAGTTTTCATTATCAGTTCACATGCTATTTTTTTTATTAATATTTCGATGTAAGTTTTGACAGTTTTTAGCTCACCTGAGCCCAAGGCTCAAGTGAATCTTTCTGATCGAACTTTGTCCGTTGTCTGTCGTTGTCATTGTAAACGTTTTACATTCTTGTAACACTTTGCATATTCATTTTCTCTTCAGAACCGCTGGGACAATTTGAACCAAATTTGGTTAAGGAGGATTCAAATTTGTTCTATTGAAAGGCCACAATTTCCTTCAAGGAAAGGTAATTAAGACTTGGTGAAAATGAAAGCTTGATAAGTAATATTGATATGGAAGAATCTTCAAGTAGTATACATTCAAGTTTTTTCAAATCATGACCCCCCGAGTAGGATGGGCCATAATAGGCGCTTGAAGTTTTACACAGGAATATGTAGGAGAGTTAACAGTCTTTAATAATCTTCTTTTCAAGAACAGTAAAGGTATGAAGAGTCATATTGATATTATGGAAGCATCCTAAGGTAGTGTAGATTCAAGTTTGTTCAAATCTTGATCCTCCGGGATAGGGTTGGGCCATAAAAGGTGCTCATATTTTTACCTATAAAAATATAAGGGGAAAAATCTTTATCTTTAAAAATCATCTTCTCAAGAATAGCAAAGGCATCATGATGATAAATCATATTAATTAGAAAGCATCCTCAGGTAGAGTAGAATAAGATCATGACCCCTGGAGGTATGGTGAGGCCACAGTGGAAGATCAGAATTTTATATACGAAATATAAGAATCAATCTTTAAAAATATTTTTTTTTTCAAGAACAAAGGCATGATGAGTCACATCCTCAGGTTCATGTAGTGTAGATTCTCTTTTTTTTCAAATCATGACGGGGAGGGGGGGGGGGGGGTACGTGATCAAAGTTTTACAAAGAAATAATTCAATTTTTTTTTCAATTCAATTTATTGACATCACCATGTTGGTATACATTCAAAATAAAAAATCAAATGACAGACAACAGATATAAAGAAAAAGATATTATAACAATTAATGGCAATAGCATGCAAGACAATTTTACACAATTCTTTATAGTCTCTAGGTTTGTTTTCTCTGCATAAAGCATTTATCTTAATAGTTATATAAACGTTTTGTAGTATTATGATCATGGGTTAACAATTTCTTTCATGAGATCAGTACCGCAGTATAATTTATCATCAAAAATATATCACATTATTGAAATCGAAGATTGTCATTCACAGGACAGTAAAGTACAAATTTTTTTTTTTTTTTTTTTTTTTTTTTTTTTTTTTTTTTTTTTTGATTTTCAACAAAAAATTTATAAGCATAGCATAAACGTTTTTCCTTAGGGATTATTGGTATACAATATCTACCTGTTTCAATTAATAGTGAATGTGCACTAATTCTTAATTTTGTTAGCTGGGATCTTTCATGCTTTTTCAAGGGAAACTTTAAGTAATCCTTCAATTTATAATCAGTACAATTTAAGATTTTATTATAGAAATAAAGTTTTCCCGAGTTAGAAGATGAGATTTTGCTCAATTGTACATCTAGTATATCTTTGAGAATATGATTTTGAGTTTTGTTTTTTTTTTTTTTCAAATGGAAAACATTTTGAGAATTTACAGGTAATATCTAATTTATAGGCTGTGATCCATATTTTAGATCCATATGTTATAATTGGTACACTCATTGAATGGTATAGTTTAAGTACAACTTGAACTGAAAGATGGTATACTTGATTTCAGTGTATAATATGCCCTTTTAAGCACGTTCTGAAAGTTGTTCAGAAGTAAACTTCAGTTTTCCGCTTGATGTAAACATCCTAAATATCCTAAAACATCCTGAAGTCCTAAATATTTATATTGATCTGTTATAGGTACAATATTTTGCGTATAATAGAAACCATATATATCTTTCACTGATGCTTTTCTACAGAAAATCATTGCATTTGTTTTTTTTTTTCTATATTAACTTGTAACTGCCAATCTACACATTTTTCCAAAGCATTCAGACAATGTTAAAGCCCAGATGGAGATTCAGAAATTAATACTAAGTCATCAGCGAAAACATGTGATCAATAGGCATTGAATCTAAACATGCTGGTAAAGTATCTGAACTATGTAAGTATTCTAAATAAATCGTCAACATATAAATTAAACAGTGTAGGACTTAAATTGTCACATTGTTTTACCCCTCGATTAGCTCTGAATGGTTCACTCATCATGTTGCTATTTTTACAAGGATACATTGTATTAGAGTACATATCACATAGAAGTTTATGAAATATATGAAATATGAGGGCTCTTCGGAAATTATTGAGACATTGTGTATATTCTTCTTTCTAATGTACGTTTTTCGGTGAAAATTTGCATGTACGTTTGACAAAGACTAAGAATTAATAAAAGCAAGAAATATTTTAAAAATATTTTATTTCTTCTTTTCAATGGTATATAAATGTGTCAATGGTAAAGGTACCCGGCGCAGTCACGAAATCAGATATTGAAAATATGTAAAACCAACGTTAAAACTCCCAGTGGACCCATTGTAAGAGAGAAAATAATTCAAATTATGTATATAATTTTTCAATTTAACTTGGACTTCATTTCGTGCAAGTTTGCTAGAATTTCGATCAGAAATAAGAAGATCATTAAAAAATTTAAGCGCGGTATAGCAATCTGATAACGACGACAAAACGGATTTTGACATCAAGGCGGAGCAGCGAGCATATCTAAAATTTTGTGTAGCGGTATTGAGAACTCTTGTCCAGACTGAACGACCTGCTAAAACAATAACAATGCAATAAAACATGTCTAAGGGTTTATTATGTTCCCCAAACGAAGTTTGGGAACATATTGTTTTTACTCTGTTTCTTATTATTATTATTATTATTATTTTTCTTCCTGGGTACTTTTTTGTCCGTGAGTGATCTCCGAAACTATACATCCGATTGAGTTGAAACCTTTTTAGGGTTAATAGGAATGTTATGTAGATTTGCGGAACGAAGGTCATTTTGCGCGCACGTGCATGCACGTGCGTGCGCGTGCAATGAGTAAAATGACCAATATACTTGATATAGCCATAACTTTTATATCTTTTGATGAAATACTTTGATACTCAGAATATAAGGATATATTAATAGTGTAGACAAGATGACATGGTCAGAATGCACATGCATGCACGTGCGCGCATGCGCATTGATTAAAATAACCAATACAATTGATATAGACTTAACTTGTACATTTTTTGATGAATTGCTTTGACACTCAGAATATAAATATATATTAGAAGTGTAGACAAGAAGACTTGATCAGCGCATACATGCTTGCACGTCCGTGCACGTGCGTGCGCTTGCAATGAATAAAATGACAAATATACTTGATGTAGCCATAACTTTCAACTCTTTTGATGAAATGCTTTGATACTCAGGATATCAGGATATATTAATAGTGTAGACAAGATGACATGGTCAAAATGCACATTCATGCACGTGTGCGCATGCGCAATGATTGAAATAACCTATACGAATGATATAGACTTAACTTGTATATTTCTAGATGAATTGCTTTGAAACTCAGAATATAAATATATATTAGAAGTGTAGACAAGATGACATGATCAGCGCGCACATGCATGCATTTGCATGCACGTGCGTGCGCGTGCAATGAATAAAATCACCAATATACTTGATATAGCCAGAACTTTTACATTTTTTGATGTTATGCTTTGATACTCAGAATATATATAGACATATTATAAATGTAGACAAGACGACATTGTCAACATGCATATGCATGCACGTGCGCGCGCATGCAATGCTAAAATGACCAATATACTTGATATAGTTGTTACTTTTATACTTTTTGATGAAATGATTTGATACCCGAAATATGTAGATATATTTATAGTGTTGACAAGATGACACGGTCATCATGGACATGCATGCACGTGCGCGCTCATGCAATGCGTAAAATGACAGATATACTTAATATAGCCGAATTTTTTTTTATCTTTTAATGAAATTTGAATATAAAGATGTATTAAAAGTGTAGACAAGCTGACATTGTCATTTTGTACATGCATGCCCGTGCGCGCGTGTGTAATGCGTAAAACAACCCAATAAACTTGATTGCCTTATTTAATGAAGCTTACAGGGAATAAGACACCAAAAGGAAGTTGGGGAGCGTTTGGGGAACATCTGTAACGGTCCCCGTTACAATTAATACTAGTTTTTTCATTGGTATTTCCTTACAAATAATTTAACCAGAGTAAAAACAAAAGCTCCGGACGACCATCAATTATTACGGACTAAACAACGTTGACCCGCGTTGCACAACTCGATACTGCATGATACTAAGTCAACCTGTATATGACACTTCGTGTATATTTTACACCGGGATAGCAACAGCACACGTTTTATTTTATTTTTTTTTAAAGAATCTTAAAGAATCGTTTAAGAGTTATAAGAGACAGTTTGAATTTTGGAATGTTATATGTAATGACAGAGGAAGTAGATTGAACGCTTCCCGATCATTTCACTATGAGAAAATATCGGCTGACTTGACGTTAAAATGACGTAACGATGCTGTTCCAGGTCAATAGATATATGCTTGTTTATAATTTCACTGGAACTTATTTAATTATCCTATAAATTAGAAATTTTGCACAATTCTTTTATTTGTTCTTTATAAAATGTTGACAAATGTTCATGAATTTATCTCTGTCCTTTGTGGAGTAGAAGTAATTGTCTCAATAATTTTCGAACAGCCCTCGTATATAGTGAATAAATCAGGAGGACCATATCATGACTCAAGTAAGCGTTATGGCCGATGGGCCTCTTGTAATTGATGGCATATGTGAATTATATATTACCAGTCGGCCTTTGGTTTTTGTTCTTGCTTGATAATTATATTAAGCATGTTTTAGTGGAGCATTTAGTAAGTGGATAGTTTACATAATTTGTTTAATTTAGAATTTTTAAAAGAAAGGACAAATGTGATGTGGTTTGTGTTGACAACCTTACCTGCTAAAAATAAGGAACTTTTAAAAGTGTGAGAACAAGACTCACAAAATGCATTGAGCTTATTTGTAAAAGTCATATTCAGTTTGTGAATTTAGTGCATGTATTTAGAGTAGAATTCTAATCATTGAAAGGTATGAAAGTATGACACACAAACCTTTTTTTCCGGAAAATTCTTTTGGCAAAAATCAGTCTTTGATTTTAAAAAAAAATTTGGTATTCCTCGGGTTCGAACCCAAGCAATGAAAATCGTGAGAATAAATTTTCCCTTCAGACTTATTTGCTAACTTCTACGCTATACTGCTCATAACAAGCAATAGCATTTAAATCATGTTTGTGATATATGAACCTTCTCTAACCATGCTAAGTGGACTTCAAATATTTCTCGAAAAGATACGAATGTTGTGTCATAAAATTGTATTTTTAAGATACAGTGGGTCTTTGCTTCATGTTTTTGTTTAGTCTTTAAAAATAAAAATGGTGCGATTACCCACTCACATGGAAAAAGTTGTGTTTCAGTATGAAGATCATTTTTACCCTCTCTGGTGTATATTGTGCTATTTCATAGATGAATAATTTCATTATTTGTTAGATTGTTGTAAATTGTGTAGATTTTACATAAAGTTGATGTTAAATTATACATGTAACAAAGACAATTTTGTCATAATTGAGATTTAATTTTTCGCTTTCTTAATTGTCGCACAAAAGGCATTTTGCTCACCTTTTTCGCCCATTTTCTTTATTTCTAAACATAAAACGAAATGAGTGCAAGTGCTGAATTCTGTAGACCCTCACTCCACGCCAGAAATGCACTCAGGGAGTTTAAAAACTGCATCTTTGAAGAAAAAATTTTCAGCCCGATGCCAAGGTTTAGACTGATGGATGTTGAGGACATTCCCACTGCAAATTCAAGGTCCTTTAATACAGTATCTAAAACCACAGGGAATTTTTATTTGCAAATTAATGTTAATGGAGGGACAGAGAGGCAGTTGAGTGTCCGTCTTAGGCTGTCTAAGACACAACATAACAAATCACTCTGTGTCCTTGCATTTAACCCCCCATTGCAGACGGACAAAACTAGGTCAGTGACATGAATTGACAAATTTATTTAAGTGTTTATTATAACAGATATAATGTAACAGATCTGCTTTTAATTAATAACTTTTTTCTTTTCCTATTTTTTTTTCTTCATTTTTCCCCCAGTGTTTTTTTTTAGGTTTTGTCGACATTTTACATTATACATACTGACACAGTTCACCAGTTAGTTTTTACACCAAAATTGTAAGTTTTTTTCTGAATGTACATGATTCATGAACTTTTTTTATATACATTTGCCTAAATGAAGACATCGCTTGACCAGTTGATTATAAAGTCTTAATGAAATATCTTAGAGAACCACATCACTCATTCTATTGTATTAAAACAATTATACATGTATTGAATTAAAACAGTGATACATGTATGGAATTAAATTTATTTACTTAATAAATTACATAATATTACCTAGAATTAAATTTATCCTATTCTTTCTAAGTTTTAAGTAAATCGTGTACACATATTATATAAGGTGATCTTTAACATAAAATCAAGCAAGTAATTAATCAATGTGTATAATTTCTAGATTTCATAATGGGAAATGGCCCAAGTACTGGGGAGCTTTTCGTCTCCAACGACTCTGGTGGGAATGTCTGGATTCTTCTCACTCCCACCAAGGACTATCCACTCACTGGGTATTTTGAAAAAGACTTTGGATTGTCCACTTTAGCCAAAACTGGTGTCACAGCAAATACAGTTGCAGATTTGTATAACGCATGGACAAAAGGAAAGTGGGAAATGAAAGAGAAAGAAAAAATTTCAGGCGCCATATTGGATTTTTTCAAAAACACGGGTTTACATCTGACCTCCGGTTTTGCACGTGATGTTTACGATAAAAGCCTCTGTAACCCTTTGCATTATTTGAGTGCCTATGGATGGGGAATACTGAATAATTCGGAAGAAATTTGCGTCACGGTTTTAGTGGAAACGCCAAATGATGAATTGAAGATGACGCAATTTAGAACACTGAAGAACTGGTCCTGGGTCGTAAATTGCAAGTGCGTGACTCTTACAAAGGGAAAATCACTTTGGGAGAAGAGAATCTCCACTGGGTACCCATTAATGAATTTGGATATAAAAGACGATTAATTTCTTAATAAAAATTATTGCTATAAAGATAATGACCACTTTAGAGGTGTCCATGTTGTACTCCGTCAAACAGATAAATATTGTTATTTAATATTATATATATATATGTATATATTTAATAAGCATTTTATAGAAAGTTAAGCTCAAATAACTAGTAAATTGTTGTTCCACATCAGAATTTGTTCCTTTTATTTAAAATTGGGTATATTAGTATAAGTTGCTGTTTTGTAAGACGACTAGAAAGTCACAATTGCATGTTTTTAACATTTTCATAGTCATGCTTAAGTCTGACAGAAAGGATCAATTCCTTATTGTCAGCCTTGGCTTTTGGGATTGGGTACATGTACGTGACTACTTTGAATGTTTTAGCCCTGTTGGGACACCTTTGACCAGGATAAATATTCTTGTTTTACAGAATGTGTCTATAATGAAAAGTGTAAGAGTGCTGGCATATCAGTATTCAATATATAATTATATATATGATTGAATATCTTATTAACAGCTTTTGAAAAAGTTTGATCAGAACCTCTAATAAATATCGAAATTATCAATTTCAATTGAATTTTTATAACTAACTTTAACTACATAATGCAAATATACAAGTTTCAATTTAAAAACCTCTCAAAAAATTGAAAAGGAATACGATTTATGAAGGATTATATCTCGTGTTAGAAGGGTATTTATAATAAAAGAAAATTCTCAAAATCTACACTTTTAATTTATTCAGTATGTTGAAACTTTTGCCTTACATATTTTTATTCAAAGAATTTTTTATGCTCCCCTTCGAAGAAGGGAGGGCATATTGCTTTGTAGCTACAATACTGTAGCCCTCTCCGATTTTTTTTTTTTTTTTTTTTTTTTTTTTTTTTTTTTTTTTTTTTTTTTGGGGGGGGGGGAGAGGGCTACAACTCCTTAGGATCTCCGTAATGGTACAAGTGCGGGAGTGATTCACTACCGCGCATATTTCGGCTCAAATTATCAGTAAGTGGGCATTTTATTAACATATCTTACCTGAACTCATAAAATGTAGTTATGCAAGACAGGAATTGATCCAAAAATATACAGATTAATCCGTATATCGGTTATTTTTCGTGTATGTCAACATCACAACTTGAATTTATCCGCCATGTTTACTGACCTTGATCGATTTTATTTTGGGACAACCAAAGAGAATTCGGGATCTAGGGGAGCGGATTGTTTAGGATTTCCCTTATTTTAAGCATAAATATCACTGTTTATGAAAAAATATCCCATGGAATGCTTTAATTTATCAATGTTTATTGATATCACACAACACAAACATTTATCATCACCGACATTTACTTTATCAAGTGATTCTAAATTTCAAGCGCAAGTCTCAGTACATCACGCGAGAACTGTCATGGCTGCTGAGGAGAACGATTGGTAAACACGCAGATTTATTTTACTTGGTTTTCGCGTATAAAGGGCTATGATGTTGATAGTGAATAAAAATTCCGTCTCATTGGAAGTAAGTTGAATACAAAAACAATTTATTTTGCTTGCAGTCGCCCTTATTTAAAAAATATATTTGCACCATTACGGAGATGCAGTGAAATTGTAGCCCTCTCCTGAAAATATCAGATTAAAAAAAATCGGAGAGGGCTACATTATTGCAGCTAATTGCTTTGCTGCTGTCTGTTGCTCGGTCGGTCTGTCTGTCGGTCCATCAACAGTTTCCGTTCATTTTCTTTGCAGTGGTTGCACATACTGAAATGAAATTTGGTATACAGATTTATCATACGAATATCTAGGTCAAATTATGTTTTGGGTACGATCAAGCAATTTTTGACAGAGTTATGCCCTTTGAACTTAGAAAAATTCCAATTATTTCCAGTTTCCGTTCATTTTCTTCGCAGAGGTTGCACGTAATGAAATGAAATTTGGTATACAGATTTATTATAAGAATATCTAGGTCAAGTTCTGTTTTGGGTACGATCGAGCAATTTTTGACAGAGTTATGCCCCTTGGACTTAGACAAATTCCAATTATTTCCAGTTTCCGTTCATTTTCTTCGCAGAGGTTGCACGTAATGAAATGAAATTTGGTATACAGATTTACCATAAGAATATCTAGGTCAAGTTCTGTTTTGGATACAATCGAGCAATTTTTGACAGAGTTATGCCCCTTGGACTTAGACAAATTCCAGTTATTGGGGGGGGGGGGGGTAAGTGTTTCACAAACATCTCTTGTTCTTTTTTTTTTTTTTTTTTTTTTTGTTTTTTGTTTTTTGTTTTGTTTTGTTTTTTTGTTTTTTTTTGTTTGTTTTTTTTGTTATATGTTAGGATGATACAATTTAGGTTTCAAATGATATTTTAAGAACAAATTTTACACATTTTTAGGCAAAAATAATTTTAAAAAAAACATTTTTTTTACTCTGAAATTTGCATATTTTATCAAATATCTTAAAATTGACATCACTAGCCCCATTTTCAAGGGTTTTTTTTAAATTTGAAATTGCACAATACTTTCAAAATATTAGCGCTCAGTTAACGTTTATATAAAGCTTGATATAAGAAATTAATTTATTAATATCCAAAATATGAAAATTTTTAAGTGCAAAAAGATCACACAATAATTTACGCGCATTTTAAAATTTATTTTACTCCATGTATGAGCTAGATTGTACATTTATATACATTTATCTTTGAAGGATGAAAAGAATTTTTTTTTCATTGATTGAGGTATCAAAGGAAAAGTTAGACGGAAACCTTTGTGTGCTTCGCGAATTGATGAAGTTTCCGTCGAATTTTTCATTTGCTACCTCGATCAATAAACAAAAAATGAGATTTATTTCTTCAAATGTTATAAAGACTTGAACTGTAGAACTTAGGTTTGTTTAAATATTGGCACCCGAAAATATCTCGAATATTGGCTGCCGAAAATGTCTCAGCTACAATTTAAACCACAGTTTGATATTGCTCGGCGAGAACAAAGAACTCGACATAACTTTTTTTTTTAATTTATTTTGCTCCATTTCATAAAGAAATAAAAAGGACTGTACATGTGGTTATGGGGTGTAACTAAGGACACGTTATCAAGGAAAGAAAAGTTCATATGCACTTTCTCCAATTAATAACTTTCTGGAAAAATAAATGATAATTGTCCTTTCGGAGATCGAGAATTCTAGCACCGACAATATATGAAATGCAATATTTTAATTCATACCTCGAGGGATGAAGAAATTTATGATAAGACATTTAATAGAAAATTCAGCAGTGCCCATCTTCCCAAGGCGCGAATTATAATAGTTATGTGTTTTTAATTTGCTACTTCCGTCCTAAATCCCTAATTCACACCGGAGACATCGACTGGTTACTTTATAGATACTTACATCATTTCTTGTCTCTGAAGGCCTTGACGTGCAGTTTTTCATCTTTTCAGTATCTTTTCTGTTTATATTAAAATTCTTTGACTGTGATATAGCTATTGTGGTTCAACTTAAGTTCAAGGATGTTTTTGGAAAGAAGGTGTATCAATATATTTTTTTCTCATACTAAGAGGATGAATTTTTATGTAGAATATTATCTTCTAGTCCATGAAATTTATAGCAGAAAAGAACACTTTACATGAAAATTAAAATTGTATTCTCCCCGAATACAATTTCAACATTTTCACGAAAATTCAATAAAAGTATTGCGAAGATGGTCTTGTATTATTTGTGAAATGTAAAAGGATCAGGTGCACTTTGATTCAGGTGAGCTACATACATGTATGTATTTAAATGCATCTTGGGTTGCCCATGTGTCTAGAGTCATGCCAAAAAATTATACTTTTAGCATGCTTGATGAATAGGAATTCAAACCTTAAAACATTTCTTTCCAAGAGAGATAATTGTACATAGATATTGTATATAGATATTCAAATTTGATGATATTATTAAAATGCAAAACCTAGATTTCTTTGAAGATTAATCTTTGCTAAACACAACCTCTTAGGATCAGAATTGAGCTGTAATTAAGCATCCAAGTAATAAGTAGGGCTTGATTTTATCATAGTGTGCCAGCAATTTTCATACTATCTGTGGAGCTGTGATGGATCCAATGTGCATGTTCCTGAAGCTCTACTCTTAAGGCACGTCTTAGTTCTTCTAAGATAGTTTCTTGAAGCAGTCCTAACTTGCGATACAAAATTGTCTTTAAAAATGTCTTATTTTAAGACATCAAAGGCGGTCTTTAATCCCCCTTTTTGAATTGCTCGTTGTCACAAAAGACAGTATGGAAGACAGTACGCGTACACTATTGCATCTTAGGACTTCTTTTAGGAGTGTTTGAAGCGGTATCAGAGAAATTGGGGTTCCGTTTCGTAGTACGTAAATGTATTCAAATATATATATATATATATATATATATATATATATATATATATATATATATATATATATATATATATATATATATATATATATATATATATATATATCCCTTAGGAATTAAGTCAACATAAGATGTGGTAACTTCCAATACGTGGCTTCAGTTTACAAAATAAGATATGTCTTGGAGTAATCTTTAAATATATATCTTAAGTCTTGTATTAACAGTGTTCTTAAGATACCTTCATAAATGTGCCCACTGAGTTTCACACGGGAACAACAAAACCTTGCCGGCACGTCGATTTACCCAAATGGACCCAAATGGAACCCAAATGGAACCCAAATGGACCCAAATGGAAACACAAATGGAAACCAAATGGAATATTAGATATACATCATCGTATTATCAAGTTGTTACTTGTTTAAAATGATGAAAATAATGAACTTACAAATGGAGAATATTAATTATTCATTTCTAATATTGTATTTTAAAATACGAATTAATTTTCTATAGTTTTCTATACATCGATAAAATTATTGGGGGGGGGGGGGGGGGGGGGTAGTGCGCCTTTCTCGTGCCCCCCCCCCCTCGGTTCCTACGGCTATAAAATCTATAAACTTTAATATGAAATACTTTCATTTTGTATTAAATGATATAGATATGCAAAAGTTATTTCAAATAGAATAAAAATATTAATTCGTATTTTAAAATACAATATTAGAAATGAATAATTAATATTTTCCATTTGCAAGTTTATTATTTTCATCATTTTAAATAAGTAACAACTTGAGAATACGATAATATATATTTAATATTCCATTTGGGTCCATTTGATTTCCATTTGGGTCCATTTGTGTTTCCATTTGGGTTCCATTTGGTTCCATTTGGGTCCATTTGGGTTCCATTTTGGTAAATCGACGCACCCAACCTTGCAGAAAAAATGTTTGCTAAAATTGTTTTATTGTGTAAATGCCCAGTACATCTGTTGTGTAAACGCCCAGTATATCTTCATAATTGGACCACAGTATGAACCTAGAATATTACATGGGGATGATACGCCATCACAGGAGTCGGTGTTCCTATCAATTTTACCAAACAATTTTTTAAAGTATATTATACATATAATAAAAACATTATACACGGATTACTTTTTTATATTTTGAAAATTTTGATCGTCTGTACGCCGATTCCCGTGATAATACTTATATTAACATAGGAAAAACCTTTTGGAAACAAGCAAATTAATTCAAAGAATTGTGGTACCCCGAGTGGATGGGATGCAGTTATTTATGATTAATTTTAACTGTCTTGCTTGTGAGTCCTATCTTTTCTTAGACTCATACAAAAAGGACAGAAATTATTAAATAAGTGACAGTTATGGCAAAGATTATAGCTTTTAAAAACTACATCAAAGATCAAGGTCATGAGGTCAAATATCATAATACAATTCGAAAGGTCTTGTCACAAGTAATGCACATGCATATTGCACATAAAAGATATGAAAGTCCTGTCTCTTCTGGAGCATAAAGGTTATGGTATAGGTTAAAATATTTGATAAGTAGGTCAAACATCTAGGTCAAGGTCACGAAGTCAAAAATGATATACTTTTCTGAAAGGTGTTGTCATAGGTGATGTGCATGTAGAAATATGAAAGTCCTATCTACTCTCATTCAAAAGTTATTACAAATGTAAAATTAATTTGAACAAGATGTGTTTGTGAAACACTGATGCCCCCTCATGGCAACTTATAGCAAAGGTTAAATTTTCTCAAATGCAAATCAAATATGTTCGTACCCAAATTTAGGGGGTTTTTTTTCATATTTTTATCAAAAGTTGATGATTGCAGTTTGTTAAAGTAATATGCTAAGTAATATCCTAATGTTATGGAATTTTAAGTTTATGCCTATTATGATTCCGCGATGAGTCGAAACAGATTAGATTACTAAAGGTTTCTAAATTCAACCGCTGAACCAATTTCAACCTATATTGGCATAGAACATCTATGAGTAAAGGGGAACAAAAATTGCGAATTTCATGGTCCATGCCCCATGGGACCTAAGGGGTGGGGCAAAATCGTCAAAATTAGTACAATCTTTCAAAATCTTCTTCTTTACTCCTTGACATCAAGCAGTCAAACTGATGGCATAATTGTAATAAGCAATGAGTCCTCTACTAAAATTGTAAAATTCATGGCCTCGGGGTCAGGACTTCTGGAGTTAGGGTGGTGCTCTAATGATCAAATAGTGTAAATACATAAATTCTTTAAGAGGGCTGGGTGGTCGTGGCCATTTCTAGACTATATTGATCTCCTTTAGAAGAAGAGCTCCATATAAAGATATACAAAAATGATCAAATTTTAAATCTAAAATGTATGAATTTTTTCTTTGCAAAATGATAGTTGACAGCTTAAGATATCATATCTAAAAAAATAAGTTATAGCTGATGGTTAATTTCCCTGTATATAAAGCAGATAAGTTGGTACATGGAAATGATGATCAAGGGTGTCTCTTCCAAAATTGTGAAATTTGTGGTCCCAGGGTGAGGGGTTATGCAGGAGGGGGGGGGGGGGGCTCTATAGATTATATAGTGAAAGTGCATTATTTCTTTAAAAATCTTTTTCTCTTCTCCTAGGCATTTCGCAGATAAACCAAATATAGTTATGATGAGCAAGGGCACATCTTCCAACATTGTGAATATCTTGGCCCCGGGTCATGGTTCTGATGTTAGGGAGGGGCTCTATTGATCATATGGTGAAAATGCATAAATTCTTTAAAAATCTTCTCCTCTCCCCCTGTATATAAAGCAGATAAACTACTAGGTGCATGGTTATGATGATCAAGGATGTCTCTTCCAAAATTGTGAAATCTATGGCCCCAGGATGAGGAGTTATGCGGGAGGGGGATCTATTGATTGTTCAGTGAAAGTGCATTATTTTTTAAAGTCTTTTTTTTCTGTTCCACGGCATTTAGCAAATAAACCAAGTTTATAGTTATGATGAGAAAAATGCCTCTTCCAAAATTGTGAATATCAAGGCCCATGGGTCTGGGGTTCTTGTGTTATGGCGGGGTTATATTGATCATATAGTGAAAATACCTGAATTCTTTAAAATTTTTCTATACTCCCCCTGTAAATTAAGCAGATTAACTAGGTGCATGGTTATGATGATCAAGGTGCCTCTTCCAAAATTGTGAAATTTTTGGCCCCAAGATGAGGTATTCTGCAGGAAGGGGCTCTATTGATTATATAGTAAATGTGCATTATCTCGTTGAAAATCTTCTTCTCTGCTCCTATGTATTTAGCAGATAAGCCAAGTTTATACTAATGATGAGCAAAGGTGCCTCTTCCAAAATTGTGAATATCTTGGCCCATGGGTCTGGGGTTCTGGTGTTAGGAAGGGGCTCTATTGATCATATAGTGAAAATGCATTAATTCTTTAAAAAATTTCCTTTCTCCTCCTGTAAATAAAGCAGATAAACTAGGTGCATGGTTATGTTATCAAGGGTGCCTCTTATAAATTGTTAAATTTGTGGCCCAAGGATGAGGGGTTATACGGGAGGGGGTTCTATTGATTATAAAGAGAAAATGCATTATTTCTCTAAAAGATTTTCTCTGCTCCTAGGTATTTAGCAGATACATGTGAACCAAGTATATAGTTATGATGAGCAAGGTTGCCTCTTCCAAAATTGTGAAATTTGTGAAACTAGGGTCGGGGTTCCTGGGGGGGGGGGGGGGGGGTCTATTGATTGAATATATAGTGGCAATGCTTTTTTTTTAAATCTCCATCTCTGCCCCTGGGTTTTAACAGAAAAACTAATTGCATGGTTATGATGAGCAAGGATATTTTTTCAAAAAGTTTGAAATTCATTACCCGGCCGGGCTCAGGGTTTTTTAGGGTGAGGCTCTTTTGAAAATGTAGTAGAAATGTATTATTTCATTGAAAATCTTCTTTGCCTATTGTTAAGGCAACATAGTAAGAACATGATTGTGATGAGCAAGGGTGCCTCTTCCAAATTTGTGAATATCTTGGCCCCTGGGTAAGGGGCTCTGGTATTAGGATAGGACTATATTGAATTTATAGTGAAGATGGATTATTTCTTTGAAAATCTTCTCTGCTCCTGTGCATCCAGGATGCAAACAGTGTATATACAATTGTAATAAGCGAGGGTGTTTCTACCAGATTTTGAAATTCTGTACCATTTGGTCAATTTATTAATTTCTACTGAAAGATGTTATTCCCCTTTGTTATTCATCTATGATAGTTTATTACTGCATATAATGTAAATTGAAAAGGTAATTAAATAAAAGAATTATACAAAAAAATTATGATAATTTATACAAAAAGTCCTTTCATAGTTTTTTAATGGTTAGGTAGACTTCAAAATAATAGATAAATGAAAATGGGACAAAAATACCATATATTTGTGCGTTAAATAATTTCAAAGACTAAGAGATGCCAATGTAAGGGGGGGGGGGTTGAAATGTGGTAACTAATGGTGCTAATGGTAACTATTGCTTTTAGTCCACATGGGATATTGACAAATGGGGTAAAATACAGGCAAATAAATCGATCAACTTTCAGATATTTTACTGAGTACTAAACTAAATCAATATTTTGTTGATCCCTGATCATCCTATTTCTCTTGCTTTTGGGCAACATAGCCTCATTTATGAGCTTATTTTGTTTTAATTTATGGATCGTTACATTATACTCAAGTGACCGTTAAGGCCCTTGGGCCTCTTGTATAGGAAATATATTTATGCACCATATTTTCGGTAACAACAGTATCATATTTACTCTTAACTAATATGCGAACATCATGATATATCAATACATTCACGCTTCTCTAAATTATGCCCCTCCCCTTTGCGGCTTATGCCCCCCCCCCCATGCTGCTTAGGTCGAGGAGGGAGGACAAAGTTGTACTTTGAAATTTATAGAAAAATCTATATGATTATTATATAGAGATTCAGGCTAAATCCAACAATATTAATATATCAGTATAATTTCCAGTATTGTATGTATGAGAATTGGACTTCGAAGTGAGTTCGAAACTATGAAAAAGATTTAAATCTTTATTTTATACAAAATATGTAGGAAATGTTCTCAATTTTTTTTTCTGAAGAAGAGAGCTTTAATTTCCAAGCACCATGTTGTGTAAATTCAGTGTAGTGTCAGCCATGTCTAGGATTCATGAAGGGGCTGCGAAAGGGGTATAAGGATTTAACATAGGAATATGCACGGTTTTCAAACACAAGTTTGTAAACTTGAAATCAAGTACGTATATCTGTATCCCAAAGATTAAATATATTGAGACCATGCTGCGTAGGTAATAAGGGCTACAAATGGGGTTTAGTTTTTAGGAATAAAAAAATTAAAGCGTTAAACCTGCTTATTTACCATTTATATATTTATTTAAAATTACTCCTGATACTAGAATTTTGAATAAGATACGATGTTCTCTTGTCATAGAGTTCTTCAAGGCGACACATGCGCTCCTTGATTCTATGCATCTTCAGAATGTTTTCTCTTACATATACATTTTTATCCATATTTTTGTTTTAAAATTATAAATCTTCAGATATTGAGCTTTTCTTAAGGTGGGGGAGGGGATAAAGTTGCATCGTGTAACCTTGATTTTTTTTTTTTTTTTTTTTTTTTTTTTTTTTTTTTTTTTTTGGATGTGGCAGAATAAGTAATTTTACACCTTAATCTCTTTCTCAATGTCTTAAATGATTAGGTCGGTGGAGATGCCTGCATGCATATAACATGTACACCTATAGCAAACTCTCATGATCATGTAATCACATTTCAAAGAAAAAAAACATCACATTATTATTATTATTATTATTATTAAAATTTGTTAAAGCGCTCAATTTTACATACAGTATGCAATCATTGGCGCTGTACATACAATAAAATACATACATATAATAAAAAAACAATGCATATGTTAAAATATCAAATAAAGTCTAAATGATCACTGGCTGTTTAAATAAAATATACTAGTGTTCACAATTAAATGTTATTTAAAAGCACATGTGTAGTAAAACGCCTTGAGATGTCGTTTAAAAATACAGAAATCAGTTAACATTCGAACGTTCGTTGGCAAATCATTCCAAATCGAAGGTCCTGCTACCGCGAAAGACCTAGAGGCAAAAGTTTTGCGTCTTACGGACGGGACGTTCAATGTTTTCGCTGCAGGATTTACGGATCGAATGCTATATGATGATGTTCGTAAACTGAGCATTTCTTTAAGATACTGTGGGCTGTCACTGACGTTAATGCACTTGAAGACAATGCATGCAAGTTTGAATTTAATGCGGTAGTGTACCGGTAGCCAGTGTAGTCGTTTGAATGCTTCAGTAGGACTATCCGTAGACCTCAGCTTCAACACAAGCTTTGCAGCACGATTTTGCAACAACTGTAGTCTTTTAATGGTACACTCTGGCAATCCGTACAGGACACTATTTGCAAAATCTAAATGGCTAGTGACAAGGGACTGTACAATTTGTTTACACGAATCATCACTAAGATGTTGGCGAATTTGTTTAATCAAGTACAAATTCAATGAAATTGTTTTGCATTTTTCACGGACAAATTTTTTGAAAGTTAAATTTTCGTCCAAATAACATCCAAGATATTTGATACAAGGAGATGAATTAACATCCGTATCCACTACATTAAGGGAAATGGAAGATGATAGAGATAACATCTGTTGACTGCAAAATAGTACAAATTGAGTTTTACTAGGGTTAAGTTTTAGTTTGTTCAGATTCATCCAGTCATTGATGGTAACCAATACTTTTTCTAAATTTGTTGTTACACGTATCTCATCAGCGAAAATCTTCGGATTAAAACTATCGTATGCAGAGTGGTCATCTGCGTAACCTAATAATGACACAACCGAGTCTTTGATGTAATGTTGTAGCGTACTCGCGTACACGGTATATAACGCAGGTCCGCATATGCTGCCTTGCGGTACCGAGAAGTCCAGACATCTAGGTTGTGATATAGACGCGTTGATATGCACTTCGGCTTTCCTGAACGAAAGGTATGATTGAAACCAATGAAGAGCTACTTCAGATACTCCGAAAGTAGTTTCTAACACGTTGCTAAGTATGGTATGGTCGACTGTGTCGAATGCAGCAGAGAGATCCAATGCGACTAAGGCAGTAACTTCCTGTTTTTCCATTTTCCACAGAATGTCTGATGACAGTTTCAGGAGAGCTGTTTCGGTACTGAACCCTCTTCTATATGCACTTTGATAGCTAGGTAGTAATCTGTTTGATTCCAGATATTTCATAAATTGGTTCAGAGCACATTATCTGTAAATATATATATATATATATATATATATATTGATTGGAGTATTAACCATGCGAATGAGAAATAAGTTTAAATTACTCAGCTATTTCATATATATTTTACTTGATAGACACATCGAAAGAGACATTAAAGGCAAAATACATTTTTCCTACTTTTAAGTGACTGTGTTTTGTCAAATAAAGAGAAAAAAACATAAAATGATTGTTTTAGATAAAACAGAGATGTATATAAATTTACCTCTTGATCATACTAACGTTTTGCCGCCACTCTTTAAATTGACTTCATTAGTGCTCTATGTGATTGTATTAACGGTGTCTATTGCTGGAAATACACAGGTCATAGTCTACTCCTTCAAGCATGGAAAGTGGAAAAAAAGTGAAATCGCCATTTGTTTGTAGTTTTGCTTTGAGTAACATAGCTATTTCCGTGATTTGTGTCCCCTTCACTATTTTGTGCTGCGTTTTAAACTTCCACTGGCAACGTTTTGCAGATTTCCTTTGTCCCACAATATCGTATGCACGTTCAATTATAATGTTAAAAAGAGCATTTGCTTTGGAGACATTGTCGGTGCATCGCCATTACTGTATAAGCAGTATTCCTAATAGCACTATCTCTAGAAAGAATGGGAATATTATTATTTTGGTTCAGTTGTTCTTTTCCTTTGTTCTCTCTATACTGTCGTTAGTGACTAGTAGGGTTATACACATAGAACCAACAGAAGAGGGGTACTGTTTTGCCGGCTTCATCAAGAAAAGGGTACACTTTTCTTTTTCCTACTGGCGTTCTTTTTACCGGCCATTATTATGGCTGTCTCCCACATCCGTACAGGAGCTATATTGCTATCTAGAAGATTACCAGGAGAAAATAACTTTGAAAGGGATGTTCGCGTCCAACAACGTAGTATAACGGTACGTTTTTGCTTAATATCTGTTGGTCTTAATGTGAACATGATTTCTCTCTTGCTTTTTTTTTTTTAGAGAAATACAACATTGGTATCGTGTTTCTTATACAACCGGACCAAAGTCCAGGAATTTTTTTCCTTCAAATTTATATCTACGTGCAGTTAATTTTCATTCCTTTTTGAATAAGTAACATTTATTTATGAACGGGTTATTATCTTATGGTCTTTTTCTTTCAGACGCTTATATTTCTTGCTGCCTTAGTGATTGTTTTCGTCGTCTCTTGGTTACCACTAACTGTCCTTTTTGTCCTTGGTGACGTTTTACGTACATTTGTTGATGGGAGTGGACCTCATATGACATGGCTGGCCTCCCAGTGGTTGGCGTCTTGTGATCCGTGTACTTATCCACTTTTATTGTTTTACAAACGAAGGAGAAAAGTAAATTGTCACAGAAAAATTCGCAAAATGTATCTGGACAGTCAGGAAAAACACTGGAAAAATTTTTTTTCACTGTAGGCATCGTGAGAAGAAGAGAAGAAAGAGTGGTAATTGCTTATCCTAAAAATGATCAATTAGAATCAATGTGCCTCTCAAATTCGCCAAGCGCTCGGCACTTTGAAGTGAAAGTTGCGGGAACTCTTTGATGAGACGTTTAAAACCGAGGATAAAGAACCCTCACTGCTCAATGGTCCTAAGTGCTGAGTTTGAAGCCCTTCACCGGTATATATGGTGACGTCTCTATAGAAGTGAAAAATTCTCCCACGGTACGTACAACATACAATCAATCTTTCTCAATCCCAGCTGAAATTATAGGTATACATGTTTCGTATTATTATGAATAAATGATTCTAGTACATGTATATCATACGTACATCTTATTATTAATTTTCCCCTTTTTATTGTTTTGAAATATAGGAAACTTGCATGTTGCAAGATGGTATGCTCAATTATCTCTATTTTTGATTAGTGCTATATTATCTATCAATTAATGGTCATGTTTTGCGTATCACACGTGGTTTTCATTTAGGATTCAAATTTACTGTAAATTGTTGAAATTGATAGTATTCCACTTAATCCAAGTCATGTCGGGACTGTACTGTGAATTGCTCTTCGTATTGTTGAGGTAAATAAAATGTCTTAATGCATTCATGTGTGAATTTTCCATCATCTAATTTTCTTTAGTCAAATGTTGACTTCTACTTTCGGTGATAATTTCCAAGTTTTTAGATGTAACCTACACACACACACACACACACACACACACACACACACACACACACACACATATATATATATATATATATATATATATATGGACAAAAATGTATAATTTTATATATTACAAACCGTATCTCAGGTACCAATCTTGGGTATGAGAGTGCAAACTGAACTTGAATTCAGTTCAAATTAATTCAATAAATTATCATATGGCATTTTTCTCTAGTGTTTAGTAGCAAAATCGTCCAATCTCTGTGGAAATGCCTATGAAATATTAAATCTGTGTTGCTGAATTTACGTACAAGAGAGGGACGAATAGCATGTTAAATCTTTTAATATATGAAGCTCATTGGCATCAAATTAGCATTGAAAAAAATTATTATTTTAAAATTTTTAAATTTTCTTCAGAATAAATAATAATCGGGCATACTAACGCAATCCCTTTACTAATAATTAAGACAATAGTTTAAGACTACATGCTGATGCCGTGGTATAAACATTGAAATTAAAGAATCTATGTACGTTTGATTTGACATTTATAATTATTCCAGAAAATTCATGTTTATCATAATTATATTTGTTGAAATATATCGAAAATATCTTCTTTTCACTCTATCAGTTACTTAACGTCAGCATTTAAATTTTGAAATTACATAAAACCATCCACAAGAAATGACATAAAACCACGAGATATTTTATTTAAAAAAAAAAAAAACAAAAGGATTTTATTGAATAATAAATGGGTATTCGTGTATTGAATGAAAAAAGGCGAGTAACCGGTTACTGAAATTTGATACATTAGACAACCTATATATATATATATATATATATATATATATATATATATATATATATATATATATATATATATATATATATATATATGAGGTCATTTTCACCGTCCAGACACAGTTGTATTTGAATGATAATACTGTTACCTTTGAATTTTTTTGTCTTTTATTCGCTCAATTGCAACAAGGGCAAAATAGGCAAAAACAAAAGGTAGATAAACTTTCCCTTTATAGAGTATATGATAAGATTTCTTAGCTTAATTGCAAATTTTTCTACGCACTATCATCATATTATTGTAAGAACTAGATAGAAATTTCATTATTTTGTTGCATATAGCTTTCAGTCTGCAGTTCTAACAAGCTTTTCTTTGTCAGCAATTTAAGTAATCTTTATTAGTATCATTATTATTATTAATCTTTGTTATTATTACAAATTTTTGGCTATAATGAAATATTTGCAATCAGTGTAACTTTCCTTATGAAATCTATTTAAATTCTTAGAAAATTTACAATATTTAACACTCTTCAACACACGCAAAACTTTGTCAGGAAGCGGTAGAATATAAGAACTACATACACTTTCACTAAACTAGGAACACCAAAATGTGTGTAAAGCTCGAGTTGTTTTGAAATGTTTCAAATAACACTTGTTTTGATGTCTCTATCGCTTGTCTGTATAAATGGAAGTTGTTTGGCAATTGATATCGATTGGAATGTTCGACGTCATAATTCTGTGACGCTGAAGAAAGAGTCATATTCCTGCTCATTAACGATAGTTCATGGGAGTATGAACTTTTAACTAATAAAGCATAGAGATAAAGGATTAATTATATAAAAACACACAAATTTACATGTATTTGAAAAGTTCATAAAATAATGTATTGAGACTTTTCAAATGATATTTTTATGAAAAGCTTATTTATGAAAATTCATTATATATGAAAAGGCAATTTTAAAGATATTAACAAGATTAGTTTATAGACATTTGTTGTGTGAGATTGAATTTTCCTTTAAAGTTATAACTTTCTTGAGAAAAAAGTTTACCCAGAATATGTTATATCAAGCTATTAATGCGCAATGCCAACAACTGTTAGCAACAAGATAAATTTACATTTAAATTGATTTAGATTTTAAAAGATTAAGTTAAAACAATGTCAATTTTATGTTATAAAGTATAAGAATTCATGTTTTAATAAAGAAAGCTGTTCCGAAAAACATCAAACACAATTGCTGCCAAAAGTTACTAGTATTTAACATGAATCTTATAATTCAAGCAAAATACACTCCATAAATAATCTTGTAGCCTTTTTTCTATCTATATGGACTAACAAAATAGGAGGTTGAACATTAGTTTCCATTCCACTCTTTGGTCTGGATGACGATCTATAGAAACTTTCAAAAGTAAATTACAGAGTTTATAGTAAAAGATGTTTCCATGACATAAAAACTGAAAATTTAATGAAATATGTGGAGATAACGAACAGTATTCGAGCTCAAAAGTCCATTAAACATTACATAATAGGAGTAGAGCAAACACGGACCTCTAAGACATCAGAGGTGGGATCAGGTGCCATGGAGGAGTGTGCATCCCCTGCAGACCGGTCACACCCGCCGTGTGCTCCTTGTCATGATCGGGAAATAACGGAAAAATCCGTCGACGGATCATTGTGTAAATAATGGCCTAACAATTAGTATGAAAAAAGTCAGTCAGCATTTGACTTAATGAAAGATTGAATTTGCTGACAAGGTCATTGTATCGACCATAGAACTTACGAAATGATGACTTTAATCGAAACTGCTGATATTCTTGTTTCATCAACTTGTTTGTCAATAATTTACCTCGTTTTAGAAATTTTTCATACGTAGAGCATGCTCTTGCGTATCGAATCAACTAAGAAATATAAACCTTCATTCTTCTGAATACAAAAATAGGTCTGCTAATAACGGGGCGCAATTGGTACCCATGGGAATTCCAATAGTTTGTTGGAAGACCTGGTCTCCAAAAAACCACATAGATATTGTCAATCAGAAACTCGAGCATCTTTTTAATGTCAACTTCAGAGTACTTGTGTGTACAATCAGAATGTTTTTTAACAAAGTAATTTTGCAAATGGCCAATGACAAGGTAAGTATATTTACGAGTTCAATTTTTATTGAAAAAGCAGCTGTCAATGATATCAAAAAGCCTGGACTTTAATTTATCGTGGGGAATGGTTGTGCATAAAGTTGAAAATCCGTAAGTTTTTAAGCTGTTGATTTTGGTAAATCTTGTGATTTCAAATTTTCCAAAAGTTCCTTGGAATTTTTTAGTATCCACATCTGATTTACATCTCTTCTCGAATATATTGTTGCACAGTACTCTTGACGTTTCTCCTTCACTACTGTAAATATCTTAGTGAGGAGTAAAGAAAGAGGCTTGGTAGAACATTTACTGGAACCCGCTTTGTATCTTTGTTTGTAAGGATTTTTATGGAGTTTTGGAATCCAATATAAATATGGTAATTCAAATTCATTTTGGTTGTTTGGAATATTAAAAATATTCAAAACTGATATATGATTTTGAAGAATGTCTTCCTTAGAAAGGGAACAATGAGTATAAGTCGGATTGCCACTTGTAGAATTAAATCCAATTTCCTCTAAAATACATTTAATATAGTGAGCCTTACAAACAAAGACAATGTTGTTACCTGTTTTGTCAGCAGGGACCAATACGTACTGATCATGTAATCTATCTAATTCTTTTTTAACTTCTGGATTACTGAATACAGAAGGATAGATGGTTCTCATTTTGCCACTCAATCTTTTAACATACATCTGATACATTTGATCCATTCTGACAAAGTGTCAAGGTCTTCTTTTTCATGTCTGGGCCATCGCCTGGCGTAATCCTCTACAGAATCCATAATATTTATGAAATTTCGACGCCAGTTGAAGGATCAGTGTTCCCTATATTTAGGGCCATTTAAAATTAGTGATCTAAGGTCCTCATTATTAACTATATTTACGTCACCAGTAATAACGTGTCCAGCACGACTATAGTTATAGGGCGAAGAAGAACATGAAGACGATGGAGGATTATGTTTCAGATATTCGATATCCAGGCCCTGTAAAGTTTTCTTGTAATTAAAAAGTTTGGAAGCAATAGTCGATGTATATTTGTAGGAAATACAAGATATAGTCTTTAACTTGAAATATGGTGGAATACAAGACTGGACCCTTTTGTGATTAAGAATATTACTCATATTAACCGCGTCAATTCCTTTGTTGGCAAATTTAAGGAATAAACGGATTGTTTTAGCTGCATTTTCTTCAGTAAAACGTGGGGGTTTAAAAAGCCTATGATTTGCGATATCCATAATTACAGATCCGAGCTTATATTCTGGTGTCGAGGAATCAAAAATGGACTTTCATTGACCTTTTTAAGAAGACTAATTAAAAGTTTGAAAGGGACAGAGTAAAGTTTGGTGCGAATATGATGTAGACCTAACTGTTGATTTACGTAAGGTAGTAATGAATCAAAAGAGACATCGTGTATTAAAGGTTTATTGTAAGACCGATGCCCATGACTACGCTTACGTCTCTGTGTATGGTTAAAAAGTCCCATCACATTTACATTGTTACACTGTGGACTGGAAAGATTCCCAACACTATCGACACAGGCCAAGCAATAAATAGATATTCTATACTAATTATAATTAGTTATATAAGTCCGCCATCATCAGGAATCCACTTATATATATCAATATTGTATATTCTGTTATCACACCGCCGAAACACTAAATTAGTGTCGGATCTAAGTGAGAACGGGGTTCGTGGCTTGATGGGAGTCACTTTTTTACTAGATGTTCTAGAAAATTACAAAAGAGACCATTTAAATCAAAAAAAGAAAGTTAACAGTAATTCTGATATACCATTGGTCATGGTTACAAAATACAACCCAGCCATTAGCAATATCAAAAAGAAATTGCTAAAATACTGGCACACTCTATCAAGAGAGCCCGAACTCAAAGATATATTCAAAGACAAACCAATTATAGCATATAAAAAACACAGGAGTTTAGGAGATCTCCTAACAAGTTCAAAACTTTAATAAAAGTTATTAAAGCCTCACTTACTGGTCAATTACAATGTAATCAACCAGATCATTTACTGACATATCTCAGTCAGAGACAGTTAACAAATTATCGCTTTCTTGCATATTTATTTACACAAACAACTTTCATCTGTGTTTATTATTTAAACATTACGTGACCTTGGGAAATTCCCTTACCGGTTCTACTATTTAAAAAGAACATACCGGTATATAATAAAACAAATAAAATGAATATACAATATTGATATATATATAAGTGGATTCATGATGATGGCGGACTTATATAACTAATTATAATTAGTATAGAATATCTATTTATTGCTTGGCCTGTTATCACACCGCCGAAACACTAAATTAGTGTCGGATCTAAGTGAAAACGGGGTTCGTGGCTTGATGGGAGTCACTTTTTTACTACATGTTACGTCTGGACAATGTCCGAATGACTCTAACTGCTCGTGAATCGCCGACTTTGTCTGCGATCCGAACTTCCTTTCATTTGATCTAATCTAATTGATTTGTTTCGGCAAGAACTCGATATTCACACCCTTTTGCCGTTCTGACCACCCAAAAGTTGGTCATTATCACTCTGATTTCATCATGAACAGATTGTCACTCTCTAAAAAACAAAACATCAAAATGGATGTTGACGATTTACCTAGTAACCAAGAACAATTTGCAAAAATGCAAAATGAACTTGAAGACCAGTTCGATTATGGATTGAATCTAACAGATTTTGATTCACCCGATGTCAAATCGGACAATTTCTCTACTACTGTGTCCATTGCCTGTGATAATTTCACTGAAAAACTGGGAACACGACACCAACTGGCCTGTGCCCGAGAGGGAATTTATTTTTCAATGAAAAATAATACGTTGCCACCATTCATGAAATGGAATATCAGCTGCAATCCCAATCTTGGAGATAAGGACATTGACATTTTGTTCCAATTCCTTTGGAAGGAAAAGGCTGATTCTTTGAAAAAGGAATTTATGCAAGAATCCATCAAATTCTTGGAGGATAAAATTGAAGAAACTAATAATCAATTAAAAGAAATCAGACATGAGGCTCTCCAAAAAATCGGAACAGCCACTTCCACCTCAGGATTAGCCCGAAACGAGCTTAATACCCGTATGAATGCCAGCAAGGAAAAATTTGATAAGGAACTGTTGCAATTTTGCACAGCAATAAGAACCAAACCTAAACAGGCGGCTGGAAAAAACAAATCCACTACCGATACCTCATATAGAGGAGGCAAAGGCAAAGGACATAAAGGGCGAAAATTTTCACCTTACTAAGTGACTTTAATGTCCGGTTATAAAAACGAGTGTATCACTCATGCGCAACTGAACTGATTCGCTATACTAAAGTGACTCTATTGTCCGATTATTATATTTGAGTGTATCACTCTTAACTCTAACGAACTTATCCCTATGGGAATTAGTCATTTCTTTAAAGTATCATTCGCTATTGATTACATACTGTGACAATTTATGTTCTGTGAATGATCAATGAATAAAATATTCATTTCCTTTGGAATTTTGCTATCTTATTGATATGCCTTTTGGTAAGGAAATTGTATTTTTAATTTTCTAATTGGTTAGTTCAAACATGATTACGTCTGGATTATTCAATAATTACATACAGGATTTGTACGCATGCGCTAGCGGCATTTTTTACCACGTGCGAAGGTTTGCTCACATTTTCACATACACAGCCAACAGAATGGCACGTCGTTTCGATCGAAACATCAAAAGAAGAAAACGATCTATTAGGGCAATGAAATACAAAGCCCGCAAAAATAGAAAGTTCTACTCCAATGTTCTTTATGCAAGAGAACATGTATTCAATCTGACCAAAAACAAGTTAACAGATAGTGAATACTTATTGTTAGCAAAAGGGCTGAAATTCATCCCAACACCTTCGACAAAAGTCGCAAAAAACGACTTACTCAAAGATTTTGATGAACTTGCACGTAAAATGAGATGTAAGTTCAATTTCAAGACTAATAACGATGAGATTCATCCTTTCTACACAAAGAGTGGATATGAACCACCTAAGATGATTGGTGCACTTGAAACCTACATCGATAAGACCAAACTTGAACTTTCCTCCATTCAAATAAAAAAATGCTCTGATAATTTATCTCAACTTGAGAGAAGAGCACTTAACCAGTTTCGATATCGCCACGATATTGTAATTAAAAAGGCAGACAAAAACAACATATGTGTTGTTATGAACAAACACGATTATATTAAGGAGGGCGATCGCCAATTGAACACAAAATAATACGAAATAATTGACGATTTTGATTTATCATTGCTCCAAAGGAATATTGAAAATAAAATCAATGAACTTAAGGCAAATGGGTATCTAGATAAAGTTACATATAGATTTTTAATGGATATTACGTATCCACGAATAGGTAGATTATACTTACTACCTAAACTTCACAAATTAGATCAGACGATGTTTGATCTTATCAAAGAACAGGGCCACTACAATCAAGAAATCATTTGCCCGGCACGACCTATTATCTCGCAATGCGGGTCGGCGACGGAACGAATCAGCCAATATGTTGATTACTTCCTAATACCAATAGTCAAAACACAATCCACTTACATCAGAGATAGCTCTGATTTCATAATAAAAATAGAAAAACTTAGACCTCAAGCAGAATGCATAATGGTCAGTTATGATGTAACATCCCTGTATACAAATATGCAGTTCAACGAATTACTCACAGCTGTCAGTGAAGCATACTCCAAATTCAACAAAGGAGAATTTAAAATTCCTTCGCCACCTACAGAAGATCTTCTGTGGTTGTTACAAACAATATTAGAAAATAATGTCTTTGAATTTAATTCTAAGAAATATAAACAAATTATAGGCTGCGCAATGGGCTCAAAATGCAGTCCTGATCTGTGCGATATCAGAATGTATGAAGTCACTTCGGAAATTCTTAACAAATTTCCATTTCAACATAATATTGTTTATCACGGTCGATATCGAGATGATGGATTTATAATCTATCATGGGGAAATGGATGAAATTCATCAATTTTTCCAAATAGCAAATTCGCATCATCCTCTTTTAAAATTCACATATGAAATTTCTGACAAAGAAATGAACTTCCTTGACATCACCCTATTTAAGGGAGAAAGGTTTGAATTAGAAGGAATTCTTGATGTCAAAACTTTCATAAAACCTACTAATACTTTCCAGTATCTGGAACGCAATAGTGCACATAGCCCTTCTGTTTTCAAGGGAATCATTAAAGGCGAAATCATTCGTCATTTACGCAATACTAGCGATTCTAATATTTTTCACAATGCGATCGAGAAGTTCAAATTTTCTCTGTTGAAAAGAGGATATAATGAAAATGAGATTAACAGTTCAATGAACAATGTTCTAGAAAATTACAAAAGAGACCATTTAAATCAAAAAAAGAAAGTTAACAGTAATTCTGATATACCATTGGTCATGGTTACAAAATACAACCCAGCCATTAGCAATATCAAAAAGAAATTGCTAAAATACTGGCACATTCTATCAAGAGAGCCCGAACTCAAAGATATATTCAAAGACAAACCAATTATAGCATATAAAAAACACAGGAGTTTAGGAGATCTCCTAACAAGTTCAAAACTTTAATAAAAGTTAGTAAAGCTTCACTTACTGGTCAATTACAATGTAATCAACCATATCATTTACTGACATATCTCAGTCAGAGACAGTTAGCAAATTGTCGCTTTCTTGCATATTTATTTACACAAACAACTTTCATCTGTGTTTATTATTTAAACATTACGTGACCTTGGGAAATTCCCTTACCGGTTCTACTATTTAAAAAGAACATACCGGTATATAATAAAACAAATAAAATGAATATACAATATTGATATATATATAAGTGGATTCATGATGATGGCGGACTTATATAACTAATTATAATTAGTATAGAATATCTATTTATTGCTTGGCCTGTTATCACACCGCCGAAACACTAAATTAGTGTCGGATCTAACTGAAAACGGGGTTCGTGGCTTGATGGGAGTCACTTTTTTACTACATGTTTATTACTGAGGTATAATCTACAAATGGCATAGAGAGACCCTAAAAAATGCTGCAATAATGTAGACCTCACCAATTCTTTAAAAATTTTAATTTAAGTAGAGTGCTACAACTCCTTAGGATCTGCGTTATGGTGCAAGAGCAGAAGCTTTTCACTTCCGCAAACATTTAGGCTTAAATTATCAGAAAATGACTATTTTATTAGAATTTCTTACATAAACTCAAAAATTATAGCTGTGAAATTTAAAATTTGAGCCAAGATTTTAATGAATAATCCACATATTGCTTATTTTCGTCTATGTCAACATCACACTTGAATTGTCCACCATGTTTATTGACCTTGATCGATTTTCTTTTGAGACAGCCAATGAGAGTTCAAGAAATAGGTAGCGATTTTGTAAATAAGAAAATAAGAATGATTCTTTTCTTTTAATCATAGGTATCCTGCAATTCCATTTCGAAACGTTTTAGGTGTATATGCATTAGGTTGGTTACAATTATCAACATCGTTTTCTTCGGGGCATTATAAAGCTGTTCAATTTCTACACTAGTACTCATGTTTTCTTGAATATTGGAGTTATTTCGTTCTACAACCACGAGATCACACAGAACAAAGACATATGAGGGCACTCCAAATTAATAATAGACGCTTTCAGGGAGAACCATAAGTTTATTCTTGTTTTATCTTTTTAATTAAGGGAGCCGACTGGGGTTTTATTGTGTAAAAACTACTATAGAGAAACTCTTTAATTTTATACCATATGTACCTTTCATTGACTTCAGTATACATGCCAAGTTTAGTGAAAATCTACCGTCTGATTATTATTTAGGGACCATCTCAAAATACAGATACATGTACTATAGGATTATATAGGAAAATACCATTTTTTCGCACTTCGGAGCAAATTATACAAATGCTACTATAGACTTTTTGCTCATATTAAATTATTTGATCGGTAACACTATATTGTACATTTTGTGCAAGAAACACAAAATTCTACCGTCTGGTTTCCAGAGGGGGCATCTCAAAATGTCAAAATTCCTGATATTTTCCTGTTTTTACGGAGTATAACAAAACAGATAACACAAATTTACATAAAAAATAATAAAAATGATTGTTAGATTCTCAATTTCATATGTTTAAAATTTCAAGAGCATATATTTTATACTTTTTATTTTTTGGAATAATTAATGACCCCGCTTAAAGAACTTCGGTTAATCATTAGGTCAAAAACACACTATTACGACTCTACCTACCCGTCATTTGAAAAATCGTTAAAAAAAATCAGTTATTTAAAAACGAAATTAGATTCCTAAATTTGTAAATTTTATAAATTTTGTAAAAATAGTTGCATTAAAAGAGTAAATACGCTTTATTTTACGATGCTGCGCGAAGTATTGCGCAATGAAAACCCCTGTCGGCCCCCTTATAAGTTGTCTACATCTTTACCTTGTTTGAAAATACTTAGTCATTGTTGTATTTCCTTCATTTCATTACATGTTATAATATAATATAATATAATATAATATAATATAATATAATATAATATAATATAATATAATATAATATAATATAATATAATATAATATAATATAATATAATATAATATAATATAATATTTACAAAATTCATTTCTACATTTAAAGGCACCATGAGGTTGTCGAACCATTTATGGTTTGACAACATCATGACGCCTTCAAATGTAGAAATGATGTTTGTAAATATTACAGTCATGCACCGTAAAATACAGGTAAACATCTGTCTACAAGGCAATCATTGAATTCATTGTCCGTTTATTAACACATAATTTGTCCATAAAAAACTAGAAAACATACATCGTGTAACCTTGAAGGTAAAGTGCATTACAAACCACAAAACATACAAGGTGAGTGACACAATTCTGACAAAGGAGGCGTAACCTTTACTAATCAAGTCAGAAGTCACAAAAGGTGATGCAAAGATCCTCATGTATTTGGCATTTTACATTTCGTTCTGACAAATCTGAAATGCAGTTCTTCCTTTTTGTATGGACTGATTATAAACTAGGCTACATCATTAATTTATTCGTCATATCTGCTTTCGTGAACATAATTTAAATCAGACACAGAAACCTATTTGCGGATCATACCACAATCATAAAGACACTCACCTTAGTATACACTTTTGGCTTGATACTTTTAGTTTTGTTTTCTAACATACATTTATCATGAAGTTTTGTTCCAAAATTGTTCCAAAGTTTCAGGATCCAATGGTTTCATTTATCTCTGAATTCTTATGACAATTTTCACAAGTCTAGGGTGTGAATATGTCAGTAGCATACCTATGTATTAATGCTTTATAATTATGTATTTTTATTGGTATATCAATAATAGCTGTACAGAATGAATTGGATATTGTGATATTATTAACAGATTTTGTTTTAAAGATCAGAGAATCATTTTCCCCAATTTTTTTGATACATAATTCTTTCAACAGTTTTGAAGCACCATCAGGATTAGATATTCACCCAAAACATTTTCGCTATTTCCTTTGTTTGAAAGATGTCAAATGCAATCATTCAAATGGATAAATCCCAACAGATAAACTCTTCCCTGAAAACTGGTATCGTACTTTGTTAAATCTGTGGTAAGGTTACGCAAAGTAAAAAATACAAGCGTATGTTCTCTAGCATTACATTCAACATTTGAATATTCACGACTAAACCTATCTATATGTGCAAATGGAAAACGATCTTCTTGCATAAACAAAAACTTTCCTTTGATTGTTCTTGAAATCTCTTTTCCGGCAACTGAATTGAGTCCTCTGCAATAGGTATCAATTGGTCCACACCATTGTCTGACAAGGTTCATTTCGTTGTTGAAATGGCGTGTCGTTATTTCGTGAAGATTTCTATTACATTTAAAAAACGACTTGGCAGATTCGGTCATATAATATCTCAATCCGTATTGAATAATGAATTTGTCTGTATAAATATATTTAGAAATAATTTCCTCTGAAATTTTTAAATTCGGTTGCAAGCCTGACTTTCCCGTGTTAAAATTTTCAGTCCGTTTGCGTTTTAAATTCTGGCTTTCACTTTTTGGAAAAAGATCAAGGAAGAAACATTTTTTAGATGGTTGTTGATGAAGTAATTGTGGGTCTATGTTCCCTTGAAATTGTGAAATAACGTTATTGCAGGTTGAGAGTGTATGGGCCTCTGTGCCAATGTAATCCAAAATGGCTGTACTCTCTTGGTATTTATATATAGTTCTGGAATGTTTCTCCTCAGCTATTCGATGTAGTTCTGAAAATAGTTACATGATCATGAATTATTACTTGAGTTTAAGCATTTTGTCCTAACTTTATTTTAATTGCTTAAATTTCTTAGGATGCCTCAAAAGAATTGTTTGTTAGAAGATTAAAATTTCTTATCTACGTTAGTCATTTATATTTTGAAATAGATGTTAAGTGTCCTCTTAAACTTACTAACTAATAAGGGAATGTACCTTTTCATGGGAAAAAAAAAATGTTTTCAGATGTAAAAAAAAAAAAAAAAAAAAGGCACTTGAGATACTATAATCGGTATAGACATGACATTTTCTTTTTTTTTTTTTTTACAAATATTCTTCACTGTTAAAAAATGCTTAGGATTCTCCCAAAACAGATGCTGCCGTTAAAAAGTTTGTTTTGTTTTGTTTTTGTTTTTTTTTTTTTTTTTGGGGGGGGGGGTGTTTGTTTTTTGTTCCAAAATCTATGTAACGCAAACTAGAGATGTATTTTGTAGCTTTTAGAAATATATTTTTGATATCTTCAATTATTCTTGTGAAAAAAAAAGAAGTTAAGAAGTTACATTTCATTCTATGGTTTCAAAGCAACACATGAGTAGCTTGAATGTAAAATAAATTATGAACTATATGAATTTAAACAAAACATGTTATATGATTTTATTTTAGATTGACGCATTTTTTAGATTAAAATAAACATATATACACCAGAATCTATCTGAATGTAATCCGGAGCTGAAAATAAAAGAATACCAATCATAGAAAATAATTACTTCTTGAAAATGTTGAAGTCCCGTAGTGTAATATTCGCTGTATGACACAAAACACAAATGAACACCCACAGACATAAAACAAAAAGAGGTAGTGAGAGATTAACAACCACACCCCACTCACCCCAAGTGAAAAGATAAATATTACTAATATCGTATAAAATTGATTCTTTTTTTTTTTTGAAGAATTTAGTAAATTCTTACCTGAGATATTTTCTATGGACGACGGCTTTCCATTCAGCTGTTTTCGTCGGGCGTTTAAAATGTTCGGATCTTCAAAGTCTCCTTTGTTGTGATCTACAATGTTGATGGTATGATCCTGACAAAAAGATTTCTTTCCTTTGTTTGCACAAATCACCGCATTTTCGCTACAATATTGGTATTCATATGCACTTTCGTGGTACTTATATGTACTTTCTTGATAGTAGGAACCTGACTCTGAAAAATAATTTTGAAATGTGTTTAACATTTTTTTTTTAAATTTTCTCCGCAAAATGCCAAAAATTCATTTAAAATGATAAGAAAATATATATGTCTTTCAGTGATTAAGTCATATGTTTAAAGAGGTACCATAAACATCCATAAGGTTTACCTCCTTAAGATAGAATTGTTGGCAAAAATTATTAAATGTTGATTGCGTACATTTTTTTGTGAATTTGAAAGAGATAGAAGCAATATACTAAACTCTGCTTATAAATCTCATAAAAACTTTTTAGTTATCGCGTATTTTTTTAATTTGGCACAAACTTGACTCTTCAAACAAATATTGTAAGCTTGTTCTTTCACAGCCCTGTCCCTTAATAACAACCTAACTGCATTATATGAAATCATGTCATCACAACAATCTCTCAAAAATACAATTATTTTCGTGATTGTATGTCTTGGCTAGTCATCATAATTTTCAATCATGGGCACTATTACTGGTAGTGAAAGTTGAGGTCCCCTCTATGATGATTAATTTATTTCTTAAGTAAGAAGATTATAATTAACATGGGCTCAATGACCTTTTTTATATTTAATTATCTTAATAACAATACAGTACCTCTTTGAATACAATTTAAAATCTATGAGCTTTCAATTACTGAGTATATTTCTTTTTAAAAAAAAATATGCAGAACTTACATCATCCCCAACAAAAAATACTATAGATAACTGTTATTATCTTATATACAACGATTTAAAGTACGTACGTTAAATTGATTACTTAAGTAAATCAAAGTTTTCAAAGTTATCACTATAGTAAATAAAAGTGTCAAAGCTATTACCTTAACTATAGTTAACTATAATTTTCATAGTCTCAAAGTTATCACTATAGTTAACTACAGTACCGGTTAACTAAAGTTATTTTTAGTATATACTATAGTATTTTTTGTAAGGGCTTAATCATATATTTGCTGCAATGGAACCAAATCGACGAAATTAAATTACTTAATTAGAATTCACTATTGATTCTTAATTTTACAAAATTTGCCCGAATGTTCATCATTTGTGATATTTTTTTCGGATGTAAATGTTCATATTCAGAATTTATTTCTGATATTGCAACTGCATTTCATTTCCTCATAACTGTCCTTTATTTCTACAACTAAAACATGGAAAACAAACGTATCTAATCTTCCTATCATTATAATAATATACATGTAATCACAATTATATATGCACATATTAAAACAAGTTTCATATTCCACACAAATTGTATCAATAATATTTAACTTATTTGTCGAAACAGTGTCAAATGTGGAGATATGTCGTCTTTCTATAATATTTCTTCATTTTAATTTTTTTTCCTGTAATACATGTGGAAAAATGTACGTGGTGAAATATGTGTTCATTTTGATAAGAAAATAATTTTAAGGCAATGTATACGTTCCTGTGTACATTTTATATGTACTTTTATCTATTTGATAACACCAAAAACAATATACAAAAATATGTAATTGAAAAGCTGATAATTTGTTATATGATAAAATCATTTCCAATCTCATCTCTCTTATGAAGAATTAATTATATACCTTTTCTTCGAATGAAAAGTACATAAAATCTATACGTCAAGATTATTTTGCATGCTCATCCATATGTATGTTATATACATGTATATGTAACTTACGTTTCATTTGGATATATGGTATATCTATTTCGAATTCTTCCCCAGACAAACAGGTTCCTTTAATCAAATAGACAAGGTTAATTAAGTCAATTATTGCAATGAATTTAAATGATATATATGGATGAAACATCTTAGATTTTATATTGGTATCATGAATTCCACATGCTATATTGTACGTTACAAACGTTTGATATTGCTTATGCAAAATTTGTACATGAAAATTTCATTTTGTAACGACAATATACATGTATATAGTTTGAATATGTATTTGACTGTTAAGATTGTTGTCAACACAGGGATACTCTCCTATTGTATTAAAATTTTGTTGATTAAATAAAATAAATTGCAGCATGTCATGGTCTTTTTTCCTAATTCAAACAATTTTTGTTACCACATAATCCCTGTACAATTTTAATTTGTATAGAAATGCAACTGATAAGCTTTACTAAATGATTGGAATATTACTCCAGAATTGTTTTCTAAAAAGAGTAAGGATTTGGGTGCATGTGAATTATATGTATCAAAACTATTAATTTAGAAACGTTTTGAAACATTGTCGAAATGGGATTAAAGATGATAAATGAGTATTATTAATTTCAACTACAGAAATTGAATGTTAACAAATGCATTTAAATTCAAAAATAACATTATGAATATATAGAGTTGACCAATACTTACCCATCTTTAAAGATTAAGAAAGTGCGGACTTCATTTCCTTTGGATTATTTGTAGGATAAACACTCGTGTAAGAATGGTGTTAATTGATTAACATGCCTATTAGAAAAGCATGAGTCCATGAACTATTTTTTGTGTCTGCATAATATTCTTTGAATCAGAAAGTTTAGTGACCGGACAACGATTTAAGAGTGTCCTCACAGCTTTTAAACGCACAATCTTCATTGCTAAAAGTAAACTGCAACAAAAGTATTATAGTCATTTTTTTAAACAATTAAATAAAGCTTTAATTTTAATGAAATGAGAGTCAAAAGCGTAATAAAAGCAACAATTTTTATATATCTTTGCATAATTGCATTTTGTCTTTATTTTAAAATATGATTATAGTATTCATCAAAATATAATAACGTAAGATATTAAAATAAAACTTTCAGGAATCTTTAAGTATTATTGCATTTTTAACATATTTTCAAAATAAAGATGACTCAAAATTATATTATGAAAAGCTTCTCTCACCTATAATTTTATAATGATTAAGCTGGACGTAATAATGTGGATATGATGCTTTGTCTCCTGCACTTATGACACCTGCTGTAGTAACGGGCCGGGGATTCCCATACAACATATTAATAAATGACCAGCTAGAAATTTTTTTTTAAAAACGTTCTCCTTGCTTTTACTCAAATTATAAGATTTTTTTCCAAGGACGTGATTTTTTTTTTCTCTAAATTTTTTAAGGGCATGGATTTCTACAATTTATATGATCTGAAGAATGGATACCATAAGAGAAACCTTAAGAGATTTTAAAATCTTATTTCAAATATTCATCAGAGAAATGTTTATAAAAAAGATAATATAATATAATATATTTAATTTTAATTTTTGTCCGATTAAAAATTTAATCAGATTTAAAAACTACAGCTGTTTTTCCAAAGGACAATTTTGCAAAATTTCCAAATTTTGAAAAGATATTTTTTTAATTGACATACATGTACAGGTAACATATTAGTACATGAACTTTCTGAGCAAATTAGATTTTA
Organism: Saccostrea echinata; assembly: GCF_033153115.1. Lineage (NCBI taxonomy): Eukaryota > Metazoa > Mollusca > Bivalvia > Ostreida > Ostreidae > Saccostrea > Saccostrea echinata. The sequence continues at coordinate 5,622,499 of NW_026889765.1, read as the reverse complement.
AAGAAGTTCACAAGCATGTCAGTGACTTCCCTAAATAAAACTGTTCGGTATATGTATCAACCTCTTTTGAAGGTTAGTAAAGTGCTCCTGATTGTGTACGAAAAATTAAAAAATATTCTAATTACTTTTTGGTATACTTTGAATACCTTCTGAACTTAACATTTTACAGCAGCAATCAAATCCCCTACAATATTTTTGTTTATTCCCGTAGTACTGGTAAAAAAGTCTCACTGATATTATATGAAGTACACCATTTTTAAACCATAGCTTCTGTTGACTATTTCTTAAAAATGTAAATAAATCTTTATACTCAGTTGTTTATGAAAGTCTTACATTTAAATATAAATTTAGGTAATAATTTATGCAAAAGTGTAAAACTCAAAACTTTATTAAGAGAATTTATATGTAATAATTAAAGTGAGTATTTCCAATAAACGTAACAGGGATAATGAAAACCCGGTTTGGGTTATCTGTATTGACTTTAATGACTTTTTGAAGAAATAGTTGGCTAACATTTACTTATTGGAATTAACATTTAGAGAATAATTATTCTAGGCGGTCATCAACGTCACTTGGAGATCCCACTGAGTTCTTGCGGCGCTGAAGGAGACAATACTGAGAGCATGTCAATGTTCTATTTTAATGGAATCACCGTGACGACACAACCCTAGTGGTAAAGGGGTTTAAGTAACGTCGAAAGGCATAGATTATCATCTTGAAAGACCCAGGACTCTCTCTTGGTATGCAAGCTGTTCACTGAACCTTTGTAAGATATGGCGGCAGTCAAATTTAGAATATATGGCAAAAATCGTGGAAAACACACTATCAATTGAGAGCCCTAACAAAAAAATACTATAGTAAACTATAGTTAACTATAGTTTACTATAGTTAATTATAGTTAACTATAGTAAATCAAAGTGTCAAAGTTATCACTATAGTAAATCAAAGTTTTCAAAGTAATCACTATAGTGTCATAGTGATCACTATAATAAATCAAAGTTTTCATAGTGATCACTATAGTAAATCAAAGTTTTCACCAAAGTAAATCAAAGTTTTCGTAGTGATCACTATAGTAAATCAAAGTTTTCATAGTGATCACTATAGTAAATCAAGGTGTCAAAGTTATCACTATAGTAAATCAAAGTTTTCATAGTGATCACTATAGTAAATCAAAGTTTTCATAGTGATCACTATATTAAATCAATGTTTTCATAGTGATCACTATAGTAAATCAAAGTTTTCATAGTGATCACTATAGTAAATCAAGGTGTCAAAGTTATCACTATAGTAAATCAAAGTTTTCATAGTGATCACTATATTAAATCAATGTTTTCATAGTGATCACTATATTAAATCAATGTTTTCATAGTGATCACTATAGTAAATCAAAGTTTTCATAGTGATCACTATAGTAAATCAAAGTTTTCATAGTGATCACTATAGTAAATCAAAGTGTCAAAGTTATCACTACAGTAAATCAAAGTTTTCATAGTGTCAAGGTTATCATTATAGTTAACTATAGTTACAATGTAACTATAGATAGTAAACTATAGTTAACTATAGTATTTTTTTGTTAGGGAGGTCATCACCAACTCAAATGAAGATTTTAAGGTTATGAACATAAAATGGAACATTAAAGAATGGAAGCGTAAAAGGTGAGGACAATCCCCCACTCTGAAAAAAGACATTTCTCAGTTCTTAAGGTTCATGAAAAGTTCCATTTTTCAAAAATTGTGTTGTCAATATCATCTTATTTTACATTTGCTTCATTTATTTTATTGAATAGCTTATAGATTACTAATTTATTTTTCGCATATGTTATAAGGTTTTATATGATTTAAAATCTCTGCAAAGCTCATTGTCAGGCGTAAGACTGATCTCATTAACCATTAGGCCACAAAGTCTTGTCATTATTGTGTGTCAATGTGATTGAAATAAAAGAGGTTGGTGGAGCGTTATTTTTTTTCCCCCAGAAATGTTCAATTTTCATAAAGAATTGGTTCAGATTCCATTTTTTTGAAATATAAAATAGATTTTAATATACTTTTCGTTCAATTAACTCTAAAGCAGACGCTCTAACCACTGCGCCATGCGGGCCACCAAATGTATTGAAATGTAATGAAGATGTCAGTGCTGAAAACATAATTTTAGAAAAATATCACTTTTCCATGAACTTTGAAAAACGAGAAAAATATTGTCTCAGAGCAGGGGATCGTCCTCGCCTTATACGCCCTCTTTTTTTCATATGATTCAAACTTTATATCATCTTCATTTTTCAATTTTTCAATTGTAAGTGATATCGTTAAAACTATGTAACAGGAATTGCTAGGAAAATTTTATATATATCACTATTTTTTCCCTTTTTCTATAAAATGAAACCCATTAATTCCTTAATTAATTAGAGTTAAAAGTATAAACATGATTGTATTTAAAAAAGATAAAAAATACGTATTAACTTTTTCCATTCTGTTTTTGCTAACTGCTCTTATCAGTTGCATAGCTGAGTGAAAATAAGACAAATAAACTATAGACTACCCAAAGAATTCCAAGAAAAGTTAGCAGTTAGCTAGAATGTTCGTGTTTTACAATTAATTTCAATTAACTTATAATAATAATAATAATAAATAATTTCTATAGCGCCCTATATAATAAAACTATCACCCTAAGGCGCTTTACATAGAATGTACATAAAAGATTGCATGGATTACTTTAAAAATAAAATTAGCTTAATATTGAAAAAAAAAATACGGTTGATTAAAAGTCTAGCAATGAAATGTTTTCAAAAATCACAAGATAGATAAATCTAAAAAGTTAATCAAAAGCTAATTTATAAAAAAAAAAAAGGATTTCAGTTGTCTTTTAAAACACTGAATGGATTTGGCTTGTCGAATGCGCACCGGAAGGCTGTTCCACAGATGGGCAGCGGCATAGTTAAACTGCCGCCATACGTTCCGGTGCGCACCCTCGAAAAATTGGGTTGCAGACTTCCGTCCGATCGTAGAGTACGGTTAGTTTTAAGGATAGTAATCAGTTCCTGTAAGTATATTGGAGCAAATACATACACTGCTAGGTAGGTGTATACGAGGATTTTATATTTAGGACGGAATTCTACTGGAAGCCAGTGCAGGTCTGCAAGAATCGGAGTGATGTGATCTCTTTTTTTTTTATTTTTTTGTGATAAGTCGAGCTGCAGTGTTTTGAGCTAGAAAAAACATTACAATCAGATTGTGATTTAATTAACATGTATTCTTTTAAGACTATTTTCGTTCCAAGTTTTTTATTTGGTTGTTTTTTTCCTTTGCTAATTTTGACAGGGAAAAAAATTAAAAATAAAATGAAACTAGACACTTTGGTATAGGTTATAGCATATCTTAACCCTTACTGACCCCAGCTCTGCATTACTGGATTTGAAAGTAAATGTAGAGAGTATGGAATCCGGGTAGGACCACGTTCTTCACTATCGTGCCATCAAGCATCGACAAAAGGATCGATGGCGCGATAATACGATGGCGAGATGACGATAAATCGATGGTGCAATAACGATGACGTGATATAATGATGATGCGATGGTACAAACTTCGCTATAGCCGTAAATGTGCTATATCCGTGTTCGTTTTTTGTTTGTTTGTATGTTGTTTAACGTCATTCTAGAGAATTTTTCACTCATATGGAGACGCCACCACTTGCGGTGGAGAGCTGCAAATTTTGTCCTATACTCGGCACTTACGGCCATTGAGCAGTGAGGGATCTTTTTCGTTCCAGCACCTACTGCGACACGGGACCTCGGTTTATGCGGTCTCATCCGAGGGACTGGTCTCCATGTCCCACAGTGGGGTTTATCCGTGTTCTTACTAAACGTTTTACTGTATAAGTAATTACATGTAATAAAAGTATTGGCATTGGAAAATAGAAATCAATATCTGTAACTTAGTTCTCATTTGATTGAATTGACAACATATTGATCCTCATTAGTAAACTATGGTAAGGCAATTCATTAGATTGCTTGGAATAATATCCTTCGAAAGTTATCTCTCTTATCAGAGGGACAATACACCTTAATTTTGTTTTAGAACTCTATACACCTACATTATATATCCCTGATTTCACACATGCACATAAAACACTCTATTCTAAAAATTGATTAGTAAGCATATTGCTTAAGAACGCTATTCGAATTATTCCCAAATAATAGTTTCCTAGAGAAGAAAGAGATAAAGAAAAACATCGGATGTCAGAGTCCATATTATTGGAACTTGACGGTGTGTGGCAGCATGCTAAGAGAGATAATCCAGATCAAATAAGTGTGAAAGACTGGTGCATGGGAGGTGTTTGGGAGAACATAGATTGACATAGACATGTATTGATATCGTAAACAAATTTTAATTTTAATTGTATACATTGCACATGTATGAAATGTAAAAAGGTTTTTATTAAGACATTTGATATTGTAAATATTTTTGGATAATATGCAGCTAGAGTACAAAAATACATCGTCGCCCGCATGGCGCAATGGTAGAGCGTCTGCTCTAGACTCGCGGAGTAAGGAGTTAATCCTTACGTCGCGGGTTCGAATCCCACTGTGGGACGTGGAGACTGGTCCTTCGGATGAAACCGTAGAAACCGAGGTCCCGTGTCACAGTAGATGCTGGCACGAAAAAGATCCCTCACTGCTCAATGGCCCTGAGTGCCGAGTATAGGTCAAAATTTGCAGACACCACAGTTCGTAAGATATAGTCAAAGAGATCTATGTTGAAGTAAGAAAAATTTAGGATGTCTAAAATATTCTTGAAATTGTATAGTTTTGATCATGTTGGCTATACTTTAACCTCTCATTGTCAATGGCAATAATTCATATTCAAAATAGGTTTCAAAATGAAAGACGAATCATGTTTCAATGTTATTTTCCTACACCACCCACAAGAGAAACCAGTCTTTCAAGAATTGTTTACACGGGTTATCATTTCGTCTTGTCTTAGCGTAGAAGAGGAGAAAAAGATGTCCACGGCTAAGTGGGGATATTAAAAGTTGACATTTGACTTTACATATTAGTCAAGTTATGAAACAAGTTAAAAGGTTAAATGATATCATTTCTTCAAAATTGTCTCTAGTTCCCTTATTCGTTGGAGAGTTTGTTTTAACCTTCATCCCTTATGTTTGTATATTTGTTTAAATGACGTTTTCATTATCAGTTTGGAAAATGTCACGTTTTTTATTTTCTTTAATTTTTAAATATTTGGGTTTTTTTCAGTTTTTTTTTTATTATTTGCAAATTGAATCGATTCTTAATGTGTTAAATGAAAAGTAATTTAATTGTGTAAGTGCGCTTCAGATGGTTATATTTTTTCTCGAGTATTATTAATTTCCAAAAAGAAAAAAATGTTATATTTTGCCTTACCTGCTTAGTAAAACAAAAGGCCAAAGGGCCTTAACGGTCACCTGAGTATAATGTAACAATCCATAGATTAAAACAGAATAAGCTGATAGATAAAGCTATGTTGTTCAAAAGCAAGAGAAACAGGATAATCAGGGATCATCAAAATATTAATTTAGTACTCAGCAACAAATCTGTAAAGTTTCCTCATGCGGACTAGACAAAACACTACCGGTATCAGTTAACACATGTCATTCCCCCTCGCATTGGCCTCTCTTGCTCTTTAAATATTATTTATTGTACAAAGATATGGTACTTTTGTACCATTTTTATTTATCTATTATTTAAAACTTTTCCTGACCATTAAAGCTATGAAAGTGCTTTTGTGTTTAATATTTTAATTTTTTTTTATTCAATTGACCTTTATTAAGTTACATTACTTACAGTGATTAACTATTATAGTTGTATAGCAAAGGGGAATAACTTCTTTCAGTAGAAATTAATAAATTGACCATAGGATACAGAATTTCAAAATCTGGTAAAAACATCCTTGTTTATTACAACTTTTTTATCCTAGATGCCCAAGAGGAGAGAAGATTTTCAAGGAAATAATCCATTTCCACTATAGATTCAATATAGCCCCACCCTGATACCAAAGCCCTTGACCCAGGGGCACTTTAACTATATAATCAATAGAGACCCCCCCTTTCCCGGAGAATCCCTCACCCTGGGGCCACAATTTTCACAATCTTGTAAGATGCACCGTTGATCATCATAACCATGCAATTAGTTTAGCTGCTTTATATAATGGGGGAGAGAAGAAGATTTTTAAAGAATTAATGCATTTTCATCATATGATCAATAGAGCCCCACCCAGAACCCCTGACCCAGGGGCCAAGATATTCATAAATTTGGAAGTGAAGTCCTTGCTCATCATAACTAGGAGCAGAGAAGATTTTTAAAGATTGAAATAATGCACTTTCACTATATAATCAATAGAGCCTCCCTTCTCCAACAGAACCCCTCACCCTGGGGACACAAATTTCACAATTTTGGAAGAGACACCCTTGATCATCATAACCATGCACCTAGTTTATCTGCTTATATACAGGGGGAGAGGAGAAGATTTTCAAAGAACTAATGCATTTTCACAATATAACCATAAGAGCCCCGCCCTAACACTAGAACGCCTGGCCCAGGGGTCATGAAATTCACAGTTTTAGAAGAAGCTCCCCTCCAAATCATAACTATGTACTTAGTTCATCGGCTTAATACCCAGGAGCATAGGAGAAGATTTTCAAAGAATTAATGCATTTTCACTATATAATCAATAGAGCTCCGCTCTAACACCAGAATCCCAGACCCAAGGGCCATGAAATTCATAATTATGGAAGAGGCAACCTTCCTCATCATAACTATGCATTCAGTTTTTTTTGCATAGTACCCAGGAGCAGAGGGGAAGATTTTTAAAGAAATAATGCAACTAATTTGAAATGGATGCAAATGTTGAATTTCCGAGAGCCTTGTCCTTTGCCAAAAATGCACTAAAGTTTTAAACCCTGCATCTGTGAAGACTAATATATTTTCAGCCCAATGCCAGTATTTGGGATTTATTACTATTAAGGACATCCCCCTGCAAATTCAAGGTCCTTTAACACTGTAAAAAAAAACATATGGACTTTTATTTGCAAATTAATGATAATGGAAAAGTATAAAGGTAGTTGAGCGGCCATTTTGGGCTTGTCTACGTCGCAACATAACAAATGCTCTGTGTCCTTACATTAAACCCCAAGTGCACACCGACAAAACCAGGTCAGTGACACGGATTTAAAAATTCCTTTTGAGTGTATAATATAACAGATACAGTCATGTAAATGTTGTGCTAATTTTTTTCCTTTTTACTTTATTTTTCCTTTTTTTATTTTTTGTTCCAGTGGTTTATCAGGGTTTTTTTTTAAACATTTTACTTATACACCCTGATATAGTTTACAGCTTGTAGGTTTTGCTTAATATGTGTTATTTTTAGCGATATATGGAGATAGCTAACGGTAATCAAGCTCAAAAGTCTATTGAAAAATACACTTTAATTGTAACGGTAATGATCTCTTCTTGATGTGCGTTTCGTAGGGATGTCAAATCGCTATATATTTGATTATGTGTTACTCGGACGAATTTCCGATCGAGTACCCGGGTACTCGATAACAACGTAAATACAGGTGTGTTAATTTTATTGAGACCATTTATGCCCTGTTCAACATCATTTCTTTACGTTTATATTACATGTACATACCATCGAGCCAAACGAAAACAATTTTTTAAATTACTGTTAATTACTTTCTATAAAAAAAGAACTTTATTTTTGTGTAATTAAACGAGATGGTCTCCTTGCGAAAATTTTATTTTAACGTATATTTTTATTAATAAAGAATATATAAAACATTTACCAATTTCGTGAAACAATTTTCTCGTTTATGAATACCAAACATTTCGCGAAAGGAAGGTATCGCAAAAATTTGGTGAAGTAAATTTATCTATGAAATAAACACAAAAATCATCAATTAATACACAATTGTTATAAAGAGTTTAAGGTTCTTGTTTAGGAGGACGATTTGATCAATATAGGAGGAAAATCTGTTTCACACCTTTGTACATGTAATAATCTATAGACTGGGATCAGTAGTTTCATCACTTTTAAAGAGGTAGCGATTGGTCAAGGTAATTACTGTATATACATGTGCACAGCCCATGGCCGTAGGAACCGGGGGGGGGGGGCACGATAATTTTGCCGATATATAGATTACTTTAGTAAACATAGATACTATATGCTTGATGACCTTTTTTTCTTTTTTGCTTGTCAGGAAATTTTTGGTAGTGCCCCCTCAACTGTCAACTGAAAAATGTATGATGTGCCCCCCCCCCCCCCCCTCCAAACTGAAATTTGCTTCCTACGGGCCTGCAGCCACAGGTATTATATGGTATTTACTGTACAAGTTACGTTGATTACAGTATAAACATGGACAATGCATATTTAAGTTACATTTTTGATAGATTTTTGATACCAATATGTTCGATAGAGTGCCCACTTAGACATCCCTAGCGTTTACACAATAAAACGTCATTGATGTATGAAAATTATATCTTGATATCTAAGAGAGTGTAGTTAAAGATATCTACAATTCAAAAACCTGGAATGTGAGTTAAGACCATTAACTTCAAAAGTACATGGACTTGATATTTCTAAAAATGGAAATAATCTTGTATAAAACAACAATAGTGATAACTTTACAAAAGCTTATATGACTTGATGTTTCTGAAAAAATAATTACTTCATTTCCTATTTATAATGTTGATGTTTCGTAATAATTGGTAAGATGTAACAATTCCTTGTATAAGGATGTATTTTATATGAAAACATAATAGATGTTTTTCATAAATTGATATAATATACCGGTAATACAACAAACGTTGTCTTTCAAATTAGTTCATTCCCTAAATCACTCGATCAGTATAAAGTAACATAATTACATTAAACAGCTTAATTTATTTTTATCTCTAGTATCTAAATGTTAAAAAAAGAAAAGCGAGAAAACTTGTGGCTTGTTCCCAATATTTTCAAAATTTTGATTTGTCGATCTCTGTAAAAAATAACAAATATAGCCCATTCATTTGGTCAATCCATAGTTAATTCGACCTCGACCTCGTAGCTTTTCTGTGAAGACAATATATCTATAGATCGACCTCATGAAAGGGCTATATTTGTATATTAATCGCATGCACTCAGAGTAGCACAGAATATTACTCAGGCATTCCTAATGGTATACGGCGCCATTGATGAAGAGTACAATTTTTAATATGTATGCGCGGATACAGGATATGTAAAATGTATTTGACTAGCATTTATTGAAATACTGAAATAAAACATGATACTTAGATTGCTTATTACTTTAGATAATTACGAACATGCTTTCAATCAGTCAATATCGCGAGTTGTCATCGGTTTCATCGGCAATTGTAACGGTTACTGTAAACCAACTTTTATTCGCGTGCGAGAAATATCCGTGAGTTTCGCGACCTACTTTAACTCACCGCGAACCTTTTATTTTGCTTTGCATTTGAAGAGAATGTTTCATCAGTCGCGAAAATTGATTTCAAACTGATAAATCGCGAATAAAAGATGACGCGAATAATGGTTAGTTTACAGTATTTCTCTCTGGTTGAGACTCAAACATTAAAATCCCATTCGTTTAACGACAAAGTCATCCTTATGACAACTGTTTTAGAATTTACACCGATGATGTCTCAGCTCCATGTTACCGACTATCTAATCTAACCCTGTCGGACGTTTTATCATCAACTTACGATTTCCTTTCAAACTAATTATACGGTTATATGATAATGATATATAATAACAATGTAATCACGTTTAATTAACAAGAAATTTAAAAATGTGATAAAACCCCTATAATAAATTAAAATCACTGCGCGCTTCTTATAATTTATACATTATTTACAATAAGTATATGTAAAACTGATTATTGCATTAGTACGTCTTAATTTCTCGATAGTAAATGTAGACAAAACAACATGTATGCTAATGGGAACACAGCAAAGAAAATCAAAACTAGATAATCCAAATTTACAATTTGATGCCTCAGACAAAACAATTGAAACGGTTGAAACTGAGAAACTTCTTGGTGTACATATTGATGATAAGTTACAGTATGCAAATCATATTGATTCTGTTTGTAAAACTATAAACTATAAGTTATTTACTCTACGTAAGATAAAAAAAATTCTTCCCCTACATACCAGAAAATATATTACAATGCTTATATTCTACCATCTATTAACTATTGTTTGACTATTTGGGGTAATACCCCCAAGCAGGACATGGGTAGACTATTTACATTACAAAAAAGGGCAGCCAGGATTATTCTTGACGCAAGTCCTGATTCTTCTTCTACACCACTGTTTGAGAAACTTGGATGGTTGGCAGTTTATGAGCTAGTTGATCTATACAAATACATATTATTTTACAAAATTTTCAGCGGAATGGCTCCAGAATATCTTTATAATTTATTTGAATTTCACTCCTCAGCTTCTTATAACCTGCGATCTGAAACTAACTATGACCTAAGATTACCAAAATTCCGTACAAACTTATTCAAGACCTCTTTTGAGTACTCAGTGTACACCTATGGAATAAACTTTCCCAGCACATAAGACTCTCTAAATCTCTAGGGGCATTTAAGTGTAATGTAGAAAATTACATTATCAGCTGTCGTACAATTATTTGAGCACAGTAAGATTTTGATATCCTTTCTACAATGTAGTTATTAGTCGTATGTACATATTACCAGACATGGACACACTATTCATAATTTTGTGATTGTAATTCCTTTGTAAAACGTTGCTTTATTCGAAAATCTTGTGATGTATATTCAAAATCTTGTGATGTATGTTCAAAATCTTGTGATGTATATTCTATAATCTTGTGATGTATGTTCAATATCTTGTGATGTATATTCAAAATCTTGTGATGTATGTTCAATAAATTGTGATATATATTCGAAATCTTGTGATATATATTCAAAATCTTGTGATGTATGTTCAAAATCTTGTGATGTATATTCTATAATCTTGTGATGTATGTTCGATAATCTTGTGATATATATTCAAAATCTTGTGATGTATGTTCTATAATCCTGTGATGTATGTGCAATAATTGCATTGTGGGTAATATGACGCAATAGTTTTCTATTAAAGTAAGGACAATTTTCATTGGTTGGAAATAACGAAAGTACCCGGTGATGCAATTTTTGCACATTGATTATCAGACTGTCATTTCTTTGGCTTTCATACAAAGAAAAAAAAATATTTATGGGATTATATATGCGGGTATATTGAGGAAGATATAAATATAATTAATAAATAAAGTGAATTCCTCAAATCATCGAAAATCAACTGATTACTATAGGAAAACAATAGCTGTTAGACAATTTTTTTTCTCCTTTAAAAGAGCTGATCAGGAGCCTGGTGATCAAAATAACAAGGTATCTTCTTGTCATATTTAACACGGTGACGACATCTACTTTCAGCATAATTATATATTTGGAATAATCAAATTACATTTCAAAGAGTGTACAGTGATTAGAAGATTAAGGTTTATCTAATTTTAACAATGTCAACTACAGTCTGTCTTTTGTATGTTTTTTTTTTTTCAGATGCTACTGTATACAGCACAGTGTATTAGTAAGATAACTGCTTAGGTTTGACGTGAGTGATTGGTCACCTACAATCATGATAGCTAGAACTGAAAATCAACTTGATGGAGCTCATGCTTAGCCTTTGTGACCTAGACTTATGTCACATATTTTTGTAACCCTTCCAGTCATTTCCAACATATTTAATACAATGTGCATGCCCTACATGGAGTTTTGTAACTTGATTGAGGGAGTCAAGTAAAACCATTGTTTTTCCTGTCAATTGAAATGCAAGGGATCAATGTCAAAATCTTTGCAGAGTTGTATCAGCTGAACTTCGATAGATGCTATTGAAATGACACATCACGTCACATATAAATATGCAGGCTTAGATGGCTTACAGCTCTTAAAAACCATCATACTGTGAAGGCTCTCACTTGTGTGTAGCTCCAATTGGCTTCATACAGTGGTGTAACATATTGCACAAAGCTATTATATCCTGGCTCAACATCAGTAGTTTGCCACAGTTCGACAAAGTGAGGTTTTAATTCTCAAAAATATTAGTGCCGGAGTCCTTATCTTATCCGATAAAGTGTTCCTCATCAACTACCTCGAGGTCAGTCGAGGACTATGTCTAAATTTACCTGCTATATCACAACGTCAGTTTGCTTAACTAGAGACTGCACTGTGCTTAAAAATTGCCAGGACACAAAATCATTTCCTAAGAATTTGTCATTGAAGCATTACTACTTAAACAAGCTTCCTCACAAAAAATTGAGGTACCTTACCAGGCATCTGTACAAGATACATGTACCAGAGGATGGTGTTTTCTATATAACTCTATTATTAAATTCGAGAATTGTCAATATCACAATTTTTGATACATTTTTTAAAAGACATTTTGAAAACAGTTCACATCTCACAAGATAATGAAAAATTATGAATATTTTTCTATATATTATGAACAGATACAAAGCCGATATTGGAGGAACGTGTTGCCTGGCCTTAAGAGTGAAATTGACCGTTTATGTGTTCTTTTAAATTCCTACACTCAGCAGTTGGACAGCAATGAGTACTTCACTTATTCCTGTGACAGTATATGTATTTTCAAATACACAGGTTACCTGTAGCAATATTAACATAATCATATTTTAAAAATGAATGATTGAAAATTAAACATTATGCAGAAAGTGTATCTTTACAAGTCACTGAACAACATGTTTATGGTATTTTTCTACCAAATATTGTATGTCCATGCACTAAAAAAGGTACTGGATTGAAAATTTTCTTTCTTTAAAAAAAACTGCTACACTTTATTCATCTCAGATTTACATGGCAATATTAATTACTGAACAGAACAGACACCAACATAGCTTGTCAAAGTTTCTGGTTTTCTCTTTGTGTTGGAATAAAGGTACTGTAGTAAAAATCTATAGCATATTTTTTCCCATTCCTTATCCTTCACAATTCTAATAATGACACTGTTTATTGGAGTCCAAACACTGAGGATGCAACAGTTCTTGTTACACATGTGTTAACCTTGAATCTGGTGGTAGTAGGCATGGTCAGTTCTCAGATGTTACGAATCTTCCTCGTATTCTGAAATAGGAAAATATCAGAAAAATCGAAGTAAACTAAGGTCAATTTTTTAAAGATAAATTTTGCAAAGTAGTCAGTAATAGTCCAAAGGAGCACTGGAATCATAAACCTGTATATGATATTTTGCATATTAAAATACCATGTACCGAAGTATTAGTCCTTCAGATAATGGACTGCATCTTCAGCTGTTAATGATGCAGCGGAGTTGGTACACTTGACTCTCATGAACTAGGAAATTGCTGTCCTAGCATCTGGAGTCTGGTAAGATACTTCACAAAAAGGAGGATGCAGAACTAAACTATCTGGTAAAACATCTTAAGCACCCAATCAATTCATCAAGCCAAATTCCTGAAAAGTAAACCAAAATATATCAATCATTGAAAGCTAAAAATATGTCCATAGGACAAGAATGCCCTGTCCCCTGTCCAGATTTCATTGTAATGCAACTTGAAGAGAAATGTACCTTGCTTCTTTGTTTAAGATTACGCAGCACAGTTAAGGCTGCAATAAAGAGGCGGGGCCTAATTTTTACGGGAAATGCTTACTATGACATCACACAAAAATACATGTCCTTCAATTTACCACAAAATGAAATGGTACGATATTTTAAACTGTTGGATAGCTTTAAACTACATCTGATCAATACTTACTATTGCATGTATTTTTGTCGTTGGTTAAATCCCACACAGCAATGTATAAACAATTTACTGATCGCAATGCAATTGTCAATGTGACGTCCTATCGTAAAATTTGACGCAGTTTGTATGCAGTGAGAGGCGAATCAAGTTATTTTTTATACAATGAAAAATGTGTTTTGTAATTAAATAAAATATTATTTGCAGATATATAACAGGCCATTAACTTGGATGTGATGTCTATTTTATGATTTTATTCATATACTTTCCGTACATTCCCTAGACAAGTGAAACTGCCGTACATTTGTATGCAGATTCATTGAAGGGTAATAGAAGGGTCGAAATAAATCGATATATTGTAAGGGCATACCCTTAATGAATTACGACAAACTTTTACACATAAACACATGAGGTATGAAGATATTTGAAAAGTGCTGCGAACCTGATGAAATCTTGCAAATGAATTATTTCGCAGGTAGGTTAAGGCTTCCCGTAGAATATCACAGTGCACTCTGTGCCTTCACATCTCTGAACTACCAAAATATGACGTCATAATGGAAAATGACGTCAAGTCACTGCAAACTTGAGGTGTTTTGACGGGGAGAGTGTCATGAACTTTACACTTTATTTCAAACTACATGTAAAATGCTAGAAAGCTATTGCAAAATTCACGGGTCGTTAAAGGTTTTCTTAGTCTTATGTGTCCGAATATTTTAAAAATACACCACCTACCTACCCTTAATTGAAATTAAGCATGTTCAAAATGCTTATGAAAAATATACTTTTGAAATGTTCTCTGTTTTATACCCGTGGTGGGAGGTAGATTTTTTTTGTGTGTATAAAAGAGTCTGGCGCAGGTGATTAATGAGGATTAATTTAAGAATTTTTGTGGAAATCTGTAAGAAGAGGTTGTTCTCTAACTGAATCTTGCTTGGGAAAAATTTGTGTTGGCTTTGTTTTAATACAGATTACGATATTGTGGGGAAAATACCCTCAAATTTGTAGGTAAGTTGAATTTCTCAGGAAATATCTTGTATCTAAGTAATACTATGACTTTTCCCAAGCACATTTCGGATACACAAGCATACGATGAGTTTATTTATATAACAAAATGTTAATAATTATTGTGTTAATCAGCTGCGCCGAAGCGATTTATATGAAACACTTCAAAAAATTATAAATGACCGTCACGTGATCAACAAAGTCATGTGATATCATAACAAATATGTTAATATAAAGCCGAGGAAACCCTCTATATAAATTGGAAGTACTTAAGTTCAATACTTGTAAATTAAAACTAAAACCGACCTCGCAATGACATATTATTATTTGAGCGCATTTTAAAGCTTCGGGAAGCCTTAACATAGCTGCGTTATATCTACATTAAATGTACTTGACCAGAAAAATATTCAACATACGGCCTAACAAATGTAATTTTACAATTAACAACAAATGTAATTTTACAATTATATAGTAGAATCTATATAGGTTCGCAGCACTTTTCACAAACTACAAAGAGTGTTGAAAATAATTATAAATTAAACTTAGATTTTTAACTTGGTTATGCCCTTGCAATATTGGAATTTATAGATGACCTCAATACTGCAGGTATATTTGCTAAAATCACGTGACTGCCACATTTCGTGACAAATCTAAATAGGAAATATAAACGTCCTCAGCCACATTACATTTGTCCGATAATAGTAAAGGCCTAAAAAGAATCACCCATCTTTGTAAAGAATGTATTTTCTGCCTAAACAATTCGCCGATATTTCCATTTGGCACCTTAACTGTACTGCGTAGGTAAATGAGAGATATTGAGGTCAAGGTCACAGGGAAAGTTAAGTCAGAAAAATATGAAAACAGTTGAATAGCTGTCAACAATTTGTGTAGTGTGTGAAGTTTGAAGAAAATTTCTTGAATAGTTTCTTTCAAACTGAAATTTAAACACAACAATTAGTAAAGTCAAAAGGTCATAGGGAAGGACAAGGGAAAAATGGAGAAATTTTATAAATTTTCACCAATGCATTTTGTTATATGTGTTGAGATAAAAATATCTTTAATAGTTTCTTTAAAATTGAGTTTACTCAGTTTAAGAATAGTAAGGTCAAAGAGAACGAGTCAAGGTTAAAAAATGTTGATGGTATTGAATAGCTCTTACCAATAGGTATCAAAATATGAAGCTTCAAAAATATATCTTTTATAGTTCCTTTAAAACTGAGCTAAATGAAAATTTAATAACAAAGAGATCAAGATCATAAAGAAGGTCAAGGGCATAAAATTTTAATGCAGTTCAGTAGCATTCACAAATATGTACACAGAGTTTGAAAAAATATCTTGATTTTTTTCCTTTGAAATTGAGCTAAGTGAATTTTTTTTTTTAAAAGTGAGGTCAAGGTCAATGGAAGGTCTAGGTCAAAAAGATATGATGCAGTTCAACAGCCTCACTAATATGTAACAGCATATAAAGGTTGAAAAAAGATTGATAAAAATATCTTGAATATCTTCTTCGTTACAGAGCTAAACACAAATTAAGTGAGGTCAAGTTTAAAGGAAAGTTCAACTTAAAAAAAATGATAGTAATATGTATTGTCATGTAAGGTTTGATAAAAATATCTTGAATATTTTCTTTTAAACTTCACTAAATGCACTGTAATGGACAGACAGATGGAAGGATGGAAAGATTTAATTCAGGCAAACACTATATGCCCCAGTCATATTCTTGGTGGGGCATAGAATAATTCTAATATTTAAGTTTCACTCTAATTTTTAAGTTAGGTTAGCAAATCACTGATTTTCTGAATTGATTCACCAAAGTCATTCTGGTACTTCTTCAGTATCATTCTCATATGTTATTCCTCATGCAATGGTTTTACATTTTCTAATTTGTATGCTGAATCAGGAACCTCTTTAAAGAAACAGCAAGTCTGCAATGAATTAGTTGTTTGCATAAAAAAAAACAGTTTTATCTGATTTGATTCATTAAATTTCATAAACATTAAAAAATAAACATTACACTAAAAAATAAATATCAAAGCATTAAATTGTTTCTACATGCCTACACATACTCTAGCTTTCTACACAGGTTTAGACACCCATTTGCAAATGTGCACATGCATTACCATTTTCACTTACCATTAAGCAGAGCTCCAAAGTTGGAGACAGTTATTCTTTGTTTCCTCATGTCTTCCCACATTGGATTTGTTCAATGTCCTTTTGTTGCCTAAGCAGTATTTGGACAGAATCATTGCATAGCATAACCAGACAAGTGGATCATCGGCTTGAATAAATACCAGACTGGTCAAAGATCCTCTGTAATAGGAGCAAGAGGGATCTGGTGCCCATGTGGCTCTGGCTGCGGAATCCATTCCTTAGCTAAATATTTTAAAAACATTTAGTTGATTATACAAATTACTTTTAACTCTAACCTGTGGTTCATAATTAAAAGTCTACAAAAATTGGGAATGTTTGTAATTTAATGGTTTTCATTTGTTACTTAAAAAAAAATCTTATATACATGTAGTTCCATGCAAAACTTTGATCCCCTATTATGGACCCACCCTAGCCCTGGGGGCAATGAGTTATAAAAACAGATTAGAATCTACTCTACCTCAGTTAGCTTTCTATTAAGTTTCATTTTCCTGGTCTAATGGTTCTTTAGAAGAAGATTTTTAAATTTTTTCTTATATTTTATTGTAAAACTTAACCCCTAGGAGTCATGATTTGTACAATTTAGAATTTTCAAAACCTCATCACAATACATGAGATGCTTAGTTGAGTTTTTAGGTCAGGTGAGCTAAAAAAAAATAAATAATGCATTCAATGTTCCAATTTTTACTAATAAACCTGCCAAGCATTGCCAATTTCTGTCCATGGAAATTTCTGTACTTATTATCAAATGGTCTGTCTAATGCTCTTTTACTTTTATTAAAAATGTACAGAACAATATTACTAGAGTGTTCCAAGAAACACATGTGTCACCTTCCCTATATTGCATCATTAAAGGTGCAAATCAATCTCCAGAGTGGTCAGCTATTTATTTGCTACTAGCATTATACTCCTTATTGCTTGTGAAGAAAGAAAAAAAAACATCTTCGAATAGTAAAACGTGCAAGACTTTGATAGAAATATGATTCCCTAACCTAAAAGCTAAAATGAATAATCAAAATGAAATTGATAAAAAATATTTATCATTTTATTAATATTTTAGTTTGATCCAACACTCCTCTAAAACAGATTTCAGCCTGTCTTTACTGCAATTTGTCAATCTGTCACACAACAATGATCCATTCTGGTATACTTTTCCCTGTGTTTTTCCAAAGTACTAGTATTATGTATTTAAATTTCAGTGTGTGTGTGGTAACTGTACATAATTCATCAAGTACAGTGTCATGAGCTCATTAACATGTATAAATGCTAATTGTCAATACCCTGCCTCTCAAAACTCAGAAAGCATAAGTTGACTGTCTGGAGTATTTTTTGCAAAGTAGGTCAAAGTTCAAGGAGATATAGACTGTATCATTGGTATTGACAACAATCAGTGCTAAACAGTATAGACATTCCTCTTAAATATCAAAAGCATAACTGTATACTAGCATCATGATTTTAAAAAAAAGTAGTCAAAGGTCAGGTTCAAAGGTCTCAAAGTCCGTAACCATGGTTTTTTTTTACAAAATTCATGATGCCATGCAAATACACTGTAAGTGCAAAATATCAAATCCAAGGTGTGACTGACAGACGCCAGGTAAAGTGATCCCTAAGTGTCGCTCTGCTTTGCAGACGAGAGAAAAATAGCAAGGATAATTTATGGGTTTGTTGAAAAGTGATTGAAGGATCCTAAAAAGTATAAATTTTTTTACCTGTATTCTAAAGGACTTGTTGGACATAACTCATACATGTGTATACTGTACGTTCCTTTTTATTGTTGACTTCATATTTTTAAGCCACCCACACTTTACATCTGTTTTACAAACACAGCATGCATTTATATCTGAAAATGAAAATTTAAAAAAAAACAAATTAATATAATTAAAACAAATTAGTAAAGAATATGCAAGGACAAACTGATACTGTATACATTCTCCATTTTAATCTCTTAACTGAGAAAAAAGGTTTTCAAATTAATTTCACTTTACAAAAGAAGTGGATGTTTATTTAAATTACTAGTACTGTACATGTAAATCTTCATGCATTTATGATTACCAATACAATGTACAACAGAGGTGCAGAGATGTTGTAAAATGATGTCATATGAAGTTACCCAATGAGCATTCACATGTAGAAGCAGACACTGTATTGTTGCAACCACTATTGAAATAACGTTCACTATTGAAATAATTATTTCAATAGTGGTTGAAAGTGCATTTCAAAACCAAACACAGGTTGTAACCACTATTGAAATAACGTTCACTATTGAAATAATTATTTGGTTTTGAAATGAACCTCAACCACTAATGAAATAATTATTTCAATTTTGAACGTTATTTCAATAGTGGTTACAACCTGTGTTTGGTTTTGAAATGCACTTTCAACCACTATTGAAATAATTAAATTTTTCACATGTACAAATTACATGTTACTTTTTTGCCCCATAATGTCAATAAGCATACAGCTGGTGTGACCGGTCGACACGGGATGCTTACTCCTTTATGGCACCTGATCCCACCTCTGATGTTTTAGAGATCCGTTTGTTCTGTTCCCGATTTGTATAGTTTCAATGGACTTTTGAGTTTGATTACTGTTCGTTAAATAGTGGAATTGCTCTTTAAATTCCAAAATACTTTTAAGGATTTACCATATGGCGTCCATTTCTCTAATGTTTCTTAAAGCTTCAGATATACACGCTATAATTTGCGTCAGTTTAGGATAAAGTTGGACAATCATTCATTTTGATTACTAAATTAAAAAAAATGCTGTAATTTACATAATTGAAATCGAACACATTCTAAAGATGTCAAATTGAAATAATATAATTTATATTCATACCAAGAAAGTATTAACACCGTTTAAATTGATGTGTCACGTAACAGACCCGGCCGTAATGCGGGGGGGGGGGGGCACTTTTCCAGAGTATAGTAGTTTGCTATAGTAAATTTCCATTTATTTTCTTTCTTTTTTTTTTTTTTTTGCTTGTCAGACTTTTTTTAGAGGTCCCTCCCACACACACTTTTAGGATAATTCATGTTTCTTTCTTTGTTTTTTTTTATTATTATTATTGTTTAATTTATCTATTTATTATCTATTTTTGCGCTCGTCAGATTTTTTTGGGAGGTTGCCCCCACCCACCGACCAACTTTTAAAACTGTTGCTACGGGCCTGCGAGAAGACATTCCCCAGTTTTAATTGATGAACAAAACTGGTGTCGAAAAAATAAGGTGGGCTGTTCGATGCATAAAATTGATTTTGACATGAATGGCAAAAGTCTTTTTCTTAACGATGGTTATCTTTTAGAGCAATCAATTTCCACCGTCTTCGTGAGGATAGATATTTAACATTTTTTACACATTCGTACAAAAAAAAAAAAAAAAAAAAAAAAAAAAAAAACAATGTACTAGGGGTGATCTAAAAGTTCGCAAACTACCCCTGTATCTACATAACCAAAATTCAGATTAGAATGAAATTTGGAAATCATAAAATTATAGTCATAAACATGTGCTATAAATAGCATGTGTTACATAATATTTTGCTCCATGTTTATGACGCCACAATGTGAAAATGACGTCAATATATATGTCACAGCCGTAATTTATTTGTTACTCCTTTTTAATAATAAAATGAATACAGCTGTTGGGTTCGATTTATATATTTTTCAATTTCATGGTAAGACTAAATAGGTGACCTGTAACAATAACAGTAATGAAAATAAATGAATACACTCTCATACCTATACACTCACACATTAAATTACTTTAATATATTTCAACTTTTCCAATGTAATTATCTTTAAGTAGATAATTATTTGATAAGATATTTAATTTAATTAAAGCAACGGTGGTAAAAGTTCTTACCGAATAGGCAGTTAAATTGTCCACATTATAAAATGATAGACTTTGTGGAGTAGGAGAGGAATTCTTCCTTACTCCTGGCTGTCCTAGGGTGGAGTGAATTAATTAGGGTATTTGGCGCCAAACTAGTAAAATCACTCACACACTTCTCACTCTAAAATATCAACCAATCATACAACTCCAAGTCTCACCCATTCTGACACAAACACCTTTGACCTTTCACACTCCTAAATCCACCAATGAGCATTCAACCCCATGAATATGAATGAGATATTTTATGAATGAACACATAGCAAATTCCAGAGGACTGTAATTCACTATGCTTTATAGATGAAAATGATGATGAAGATAATGAAATGATGATCAGTGATTAGGTCATTAAATATTTAATCATACATATAATATTTATGAGAATAATAATTTATTCACCCTGTGACATATAGTTGACCTATGACAAAAAATGGTCGACTCAGTCGTTCTCGTACATGGAACGGCTGTATAGTGTTGGAATCTTGGAAAATCCTTTAAGGTAATCTAAAATGATTTGTAAATGTTTAATGGTGACAAACACTTGCCAAACGTTTAATTAGTAATTCGATGGATTGTTTAAGTAAAGATAGGAAGATGGTTAACATGATGTTCTTTCTGGTGCCCAGTGAAAGTAAGTTGGGAAAGAGATTTGTCCTTTGTTGAACAATTTGTAATAAAAGATTGCCGAGTCACATTTCAATAAGTAGTTGAATATCTTAAGAATAAAATAATTTTTTAATCCCCTAAGATTTCAGTTACTTTAGACTGTTTACAGATCAGGTATAATAAAGAGAAAGCGGCCATACTTGATCCACGGTGGATACACGATGCTTCAAAATCGGAGGAGACGGGTTGTAAAAGACACTTACATGCACATACTGGGGAATGAAATCCTAATACATCCATCCTATTGCTGAGATTTTGCAATTTAAGAGTTATTCTTGTTATTAAAAAATAACCCGCGTGTTACGGGTATATAGGATATAGGGCCATGGCCGGGAAAATCTTTGGGCTGCTGTGAAGAGTACGCAATGGAGCATTACACTTGACCGCGTGGACCACGTGTTTCCTACGTGGCATATGTGTTTTAAAATTTCAGGGGCCTACTTTAGGGGGAAAAAACTAACACTTAAACCCAATTTCATTTCTTTTATGGAAGTCATTCAGTTAGTTCGGGAATTTTTTTATCACCCCTTGTACCTTGTCTTCTATGATTTCCCGCGGACATTCGTGTTTGTGTTGTTCCTTCATAAATATTCATGAAATATAAGCAGATCTTGCTTATTGTTTTTCTATTACAACGACCTATTTAGTAAAATTTTGTGGAAATTGTTTTTTTTTTTTTTTCATAACACAACATATTTCTCAAATCATTTAATCATATTATTTCACATACAAAATCGTATTAGTGTGTATACATGTAGCTTAAAAAATTCCCAATCCCTGAAACACTCTGCTGCCCAATGTAAACAAAGAGTGAATTAGGAAAATGAACGCAAGAAAGGTACATAACCTTTCAGGAACTGTATTTAGAGAGAGAAAAATAGAAGCCCCCCCCCCCCCAACCTTGCTCCATTTTAAATTCGATCACCATGCCCTATAGTTTGATAAATAAGATATTGTTAGATTACCAAATGATCTAGCTATAATATGAGATCAACGTGTAATATTTATTCCTGTTAGTAGCAATTTGCCAGATGGATTTCAAATGTAGAACATGATGAGTTGTAAGAAAGATTTTTTTCTTTAAATGAACATTAATGTTAATCAATTTTTGTTTATGTGTATTTTCAAGCCGTCCTGCTTTTCTTATTCTAAAAATAACAGCCAACTTCTTAACCCTTTTTTGTTCAACTCACACTTTTTCTACCGTGCAACAACGGTTCGACAACCGCACGATACCCCCAAATTGTGAATAATACATTCATGCAATTTAACATACAGGTAATTTCTGCATCCCTACTCAATCATTAAACCCTTTATCCGTTAATTAACACATAATTCGTCCATAACAACAAGATACATACATCATTCTGTAACCTTGGTTATAAAGTACATTACTAACCACAAAACGAAGCATGTCAGTGACACAATTTTGACAAAGGAAATGTAACCTTTTCTATTGAAGTCAGAAGTTACACTAGGTGATGCAAAAATTTTCATGTAATTGGCATTTTACATTTCGTACTGACACACTTAGCATGTAGCTCTCCTAAACAAATTATTAATTTTGCAGTGTTGTTAATTCGTCCGTTATAAATGTTTTCGTAAGCATTAATTTAATCAGATAGAGAAACTTACTTACAGAACTTATGTGAACTACAAAGAAACTTAATATAGCATACGCTTTTGAGGGAAATCCATTTCTCTTTTTCATTTTCTATCGAGGTTTATCAAAATTTTATTTCAAAATTAAGAGATGCACATGTAACATTTTTTGAATTCTGATATAAAAATAATGTTTTAAGTCCTTTCGAGTTTTTTACTGTTACAATATTCACTAGCCTAGGGATATACGTATTGACCCTTGCATGCTTATATTTCATTTAGCATATTATGTATCCCTTTTATATCAATGACAGATTTCAATATGAAGTCTATTCTAAGGTTCTTCTTGAATTTCCCTTAGAAGTCATAGAAAACTCTTTCTTCATTTAGATTTTCTATACAAACACCTTATAAGGGCTTTGCAGCACCATTTCACTGAAAAGAGCTTCAACATTCTCTTTGTTTCAAATATGTCAAATGCAATTGCTCATTTGGATATTGTTTTTTCCACTGCAGTCCATGGGATATATATTATCTTCAGACATAGATCTACTTAAATAAACTTCTCCATAAAAGCTGGAATTATAATCCACATAATCTGTTGTAAAGCCACACAAAGCAAATACAAACATTTGTTCGCCAGCATTGCCTTCAATGTGACATAACCCATCTTTAAATGTAAATGGAAATAGTCTCTCTCGCATAAACACGAAATTCTCTTTTATTGACTTTGAAATCGCTTTTCCTGCATCTAAATTGAATCTTTTATAGTAGTTATACACACCATCACTCCGTTGTTTGACGAGTTCACTGTCGTTGTTGAATTGACTTGTCGTTATATCGTAAAAATATTTATGATTTTTTAACAATGACTGCAAAGATTTGGCCATATCATGTTTCATCCATGTAAACTGAATATAAAGTTTATCTGTATAATTATATTCAAATATAAATTCTAATCGAATTTTTAAATTTGCATTGCAATTTGACAAAGCCCTTTTAAATTTTTTGACCATATTGTCATTGCAATCCTCGTTTTCATTTTCAGTTGGAAGACCACGGGAGGAACATTTGTTTGATGGTCGTCTGTACACTACAAGTAGCTGGGGGTACGTGATCTTTTGAAATAATGAAATATCCTCTTTGCATGCTGGGAATGTATATGCCTCAGTAACAACGTAATCCAAATCGGATGTACTCTCTAGGGATTCCGGTCTGGAATGCTCTTTTGCAGGCATTTGATGTACTTCTGAAAATTGTTATGATAAAATATCATTTAATCTTTTTTTATTCACAGTGAAACACGTTTATAGCAAACGCACTTATAAATTAAATTGGCGCTTACAGCGAAGTGATTTTAATTTGTATATAATATGTACATAAAGAAGCAAAATCTCCGTTCCTGGCCCTTCGTGGTAAGCGTGCTTTACTAATCTAAGTCATTTATTCATATTTTGAAATTTTGTACACTTACTGGTACAACACATGTACTTATTTAAAATAAAGGGAATGTAATGCTTTTTCATGGACAAAGATGATTTTTTAAAAAAGAAAGAAAAGAAAAGGTCATTTAGGGACACTATTTTAAAGTAGAAATCAAAAAATCATTTTTAACAGCAGTGTCTATAAATGAATTATGGATGCAATTTATAAAGGTAACATTTTAATTATTTAAT
Organism: Saccostrea echinata; assembly: GCF_033153115.1. Lineage (NCBI taxonomy): Eukaryota > Metazoa > Mollusca > Bivalvia > Ostreida > Ostreidae > Saccostrea > Saccostrea echinata. The sequence goes on along the minus strand of NW_026889765.1, from coordinate 5,597,713 downwards.
TTGTTATCATGAATGCTGTACACAATTACAGAATTAACTTTAAAGCATATAAAAAATCTTTTTAAAAAAAAATCAGCTGTTAAAAAGTCTTCTTTTTTTTCCTTTCATAAAGACAAAAAAAATGAACGTAGGTACGAGTATATGTTTGCAAAATGATGTTAAGTGCGAGAGAATGTCATTATGACACTACGATGGATATTTAAAAAAATCGTTCTTAAGCTTTAAAAAGTAGCAAACAAGTTACATGAAAAGGCCATTAAAATTTTCTTGATGCTTATTTTGCTATCAGATAAAAAAAACTAATATACACACCAGAATCTATCTGAATGTAATCCGGAGCTGAAAGTATAAAATAACAATATTAACTATCCAGTGAAAAATTAATGACTTATGTTTAATCTGCCTTCAGTTTTAGAGCTCATATTATATGCACACATGCAGAAAAACTAAGAGACAGGTGAAGGGTTATTTGTGTGATAAAATTTTAATGACTCCTAGTGTAAAAAGATAATGATTAATCATATTAAATAAAAGTGCATGTAGAATATTTGGCAAAGATGTTCAATAAATCTTTTACATCATGGAAATCCGAAGTTTTTGTTTTGTATTTTTAAACTTTAAACTTAAGTTCTAAGTACGGTTTTTTTGTATCTCTAAACTTAAGTTCGAATTACCTGAGTTATTTGTTGAGCAGGACAAATTTCCATTCATCAGTTTTCTTCCTTCATTTAAAATTTCAGGATCTTCGAAGAGGCCTTCTCCTCTTTCTTTTTGTTCAATGGAATATTCCTGACCTACTGAAAAATCTCCCTTTGTAGCATAAATCCCACCATTTCTATTACAATATTGGTACTTATAAACACTTTCTTCATAGAAGGAATTTGCCTCTGAAAAAAAAAAAATTGAAATTCGTTACATGTGGTTTACTGGAAAATGTTGTTGTAGTCTATTAATTCTATGGAAAAACAAAGCACATTTTAGTGCCAAGAGCTCTTAGACTGGGGAACAAGAGAACTTGAGCCGTCAAGGAAAGTGAAAATTACACCCTCTTAGAAATAGACAACAAAAATGTTCTTACTGTGTACACTGAAAAAAAAAAACAAAATGATGCTCTTTGTAACCTATATATGTCTACTTTTTATGCAATTAAAAATATCCAATTTTTGTTTTAAGTCTAGTAAAGTGAACTATGAGTTTGCCATATTCAACATTTGTTCAAGCAATAATACAACAATTATAATACTAGTAATTAATACCAGATGTTTAAAGTTATAATTTCTGCTACTTAAGAAATTTAGTAACCTTCACATAATGTTATTGAAATGATAAGTTAGAGAAACTAAACCTCTTAATGTACTTCGATATCAACGAGCTTTTTATTTTCTTTTTTTCAAAGTATGTGGATTCTAAATCCTTAATTTAATGTTTTATGTTAAATATGTACTTAATGTGAAGTGAATGAGTTAATAAAAAAAAATTTTGAATCCAGCATTGATTCTGGACTTTGCAGTATATGTCAAAGTAATCATTACTGCTAATAATCTGATTTCTGATGGAAATAAAAAATAACTTTCGCATTTTAAATTAAATTGAATTAAAACAACATAAATGTAATGTTTTTCCCTCGTTCCATTCATGATATTTAGTAGACTTTCCAAAAGGGATATGAACAATAACTTTGTATATATATTTCGACAAAGAAATAAACTTGGCTTACAAACGTACTTCTCAGCCAAAACTAAGTTTTGAATATTTATCTATCTATAAAGAGTATATAACCATTGTTTATTTTTTAATATTATACATGTAATCCATTATTGACAAGCAAGTGTATGTACATGACTTTTTTCTTATATATCTCACCTTTCACTTGTATGTATGGGATTTCAATTTCAAAGGCTTCTCCAGACAAACAAGTGCCTGTAACACAAAGTAAGTTGAAGAGAAAAGTTATTTATAGCAATATTTTTAACTGATGGAGATGAATGATACTTGTGTAAAGTCATGTTCTGTTTACGTCGATATTGGTGTTTTTCAACAATCGTACGTTTTACATGTATACATATACATGTATTTGACTGTTAAGAATGTTAAGAACGGTTGTGACACAGAGCAATTCTTGTAATGATAGAGTCTGCCACAACTGTTTCATATATACTTGTATGTTTTCCTGACTATAGACGATACAAATTAACGACTAAACTGTATGACAAACGAGATGCCTTCAGCTTTTTCATCGAAACCCTTTCTAATTGAATCTCCCAACTTAATGGATGCACAAGAGCATGCTCTGAGTACAATCAAATTTTAAGCCGAAGTTGTCTACTGACGAATAAGTTTATGTTACAGAGATTTCAAAAATCTCGTTCTTAGGCAGCATTTCGTAAATTCTATGGCCGTTATAATGACCTTGATTGCATTTCAACCTATCATTGGGCCATATTTTTACTAACGTATTTTCTTTGGATTATTAGACCTTTTTTATACTAAATTTGACCAAGGATTTTTTTTATTTTAATATATGCAGCAAATATAGACATATTTTACTTTTTATCAATAAAATCTTGCAAATAGTAAAGTAAATTCATCAGTATGAATATATTTTTTTTAGAAAAATAATTATTTTCCAGATTAGCATGCATGTTATTTATATGTGTATGTATCATTTTATTTAGTTTAACAAGAAAAAAGAATGTTCAAATAGAATCACAGACATTTAAATAAATTAGATCATAGGAGATTAGTGTTAATAAATTTCATATATAGTAAAGTCAATACATAAAGTTAAAGTTCGGATTTTAAAGTGTTAAAGAGTACTTACCCATTATTAAAGATTACAAAAATGCAGATTTCATCTTCTCTTGATAAGTTGTTGAAAATACTTGAAACACACGTGTAAAATGGTGTTAATTGATGAACATGTCTCTGAAAGAACCATGACTCCATAAACAATTATCCTGCGTCTGCATAATCTTCTTTTAATCATAAAGTTTGGTGACCGGACAAAATTTTAAAGGGTCCCCAAAACTTTCACTGCTCGTCTTGGTAATATAGTAAACTGTAGCAAAAACATTATTTTGAATATTATTTTTAATAAATCAATATATTTTCACATATAATTTAAATAAGCAACAATTTTGCTGTATTTTCGGATTTTTGCATTTTTTCTTCTTTTTTTTTTCAAAAAAAAGATGAATTTAAAACTCTAGCATTTATAAAAGTATGATACCGTAAAAAAAATACAGCAATTAAATGTTCACCTCTTCAAATTATCTTCAAATCTTCACATAATTCATTTTCAAATTATCTTCGATATATTAATTTTTTGCTTTTTTACAATAATTATTCAAAAATATTGTACTAAAAAGCTTCTCTCACCTAAAATTTTACGAAATTGACCTGGAAATAAAAATGTGGATATGAAACTTTGTCACCTGCATTAATGACACGAGCTGCGGTAACTGCCAGGGGATTTCCGAACAGCATTAATAAATGACCAGCTTGGGAGGATGAATAAAAAAAATTCTTGCTATTACACAAATCATGAAGACAAAGATAAAGCATTTATAGAGCCAAGATTACTAACTTTCTACATGTATCTGAACTTGAGGATAAAAACCATATGAAAAATTCTTTTTAAATCTTCTAATAAATATACGTGTATTACACGGAGAAATACTACATGTACATAAAGCAGGAAAATAATAATCTTATTTTCACTTTAAATTTATTCCAATAAATAGATTAAAAAAAGAGAAATTTCTACAATGGAGTTCCATTTTTTTTTTAAATTCTGCAATCCGTAATTAAATAAATATGTAATTTAATTGACATACAGGTATGCATACCATCTTCGTACACTGCCTTTCTGCACAGACTAGAAACTTGACAAAGTTCACAAGCATGTCAGTGACTTCTCCATACAAAATCATTCGGTACATGCTATATGCTCTTTCTCCAGGTAATTTCAAGTGATGTTTTACTGCGTATAAAAATTACGTCTTTTTATTTTATGAGGTTGCAACCCCTAAACTAGACATGTCCAACAGCAGCATTCAAAGAATGAGTGCACTTTAGAGTGTCATTTGGAGCCTTTTCGGCCACCCATTCTAAGCCTTAAATAAGACTATATTGCTAAATAAATCTATGATTATTGTGCATACATATGCTTTTGATATTTATACTTCGAATATTTTGTTAAACATATTGCTATAATTCCACACAACGTCATTGAAAAGAACATGTATAAGCCTTAAATTCCGGAAATTTGAACTGGGCCACTTTCGAATTTAAGGTACCCGCAAATGGGCGGAGATATTTAAATCGCATGGAATTGGAATGTAAACATTTGCACATTATTTCCAGATTGATTCTACAGTATGAATTTAAATGGAGGAGAGAATTTTCACGATTCGTATCCATATGTTTGATTCCTACCACCGAATTAGATCAATCTTAAGTTTTCGTATATGATAAAAAATGCCCTCTTTTTTTTTCTTTAGCTTTATCATTTTTCGTTTTATATGCTGAATGCTTTTCAATTCAAAGAATGAATGTATGTTTTAAGAAAGATTCACATGTACATGACTTCGATGTCACACTACATTTAATCGTAATTCACTGTACATGTAATACGTAGAGTAATACAAACGTGCAGTGAAACAAATTATACATGTATGTAGTACTCATGGTGGTACATATTTTATTATATGCATGTATAGATAAATAACATTCGGAAATGAAATAAAAAATTATAGCTTAAAATTTGAGTCGCTAGGTTAACATGAAAACTCCAAGAAATACAAACTATCTGTAATTTAAATTAACATTTTATTGACGGAACAAGTATATTTCAGATTAAAAAACATGGTCAACGAAAATTCTACAACGTTACTATATCGATAATCACTCGCTTATGTCTTCAATATCTCTTTCATTTCGGCAATCCAAATATTGTCAGGTATGATACTAGTGTTTAGGGATGTGTCTGTAGATGCCTGCAGACCATAATACAGAGGCGACATGAGCTAACACAGCTACATCCTAATCGTGCACTTGATTTGCACTGGTTATACCAGAATTTCCTTCAAAATACCAAACGAAAAACACAATTTAGTGAAAGAAGACAAGGTAAACTTTAAGACCCTGATAAAATTTTCGCAAAATTCTTCATTATTTTGAAGTTGTTCAGGCCGGTACAAACGATGAGATTTGTAGATACTGTATAATACAAGTATTATATTTGTATTATAATACTTTCCTGTACACACGTTTATACGTTTTATTAGATTGTTAATAGACTATAGGGATTTCTACGTGTTTCCCTCGCAATATTTCTCTCTCTCTCTCTCTCTCTCTCTCTCTCTCTCTCTCTCTCTATTGGAAAACGAGGTTCTGTTAGCTGTACCTGTTATTGTATTATGCATTGCATTAAAACTGAAAAAAAAAAATAAAAACATCGTAATGGAAACAGCGGCGGAACACTCGTATAATATATGTACTTGGTGCACACAATGCATCGCTAGATGAGGTGCAAAGAGAAGACCCCAGTAGATATAAAAACTTCTTTAGAATAGATAACGCTGCATTTGAGCAACTTTTACAATTACATGTAGTTACTCCTTTTGATCTTCTTCCCATAAAACAACGAGTTTTTCGATATCTTTACTGCTAAAGTCGACCATTATTTACCACGTGCTTTTTTGTTATGATAAAAATAGGATGACCACAATGTGAGTACTTTTAATTGGTTTAAAAATGAAAGGTAAGTTAAGACTTGTATTAAGAAATAGAGCATTGCCCTATTCTTAATACAGTTTTATAAGATTCGAAAAATCTTAGGATTCACCGTATTAAAAGTCTATACATAGTCAGATTTTGTACTTAAATACATATCCGTGTGTACAGCCCTGAAGTCCATTGATAGACACAATGAAAGCATATCGAACAGTGGAATGTCACGTGAGTAAAGTGATTATAATATCAAACAGGTCAAAATAGGTTGACACTCGGTGACCTGTTAATTTAGTAGCTAACCCAACCGTAGTTTGGAGAATTTTTTAAAAAATTACATATGAGCTGCAAATTGTCCAACATTGCCCTTTGGATATGTATAAGTTTAAATAAAAATACACATTCTGTGCAAATGAGAAGAATGGAAAAGTTGCGGCTCGATGTAAACAATGTCGTTGAAAACTGGTATGCATATGAATAACAATAGAAATGTGACAAAACTGCTAGACCCCTGTCGCAGAAACCAGTGTCGCTCGGCATTATTTAATATTTTTATGTGATATAATATATCAAACCCTGCTCTTAAGATATTGTTTAATAATTCTGATTCAAAAAGTTTATAAATTTCGGAAATTTATTATTGGCAAAGCACCGGGATCCAACTCTCATAGCTTAAGTGCACTGATCCTTTCTTACAGAATTCCTCTTAAACTGACCTTAATTTACTGGTTTGATTAATCTGTGCATTAACGAACTTCCTACTCTGTCTTGATATTTTTATCTATGTAAACCAACTGATTTTTCCTCATAGTGAACGATTTCAAAATAATTTACATAAATTGATTTCCCCGTATTTGTGAAGGGTCACACGGATGTCGTGTGTACTGTTCTTCAAAAATATATATATTTTACTTGCACAATGTAATCATGTTATCATTTTCAACTTTAGAATTGAAATAATGAAGTACGTTTAATGGACAAAACAAACCTTGATTTCTTCTCATTTTTTTTATTCCGTCTTTGATATTTTTACTCCGTTCTGTATTTCTTACTTAACCAAATCACAATGCGACAAAGAAATTTGAACATGGATTCTTATATATAAATTCCTAGAAAATAAAGCAGTTCATTAGAGGATTCATGCAATACAAAAATTTGAGTTAAAATGAGTAATTAGGAAGGTTTTTCAAAAAGTTCTGGCCGTCACGTAGCTCAATCGGTAGAGCGCTCGCTCCGTGATCGGAAGGTCGTGTGTTCGAATTAGGGATGTCAATTTTGTCCATAATTCATATTCGAATATTCAATGAAAGTATTCGAATATATTCGAATATTCGATAAAATAAATAAAATCTGTTTTATTTTAAATATGCATCATCCTACTCACATGAAAGGTTTAGCGTAGGTATACTTATATTGGAAGAAAAACGGTACGAAGAATTTTGTAGGTGTACAATAAGAAATTCCATTTGATATTTGCCAATGTTTGAAATAAATTAAATAATTGATTTAAATGTAGAAAAGTATAATTTTAACAAATGAAACATGTGTATTTATAATAGACCCAACTGAGGAACCAGTCGTCTTACAAAAGGCAAGATAGTCGTAACGGTATACTGTTCAGATTTCAATTATCTGCCTTATAAGAGATATGATTATAATCTTTGATACAATGTAAACAAACATTTCCATAGAAATTAACTAATTTCCCGAAAATGAATATAAAATTCAGGATTATGTACAACCCGAGATAATCAAGTAATTGACACATTTATCTGAAATTAAGCACTTTACAATATTAATTACAGCCTTATTCTATCTGACATTCATTCAATGATCAATTAATTTTATTTTGATAGGTATATATACTTTTCACGCCTTTTAGACATTCTAAGATTTCATTTTGTTGTCCTCGATTCTAGATCCGATCGTACATGTATCTAATAAAAACTATGAAAATACGTTTTGTATTATGCATAAAGC